>NW_024870773.1:11532500-12768750 GCF_019054845.1 Dipodomys spectabilis
AAAATTGCCTGCCAAGTATAAAGTGCTATTTACTATCTCTTCTTATTTAAGTCTAATATTAAAAACAAGATGTGTCTAGGTAAGGCAGGTCATCACTCCATGTCATCTGCATAGTCTTTCTCTTACTGTTGCCATTGTTGATAACAGCTGTGGGAAAGTACTGTGGTGTGAGAACAGAGTCTTGAGGGAAGCAGCTTTCTTTGACCCACAGCCTCTTGTGGAGAGTAACTCAATGGTGAACCTTAGCTGGTAATATCCTCAGCATCTGGGAGCCTGGTGGCTTGCCCATATCATCCAGGTGGCTGTCCAGCCATCTCTACCTGCACAGCTCAGTTCAAGCAAGTGTTTTCTGGAATCACTCTGGAGCTGCATCTCTGTACCCTCACAGGACTGTCTATTGTCTTTGCTTCAGTGAGTAGTTGATGTACGCATCAAGGAAGCTTCTTAAAGAACAGGAAACACGCAATCCCCCTATGTGCAGAGATCTGTTCTTCCCTTCTTTATTTTTTAGTTAGTAAATTATTCAAGAATGCAAAAACAGAGTTCCAAAACAATTAAAGGCTTATTCATCTTTGTTGGGTGATTGGGACTCCGTTTGATGGGCAGGAAAAAGAAAACTATGTTCAGAAGCAGCAGTTAAGCTCTTGAGAGAGGAAAGGGTCACTGTCTGATGATCTAATAATCTGATAGTTTTGAGGGAATGGTAGTGAAGGCCTGCCGTGGAGTCGATCCTGGACAGAGGAAGAGCTAAGTAGCAGCTATGGCCTAGCTCTGGAAGATCTTCCAAAGGCCCACTGGGTAAAGGGGCTGGTCCTAATTTGTGGCACTATTGGGATGTGGTGGAACCTTTAAGAGGTGCAGCCTAATGTGAGAACTTAGGTCATTGGGCATGTCTTTAGAGGGAGAAGGCGACCTCCAGCCCTTTCTTCTTGCTTCCTGGCTGCCATGAGGTGAGTAGTTTATCCCATTGTATGTTCCTGGCCATGACATAACTGCCTTATTATAAGCACAAAGCAATAATATCAACCAACCAACCAATCAATCAACCATGGGTTGGGACCACTGAAATAAGAGTCAAAATAAATCTTTCCTCTTCTTATGTAATGGCCTCTGGTATTTTGTTATAGTATGGAAAAGCTGACTAACACAATTTCTCTGCACCAGGAAAAGCAACAAGCCTTGTTTGGGGCTGGCAGCTAGCTGTAGGGGAGTGGCCTGGAGACCAGTAAAGCAACCTAGCAATGGGAAGGGCTCTGCATGGAAGGGATGACGGGATAGAACACATGTTCTTCATATTTGTTTGGAGTGTTTAGTTCTTCTGTGCTCTGGGTCCATGCCTGCATTCTGCTATCATCCCTGTGTGTGTACACACGCATCAGGGAATGAAGGTGTTAAAGTTTTATCTGGTAGGGAGCCATGGTGCAAAAAAGAGGTGGTGTGCACAGAGGCAAAACTGGTGAAAGTAGATTTTTTTGAGGGGTAGGGAAACGAGAAGAAACAGACAGCTGGAAAGTCTGAGAAGAAGAGCTGATGTTCAGAGGAGTCCAGCGAGAGGGAGGTGACCATGCGGGTGCTGGACTCTACAGCGTGGTATTATAATCCTGAACTCTATATCCTCCTCCAGCCCCTTCAACACTTTACTCATGATCTAAAAATACAGGTCTCTCTTGAATCATGGCCCACAAAACGTAGGACTCAATCCACCTTTATACTCCATTCTTACCAAAGAAGTACTCACAGGCATATTAGAGAAGAGCATTTCTCCACCCTGCCTGCCCATCCCAATTACCTGCGGAGCTTTTAAATATACAAATGCCAGCTACAGATTCCAAATTTTTGGCAGTAAGGCCTCGGGCATCTGTATGTTTAAACAACCTCCCAGGGATTCTGACATACAGCCAGGGCTGAGAGCCATGCTGTAGAAAATCAGCTGATAAAATTCACCAGAAGAGAAATAACCATTTTTTTCACAAGTTGAAGAGCAAAATTAAACATACCATGATGTTCAAGAGAAATCTGTGCCAATGTGTCCTCATCATGCTTTTAGTTTATAAGTCTGAGACCCATCACAACTGCTAACTGGGAATGTGAGAAATGAAGTAACATTCTAGCAAACTACATTTTGTGGAGAATGTTGCAGTGATTTCTTTAGCTGCAAAGCTATGTCCTGAAGTAAAAGGAAAGGCAGGATGAATAACTTGAAACAAGATCCTGAGCTCTTTATGTCTGCACAGAGGGGTTAAGTTGGTACCAGTGATTGGTTATTATTACCACTATTTTTGTTGCTGTTGTTGTTGGTTCTGGGGCTAGAACCCAGGACATGGGTGTTGTTCTTTAGCTTTTTTTTGCTCAAAGCTTGTGTTTTACCACTTGAGCCACAGCTCCACCTCAGCCTTTTTTTTTTTTATGTTCAGTTGGAGTCTCAAGGAACTTCCTGCCTTGGCTGGCTTTGAACTGAGATCCTCAGATCTCAGCCTCCTGAGTAGCTAGGATTACAAGCATTAGCCATCAATACTCTGATATTATTATTACTATTATTATGATTATTACTTGGTGAAATAAGTTGTTAAGAAAATCTTATAGTTGAGATAGAGCCTGTGTGTCCTTAGCATGCATGAGTCAGTCCTCAGCAAAAAAAAAAAAAAAAAAACAATACCCAAACCAAACCAAATCATTGAAGTCCTGATAGTGCACTGATGTTGCATGATATCCTTGAAACTAATGGATATTCAGAAATAAAGAACCAGTGAAAATAAAGTCAAAGGCACAAACAAACCCAAAACTCTTTGGAGGAATTTTCTAGAGACATAACTTCAAGTGATTGCTTTCAGTCTGGCTGTACATCCAGACCTTACGAAATAAATAAAGCATTGCTTTGCATGATCCTTACGATGGATATCAAATACCAATATTTCCATTTGATTATAGCATATCTTAGAAAGTTTGAATTTGCTGAGACATGATGGAAAGTAATGTGTTATTGTAAACTCTAGGGGTTCTGCGAAGGAGGTGTATTGGTTACACAATTTAAAAGCAGTGAAGATGAGTTTGCTTCTCAACTCTTGGAATTATGGTTATGCAATTAAAGGGCTGACATCCAGTACTTAGCTAGTCACAGAAAGCACCTGCCTCATGTTTGAAGCTGCCTGTCATGTTCATGGGTGGAATATATTCTCAGGAAATAAAAGTCCTTTTCTGGTGACAGATAGTCAATTTAATTACTAGAATATGTTGTGTATCTGGATATGTTGTGATTTTTATGCGGAGCATTACTTTGACAACTTGGGGATTTATGTTTTTTAATAAACAATCTAAGTAGGGTTAATTTTATGGCTGTCACTCAAGCTGAGCAAGGTATATTTCTTCATCTATTATCAGCTGCTTTTCTTCCTTGGTTTCATCTTGTTGAGTGATATCTCTCCACAAATGCAAAGACTTTCCTTTCATATAGATGGCTGTATCCACCTGACATATCCAGGGTGACATTTGGATTAATTTGACAGTAATCCTGCTAGCAGAAAGACAGGTGGGCTGGGCCTCGGAAATTTCTAATTTTATCAGTTAGCAATTTATGAAACTCTAAAATGAGTTTAGAAATGGGAGTCGGCTTAGATGCCACTCCCTTGCCTTCCTTTCTTATGTCCAATTGGTCTTTGGGGCCCAACTATTCAGTCATGCTGTTGATCCACTCTGAAACAATTTACTATGGGTGCCTTAGGTGGACCACTCTATTTCTCATTTCTTGGTGTCCGTCATTAGCTGTCTGACTGATTGCTCTCAAGTGGGCCTTGCAATTGAACTGTGCTGCTTTGTAACAATTAAGATTCTTTTGGTAAAAAATGATAGCAAACTTGAACCAAAGCAACTTATGCAAGAATAAAAAAGCCAGGAGAATATTTTGGCTGATGTAACTGAATTGTTCAGGAACAAATTCTGGGCGAAGTTACACGTTGCCTCAAAAGACAGACATATGACTTCTTTCTTGATTCCTGACTCTACTTCGGGGTTGATTTGGGGCCACCTATCACTGTCCCTAGTATCTGTGAAGACTGATCGGAGGACCTGTGGGTACCAGAATCCACAGCTACTCAACTCCCTTAGATAAAATGGCATGGTATTTGCACGTAACAAACACATATCCTCGTATACATAATCTCTACATGACTTTTAATGCCTTGATATAATGCCTTGATATGACTGGCTGTGTTGTTCAGAAATAATGACAAGAGCATAATATGTACAAATTCACATAATGACAAAGCCTGATCCTATACAGTGTTTCCCTGCCTCCCTCCCTCCCTCCCTCCCTCCCTCTCTTCCTCCCTCCCTTCCTTCCTTCCTTCTTTCCTTCTTCTTTCCCTCCCTGCCTCCCCCTTCCCTTCTTCCCTCCTTCCCTCCTTCCCTCCCCATCCCATCTCTCTCTCCCTTCCTCTTTCTCTCTGTTTCTCTCTTCTGTAATGGTTTTATGGGACTTAGAAAAATGTCCTTTCCTAGAATGGGGATGGAGGGGTGAGAAATATTTTGGGGAAGAGATTGAGATAGATTGCATACATATGTGAAAATGTTACAATGCAGTCATTCACTATTAACTTTTGGTTCAGTTCTAGTTACTGATTATGCTTGCTCAGACCTCTGATTTCCTTGAATCATTGACTGTTGAAGCCACCTTTCTGCGGTTTAAAACAATGTTTAATACACTGTCGCCCTTTGTGTACTCTTCCATTTTCTCTGTTGTTCCAATTACCTGGAGTCAACCTTAGTGCAAAAATATTAAACATGAACTTCTATATTGTGAGAGACAAAGCAAGATCACATGCCATGACTTTTACTGCAGTGCATTGTTGTCACCATGTAATGCTTGTTATTACCTTATTATGCCTACTTTATAGACTAAATCCCCTCAGAAAGCCATTACAGTTGGTCCTCTATATCCATAGATTTCATATTCACAGATTTTAAATGAAACCTCAACAGTGTATGTGTCATTAAAACCAAAGTCTATATAGGGGTCAGGATCATGTGTGTTTTCAGATCTCCAATGGGGGAATCCTAGTATGTGTCCCTTGGGGAGAGGGGAGTGGTGGGAGGCTACTCTACACTTTATATTTCATTGATTTTTTTAGTTAATGAGAACTTTAAAGTGAAGGATTTTGTCCTATTACTTTTTCTTTCTGGTGTCCATCACAATGACTGGTAATTACTTTAAAAAAAATTGGATGTGTCAACTCTGAGGGATGAATGAATGAAGCGCTTAGATACTGCATGGCTTAGAAGAGTCCACCCATGTAGATCTTGAGACATGGGGCTGATGGGTGACTCTTGGACACCCACCACTTCAGAAGCCATTAAAGACACAAAGGCCTTGGGGCCCCTTGGGAAGAGATCAATAACCCTCTTGTTTGTAATGCTCTTGTGAAACTCCTAGAAGATAGATCCTAAAGTCTGGGCTTTGCAGATCTTTAGCTGTCACTTCTTCCTGCCTCACACAGCCCCAGATCTCCTGTACCATTTCCAGTTTTACAAGTTAGGGAAGCTTGTTGTCATCAATTGTTTTGTGGGAAAGCAGTATTGGGCTCACCGAGGGAAGGGCGGAGGGACAATGATCTTAAGCTGATGGGATTTTTTTTTTGTTTTAGTTTTTGATAAGAATGACTCACTGTGTAGAATGCCTTAGGCTAAAAACAATATTTAAAAAATGCATCTATTGTCAAAGGCTCTGGCATATAGTCCAATAGTTACACAATGGAGTCCCAGAGGAGTATAGAAGATGCCTGCTTCATGCTTTTCTTGCTCAGTAGGCACTCCCACCTGTGTCAAAATAACAACAAAAATCCTAGTGTGTGAACACAGGTGTTACCTCTGGCTAGGACATTCCAAAGATAAGAGTTTTTACTGATGGGCGAGATGAATAACTTGCAGGTACTGTAGAGAAGTTCAGCACATTCCAGTGTTGAACTGTAGGTGTGAATAAAAACTCCATAGTCAAATGGCTTGGATGAACTTCAGTTGTGTGATCTTGGGCCAGTTATTTATTCTCTATATATTTGCTTTTTCTTCATCTATAAATGGTTTTAACTAAATTGCTATAAGAGTATTGTAAGGAGTGAATTAGTCCTTGCATCTGAAATGGTTAGACTATTGCTCAACATATATAACATAGAAGTATTCACTAGAGCCAGACTTAAGAAGGGTTGGGATGCATTCTTAGGTGGGTAATTAGGGAATCAAGTGATAATATACTTGGATGTCCTTGACATCAAATGCTAAACATATGTAAAATCACATTCCACTAATATAAGTAGTTTTAAAGGTTTATCCATCAATAGATAATGCATATGGCATTATTCATTTTGAAAGGGCAGCAACTTACAAAAAAATGAACACAAGGTAGTACTTAGATTTTTTCCTCCCTTGGAAGTGTACTATTATCAGTTCTCAAAAGGAGGAAGAATATTTCTTCCTGAAAGAAGAAATCCATACTCCCAAAATTCTGTAGCCAGTGAAATTAGTAAGGTAGAAATAAAGAACTTTTTTTGTAGAGAGTATTTGCTGCCAGTAGGCCTGCTGTGTAAGAAATATTAAAAGAAATTCTTTGGAAAGAAGAAAAATAACATGTTGGATACTTAAACCTCTATCTAAATATAAAAGAAGAGAGTGGTAGAGGAGGAAGAGATGAAGGTAAAATAAAATATTTTTCTTATTCTTCACTGACCTAACAGACAGTAGTTAATAATATGAAACATACAAATGAAAGTACACAAAAATAGATAATTGTCACAATAATCATGACAAGTCAGTCTGGTGATTATAGCTTATGTATAAAAAATGAATGACAGAAATGTGATAATGAGCAGTAGAAGGCACTGGAGCTGGCCACATTGCTTGCACTACTTAGCAAGTGGTGACATGTATTATTTGTCATAGGACTGAGATTAATTGAATTGTGCAAACTCAGGAATAGCCCCTAGACATAAAAGCAAGAATTTAAAAAAGTGTATTTGATATAAGAGAGGAAAACAATGATAGGAGAGAGGAAAATTATAGGAGACAAGAACAATCATACAAATTGTTCAAATGAGAAGGCAAAATGGTTGAAGACAAACTTTAAAAACAAGGGCAGCCGGGTGCGGGTGGCTCATGCCTGTAATCCTAGCTACTCAGGAGGCTGAGATCTGAGGATCATGGTTCAAAGCCAGTCTGGGCAGGAAAGTCCGTGAAACTCTTATCTCCAATAAACCACCAGAAAACCGGAAGTGGGGCTGTAGCTCAAGTGGTAGAGCGCTAGCCTTGAGCTGAAGAGCTGAAGGACAGTGTCCATGCCAAGAGTTCAAGGCCCACATCAGACCAAACACACACACACACACACACACACACACACACACACACACACACACACACACACACACACACACACAAAATAAGGACAATGGATGGAAAACAATTGCAGCTTTGGAAGAAATTACTCCAAATATGGAAAAGTCTCACTTATTTTTTTTTTTAATAATCAAAACCACTGCTTCCTGGCATGAGCAAGAATAGATGTTACATTGCCTGCTATGTGGTTATGGCTTGACTACTTACTGATTCTGAGACTTTGTCCCGTTTCTTAGTCTCTGTCTTATTTCCCTCATCTTTTAGAAAGGAAGAATGATAACTAGTATCATAATGTTTGAGAATATGAGAATATATATGTATGTGTATATATATATATATGTATGCATATGTGTGTGTATATATATGTGTATGTTTGCGTGTTATGGTCTGCATGTTTGCAGTGTTGAAGTCTTGCCCCTAAAGAAGATGGTATTAGGAGAAACCTTTGCTAGGTTATTAGTTCATGAGGGTAGAACCTTATGAATGAGATTACTGCCTTTACAACAAGAGAAACCCCTTGCTCCTTCCATTATATGAGGACAAAAAGAAGTTGGGTCCAGAAAGTGGCCCTCATCAGACAATGAATCTGCCTGAATCTTGCATATTTCAGCCTTCAGAATGATAAAAACAAAACAAAACTCTTGTTTATAAGCTAGCCAGCTTATGGTATTTTGTAATAGTTGTCCAAAATGAACAGATTCATCAGTGACCATTGTCAACACCTTTTGGATCTTTTAATGAACGTGTGTGTAGGTCTGATTGATACACTATATAAATAATATAATATTCCAGCAAATATATACAGATATACATGTATAGATTAACACTTTTAAAAAGGGGATGATCATTTATGCTGTGCCTTATCTGTTTTTATATCTGATATAGGTCTAGCAGATTTCTATGCATAAAGACCCATTAAAAATTTCAAAGTGTGCATTCATTTTTACCTTTCACATTTTAAAGTTGAACATTTTGCTTTGCCATTTTATTAAATGCTGGAAACCTGCATTGATGCAAATGGGAATCAAACTAAACAACAGTCCTCTCATCAGGAATGGAAGCCATTACAGCACAGATCTCTGATGCCTTCCGTGAATTCTCCAGAAATCAATCATCTGCAAGGGTATAGCTGCAACTTTCATTAGAGTTTATGGTGGAATATAAAACAGGAAAGTCAGACACAAGGACTTTCCAAATGGCAAAATCTATTTCAGAAATGGCTATTTTTTTTTTTTTTTATTAAAGCCACATATGCATCCTAGAATCTGAAGAAATGAAAGCAGAATGACAGCTGGAATTTCTGTGCTTAACTTGGTAGCTACCTGTCCCCAGTCAGAGGCAAATTTTGAGGAGTCACATCCTCCTCCACCCTGACCACCAGGAGTTCCAGAGATGGGTGGAACCTGCATTTCTTTCCATTAGTCTTTGCCCAGAGGTGACCTCTCTATGCTCTTCTATTCTTAACAGCCAGAACCAGGGCTTGGCACAGAGAACTTTGGAATTATGAGGTATGTTCTTAAAATACGGACAAAACAAAGCAGAAGGGCTCTAATTCCCATCCTCTGGAAGCCAAGGCAGGAAGGTTGAGAGTTTGAGAGGGTAGTTTGGGTTATATAGTGATATATTGCCTCAAATAGAAGGAGGATGGGGAAGAGGATGAGGAGAAGGAAGAGGAAGAAGAGGAGGAGGAGGAAGAAAAAGAAGAGGAAGAGAAAGAAGAAGAAAGAAAGGAAGAAAGAAAGAGAAAAGAAAAGAAAGAGAAAAAAGAGGAGGAAGAGAAAGAGGAAGAGGATGAGGAAGAAATGTTTATTGAAGAAAATTTGGGAAAAGTAAATAAACGAATCCCCATGTCTGTTAACATTTTAGTGTTTGCCATGCCAAGGTTCTCAGTGCATGTTGACTTATGTAAAGTTGACAAAAAAAAAAAAAAATGAGTTCACAGTGAACAAGTGTTATGATAGCATGCCTTTTTCACTTAGCAAAATAACAGAAACATCTTTTCAATGTCATTAAATGCTCTTTAACATCATGTTTTACCTTTACGCTTTAATTTTTAAGAGGTACTCCACGAGTTCGTTATGCTGCTGTTCTGTTTTATTTGGGCACTAATACCTATTTTTATTGGATGAAGTTGCTGAGGCAGGGGCAGAAGCAGGAGCTCAGGTTTCCTTTTTATATAATGAAGGCTCTTTTTTCCATCCATCTCCGCGTAGCCAGCTCCATTCATTTCATTTAATTTCTATTACTCATGCCGAAGAACGCTCACTTGTTCTGATACCCACTGGTAATGGCACATTCTCAACAGTGGATGTTTGTAAAATGATGGTGAAGAGGGGGCACCCCCGCATTCCCTGTTTGATGAGTCACTGTCAGGGAGAGGAAAATCACTTTCCAGGTCTTTAGTGGGATCTCAGCCCCTTGGCTGAGCAAAGAGTCTGTGTTTCTCGCATGGGTGGCTCTGATGTCATGATGCTATAAGACATTTCCTTCTGCATTATTCAAAACAGGATAACATCATCTGACAAGCTTGAACCCATAGTCCACTGAAAAAAATTAAAAAAAAAATGGCTAGAGAACTATGACAAAAATCAAACGTTAGTCTTGTGAACAAAAGCTTAGTTTTCACTTGGGTTGGCCATCTTTGGCTTCCTTCACAAGAAACTTTCCTGAAATGATTTTCTTTTGTAAAGCTGAACCTGAGTCTTATTTCTGGGAGTACTGAGTTCAGAAGCAGCATTTAGGGGTGGGGGCTAGAGGCCAGGGATAGAGTGTATGCTTAGCATGTTCAAGGCAGGGCCTGGGTTCTATCTCCTACATCCTGAAGTAGAGCTTGCTGGCCACTATTTAGACTGAGCAACTCCATTAATTTGTTCATGTTCTACTTTTTTTCAATGACATTTATCCTTGATGGGGCTCTGTTGATTCTTTCAGGAACTTAAGCTGACTTGCTTAAGTCAGTGAGGTATTATTGATATTTTGTGTATGGTATTGTGCTCAACTTCCCCTTTCTCATTAGTTCCCCATCTCCCCCTTCTCCCACCTCTAAGTTCATGCTTTTCTTTTATTTCCTTTTAGGCTTTAGTTCCTCCTCCCTCGTCTGCTGGCTTTGCGTTTCTGTCTTGGTTGAACTGTGTAAGTCTCTTCCTCACCTCTTCATTTGCTGCTTAGCCTGACGCTGGGATAACTACAAGTGAACCCAAGGTCCAGAGATGTGAAAAGAATTGCTGGGACCATCAGCTGGCATCTGAACTGGAAATAAGGGAAGAAAGAATAAGGCTGTTACTTGTGGGATGTGAAGACCAAAAAAATGCCAAGAGAGGCAGTGGGGTCCACATTTGGGCATGGCCAGCCAACAAATTATGAACAAGGAACTCCAGCTAGGAAGAAGCATGTCAGACCCACAGATGGGGGTGAGAATAGGCAAGTGAGCAGTCAGAGAAAGGCAGACATGTGGAGGTCAGCCATATTAGTTTAATAACAGGCCACTAAATGGAAAAGCCTTGAACTGACTTTATTGTAGGATTGGATTTTCTTCTTCTTGGTGGCCTGGTTTTACAAAGATATATATTTTTTTTCTTTGAGACTGGCTTGCTCAGCTTTTCTTGCCTATGGAGAACATAATTATGAGTCTCTTTTTATTGACAGCACTGTCTTGTCACTGGTAATCAACGAATCTTAAGAAAACACAATATTCATTTAAGAGATGTTTGAGGTTTAATGTCTACTTGTCCTCTGACAAATGCTTCTGAGTTTTAGGTATATTCTATCCCCTTCTCTCCATACTGCCCCATACATAGAATTTTAATCAACTGATTCCATCCCTAGTTTTCTTCTTTAAAAAATAAAGCACCATCTAAAACAATCTTCCATTGACCATGGTTAAATCCTATAATTTAATTTTACTCTTCAAAATGATTAAATTTTTATTTGCTTTTGTGTACACTAAGAGGAGGGTGATCCTTTAATTTGTCACTGAACGTAATTGCAATTCTTGCCAAGCAGGTTGGAAATCTACTTTCCTTTGTGTCTCAAAATTGATGCTAATTAGTGAGTCAGAGCTTTGGTGAAAAAAAAAAAAGTACAAGAACTTACAACCAGGAAGGAAAAAACCCAGCTTATTTTTATTTGTCATTATTTTTACTGGTCAAGCAGAACATTTTTTTCTTGATTTAGTTCTCAATGGATAATAAGAAGTGTTGAAGGAGCATATGAACTTGATCTACCATAACAGAACAACATAGTCTGGGTGGGTTTCAGAACACACATTTAATTTTTTCATGGGTGCCAGCATGGTTCTGGTGAAGATTCTCTTCTTGACTTGAAATTAGCAAGCTTCTCATTATCTCTGACCTCCTATGGGAGGGAAAAGGGAAGGGGACATAGAAAGACAGCAAGAGCACCAGTCCTTTGGGGTTTCATCATAGAAGGGCGTGAATGTCATCATGAAAGCCACACCCTCTTGCTCTCATCAAAACCTGATTTGCTCCCACAGGTCCCATCTCCAAATATCACCGTATGGGAGGTAGATTTTGTAGGGTGGGGGAGGACACAATCCAGTCCACAGAAAGCAGTAAAACCTTAATCATGAAAAACATTTTCTTTTTCTCCTGTGAGTCTGTTAAGAAAAGCATTCTCCATGCAAGTTTTATTTTGGAAGATGATATTTTTGAAGTTGGCAAATGATTGAGAAAGCAGTCTTGAAATACATGAAAAGGGGAATAACCATCATCATAGTTGTTGTCTCTCATTCGATTTAACTTAAAATATACCAACGGCTCCAATTTTATTTTTCTTTCTAGTCATTCAATGGTTGCACAAATATTTACTGAGTTCTTACTGGGTGTTAGGCATGATGTTCAATGCTTTAAGACAACAAGTTTTTCTTTTCTTTTTATCATTTTGAATTTTATTTTATGCCTTCTAAAATATTTCCTTTGTAATTTCATTCTGTATGTCAGGTAGTTTGACTTATTGTCCAGTGCCCTTTTGTTTTGACCTAAAGAACTTCTTTAGTGTTTCTTATAAGATGGGATGGCTTATGACGTGTTCTCGGTTTCATTTCTTTCCTTTTTGTGTCCACAGACTTTTTGAAGACAACAAGTTTTATTTACAAAAATCATATAGTGTGTGTTGTGGGTCCCAGGATTGAAGGTAGGGATTGTTCGACTTATCACATTTCTGTTTGATTTAAAAGAGTGAAATCATATTTCCTTCTATGTCTTGCATGATGCTAAAACTTCTGACGTCATTACAGACTAACCTGAGCTCTGGTGGATCAGGTCTGTAATCCTAGCTACACAGGAGGCTGAGATCTGGAGAATCGAGGTTTGAGGCTATGTCAGATAGCAAGATAAAGCTTGCTAGAATCCATTTGCAAAATAACCAGCAAAAAGCAAGACTTGAGGCATTGCTCAGCTTACCAAGGGGCCCAGAATTTAAACTCCAATACTGCCAAAAAGTAAAAAAAAAAAAAAAAAAAGAATCATTAAAGATTAATCTTTTATTATATTATAGCAGAGACATAGAGATGGGATTTGATAACCTTGTTTTAGGGTCTTTCCTGTGCTGACACCATGGAAGAATTCTAGCCCTACCAATTTTCCACTAGTTCCTTTAGAACTCTTGGGACTCATGGAGGCCCTAAAGAGAGAATACAATGCATACACAGAGATGTATTAGTTTCTCATTGCTGTTGTGACTACACAAATGAATTGACTATAGAAACCACACACATTAATCATCTTGTAGTTCTGAAGACCAGAAGCTTTAAAATCAAGATGGAAGCAAGGTTACATTCTTTTGGAAGGCTCTAGAAAATAATTTGTTTCCTTGTCTTTTCCAGCTTCTAGATGTTTCCTCTCTTACTTGCCTTGGGCTCCTTTCCTCTATCTTCAAGGAAAATTCAAATCTAGTTCTCTGAGTTCTGCTTTTGTTATCTATTCTCTCTTCCTTATCTTCCTCTTATAAGGAGTTTGCTGGGTCTATGTGGATAATGTACCAACCTTTCCATTTCAACATCCTTTATAAACACATCTGAAAAGGCCTTCTGCCATGGGTGTTAGCCAACTTTCCTTCACTGTAATGAAATACTCAAACTAATCAACTTAAAACCAGGAAGAGTTTCTTCTGGCTCACAGACTTGGAGATTTCATCCACAATTGGTTGGTTCCATGGCTTTAGGGGCTGTGGAGAGGCATTTTATCATGGAAGTTTCTGTGTGGTGGTCGAAGCTTTTCCACCTCAAGGTGGGGCCTCAAAAGAGAAGAAAAAGGGGCAAAACGGGGGAGTCTATTATCTTCTTCAAAGGCATCTCCTAAATGACTTAGAAAGTCTGTCTGGTTCCTTATCCCCTAAGATAAGGGTCCCAGAAGGGTCAAAATGAGGGGTTGATCTTCCTCCTGTCTTTCTCTTCAACACCTGAAAGGTTTTGGATCACTTGTATGAGTTTTTTTTTTTTTTTTTAATTTGGTATGAGCTTATTTTGAGGAGAGATATCATCTCTCAAAAGATGTTTTTATAGCCGGCTTGGTGGCTTATGCCTGTAATCCTTGCTACTCAAGAGGCTGAGATCTGAGGATCGAGGTTTGAAGCCAGCATGGGCAGAAAAGTCCCAGTGACACTCTTATCTCCAATTAACCACTCCAAAACCAGAAGTGGTACTATGGTTCAAGTGGTAGAGCCTTGAGCACAGAGAGGCTCAGGGACAGTGCCCAGGCCCTGAGTTCAAGCCCAAAAACAAACAAAACAAACAATCAAATGAAAAACCCGAAAAAGTTTTTATTGTTGGACACCTGTGCTTCCTACCTGTAGTTCTAGCTACTCAGGAGGCCCAGATCTAAGGACTCAAGTCTAAAATCAATCTTAGCAGAATAGACCAGGAGTCCAGAAGACACTTATTTGCAAGTAATCAGGCAAAAGCCAGAAGTGGAGCTGTGGTTCAAGTGGTAAAGGGCTTGCCTTGAGCAAAAAAGCTCAAGGCCCTAGATTCAGGCCCCAGGATCAGCACACATCTGTGCATACACACACAGTTTGATCATGATTTGAAGTTTGCTGTTATGCGGTGTTATGAATGGTGGGGGGGGGGGGGGAACTGAAGTGATCTAAGTAAAATTTTGGCATGAATATAAAGTGGAACAATTCCCTCAACTCAGAACTAGGGATAATCAGTCCAAACTCCTCACTTCAGGTGGCCCTGTGTTCTTGGGGTAGAAATAGTTCCTACTTCTTGGAGTCTGTATAGTGACTCCTTCCTAGGAAGCTTTTCTGGAGTCCTCAATCTCAGTTAGATATTCCTCTCTTTTTCTGTGGTTTCTAGAGAAGTTTTACTTTGGAACATTGATCATAATGTACTGTACATCTTTGCTTACTTATCTGTCCCAGTAGATTTTATTATAAGCATTGCTTTATCCTGAGTCTGAACTCTTGCCTATCAGGAATTATGTATTGAATGGATGAATTAGATTACTATGTATTATGAATTTCCTTTAATGTTGTGTGTGTGTGTGTGTGTGTGTGTGTGTGTGTGTGTGTGTTTGGTCATAGGGCTTGAACGCAGGGCCTGGGCACTGTCTCTGAGCTCTTTTGCTCAAGGTTAGCACTCTACCACTTTGAGCCACAGTGTCACTTCTGGTTTTCTGTAGTTAATTACAGATGAGAGTCTCACAGGGACTTTTCAGCCTGAGCTGGCTTCGAACCATGATCCTCAGATCTCAGCCTCCTGAGTTACTAGAATTATAGGTGCGAACCACCAGCACCCACTGGCCTTAATGTTTTTATTTTTACATTTCTCATCAACTTTCAGGGACAGTATATGAGTAAAGGAGATAATTTGTCTTAACTGTTAAAGATCTTTGAAGAAATGCTTCACTAGGTTAGCACCAATGCAGCTATCAAATAAAACTGTGAGCAAAAACTTATCCTTTCCCTTTAGTTTCACCTGCCAAAGTCACTGGTTGGTAAAACTTGTCTCCATAGTGAATCTGAGCCAACTGAGAACACACAACTATACATAATGCCTGCCACCTATTGGAAGACACCCAATAAAGCTTTATAGAATGAGAAGATGAAATTATTAATTAATAACAAGAGATCTGTGCTCTGTTGGCCATTATATTTACAGCAGTACATCTGCTGTAAATATTTTAGGAAAAAAGTACAGAATCTTGTATGTAAATCCATTAATTCCTTACTGCAGATGAAGTGGAAAACATTTCTCTTCAGTTCCCATCACTGATGCATTAGTCAGGTTTTGCTGTCATAACAAGCAATGTCCAAATCTCTCAATGAGTACTTTTTACTTTTACCTGGTCAGGGCTGGATATGTATGGCTGGACTTACTGAACTTAATTGGACTCTACTATCTACAAAGATCTTCTCATTCTTGGACAAGAGTCAAGGAAGCCAATATCTGGGGTATGCTCTACTCAAGGTCAAGGACCAATGCTCAGAAGAATGGAGAACAGGGTGAGCTCTGCAAGTGTATACAAAATGATATATGTCACATATACTCAGCCCATTGGTCAAAGGAAGTCATATGGTCACACTGCACTATCGCAATGCTTAGGGAAATGAGAACAAGTGATATAATCTACTGTCACTGTGTCCTAGGTAATGCTTGTGAAAGGTACTATTTAACCTTTTGGAATACTGATTACTTTTCAGACTGTTAGAGTTCAATTTATATAGCCAGAATAATTGAAGCAACTATAAAATCTTTTATAGGTTTGGTAGAAATAGAACTCGTGGAGAGAAAAGTAAGCAGGCTGGGGAATTTTAGCTAAAGAAATAAATTGCAAAGTTATCAATTATAAATATTTTTATGTGGGTGCTTTGATGATGGTGTTATTTACTTATTTTTATACCCATGAGTTTGAGATCCCTGGTCTATGTCAGCAGAAAAGGATTTAAATTAGACATATTGGGGTATAGTTACCATAAGGGACAATTTCTTGACCAGTCATGTGAAACGGACATAAGAGGGCAAAAGGTCTTCCTAGTGGAACAATTAAATCATTTATTGGCTTGAAGGAAGGAGGCTGGGGTGAGAGGGCAGGCTTCTACCAATTTTCCGTCAATATTACTTTGAATTGGAAATGAAGTCCTGGGAAAGACAGATGGTATTAAAATGCCTTTAAAAACGGCACTAAGAAACTTAGAAGCTGGCTTGATGGGAAAAATGAAAAAAAAAAATGTGAGAGGAAAATGCAGTTCCGAGCATCTACCACTTATTCTTCAGAGCATAATAGCTCACAGTTAATTCTAGTGTTTGTTTTAACCCTTCTTTTTTTCTGTCAGTATCTGGGTTTACCTGGCCTTCAACCCACTGTCCTTCTAATCTCAACCTCCGAGTAGCTTGGATTGCAGGTGTAAACTCCTTGTACCTCCCTAAGTTTCAACATATTCATTTACATTCTATCAGTAAACATTTAATTAACATCTACTATGTGTGAGTCTCTGCCACCTGCAGTTGGTTTGGTAAGAAATAACACAAGTTGTACTTAAAACATCCAACACAATCAGCTACAAAGGTCCTACATCATCATCATACTACTTCTGATTTTTTTATATTTACCATTCAAGAAAGAGAATAAAGTGTTAAAACTATATTTTATGATATGCAGTTATGAAAATCTAAATGCTAAAAACATCACTTCCTTTCAGAAGATCACATAAATACTTTTTCTCCTCAGGCATTTTTTTAATGAGCTCTGAGATGTCTTTAAAGGTAAATGATCTTCTCTGATAGCAAATTCTCCTTTTATTTGCTTTGGGAGGTGGATTTGTGAACACAGCCAGGAGTGGTTCTGAGCTGTTGCTTTTGGTGAATACTTTTTAAAGAAGGTACCTCTTGTGAAAAGTCAAACAGCTCAACATTCTTCCGAAGATGTTGACAGAGCAGTTTACCCACAAGGCTCTGGGATTAATAGCTTTCTTTTCAAATGAAAAGATGCAGCTATGATTTTTTAAAAAAACAAACAGAAATACATGTCACCGTAGTTATGTGGCATGAGTCTTAATCTCAGTGCCGGCAATGGAATGTGTTTCCTTCTTTGTTACAGCCCTGGGTTGACTGACTCCTATGTAGTGTCCAGGAGGTCAAAGCATTTAGCAACCGCTGACTCACTTAATCCTCACACTAAGGAGGGCAGGATTTTGTAACTCCATCAGCCCTATTTTGTAGATCAGAAAATTGAGAGAGGCCAAAAATAGAGAGGCCAAGAATTTCTACATCTTCACCAAACTACTAAATGGGCACTAGCCGGAATCTGTTGGCTCACATCTGTAATCCTAGCTATTCAAGAGCCTGAGATCTAAGGATCAGGGTTCAAAGCTAGCCAGTGCAGGAAAGTCCATGAGACTTTTATCTCCAGTAACCACCAGAAAACCACAAGTGGAACTGTATCTCAAAGTGGTAGAGCCCTAGCCTTGAGGAAGAAGAGCTCAGGGACAGCGCCCAGGCTCTGAGTTCAAGCCCCACGAGGGACAAAAACAAAACAGAACAACAAAACAACAAAAAGGGCAGCATTGGGCTTTGAATCTAGTTAGCACCGCTCCATTATGCTGCCTCCCATAAAGAGAATCCTGTAATCAGATGATCACTTATTAAAAAACGAAGAACATGCGCTTTCCTCTGGTTTCATCTCATCCTTCTGCTTGATTTTCTGGCTGTGGGGTTTGGACCCATGAGTTTTTGCAATTGCTTCAGCACAAGTCCAGAACTTGCCCCAGATCGTTGTGGTGCTTTATTGGAAAACAAGCTAGTAGGAGTATACACACTTAAAAACAAACGGCCAGAGTTTATTAATCAAGAGAGGCTTGAGCCGGGCCTGGCAGGACCAGTCAGTCATTTTTAATCTATCCTAAGATAGGCTAAAAAAACAGTGCAGGGGTTGGGGGCTCGGGGGAAGAAAGAAGGTTCTTCTATCTAGATCTATCCACGATCCAAGGACTTCAGGCGGGTAGGCACGCGAGGACGCGTCCTCTGGGGAAGGGACCGAGGGGAGCCGGCACTGCAGGAGCCCTGGCGTCGCTGGGGGACTCGCTCAGTGTCAGTCCCCACGCGCGCGCACGCATCTCAGCCTGGGGACCGGGAGCTGCC
The DNA here is from genome assembly GCF_019054845.1 of Dipodomys spectabilis. NCBI lineage: Eukaryota > Metazoa > Chordata > Mammalia > Rodentia > Heteromyidae > Dipodomys > Dipodomys spectabilis. Next base: position 11,550,973 of record NW_024870773.1, read on the forward strand.
AGGGGCGCTGGTCCCCGGAGCTGGAGGAGGGACGTGGGCGCGTTCTGGCCCCGTATCTTCTGCGACCTCTGGGTGCCAGGGACAGCAGCTGGGGAAGGGCGGGGTGGTGGCGGCGGTTGGTGGAGGGTGGGCGAGCACCCATCTGGGGAAAGAAGAGAAAGGAAGAAGGGCAGATAGAAGTGGGGAGGGGGGGTGCTGAGCTTTTGCATCTGTCACGCCCCCCCTATTCCTTAGCCCCCCTACCCCTCCCTCCAGAGCTTCCCCCTCCGCCGCCCACCTGGGCGTCCCCCCCCCCTCCCCGCGGGCTGCGGCGGGCGCGCGGCGCTCGCTCCCCAGGCCTCCCTGGGCGGTTGTCGGGCCCAGCTCTGCCCTCCCTTCCCCTGCCCTCCCCGCGCCCTCCCTCCGCGGGTGACCGACGTGCTCGTTCCCTGCCTCTTGGGTCGGGGCGCGCCGGTGGGTTTGGCCTGCGCGGCGGCGGCGGCGGGGGGAGCGCGAGGGGCGGGCACGAGTGGCTGTGAGTCACCGGTACCTGGAGTGCGAGCGACGCAGAGCCGGCGGCGCGGAGCCGGAGCCCGAGCCCCAGAGCCCGGCAGCCCGGAGAGCCCGGGACAGCGCGGCCCGCCCCAGGCTCCAGGCCCCGCCGCGTCCCCCCCTCTCCCGACCCCGCCACCCCGCGTCCCCCACGGCGTGCGCCCCGCGCGCTCCTCGCCAGGCCCGCTCGCCCCGCTCCGCCCGCTCGGCTTCGCGGCGTCCGGAGGCGGCGCAGGCTCCGCCGGGGACCCTCAGCGGCTCCGCGGAGCCCTCAGCCGCCGCCGCCGCCGCCCGCGGGAGCCGCGACCATGAACCCCCAGTGCGCCCGCTGCGGGAAAGTCGTGTATCCCACGGAGAAAGTCAACTGCCTGGATAAGGTGAGCGGGGAGTGGGGGGGCGCGGGGCTGCACCTGCTCCCTTCCAGAAGTTTTGGCACCGGGCGTGGCGAGACGGGAGCCGGTCGCCGTGGCGGGACGCGCCGGGCGCGCGAACGGAGGACGCCCTCCCGGGGGGTCAGGGACCACGCCGGGCCGCCGGGCTGCCGGGCCCCGGGGGGGGGGGCTGGGCACTTAGGGGCAGGAGGAGGAGGAGGGGACATCTCGGCCACTCTGCCCGACGCATCCTGGCCCTACCGACTACCCCCCCCCCCCCCGTGCTCGTACCCCCTCACCCCTGCGCCCCGCGTCTCCCGTGGAGGCGGGGTGGGGAGGCAGAGGAATCCGTGTGTCGCGGGGCGGCCGCTGCGGCACTGCCGGGAATAATCTCCCTCCCCCCCCCCCCCCCCGCCCCACCGCGAGACGCGGCCACGCGCGCCCGAGCCACTCCGCCGGGAAACGCCAGAGGAAGTGGCTTGCGCCGGGTGGCTCCCACGCTGGCCTTGCAGGGTGTGGGTGAAATGGAACTGTGGACGGATCCGGGCGCAATCGCAAGAACCAGCCCCGGGCGTTCCCGGTGGAACTGTGGCGCTAGGTGACACGAAGGCTTGGTTAGAGCGGTGGTCTGGACACAGCCGCCCGGGCCAGGCAGGGGGGCTGGGTGCCCAGGGGAGCTGCCTTCCATAGACCACCTCCTCCTCCCCCCGCGGTGGCCTGACCCCCGCGTTCCCAGAGGTCCCGCGCACGGCGCGTCCGCCCTGCGCTTTGAACCAGAATCCTTGTAGTTGAGATGCCACTTGGTCCTGGGCCCCAGGTCTCCATTCCTTAGCCGAGCCCACAGGTCCTTTTTTTGGGGGGGGGGGGATGATCTAGAAGAGCAAAATGGACAGAGCCCCCAGGAGGGTTTTTTTTTTCTTCATTGTGAGTCCGTAGCTGCGATGGGATTCATTTCCAAGTCAACTTTAACAGCCGCCTGTTTTGTTTATTGAGTGGGATGCAGGCAGATGCGTGCGGCATGCTGCCCTACAGCAGTTTCTCTGGTGTTTGCGAAGGTGGGCACGGTGGTGTACTTAAACATGATCTTCCTTCTCCCGTATCCCGGGTACGATGTTTAAATTATTTATTATTTTTTTTTCAGTATTGGCATAAAGGATGTTTCCATTGCGAGGTCTGCAAGATGGCTCTGAACATGAAGAACTACAAAGGCTATGAGAAGAAGCCCTATTGTAATGCGTGAGTATCGTCGGCGGGCTGTGCCAGGTGTGGCTCAGCATGGGAACAGGGAAGCCAGCAGACTGGCCTGTGGTGAACACTTGACTTCCTGTGTCACCCAGGTGTGCCGGTGGCCAATTACCTGGTTATGCCACACAAGCTGGGGCCAAGTACTTTGTGGAAGGTCACTGCATTTGTGTTTTGCTAATGCAGGCTAATTTTTGTGTGTGTGTGTGTGTGTTTGCTACCAGGTTAGGTCTGTATGTCACTCTCTCCCTCCCTCCCTCCTTCCCCTTCCTCCCTCCCTCCCTCCTTCTCCTCTCTCCCTCCCTCCCTCCCTCCCTTCTTCTCCTCCCTCCCTCCCTTCCTCCCTCCCTCCCTCCCTTCTTCTCCTCCCTCCCTCCCTCCCTCCCTCCCTCCCTCCCTCCCTCCCTCCCTCCCTCCCTCCCTCCCTCCCTTCCTTCCTTCCTTCCTTCCTTCCTTCCTTCCTTCCTTCCTTCCTTCCTTCTTTCCTGAGGTTCACAGCATTGCAGAGTTGGGATATTTCTTAGAAGCTGCAGAACTTCCCCACTAAGAGAATGTGTGGGCTCTGATATGCATGTCAGGTAGATTTCCATTTTAATCATGTGTCAATTTCCATTTTAATCATAGGAGGTTGCCATCTTGCAAATTTATACATGAATCTAGTTGCTAAGGGAAGGGAGTCATGCTGGCTTGAGCTCGCAGGAGGCTACTCCTGGCATCCTGGGGCTTAAACAGGGAAGCAAATGATTGAGCCATGGGTGTTCCTAACTGGTTTAGTAGTCTGTTGTGGTGGACTTTTCGTAGGGTCATTCCAGTTATGTGAGTAGTAGGAGGAATTAAAAGTAGTGGTTCTTTCTTTGGCTTTCCTGAAGGCATGCTTCTAGCCTGTAATAGCTTGTCTGACCTTAACAAGGGTCAGCCTACATTCAAGTGACTTAATGTTTACCACAATCTTATGAATGATGAAGGTGAGCTCCAACAGTTAAAGAGACTGAAGCACTGAAGAGCCTCAGGATGAGGCTCAGATCACGTCTTGAGGCTCTAAGTCATTCCATATTGGCTGGGGGCTACCTTGCTGCCACAGGCAGCATCCACTTCTTTGAGCATCTCTTCTACCATACAATATGGGCTGAGCTCTTGGAACGGATAGTTGACCTTTCCTCCTCCCAGTTCCCCTGTAGGTCTGGCTTGGGTCTGCTTGGGGGGGGCAGCCAAGAGACCTTTGGACCTGTGACCTCTTGGCTGGAAAATTGCCAGAGCTTCCTCCTCCCCCGAGTGTTTAAAATAGCTTCCTGGTAAGGGCCTCTGGGAGAATGGAGAATGAAGGCTTCATGGGGGCCGCTGGGAGATGGAAGAATGAAGGAAGGCTGGTGTCTTCTCAGACAGCAGTTTTGGGTAACCAAATATGACATGCTCATACCTCGCTGGATAAAGACCCTCACAAAATGTGTCGGTTGGAGAATTAAGTGTTGTTTTTGTCCCCTTATGATCCCTCCAGGCCTAGTTGGCTGCTCAGAGGTAGACCAGCAACTTGCCAAGAACTTATAAAATGGAGCTTGAAGTCCAGCGATATTCCCCAACTAGTTTTCAAGCCTTCAGGCCATGCCTCTTTTTGGGAAAATGTGAAGCAAAAGTGAGGTTTTGGTGCCATGATGGTCTTTTGCTTCCTTTGTGGAGATGCGTAAGTGACTGGCTATAGATCAAAGGAGTGGCAGTAAAGGGAAGAGAAGGGCTGACCACCTAGAAACAAGTTACTTTGGTTAAAGGACAGTGAACCAGTCTTTGCCTAGCTGTTTCAACTAGCAGCTTGAGTCCACAGCAGGAGTCTTTACAGCTCCACACCCTGGAGTTTACTCCAAATGCCAACAATGCCTTTGGGTGGCCCTGGTGAGAGAAGTGAAAAGCAAAAGAGAGAAAGAGAGAAAAAGAGGAGGAAATGACAGAACAGAGGTGGGGAAATGGAGACTTGAATGAGAGAGAAAAAGAAATGACAAATGACAGAAGAGAGGCATGGATGAGGAGGTGTTAATTGGGCCACTTGAAAATGCAGTGCTTTCTACTTAGTTTTAGACGGGTTCATTAAAGAAAAATATTAAACTATTGGGTGTGTTGGCTCCTGCCTGTAGTCCCGGCACGGGACGCTGAGGCAGGAGCATCTTGAATTTAAGGTAAGTCTAGACTACATAGTAAATCCCTGTCTCATGAAGACAATAAAGGAACATGAGGCTGTAGAATGTGGTCCATTACTAGATGAGTAAGGACGGTTTTGCACTCTGACTTCACAGGGAAGCAGTGCCCACAAATCTTGAAGTTTAGATCTCAAAGCAAAAAGGCTACTTAATTACTGACAGGAATGGGGGTTGACCTTAGGACTTTGCCCTTGCTAGCTCGATGCTCTACACTTGAACCATGTCTGTAGCCTTGCTGTTGGCTGGGTATTATGAAGATTGAGGTCTTGAATCTTGATCCTCCAGATCTCAGTCTACTGAATCAATGGGATTATAGGCACCAATCACTGGCACCCTGCCCTAAAGGCTATTTTATATAGGCTATACCCTGTTTTATAGGTAGTTACATAGATCTGGATCTTAGTCTTAATACCTTAATTCCAAACCAAATGTTTACAAATGTCCTCTCTAATGTTTCTTAATGATTGTAGTACTTTATTAGTAACTAATTCAAAATTTCAAGGTAGCATCTTTTTTTTTTAATATTGAACTGCTAGTTCAATTTATTGAGCAGATAAAGGGAAGATAGATAGGAGTCAATTTTTAGTGTGTGAATGAGAGAATTGATTATTTAAATTTTTTTTTCACTTAGCTTTAAGTTCACGTATACTATTTCCAGAAAATGAAGCCTGGTAAGTCACAGGTTCTGGTTTTGGTGAGGGTCCCAGACTGGAAGGCATCAGCTGGCCTCAGCCCTTAAGGCATGTGCTACCATGTAATCTGGCCCATATGATGACCCTCTGGAGATCTGATGCCTCTGCTCTAATTCAGGTGGCATGTGTCAATCAGCTGTTCCCTGGGGTCATGACTAGAAGGTCAGCCATATTTCTTTGGGTCAGTGATGGAAAATGACTTCTCTAATGTATATAGCTTCCAGAAAATGAAACACTCACTGTCCATGTAAAGCAATATTTTATCTGTACCTCTGCTTCATTAGGTAATACACATATGCACAAATGGAAATGACTGGTCTTCTTCCTCTTATTATTTTTTATTATGAAAATTGTGCACATTAAAAATAGTCCACAGGAGAAATACAATCATCTTTTAGTATCCGAAGCAATTTGTTGTGCAACTCCCCTGCCACCAACAAGAAAAATCTGTGGATATTCAAATCCCTTATTAAAAAATGGTGTGTTATTTGCATATGGGTTACATATAGTTCAAATCATCTTTAGGTTGTTTATAATACTTAATGCAATGGAAATGCTATGTCAACAGTTGTTATACTGTATTATTTAAGGAATAGTGGCAAGGAAAAAAATTCTATACGTGTTTACCACAGTTACAGTTTTTCCAATTTTATTTTATTTTATTTTTTTGTGTGTATGCTGGTACTGGGGCTTGAATTTAGGGCCTGGGCACTGCCCCCAGCCAGAAGTGGTGCTGTAGAGCACTAGCCTTGAGCTGAAGAGCTGAGGGACAGTGCCCAGGCCCAGAATTCACGCTCCACAACTGACCAAAAAAAAAAAAATTGAATTCTGGAGGCCCAAATAGAGATAAGGGAAACAGGTGATGGAGAAACTCTCAGGTTTACACTTCATTGCCTTTCCTTCCCTGTCCTCTGATAACTTCGGGGGGGGGGGGGGGGAGGGGGCGCGGCGGAAAGCACTAACAAGAGTGACCGGCAGAGAAATGGTAAGTGATATTCAAAGTGTGGATATTCAAATCCCTTATTAAAAAATGGTGTGTTATTTGCATATGGGTTACATATAGTTCAAATCATCTTTAGGTTGTTTATAATACTTAATGCAATGGAAATGCTATGTCAACAGTTGTTATACTGTATTATTTAAGGAATAGTGGCAAGGAAAAAAATTCTATACGTGTTTACCACAGTTACAGTTTTTCCAATTTTATCCACAGTTCCACTTCTGATTTTTGGTGTTTAATTGGAGATAAGGGTCTCATTGTCTTTCCTTTCTGAACTGACTTTGAACTGTGATTCTAAGATCTCAGCTTCCTGAGGAGCTAGGAGTACAGGCTTGAGTCACCAGTGTGCTGCTTTTCTAATACTTTCGATCTGTGATAGTTGAATATACAGATTTGAAGGAGGATCAGCTTTACAATGAGCATCAGTATAATATTCTGGAGATTCAGCTTTTATTAGCATTTTCCATGTTTGCTTTGTACTTTTATCTATCTAATTATATGGCCATTTTTTTAAAAAAGTAAAACATTGTTGGGCCATTTGTCAGTTTCATATGACATTTCATCCTAAAAATGCCAGTATGTCCTAAGACTCAGGACATTTTCTTAAGAATCTCAAGGCAATTAAGACAAGTAACAAAATTTTTATTATAATGTCTATTCCCTATCTATATTTCCCCCATTGTATTATGTCTTTTAGAGCTAGGATCTAATAAAATTCTTACTTTACAATTTGTTCTTAAGAAAATTTTACGGTTAGTAAAGATTCAGTATCACCCATTCAATTTCTCTTGACTTACACAATCTCCCAGTCTTCAGGAGGAATGCTTAAGTAGAATTTCTTGTGAAAATAACATGCATAATTAACTTAAGAACCTTTAAAATAAACATTAGGAATCTGTTTAAGAAGTTGAAAGCAGGAACATAGACGTTTAGAATTATTTTAAGAAAATAAAAGCTGTGTATTTTAATACCCGAGGGCATTTAAAAAAAAATGGAATGAAGTAGCAAGTATTTCTTTGGTTTAGCTATGTTGCTTATTTAGATTCTCATGTGTTTAGAGAAGAAACAAGTGTTCTGTTTGATTTCACATGAAGGGGATATGTATAAAATGCAATTTACATGATATTTAAATTTTGATCTTTTGATAGAATGATCAAAGTATAGTGTATATTAGATGTAAGAGGGAGCAAAATACACGTTGAATTCCTCACTCAGCAGTGCATGTTATTAAAATATTTAAAAACAAGCCCGTCTACTTGAATATGTGCCATGTTTTTAGCCTTTATGTTTCATAAGCAGGCTGTGGATTTCTTAGCACATTCAGGATTTTTTTCACCTGAGAACTTGCAAAACAAAGAGAGGACTAAGCAACTTTCTTATTTCCAAGACAGGCTGAGAAAATAACATGAGATGATTAGACAACAACAGCAACAAAATCCAACAACTGGAAAACCTAGCCTGTGTTTATGAATGAATTTTACATGCTGAGCAAAATGATAAACATTTTTCTACCCCCACGTGCCACATACAGAATATAAACCCCTGGGCTATTTGTCAAATAAATTTTTAATATATTGTGTGAAAATGTCAAAAAATCACATTTGTGATGTGTTTGTTAATTAAAAAAGGTATTAGTTTATAGAATTTTCCGAGAGCTTTTAGTCCTGAGATTAGTAGCCTTGCTACTTCTGGAGAGGCCAGGTAATGATTCAGGAGTTTAATGTGCCTTGTCAATCATTTCCCCAAATCACTGCTGCAGAAAAATGTTCAGTTTGAACATTTGTCCTGACCTATTCCCATTTAATGTATCTTGGATCCATGTCAAGTATATCTTTTATTGTGGAGCTTAAAAGAATACAATTATCTGTGTTCAGTGTGTTTAGTCATCCTTCCAAATAAGATTACCTATCACTGAAGACTCTCACTTATCATGAATTTGGAAGATGTTTAAAAATGAAACAGGAAAACCTGTGTGTTGCATCTAACTCTTCCCTGGCTGTGTTAGTAAGCCCCATTGTGAATATTCAAGGATGCTGAGCTGGGTACTGTTCATTATCAGCTGCCAGCCTATCTTGAAGGTGGCTATCTAGGCCAAGGCTTCGCTGGCTCTCACTTACCATTTCTCTGCCGGTCACTCTTGTTAGTGCTTTCCGCCGCGCCCCCTCCCCCCCCTCCCCCCCCCCCCCCCCCCCCCCGAAGTTATCAGAGGACAGGGAAGGAAAGGCAATGAAGTGTAAACCTGAGAGTTTCTCCATCACCTGTTTCCCTTATCTCTATTTGGGCCTCCAGAATTCAATTTTTTTTTTTTTGGTCAGTTGTGGAGCGTGAATTCTGGGCCTGGGCACTGTCCCTCAGCTCTTCAGCTCAAGGCTAGTGCTCTACAGCACCACTTCTGGCTTTTTCTGTTTATGTGGTGCTGAGGAATCAAACCCAGGGCCTCATGCATACCACTGAGCCACCTTCCCAGCCCCAAAATTTGATTCTTTAACACTCCAAGGACTTGAATTATCTCCGGGGGATTTATGAAATTCCTGCTCTTAAATTAGCTGTGATGCCTGTAATCGTAGCTACTTAAGAAGCTGAGATCTGAAGGTTGCAGAATGAAGCCAGTCCAGGCAGCAAAGTCTGTGTGAGACTCTTCAATTAATCACAGAAAAAAGGCTATAACTGTGGTACAAAAGCTAAGGGATAGTACCAGAGCCCTGAGTTCAAGCCTCAAGACTGATGTGTGTGTGTTTGTGTGTGTGTGTGCACGCGCACACACACACACACACACACTATTAGCTATGATTACTTAACCTTGCATGAAGTATGGCATGTTGTAGTTGGTGCTTTGGAGTGTGACTGGCTCCATCTTCTCCTGCTGAACAAGTCTCTTTATCTGTAAAATGGGAATGGTAAGGCCAGATTCACACAGAAGGGGAAGATTAATAATACTATGCACAGGAAAGGTGGGGCCCAGACCTGGCAAGTAGCAGATGTTTAGTAGACAATGGTGCTCTTGTTTCTGTAGTTTGTGATAGGCAAAGAAGTGTGGGAAGGAGATGAGAAAATATATCTAATGAACAATAGGTTGGTTTTGTTTTGTTTGGGGGGAGCTAGAGATCACACTTAGAGCTTCAAGCACGCTTGGCAAGTGCCATTGATCTACCACTGATCATCTGCTATACCAGTTTTCACACTGTGGATTGCCACTTGTTAGAGGCTTGTAACTAGAATTCATAGGAAGAACAGAGAAAAAAATAGCAAGCAAAGAGAAAATACCAGTGTGCATTGGAGTAGTAGAAAAGGGGGTTCTTTTGGGAAACTTTCTTTTGCAGTGGTTTGGCCAGATGTTGGGTCATGATTTGTTGGAAGAGGAGGTTTGAAAATTGAGAAAGTATAGTTTAGTTCCATATTCTTCAAGTGCTGTACATCAGAGAGCACTGGGAATTACCTGCATGTACAGTGCCCTGCACTGTATCCAGTGACTCCTGAAACTACTATTTTTTCCACTCAGCCAGCTCCGACCACACCCATTTCTTCTCCTAGACCAGCCAACACAGCCCTCAGGTTTCAGCCAATGATCCCACCAGCTGTAACCATGTACTTCCCTGTCTGTAGACTCCCCCCGAAGGGTGGGGGAAGGTGCTTGTCTTGTTCACTGGTTGTCCTAGCACTTAGGAGATACTCATTTAGTGTTAGCTGTCTCAATGGCTGCATACCATGCTAACACCGGAGTGTGATCTCTGTTCTTAACCCCAAGTCAGGATGAGGTCAATGTGAGATCCTCTGGAGAGATAAACAGAAGCAAGACGATTGAGGGAAACTTGATTGAGGCTAGGCTTTGGGGACAGTGGAAAGTGGTCTAATAAACCAGGTTTCACCAAGTATGAACACCAGGGGACAAAAATATCTCAACTGATAGGATATGCAAGCTAATTCCAATCCATAATGATTGTGGTGGCATTAAACATACCTTGCCTACAGGCTCAGTTTCAACTCTATCTTCCTAAAAAGTGTTCTTGATTAACACTCTTTCTTTCTTCTTAGTTTAATAATGTTCTGTAAAATGGGAAACTGTTTTCTTCCTAAGAGCAATTCTGTAAAGATTAAATGGGGGGAAATGTTCATAAGCACATCAAATGACACAGATTAGGTACCCAAATGTCAGTCCACTCCCTTATAATAACCAATTGAAAGTTGTTGTCTCATATTTGTCCCTGAAAGGCAGAATAAAGTGTTATAACTGACAGCTTCTATGGAACGATATTGCATTATGTGGGAGTGCTAGTTAGCATACATCAGAATAGGCCTTACTCAAGTCCTCAGTTGCCTTATTACATCTTCGCTCCTTCATATAGTACTTGAATTAAGGGATGAGTTTTTCTATAACTGCGTGCCATATTGTACATATGTGAGATGTTTTGTGGTTGGACTGTCAACAAAATCTGATGTATTTTATTATGCTTTGAAGTCATGATGTAGGGGACCGTATTCACGCATCCAGCTCTGTTCCATTTGAAAATGTCCACAAAAGGTGCCTATGACACACAGTTTCTGTCTCTTTAGGATGATGGCTCTATTATGGAAGGATGTCAGATTAGAAAAGATTTTGAGATGAAGCATAGCATATATTCCTGAATCACTGTGAAATACAAGGGTAATGTAAGATACAGATGTGTGTGCTTAAAGGTACATTGATTATGTGTCAAGAGCCTGTGGAATAGCACATACATTTTGGTGTGTCTTCTTTAAGTGTTTTCAGATGAGTGCTTTACAGAGTGTTTCCTGGGTAGGTCAGGGAGTTAGAGAAACATAGTCCATTCCTCCCCTCTGCATGGCATCAACCCCCTGGCCCTTAGACCATTTCAGAGGGAAAAGAAGTTGAATTACTTTTCTTTTCCTCTTTGCTCCTGGTGTACACTTAGCCTTGGCTACACAGGCTTTTAACAGTTCGAGAAGTGGGACCTTGAGTAATATTTATGAGCTGAGTACCCAGCACATTTCAGAGCCTAAGTAAAAAGCATTATTATTGATTCTTCTATGCTCAGGTTTGCTGCTGGAATCCAACAAAGTCCCGATAACAAATCAAATAGCTTTGCAACCTCTTTTGTTGAACCTAGATAGAGGCTGAGACCTAATCATTTGGGAAGAAGTCGTGAAAGGGATGGGTTTGAATGGCAGTGATTATCTATTGCAGTAGTTGAAGCCCAGGATTAATTTAGCTTTGCATTTTCTTAGTGGAGTTCTGGGGGGAGGGAGTGGTCTCCTGTTTAGCCTCTGTGGTCCTACCTCTTTTGAATGATTCCCGTGGAATTCTAGAAAGAGCTTCCAGATGATCAGTTCTGTGTGTGCATTCTTGAGTCATACCAATTGCTAGTTAGAACCGTGGTCTAACGGACCCGTGGTCTGTTAAGCTTCTGCTTCAGCTCTGCAGTCTCAAAAGCCATTTAGACAAAAATCTTTGAGTAGCTTCCTGGAAGCTCCTTATCCATTAAAGGCAAGTACAAACCAAATGCTGAGAACTTGGAGCATTAAGATGGCTGTGCCCAGCCAAGAGTCTACAGATCTGGGATGTAGAAGGAGAGTTAAACAGTTGTCTGTTGATAATGTTTAAATGTTACTTTAAATGTTACTTCATTGTCCATAAATTAATTAATCAAGAGAACAAATTCCACCAAATTTAGGCAGTACATAAGAATAATAACTTTAATAAATGCACACATCAGTTCAGAAGGGAGTATCTTATATATATATATATATATATATATATATATATATATACACACACACACACACGTAAGCTATATAAGATACATATAAGATATATGATACACATATGGTACACATGCACACATATCCTGTGTGTGTGTGTGTCCTGAGGCTTGAACTCAGGGACTGGGAGCTTTTCCTGAGCTTTTTTGCTCAACTGTGGCTTGAACCACAGTTCCACTTCAGTTTTTTTGGTGGTTAATTGGAGATAAGAGTATCTCAGACTTTTCTGCTTGGGTTGGCTTTGAACTATCAGCCTCAGATCTCACCGTCCTTAGTAGCTAGAATTGTAGGCATGAGTCTCTAGTACGCAGCTATATAGATATATTTCTGATGGTCAGAATAATCTGTATCATTCTCTCCTGACTATACTTCCCACAATCCACCCAGGCTACTGAGGTGCCTTCATCTTCGACATCTGTGTCTTTCTGCCTCTTATCCCCATCCTCATGTACTCATTCATCTGCCTTTACCTTGGTTACGGCTCTGTTAGCATGTTTGGCCAGTGACCTTACAATTTTCCCTTGACTGATCTCTCTCTGTTCCATTCTTTGTCTTTTTGACTATCTTCCCAGTCATCACAGTTACCTTTCAAACTATAGCTCAGGTCAGATTATTCCCCACAGAACACCTTTGATGATTCTCCATTGCCTGTGGAAAACACCAAATTGGGTTTCTGTCTGACAGATAGGAGTTACTTTTCAAATTTTTTTTCCCCATATGCCCTCTTCCTCTCCAGCTGCTCTGGGCTGCTGATTCTGAAGCTCTTACCAAGTTTCTTAACTGAAGTCTCTGTATCCTCATGTAGACCATACTAATAGACTCTTCCTCACAGGATTAAGAATTAATTAGAATAACCAAATAATAAGCCCAGCAGAAGTTCAGATAGTTATTATAATTGTCAGTTTTAACTAAACACAGTGATCAGACCTTTTACTCCAGCTAACCATGTGCCTTTCTGTGTACAAGGAACTTTCAGCCTTAAGGCCTTTGTGGAGGTATTCTCACTTCAGTATTGGACAAATTGGTGCATTCATTGTCATTTTAACATCACTTATAAGAACACTTGCCTGTGTATCGTTGTATTTGTCTGTCCATTTGAGGGTTTTTCCCTGAGACTGGACCATGGCTGTTCTCAGGCTGGGGTTGAAGGTCAGTTAGGGACAGATCAGAGATCTGCTTCTTCAAGGGATTCTGCAAAACCACACTGATGGTTACCACCTGGAGTTGGCCTCAGTTCCAACTTGGGAGCACAGTGCCCATTTGTTCAGATGTTCCTTCTCAGGCCCCTGACACCTCTGACCAAATGCCACAACTTGGAGACTTTTTACAATCTTCTCAGAGATGATAATTAGCTTGGGTGATTCATAGAACTCAGGAAAATGCTGAACTTAAGAATAGTGTTTTGTGAGCCAAATGAGGAGATCCCTGGGGAAAGTCTGAGAGAGCCCTGGTTTCCCTCTTTGCTCCATAAGATCAGTACAATTTACCTTTCCATTATACTTGATGTGTTCATCAGCCAGGAATCTCCACCTAGCTTTGGTGTCCAGGGTGTTGATTGCAGTTTCATTTCATAGACATAGTTGTTTGGCTCATTGGCTGTGTGATTGTTATATCTCCATCCCTCTCCCATCCCTGAAGAAGGTCAGCTGATATTCCCCCTCCCACCCCAAAGTCCCAACTAGAGCACATGGTTGGTCTTTCTGGAGTGGCCAGCTCTGATCTTGCGCCATTTTGATTGCCTATACTCAGGTATGGTCCCTAGGGCTCATAAATTACAAAGAAAAATTCCAGTTATTTGGAAAATTCCAAGTATTTAGAGATCCTTTTTTAGGAACTAGATACCAAAGCCAATCAAGTTCATTATTATACTACAGGATGTCCCACCTGTCTGCATCAAATGTACTATTTGTTCATCTCAGGAACCTTCCGATCCCATTATGGCAAGAATGATGAACTGAAAACCATCATTTCCATTTAGTAACTCAGTAGAAGTTGGGAAAGATATAGAAATAAGTTTCTGCCTGCAAACAGGAGATGGGTGGGAGAGCTAAACATGGGAAGACCCTCTGAATAACTCTCTAGATTTTGATTTTAAAAATAAGCAAGTCTTTCCTATGAACAAAGTCTAGTCCTTAAAAAAGTTATTTTTTGGTGGTGGTCCTGGGGAGTGAACTCAGGGCTTTGTGCTTGCTAGGCAAGTACTTCATTTTGAGCTATGCTCTAGTCCTTTTGTTTTTAGTTTATTTTTTCAAGCTTTTTCCCTGGCTGCACTTGTACTTCAATCCTTCTACTTCTGCCTCCCAAGTATCTAGGATTTACAAGCATACACCATCAGCACTCCCTGCAGCAAAGTACTTTCTTGAAGGCAGGAATGGTTCTAATGGCGTCTGTGTACTGCAGCATCTACTGTGTGCTTAGGAACATCCCTTTATAGTGCATATTTCTAAGCACAGTGAGCTGATGTGCCTACCTGAACAGGATACTCCAGCCTTATTCCTGGTATCCCTAGCTGAGAGAACCAACTCTTTCCTTAAGGATCCATGTATTGATCCTGACTAGAGCTGGCTAGACGCAGACCGATAACGCATATGACTGTAGCAGGCACTTCTGCTTAGGTGAAATATTGAAATTATGACTAGATTACTGGTCAGTGACATGAATTGGAACAAATACAGCAGAACAAATGTTGTCTGTAAAGGTACTTTATTAAAAAAATCACTTTGTTACAAGTGTACTTCCTAAAAATCTTACGGACAAATCCCATGTTTTAGACCAAAACCATATACGTATTCAATGGCATATCATCATAGTTTTTCCCCCTGGAATTCAATTGTTTCTTATTTCTTGAACTTTCATCAGGGCTTAATGTATCCATTCTCTGATGAAGGAAAGGTCTTTGCATTCTTTCATGGGAGAACTTAATTTTCTCATGTGTTTCCCCTCCCCCCCTGCTTTATATCTTGATCTTTTACTACTAGTTTCAGAACTTCATATATACAGCTCAGTAGAATCTGCACTTCCTCTACCTCCTCTCCTTCTCCCCTACCTCTCCTGTTGCCAGTGACGTGGTTCTCTGATTTTCTTAGCATTACGTGAAATTCTATTTAAAAAGTTCTAGATGCTTCAGGCACATAATAATTAAGGGTTATTCCTGTCGGGAATAGAAACAGCATATTAGCACAGCTCTTCCTCTAGGCTGCTAAAGAAGGAAAATCCTGTTTAGAGGGTTTGTCTCTGTGGTCTTAAAAAAAAAGGCAGTTATGTAACCTGGGGCCCAGTTGACTGGGGGATGGGAAGCTGGTTTATTTGTGCATCTCCTGTGTTCTGCATACCTGAGGGAGGGCCTTGTGGCTTGTGTAAGTGGGGATTGCTGTCCCCCTGGCTGTGTCCCACATAATGGCAGTTTGGCAGATGTTGAAAAAAATGCATGTTGTTTATCTTCCTTTACACAGCCATGGGTGTATAACAGACACCAAATAAACATGTGCTGGTTAGCTTTAAAAGTAGATTTATTCTGAGTGGCACGCAGCAGTCCTATATCTGATAGCAAGACTGCTATGTCTGGCTTCTCTCTCTGGTGTATCCTGGTGGCCATGGGGCATTGCCACCTAGGATTTAAAAAATTAATTCAGTCCTAAGACAAGACAGGTGACCACATAAAAGAGGTACCTAAATAGAGAACGGACCAAGTAGTTCTCACAGGAGATCAACGGGGGACATTTATGATCTCCCATCTATACCAATACATAGACACCATAGAGAGCCTGGCAGGTCCAGAAGGTTTGCTAAGGTGGGATGGGATGGACTTCTAATTAAGTTGTGACAACAACAGAAACTTGCTGTGATCAAAAGAAACACGTCTAGCAGGTGAATCCATGTATGGAAAGACCTTGACCCCCCAAATTGAAAAAAGAATAGAAAAAGAGCATTTGAGTGAGAATGAAATGAAGAGAATGGAGGTAGCTATGCTCAGGAGGGCTATAACCTGAATCCAGACTTGAAATGGGACAGTGGCTTTCCAACCTGTGGACAGTTTGGCACAGTGAGTTCTCTTCCCCAGGTGTCAGAAAGATAGATGACTGGATCTTTCCTTCTTTCTTTCTTTCTTTCTTTCTTTCTTTCTTTCTTTCTTTCTTTCTTTCTTTCTTTCTTTCTTTCTTTCTTTCTTTCCCTCCCTCCCTCCCTCCCTCCCTCCCTTCCTCCCTCTTCCCTCCCTCCCTCCCTCCCTCCCTCCCTCCCTCCCTCCCTCCCTCCCTCCCTTCCTTCCTTCCTTCCTTCCTTCCTTCCTTCCTTCCTTCCTTCCTTCCTTCCTTCCTTCCTTCTTTCCTTCCTTCCTTCCTTCCTTCCTTTGATTTCTTCTTTACTGCTTTCAAGCTGTTTAGTACTCAGTTTGGAAAAGAATTAAAATTTGGGTGAAGTATGTTAACCTTCATAAAGAATGAAAGGAAGGAGTGCTTTCTCTACACCTCACCCAGACTTTAGGGAAATTTATCAGCAGAGAAAAGGAGGGAGGGGCTGTGTTGTTCTAGAAGCTCTTGGTTCTGGAGAACTCTTTGTGTACTTGAGCCACAGAAGATTTTACTCCTCCTAGCACATTCTTTGGCTCCCAGTTGATTTACTTTGTAAACAAAGTAGGTATGCTAGTCAGTTTTCCATCTCTGTAACAAAACACCTGCGATAAATAAACCTATGAGAGCAAAGGTTTATTTTGGCTTATGGTCTAGAGGATTGAGTCCATGCTTGGGTTGACTCATTGCCTTGGATGAGGCTGCACATCATGGCAGGGAATGTGTAACAGGGCAAAGCTCATGGCCAGGACAAAAGAGGAAAAGAGGAAAAGTCCATGGTCCTACAGCTCTCTGCAAAGATATGTCTCAGTGATCCAAGGCCTCCCACGGATCCCAAGGCTCCCACATCCCACAACTTCCCAATAGAACACATGGGAACCAAGTTTTACACATAGAATTTCAAGGAACATTTTCCATCCAATGACAGAAGGGGGGATAAAAGGAAAGATGACTCAAGTGAGACAAAAAGACTGAAAATTACATTCTGATAGAAAACATGGCCATTGTTTCAGAGAGAGAAAAACATTAAAAAAAAAACAAAAAACAAAACAAGAGCCAACATAAGAACATCCAGAGCTCAGATTAGTGCAACAGAATTTAAAAGAGAGACTGAACATGTACGAAAATGCACAGATGGTAGGATCAGGGCTCAGAAAGCTAAAGGCCAAAGTGAGCAATGGCTTGTGAAAAAGACTATGGGAAAAGAAAAGAGTTTTTAAAACACTAACATATGAAGAGAGAGAGCGAGAGAGCAAGAGAGAGGGAGAGCCAGAGAGAGAGAGAGAGAGAGAGAGAGAGAGAGAGAAAGAGAGAGAGAGAGGGGAGGGGGTGGGGAGGAGGGAGTTTTTGTTTTGCCTTTGTGTTGCTGAGGATTGAACCCAGAGCCTCACAACCACTGAGCTGTGCCCTCAGGTCTCAGAGAAAAAGTCTTATCGTTAGGGAAGACATTGTGGTAACACAATGACAAAAAATAGAGTTATTTAATTCCCATTTAACTTTCATCTTTCAACCAAGGAGAACAGAATTACAACTAAAAAAACCCCAACATTCTCAGCTATCATTTAGAAATGAAAGTTGGGCTGGGGGCGGGGGTGCAGTTCAATGACAGAGCACTTGCCTGGCACATGCAAGGCCCTGGCCTTGGGTGAAAGCAAGGAGAAAGAACCTTCAGGAGTAAGCACCATGTTATTCTTCGTAGATGGACAGATGTGTGGCTCCTATCTGTTACCCTAGCTACTCAGGAGGCTGAGACCTAGAGGATTGAGGTTTAAAGATAAACTAGACATTCTATCTCCATTGAACCAGCACAATGCCCAGCTGGAGGCATGGATCAACTGGTAGAGTACCAATCTTGCTTGCCAAGCAAGCCAAGTGTGTATGAGGCCCCATGTTCCCCTTGCCCCTATCAATGTTGTTTTGAATCTTTAAATTCATATGAGTATCATCCTGTTGACAATACCTTGCAGATTTTGGTCATAGAACCATAATTGTGGCACTGTGGCCTCCGAGCTCAGAGAGGTTAGTGACTTTCTCTTTCTGGGCCTCTTACCTGTAAGACAATGATTCTGCGTCAAACACCTCACCTGCAAAGTGAAGACACTGGATAGGTGGTAATAACACTACCTGTTGACTGTAAGAAACACATGAAATATCTATGTAAGTTGCTGACCCGGGGAGCAGACACCACAGAAGTGCTAGCTATAATTATTATTGACTATTCTTTCTGAGAAATTGTCTGCAAAAGAGAGCTTTGGGGATAGGGAAAGCTTTTTAGAAAGGAGAAGAGACAGATTGTTGGAATTACAGCCTAATAAGTGTGACATTAATTCCTGGCACAATTCTCCTATGGGTGAGTACAGAGATGGTTGGGGAAGAGGTGAAAATACAAAGTTCTCATGGGCTCTGTAATAGTTAGGCCTGCCATGACCAAGTGTCATAGACAGATGGGTCTCAGTAATAGATACTTAGTATCTCAGTGTTGCTCTGCAATTAGGGTACACAAAGATTGATATCTTTGGGGAGGGGCTGAATGGGGTGTTGTTCCAGGTTTTTCTCCTTGCCTTGAAATGGCAGGCTTCTCCTTTGTTGCACTGTCTTCTTCCTTTTGTGTGTAGCTGGGTCCTAATCCCTCCGTTAGTAGGGACACTGGTACTGTGGAGGTAGGGCCTGCCCAGTGACCTCAGTTTTACTATAAAGACCCTGACTCCAAGTAAGATCACATTCTGAAGTTCTTGGGTGTCAGGACTCCAACATATCTTTTTTAGGGGAGAACATATACAATCCATCCCCTTCTTCTCTTTCTCTTCATCATCTGCCTCTTCTTCCTTCTCCTCTTCCTTCTCCTTCTTTGGTACTAAGGATGAAATTCAGGGCCTGGGGCTTGCTAGACAGGCTTCAATCACTTGAGCCACACTTCCAGCTCCTTTGCTTCCAGATAGGGTCTTACTAACTGCTTACTTTGCTAGACTGGCCTTGCACTCTACTTGTGTCTCTTGAGTGGTTAGGATTACAGGCATGTGCTGCTATCCCCTGATCCTCAACTTCTTTTTGATGGTACATAGGCAAGGAAATGTATATGTGGTGAACTTGGAATCTTGAGGAAAATATTTAATTGGAAAATGTTAATGCTTTGTAAGTAAACTATGCCTTGATGAAGCTTTTAAAAGCAAAGTTTCTTTTTAAAAAGGAGTAGAGACTTTCTGTAACTTACAAGTTGGCCGTGGTATCTGTTTCTTTACCTCATGTGTATGCTCTCAGGACTCATTATTACTTTTCAGATTTTATAATCATCTCTTCCACTCAGGACCTTTACTCAGTGACATTATGTATGTAAGCTTATAAGGCAATTAAGAAATGGGTCTCTGATGGATTGTTCCTGCACATCGGAGAGTGGCATTAAAATATTTATAGGGAAATGAATTTCAGCTTTCAAATGGAAAAGGCAAGAAGAAAGATGGTTTAAAATTTCATAAAAAATGACACAGCCCTTATAATTTTATTTTAAAAAAAGGGAGAAAAACAATCTCCTGACAGTGATCTTGGATGGGGTTCAATGTGAAAATTCTTGTGTAAAGATCTGTCACGTAAACTGGGTACAGGTGGCTCATGCTTGTAATCAGATCTCAGGAGGCTAAGATCTGAAGTTCAAAGCCAGCTCTAGCAGGAAACTTCACAAAACTCTTATCCTCCATTTAACCACCAGAAAACCAGAAGTAGCACTGTGGCTCAAAGTGGTAGAACGCTAGTCTTGAGCACAAGAGTTCAGGGACAGCACCCAGGTTGTGAGTTCAAGCCCCATAACTGATAACAAAGCAAAACAAAACAGAACAAAAAACTGTTACCTTACTCACCCTAAATTTAGGACTGTAGTTTCAAAATTTAATGAATAATTTATGCTGAAACTTCTCAGCCACTTTAACTTCTTAAAAAACTTACTATGTTATTTTTTTTTTTTTGTAGTTTATTTATTCATTTATTTTTGTTCCAGTTGTGGAGCCTGAACTCTGGGCCTGAGCACTGTCCCTCAGCTCTTCAGCTCAAGGCTAGTGCCCTACCACTTGAGCCACAGCGCCACTTCCGGCTTTTTTCTTTTTGCTTATGTGGTGCTGAGGAATTGAACCCAGGGCCTCATGCATGCAAGGCAAGCGCTCTACCACTGAGCCACCTTCCCAGCCCCCTTACTATGTTATTAAGGAATGAAACACTTTATCTTTATATATATATATATATATATATATATATATATTATTGTAAAGATACTGTACAGAGGGTTTACAGTTATGTGAGTAAGGTAATGAGTACATTTCTTATTGAGCATTGTTACCTCCTCCTTTGTTTTTCCCCTACCATCCCTTCCCTCCCCACCTCCCCAACTCCTCCCTCCCCTCCACCCAAGTTGTAAAGTTTGTTTTCAACATAGTGTCTTGTACAGCTCATTGTTACAATGGGTCAACCTTATTTAAGCATTTTGTTATTTCCCTTCCCCTCCCCAAATTAGAAAAATGTATATACAAGATGCAGGGCACCGACATCAAATACAATGAAAACAGGGGTTATACCATGGGGGAAGAACATACAAAGAAACAAAAAAAAAAATCACATAGTACATTAAAAACAACAGCAGCAAAGATAAAACCTCTTGAAACACTTCATCTTTGCTTTAAGAGTAAGCAAAACAAATTCCCTTTTGTAGCTCTCTCTCTCTCTCTCTCTCTCTCTCTCTCTCTCCCTCTCCAATGAATCTTCCCTTAATGCATTCTAGGTGTGTCCTGGGCTAAGAACTGGGGCAACCCTGGTTGTTTCTAGTAGATGTCCTCTCTGGTCAGCCAATTCTCCCAGGTGAACTTTGAGATAGAAATCTTATCCAGCCACAGAGTTCATGAGTGTTTTGACCAACGGTGCTTTTCCTCCACACTTGCCCCCACCCTTGACTTTGAAAAGAAATCCCAAACACACTCCTCCCTTTCCTCCTTATAATCAGATCTCAGCTTTCAATGCCTGCCCAGTACTCCTAGTGTTTCTATGTTGAATTACTATTTTGGGTAAGTCTTTGTATGCTTGGACAAAAGTACACTTGTACTTCTCTCTCTTTTTTTCTTTTATTTGCACTGAGTTTACAACTGCATCTGAAGGTTGCCAAATGGAAAGTTCTCCACATCTTTAAACCAAGGGCAAAGCTACATTGTCCAAATTACATGTATATAACCTTCCCCTCCTCCCCCCCCAATAAATGAAGGCCCTAGATTTTTCCTTTCTTATAGTATTTACTGGTCCTTTTAATTTTGACCACTTATGTGGCTAGATCTTTAGCACTTGTGGTATGGTGGATATTTGACTTTTCTAAAAATTAAAAAAAAAAAAGCACTGGGCACCAGCAGCTCATATATTTAACCCTAGCCACTCAGGAGGCTGAGATCTGAGGACCATGGTTCAAAGTCAGCCTGGACAGGGAAGTCTGTGAGACTCTTATCCCCAATAAATTAATCAGAAAAAGTTGAGAGTGGCACTGTGGCTGAAGTGGTAGAGTGCTATTTTTGAGCATAAAGAGGCTTAGGGACAGCTCCCAGGCCCAGAGTTCAAGTCCCTGGACTGGCAAAAAAAAAAAAAAAAGCAACTTCCTCCTAAAATAAGATTTGGACCATGTCTGAGATTGTAGGGCAGTTATGCACGTGGACTTTGAGTTTGAGAGGTGCAAAGTCAGATAGCTGGTGTCAACTCCCCGTTTAAGGTCTCTTCTGTGTCATGTGATGGGGTTAGACTCAGGCAGGATGGGTGTGAGGAAGAAAAGAGAAAGGAAATATTTACAAAGAGGTGGCACAAACTAGAATCCCAGCACTCGCAGGATGAAACAGGATCGTGAGTTTGATGCTAGCATGGGCACATAGTGAGACCCTGTGCACTTGTATTGGGCATTGCTTTACCTATTTCTCTGTTCCAGGTTTTACGAGTGTTTCAGTTGGCACAGTTGTGTGAGCCTTAGCAGTGCAGTAGATGTGTTAGTGTGAATTTTGAAGTTGAAGTGTTAAATTTGTATAGGCGCAGCACTCAAGATTTCAGAAGTATTCCTGTGCATCTTCTAAATTGGAATGCATCTTCAAAATATTTCAGATTTTGTGTGAGATTTAGATTTTGAATATGAGTTAAAGAAGGAAATCCTTTTATTCTCCCCCCTCCCGCTCTCTGTTAGATTTAAACTTCTAATTAAAAAAAAAGACTCAGAGTGCACATTAAAGAGGCTCTTGGCTGGGAAGATTGGTTTTATGATGTTGTTACTTGAGGAGAATGTGTGTATGCTGTCTCTGTAACATTCTGAGTGATAAGGAAATGTTGTGCTATTGTTTTTAAGAGTTGTGTGTATGTTGTCTCTATACCACTGAGTGTTCAAGACATTATGCTATTGTGTTTAGTCCTCAGTGAAGTCCTTTGGAGGTTGTAGAATGTGTTTAAGGGGTAGAGCCTTGTGGTTGGTGCTAAGTTACCTAAGGAGCTTCTTCTGGTTGTTTCTTCCTCTTATTGCCTTGCTTTCTGGCCATGAGGTAAGTGGTTTTAGTCTGCCACATGCATCTGCAATGGTGTGCTGACTTGCCAAACCAATTGGGCCCAGTGATCTTGGACAGAATCATCCAAAATGATGAGTCAAAGTCAACCTTGAGCAATTCAAGTATCTGTTACAGTGACAGAAAGGCACACAGGATGCACATGGAAGAAAGTCATTTTATCTTTCTAACCTCAGTTTCCTTAGCTCTGAAAGAGGATTAATAACAGCATTACTGTCTAGAGTTGCTAAGAGATTTATGCAAGATAATGCACATAAAGTCCCAAACCTGTACAGAGCAACTATGTCCATCACCACTGCACATTTATCAGCTACGAGGTCTATAGAGTGAGGTAGACAGTTTGGAACAAGGAGATTGGAAATCTAAGATTCCAGAAAAGAAATCCATACATACTGGAAAAGGAGGTTGAGACTAAGGAGACCAAGACTTTATTCTAAGTGGAGAAGATTTTCTAGTATCCATATGGCTCCAAACACGCAACTTGGTACAGTGTTGTTTTTTCTCCCCTCCCAAGTTGCTTCTCATTTTAGAAGAATAAATAGGAAAATATTTCTGGTGGCTGGATTCTTGGACTAGAGCTTGATATAGTGGTCTTTGTTCTCTCTCCAGACAAGAAAATAAGTTACTTTTCTGAAGTTCTTGAATTCAGAACTAAGTGGAATGTATGGTTTTTCTGGTATATACTAGTTCAGAATTCGGATGAAATGATGTCGTCTTCCTGTCTTTTCAGCTTTTGTGGCTCTGGATTTTGCTAGCTGTTTGAGAATGATAGATATCTTTGTCTTTGTAGCTTGTGGTGGGAGGAATGGCCTAGGGACAATATGTAAGCATTGGGAAAGAGGTGAG
This sequence comes from Dipodomys spectabilis, assembly GCF_019054845.1. Lineage (NCBI taxonomy): Eukaryota > Metazoa > Chordata > Mammalia > Rodentia > Heteromyidae > Dipodomys > Dipodomys spectabilis. The sequence goes on from NW_024870773.1 coordinate 11,574,222, forward strand.
TAAATATTCATTGGATACCAATGAGTATTTATTATTTAGGTATCATGGGCTTTTATGGTAATTTTGGGAGACATTGTCCAAATTATGTGGTTGTCTTTTGATATTAGAGTTAGATAGAAGGGTGGAAGGAAGAGCCTGAAAAAAAAATCCATTGTTGATTGTTGTGTGTTGAAACCTCTAAATTCCTTGTAAACTGTCTGTGGTGGGGATAAGAGAAGGGGAATGAGATGGGCTTGATCATGTCCAGGAAGAACCGCCCTCCCTCTGTCCTATCTCTTCGTGGTGGGAATTCAGCTCATTACTTTTACATTCATTTCAGTCAGGGGTAGAATTCACTTGTTCAATGCTGATGGAGCCTGTGCTGTAAAATCAGGCACTGTCCTCGGCGGTGGAGACACAGCCATGTCCACGACAGATTAAAAAAAACCTGTCTTCATGTAGCTCCCTCACTTTACTAGGAAGAAGTGGGGGAAATGGATGTGTAATATATAACGTGTAATATAGTATTAGCGATCTGTTCTAAGGTGAGGTCGAATGTCAATGGATTGGGTGGGGCGTAGGTAGTGACTTGTGGTTTAGAATGCTTAGGACAGAAAATTCTAGTCCTCCCTTATGAGCTGGAAGGAGGTGAGAACGATGGGGTGGTGGTAGGATCTTTGGGCTCATAGGATCATAGGTGGAGTGAGAAGGCAGCAGACAAACCCTCCTGGAGGCAGGGCTTGGAGAGGAGAGCTGGGAAGCAGAGAGCCAATGGGAGCAGGAGGGAGGCAGTGGAAAGGGGCGTGGCCACCTGGAAAGCATTCTGGGCTGTGGTGTAACTCTGAGGGCAGTGATGTGGGTTTTCAACAGGATCATTTCGGTTGCTGTGAAAATAATGTAGGCAAAGTCCAAAAAAGAAAAAAAAGAAAACTTGGTTTGTGTGTATATATCCAAGAGATAGCTACATATGCTTCTTGTCTTGCACCGTTGGTGCAAACCAGAGTGTATTTTGAACACAGAGTTATCATGAGACCAAGGATCTTGAGCTAGTTTTATCTCCTGGAAATGGAAGGCCTGAGAAACAAGGCCACACAGGAAGTTTATGTGCAAAAGAAAATGTATCTTTTATTTCCTGAATGCCAGCTTAGATTGTTTTAGGAGAGAACTTGGGAAAATCCTATAGAAGAATTGAGTCCTATTTTCCTTCAGCATCTTTCCTCATTCCAGTTTTCCCTTCCCACTCTTTGGTGATGCCCAGGAGTGACGTGCTGCCCTAATAGAGGGCGCATTTCTCAGCCGTGGTCATTCGTTTTCCTTGGTTTGGCTGAGGAAATGTTCCTGTCACTTCTTCTGAATGTCGAGGACCGCCTTGGTGGGAATGAGTTTTGACAAGGAAACTTTGTTCTGCCACCAGCCTGAAGAGTTTGGCATGGTTCCAATTCCTATTAATTTTCTTCCACAATTCAGGCACCTAGGAAAACAGTTGAAGAAAGTTTTTATTTGGGAGCTAATAATAAATGTCATAAGGTAGTTAGCCAATCTGATGATTTTGGACCTATGTACCCTACAGAGTTTAATTAGGAGCACATAATGACTCTTTCAAACGCGCGCGCGTGTGTGTGTGTGTGTGTGTGTGTGTGTGTGTGTGTGTGTGTGTGTGTTTGTGTGCTGGAACTAGGACTTGAATTCAGGGCCTGAGTACTTTCCTTTAGCTTTTACACTCAAGGCTAATACTCTACCACATGGGTCACAGCTCCATTTCTGGCTTTCCTTTTTTTTTTTTGGTGGCTAATTGGAGATAAGAGTCTCATGGACTTTCCTGCTCAGGCTAGCTTTGATTTATAATCCTTAGATCTCAGCCTTCTGAGCAGCTAGGATTATAAGCGTGAGCCACCAACGCTTGGCTGCTCTTTCAAATTTCTGACATGTGGAAATTGATTTACATAGATACTAGTTCTGAAGTGTTCAGTCTCACTTTTATATTTGTCACCCATTCTCACCAGTTCCATTTCTTGGCAGTGCAAACGTTTGGAGCTCTGTGGTGTGTTCTCCAGTGCATGTGGCTTCCTGGTTGTTCTCAACACACTGGCTTCGTGCAGATTTGTGGATATAGCTTCTCCAGAAATCCTATCATTTTGCTTTTAATTGGTTGTAAAGTATTAGCAGCAGGGAAAAGTAATTTTACATTGAAATGACTTTTTTTTGGAGGGGAGGGGAATTGACAAATTTTATGGGAGCAGCTGTTCTGAGCAGAATTTGTTGGAAAGTTGATGAGAACTGAAAGCTTGCAGTCCTTGGGTCTAAATCCTCAGTTGGAAAAAAAAAAAAGATGCAAGCTGCAAATAAACTAGGGTATTAAAATATGGAAAAAGATTTCTGTAAATATGTGTCTGAAAATCTAGGCTCTGTCATTTTACATTTTAGCCCAAGTCTTTCCAAAAAATGATTATTGCTCTGATTTGGCAATGGGAGCCATTACTTTAAAAAATCAAGCATGATATGCAAAAATTGAAGCCTGACTTACAGAGACTCCTTAAGAGAGTGTATGCTGGGTAAATACTTAGAGAAGGCATCAGGACCTTTGCTGTTTGTTTCCTTGGGACATTATATCCCTTATAACTTTGCCTATTTGATGCTTTTACGTCCTCTACTCGCAGAGACATGGAGCCTAAGAGACATAGCCAGGATATTTATCACTTTTAAAATATTTAATATTTTGCAATGCTGGGACTCAAACCCAAAGCATTGTGCATGATGGACAAGTGCTCCACCACTGAGCTACACAACTGTCACTCTTTCTGCTTTATACTTTCACAGCCTCATGCCATTCTTCCTAGCACTTCTAGTTGAATCATTCTTTGTGCTATGAACTTCCTAGACAAAGGGGTGCTTGATGATTAATTTTTTTGTTTTTATATCATCACTGCCTAAAACAATGTTTGCCTGGCCTCTTGATGCTGTTGTGGTTGATACATGTTTGCAGGATTCCATGAATAAATTGGTGTTGGGTGGGATAGTAAGGCCAGGACAAAGATTCATGCCTGCTGCTTCAAGGTCAAATGCCTCAGGCAGCCAAGTTAGATAGAAGAATAAGTAGACTGTGAAAAACTTACGTTGTTCTGCATAACAGGATATCCTGGACAGATTCTGGTGGATCAATGTTCTCTGGCCTCCTCAGGTGTAGGCTGGCTCTTTTTCCTTCCTTCCTTCCTTCCTTCCTTCCTTCCTTCCTTCCTTCCTTCCTTCCTTCCTTCCTTCCTTCCTTCCTTCCTTCCTTCCTTCCTTCCTTCCTTCCTTCCTTCTTTCCTTCCTTTCTTTTTTTTTTCTTTCCTTCTTTCTTTCATTGTGTGGTCTTGGGACTTGAATTCCACTTGGGCACTGTCCTTGAACTATTTTGCTCAAGGCTAGTGGCTACCACTTGAGCCACAGCTCCACTTTTGGCTTTTTAGTAGTTAATTGAAGATACGAGTCTTACAGACTTTTGCCCAGGCTGGCTTTGAATAGCAATCTTCAGATCTTAGTGTCCCAAGTAGCTAAGATTCCAGGTGTGAGCCACTGGTGTCTGGGTTGAGGCTGACTCATTTCTGTCAGATATAAGCTAGGACTCTGATAAACTTGAGGGACTCCCTGGGCAGGTGGGACTAAATGAGTCAAGGACTTTGTAGATGATGGAGCACCAAAGATGGCTCTTGAATAGACGAGAGAGATATCTTCAGATTGGGAAATGCTTAGGAAATAAAATCAGGCAGCTATGTCTAGTCTTCAGATAGGAGGCAAAAGCAACCATCCCTGTGAGAGCTATAGGAAGCTGGTAAAACTCTCTAGCAGTAGTTTTGCAAAAACAAGCATGTACCTGGAAAATAGATTTCTGCAACGTGCAGTAATCTTAATGTAATTCTTTCTGGATTCAAGAGCTGGTGACTGGAGGAGGGAAAGGCAGATTGCAGTGGGCTGAGGATGGAGTGGGAAGTGGGAAGTGAAAGCTGCTGAGTAGAGGAGATCCTCTTTGGAGCAGTTAAATAATAATAATAAAAACAAACCCAAACAACTAAAACAAAGCCAGGGAAGAGGAGTAGGGTCCGAGGATAGTACCAGAAAAGTACAAGGGAGAATGGACCTGTTCTGCAATGGTGGGCACTGGTGAAATGGTGAGTGGAATGGGTGGCTTTTTTTTCTTAAATCAGGAAACAGAAGGAGATCCAACAATGAGAGTGTGTGGGGCTTGGCTTTCACTTTAGGGATGGTTGTGTAGGATGGAGGTCCTAAAATGCATTTCCATTTCCACTTTTATCACAGATTTCATTAACAGGTGCTGGAGAAGTGTTCTTGGAAAGATTGAGGCACATCTGCCCTTAACTTCTTCCTTCTGTTTCAACAGCTCACCAGAAGCCTCAGGCACTTGGGGAATCTTCAATGGAAAGAAGGAGGGAGGTGTAGACCTGGGGAAATGTAGGAGCTATTGCTCTTCTGTGAAGAATCTCACACTGACCAAGACTCTTATGAGTGACTGTCATGGGGTCTGACAGCCCTTCGGTCAGATAACTGTGTCTGAAATGGTTCAAGAATGAAATGCATCGGTCATAAGGCAGAAAAAAGAAAAAAGATGACTGTAAATATTGGATCCTATCTTCAGGACATGGAAATGCCCTACCTTTGCAAAGACTTTTGTAGTTAAAAAAAAAAAAAAAGAATCTTCTTAGGAAATGGAGGTGTAGCTCAAGAAGCAGAGCAGGAGCCCTAAGTGAGAAAAGTCAAGGTGAGAGTGTGAGGCTCAAATCCCAGGACTGAGGTCTATACACACGCGCGCACATGCACACATCTTCCTCCCCCCCCCCCCCCCCACTTTTCACTTAATCAGGCCCTTGCTATTTTTTTCCACGAGTGAATTTCACTCTGAGGTCTTTTCAGAGCATCTCATAATAAGTCAACAAATCTATTTCAAATGTGTTTGTTACTAAGCAACCGTTACTAAGAGCTCCTGTAATTAAGATGAAAGTTCCAAGGTAACAATGGCCCAAACACAGCACCATTTCCCCCATTTTCTGATAATGTAGGGGAGATAAAAGTGAAAGAAGACTATTCTGCCGAGGTTTCTGAATACATCGGCTGCCTCTAGCTGGTCCATGACAGTGCTGGTGTTTTCCAAATCTGCTTGTCTTTTTGTCTTGTGTGTCTGGAAGGTATATTCTAGGCAGGCACAGGTAGAGCATGGATGGAAGGCAGGTTTCTTGCACATCTGGCTTATCATTCATGAGGTCACAGGGTGACGAGGATCATGCTGTCTGACACGTGCAACTAAAAGAGAGATGACCGGAGTCGGCACCACGTGAAATCAACTTTCTTTAGTTATGACTGACCTAGATTAAGCAGTGATGCAGGTCTATCCTGCACTTTGCTTAACAATGCACAGTTTCTCTTTCTTCTGCTGATCTGTAAAGGAAGACTCAGATGAATTTTCCCCCTCTATTCATTGTGCCTGGCTCATAACAGGCATTTAACAAATGCTCCTCTTTCCCTTCCGGCTGCATTTTGTTCCAGGGGCAAGGAGGGGGCTAGGGTTTCCATGACAACCTGTTGTTAAATGACCTCCTTTCAGACCTGTTGTTAGATACCCAATGGGCCCGGTCCAGAGTGCCGGGCCTCACCTAATCGAGGGCTTTGCGGGAAAAAGAAGATTCATCCTGTCATCAAGCAATTATTGGGCGAGCTGCCAGCTGCCTAACATCTTGGTTCTTCCCCAAAGCATTTGCTTTTGTAGGTCTGCCTCATGGCAGGCAGAAGGAATGTCAACTACTGAAGGGCACTGCCCAGTGAATCTGGTTCTCTTTTGGTGGCATACCACAGTTCTGTGACCTTGGGAAGGTCATGACTTTTATCTGTTCCCTATATTTTGAGTAATAACTGTGTGGCTCATCTCATAGGGCTACCCTAAGAATTATATGAGATACAACGTGTAAGAATAGTGGGAAGGTATAGATGGATTCATTTATTCAACATATCTTTACCATGTTGGTTAAAATAGTGGCTGCTGTGTGTCTAGTTTCATACTATTCCATGACAATAAACAGAGCGATTTATTTCTTTTTAATGGCAGGTTAAATATTTTATAATATCAATGTTGCATAACTGAGCTGACCATTTCCCATTTGGTGGGAATTTATGTGATCAGTGCTTCATTGAACATTCTTATACATATGTCTTTAGCATGAGAGAATGTTTCCCTTAGGAGAAAAAGTAATGTTTTTCTGTGTACTAACAATTTCCCCATCACCTAACTTCCATGGATAAGAATATCAATGTGGAAACACCATTGCTAAGTCTCTCAGATTTTACCAATCTCTTGAAGAGCTGTATTTAATAGCTGCGTTGTTTTCAACCTTGACTTACAAATGAAAATCTTTTTTTTTTTTTGGTTGTGGAGCTTGAGCTCAGGGTGTGGGCACTGTCCCTGAGCTTTTTCACTCAAGGCTAGTGCTCTACTACTTTGAGCCACAAAGCCACTTCCAGTTTTCTGGTGGTTAATTAGAGATAAAAGTATCATAGACTTTCTTGCCTGGGTTGTCTTTGAACTGTGATCCTCAGATCTCAGCTTCCCTAGTAGCTAGGGTTACAAGTATGAGCCACTGGTGCTCTGTGATGTTTTGGAACATTTTTATTCACTCAGTGCCTTTTTATCTAGCTCATTCTCTGCTATTAAGTAGATCTAGGTAGATCTTCTCCTATTAATTTGAAGGGGATTTTTGTTTTTTCCAGTGCTAGGATTGAACTAAGGGCTTTGAGCTTGGTAGGCTGGTGAAATCAACACCTTCAGCCCTGTTTTTCACGACAGGCTGGCTATTTGTGTCCTGGGGTAAAGGTAAAGCATTAAAAACCATTGTAGTAAGGCAGGCACTAACGGCTCATGCCTATAATCCTAGCTTCTCAGGAGGTTGAGGTCTGAGGATTGCTGTTCAAAGCCAGGCCAGGCAGGAAAGTCCATGACATCCTTATCTCCAATTAACCACCAGAAAACCAGAAGTGGCACTGTGGCTCCAAGTGGTAGAGTGCTAGCCTTGAGTGAAAAAGCTCAGGCATAGCATCCAGGCTTTGAGTTCAAGCCCCAAGACTGACAAAATGTGATCTATCTGTCTGTCTGTCTGTCTGTCTGTCTGTCTGTCTGTCTGTCTATCTTGGAATTCTATGCCTCCATCAGAAAAAATGACATCGTCCCATTTGTTAGGAAATGGAAAGACTTGGAAAAAGTTATATTAAGTGAAGTAAGTCAGGCCCAAAGAAACATAGGTCTCATGGTTTCCCTTATTTGCAATTACTAGTATATGTGGGACGAGCAGAAAAGGTCAACAGGTATGTACATATGACCAGATAAGATGATGTTAAGTGAAATGAACCCCCCAAGATAGGGACACAAGTGGTTTTTTCTTTCTTCCTATTGTTCCTAGTGTATTTATAATGTACCATGTGATTTTTTTTTTTTTTTTTGTTTTTGTATGTTCCTCCCCCACGGTATAACCTCTGTTTTCATTGTATTTGATGTCGGTGCCCTGCATCTTGTATATATACTTCTCTAGCTTGGGGAAGGGAGGGGGAAAAAACAAAATGCTTAAATAGGGATACAGGTTAACCCATTGTAACAATGAGATGTACAAGACTGTATGTTGAAAAATGAACTTTACAATTTAGGTGGGTGCCATCAAATACCGTGAAAGCAGGGGTTATACTGTATACAAAGCAACAAAGAAATAATCTTATAAATGTGTTAGAAACAATCGCATGAAAGAAAAGAAAAACATTTGAGTACATATCTTAGGGTTCATTTCCCTAACATCACCTTATTTGATGTTGGTATAATTTGTGGAGGGGAAGGGGAAAAACAAATCATTTAAATAGGGATACAGGTGGACCCATTGCAACAATGAGATGTACAAGTCGTTATGTGGCAAACGAACTTTACAACTTTCGTGTGTGTGTGTGGGGGGGGGGGTGTGAGGGGGTGGGGGGGCGGGGAGGATTGGGTGGGTGGGCGGGGGGGGGGGGGAGGATGGGAAGGGATGGGAAGGGGAAACAAAGGAAGAGGCTACAATGCTTGATAAGAAATGTACTCATTACCTTGCCCATGTAATTGTAACTCCTCTGTACAGTATTTTCACAATAAAAAAATAAATTAATTAAAAAAAAATTAGGTGGGCGGGGTGTGTGTGTAGTTGAGGAGGTGGGAGGGAAGGCGGAAGGGAGGGGAAAAACATAGGAGGAGGTAACAGTGCTTGATAGGAAATGTATTCATTACCTTGCTTATATAACTGTAACCCCTCTGTACAGTATTTTTACAATAAAAAAATGTATTTAAACAAAAAAAGAGTAAAGCAAAATGAAACAATCCTTCAAACACTGTGGTATTGTCACTTGGTACCAGCAGAATGACAGTGCAATGTCTGTAGCTACAGAACACTGCTGGTTCAGGTGGTCCTGGTTGAAGTAGTGGTGTAACCCACAGCGAGACAGTATTTGGTTTTTCTGTTTTGTTTTTGTTTTTTGGCCAGTCTTGGGACTTGAACTCAGGGCCTGGACACTGTCACTGAGCTTCTTTTGCTCAAGGCTAGCTAGCATTCTACCACTAGAGCCACAGTACCACTTCCAGCTTTTTCTGTTTATGTGGTACTGAGGGCTTTATGTATGCTAGGCAAGCACTTAACCACTAAGCCACATTCTCAGTCCCTGTCTAGACCTTTTAAACCAGGTATGTGTGTATCGGGAACACCATCAATAGAGAATACTTGGGAATGATGAGTTATATTACCAAGGTGATTGCTAAGAGGGTTACTGTTCCTATAAGTTTCCTTGCTGAATGAGGTCTTTTTTTCCTATTATGAAGAGTGATTCAGTCTTTTAGCCTTTGCCTGGTTGGAGCTGATGTGTGGCTAGTTGGGTGGGGTTTGCCTTCTACCCTCAAGCTTGGTATGAGGCTTTGAGGAAGAGGCTTGAGAAGGAGATGTTGCTGGAGGACTGCAGTGGGTTTGGCAATAATGCTGGACCTCAGGTATCTCCTTGGGAAAAAGCTTGGGGCGGGAATTTGCTGTAAATAACCTGCATAGGTTGATATCAGAGTCCTCATTTAAAGGGATTTGTTGAATATTTTGATGTTCTTTAAGTAATACTTTGCCAGTTTCTCTAATTTTTCAGACCTTTCTTTTCTTTTCTTTTTTTTTTTTAAGACAGTGTCTTGCTCTGTAGCAAGCAACGAGTCTTAGACTTGTTATCCTGCTGCTAGAGCCTCCAGAGAGCTAGGATTACAGGTGTGCAACACCGCATCAGTGTCCCATTAAAAGAGGTGATGCTTCCTTTTTGTTTGCTTTTGTCAGTCCTATTCTGCTCTCTTCAATTTAAGATTCCAATTGTTAATAATCTTTTTTGTGGGTTTCTGTCAAGGTGTGAATTTTTGATATCCAGGGATCAGTTTTAAGAAAACTATTCCTCTGTACATCACCTCTATAATAACAATAAATGCAGAAAAAAATAAAATTAAAAAAGAAAACTGTTACTTTAAAGATTAGCTTTTCCTTTTAATTGTAGACATATGTGAAAGTTGAAAGATTTTTATAAAGAAGACCCACATACTTCTCATTCAGATTCTCAAAATGATGGTGCTTTAATAATTTATTATTTTCTCTTTCTCTGTTTTTGTTTCTGAACTATTGAGATGTTTCTTTGCTCCTAAATAATACACCACATTATTCCTAAAACAAAGGATTTTTCTTACATAAGTGCCAAGCATAGCATTACCTAATCTGCAGAGCTCATTCAAATTTCACTAAACAAAATGGTAAAGTTATTTTTAGTGAAAGAAAATCCCAGATCAGGCAGTTTATTGAATTACCACATCATTTATAGCGTGGATCTATTCTTTTTTTAATGACTGATGATTTTGAATACAGATTAATATTTTTGTAGAATGATAATTTAATTTTACATTTATATGGTATCTGGTCATGGTTAGATTCAGGATAAGCATTACTTTCACTGGGATTGAAGTTGATATTTGTTTTAAATGATATTAACTTTAATTAAAATTGATTTGTAAAGTTGAAAGTCAGATTTATTTTTATCTAATGCCTTTGTTTACCTCAAATGTCTTTTTATTCTACCTAAATCTAGGAAAATTATATATAAATTAGAGCAAATAGGTTTTGGGTGTTTGCCTTAAAAAGTGGTCATTAAGTTCGAGTCAGAGAGACTAAATTTCCACTAATTCTATGTGGGTTGTAATGCAAGTACATTTCCCTTAAACACTGAACATTTTACTCGTAAATAAATGGATCCAGTTTGCTTTTATTTATTTATTTATCTATTTATTTATTTATTTGGGTCCGGTCGTGGGGCCTGAACTCTGGGCCTGGGCGCTGTCCCTCAGCATTTCAGCTCAAGGCTAGCGCTCTACCACTTGAGCCACAGTGCCACTTCTGGCTTTTTCCTTTTTGCTTATGTGGTGCTGAGGAATCAAACCCAGGGCCTCAGGCATGCAAGGCAATCGCTCTACCACTGAGCCAACTTCCCAGCCCTCCAGTTTGCTTTTAAATCACTTCAAATGTCTGATAAAGCAAACCTGAAGATCTTAGCAAACACTTTCTCAAGGATGCAAATAATTCAAGTAAACTAAAAATTAAGCTCACAGATTCCTCGTTTTTATAAACGTTCTAATATTTCTGAAAACATGTTTTCACGTTTTCCTAAAGCATGAGTCTATAATCAGTTATACTTTATTACAGTCTTAAAGATGTTAGACTCACACTTTCTAACCACTTCAATACCTATTTTACAAAGGTCATCTGTACTTCACACCAAGCTATTAATACTATAGCAGTTATTTATTATAGTATCTCCCATTCCTTCCATGGTTGTTAAGACATGTGCTTACTATAGGAAGCGAAGCTATTGTCGGAGGTGGCATGAGGTTACTATACTAGTGGTTGAGGTAACTGGACCAATAATCTGTGTCACTATACGGTTATTTATCTGGCAAAGTTTAGGGGTTACACTTGGATTATGTTCAGGCACTATTTTTATTTTGCTTTCTAAAATTGTTATTAAATAGTTTCATAGTGAGGTTACAATTCTTTTTTTTTTTTTTTTTTTTTTAGTCGTGGGGCCTGAACTCTGGGCCTGGGCACTGTCCCTCAGCTCTTCAGCTCAAGGTTAGTGCTCTACCACTTAAGCCACAGCACCACTTCCGGTTTTTTGGTGGTTTATTGGAAAGTCTCACGGACTTCCCTGCCCGGGCTGGCTTTGAACCGTGATCCTCAGATCTCAGCCTCCTTAGTTGCTAGGATTACAGGAAGAGGTTACAATTCTGTAAGTCAGGTTATGAGTACAATGTTTCTTGGCTAATGTCATCCTTCCTTTGTTCTACCACCTCTTCCCCCTCCCATCTCTGCCCTCAAGTTATATAGTTCATTTTGTAATGTGATGTACATTGAATAAAATGACTGCATTTACTTGCCCTTCCTCTCTTCATTCCTGGCTGCCCTCCCCCACCCCCCCAACCAATCTTGCCCACCTCCCAAAACATGTTTGTTCAGGCTTTTTTTGAACTGTAGATAAACCCATTTTCTGATTACTATGACAACAGGAGACTAGGCCCTGCCGAGTTGCTATGACAACAAATAGCCGTCCATACCCTTCAGCTGTGATGGATTTTCAACCTTGGTCTTCTAGGTTGATTGGTTCATGTCCTTCTTTAGTCTGATTTGGGTAAATGTACATCTGTATCTTCATCCAGGTTGAACTCATTTCCTACACTGCTTGATTACAGTCTGCATTTCTTTCGCTCTTGGCAGCATCATCATCTCGTTATTGTATTCTACCTGATTGGGTTTTGCATTTTCTTTCAGTACCTTTGGCCACAACACTCAAGTTTCATGTTGCTGAAAGTATCTTTCTCTAATTTCTTCATTTTCCTTTGAATGATCACCTTTAGAACTTGACTCAGAGTCCCATTAGGGCTTTGTAACTTGATTATGAAAGTTCCCAGGCAAGCCACCGCACTGAACATCTAAGAGCCCTGTGTTCTTATTGTAATGAGAGATGACTGAGTGTGCTTGCTCTTGAATTTTGTTGTTGAATTGCTTTCAAACAGACCTGAAGGTTAAATCACAGTAGAACAGATAGAAAGTAGGTATGAGTATGTGTAAGAACATCATGAAGTCACGGCTAGTGACTACTATTTATTGTGACCACTACTATTTATGGTGACTACTATTTATTAATTTATTTATTGTTTTGATTTGATTTTGTTTTTGTTTACTCAGAATGTCTTGAATGATAGCAGTCTACCTTATTGGTGGATATTCTATCCTGCAAATCTAATTTTCTTTTTGTTCTTGTTCTCTTCTTTAGTATAGTTATTGAAAGTATGTTGTTTTGGAACCAGTGAACCTAGATTGAAATTGCAGTTTATTAGCAAGTTACTGAACCTCTCTGAGCCTTATGTAGGCAAAATCTCCCTTGCAGTGGTGCTATGAGTCTTAAGTGAGACACAGCTTGCTAACTGTATAGTATAGACCTAGGAGTGCATGTGTGCTCAAATACTTTTTAACAGTTTTAGTTACAATTGCTATTCTTGTTGGGTTTTGTCATTTGTCCTTACCCTTGATCTGTCTTTCTTTACTCGCCCACAACTTGTTGAATTCTGGGGCCTCTTTTGGTTCTTTTAAGCTGTACATTGCGTATATTCTCTATGTATTTCTTCTACCATGTAAATATTAGAGGCATAATTAACTGGCCATTTATTTTAAAAATTTCTTCTTTTTGGGCTACCATTTTTTTTGGTTCCTGAGCATGCAAGTGAGATGAATTCTTTCTACCTTGAAGAGTCATTACTGGTATTTAATCTCTCTCTCTCTCTCTTTCTCTCTCTCTCTTCTCTCTCTCTGTCTCTCTCTCTCTCTCCCTTCCTCCCTCCCTCCCTTCCTCTTTTGAATTTATGGCATTATTAAGTAGTTGTACAGTGGAGTTACCATTCACCAAATCTGCTTACGAATACAATGCATCTTGATTGATATCACCCCTTTCATCATTCTCTCTTGAATCTTGAGAATTCCCAGCAATTGAGGTGACTCGGGAAGGTGCTGCCTGTCAGTTGTCCCAACATTATTTCCTTGTTGCCTAGTTTGTGAAGATGCACCTTCTTACCTGTCCTTTGTGATTATAATGGTGGTTATCCTCTGGGAGGGGTATCTGACAAAGAGATGCTGATCACTGACTGGTAGAAACTATGATTTCCATCCTCCACCATTTTCTGCTCCTCTATATGTCTAGTTATGTTAGGGTTTTGCTTAGGTGGCTTCATTTATAGGAGATGGCCAACAAGGTGATCTTGACAATGATTTGATTTCAAAGGCAGAAAACCCACGAGGAAAGTTAACAGCATTAGTATGGTATTCTTACACACTGAGCAAGAATAAACTGGCTTGGTTCTGCCAATGTTCTCAAGCTCAGGGCAAAACCAGGTTAGCCATAGCCAATTTCTTCCCTCACTTTTCAAAATTGTAAATGAACACCAAGGCTAGATGAACAATGAGCCGTGAAGATGAAGCACATAATTTTGTATAATGGAATATGGAAAAGTTGTCCAGATAAGTATTTGTTATAGTCATTATGTATTCTTATAATGTTAATAATACTTATGAAATGCCAGATGACAGACATTTTGAAAAAAATTGTTTCTTTTACTCCTCACTCTTTGTGAGTTATCTTCAATTTTGCAAGTACATTGCCAAGAGTCACGTGACCAGCACATGTTAGGCCAGGACATAGACCTATATTTGCCTAAGACCAAAGAGCATACTTATGTCCAGGCAGGCAAATAGGAAATGAGTAATCACTGGTGGGATATTTCCATGCCGAATTAAAAAAAAATTTGTATCCGTCATGGAAATCAGCAGAAAGTAGACTAAAGTGGTATAGTGCCTGCCTAAATAAATGTGAGATCTTGAATTCAAACTCTCCTATGAGCAAAAATAAAGAAACAAAATTAAAGAATGAATGGGTGCAAAGGATGGAAGGAAAAAAAGGAAGAACTGATTTAAGGAAGAATCTTTCACCTACTAAGCGATTTCCTCACAATGCCCTTTAATCCATGGCGTAAATAAGCCAGGGTATAGAAGTAGACCCTCTCTTTCCCCAAAAGAGTAAGAAGTTGTATCAGTCCTTTTGCCCTAGATGTTATTCCTTTCCTAACAGCAATTGATAATATACTACACGTGACTTGATGGTTAGCGAGAAGAAACTGCAGCTGAGTTTTGGAACAGAGAGACCCTTCAAAATGGGGTAGGTCTTGGTGAGTGTCCTCCAGTCACACAGCAACAAATCCTTGAGGGAGGAGAGAGAGGAAATGGAAAAAGAAATGGAAACAGGTCTCTCCCTCTCTTTCCTTTTGCTGACCCTGAGAGCTGCTGTTACCAGAATCTTCCATCAGCCCTTATGTGGGGAGAAGGAGAGTTTTGAATAGAAAATACTCAGCAATCCTTGGATTTCAAAATGCACCAGGCATAATTTTTGCTTCCTTAAACAATGGAGATTTATGAATTCTGCTACCAGATCCAGTAGGAGTGGTGTGGCCTTAAAAACTTGGGTTTTTATGTGTTCCAGTAGGAGATTATGGTATAAATAGTCTGAGTACCAAACTTTTGGACACTTTGGATAGGAATCTCCTCCATTGGGCTATTACACAAGGCTACCATTCAACCCAGAATATGATCTAGAAGCCTCTTTGAGGTATAGACTTTATAGCTGATCCTTCTAGGCTTGAGTAAAAGAAAGGTTTTCTATCTTTGAAAAGTGTGTTGAATCTAACCAATCGAAGCTGTTTAAGACCTAGAAAGTTCTGTCTCAGGGACAGGCTGTCCTACTATTTGTTTGTTTCTGGCCTCTTCTCTTCTCCTGGCTTATTTTGTAGGAATGACAGAGGAGGAACAGGCCAGCCACAGAGCCAGAGGTAGAAAGAGAAACCCCAAAACCAAAACTGAAAACCAAAACACACACAAAACAAAAGTCACAGTGAAAAATAAATTATATTGGAAAAAGAAAAAGCCAATCTCAGGCAAATCTAGTAGCCATAACCCTCCCCGCATAGCCACTGCTGTGTGTCTACACATCACTAACCCTGGTCAGTAGCTCCTGGCTGGGCCATGATGTCTCCATCCAATGGAAGAGCTCTGTGTGTGTGTTTGATTTGCCTGTAGGAGTGGTTCCTTTTTTCCTTTGTGGTCTAGCTTCTTCGGCTCATTTTCTGTAGCTATGGGAGGCTGAATGGCAGGTAACCTCACCAGCCTGAGAAATAATTCCCCTGTGCCTCATTTTTGTGAAATTATGTATGCCCAGAATGGTTCTCAATGTGTGTGTGTGTGTGTGTGTGTGCGTGTGTGTGTGTCTGTGTGTGTGTGTGTGTGTGTTTTAAATTGGAGAAGTTAAATCTTAAAACAGTTCCTTGGGAGGACAAGGATGGGGAAATACCAGAGAAAGGGATTCTGGGAGGCCTTACCTTACTCCATGGTTTTCCTGTTTTCTTAGCTTAGAGAGAACTCTATTATATTCTAGCTGGACTCAGTTTGGAAAAGGAGAATGTGTTTTCTTAAGTGAGGTCCCAAGGGTAGAGTTCAGCCAGTTTAGCTCTTAGCTCAGGCTTTGGGATGAAAGAGGACCTGTTAGAGACAAAGCTCTGTTTGAACTGGAGTGACTCACAGGAGGTATCCGAGGAGAAAATGAGTAAGTGTCCTGGACAAGTATAGCCTTCAATGGAGGGTATACTAGATAAGCTGAATCATTCTGTTTTTGGTTTTTGAAATAGTCTAAAATATTTAGAAGGACTTTTGTTTGGTGGTGCATTTACATTATAAGAATATGCTTTACATTATAGGAATATGCTCTAACACTGAGCTACATCTCTAGCCTTGACAGGTATGTGTGTGTGTGTGTGTGTGTGTGTGTGTGTGTGTGTGTGTGTGTGTGTGTGTGCGTGTGTGTGCGCGTGCGTGTGTGTGTGTGTCTGTGTGTGTGTGTGTGTGTGTGTGTGTGTGTGTGTGTGTGTGTGTGTGTGTTAGTCCTGGGACTTGAACTCAGGGCCTGGGCATTGTACCAGAGCTTCTTTTGCTCTCTACCTCTCTACCACTTCTTTTGTACTCTACCACTTGAGCTACAGTTCCCTTTCTGGCTTTTATTGGCGGTTGGTTGGAGAAAAGAGTCTCATGGACTTTCCTGCTGGAGCTGGTTTTGAACTGCACTACTCAGGATTACAGGCATGGGCCACCAGCACCTGGCTCTGATGGGAGGTTTTAAGAGGAATTCTGAAAGTGATTTTAAGCCATATAACATTGTAGAATAAGCACTTATAACTTTCAGGTAAAGAAGAGAACAAGTTCTTGTGGAAGAGCAAATGCTGACATTTGTCAGAACTCAGCAATCACCCTGCATGTGATTGGATTCTAGAAGGTTTCTCTATCTAATTTTAGTTTGCATATATTAATATTAAAAGTTATTTGCAGTTGTTAAAAACACACTAGCTAATGATATGGTTGTGAGGATGGGAGGGAAAATGATCCAGAAGCTTCTCAATGGAGACAAGGCCAAACCTGAATCATTAAGGATCACTGATGTAAGATAGTTCTTGGAAGGGACATTAGCCTTTTCTTTCTTTTTTAATGTTGTGTATTTATATAGGTAGAAGGATGTTTTCTTAGCCCAAGATTTTATAAACATGGGTAGGAGATTCTGGAAGGAAGGATGAGAAGGAGAGAAGAAATCCTGGCCTTTCCCTTATAGTGTTACAAAGTATTTCTCACACTGCTGCTAAATGACCTGGAAGCAAAAAACACTACAGAGGAAGATGTGAGAGAGGATTTATTTGCTTAAGCTTCAGTCTAAATTTTGTGTCATGGAAAACTTGACATCTGGGTTTGTCTCAAATAGATGTATTAAAAAAGCTAGAAAATGCGCTCTTCTTCCTGCCAGTGATGCTAGCCCCAAATGGTGACGGTTCCTAAAACCAGCTGGGCTTTCTGTAAGAAATGTGGCAAGCGCTTGGTTCCATGAAGTGACACAGGGCAACAAGGGCAAGGATTCCCTGTAGGCCCAGGGAAAATGGTGTTATGTGAAGCTGATTTTCTGAACTAAAAGGCTAAAACTCTTGCAAAGATTATACTGTTGAACCCAACTACTGATCTACTTGAACCGGGAGGAGGGAGAGCCAAGTGATTTCCTATTAAGCATCATCTTTTGTTTTATTATGAAGGTAATATCATTCTGATATGTGAGGAAAAAAGAGCAACATACAGTGACTGGAATACAGGGCAAAGGTGATTAAGAGTATCAAGTAGTCCCAGTCGTAAGGCCTTGGAGTTGAAGAATCAGAGGCGCTCTCAGAGTAACC
The DNA here is from genome assembly GCF_019054845.1 of Dipodomys spectabilis. Classification (NCBI taxonomy): domain Eukaryota; kingdom Metazoa; phylum Chordata; class Mammalia; order Rodentia; family Heteromyidae; genus Dipodomys; species Dipodomys spectabilis. The sequence continues at coordinate 11,591,617 of NW_024870773.1, forward strand.
ATAGTACCCATCCAAACTCTACACCGCTATTATTCTGAGACATAGGTTTCTTTGGAAACTGTTCCTTTAATATTCATATGATGGGACCTTTACATATAATAACATCTAATATCAACCAGGTGTGCATAGTGTGCTAGGTAGTATTCTTTGCCTCATATAATCCTTGAATGTGTATGAAGACCATCTATTTCTTCTCTCATTTTACAATGAGAAGTATGTGATGCACAGAGACGAGAATACCTTGACTCCAGGTTATGTAACGAGGATAGGAGAAGGAAGATGGAATCTGGCTTAGGAGGCATGTTCTTCTCTCCTGCCCTGTGTACTTGCCCTCATTGGATGGGGGAAGCCCTGGAGAAGCAACCTTCCACAGAGCCTAGCCTCCTAAGATGGGACATTCTTCCTTCCATGATTTAGCCAATAACTTGATTTTGTTAAGTACAGCACCTACTTTTCTTACCTTGAAACTGTGGCTTCAATTGAGGTCCAAGGGCTGCAGATTCACAAAATCAAACTTAAAGTATCACAAAAAGAAAGCTAGCAAAGGAATGAAGTCAGATCCCTACCTCACACCAAATAAAAAATTAGCTCAAAATGAATTAGAGACTTAAATATGTGAAAACAGAAAGTATAGAAAATGGAAGAAAAAAAGACATAAATCTTGCAACCTTGGATTAGGTAGTGGTTATATAGGAGCCCAAATATGTGCGGAAAAAAATAGACTTCCATCAAAATTTAGAAACATCTGTCCATCAAAGGATGTTCTCAAGAAAGTGAAAAGGCTTCTCACAAAATGCCAAGAAAAGATTTCTGAATCACATATCTGATAATCATATACATAAACAGATAAAAGACTGTTACAGGGAAATAATGAAAAGACAAATAGCTCAATTAAAAAGAAACAAAAGAGGTAGTTCCCCTGAAAACATGTAAAATGGCCAATAAGCATGTGAGAACAAATCACTAGGGAAGTGCCAATCAAAACAATAGTGAGCACCAGTTCACACCTACTAGGATGGATACAGTGAAGAAATACAGCTAATAAGTTCTGGTTACAATATAGGCAATTTGGAACCCTTATTGCTAGTGGGAATATGGTATACTTGCTTTGGAAAACAGTATGGTGGTTCCTTAAAAAGTGAACAACAAAAAGAGAATTGTTATGAAATCTTTCTATTTATCACTATATTTTCAAAGAGATTGAAAGTATATGTCTGTGCAGAAACTTGTATATGAATTTTCATAGCAGCAAATTGTGCTTGATAGCTGCAAAATGAAAGTAATTAAAATGTCCACTGATGGATGAATAGATGAGCAGGTGTGGTCATTTAAATGATGGAACATTATTTCCTCTATAAAAGGAAGGAAGTGCTGATACATGCTATTACATAGTGGCAAAATAAACCAGATCCTGGGATTCCATTGATATGCAATGTCTAATACCATTAGTCATTAGATAGACTCATAGACTAGACAGAAAGTAATTGGTGGCTGCCTGAAGTTGGGGAAGGGAAAAATGGAAAGGAGCTGCCAATAGGTACTGGAGTTCTGGTTGAGGTAATGAAAATGTTCGGGAGTTGTGTAGTGATTAGAGTTCCATTCTTTTGAGAATATACGAAAATGTACTGTAACACAACATAAATAGAGCCATACTGAATTTTTTTTTTTTAAAAAAGAAGCCTCCATTGGCCCTTCTGGAAAAGCAGGAAATGGAGTCACAATTGACCATTCCAAAAAACACAATAGCAGGAAATTTTAACCAACTTCGTTTTGAGGCCAGTTACCAAGGGTGAGTTCTCACTTCCTCTCTCCAACTTTGTAGCCCAAAGAAATGAGTAGTTTAGCTGGGGGAAGGGAGATGGAGGAAAGAAGACAGTGCCTCTGTTTTAATCTAAAAGTCAGCATTCTGTGACATGATCTGTCATACCCTCCAGAGACTTCACACATATTACAAAATAATAGCCTTTGGTCATGTTGTCTCTCCACACTTCTTTATTATTTCGTGCTGTACTGTGTTTTCCTCTGGCTGAGTTGTTCTTTGGTTTTGTCATATCTGTGTGTTTATTTATTTTTACAGATAGAGACTCACCATGAGCAAAGTAGAAGCCTACAGAGACCTGACTGTGGAGGGTAGATGCTGTCATTGTTTCTATATGGGTTTTGGTTGTAGCAGAATGTTGGGCTTATAAAATGAGTTATGAAACATTTCTTCAGCTTTTGTCTTCTGAAGGAGATGGGAGAGAATTGTTATTATTTCTTAGACATGTGATAGGATTTGCCAGTGAACACATTCAAGCTTTGTGTTTTCTGTTTTGGAAGATTATTAACGATGGACTCAATTTCTTTTATAGACATAGCTGTATTTATATTGCCTATGAAAAAAGCCCACCTCTTGTCTTAGATTCAGGCCAGAGCTAAGAATTAAATTAACATCAGATAAAACTAACAGTTTTACATGGCAGGGGGTGAAGCATAAGTAATTGAAGATGCAAGGAAGGGCTAGAGTAAACTGCTGAGACACTGGATTGAATAAAGAATAGGTGTGAAACAGCAACTAAATCATGTATGTGAGGAACGTTCAGAAAATGGCTTAGTTCAACAGAGTCTGTAGAGAATTTTTTTTAGTTTTGACTTCATGTTCTCAAAGGTTGGATTGTTATATCTTTCAGGTATAGGAAACACTTTTTATATGAGAATGTTAGCTTCTGCTTTTATAAAATAGGGCGGTAACAACACATACCTGCTAATTTTCAAGTGTCTTTAACTGAAGCAGTCAATATGACAGAATGGCAGATTTTAACCCTTCATCTAATTTTTTCCTCTGACAGTTTTGACACACTGAATCTCTGAAGGCATTAGTTCACTTCACCTATTATTACATCTGCAGGCATGGAGTTGTTCATAGTATTCTTTTCTTATACTTCCAGTGTCTGTGCTACATGTAGTAATGACCTCTCTTTCATTTCTAGTGTGTAATTTGTATCATCTTTCATTTTCCTAGTGAGTCTGGTTGGAGAATTATTGGTTGTTCTGAACTTTTCTTTAAGGAGCCAGTTTTTGGTTTTATTGGTTTTTCTCATTTGATTTCCTGTTTGTAATTTCATTGATTGTGGTTCTAATTTCGATTACTGCTTTTCTTCTTCCTACTTTGATTTAGTTGGCCCATCTACTAGTTCTCTAAGGAAAAAAGTTAATATATTTTACATGTCCTTTCTTTTTTACTAGATTCATTCAATGCTATAATTTTCTCTCTAGGCACTGTTCTTGTTGCATTTGATACCTTTTCTTTTTTAGCCCTATGGCTTGAACTCAGATCCTGGATACTGTTCCTGAGCCTCTTTGTGCTCAAGGCTAGTGCTCTACCACTTGAGCCACAGTACTACTTGCAGCTTTTTCTGAGTAGTTTATTAGAGATAAGAGTTTTATGGACTTTCCTGCTTGGGCTGGCTTTGAACCTCACTCCTCAGATCTCAGCCTCTTGAGTAGCTAAGATTACAGATGTGAGCCACCAGTGCCTGACTCCACAACTTTTGATAAATTATGTTTTCATTTTTAGTTCAAGATGTCTTAGAGTTTTTCTTGAGATATACTCTTTATTTAGAAATATGTTGTTTATTTAGAAATATGTATTATTTAGAAATATGTTGTTTACTATGAACATATTTGGGGATTTTTTTTCATGTTATTTCTGTTATGGATTTCTAGTCTAATTCCATTGTAGTAGGAGAGAGACAGTCTATGATTCCTATTCTTTTAGCTGTGTTAAGGTGTAATCAACATGATCTATCTTGGTAAATGTTTCAGGTCAGCTAGGAAAAAAATGTGTATTTACAGTTATTGAATAAAATAGTCTAGAGATGTCAATTATATTTAACTGATTGCTTGTGTTGCTGAGTTCAACTACTCTGTCTCTCTATTTCTAACAGGGTATTGAAGTCTCCAACTTTAACAGTGGCTTCATCTATTTCTTCTTGCAATTCTAACAGTTTTTGCTTTTTTTGGGTCAGTTGTGGGGCTTGAACTCTGGGCCTGGGTGCTATCCTTCAGCTCTTTAACTCAAGGTGAGTGCTCTACCATTTGAGCCACCGCACCACTTGTGGTTTTCTGAGTGGTTTATTGGAGATACGAGTCTCATAGAGTTTCCTGCTTTGAACTGTGATCCTCAGATCTCAGCCTCCTGAGTAGCTAGGATTACAGGTGTGAGCTACCGACACCTGGCCAGTTTTTGCTTTTAAATGCAGATACTTTAAGGACTTTTACATCTTGGGGAATTGACCCCTTCATTATTAGTTAATTGTTCTCTTTATACCTGAAAGCTTTCCTTTCTTTCAGATCTGTTCTGAAATGATTACAGTTACTTATATATTTTTATAAATTTTGTATTAACATGACATGCTTTTCTCTATTTTTAAATTAAACATATATTTATATTTAGATTAGATTGCTTGTAGATAACATAGAACTCATTTATATATATATATATATATATATATATATATATATATATATGTATTCACTCTGATAACCTTTTACTTGTCCCATTTAGAACATATATGTTCAAAATCATTAATGATGTGATTGGATCAGTGTCCACCATTTTTATTACTATTTTCCACTTATTATTTTTCTTCTTTTGTTCTGATTTTACTCTCACTTTTTTGTGCCTTTGTGGTTCTGAGCATTTTCTGCACTCCTGTTTTCTTTCTTTAGTTAGCATATCAATTATATCTTTTAAATATGAGATACAGATTTTTAGTGGTTGCTCTAGTATCTGCAGTATACATTTAAAATAAATCCATTGTTAAATAACACTGGACCCCTTCATGAATATTGTCAGGGCATTAAAATAACAAAATAATTCTACTTTCTCTCTCTTGCTTCTTGTGCTAGTCACACACATCCATGTATAGTTACAACTTTTATACATGAAAAAACATAACCAAAGCATTATTGCTACTTTGAACAAACTATTATCTATTTAAGATTTATTTTTTCTTCTTGTCAGTCCCTTGGCTTAAACTCAGAGCTTAGACATTATCCTTAGGCTTTTTTAAAATGCTCAAACCTAGCACTCTGTCACTTGAGGCACCAATCTACTTCTGGCTTTTTGGTGATTAAGTAGAGATAAAAGTCTCATGGATTTTTCTGCCTGGGCTGGCTTTGAACCACAAACCTCTAATCTCAGCCTCGTCAGTAGCTAGGATTACGTTTGGAAAAAGATCTCATATTATAATATATTCTACAATTAAACCTCTTGTGTTGAACATCTACTACTTTCAATTTTTTCTCTTTAGAATTCATAATGGGTGAAGTAATGCACTTAAAAATATGAAAAAAAGTAATAATGAGAGGTACAAGACACTATGTTGAAAATGAACTTTACAACTTGTGTGGGGGAGGAGTTGGGGAGGTAGGGAGGGAAGGGATGGTAGGGGAAAAACAGAGGAGGAGGTAACAATGCTCAGTAGGAAATGTACTCATTACCTTACTCATGTAACTGTAACCCCTCTGTACAGCATTTTTACATTAAAACATATAAAAATATGAAAAAATTGTCCTGATTCTGGAGCTTGAACTCAGGTCCTGGGCACTGTCCCTGAGCTTTTGTGTTCAAGGCTAGTGCTTTACCACTTGAGCCATAGCTCCACTCCTAGCTTTCTTTTTTTTTTTTTGTAGTTTATTAGAGATAAGGGTCTCATGGAATTTCCTGCCCAGGCTGGCTTTGAACCTTTATCTTCAGATCTCACCCTTCTGAATAACTTGGATTACAGATATGAGTCACCAGTGCCCAACATGAAATGTTTTTGAGTCTCGCTGATCTTTTAATGCCTAGTTATGTGACAGGTTTTTAGGATAGTTCCACTTTCTGAGCTCAGTATCTCAGCAGAAAATGAAACAAACAACAATATGCATATTTATATGCTTCAGGCTATAGGAGGCTTACCAAGGGATTCCTTGTTTTGAAACTAGATAGCTACATTATTACTGACCCAAATGCAGTACCTTTCTTCCTTCTGTGTAGGTTACAAAGCTCGAAGAATGGACAGCTGCATTTCATCCTCAGGCTGCTAAGGAAGAATGGTGAGCAAAGAAGGGTCTGAAGTATCCCAGGGAGTTGGTCAGGGGAAACCAGAAGGCTTCAATGCTGGCCAGGGCTTGCCAGGTGGCTGCAAAGTCAATCTTAGACCCTGTGTGCTGGGAGCTGGAGCCCATCCATTAAAGCAGTGCTTAAGCCTGATCCAGGAGACTGGGCCAAGTCCTGGAGGCAGTCTCTGGGACCAGAAGGTATAACCAGAGGGAAACATGAATTTAAATTCCAGGGCATGAAGGAGTAGTTCAGCATATCTCAGAAGGGGCTGGAAATGACTTTTTTTTTTTTAAATGAATGCTTGAAGGACACTGTCTCATACCAAACCCTATAAAATAAAAATTTAAAAGATCGTGACTTTTGTTTCTGTCTGTGCCCTGTGAAGCATATGTAACTTCAAAGGCAACTCTGGAGGGTGCAGGAAGAAAAGAGCACACTTTTGTTTCCAGTTTTGGCACAAATCCAGCGAACTTTTTTTTGATGGCGAGGAAGCAAAAACCTTATATTCCCTCTTAATGCACGTGCATTTAGAAGATCTACCTTACTTTTTCTGCAGACACCTGTTTAGCCAACTATGTTGGGGTTTTAATTTTCAGGAAAAAGGCAAGATCATGCTGCCTAGCTCAGATCTGTAGGCACTCCTTTCATTAGCCTCTTCTTCCTTCCTATCCTGTCTTCTGTGTTTAAAATAGTTGTTTATAAGACTGTTTAACATACAGAACACCATTTTAATAGAAAGCTGACCATGGAAGAGGGTAGTGTTCAGCCAGTTATGGCTTCAACTTGACTCTGTGTTTGTCTGTGAGCCCATAGTCATATGTGAGCATATGTGAGTGCAAGATCATGTATGCATGTAATGTGTGTGAAAGCGTGCACATGTGTGCCTGCATACAGTGTGTTTCTGGAAACCCTTGGGGTTCCTGTCAACTTGATTGATGTTGAATGAATCCATCTTTCACTCATTAATACTCGGCTGCTCTTTATAGTGATCTCTGTGGTCCATTTACTTTTTGGCCTATCTTCTGCCATGTCCCACCATCCTTCCATACTTGTTCTTTATGGGAGACAGCGCTGTTGATTTGTATATTTAATTTTGGCCTGCTTGTGATAATTGCTATTGCTATTTTACAAACTCTTTACACCCTATCTTCTTGACAGTTTTCTCTGGCGGTGGTTGGACTTTTAATTGATCCACTGTCAATCTTAATGAACCTGGTATGATTTCATGGCCTTTTGGGTCTTTTGACTCCTCAGGTGGAAACTTCCATTCTGTATGACCTAGGTCTGATTATTATAGATCAAAGAAATTGTTAGTTTTGAGGGGGACAAGATATTATTGGCTTCAATGTCTCAGATATTGGACTTCTTTTTTCTTCCTACATTAATAACTCATAACTCATTGATCATTTTGCTAATCTTCATTGATGATATTATTTTAAACTTACAAATGACAGCAATACAATATTTACAACAGTTATATCAGTATGTTAAAAGCTTTTGCCTCCAAATAGAGGCCTTCCCTGAAGGATTTGCTTATGGTTAGGATGAACTTGTTTTGGTTTACTATTGTGATGTAAAAACACTTATCAAGTGGTCAAAGCTTATAAGGTACTGCGTAAAACTTTATAAATATCAAGAAGTATTTCAGTCACTTGCAAGTACTGTCTGCTTTCTATATGCTTAAAATTGCATCAGATAGTACTGTGAACACACACATATACACACATATACACACATATCACAGATGGGTCTGTTCCCTCAAATAGCTTACTGGAGAGAAAAACAAAAAGAACCACACATGGAATATTTATAGAATAACATAAGTAAACTTAAACCTAAATGTTGGAGATTTACATAATAAGCTTGCTGGATAGACAGACATATGTAAATATATATATATGTTGGAGATTATTATATATGTGTATATATAAATACATACTGTATATATTATATATATACACAAAAATGTATATACATATATAGATATACATATATACACACATACATATGTATTCAGTGTAATTCATAGACTACATGAGTTGAAGATGCCATTGTGAAAGAGAAGGAAGAACTTGGACAATTTGTGAAAGGAGTGAGGGAGAAGGAGAGGTGAGAAAAGGAAGGTGAGGAAAATGGCATTTTCAAACCATGTTATTGCTCGTTGATTAAATAGTTTGGACTGTTTTCCAAGATTGAAATAAAATTATGAAATGACAAGCACTTGTATTTACAAATATGTTCTTTTTGGTTACTAGAACCAGCCAAAATACTTTTACTGAGTATCTTCTATGACCCTCCTAACTTCAAGGAGGAGATGTGAATTTTGACTTTTTGTCCCATGGAATTCACTATGAATATAGGAGTGTTCACTGAGAAAAATTAGAAAATAAAGACAATAGTACATGGAAGAAATACTTGAGGGGAGTGAGAAAAATTAGAAAATAAAGACAATAGTACATGGAAGAAATACTTGAGGGGAGTGTGGATGAATGTCTTCACTATGTTGTTTTCTCTTATTTCTCGTTCCCTTCGGAAGTTAATTTGTGATAGCTTAAGCTGCAATTTTTACTGATGACTCAACTGAATTAACTATTTGGGATTTCATGCTCGGATATGGAGCATTTCCTTGTTATCTCAAACTTTAGGACTCTAATCTTAAACACTGTTTCGCTTAACCAGATTAATTCTCCTTTTGATTTCTATTTTAGCACCATTGGTATAATCAGACAGATTCAACTATTTTGACTACTTCTACATAGCCACATTTCTTTATGCTTCTCAGTTGCCATGGCTGCCCAAATATGGTTTGTGAGTATATCAAAGGTGTAGAAGATATTTTTAACCCAGTGAGCCCAAGTGTGCAAAGCCTGTGCAGTAGAGAGCAGGAAATGCAGCCATGTCCTTAGTGGTCTTTGATAAATCTTTCTTAAGGCAAGAGACCCAGTAGGAAATAAAATCCCTGTATTATTTGGGCTGAATATATATGAATATATATACTATATACTATATAATATATTATATATAATATATGACGTATAACATAATATATATTATATAAAAATATATAAAACCTGTTGATTGGCTTCATAGTGGTATGTCAAATTAAATGATTAAACAGTAGTTTGCTTTCAGTGTATTAGAAAATTTTAATGTGCATATATATGCATATATATATATATATATATATATATATATATGCTTGACTATATAGCTCTGACTGGCCTTGAACTCATAATCCTCAGTATCAGCCTCCAAAGTGCTGAGATTATAGGTATGAGCTGCCATGCACATCAGGAAAAGCTTAATATTTAAAGGAAACCTCTTATTCAATTTGTATTTTTTTCTGTCACACTGTTCTCTGGACTGTTGTTGGGCTGTAAAAACACATTAATACATTGATTTTTAGTTGTATTGTTTCTGGGTTATCTTATTGTCACTTTTATTAGTGAAATGAACCATTATGTGTCATGCTTTCTTGTGTAGCATTGAAACAGAAATAACATAGCATAACATAGCGTAAGTATTCTAGATACTGAAGACAGGAGCCTGTCATAGGGTAATAGACTGGACTACTTCTCTCATTAAGATGTTATAATTTTATAGTTACTTATAAGACAAGTATTTAATATTTTCGACTATTCTTGTGAGGACAATGTCCATGTGCTGCTGATTTTGGCTTTCTGCTTAGTACTTTGGAAGACCTAAGATTAAACTCTTAAAAATAAAAATATGTAGGGGGCTGAGAAGGTGGCTCAGTGGTAGAGTGGTTTCCTCACATGCATGAGGCCTTGGGTTTGATTCCCCAGCACCACATAAGCAGATAAAAGCTGGAAGTGGCACTGTGGCTCAAGTGGTAGGGCGCTAGCCTTGAGCTAAAGAGCTGAGGGACAGCGCCCAGGCCCAGAGTTCAAGCTCCATGACAGACCGAAACAAAAACAAACAAACATGTAGGGGCCAGGCATGGAGGCTCATCCTAGCAACCCTAGCTACTTGGGAGGTAGAGATAGGAGAATTGTAGTTTGAGACCAGCCTCAGTAAAAAATTAAGTGTGAACTCATTCAAAAGCCAGATGTGGTAGCTCACACTTAAGAATCCTAGCGACTTGGAGGTAGAGATAGGAGGATTGCTATCTTTGAAGCCACCCCAGGCAAAAGCAGGAGGCCATATCTGAAAGCCAAAAGAACTGAAGGAGTGGCTCAAAGGATACAGTGTGTTCCTAGCAAGGGTGAGACCCTGAGTTGAAAATCCAAGTATTTCCCAAATGATAAACAAATAGCAATAAAAATACCCCCACTTCAACATCTAAGCATAGCACAATTGGATGAATATTCATGATTCACACTGTGATTATCAAATTAAACTATTTTTTTTGACTTTGCTCCAAGTTTTGGTAGGATGGAACCCACTGGAAGCCCTGGGTTTGGCATCAACGTGGCATTACGTGACCAATCCAGAGGCAATCAGCCTAGATTTAGAAAACTACATACGTACATACCAAGGCGCAGGACATCTTTCCATAAAGAAAGAACTACATTTCCTTCTTTGACCTCAAGCTCTGTAAGACATGAGATGAAAGGATGTAAGTTTGAGATGTTTGATCTACATTGTTAAGGAGTTGCAAACATCCTTCAGAAACGATCTCCCGGATTTTCCAGCTATGCCCAACTTTCTCAGTCGGATGTTTCTCCAGCTCTTCCTTCTACTTCAGAGAGGAAGTTGGAGGTTATTGTATGTCACTTGAAAAATCTTGTTCCTTTAGATCCCTTGCCAGTACCCCGTCATCTTGCGGAGACAGAGAACGTGCTCCACATCCACAGCTTAGATGGTGGAAGGATTCCTTTGAACCAGATCCACACTAGTGTGAATGCCTTCACACATGCCCAATGCTCTGACCTCAGACTTCATCTGGGCATGTGCTGCTTCCTATGGAGAACTTACTTCTCTCCCAGAAACTTTGTTTTCATTCTAACCCTTTCAGCTAGCTAGGCCCAAGTGTTTTGTTTCTTTCATCAAATATGCATTTTTTTAAACTCAAGCCTTTTGAAGAAAGTCTTGTGTTTACTAGGCAGGTGCGCTACCAGTTGAGCAATGTCTTAGACATTTTTGCTTTTGTTGTTGCTGTTGTTTTGACTAGGATCCAGAATTTTTGTTTGGGTCCAGCCTCAGATAGTGACCCTGTTACCTACATCCCCTGGATAGTTGGGATTACATGTATGTACCAACATACCTAGCTTGTTGGTTGAGATGGGTCTTGCCAGCTTTTATCCTGAGCTGGCCTCAAAGTGTGACACTCTTTTATCTCTATCACCTGAGTGGCTGAGATTATAATTGTGTACCATCAAGCCAGCCCTTCATGAAATATTCTTGAAAAGCATCAACACATGAATATTGAAGGATGATGGAATTAAAAAAAAACATATTATTTTATAACCACCATTGGAGTTAATAGCTGATTCAGGCAAGAATGATCATCAGATGCTAATCAGTAGTGAGAGCTTGTTGGAAATCAGAATATTCACCCAGTGTCAGCACTTGGGCTGCTTAATTGCAATGGGAAAAGATAATTTGACAATAAAGAATACCTTACACAAGCCCTCAGATTTGAACAATTTAATATCACCAGTGGAGAAACAAAATGCTGTCCATGGATTAATTCCCTCCATCATGGAAAGCCTTCCTGACCATGGTGCTTAGTCTGAATGGTATCTGGAGGACACAATCAAACAAATCAAGAACTGAAGAATGGTTCTCTAAGAAAGTACTTCTCATTGGATCAATGTTACCCTTTCAACATTCTGACCTATCCTCCTCTATCCACCCCTTCCCTTACTCTTCTTAATTTTATAAATTATACATTGGAATTTTTTTTATTACATTGTCCTCTTCATTTGACTACTCCTTTCCCCTTGGTCCCATCCTACATCACTCCTTTTGAGTACCCGCTTTCTGGTGTTTTATTTTGCTAATCTTTGACTTTGCCTTTCAAAGGAATTACATTATTTGAGCTCTGCCTTGAATCTACTATATGCCAGTCAATACATTTGTATACATTTGCGTACTACTCAACATACTTATAAGTTTATAAGCTAAATCTAGCTTCCACATATAAGGGAAAATGTGTATCTTTTCTCTCTCTGAGCCTGACTTCACTTAACATAATTTTTTCCATTTCCTTACAAATGGTACAATTTCTTTTTAATGGTTGAGTAAAATTCCATTGCTATATATACCACATTTTCTTTGAGAAAAGAAAATTCATAAATTTCTAGGCAGAATTAGTTAAGAAGAAAGAGAACCTAAACAACCTATATCAGGAATGAAAGACGTGCCATTTATTACAGACTCTGTAGGGAAATATTATGAATAGTTCTATGTGGGAAATATTATGAATAGTTCTATGTCAGTAAATATGACTGTGTTTTTCTATTCTTTTTGTTATACAAAATCTGTACATATTTGTGGGATACTATATGATACTTTAATATGTTGTGGGATGTTCAAGTCAGAGTAAGCATATCTATATTTTCTCTCTCCCATTCTCTCTCACTTTGTGCTTGTCCTGGGGCTTGAACTTGGGGGTTTGGGCGCTTGTCCCTGAACTCTTTTGCTCAAGGCTAGCATTCTACCACTTGAGCTACAACTCTACCTCTGGCCTTTTGTGGTTAACTGGAGATTAGTCTCCGGGACTTTACCTCTCTGGATTGGCTTTGAACTGTGATCCTCAGATCTCAGACTCCTGAGTAGCTAGGATTACAGGCATGAACCACCAGTGTCTGGCTTCATATCTGTATTCTCAAACATTTATTTCACTGTAGTAAACACACTCAGTGTCTTCTAGCTTTTTGGAAATATATAGTGCTTTGTTGTTATATATATAGCCTGCTGTGGAATAGAACAACAGAATTTCTTACTCTGTAACTCATTGTATTTTGATTTGTATTTCCCTTAAGACTGGTGATTCTGTGAAGTTTCTCATTTGCTTTTGGCCATTTACTTATCTTCTTTTGAGAAACACCTCTTTAGATATACTGCTTGGTTTTAATTGGATGAATTATTATTTAATGATTGATTGATTTACTTACTACTGCTATGAGTTGTTCTTAATACATTCTGGATATGAGTCTCTTACCAGATGTAGAATTTTCATCTGTTATTCTGTTTTGTCCTTTTTACTCTGTTGTCTGTTTCTTTTGGTATACATAAACTTTTTTAGTTTGGTGTAATTCTGTTAGTCTATTTTTAAAAATATGTTTACTGTGGGTTGGGTGTAATATTTCAGAAACTCTTTCCCATTTATGATATCCTGAAAGAAGGAAGATACAGAGAACTTTGAAAGTGAGATTGGATTGTGCATTGACTGGGAATCCTGGCTTTGGCCTCTGGTGAGATGCTGTGGTTGCTTACTCACAGTTATGTTCAAAGCCTAGACTTGTAGAGTAGATGAGACCTTCAGCTGACCTTCATCATAGCAGAGAAGTGATGTGATTTGTCCAAGAATAGTCATTTATTATTCAAGCAAGCCTTTAACAGAATGCTATTTTCTCCTGATACTCCTATGAGAATGTTCTAGAATACTGTCCTGTCCCATCCATCTTTGTGGCTTCCCCTCTTTCTTAGAAAATGAACTGTACACAGTGGTGCTCAGTAAATAGATGCTGGCTAGTTGTTTCCTAAACTGAATTATAGATGAGAACTGCTTCACTTTCTTGGTATAATGGAAAGATGTACTCTGTAAGTGGGAGATCTTATTACAGTTTCCACTCATCAAACTTATTTTGAGTTACTTTTCAGTTCAAAGTTGTTGTGCTGGTATGTTTGACACTTCTTGATTCTGGAAGAATCTCTTAGGTTCTTCCATGAATAATAAGAGTCCACATTTGTACGGTCTGAGCATGGCTGCAAGTGACAGAAATCAAACAACAATGGCATAAGCAAAGCAACTGGCTATTTCTCTGTCATTTGAGTCTGCAGCAATGCAATTGGTGCTCTGCTCTGGAACTCATAAGGACCCAGGTTCTTTCTTTTCTCGTTCTCCACCATGTCTAAGCCTTTTCCTCATCCAGATGTGTCACTGTTATCCCTGCTGGGTCAGTTTACCTGCAACATGAAGATAGAATGGAAGCTACTACCAGCAAAGTTTATACTTTGCTTCTATGAGGATTGTTTTGGCCACAGGTGTTACTACGTGCCATGCTAGTTTCGAGTGAGTGGTGGATGTACAGTCCTAGTGGTGGGGAAGGAGCTGGGTGTCATAGGAAGTTTGTCTTACCATTGAGGAAACTGTAATATCACCCATTCATTCATTTCTTGCTTCAATTAGGCTGCGTGTGACACAGAGAGGAGGGCCTCTAGCCCTGTAGCTGGAGGGGAGTCCCAGACTTCAACTCCATCAGGAACCCATCATAGCAGTTGTCTCCCTTTCCCTAGTTCCATGCATGTGGCTAAACTTATTTCCAAAAAGCTGCAAATCTTCCCATGTAAGGTCTGTACAAGTGAAGGGAATCTTGGTGTATAACAAAAACAAAACAAAAAAACACACACAAAAAACAGAGGCTGGGAAGGTGGCTCAGTGGTAGAGCGCTTGCCTTGCATGCCTGAGGCCCTGGGTTCGATTCCTCAGCACCCTATAAGCAAAAAGAAAAAAAGCCGGAAGTAGCGCTGTGGCTCAAGTGGTAGAGCGCTAGTCTTTAGCTGAAGAGCTGAGGGACAGCGCCCAGGCTCAGAGTTCAGGCCCCATGACCGGATCCCCAACCCCCCCCCAAAAAAAAAAAAACACCAAAAAACAAAAAACAACTAAATACGATGGACTGGATGAAATTCAAATGGTAGAACACTTGCCTAGCAGTTGTGAGGCTCTGGCTTTCAATCCCCAGGACTGCCATCAAGACATAATCATAAAATTGAACCTTCCTCAAAAAAGGGGAGGGGCAGCACAAGGGACATTTAGGGAAGGCGATAGTGACCTGTTACCATTCACACAGTGGCAGTGTAGTCATGGCAGAGTGTTTTCAAGTGATCTTAGCATTTTGCGGATCAGCTGATTGCCTTTTTCACAGAGAAGAAACTGAGTCACAAAAAGCCATATAAAAATCTGGGTGCCGGTGGCTCACAACTATAATCCTAGTTACTCAGGAGGCTAAGATCTGAGGATTGTGGTTTGAAGTCAACCTGGGCAAGAAAGTCTGCGAGACACTTACCTCCAATAAACAGAAAAAGCCAAAAGTGGTGTGGCTCAAGTGGTAGAGAGCTCGCCTTGAGCACAAAGAGGCTCAGGGACAGCGCCCAGGCCTGGAGTTGAAGCCTCATGACCTCCCCCCCCCCCCACAACCTGACAAAAGCCATAAAATGAAGCAGCTGTATTCAACCAGAAGTCAGTGGCAAAAAAAAAAAAATCCTGGAAATCCAAGTTATAGGTTTGGTATCCATTTCTTTGCTCATTAGATCCTATTTCTTTTGGGGGGAAATTAGACAGGATGGAAAGGATAAGAAGGAAGGTTTAAGAACTTTCCTCCTCACACCTTATATTGATAGAATCTACATTTGTCTGTGACAGTGCAGAGGTTGCCCGGGAAGCCAGACGCCCTGTCCTCAGAGCCAGGCATCACGCTCTTTATCTTTTACACGGGGTGCAAGAGGGTTGCCTAGCAACATTGATTCTTCCAGCTCTTAACAACTGCTGCAGCCCCATCGCTGACAATGAGGTGGAGTTAGACAGTGAGATTCTCATTTTTCAGCTTAAAAAATTAAAAAAAAATTTTTTTTTGCTGTTCCGAGGAGGGAGAAAGAAAGAAAAGGCAAGTCCGATGCAAGAAACACCATCAGCAGTCCCGGACAGAGAAGCAGCAGTGAATGATGCATGGTGGAGCATGGCCTATCCTATATGTCCTTAATAAATGCTCCCCAAGAGAATTAAAAAGCTGTAATCACAGGGGTCAATGACAGAAAGGAAAGGAGTCAATTTAAAGAGATGACAGGACAGTCTGGAGACTGAAGTGATTTGAACAAATGGGTGTTCCTTCTCTGTTTCGGGACTTTGGATTTATTTTATGTTATGCCATTTTGTTTTGCTGTTTTGTTTTGTTTGTTGTCTAGGTTATTGGGCAAACTTTGAAGGGGAATAGAAAAGATGGAGGGACACTTAAAGTTTGTTTCAGACTCTCTTACTGGTTATTTTAAAAATGGGTTGAGCAGGGCAACAGTGGCTCATGTCTGTGATCCTAGCCACTTAAGAGGCCGGATGCTGAGGACCACAGACAGCATAGGCAGGAAACTTGGTGAGACTTTCAACCAGAAAAAAAGTCAAAAGTGGTGCTGTGGTTCAAGTGCTAGAGCCCTGGTCTTTATTAAAAAGTCTCAGAGACAGTGCCCAGGCCCTGAGTCCAAACTTCAGGATGGGCATGAATGAAAGCACACATGCACAGATTGAATACCTTCTTATGAATAAGGATGTTTAGAATAATGTTCAGGACAACTGTTTTTTGTTTTCTTTTCTTCTTTGGGCAATATGAGCCATACCTGTACCCTTCTTCACTTTAGGTTATTTTTCATATAAGGCGGTGTGGCTTTTTGCCAGCTGGCCTAAGATCACTATCCCCTCCCCTCTCTCTTCTCAGTTGTTGGGGTTTATAGGGATGAACTATCAGGCCTGGCTTGTTTGTTTAGATGTGAGTCTTGCCTTTTTTTCATTTTTGGCCAGAGCTGGCACTTCAACTATAATCTTTTCCATCTTCACCTCCTGATAGCTGGGATTATAGGTGTGAGCCACCACTCCTGGCAGGGCATGTACTTTTGAACTTCAAATAAGGGTTGTCTTTTGGGTCAGCTTCTCTCCTGGCCTTGCTCTGTGGAGGGGCACAGCATGGGACATTTGGAGGGCCTCACAGCCTTCGAGGCAATTTCATTGTCAGAAAGGCCTGGCTCCCTGGTTTTCGTTCTTCGTTCCTGCTGTCCTCTCCTGGAGATGCATAGCATCTGCTGACCACTCACGTGAGCTAGTTCAGGGCGAGAGATTTCCGTCTTTCCTGTCCCATGCAGATCCAGCCCTTTGTAGAGCAGTTTGCTGAAGTGAATCAGATGAGTTCTTCAGAGCGAAAGGAAGTCAGAGGATGAAATAAATAAAAGCAGAAAGGAAATTGAAAGGGGTGGTGGCGGGGGAACATATGTTTTCAGATGATATTTTAAAATAGATGGAGAGTTGATGAGAGAGAGATACTGAAAACTGACTCCAGATGGCAGGAATAGCAATCAATGGCAGGCTGGTGTGAAGGGACAGAACGCAGGCTGGCATCAGACAGGGGGAGGGAGCCAGGGAAGCAGCCTGGGGAAGGGGGAGGAGACTTCGAGGTTGTATGGAAAGAAATGAAAACCACAGAATCTATACCATTGCCATTCGTTCAGTAATTTACTCAGCAGGCTCATGTTGTGTAGTAACTCCCCCAACTCCTTTTATGGCATACTTATAAAAAGGCAGATTTGTTTCATGTTGACTTCTTTACGAAGGCAAGGGCTATAGGAAAAACAATAGCCATGGTGGCCAGTTCTCACAGATGTCTCTGGGGGAGGAAAGAGGCTGAGGAGGACTCATCAAATGTTGTTTTTCCAAACATATGCAAGTTGAGATGATACGTGTCTGTTGGAGAATAGTCATGCTTTTCTGTAATATTCTCGGACTCGAAGAAAGCTGAAGTTCTCTTCCTTCAAGGATCAATTGGGAAGACAGTAATCACAAAGGACATCAAGAAACGAGAAAGTATTGCAATTCTAGCATTCAGATGCCCAGAATGGGCTTCTCATTACCAAGAGGGATAGGAAAATTCACCCATAATCCCTTTGGGTGAAATGATGCAGTTAATTTTATAATTTTATGAAAAGCCAAGTTTCCTTACTCTGAATTCAGTGAGAATTTACTGACTGCCTCTTGTATGCCCCATGTAACAGTTCTATGTCTATAAAGAGGAAAGTGTCATGGTTCTGCCTCCTGTAATGAGCAAAAATGCCCCGATATCTATCCTCTACGTGTTTGAGAGTGTGAGTGTGTGCACGTGTGAGCGTGCGAGAGTATGATTATATGAGTATGTGCACATGTGAACATATGTGCAAGTATATTTCTGTGTGAATGTGTTACTGGGTAGATGTGTGTGTGTGTGTGTGTGTGTGTGTGTGTGTGTGTGTAAAAACCACACATCAGAGAGACAGACAGAGAGAGACAGAGAGAGACAGAGAGACAGAGAGAGAGAGACAGAGAGAGACAGAGAGAGACAGAGAGAAAGGGTGAAAGTGCGATGCTATTCCGTTATTGGAGAAGAACTGAAGCTTCAGTGTCTGTAACTGTTCATGTGGCTGTTCACCTACTTTTTTCTTTTTTTGCCTGTTCTCAGCCCGCCCATGAATGGTCGATGTTTCTATAATTGTTACCACTACTTAGCTATCAGGGTGCTAGAAAACATCAAGACCTAAAAGGAGATGATAGAATTAAAATGGCCACACTTGTCTAGACTCCAGAAGAATCATCTACCCTTGGGTCATCAGAGGCTTTCACTGTTCACACCTATAAAATGCCCAGTGCCTTCCTCGGCTGGTCCTTGTTCTGTGTTGGGAAAAACCAGTCATTTTGGGCACTGAGGTTGAGGGCTTGCTTTGGGTAGCATTCATTGTAGTTTGACCCAAGGTTAGCCCAGCTTTATCTTTTCTATTTACATTTTTCTAGGACTTCTCTGTTTCTGTTGCTTGACCATGGCAATCTGTTTGTAAAGCTCTTGTTGATGGCAGAGCTCAGGGGCTGACAGTACATAACACTCACCAACTGCAGAAACCAGGGCTGGAGATTGCTACAGGGAATGGGCAGGACTTTATTTGCTTAAATGCAACAAATAATTATTCAATTTTATTACATAATTATTAAAACCTATCTGGAGACAATAAGGAATTGGCACTGTGTGTGTGTGTGTGTGTGTGTGTGTGTGTGTGTGTGTAAGGTAGTGATATCTCAGGAGTTAAAACTTTTCAAATGTATTTAAATAAAATATAAGCAGAGAAACATTCCTTTCCCCCCTCTTGTGCTGGCTCTGGAACTGTAACTCACATAGCTAGAGCTCTACTATTTGAGCTACAGCTCCACTTCCAGCTATTTTTGGGGGGGGAAGGGGAGGGGTATATTTTATTGGAGGTAAGAATCTAATGCATTTTCCTGTCTGAGCAAGCTTTGAATTGTGATCCTCAGATCTCGGCCTCCAGAGTAGCCAGGATTACAGGCATGAGCCACTGGTGTCTGGCCAACATCCTTTCTTCTTAAAGGACAGTTGGCAGAGTACTGTAGATGAAAAGAGCAGAGGGACCTATGGGAAAGTAGATGAAAAGATGGACCCGGAGTGAGGAGGGAAAAGTGGAGCTAGAGATGCTGATGGGATGGAAGCGGCTTAAATATTGACTACTCAAACTGAGTAGCTCTAAAGTGTTGTCTGTGAAGAACAACCCTTTAAGACAACAAAAGTTTCAAAACAATGTCTTCGGGCTGACCTCAGTTATGTTACCTTTGACTGAATTTTATTCAAGAGAACTTTTAAATTGCTGTTACGATTTCATAAGTCAGGTAATGAGTCCCATTTCTTTTTTTGGACAATGCCACCCCTTTCTCCACTCTTTCCTGCCTACAAGTTCATTTTCAGCATAGTGTCTAGTGAGTTCCACTGCTGCATTTGTTCACCATTTGTCTCTCCGTTTTTATGACCCCTTACCCTCCCAAAGACAGATAAATGAACGAACAAGACAAAAAGAAAAAAAAACCCTTCTCATTCCCATTTCCTGAAATTTATTTTGATAAGTATTATTTTATATAATCAGAGGCATGGAGGCATTGCGTCTCTGTGTTCCTCTCCTAAGAGCATCCGCTTTCAGTCTTACTGTGTATTCCTGTATAATTTATCATGTCTTGGTGTATTTTAGATCTAGCTTCCACATATGAGAGAAAATATGTCCTCTCTGGGCTTGGCTTTCTCGATGGAGATTTTTGAAGAGTACATTTTATGTACAAATTACGTTATGGGTATCTCTAGCTAAAGGAATGAGCTAACTGAGGGAGTGAATAGGGAAGGGAGAGCTAAAAGAAGGTGGGTGGAAGAAATGAGTGGCTAAGGCTCCTACAATTTCAGGGGTACTGAAGTACAAAGCAGATTATCTGTTCCTTTTTCTTTCCCTTTTCTGTTTCCCTTTTCCCTCACTCCTCACTCCTTCTCTCCTCTTTTCCTTTTTCATTTCCGCCTTTGTCCTAGGGAATCAGACCCAAGGCCTTATATGCTAGGCAAGCACTGTACCACTGAGCTGTATCCCAAGTTTCAAATTTTATTTCTTTTAAGCAGAATCTATTTTTTTCCTTCTAATCATAGATTATTAACAACAAGATCATTTTTCTTTTTTTAGTAGATATTTTTATTTACTTTAGCTCCCAAGTTTATATATTTGTGATCGACATATAATTGCATATACTTCTGGGGGTATATTGTGATGTTTCACACATGTGTACATTGTATAATCATGAATTCAGGGTAGTTAGCATATCCATCACTTTAAACAGTTATCATTTCTTGCCAAGGGGAGTCTAGCTCAGTTGGTAGGACTGCTTGCCTAGCATGTCTGAGGCCCTGGATTTGATTCCCAACACTACTGAAACAAAAAGCTCACAAAATAACCAAAACAAAAACCACACAGCAACAACAACAACAGGAGTTCACTTCTTTATAATATGACCTTTCTTCTAGCTATCTTGAAATGATATATTTCTAATTGTCTGACTATAGGAGAGAAAACACTAAAACTTCTTTCTCCTATATAACTGTAACTTGGCCTATGTTAACCAATCTTTTCCTATCTTTTCTTTACCCTCATCCCAGTGACTCATAACTATTAGCCTTTGCCCTATTTCTATGAAAACAACTTTTTTTAGATTTTTACATCTGAGTGTGATCATGCACTATTTTGTCTGTAGGTACCTAGTTTATTTTACATCACATAACGTTTTCTAGATTTCTTTGTATTGCTACCATTTCAAGATCTTCTTCCTCCTTCTTTCCATCATGTATATGTACCCCATTTTCTTTATTGGTCTGTTGATAGACACTTAGGTTGACCCACATTGTGGCTGTTATGAATAGCTATTTCTTAAAGTGAGACCTACAAATGGCCAATAGATGTATAAAAAATAGTCAATAACACTATTCAGTGGGGAAAGGTAAATTGAAATCACAGCAAGGCATCCAGCAGAATGGCTCACCATCCCTGTGGTTCATACCAACCAGAGTGGCCATTGTGCAAAAATCAAAAGATCACAAATGTTGGTAAGAACTGGGAGAAAAAAGGAACCCTTATACACTGTTGGTGGGAATGTAGATTATTAGCACAATCACTATGGAAAATGGCATGGAGGTGCTTCAAAAAATGAAAAACAGAACTACTGTATGATCCAGCAAATCCCACTACGAGGTAGATATCGACAGGATGCGAAATGAGTGAGTCAGAAAGACAACTGTATCCCCATGCTCATTGTAGTACTGTGAACAGGTTCATCTTGATATATTACTTTTCTCTTCATGGGAAATAGCCATAAATTGATAGGAGATCTATCCTGCTTAAAGCAAAAAGCACAGCACTGCCATTATGAATAATGATACATTTAGAGAGGTAGAAGATAATCTAGTCTAACCCTCTATATTTGACTGATGGAGAAAGCTGTCATTTACCAAAGTTAAATGACTTGTTCAATCTGGTGAGTGGATTAGAGATAGGAACCCAGGTGTTCTTTACATTCCTGTTTGGTCCTTTATCTGTAGAGTACCTGAAGCTACTTGGGGGAGGAGGGTATGGGAAAGATAAAGCCAGTCTTCCTTGTCGTTTCTCAAAGCAGTGAAGGAATAGGCTGCTATGGCTGAGCTGGTGAAGCTGACTGGTGGTAAGGAAACAGATGCCATTAGGGCATCTTTGAGCACTGAGCCTCTGATTTCCAATCCCAGGGTTTGAAGACAAAGTTGTCATCCTTATTTGAACCATCCTTAATGTGAAAATCATGCCCTAAGTAATGTTTGGCCTTAACAATTTGAATTGTAGTCTAGTTATCTGTTTGCAAAAGTGAGGATTATGCTAATGACAATGTTAACTTCTCTTAAATTAGTGTTTTCCAGATTTTTTTTTTGTTTGTTTAGAGTGAAGAAAAAAAAATCTCACCTGAAGAGTTAGTGATTTCAGCCATCTTTCCTTTTTGATTTTCACTACTCATACACATACAATTTCTCTCCCTTTCCTTGCTTTCTCAGGCTGGAGTTTCTCCAGTTCAGTCAATACTTTGGATAAATGTCTCTACTTTTTGTCACCTACTGGGCAGAACATTTGTGAGACTTCTCTTTTGGAGCAAGGATTCTGAAATTCCTCAGAACAGTGGCCCAGAGATGAATGTAGGCAACTGATTGGTGAGCTCCATCTGTAGATTCTGGCCCAAAGTGGTCCAGAATGAGATGAGGCTGTGGCATGTGTATTTAAATACCCATTCTTGTTGGGATGAGTTCTTGGTGGGAGGCTGGAGTTCTGTCTATTGGCCTTTGGGTTTTCTGCACCATCATTTAGGATGGAAATGACATCTACTCTCTCTTCTATTATTCTCATTTTTCCAATTGACAACTCTGGTTCAATGAAATTCAGCAATGTGAAGCATAGAAGCTGAGCCATGTCCTTACTTTGTCATCTGATGTTATCCTGTGTCTGCAAGCCACATGCTACCACCCGAGTGACAGTTGAGGAGTTAAGTAGGCTTTTTAACAATACCTGTCTGCAGGTGTTTAGCTCCTGAAGGACTTGTGAGAGCAAATTAAGCCGAGTAATGATGCTTAATGTGTCAAATCACAGATAAATACAAATTTTCTGTAGAAAACCTGGAGTGGAAACTAGTCTTTTACAAACATGACAGAACGTTTCCTTATTCAAAGAAAAAAAATTATCCATGTGAATGGGCAGTAAGAAGTCTGTGTGATTCATGGGTATGAGTAATACGGGAGAGTCTTAGGAAACTAGTCTAGGACATTTGTGTAAGAGATTTCACAAGAAGCGTATTGATTTGTTTAGGAAGCAGCAGACTTTTCAGGATAAAGTGATTCTTCCCTTCGCCCCCTCTTTCTCTCCCCCATCCCTGCCAACCAGTTCAGCTGGTGAGCTTATATACATACATTTGATTAAGATAGAGACTTGTGGACGCAGGAGCAAAAGAGGTTCTGTGTATCTTTTTCTATCTTTTCCCTTTCTTTTTTTTTAATCCTGAAGTTCTTTGGCCACATCTAGTTGTGCACCTTTTCTCTGATTTCAGCTTGTTGGCAAGAATAGGGCTTTGGAAATGTTCTTTGGTTTATATGGGTTTAGCAGCTGGATAAACACTCATGGAATTTTTTTTCCAGAACTGGTAAAGAGGCTGATAAACTTGGCTTTGAGCTTCTGTTTCCTAATGTGCTGTATGAGTGTAGGAGAAGACAGAAGCAAGCTAAGAAATAGTAGGAACTTTTGCTCATTGCTTTCCTTCCTACCTCCAAAGCTCTCTCCAACTTATGGTGCTCTGACAAAGTGCTTAAGTTAACTCCTGAGTTGGTAGACCCTGGTACAAACCTTACAAATCTTTACCAAATACTTATTCTGTGAGTTGTCAAGTGACACAGCCATATGCAAAGAGATCTAATCTGGAGGAATCATCATTTGGCAATATTGAAGTGAAAAAAAAAAAGAAAAGAAATATATGGCCTACCTTCAGAATTAATAGCATTTCTCTTAAAACATTCTTCTTGCATTTTTCTTCCTCTTAGTAGGTGTACACGAAGCCAAGCATCAGAATAAAAATACCATAAATTCAGAAAATTGGGTCTCTCTATTTTTTTGAGTCTCTATTTTTGTTGTCATAAACTTTCCCTCACTTCAGAGAGAATATGCTATGAGTCCACCGTGGATCCTCTGCACACAGGCTACTTACTTCAAGTTCTAGAAAGACTTTGTTGTAATATAATTTCATCAGTTGCTTGGCATGGGCCCCTGATGGACAGGCTGGAGAAACTGATAAGAGAAGCAGGCGAAAAGGCAGGGGCCTTTAATGTCTTATTCAATTCACTCTTCATAAGACATATCAGATGTGAAGGGCCTGGAATGGTTCCCAGTTTATAGGAGAGCAAAGAGAGTCGAAAAAGAAAAAAAGAGTTAAAAAGTTCTTTGAAGAACAGGAATTACTTGGATTTGTAAGGCCTGCCCAGAACTGAAGGAACGAGCAGGTGCCGCCGTGGTGGCGGTTATTATTATTTTTCCATTATGGAGATAAAGAGCAGTCCCTGAGAAGAAAAACTTGTTAGGTGTTGTGGCTAGCTTAAAAAATAGGACATCAAGATCGATTGACAATGAAAATGTAGATAAGCCAGACTAACCACAAATATAGGAAGAGATATTATAACCAATCATCAAATAATTCGATGTCTCTTATAGAGGAACACAGTAACCAAATGGGTTTTGTATAAACTAAATGGCATTAGACCTAATTTAGCTGCCTTCTTTCTATAGAAACATATAGTAGGCAATGGGACAATGATAGCTGTGCTCATCTTAATTTTAGTAATCTGAGGCTTTCCATTGGCCTTAGTATGGGACATGGATGATGAAGGAAAGTCATATCCATAGAACTTTGTCCTTGTTCCCCTAGTCAAAGGTCTTTAGAAGTAGCGATAGCTTATAGGAAATAGTTCTGTTTAATTACACATACAGACACACCACACAAAGTAGGGGGTGGAGATTGAGAACCTAACTCATCAAATTTTTAGATTTCATGGAGTTTTTCTACTGTAAAATATAAAAGAATTCAAATTGACCTTAACAAATTGAAAAGATGACATGCTATAGGATTAAATTAGTTATGGATGGAAACATCATTAGCGAATACAAGATGAGAAAAACTACTATACTACTGTTACACTTTAAGCATGAGATAAGAATCTCAGATGGGAGAGATGGGGAGCAGTGACTGAATTTGGGAAAAATTTCAGAGAAAAAGCTAAAGGTACTTGGTAAGCTGATTGGATAAACAAGTGAGGTGCTTTAATTTTGTCTGAACACTGCATTTTCAGGCTACCATGTAGCAGCAGATTTGATTTTATTGTACTAGAAAGAGTGTAAAATCTGCCTAGGATCATGGTTTTTTTTTCAGCTACATTATAAAACTAAGATTTTTGTTGCCGTTGTTGGTTGTGGGCATTGTCCCTGAGCTCTTTTGCTCAAGGCTAGCACTCTACCACTTTGAGCCACAGCACCACTTCCATAAACTAAGTTTTTTTTGAGGAAAGGGATCTAAGAGGGAAGTATTATAACTGAGACATTATAAAGACCATCCCTTCCTACAACAGTTACTGAATTGTAAGTGTTGGAATTCAAAATAATCTCCACTCACTATGAAGTACCAGCTTGTTTTCTTGCTTCCAGTAAGCAGTGTTTTAGATTATCTAGCATAGAAATGATGGTGGGACTCACTCCAGTTAGAATGGCTAAAATCAAGAACTCTAAAAACAACCGATCCTGGAGGGGATGTGGACAGAAGGGAACCTTACTGCATTGTTGGTGGTTGTGTAAACTTGTTCAACCACTTTGGAAAGCAGTATGGAGGTTCCTCAAAAGACTTCACATAGAGCTCCCCTATGACCCAGCAATCCCACTTTTGGGCATTTACCCAAATGATCACAAACAAGCTACCACACTAAAGCTACCAGCACAACTATGTTTATTGCAGCACTATTTACTATAGCTAAGATATGGAACAAATCTAGATGCCCCTCAGTAGATGAATGGATCAAGAAAATGTGGTATATATACACAATGGAATTCTATGCCTCCATCAGAAAGAATGACATTGCCCCATTTGTTAGAAATGGAAAGGCTTGGAAAAAATTATATTAAGTGAAGTAAGCCAGGCCCAAAGAAACATAGGTCCCATGGTTTCCCTTATTTGGAATATCTAGTATATGTCTGAGTCAAGCAGAAAAGGTCAGATAAGGTGATGTTAAGGAAATGAACTCTAAGATATGTATTCAAATGTTTTTTTCTTTCATGCGATTGTTTCTAACACATTTATAAGATTATTTCTTTGTTGATTTGTATGTCCCTCCCCCACAGTATAACCCCTGCTTTCACTGTATTTGATGTCGGTATAATTTGTGGCGGGGAAGGGGAAAAACAAATCGTTTAAATAGGGATACAGGTGGACCCATTGCAACAATGAGATGTACAAGTCAAGTCGTTATGTTGAAAAATGAACTTTACAACTTTGGTGCGGGGTCGGGGGAGGGGAGGAGGGGGTTAGCTGGGAGGATTGGGTAGGGGGGAGGATGGGAAGGGATGGGAAGGGGAAACAAAGGAGGAGGCTACAATGCTTGATAAGAAATGTACTCATTGGGGCTGGGAAGGTGGCTCAGTGGTAGAGCGCTTGCCTTGCATGCCTGAGGCCCTGGGTTCGATTCCTCAGCACCATATAAGCAAAAAGAAAAAAGCCGGAAGTAGCATTGTGGCTCAAGTGGTAGAGCGCAACCCTTGAGCTGAAGAGCTGAGGGACAGCGCCCAGGCCCAGAGTTCAGGCCCCATGACCGGACGGCACCCCCCCCCCCCCAAAAAAAAAGAAATGTACTCATTATCTTGCCCATGTAATTGTAACCCCTCTGTGCAGTATTTTCACAATTAAAAAAATTTAAAAAAAAGAAATGATGGTAGGATTTGAACCTAGGCTCTGGTGGGATGGAGAGAAATTCATGGACTTGTCTAAAGAAGACTCAGACAGTCGGCTTGACTTTGGAGTATGGAGCAGAGAGGGAGTAGTCAAAGTTGTACACAGGTTTTAGTTGGGATGACTGGGTGGTGGTGGAACACTGCAGAGAAACATAATATGTTTGTGTATATGTGTATGCGCATATATATTCCTATATGATATGGAGAGTGAGAATTTGATTTTGGTTTACCATGCTGACTCTGAAGTGCTGTCAGGATGTGTAAAAGGATCTTTGAACAATTTGGGTTGTCCTTCTTATGTTTTATTTTAATTTTTTTATTTTTTTGGTCGGTTGTGGGGCTTGAACTCTGGGCTTGGGTGCTGTCCCTGCGCTCTTCAGCTCAAGGCAAGCACTCTACTGCTTGAGCCACAGCACCACTTCCGGTTTTCTAGTGGTTTATTGGAGATAAGATTCTCACGGACTTTCCTGCCTGGGCTGGCTTTGAACGGCGATCCTCAGATCTCAGCCTCCTGAGTAGCTAGGATTATAGGCGTGAGCCACTGTACCTGGCTCCTGTGTTTTATTTTGCTTGTCATGATTTCAGTTATTCAGGATCAACTGAAGTCTGAGAGTATTACACAGAAAATTACAGAAGTCAGCAGGCCAGATATTTGAAGTTGCAGCCATTCTGAGTAGATGAATCATCAATTACATATAACCTTACTCCTTCCTTCCTGGGCTAGGCATAGGAATCCATCCCTTTATCCAGTGTCTATACTGTTCATGTTATCCACCACTTAGTCACGAATAGCCTGCCAGTGATCAGACTGGCTGTCACAGATTGGCTTGTGCTCAATCCTTAGTTTACTTCACCGTGGTCCTAGAGTAAGAGTAGTCATAATAACAATTTTATTACAGTACAATGTTATTGTTATTGTTATTCTTGCCAGTCACTTTCACTACCTAATATATCAACTAGACTTTGTCATAGGTATGTGTAAGAGAAAACGTAGAATATATGGGGTTTGTACTAGTTGAGTTTCAGGCATCTGCTGGTGGCATATACTTCCTACAGATAAGACACTACATATCTAACGTTCACTAGTGAAATTTTTCTTTCTTTCTCCTCCCCCTTTCTGTGGCAGTACTGGAGTTAGAACTCAAGGCCTTAGGCTTACCAAGCAAGCTCCCAACCACTTAAACTATTTCCTTAGCTCTGACTCAGTAGTTAGCTGTTTTGAGACTAAATGAGGCAAATGAAAACAAACTAAAAATGACAATTATAACAATACAGTGTAACAATATTGCCAGTATCCCTATTCTTGGGTTTGGGGGATGATTGTTAAGTAACAGAGGGACCATTCAACTTTCTAATTCCTAATAGCTGTCGTTTGTCCCCACATGACTTTGTATAACCCAAGTCACTGAGTTCGATAAATACTAAAAAAACAAAAAACCGTGAAGAGTGAAAATTTGTTCATTGTAAGAATGTATTTTGTTAATTTAGGGAGAACAAATAAGAGAATGATCTTGTCTTTGTGATTTGAAAGGCAGATACCTGCTCCAAACAAAAGTAATATGCCTATATTTATAATTTTATTAGATAGATGTTCTTGGGGTGACAAGCGCTGTTTTGTGGATCCTGTAGCTCTTGAGAAAGTCACTGCATTGGTGTCACCACTAGGAGTTCTGCTTCCTGGAGTTCAGAGCTCGCAGTGCTGACAAGGGACTCTGCCTGGCAACTCCAGCCATGTTCATTTTCCATTGAGAGTAGGCTCACTGGAACCCAGGGTGGAATCTGAGTAAAGATAAGAATATGTGAGGCGTTAACATTGAGACGGTTCACATGGTTCACATATGTGCCATGCTGTATGACAATGCAAGAATTTTTAAGCTTACGAGAAGGCAAGATGAATATTTAAATCATAAAATATTGGTTGTACAAAGGATCATGTATGGTCACCCTATTTTGACTACCATGAGAATTCTTTTTCTTTTCTTTTCATTCCGAGTAGCATTTGTTGTGGCTCTGGTAGGAGGGCTGATGCAGAAGGAAGGCAAGTTGCTGTTGGAGCCCAGTGCTGAGTAAGGTGCATTCTGCTCTTGTTTCCAGTTAAGTCACTCCTCGATTACTGAAAGCAGCTACCAGACCTGATCAGCCCCTCCCCTGCTCTGTTACTTACACTTTTACCCTCTTTTTGTGTGTGTGTGAAGATATTGGGGCTTGCAGTTGGGGCCCTGTGTTTGCTTTGCAGGTACTCTACCATTTGAGCCATGCCTGCAACCCTTTTGTCTTCTATTTTTGTTTTTGGATAGGATCTTGCACTTTTTGCCTAGGACTCATCCTTCTACCGCTGCCTCCCAACAGAGCTGTGATGGGGATGATAGGATTCTGTGCCACTGTTCCCCACCCTCTAAGCAACAGGTCCATTGACACCTGCCATGTCTCACTTGTCTACACTTTTTTTGGTTGTTGTAGGTGGTGGTCATTGGGCTTAAACTCAGGACCTGGGCAGTGTCCCTGAGCCTCTTTGTGCTCAAGGTTAGAACTCTACCATTTGAGCCACAGCACCACTTCTGGCTTTTTCTGAGTAATCTGTTGGAGATGGGAGTCTCACACACTTTCTCCCCAGGATGGCTTCGACCTGCCATCCTCAGATCTCAGCTTTCTGAGTAACTAGGATTACAGATGTGAGCCACCAGTGTTCCAGCACTTTTCTACACTTCTTTGAAACTAGTTCTGGTACCAACTTTCCTGAGATTGTTGAGTGACCTTCCTTTTGTGTCACCCACCCCATCCCTAGCGCTTTGCATGCTGCTACTCCTGCCTTGGAGTCTGTCTGTCCTCATTCCCTTTCATCGTCACCGCATAGAATAGTTCTTCAAAGATGCTTCCCATTAACTCCATAGAGTGCATTCTCTTAAAAAAATTATACATATTTTTATTGTAAAAATATTGTATGGAGGGGTTACAGTTACATGAGTTGTAGATTGCATTCTTTGACTATTTATAGAACCGTTGGCAAAGACTGCATCCTGCTTGTTCACCTCTGTCCAGGTCAGGATTGATGGAGTAGGACTGATTCTGAGGTGCAATCCGGCCTTGATGGGAAGGTTGGCGGTCATTATTCTTAGCTCATGATCCCTGGGCCTGGGATATGCGTCTCTTCTCTTATAGTAGCCGTAGCAGGCTATTTCCATTTACCAAGTATTCTAGTTTCCTTTGCTGAAGGAGGACAATGCCATCCTGCCTGGCTGTCTCACAGTGGCCAGGAACTCTGCATTGGTGAATGGAATGAGGCCGGGGGGCGGGGGGGGGGGGGGAGGCAAGAGGTTGATGGTGTGTCACTCTGGGCAGAAATTTTATGAGCCAGAATGGTGTACAATATCCCTCTCCTGCTGCAGGAGCCTGCCCCTATTGAGATAGGTCATTGGCTCCCAGTTTCCAGCATATATCTAGCAAGTCTGGGTAACTTGGGGGTGATGTGTTCCCATAACATAATCAAGCCCATCCATCCATCTAGATACATCCATCCATCTAGATACATAATATGTACATACAGAAGTTCAGTGGTGTTTTTCTGTGTTTCAAGTAGATTCAGTACAGAAAGTGGATAGCTTATTTGAGAATGTACCAAGAACCGTTTATTTCAGTTTCTGTTTCTGAGTACTTTCCACATGAGTGCTCTTCTCTTAAGGATGGAGTATGATGAATCACATCTAGAGTACTTAAGTATTATAAAATCTCAATTATGTAGAAGTCAAGACTGCAAACTAGGGTGTTGAAGTAATTCCAAGACCTCAAACAGCTGGATTAATTGTCATACATTCCAAATACCAAAGCCCTAAGATGTTAATATCCTGTGGGCACTAATTCAGGGACTTTTAGTTTTAGGTGCCCAGGTTTAACATGCTTAGTTATCAAATTCTTTTGCCTTTAGCAGATTAAAGGCTGCTGATTACAAGAGGGGGATTGTGTGTGTTACTCGAGGCGGTTTTTACTAAAACCTGGGAAGAAAGTCTGAAAAAAGAGAAGAGTCAGAAACTTAAGAAGTGGGTTTAAGAATTCATGAGGCCTTGTTATGGGGAGGATTTGGGGATTCCAGCTCACAGGCCTGGCCATAGCAAGGGCTTTGAGGTCTCAATGTGTGTTCTACAGAATGAGAATAAACTTGACCTATCAAGATAAAAGCTTAGTTATGTGTCGAATCATCACATGTCTGGATTATCTTACACATATTTCTGTAAAAACTTGAAAATGCGGATGGAGGTCTGGCTTTGTGGTAGCCCTTGCTTAGTAGTCAGGAAGCCTAAATTCAAGTCTCAGTACCAACAAAATAAAAAGAAAATGAAAATTTAAAGGCTAAGTGTTCATTCTCACTAAATGTGCTGCTATAGTTTGGATCCTTTATTGCTGGGGAATAGCTGGTGCTGGTGAACTCAAGTCCTTACACTTGCTTAAACAAGCATTCTACCTCTTGAGTCATGCCCCCAGTCCCTTTAGTTTGTTTTTCAGATAAGGGTCTCTGTGTTTTGTGTAAGCTTTGCCTGGGCTGGTCTCAAATAATTAGCGTCCTGTCTCCACCTCCTAGTAGCTAGAATTACAGGTATGCAAAACCCTGCCAGGCTTACTGTTTCAATTTTAAATGAAAGGCCCACAGTGTAGGAGGCTTACTTCCCAGGGAGACACTATTAGGAGGTGTTAAAACTTTTAAAAGGTGAGGTCTGATGGAAGGTCTTCAGGACAAAAAGGCCTACTTTTGAGGGGGTATTATTTTCTGACAAGAAACTATGAGCCCAAATAAACCTTTCTTCTTCATAAGTTGATCATTTCAGGTATTTGTTACAGTGACAGCATGCCAACACATATCCCCATTCATTAACTTAGCTAACAAACATTATTGTTGATTACAATAGATAAGGTTTGTCATTGGAATCACAAAGAGATGTCAACTATCTTTGTGCTCTAGAATTTCTCAGAGCTAGAAAAATAAATGTGATTCTGTGGCATGGCTTTATGGGAGATAGATATATAGTCATATGTAAGTTTAAGACAGGGAGGGATGGACAGAAGAAGAGTGAGAGGGAACAGAGAAGAGAAAGAGGAGAAGGGAAGAGAGAGGAGAAGAGAGCAAAATTGAGAGAAGAGAAGAGAGAGGAAAAGAAAAGATAGAAGAAGAGAAGAGAAGGAGAGGCAAATTCTTGATAAGGGAAGATGGTTGGTGAAAAGAAATCCCTTAGAATAATAATAATTTTACTGAGTCTTGATGGATACTTTAGCAGACAACCAAAGCAGTTGGGATTGATACTGAGAGGAGAGAGAATGATCTTCCAGACAGAGAGCCAAGGTGCTAAAGCTGGGAGACACATTATGGTGTGTTTGTGGGGAGGGAGAAATACAGGTAGGGAGGGTGGGCTTGCCATTTTCTCTAC
Source organism: Dipodomys spectabilis (assembly GCF_019054845.1). Classification (NCBI taxonomy): domain Eukaryota; kingdom Metazoa; phylum Chordata; class Mammalia; order Rodentia; family Heteromyidae; genus Dipodomys; species Dipodomys spectabilis. The sequence goes on from NW_024870773.1 coordinate 11,623,891, forward strand.
TGGTGGCAGACAGGTGGTGAGGTATGACTTGACTTTTTAGCAGATAACTACTTGTTTTTGGTTTCTAGTTTCAGTAGAAATTTGTTTTTTGTTTACTCATCTTCAGAAGCAAAATCCAGGCCACTTTTTTTTGGTGTAAGTGTCTTAAAGAACAATTTTTTTACATTTGAAAGAAAACTGATGAGGAATATTTATAAACATGTGGAAATAGCATCATCCTGTTTGAGTTACAAGATGATGATAGAAAGTTAAAAAGTTTGATAGAAAGTTAGAAATCTGACATGCCATGCCATTGATTTCTCCTTACACAGATTGTGTGGTTTTGCATAAGTTAATATTTATGCATTTCTAAACACAAATACAAACCAGCTCTATGTTATATCAGTCTTAAGATAAATAGCTGAGAACTGAGCTCTTAAACTCCTGTAGAAAGCTGACATGCTATTGATTTCTCCTTACACAGATTGTGTAGTTTTGCATAAGTAATATTTATCCATTTCTAAACACAAATACAAGCCAGCTCTATGTTATATCAGTCTTAAGATAAATAGCTGAGAACTGAGCTCTTAAATTCCTGTAGAAATTAACAATGTTGACTTATAGTTTTGCCCCATCCTCTTTGGCCCATTTACTATATCAGTACACCAAGAGAATACTGGGTTCTGCCATTTGAAAACATTCATGCAGCTTTTTCAAGATGTATCTTATCAAGGAAATACTGGGGAGACAAGAAAAAGTACACATATAGCCCATTTTAAGAAAATCCAAAATGACCCCCCTCAGATTTCTATCTAAAAACACTTTCTCTGATGTATCTAAAATATCTCCACTATTTTTTATCTTAGTGTCTGAGAGACTTGTCTACACTGCAGAGTATAATACAAAGGGAAAAGTTGTGTTTTTCTCCTTTTATCTGGATGCCTAGTGCTATGAAGCTCCACATTTGCTTCTATTTTCATCATTATGTATTCATATTAGAATTTTACTTGAGCAAAAGTTAACTTAATGCTTACAGAGAGAATGGCTTTGATGGATTCATTAAATGAGCATGTGTTTGTTGTTTGAAAATATATTCACTGAAAATTGGGGAAAATACAGAATGTCTCAAACAATGAGACAGAGTGGCTGTGGCTTGATACAATCTCTGAAGGTATTATGTTTTTGGAAGAAACAGAGATGGCAGGAATTACATAGGACACATTGCGAAACATTGGATGGCTCCTATCATGAAAGTCAAGCAATTTTAGGAGTCAATCCCTTCCAAATCTCTGGTAGTTTGTCTTCTAGGCATCATTGACTGTGAGGTGGGAGGAAGCTGCTTGGGCCCAGCAAAGTGTGACAAGTGCAGTGACACTGCCAAGGAACACAGGAGATGGGCTTGGCATTGCTCTTTCTTATTTCCTCATCCCACTGGTCTTTTTCCTCGAAAGCATTCATGTGCAAGAGGACTGGTCATGCATGACCTCCCCACCACGTTTCCTAATGAGTTGACCAAGGACCATGACTAGACCAGGTGGTCAAGTTGTATCCAGTCTCGGAGACCAGCAGGCTCGCCCCATGCTAGTGCATGGGCCCTGTGCTTTGGCTCATGTGCTGTTGGCAATCTAATAGGAGGGAGAAGGTAAGGTTATTTTATTCGCTGCATCTTTCTTAGAAGTCTAGCTCATGTTCTGAGAATTGCTAGGACAAGTCTTCCGCTGCCTTTCATTTCATTTCTCTCTCAGAGCTTTTACTCTCTAACATTCTCTCATTATGGTTACTATAACTACTCCATCTTGTTTATAGCGTGTCTGTTCAACTACTTGTCATGAGAGAACTGAAGAATAGATTATTGCCCATAAAGATTTTATAGTGTAACTGAGGAGACAGGGTGTATAAAAATGTAAAGCAAGCTGGATGCTGGTAGCTCACACTTGTAATCCTAGCTACTTAGGAGGCTGAGATCTGAGGATTCTGGTTTGAAGTCAGCCAGGGTAGTAAAGTCCATGAGACTCTTATTTCCAGTTAATTCCAGAAAACTGGAAGTGGAATAGTGGCTCCAAGTGGTAGAACATTAACCTTTGAGCAAAAAAGCTTGAGGACATCTCCCAGGCCCTGAGTTCAAGCCCTATGACTGCCCTCCCCCACAAAAAAACCCAAACAAAACATAAATCAAATGTATACAGACAACAATTTACATGGCGAACATGGTTGTATGCAATGCCCTGACCATGAACCCATGCACTGCAGTACTCTGCAGTGGGTCCCTGGTCCAATGGAAGAAGCAGAAGTCTTTGAGGGATTCTCAAAGCCACACCCACTTGTTTGGGCTTCAGTATCTGAGGACCCAGAAAACCAGCATCTGTTTCTGGTGCTGAGGATTCAGGCTATTAATTTCACACCAAGTATGACATAGCACGGCAGCTATGTTGGCCACCACTCTCAGGGAACACATGAGAGAAATCCAGTCCACAGGAACTTCTATCAGGAAGGCACACAGGCTTTGGTATGATTCCAGGGCAACTTTTGTAGTCATAGGCAGAGCCACTTGTCTCTCCTCTTTGTACATCGACCTTCTTCTCTCACTGCGTATAGAGGAGAGGAACGTGGCTGCTGGTGACCTTTGCTAAGTGACTCTAGTATAAAGGGAAGACTTCTCTCTTTTAGTATTGCATATATATTTTAGGAGGATCTCAGAATGGGTTTCTTGGGTCACAGCTCCCCATCCCCTAAACAGATCATTGCTATGAGATAGGAGGGGTAGGATCTATTCCCAGAAAAAGGGCCAGGAAACTTCTTGGGCAGTTAAACCTAATAGTTATCCAATTCTTTTTGGTAGCCCTTTTATGAAACATTTAAATGGACTATTACTGGCCTCTGCTTGTGCTTTGCTATGCTACTTAGCATCTGCTCTCCTAACTTACTTTGTATTTTTTTTCTTTTTTCTTTTTTATTGTGAAAATACTGTACAGAGGGGTTACAATTACATGGGCAAGATAATGAGTACATTTCTTATCAAGCATTGTAGCCTCCTCCTTTGTTTCCCCTTCCCATCCCTTCCCAGCTTCCTCCCGCCCCCCCCCCCCCTTACTTTGTATTTTTATGCCCTAAAAAATCTTCAAAGCTTTTGTACCTAATAGAGCTCTGGTGGCCTTTGGTTATTGCTAAACATTCTTCTAGGCCTGTGAGCTTTACTGCACCAAGCTGCCAACAAGAAAAAGGTACATCCTTCTGCATACCCTACATTTTTCCCCTCTTTAAAAAAGTGTATTTTCAAGTCCTTTGTGATAGGTATGTTTGTTTTTCTCTCACTCTCTCTCTATGTAATAGCTCTCTGGTATAGCAGACTGGGCAGGCAGGGGCACTGGTCCAGGAAATAGCCTACGGTCACTGAATCAAACCATTTATTCTATTACAATACGCTCTTTAAAAATATTCCTTGGAAGCAATTTCAAACTTATCAAAAATGGTAAGTACAACCCAAAGTTGTTTCTTTTTGTCCTTGAAAAGTAAGTTGTCAGAAAGTTTTCTCATCACCACTGATTATTTTATTGTGAATTTTTTACCAATAGGCACTCTCCTACATTACCATAATGCAACCACCAAAACCAAGATGCTAGTGTGTTGACCCATGATGGTTACCTAATCCTAAAATTCCATTAAAGTTTTGTCAGTTGTCCCAATAATAGCCTTCTTGCAAAAGGATCCAGCCTACAATTTAGTGCTGCATTCATTTGTCATATTTCTTTAGGCCCCATTAATCTGAACAATTCTTTAGCTGTTCAGTGACTTTCAAAGACAATATTCTTCAGTTTGGGTTTGGGTGATGTTTCTTCCTTATTATATTCAGATAGACATTGTTGGGAGGAATTTCTTTCTTTCTTTCTTTCTTTTTTTTTTGGGTCCGGTCGTGGGGCCTGAACTCTGGCCCTGGGCGCTGTCCCTCAGCTCTTCAGCTCAAGGCTAGCGCTCTACCACTTGAGCCACAGTGCCACTTCCGGCCTTTTTCTTTTTGCTTATGTGGTGCTGAGGAATCAAACCCAGGGCCTCAGGCATGCAAGGCAAGCGCTCTACTACTGAGCCACCTTCCCAGCCCCATGTTAGGAGGAATTTCATGCTGTGTTCTTTCCAATACTTTCTATCAAGTGACACACATTTTGGTTGTTTGAAACTGGTGATTTTGATACCAGTGATGTTAACTTTCATTCTTTAAATAAGGTCATGTCTACTAAAATTTCCCCTCTGTCAAATTATTTAATAAGAATTTTGTTGGGAGTACTTTGAAACTAGCAGTCCCCATGGAACTTTTTTTTCCAGAATGGACTTAATGATTTTCTGTTTTATTCAAGGAGTTATAGTTCATCACCATCATTATTTATTTTGATCCCAAAATTGCTCCATACTTGCCTTGGAAGCAAGTTCCTGGGTGACGACACAATTCCATCATTCTTTGGGTTGGTCTTTACTTTCTGGAACATGTAGTATTACCCCTCCCTATTCCTGGGGAAAAAACCATCATTTCTTTGAGTGAAGAATAGTATTTAGAAATAGAACATGAGAACATTAGGTATGCTTAGCTATCAGATCCTCTTGGTAGAAAAAGCTAGAAAGTATATGTTTATATGTATGTGTTAAGTATTATTTTATATCTCTACGCATATATTAAAAACATGTTTGCATCAATATCTTAGTTGCTAGTTTTCTCCCTTTTCATACTGCAACCTACCTTCCTTCCTTCCTTCCTTCCTTCCTTCCTTCCTTCCTTCCTTCCTTCCTTCCTTCCTTCCTTCCTTCCTTCCTTCCTTCCTTCCTTCCAGTTCATTGGTCGTGGGCTTGAACTCAGAGATTGGGTGCTGTCCCTCAGTGTTTTCCACTCAAGGCTAGCACTCTACCACTCTGAGCCACAGCACCACTTCCAGTTTTCTGGTGGTTGATTGGAGATAAGAGTCTCAAGGACTTTCTTGCCCAGGCTGGCTTTTAACTGTGATCCTCAGATATCAGCCTCTGGAATATCTAGGATTACAGGCATGAGAGCCACCAGTGCCACAGGCTAACTCTCCTTTCTTAATGGTGAGAAAACTGCCTCCTGTTTTTGTCTGTGTATATACTTATTTGGTTGCTTCCTCTGGAAGTAGCAAGTTTTGTGCCCCTGTGGCTAACTGCCCCTCCCCTTTCCTCCCAGGAGGTTCTGCCATCCTGAGCCAGCCTCTGGTGCCTTACATAATGATTGGCACGTGGACCCGAGGCCAGTTAGGAAACAAAGTGAAAGAAGTCCATATCCTTGGCTAGCCATCATAACTGCAGGTCTGCTGGGGTTAGAATGTGAGTGTGAAGTCAGCCTGGATAAGGAATTTTAAGTGGTGTATCATAATGTGAATGTCTGGATGAGCATCCTTGATTAGGGTAGCCCTGTTGGCAGGTTGCATACTAGTTCTCATGAAGTTACAGTTGCTCAATCGGACTTGGCACGGCCTTCATCTGGATCTGCTGTTTTAACCACTTTCCACGCCAAACCCAGAAACCCAGCCTGCTTCTTGCCAGTTGCAGCCCTAGTGCAAAGCAATCAGACATGCTTAAATTTCTTTGGGAAAATTTTCATTGCAATTATTTATTTTCATGCTCATCTTCCCTTCTAGACTACAGGACCCTGAGAGTCTAGAGACTTCATCTGATATAACATCCAGGGTGGTATTTGTTGAATAATTCAGTGAATGAATCTTGTCTTTGATTCAAAGAGCTTTCTCCAGCTTCTAAATGGAAGATTTCATCCCAAATGACTCAGTCATCCCCTCAAATGAAATCCGCCCTCAAAGTATGAATATTTACCATCGTCGGGAAGAGTCAAAAATACATGTTGCAGGCACAGAATGCAATATCAGAAGAGGAATTTTCAGAATTTTTGGCAGTATCATGATCACAGAATATATATATCATAAGCCAAAGTGCTTAGTTAGAAGGTGGTGACAGTATTTTGTTACATATAAATGAGTTGTGTTTGTTAAAAGATTAGGCTCTATACCTTTATTTATTTATCATCATTATTTATTAGTCATCATATTTTGTTTGCATCAAAACTAAATGCTTGTAATAAGAGCAGAGTCATCAGAAATACCTCCTGCTGTCTCATCCTGATGGTAATATATGTTAAAGATTAGCTGAGATATCATACAAGATGGTTTGTACCATGAAAGAATCACAAGTGTAAGAATGGAATAATTATTGACATACTGCATCCATGTTTTATTTCTCTCTGAGGATTTGGTTTTGGCCATTGCTTAAGGCTTTTGTCACATCTCCTATTATACAGAAAAAGAAAGATGAATATCCAGTATGAATAGAGCTGCCCTGGGAGGGTCGTAGACCTAAACAATGATCGTATGTGTCAATGCATGTCACTTCCACCTTATGTTTCTTTTACTGTCTTTAAAAATAGTGCTCATCATCTCAAAGGAGAAAGAATAATGCAGAAATGAAGAATATGCAGCCCAGTATTTGTGGGCTTATGGGGCAGGTGGGAAATAGATTTAGGGGAAGTAAGAGCCACATACCACATTGGGGATGGGCTACACGTCTCCACTTCTTGCATTGGGGGTGAGGAGGAGAGGTTGGATCTCTGTATGTGTTTACAATGGAAATAAATAACATCTCTTGTATCAAGATGGTAGGGTTTTGGGAACTTGAAGAAAAGGGTGATGCTCCAGCCCTGTAGCTAAAAATTCTGGGTGCCTGCTTTTGAGCAAGCATGGAACCCTGGAAAACCTTGGTTTCTTTGGTTCCACAGGTGTGTCAGGAGACTTAAATGAAAGTCGGGAGACTTCAGATGAAAGCCTGTGTTGCATTTTATATTGCATTAAAAAAAAGTCTTAAGATGGAGTACTACTTCCCTTTCATCTCTTCCTTTCCTTTCCTGGCCTCTGTCTACTTGTTCTTTTTACCAGGGTGGTACCCAAGACTCTGCTTGCCAGGCCTGATGGGAAGCTCTGACTAGAGTTAATAGGGAAGCAGGCTGAGTCTTAGAAGGAAAAGTTGACTGACTATGTTTAGGAAAAACAACAACAATAACAATAAGAAGCTACAAGGTAATGTTGTCAGAGGTGGGTACTTATTATACAGTCTACCATTTAGAGCTTGAGGTAATAGGAATGTAGATGTTCTGATGCTTCTATCAAGGCTGTCAGGGCTTAATGAAATTCCTCATGGGGCAAGAGCCACATGTGCTTATTAAGATTGGATCAATTGATATACCCATCCCCTGGATCAGAGAGCAAACTGGAATCAACAGTGCCACCAAGTGGCACCAGGGTATAAGCAAAGGGGAAACACTCAAGACAGCAACTTCTTCCATTGCTCTTTCCACATGTCTATTTCTTTTTCTCTCTAAAAATAGAAGAGGTATATTTTTCTTGGATGAATGTGGAGAATGATCTGGGATATGAGCCTCCTTCTGGAATGTCACAGAGTTTGGAGAGATATTTCTTCTTTATTAAGTAATTATAGCCTTTGAAGTCCTGTCCAATTGAGCATGTCATCAGAGGAGGTAGCTCTGCACATATGCATTTCAGAGCATTCATAAAAAAAAGTGGATGATAGAGTCAGTATGTGTTGGAATTTGGGTTTCAAAGTATCATAACCAGGATGAGGCCCAAGATAACAGACACAGGTAAATACTATATACAAACAAACAACTTGGGAAGGAAACCCATTCATAGTCTTACCATCTGTGACTTTTTTTTCCCATTCTTTGTTTGCAATATTTATTTTCCTCATCACAAAATGTTCATTGCAATAATTTGAATGCCTGTCCCTTTAAGAATAGTACAGCTTAGTTGCTATCAAATAATGTGAGATGTTAAATATTTTTAGGACATGCTAAATCCTACTTCATCCTTGTGCCTTCTGCCGTCACTCAGAAAAGGAGTATTTTTGTAATGCTGTGTTATTAGAGTTCTAATTTTAGATGCAAACTATGTGATAAGTTTCAGCTTTTTTTTTTTGTCGGCAGTGGGGCTTGAACTCTGGGCCTGGGTGCTGTCCCTCAGCTCTTCAGCTCAAGGCAAGCGCTCTACCACTTGAGCTACAGCGCCACTTCCTAAGCTTCAGCTTTGATTGTTGGGTCCATGTTACTTTTCTCTCCCACAGAGCACATCTTCTTCTTCCTGTATCTACTCCTGCTCTCTAACAAAACCTGGTTTTCAGACTAGTACTGGTGCTGAAAGCCAGTATCTTAGTACCCATATTCTGGCCTGAATTGCAGTGTTTACCTCAATGAATCTTTCAGAGCCTGGTTGCTTGCTTTTCTAAGAGCTCAGCTTCTGGCTTGTGGTCATTCCCAGTGTTGGAAACCCATAGTTTTGGCTATGGTCCTGAACATTTGTTGTTCCCCAAAGTGTTCACCTCCGGAGGAGAGAAATTTCTGTCCTCTGTCTAAGTGTGGGGTGGAGGAACCGGTGCTAGGGGTTTGTGAATGAGGTAGAAATGAGGTACAGAGTATAAGGAAGAGTAAAAAGTGAACATGGACCCACAGAATACTGGCAGAATATGAACTGTAAAGATGACAGTGTGGTAGGGGAAAGCAGCCTAGAACAATAAGGCAACTATAGCAGGATTCCCCATAGAAGAGGTCTTTTCAGTATGGAAGGCAATTTAAACTTGCCTTACCATGCAGCAGGTTTGGGGGTGAGTGAGGAAAAACTTTGATTTTTTTCTCCCCTTCTCTAGATTTTATTTTTATTTTTAGAAATATATGGATTAAGTGTGACTTTTGGACATTGGCCAGGAGCAAGAAAAATGCCAACAACTTGCCTTCATTTGGAGTTTAGTATTAGAATGTAAGATCATTTTTGGATGTGCATAGCTATTTGTATGCAGCTCCCTTTTTGTTGTGGTAAAATAGAACAGCGTAAAAATCATCCATGAGCCATTTTTAACGCATCGTCTGTTATCAGAAGTATCCACATTGTGGTGTGTCCATCATCACTATCCATCTTCAGAACTTTTCATCTTTCTCAGCAGAATCTCTGTCCCTATGAACACGAACTCCCCTGGACCTTCACATACATGCACAAAAACATTATTTAAAACTTTCATTTTAACACCCCAGCTTCCCTCCATGCTCCCCTGACAACCACAGCTTTACCAACTGTCTCTATAAACTTGATTGCCCTACACACATGGAACCAAATGGTCTCTGTCCTGTTGTGACAGGCTTCTTTTACTGAGCACAATATTCTCAAGATTCCTAGCTTGCAGACATGTTGTAGCATGGGTTGGATTTCTTTCATTCTTAATATTAATATTCTGTTGGATGCATAGCCTTGTTCATTAGTGATCGCTTCATTTGCTCTGATATTTTAGCTGTTGTGATGTGCTGCTATGAATACAAGAGTCCAAAAATACATCTTACTTTCTATTCTTCTCCTTTTCTGATTTATTCTTATTTTTTATGAAAACATATACTCAGAAGTGGAATTTTGGTTCATATGACACAGCATGAGAATACCAATTTTTCCCCATCTTGATCAACACTTTTTTTTTTTTAAAGTAGTAGCTTTGAAGGAGTAGTCTCATGGTTTTGATTTGCATTTCCTTAATGATTACCTATGCTGAACACTTTATCTTGTGTTGAATGATCATTCTTCTGTCTTCTAAGGAGAAAGGCCTGTTTAATTCCCTTGCCTATTTTAAAACTGGTTTGTGTGTTATTTTGTTGTTGAACCATAAGGGGGGCTGTCTTTGTATTTTAGATACCAATGCCTTATCAAATATATGACCTGTAGGTATTTTCTGAGGATAAGTGGATTGATGATTTAAGTGGATGCCATCACAGCTTGAGGAAACCTGCTGCTTACAATGTGACTAAGGCCATAGAAACAAGGAAGTCCATACTGGAAATCAGCAACAGAACCTTCCACATTTGGACAATGAAGTCTTGCTCCAGGAAGGAAGGATGATACTCTTTTCCTTCATTGTGAAAGGCTGGTTGTGTGAAGTCAGTGCCATTAGGAATAAGCTTACCCATCACCTGGTACCTGTCAGACACCTGCCATCAAGTCATGGTGGATCTGTTCTTAGGTCCTGTTCCTTACCCTGTTACAGGGTATCAAAGAAACAAGTTCTCCATTTCCAGCTACTCTTGTTCCCAGCAAGTGACACAAACTGGCCAGGCTGCAGCTGTTTGAAGGAAACGAGGAAACTGGTAGACATTTGAGAGAGGTTTTGCTCTTAGCACGTATGTAAGTGCAGGCAACTCTCCCCATCTGTGAGTTCAACCTCTGCAAACCCAACCCAACCACAGATTGAAAATGCTCAGGAAAAGAATTTACATCTGTACTAAACATGTACAGGCTTTAAAAATTGTCATTATTCCCTAAACAATACCATTTAACCATGCTTTACATAGCATTTACACCATATTGGGCATTGTAAGTAATCTAAAGCTGATTTAAAGGAGATAGAAGTATATGCTGTAACCTGTAACATATTAGGTTATGTACATATATAAGTCTATAAAGTTATACATTATAACCTTATAGCCTGTAAAATATAGGTTATAAGTAAATAGTAGGACATTTTTACATGAAAGACTTCAGCGTTTGAGGATTTTGCTGTTCACAAGGGCCCTGGAACTAATCCTGTAAGGATATGAAGAATGGTTGTATTTGTTGCTAGACTCCTTTGTGTATATGTAATACTGAGTGTCATAGTATTTCAACAATGATGTGTCATTCTTCTTTTTCTTTTTTTTTAGAATAAAGAACCATTTCTTTAATCCAGCTTTCTGTTCTTTCATCTACTTGTTGTTGTTCTTCTCCTTCATTCTCCTCCTCCTCTTCTGAAAGAAATAAATGAATAAATGAGAGGCAACATTACTAGAAATGTACTAAAGCAATTGTCTCTTAGTTGACAGTATCCTTGGTGAATATTATATCAGCTGCTAGGAATTCCACTAGAGCCAGTGGCAGGATTTCTCCCTCTAACAAACATTTGCCCTCACCCATCCTAAGATCTAAAGAGAGTTAAGGATATGTGGTGCAAACAAGCACAAACAGACCTGGTTAAAGCAATGAGTGTTTATGCTCGAGGATGGGGACTGGGATAGTTCTTAGGCCTAGGATAGCAAGAAATCTGGACAGGGGAACGACTTTGAATTATGAAAGAAGGAAATAATGTGGATTTGAATAAAAATTAAAACTGTAGTAGGCATTTTATGGCATTATCATCTCTCTCCTGTTTTGCTTATATTAATATTAATATATTAATCAAATGCCTGGAAATCCATTAGGTAGGGAGATGAACTTTGGAGTAAGGATTGAACAGAAGGATATTAGTGAATATCATGTATGAGGCCTTTGGGGTACACATATTCCTGAGAGGCCATGACAGGCCTTTGCAAGCGCTGTGGTCCCTTTTTCATTGTGACCACACAACATGTGCCTCTTTGTCCCAGCAGAGTAAAGTTGGGTGCAGTGTGCGCTGTGGTGGCTGCCACTCTCTTGATTCATTGAGTCTTTAACTAGAGCAGAGATGGCCTGACAGTGAGCCCTGAGCTGCCTGTGGAGTTGGCCTGGATCCACCTTGGCACGCCCTTCCTGAGCTCCCTTCTGGCACTGGCCCTCCCTGCCTGGCAGCTGACATCCTGAGGGTCCATCTTGCCTTTCTGAAATATGCCTTTCACTTGTCTTGTCACATCTTCCAGAGTTTTTTTGTTAGAAGATATGGGCAAGAGTTATGTATCACTAGTGCAGTGGGTTAACGAAGGGCCCCCAAAGGATATATCTACCCAAAACCTCAGAATGTGATCTACTCTGGCACATGGTCTTTGCAGATAAAATTAAGATAAAGATCTCGAGGTTAACATATCCTGGATTAGGACTCTTTTCATGAGACAGAACAAGAAGAGACACATGGAGACCCTGGTGAAGGCTGTTGTGAGGTTGGGGCAGATTGGAACAAAGTATCAGGCGGCACCAAAGATGGCTGGCACCCCTAGAAGCTGGGAGAGACACAGAATCCATTCTCTCTTGGAACTTTCTGGAAAACGGAATCTTCTGGAAAACTTGGTGTTTGTCTTCAGGCCTCCAGTGGTGTGAGAGAATAATTGTATCTTGTTTCAAGCCATTAAGATAAGTTTTAGTGGGCAATGAACTAATACATTTAGTGCCCTGGTCAGGTTAGTTAAATAAATGGATAGACCTCCAAACTTGGGGTCAGAAGGACTCTCTGGTGATTGCAATTACCAGGGGACTTTAAAATAGTAGAGAGGCTGAGTCAAGGGATTCACATTTTAAAAGCATCCGAGGTGATTTTATCATCATCCTGGGTTCTGAACCACAGAGCTTCACAACCATCCTGTTTTCACGAGTGAAAAGCCAAGATAGCAAAGCAGACAGGGGATTTAGAAAGCAATTTTCAAAATCCTTCTGTGAAGCCTGGGAAGGAAAAAAACAATTCCCTCAAGGTGGACAAAGGCATATCTTTGTAACTGCAAATCACAGGGGGAAAAAAAGTAAAAAATTAAAGTATTTTCATCCTGGGGTGGGTTTGTAGGTTTTTAAATACGTGTTTGTTCATGTGTATTATTGAAGAAATGTTTTCCTTCTTTGGTTTTTGTTTGGTGGTACTGGGGTTTGAACTCAGGGCCACTGGAGCCATACCTTTGGTTATTGTGTTTTGATGATTTCTCATTTTGGATCTTGCCATTTTGTCCAGACTTGGCCTCATATGGAGATCCTCCTCTGTATCCCTGCTAAATAGCTGAGATTATAGACCCGAGCTGCTGCATGTGGCCCAAGAAATGCTTTCCTACTCAGACATAAATGTTAGTTTATGTGTTTATTTTAAAAAATATTTTTATTACAATCTAAGTAAATGAAGAGTCTGAGCTTTCTAATTTTCTTAAGAAATCTGGGTAGAGTCTAGGTTTCTGTATGGCAAAGGAAAAGAATAACATATTGTGTTTAAAGTTTTATCATGGATAACTATTTTAGTGAATTTCATAGAAGATTGTGTGTGTGTGTGTGTGTGTGTGTGTGTGTGTGTGTGTGTGTGTGTGTGACTATTGGAACAGGTCTTTGGAACAGGACTTTGGCTCTGGAGACGTGGCACTGAATCTAATCGCCCCACTTAGGTTATCCGGCCTTTGGAGACTCATAAAGATAAGGGCAACAGGATAATTGGGATATTATGTACTCTTTAAAACAGCATGATTTAGTTCAAGTAGGAATTGCTGGGGCTCTAAATTAATCCCCTGGGGGAACAAATGAAAAAAATATATATGTGATATATTATTGAGGTATATGTTTTGGTGCTTTGATACCTTAGAGAGGAGGACATTAATCTGTCATTAATTTTCACCGGGACAATCTGACAGCGATTAAAGCATATCTAGATAATCAGAAGCTTGGGGGAAGCCCACCGAGAGATTGGCTTAAATGATCTAATCAGCTTTTCTTTTCATAGAAGACACAAGACTGAGGTCCTGACAACTTGAGAGCATTAGCAAGCCCAAGCACTTTTCAGAAGAGTCCGGTATTTAGCCCCAGTGTTCTGGCCAAATTCCAACTCGAGTAATGCCATTTTGCCTCCCGAAAAGTCCCCCTGCAGCTACCAGTGGATATGGTATTATTGTTCGCTTCCTGTCCCAAAGTGCGAGGCTTTGTGTGGAGGTGGCACTGTGTACAGCAAATCAGATGCTTCATTGCTATTATGAAGGGCTGCATTTTGACTCCAGCCGTGCTATCCCTAAGCCGCTGTAAGTAGGCAGTAGTTGGGGCTATTTACATGACTCTCACTTTCCTTTCAGGGGCAAATTGCAGAAGATTTATTCTTTTGGGAAAACTTGTTTTCATCTTTTGTAAAAGATGATGTTGTGATTAATATAATTAGATAAAATTAGATAATGATCAGATATGAATGTATAATGCACATGTTTATCTCCTGTGCTTTATTTTTGTTCTATAGAAGATTAGACGCAATTATCCTCACCAGTGTGATTTCTGTCCTTACTGTTGTCCATGTCAGGTTGTATTGAAATTTGTAAAATGAACCATGTTTTTTTTTTTTTTTTTTTTTTTTTAGTTTTGCTAGGAAAATCTAAATAAAAAAATTTTAAATGCACAAAATATGCAGAACCCTGTGTGTGTGAAAGGATGAGGTTCAGGACGTGTAGGCTCATTGAGAAAACTGATTTGAGAAGCGAGGGAAGGGATTCTTTTGGTCTGGGCTAAGGTTTCATAACAGCTAACCTGGACAGCTTGACAAACTATTTCTGGAATCCTGAGTTTTGGAACAATCTGTTCACTTCAGGGGAATTTCCAGTTGATAGGTTGGCTGTGGCTTATGTGACAAGATGCATGTGGGTTAGGTGGCCTGAGGAGGAATCATTGACTTTTCATGTCCAGGATGGATAAGAAGCATTGGACGTATCCATTTAATTTCTTTCTTGGGAGGAAGAGAAACCAAGACCCACCTGAGGAAGTTAGGGCAGCCATGGTAGGAAGTTAGGAGCAAAACGCCTATCATATAATCTGGAAACTAGACACGCTAAAGATGCTGAGAAACTGAAGATGGGGTTGGGAGCAAACATTTGAACTAAGGACACTAGGCTGAATTTCGAAGGGAATATGAAGTTAACGTTGCTAAGGAGGAGAAATATGGATGCTGGGTACCAAAATTCACACATCCATCACACATGCGGATTTATGGAAAAGGGCTCCTACACTTCCTTGACCTTATGGAAAGTGTTTCGACGTGTTTGACTACAGTAATGTAAAATCCTGGAGAGTGTTTCCTGCTCTCACTTCCCACCTTGTAGAAAAACACAGTTTCAGTGTTTGTGCAAAGCAGAAATACTGCTTTGCAGTGTCTATTAATTTCCCGTGTAAGTCAGCTTCCCTCACATAATGAAATACATAAGTTGCTTATGAAGCGAAAGGAGGTGTATTTTGGCCCATTTTTCTGAATGTTCAAGTCCAAAGTCAGACAGCCCTGCCCCCTGGGTTTAGCTTTGAAGTATCTGGTGAGGGCAGCACATTGCAGTGAGCACAGGTATAGTGGGTGCTCATGTCTCAGGACACGAAGCAGGAGAGAGAGAAGAGAGAGAAAAGGAGGGGGAAGGGAGAGAAGAAAGGGAAAGAGAGAAAGAGGAAGGGAGGGAGAGAAAAAGAGGGAGAAAGAAAGAAAGGGGAAGGAGGGAAAGAGACATGGGGTGGGGGAGAGGAGGGATGGCTTGGGTCCCACGGTTCTTTCAAGCTCACCCCCAATAACCTCAGGACCTTCCACTAGGACCCACTTTCTAAAGGTCAAAAGTATCTTCCAATACTGTCACTGTAGCGACCAATCGTTTATGTTTGGACTTTGGGGAACATTCATATCACATCCTGACTTCATAAAGCATTATATTTCATTTTCATGGGGAGTTCTTTCTTATATTAAATTGGAAGTTTCCAACCTCTTGTCCTTCAACTCTGTCCGAATGGTCCCCTTTTCTCCCCCTTTGGGGGTTATATGGAGTAAATTTAATCTTTCTAAGCCAGGGGCTCTCAGCACTTTCAGAGTCTAATTTGTCTCTTGGCCACCCACACCTATTTCTCTTCATCATTCCTCATGTCTCTCCTCCCTCCTCATTTTTCTCAAAGGGAACGCTATCCCTCCAGGGTCACAGAAGTTTTTGGACATGTAATTCATTTATTAAAAGTTCCTCATGTTTTATAATGAATTACAGTTTGGGGCACCATATATAAAGCTTATCACATAAATGCTAAAATGGACCTCTCAAACATTTGAGTATTCCACTTAAATAATAAAGTCTAATTATTTCTTTTTTTTTTCCCAGAAAGAAATAATTTTGTATTTTTTTTTGTGGAAAAATGTTACAGAGATAATGTGATTAAACACATTTTAGGGAGGACCATTTGACTTAGCCTTTTCATTGTAAAGCAAGATTGTACTTTCTTCCCTTCCTTCCCTCCCTCTCTTCTCTACCCTTCTCCTCCTTCACTCTTCCTTCCTTCCTTCTAAAGTCTAATTATTTCTGGATACAGGCCTTTAAATATTCTTTTTGTGTTCATCCCAAGCATTGTATAAAGTAGAGTGAACGGATGTGAAGTTAATAGCTCTGAAGTATCCAGAACTAGTCCGTGAATCTAAGCATTCATCTAGATATGCAAACTACCAAGAGAACAACAAACATAGAAACCAATGTAAAAGAGCAGAGAGTTTTACAGATAAGAATTAAAATTTTAATATGCTTGCCCTCATAAATGAACTCTCCAGAAGGGACATTTCATTGTTTTTCTGTGTTGCTATGTTTTTAGCGACAGTAAAGTTCCAGCAGAGTTTAAACATTAGCTTTCTAAAGGAAAATCAGAGGCTCTGTTTGCTTTGGCCACTTATATTTCTGGATCTGCCCAGTTTTCCTTTACTTTAATATCTTAGACATATTTGTCTCAGAGGAGGCGTGTATCATTCTATTTCCTGTTTTTTCTTTCATTAAAAAATTCATATTGTAAAAAAATTCATATTGTAAAGGTGATGTACAGAGGGATTACAGTTACATATGTCAGGTAATGAGTACAGTTCTTTTTTGAACAGTGTCACCTCCTGCTCCATTTTCTCCTAGTTCTTCCCTCTGATCCCACCACAAGCTGTATAGCTCATGTTCAACGTAGTGTCTAATGAGTACCACTCCTGAATTAGTTGTCCTACCATTTCTGTGTTCCCCCTTACCATCCCCAAACAAATAAACGTATACAAGACAAAAAGTATAGAAATAAAAATAGCTACAAAAGGGGCTAGGAAGGTGGCTCAGTGGTAGAGCGCTTGCCTTGCATGCATGAGGCCCTGGGTTCGATTCCTCAGTACCACATAAGCAAAAAGCAAAAAGCCGGAAGTGGCGCTGTGGCTCAAGTGGTGGAGCGCTAGCCCACGACCGGACCAAAAAAAAAAAAAAAAAAAAAGCTACAAAAGGGGAAAAACCACCACCACCACCACCACCACCACCACCACCACCACCAAAACTCACAAAAAGTAAAATAAAAAAACCCTCTTGTTTCCATTTCTTGGAGTTCATTTTGATAATCACCACTTTATATGATCATAGGCATATAGCTATTGAGCCCTGTGATTCTCTCCTAAGAATATCCTGCTTTGATTTCACTGTGTGAATGTTTGTTCTCTTTCATTTTAAATCAGATGTCTTTTGCTCACTAATTTTGTCGTGCTTTTTAGCTTTTAGTTTATAATCAGTTGCAAGGGTAAAATTTTATCACTCCTGACTTGCTTTATGAAATGATTCGTTTAGGTGGTTATTAGCGTATTTACAAAAAGTTCACTAAAACTACAGTTTCCCAACCACTCCAACATCTGGAGCCTGTAAAAGTGAGTGGGAAAGAAGATTTGCTATCTGTAGGAAGCCCATACGCCTCCTTAGGCAGGAAGCAGAACAGGAGAAGACCATATAAATGAATTCTCAGACTCCATGAGAATGGATGTAGGTGTCCCAGATCGTAAGAGGGTGTGTGTCACTCATTACCCAGCTCTGTACTGATGTGAAAGATGGATGGATCCTGAGTTGGCAGGACTATTAGTCTGAGAGGAGGGCAGATTGAGGATGAAAGTGTGGAAGGAGAAAGAGAGGAGAGCTATTTAACCAGGTAGCCAGCACAGAGGTACCTGTGCAGCTGCTGATGGTAAGCCCTGAGGGCTGCTTGACAACTGCAGCTTCTACTGAAACCCATCACCCTGCTTTTGCTAATGCTCTTAGCCAGTGCAATTTCTCTCCTAGCCACTGTCCCAGGAATAATGGGCCAGGTGGAAGGCGTGTTACTGGGTGGAGTGATACACTACTCCTGGTGCCATCTGCTCTCAGCCCCTGGGGCTTTTCAGCTGTAGGATTAAAGACTAATGCAGAGTGACAGGTGAAAGGTGCCACTGTTGTACACAGTAGGTCCTCAGTAAATGCCCGGTCAGGGGGAGAGGGAGCTTTTTGTGACATTATGAGTGGACAGGACAGGTGTTGCACTGAGAATCATGAATTGAGAGACAAGGGGTGTAACTCAGTGGTAGAACATGTGCTGAGCGTGCAAAAGGCCTTGGGTTCTTTCCCCAATACCAGAGTAGATAAGTATGTGAATGAATACATAATTAGGAATGAAGACATTAGTGTGTTTTAGGAGTTTCTACCTATATTTCAGAAGTAAACCACTTCCTTCCCACTTACCATACTTCTGAAACAAATACTTGCCAAGCACAAGCTCAGGGCATAGTTCATTTTAAGTATCATATATTGACTTTTTTTGTTTTACTTATTAAAAAAACATTAAGTGTGTGTTTGTTTGGGTATGTGTGTGAGTATGTGCCTTCATACTCTTGCTACTGGGGTTTGGACTGTCTTACTATTGACAGAGCTTGTACCACTGGAATGACATGCCTACGTTGTTTTATTGGCTTTACTTATTATTATTATTATTATTATTTGGGTCCGGTCGTGGGGCTTGAACTCTGGGCCTGGGCGCTGTCCCTCAGCTCTTCAGCTCAAGGCTAGCACTCTACCACTCAAGCCACAGTGCCACTTCCAGCTTTTTTTTCTTTTTGCTTATGTGGTGCTGAGGAACCGAATCCAGGGCCTCCGGCTTGCAAGGCAAGCACTCTACCACTGAGCCACCTTCCCAGCCCTACTTATTATTTTTTGGAAAGATTCCCAAGCCGATTTCTTGTGTTGCTGGAATAATAGGTATATACTACCATGTCCAGCTTTAGGTTGAGATGAATCTTGTAAATATTGTTTTGCATGGGCTGGCCTCAAGTTTCTCTCCTCCCTGTCTCCGTCTCCTAGGTAGAAGGATGACAGGTATGAGCCAACTTATTATGACAAACACCAAAGAGTTCTCTAATGTGCCCAAAGGCAGGATATGCTGTAGGTCAACATTTTCTCTTCCCTCAAAGAGGATTTTCTTCTTTGTTTCTTACACCTACTTCCATGTTTTGAAAGATCATTTCCAGGGCTATCAAGAAGAAAACTTTTCACTTCAAGGAAAAGAGAGCACGAGTCCTTATTGGCAGACTCAGACACTTAAGGAGAACTATCTGTTCTAAATATCTATTCCAAGGTATGCTCCCCAATCAGATTCTTTCTCCCCTACCACTCCTATTTTACTTTAGCCTCTCTCATTCTCAGATACTTCTCCTATTGTTCACACCACTCAATCTCCCCTTCAGACTGTTTTTGTTATCTTTTTACATGTCTCCCCCCCCCCTACCTCACATCACCATAGCACCCAGTTCAATAGTATTTGTGCTAATTACCCTATCTTTCAAACACAATGGGTCAGTTGAGTAGAACAGGATTCATATTGCTTTTCCAATGATGGCCATTTTTGCTCTATTTTTATATGTTTTTTTTTTTTTAAAACATGGCTTGCAGTATTTTTCAAAAGAGTAGTTAGAAATGCATTTCCTAAAATTATTACTTATAAAAGTCAACAACAATAAAGAGGCAGAATACATTTAATTGGGAAAAGTTAATAAAAACTTCCAGTTGCTTTTAATGGTTAATAAAACTAGATGCCTACAGGGAGTTATGATCCTGGTTAATTTTGTCTTATGGTTGAGTTAAAGCCCTACTGCTCAATGGGAAATTACAAATTTTATTTGTCTACACCCTTGGCCATTGTGTTCACTACTATTGGATTCTTTTTCTGAGAAGGAAACACCCTCACCAGATAAAAATCTTTGCTTTTTCTTTCTAAGCTTTGCAGTAAAAAAATCCTTCTAAATTATCAAAGTTTTAAAGAAGTGAGCAAATCTGTGGAAATCAAAAAGGAAATAACGCATTTTTTGAAAATTCACTTGAATGCAAATTGTTTTCTGACCTCTATATTTAAATAGGTGCTAGTTTTCTATTTATTTTTTTAAGACTCTACCATTGCTCTGATTTTTGAACAAACACAGTAAAATAAACTCAAACAGCAACTCCAAATGGAAAAGAGCTTTTACTCTAGCAGTATTGAAACTCATTTCTGTTCTGTAGTGAGAGGCAGATGGAAAATACGACCAACTGTGGTCTACAATGTTCGAACAGAAAACTGTGGTGGTCTTAGTCATGTTTCATGGATTTCATTAAAGATGCACCTCAGTTTTGTTTTAATCCTTATTACTTATTACATTTAATTAAACATTTTAATTCTACCATGAGTCCAAAATATTAGGTATCTAAGGGCTGGCGATGTGGTTCAGTGGTAGAGCACTTGTCTAGCGTGAGCAGGGTTTTGGGTTCCATTCCCTAGCTTTGCAAAAAAAAAAAAAGAGAATAAAGAAGATTATGTTTAAGATGGTAGATATCTAATGATTATTGGTCATGTGTTTCTAATTGAGGTCAGAGAGCTTTAAGCACCGTATAGGACAGAGGCTTTGCTGTGTCCTCAGTGACATGTGGACAGTCTCTGAACATAACCATGAATGTAACATAAACACCAGTGGGCATCTGTGGAGGTCAGGAGCTGCTAGTTAGGACTCGGTATGTGTGGTCACAGTCCCACTTACATCTGGGGTCTTGTGGGGTCTGTTCTCAGTCCTTCCTGCACTTAAGCATGTTCAGTAATGTTTCAGGCATCCTCAGGCTGGCATGGCTCTGACCCTCATAGACCCGAGGCTTCCTTTTCCACTTAATTTCTATTGCTTCAGCTTTTGTACATCCAACTTCTGCCTCCAAAT
This sequence comes from Dipodomys spectabilis, assembly GCF_019054845.1. NCBI lineage: Eukaryota > Metazoa > Chordata > Mammalia > Rodentia > Heteromyidae > Dipodomys > Dipodomys spectabilis. The sequence continues at coordinate 11,644,579 of NW_024870773.1, forward strand.
CTCCTTTACAGCAGAAAAAAATCTTTGTTCTAGATTCATTTCTTGGTCCACAGGTTGGCTACCATTTTTATGCCATTTTTCTTTATAGGACTCAAATATATACATTAAAAAAACTGATTTCAATGAACTTTACAACTTGGGGGAAGGAGGGAGGAGTTGGGGAGGTGGGGAGGGAAGGGATCATAGGGAAAAACGAAGGAGGGGGTAACAATGCTTGATAGGAAATGTACTCATTACCTTATATAACTGTAACCCCTCTGTACAGTATCTTTACAATAAAAAATATGAAATATAAAAAGAAAAGGGTGATGTTGATCAAGATGCATTATGCTCATAATTGACTTATGGAATTGTAACCTCTATGTACAACTACTTAATAGTAAAAAAATTAAAAATATATCTCTAAAAAACTGATTTTAGGTCTGGTCATGATGGTTCATGTCTATAATCCCATCTATTCAGGAGGGAGAGATGGAGAGGATTGTGGTTTGAGGCCATCTGGGGCAAAGAGTTGGTGAGGGTCAAATACCTCCATCTCAACAACCAAGCCAGTCACAGTGACATGTCTATAATTCTAGCAAGGCAGGAAGCATAGGTAGGGGGATCATGGTCCTAGTCCAACTCCAGGAAAAAAAATTGTGAGAACCTATCTGAAAGAATAACTAAAACAAAAGGGCTGGGGGTGTGCTGTCAGCACAATTCTGACCCAATCCTAAATCCTTCAGATGAGAAAACCAAATCCAGTGTCCCACACATTCCTACCCATGTGTAACAGGGTTCCTTTGGAAGTTGTATCTCTTCCTAAGTGCCTGCTTCTCCCTTCCCCTCCTTGAAATCCCTACTGTCTCTCACCCTGGCAAGTTGTGATAGCTTTCTTAGAGCAGTGACTGAGAATTTAGCTGTATTGTTTTGTCCTGTTGTACCTGCTGAAATCCAAAAGAGAAAACCTGGTCTGTGAAATGAAGTCAGAGTGATAAAATGAAGCATCACTAACTACGAACTGCTGTGTGGACGTCAGACCCGACTGGAACCATCTTCACTGCCCTGCTTAGTTATTCTAGCATTACAGCATCGATATTTTCATTGGTCTTGAACTTTGCATGCTAGGAAGGAGGAAAAGAAATGTCACTCTGAAGAAGCAGATATGGTGCAGCAATAGATGGATGGATTCTTGTGTTGAGATTACCCAAGGACAATCACTTTGGGAAGAAACCGATGCCAGATAGCCACATGACTTAGAAGGCCTGGTCCTTTGCATCAACCCTGGGAGTTCCCCTCCAGTACTATTAAAAACCAACAAACAAAAGGAAGAGGTTTCTAGAACTGAATGGATCTCTATATGGTCACATCCCTGCCTTCCTGTAGGAACCATCATCCTAATTCTGTGTTTATAATGCCCTTACTTTCATTCATAATTAATCTGCATGTGGATGCTCCTATGGCCTAATTTCACATGTGGCTTGCATTCATTTCTGAGGCTTTTGAGATCCACTCATGTCACTTAATGTTTCCATATATCATGCTTGTGATATTCACTGTTACATAGTATTCCAGCATTGTACATGTCTAGTTCTTTTCCTATGAGAATGTGGGTGCAAATACATAGGAATTCTGAATCTAGATGATGTATCTATTAGTGGAATTGTTGAGATTCTGCATTTTCAACATTGTAGGGGGTTGTCATTTTGTTTTCCAAAATGTTTCTACTAATTCAGTCTCCATACCAGAGGCATATAAATTGTTCTTGTTGCTCTAAAGCTTTTTTCTCCTTTCTTCTTCTTCATCATCATTGATTTCTTCCTCCTCCTCCTCCACTACCACCTCCTCCTCCTCCTCCTCCTCCTCCTTCTCCTCCTCTTCCTTCTCCTTCTTCTTCTATTGTGCTGGTGATTGAACTCAGGGCCTTGAGCTTGTTAGTTAAGTAGCTATATAACTTGAGCCAAATATTGAGCTCTTTTTGCTTTAATTTTTTTAGACAAGACCTCATATTTTTGTCTGGGGTTGGTCTTGTACCACGATCTTCGTACCTCTGCCAACCACAAAACTGGGATGGCTAGCCTACCCTACCACATCCAGAACACTATGGCTTAATTTTAGGGAGTCTGTTTGTATTTCCAGTCCTAGCAGTGAACTTTCCACAATTTTTTTTTTGTCGGTCGTAGGGCCTGAACTCTGGGCCTGGGCACTGTTCCTGAGATTCTTTTGCTCAAGGCTAGTGCTCTACCACTTGAGCCCCAGCACCACTTCCAGCTTTTTTCTGCTTATGTGGTGCTGAGAAATTGAACCCAGGGCCTCATGCATGCAAGGCAAGCACCCTATCACTGAGCCACCTTCTTAGCCCCAACTTTTCACAATTTGGACAAGTATGATTGCCTACTCTGATACTTGGTTGGGTTCAAGAACTGAGCAAGTTTTCCCATCATCCTTGAGTTATTGTATGTGAAGTGTGTGTGTGTGTGTGTATGCATGCACACACACATACACACAGACACACTGGTCCTAAGCTTAAACTCAAGGTCTGGGTGCTATCCCTGAGTTTTTGTTTTTGTTTTTTTGTTTTTTTTGCTTAAGACTAGCACTCTACCCCTTGAGCCACAGATCTTCTTCCATCTTTTTAATGGCTAAGTGGAGGTAAGAGTCTTGCAGACTTTCCTGCCTGGGCTGGTTTTGAACTGGAATCTTCAGATTTCAGCCACCTGAGTAATTAGGATTATAGGCTTGGGCCACCAGCATCCAACTCTGTATGATATTTTACAAGAGAAAGAATGCATATAGGTCAAAATTTTCTTAATAGAGACTCAGAAACACAACAAATCAAAGAAAGGTTGGACAAATGGGATTGCATGAAGCTGCAGAGCTTCTGCATAGCAAAGGACATAGCTAGCAAGATCAATAGAAAGCCCATGGATTGGGAGAATATCTTCACTAGCCATCCAATGGACAAGGGTCTCATATCTAAACTATACCTGGAACTAAAAAAATTAAATCCCCCAACAACAAATCCTCAGAGAACTGCCCAATAAATAAGTGGGCTAAAGACTTAAAGAGAATCTTCTCTGAAGAGGAAATAAGAATGGCCAATAGACACATAAAGAAATACTCAACCTCTCTAGCCATAAAAGAAACACAAATCAAAACAACATTGAGATACCACCTCACCCCAGTTAGAGTGGCTATAATCAAGAACTCTAATAACAACAGATGCTGGAGGGGATGTGGACAGAAGGGAACCTTACTGCATTGTTGGTGGTAGTGTAAACTTGTTCAACCACTTTGGAAAGCAGTATGGAGGTTCCTCAAAAGACTCCACGTAGAACTCCCCTAAGACCCAGCAATCCCACTTTTGTGCATTTACCCGAATGATCACAAACAAGACCATACTAAAGCTACCAGCACAACTATGCTTATGGCAGCATTATTTGCCATAGCTAAGATATGGAACCAATCCAGATGCCCCTTAGTAGATGAATGGATCAAGAAAATGTGGTATATATACACAATGGAATTCTATGCCTCCATCAGAAAGAATGACATTGCCTCATTTGTTAGGAAATGGAAAGACTTGGAAAAAATTATATTAAGTGAAGTAAGCCAGGCCCAAAGAAACATAGGTTCTACGGTTTTCCTTATTTGCAATAACTAGTATATGTCTGGGACAAGTAGAAAAGGTCAGATAAGATGATGTGAAGTGAAATGACCCCCAAGATAGGGACACAAGTGGTTTTTTCTTTCTTGATATTGTATATAATGTATTCATAAGGTCCCATGTGATTTTTTTTTATTGCTTTGTATGTCCCTCTTCCACAGTATAACACCTGTTTTCACTGTATTTGATTTTGGTATAATTTGGGGCGGGAAAAGGAAAAAACAAAAATTTTAAATAGGGATACAGGTGGACCCATTGCAACAATGACACGTACAAGATGCTATGTCAAAAACGAACTTTAAATTTAGGTGCAGGGAGGGTAGAGGGGGGAGTGTAGTTGAGGAGGTTGGAGCGAAGGGATGGTAGGAGAAAAACAGAGGAGGAGGCAACAATGCTTAATAAGAAATGTACTCATTACCTTGCTCATGTAACTGTAACCCCTCTGTACAGTATTTTCACAATAAAAAAAACTTATTAAAAAAAGGAAAAGAGAAAAAAAGTGCATGGCTTAGGAGATGATCTGCAAACTAAAATCAGGTACCTGGATGTAAATCATCCTTCAATTGTCACTTAACTACCTTCATAATGGCAAATATTCTTTCCTGAGAAAACCAGACAGTAATCTGTACATCTCATCTCATACAGGTCCTCTGTGTGTATCAGAGCTTCCTGAATACTAGTAGCTCTAGGCTTCCTATTGAGCTGTGTTAACACAGGTCATTTTGAACATGGTTCATTGGTGTGCACTGTGATGAATCACTGAGACAGGTAGCTAAGTCACAGAACGGACAAGACGTGTGTCCACCTAGCCTCCAGGCAGGCGGACCCCAGTTAGGATACTCTGATTGATTCCAGTGTGTACTTCCTTGTGACATATTTATGTGGAGTTCATTTGGTACCGGCTTCCAGCCTCACATGAGGACACTCTGAGCTTTCCTCTGGGATCTGGGCTACTCTGGATGCTGATTTGGTTGAATCCCCTGATATTACAGACTTAGCCTGCAATTGGATAGTTGGTGATTCACCTACCACAGACTGTTGCTGCCGCCGCCGCTGCTGCTGTATGCCAGATCTGTTCAGAATGCTTTTACACAGTTCCCATTCCACTATGTGAGAGGTGTGGCCGCATCACTGCCATTTTTGAGATGAGAAACTAAGGCACAGGGGGTTTAGTAACACTAAACCTCAGTGCTCAGTGCTTGATTTAACCAGTTTAGACAACTATTGTTGGTTGAATATTGGCCTACTTTTTTGTCTCTTGAGGTCCCAGAGAATTCTTACCAGTCCTGAGAATTGTCAATATTTTCCCTGAAATTATGGATTTTTAAAAAGATTTGCCTTGGCTATTCCTCCTCCTCCTCTTCCTCCTCCTCCTCCTTCTCCTTCACCTCCTCCTCTTCCTCCTCCTCCTTCTTCTCCTTCTTCTCAGTTTTGTAGCCTCAGATCAAGGTTATAAGTTGTTTAATGTTTCTAATAAGATGAAGGAAGCACATGGTTATAGAAGAGCTGTGACTCCCATGATACAATGAGCTATATAGATTTTGAAGGGACCTGGGGATGTTTTCTATGTAGGGATTGTCCATCTTCTCACCAGGATGAGAACATCCTCAGTTTCTGTTTTCAGCCTAGATGTAAGAGCTCTTGAAAAACAATTTTATTTCATAAAGTAACACTGAGACATCTGAATCTGCCCTTGTGTTTATATAGCACTTATCTGACAGTGTCTGGGTAATTAGCTCTCAAGTTTAATGACAGTGCAATATTTGGGCACTTGTGGCAACTGTAATCATGCTATATGCTTTGGACCAAATGCCAAGTCATACATCTTTTTGAATCCAGAGTTTCAGTAAGATAAAATTTATCCAAATGACATTAATAGGGATATCAAGCAGGGCGAGGCATTTTTTATAGTTTTTCAAAGTTCTTAAGAACATTGCAGCAAAATGCATGGGTGCTGTGGTTCTTCCTTTTATCTGCATCCAAGAGAATTTAAATGTAAAATGTGAATTGCAAAGGACTTTTATAAAGCTTCTTTGAATCTCTCCCATTTCAAAGAAAACAGAAAAAGCTTGTTCTCTGGCCAGGAGAGTGGAGGGGCAGGGTGTGTGTGGGGGAACCCTAACAAATAACAATTTCAATGCCTGGATCCCTGTCTGCCATCACAAAGTCTGTGAAGCTGTCTGAGTGCTTCGAGGGGACAGGAGGGGTGACACAGAAACGTCTGAGGGGAATGGTGCACTTGCGGTGTTTAGGACAGTCACCTGCACACCATGAAGCATACCTGCCCTTGCTCTCTTTCCACTGGCAGTTTTGTTTTTCTAGTTAGTAGTCATGAGAACAAGAAACATCATCATCATCATCAACAACAACATTAAAACAGCAGCTATCTGTGGATGCCAAGAATTTTGTGGTTTTTTTTTTTTCCCTCCAGTTTAATACTATAACAAGTGATTAGAAGCTTATTTGCAACAACAACAAAACTTGTGCTGGGTTGAGGGTGTGGCTTTTCCACAGAACATCTGCCCAGTGTGTGTGGGACCTCGGAATCCATCCCCAGCATCTGCTTCACTCGCTTCCCCCCAACAAACACGTAGCAGCAAAAATTCCTGTTTCCCCCTATTTCCCTCCTATTGTCTTCAGTTCTTAGGCATGCTTGTTAACTTCCCACTTAAAAAATTAATTTGCTACTATAAAGGTGATGTTCAGAAGAGTTATAGTTATACAAGTCAGGTAAAGAGTGCATTTCTTTTTGGACAGTGTCACCCCTTCCCTCACTCTCTCCCAGTTTTTCCTTTCTAAGTCCCCACTTTATCATACTCACAAGTTCTCTTCTTCGCTCACTTCAAGTTTCTGTCATACCCTTAGGAATAAAATGCCAAGCCTTTGTTGTATCCCTCATTTGGGGAATTATTACGAGGGACTATTTGATGAGGTTTATGAACCTCATCAAAATTCCCATCAATAGAAACAACCGTGTGGGGTGGACACTGGCAACTCACACCTGTAATCCTAGCTACTCAGAAGGCTGAGATCTGAGGATTGTGGTTCAAAGCCAGCCTAGGCAGATAAGTCCATGTGACTCTTATCTCCAATAAACCATCCCATCCAAAAAGAAAGAAAAAAGAAAGGAAGGAAAGTAGAAAAAGAAACAACCCTAGGCCACATTATTGCTGTTTCCTTCCAGACTTGTGAGACTAGAAAATACTTAGATAACTACAAATTTACAAAAGTGGGAAATGGCATTAAAATGAAGAGAGAAGCTTCACATTTCCCTTTCTTCCTCCCAGATCTCTAAGCTACTGATGTTATATTGAACCTAGTCAAGGTGGCTGAAAGGAGAAATGATGCCAGTGAATTCTTTGCACTGACCCAGTTCTCTATTGAAAATAATATGGATGCTGTAGATGTTGGTTGTTGAGGAGTGATTTTTATCATGATTTAAAATGTAGTTGTAAGCTGGGAGCCTGTGGATCATGCCTGTAATCCTAGCTACTCAGGAGGCTTGGATCTGAGGATTATGGCCCAAAGCCAGCCTGCACAGAAAGTTCATGAGACTCACATCTCCAATTAACTACCTAAAAGCCAGAAGTGGAGCTGTGGCTCATGTAATAGAGTGCTAGTCTTGAGCAAAAAAACCCCTGGAACAGTGAACAGGCCCTGAGTTCAAACCCCAGGACTGGCACCAAAGAATATAGTTGTGATGATGATATAATGAATAACTGAACTGAGAGAAATTAAAAGAATTACAAACAGAAGTTAGGCAGTCCAGTGGATATTAGAAAAACTAAAATTGGAAAGTAAGAATTTATCAGCTCTTATCTAGTGCTGTATAGAGAAGGGACAGACTCCATCTGCTGAGCCAAGTATTGATTATATCATATAGTATGCTCTGTGTTGAGATAGTAGCCATTTATCAGCTTGAATTATCTAGAACTTAGAGCTATAAAGCTCCTAGATATTAATGAGCTCCTCTTCCCCTTCATTCCTTTTCTCGAGGTCATCAAAGTACTGCGTTCACCAGTTTCCTTCTTTACTTTGCATGCTGTCTTCTGCAGGATGCCAAAGCCCTCACTCATGATGAAGGAGACCCTCTGGCAAAGGGATTTTTCTAGATGTTTTTGGGTTTTATACCATTAAGATGTCATACTTACAACTGAAAGGGAAAAAAATAATGGGGAGGAAGGTATTTCTTTCTAAAAAATTATTTTAAGTTTTTTAATTGTGAAAATACCGTATAGAGGGGTTACAATACACGAGCAAGGTAATAAGTACATTTCTTATCAAGCATTGTTGCCTCCTCCTTTGTTTCCCCTTCCCATCCCTTCCCTCCCCCTGGCCCCCTCCCCCCGCCCCACAGTGAAAACAGGGGTTATACCATGGGGGAGGACATACAAAGCAACAAAGAAATCATCTTATAAATATGTTGAAACAATAGCAAGAAAGAAAAACCATTTGAGTTCTTATCTTGGGGTTTATTTTGCCTAACATCAACTTCTCTGACCGTTTCTGCTTGTCTCAGACATATACTAGTTATTGCAAATAAGGGAAACCATGGGACCTATGTTTCTTTGGGCCTGGCTTACTTCACTTAATAGAATTTTTTCCAAGTCTTTCCATTTCCTAACAAATGGGGCAATGCCATTCTTTCTGATGGAGACATAGAATTCCATTGTGTATATATACCACATTAGGAAGGTATTTCTGTAATCGGCAGTTCCTGTTTCCCGAAGTTGCCTCCCTTTCTTTACTTCATGGAAGAGAAGAGAGATGTGGACTCACAGCCTTTGCCCTGCAATGACTCACACAGGGTATTGCTGCAGGAGAGAAGAAGAAACATGGAGAAAACGGCTGAAAGGACAGCAGAGGGAGGAGAGAATGAGTAACAGGGTGGAGTGTGTGGTGTCTTAGTTTGTGTACATGCAAAGGCTTTGGATTGCGGCATCTAAGTGAAGTCTTTAAGGAAGGACAAATACTGTATCAGCATATACTAGAAGCCTCTTAGAAGCCTTGCAAGGGTGACTTTCTAGGTCTAGGAGCCATGTGTTGTATCTCACTGTGCTGTCTACTCTGCTGCTGGAGGTCAATCTTCTCATAATCTTGGTTAGAAGAAGTAAATTTATTATATTTACACTCAATCCCTTAATGGGCTGAGAAAATCTCTTCTCTGAAAGTGCAAGGCAGAAGATGCCTGCCTACCTGTGTGTAGGTGAAGCTGCCAGATAGTAGCTACCCAAATAGACAAAAATGATAAAGGGTAACTATGGTATTTCTTTTATATGTCAATTTGAATAGGTCCTGGTAGCCAGGTTGTGGTCAAACACCAGGCTAGATGTTTCTGTGAAGATATTTTATTTTATTTTTTTATTTGTTGGGTCTGGTCGTGGGGCCTGAACTCTGGGCCTGGGCCCTATCCCTCAGCTCTTCAGCTCAAGGCTAGCACTCTCCCACTTGAGCCACAGAGCCACTTCCAGCTTTATTCTGCTTATGTGGTGCTGAGGAATCGAACCCAGGGCCTCAGGCATGCAAGGCAAGCGCTCTACCACTGAGCCACCTTCCCAGCCCCTGTGAAGATATTTTATAAGATGGGATTGACATTTAAGTTAGTAGACTTAGAGGATAGCATATTAACCTCCATAATATTATGGCTAACCCTCATCTGGTCAATGGAGGAAATACCTTCCTCCCCCTTATTTTTTCCCTTTCAGTTGCAAGTATAATGTCTTAATGGTATAAAACCCAAAACTGTCTAGAAAAATCCCTTTGCCAGAGGGTCTCCTTCATCATGAGTGAGGGCTTTGGCATCTTGCAGAAGGCAGCATGCAAAGTAAAGTATTCACTGAGGTGAAAAAGGAACAATTCTGCCTGTATCTTTAGGCAGAGATAGAGTAACTTTACCTTTTACCAGAGTCTGCTGGCCTAGCCTGCAGATTTCAGACTTAGAATGAATCTCTCTCAATCTCTACATCCTGTAGTGTCTGTTTTTCTGAGAAGCCCTAAGACAGGAGCCATTTACAACATCACTACTTTTATATTTTCAAAACGGATGTGACACTAAGTCTATCATTTTTCCTTGTCTAGTCTTTTGTAGAAATGCATCTTGTTTACGAGTAGAAAGGCCTTGCAGGTAGAGGTGCACTCTGGGAGATTTTTCTGAGAGGCAGCCATCATGAACTGTCAGAGAGAGTCTGCATTTACATGTTTTCCAGCCGTGTTTCCCCAGCATGTTGAGGGTCTGTGACTCTCCGAGGAAGAATTTGGTATTCAAAAGTGAATAAACAAATTACATTGATCTGTAACATGGGCTGTCACAGTGACTGATGGGGTTCCAAGTCCTTTAGAGCTGTGAGTGTGGGGAAAACAAGACTGAAATTGTCCATGCAGATGACACAGGATGTGGTTAGAATTCAACGCAGGACGTTCCTCTCGGGAAAGCTGCCGTAAGGGAAATTTTTGTCACAGGGAGCTGTTCACTTTGCATTGCAATGTGTTGATCTTGTGACATAGAGAAGTCTTTCATCGAGCAGAGGCTGGGAGTTATCAGTGATATAATTATTCTGTGGTGCTTATGTGGTCCCAAAGGAGGGAGTGTTATAAGCTATATGGCAATAACATTGTGAGGTGAAAGTGGTCGTCTTGGCTAAGTGAAAAAAAATTGAAATGTGTATGTCCCTTTGTAATTTATTTCAACAAAAGCCTTAGACAACATCACTCAGGCCTGTGGGAAAGATGTGGTTTTATCCTAGGAAGAAAGGGAACCTCTTGAAATGAAATGACTTAGGCAAGGTCTTGGTGTGGTCAGTGGTTGAGCAAGAATGCAGACACCTCTTATGATTCATGCAGTAATTATTTGGATAATTTGGGATGCCATATTTTTATAAAACACCAGAACGTTTGGTCCCTACTATGTGCTTACATAATTCCTGGGTTCTTTTGAATTTTAATATTTTATTCAAGAAATAATATCCAACATATATCATTGTAATATGTTATGCAATATTGAGATGTGTGATATTCTGTAGATCTTATTTAATTCTGTATTCTTTTGGATTACAGTTCTGTGACACATTTCGTGAGTGTTTTGCAGTTACAGTACAACTCCAATTGTTCTACTCACATTTTTTTCTTTTTATCAAACATTTAGCATTAAGTTTTAATTGCTTTCTGTGTGTTGTTTTTATTATTTTCTTGTTATAGTATCCCTACCATAGCATTTTAGCATTCATACTAGAAAATTTACTATTACTGGTATAGACTACAGTACATTTTGAAAAATGCAGTGGATTTTTTTTACCATGACTATACCAATATATACCATATAATAACATATAAATGTTGAATATAATGTATACTGTATAAGGCAGCAATATAAGGCTTTATATAAAATAAAGATAATACAATGTCATGAAATTAAGTTATTATGATATTATTAAATTATGCCACAATTACTGTGACTACCATAAAATAGTAATATAAAACTATGTCATTCCTCCCCATCTTCCTTTGTACAGAATTTACTCCTTGTTATAACCCTCACCTCGGCCCCTTTCCTGACAACTGCTGGATATCCTTAGAGTTTGTGCCACTACCCAGCAGGCTCTGCTGTGTCTGGTCTACAGTTACCCCCTCTCACCCACCACCCTACAATAATTAGGTCTGAGAAACTGCCACCCAGCTGTCATGCCCAGAATATGTTTTAGAGGATAGTAGCCCAGGTCTTTAGATATTAGTTATCCAAAACTCATCATTTGCACTAGTGTTGTAGAAGAAAGGGAGGCAGGGCTCTTCACCCAAGCCTGCAAATTCGTTAGGGCTGGGAATCAGGCAGCAGTGGCATATTATCTCAAGGGGCCCCGGGCTGGCTTCATGTTGTCTTCAAGTTGCATGTCTTCAGAATCCTGCTCTTCCTCCATAACTTCCATCTTCATAGGGCCAGAAAGGTCTGAGGTGTCCTCAGTAGCAGGGATCTAGACAGCTGCCAGCATCTTGTCCTGACACTCTTTGCCCTAATCTGTAAGGCCTAGCAGCAGCTCCTGAAGCTCCTTCATCTCCATCTTCTCCTGGGACAGAATGCTGACATGCTCATCTTTCTCCTGATGCAGCGTATCCAGGACTTCCTCCTGTTCTTTATAGAAAACTATGGACTCTTCAGTGGTGGTCATGAGTTCTCACAGCTGGCTGCACTGATGTTGGAGGTCAGCCACTTGGCTCTGATTGTCCACCATGTTGGGCAGGTCATGGATGAAGCAGATTTTCAGCTTCTTATGTGCTTGTGTGTCCTGCTTCCCTTTCCCATACAGGCCATAGATCCAGGGCTTGGAGAAGAAGCCCTGGCGCTCCAACTTTCTCTGGCACTCGGTTGCCAGGTTACTTAGTCACTTGAAGTGGGCCTGCTGCTCCTGCAGCTGCCAGCTGAGCTTTACACTTTTTGATTCAGCAATGGATCGTGCTTCAAGGTAAAAATTCTATATGGTTGTTGGTTGTGTACATCCTCTGGGACAGTCACATCAGAGAGTGTGGTCTCCTCACCCTTCTTTTCTTCTTTGCTCACACCTTCACCTTCCCTAGGGAAAGCCAGGATGCTCAGCTGGGCCTGCAGCTGCTCATTCCGATGTCTTGTTGCTTCCAGGCATGGCAGAATGTCCTGCAACTTTTCACTTTCCATCTGGGCCCCCAAGGTGCTCTGTACCTACTCCTACTTGAGCCGTTCCAGCAGCTGGGTCTGCCTCAGCAGGTGCTGCTGCAGGTCTTCCTTCTCTGAGGTCCGCTGCTGATGGGAAGGCTATATGCTGTTCACAGGTGGTCGGTGCTCCTGCAGCTGGACCAGGTACTGGTCATGCTGCTCCTGCTGCTCTTGAGTTCAGTGCACTGGCCAGCTCCTTCTTACTATGCAACCTAACTTTTGTCTATTTAGAGACAGACGGATGCATCTTTAAAATTCTATTTTGTGCTCTCTCACTGGGATTTCTCAATGACGCACTTGTTTCTGTGGCTAGTACCTGTGTTTCTAGCTATGTGGGAAGCTAAGGTTAGGAGGATCTTAATTCAAAGCCATCTCTTCTCACCCAATACTTGACCTTATCCCAGCTACTGGGGCACTGAGATGAGAAGGGTTTTGCTTCTTGTCCATGCCTGAGTCATCCAGGGCAGAACAATATGCAAGACTCCCTTCCTAAAGAAGAAGCTGGGCATGTCATCTTAACTGCTTCCTGCCATTCTTCCAGGAGCCCTTGGCCTCCAGCCACAGTGCACAACCCTCTGACTGTGATCCAGATCTTCAGGAAAGTCAATCACAAACGGATTGATCATAAACTGATGCTCCATCTCAACAGAGGCACGCAATTCTGTAGTTGGTGATTCCTTCCTTTCCCGTCCAAAGATAAAATGGCTTTCGTTTCCAGATGCTAGATGGCATGTTTGCCTTGCTGTCTTTCCAGTACCTCCTAATAGTTCTTAAAGCTGGAAGTTGCACATAAGATGGTTGGTCCAAAAACTGAATCACTGTCCAGATCTGCCAAGGTCTTTAACAATTGTGTGTCTACTTCATGGCTATGCCTTCCATACAATCTGTTTCTGTCTTTGGTTCTATGCCACTGTACAGAACTGGAAATGATGGCCCCTCCCCTACACGAGTGAAGCCGACTTGCCTGGGCCTCAGGGGACCACTTCTGGTCTTCCTTCAGAGGAAAGTTTCACTCATTCCCTTGTGTCTGACATGGTGGTTGCTAACTGCTCACCTTGTTTGTAGTTGTGTGGCGGCAGCTGTGTCTCAGGAGATGCCGGAGACCAAAATGGTGAGATAATTCTTATTTTATGCCACTTAATTTATTTGTTGGTCAAAGCAGAGTATATATTTAGGAAAGAAAAAAGAATATACTTAAAAGAAAGAAACCCAACTGTTTATAGCAGAGAGGAGTCACTGAATGGGTTTCTGAAGGGAACATTTTCTACTTGATATTGGATTTTTCTTCTTCTAGTTTCAGGGATTGAACTCAAGGTCTCTCACTATTGCTTGGTTTTCTTGTTCACAACTGGTGCTCTATCGTTTGAGCCATATCCAAGCCCAACTTTTTGGTAGATAATTGGAGATAGTCTCTTGGACTTTTCTGCCTGGGCCAGCTATCAACCCCAGATTATAGTTAGGATTGCAGGCATGAACCACACTAGCACTTGGCTTGGATTTGCTTTTTGCATTATAAAGTTCCCTCTCCCTCCCCCCTTTCATTCTCTTCATGATCATACTCATGTGGAACCATCTTTTGTTTTTATTCTTGAGTAAATCAAGAAGTCACTTTAAAATAAATGAAAATATTCAGTAAAAGTGAAAAAAGGTATGATGTGCTTTTTGCCCATGAATCTCTACCTCTTTCATTACCACCTGTTTCTAGAAATCAACTTCCAGTGTATCTGGAACTCTAAGCAACTATGGGCTAACACTGTATGCAGGCTCATTTTTTATTTCCCATCCAAAGTGGACATTCTCTCCTTTAGTAATAGGAAGAAACAAATGATAAAGATATTAAGATGCAGTTTATAACTTGGCACTCAAAATTTTAATTTTTTAAAAGGCAAAAGCAAGGAAGAAATCCTGGGTTTGTCTTCCCATTTTTAAATTGAGAAATAGAACTTACGTATGTTTATGATATATGACATAATGCTTTGGAATGTGTATCTATTTGTGGAATGGCTAATTCTAGCTATCATATGCATTACCTCATATACCTAATTCTTATATGTATGATGAGAACACAGCCATGAATTTTCAAGTATAAATGATGTTCTTATTAACTGTAGTCACTCTGATATACAGTAGGTCTCCAGAATTTACTCATCCTGACAAATTTTTTTTATCCTTTGACCAATGACTTCCTAACTCCTACATCCTCAGCCTTTGATATCCACCATTTTCTGTGAGTTGGTCTCTTTTAGATATTGTGTGTGAGATCATCCAACATTGTCTTTTTGTTCCTGGCTTTCCTTACTTAACACAATGACTTCCAGGTTTATTGATGTTGTAGTAAATGACAGGTTTTCTTTCTTTTAAAAGGCTGCTTAGTGTAATGAACCCTAAAATATGAACACAAGAGGTTTTTCCTTGTTGTTGTTGTTTTTAACGTACTACATGATTTTTTTTGTTTCTTTTGTATGTTCTTCCCCCTATGGTATATCCCTGTTGTCACTCTATTTGCTTTTGGTACCCTGTACTTGTATATACATTTATCTAATTTGGGGAGGGGAAGGGGAATAACAAAATGCTGAAACAAGGACACAGGATCACCCATTGCAACAATGACATTCCAAGACACTATGTTGGAAATGAACTTTACCACTTCAGAGGGAGGGGAGGAGTAGGGAAGTGGGGGAGGGAAGGGAGAGTAGGAGAAAAACAAAGGAGGGGTAACAATATGGACAAGAAATATACTCATTACCTTACTCATGTAACTCTGCTGTACAGCATCTTTACAATAAAATAAAATTTAAAAAATCATAAAAGGCTTCTTAGTATCCCTTTTTTCCTTCTTTTTTTCCATGATTTTTTTGTTGTGAAAATACCATACAGAGGGGTTACAATTACATGGGCAAGGTAATGAGTACATTTCTTATCAAGCATTGTTGCCTCCTCCTTTGTTTCCCCTTACCTTCCCTTCCCATCTCCCCCAACCCCCGCCTCGCCCCCCCTACCTACCCCATGCCAAAGTTGTAAAGTTTGTTTTTTGACATAACATTTTGTACATCTCATTGTTACAATGGGTCTACCTGTATCCCTATTTAAACAAATTTTTTCCCTTCCCCTCCCCAAATTATACCAACATCAAATACAGTGGAAACAGGGGTTATACTATGGGGGAAGGATATACAAAGCAACAAAGAAATCATCTTATAAATATGTTAGAAACAATAGCAAGAAAGAAAAATCATTTGAGTCATTATCTTGGGGTTCATTTAGCCTAACATCAACTTATCTGACCTTTTCTGCTTGTCTCAGACATATACTAGTTATTGCAAATAAGGGAAACCATGAGATTCTTAATATCCTTTTGTGTCCAGATACACCATATGTTGATGGACATTTAGGTTGATTCTGTATCTTGGCTATATAAACATAAACAGTGCTGTAATGAACAAGAGTATGCAGCTATCTCTATGGCATTTTGTTTTAATTTCCTTTGCATATATTTAGTACCTTAATTTCCTTTGCATATATTTAGTACCTCATAGTGAAATTGCTGCTGAAATTACTTTCAACTTTTGGAAGGGTTTTCATTCTATTTTCTATGCTTACAATATTAAAGTCCCATCAAATTTGCTTTCCTCCACAGCCAACACTTGCTTTTTTTTTTTTTTCTTTTATGTCCTTTTGATAGTAGCTGTTCTAACAGGAGCCAGGTGATGGCAATATCTCTTTTTGATCATATGATCAGTGACGTTGTACATTTTTCCATATACTTGGGGGCCACTTGACTCATGTCTTTGCCCATTTTTGTATCAGGCTATTTGTTTTTTTTAATCATTCAATTGTTCGAGCTACTTCTTACTTTCTTTTTTTGTTTTATTAAAAAAGTTGCTTGGTGCTGGTGGCTCATGGCTGTAATCCTAGCTATTCAGGAGGGTGAGATCTGAGGATCATGGCTCAAAGCCAGTACAGGCAGGAAAGTCAATGAGATTCTTATTTCCAATTAACCACCAGAAAATTGGAAATAGTGTTGTAGTTCAAACTGGTAGAGTGCTAGCCTTGAGTGAAACAGCTCAGAGGCAATGTACCCAGGCCCTGAGTTCAAGCCCAACAGCTAATACATTTTTTCTTTTGGTACTAGAGATTCAACCTAGGGCTTTGTACATGCTGGGAAAGTGTTCTGCCACTGAGTTATACCCTTAACCTCTGCCTTTATGTCTTGATCAATGAAGATTGATTATTTAAGAAAGAGGACATTTGTAGGGACTTTCTGGGAGACAGTGTTTTATGAGTTTGTGAGCACTGAAGTCAATTGCATTTATGTGTGTGCTTTTGGTTTTCAACAGTGTTGCTAGTCTGAGATTGTGACACCAAAAAAGAAGGGGGAACGTTTCTTTAAATGTGTAAATTGAATTTTCCAACAATTTATGATTGGTTCAATACTTGAGTGGTCAGATTTAATCTCTGATCTGACATTTTAGGTTCTATTAATTTACTGCAGTATCTCCTACGATTCAGAAGCCATAAAAGGCTACTAACTTTAAACTGTGGCACTGAGTCAAAGCGATAATTCTAAAGGTAAGTGTTAATCATAAGAAGTTATAGCATCTGCCGATCATACAGATGTATTGGAAGAAAAGTGCTTAATTTCTCTTTTGGCAAAATAGTGTGTAATTAACATTCAGAGAATGTTTGCATGTCCGGCCTGTTTCACCATGTCGTCTCTTCCACTTTTCAGCAAGCTGTTCACTCATTGTGCCATCGTCTTTCAGTCATTTATTCATTAAATATTTTTGTAAGGCCCTTATCAGGCAAACACACGTGGAATTAGAGGCCAGAGGCCTGTGTACAAATAGTGATAGAATAGGTTCTTATAGGTATGTTTTAGAAGTGCCTGTGTCACTAGAAGACTTAAGGGGCCAGAGAAGGGCTGGTGGAACAGGGCATTGGGGCTGAGCTGGACAGGGTGGAGCGGGATTGAGTGTTTTGAGGTCAAGAAGAACACATTCAGGGAGTGGCAAAGCAGTGTGCTGGGCTGTGTGAACAGCCATGAGGATTGATTTTCTATCCTTTTACTCATTCTTTTCATAGTTAAATATGAGGTTAGCATATTGCATGCATAACATTTGTCAGAATGGGTCCTGCAGAATACCAGTTGTATAGGCTGTTCCTAGAACAAGAGACGCAGATCTGCGAAGTGCTCAGGGAAAGTCCTGCCTAACTTTGCTCATCCATCATTGCCCAAATACTTTGAAGAGCAGAGCACATTTTTTTTTAAGACTGCTTTGTTGGAAACCACATTCTTCAGCATCAGCTTTTTGTGGAAGAAAATCATCTCTTGTATCAAGAGAAATCTGTAGAAAGAGCTTTTGGTAGCTGTGTGCATGTGGGGGGGGGCTAAAGAATAGTGGGTGTGAAATTTACTTTATAATTCTCTCCTCTCTGAATTGACAAAACTGTGGTTGCTTTATATTTGATTGACACTATTAGGAAACAAATACATATGACTGCATAGGCTGAAGGTTCTGGGTTGAGTAAATATAACATTATTAGTAGATGCCTAATAATTACTTGTTGAATGAATGCTTGAACGTCCTTCATGTATGTGCTGGCAGATGCTTTAAGGGGAAGTGACAGTTATAACACTTGCAACAATCTTAGTAGGAAAGGTGAGGGCAGTAAAATATTTCCATGCACAATTCTTATTTTTGTGAATAAAAAGGAAGTCTAGTTTAAAAGAATTAAAAAGATCATTTAGCTATATATTTCTGTCTGTACATCCACAGGTATAGGCCACACCCTTTATTCATGAAAGAAGATTGAGTTATGAAGAATGATATCTCATAATTGTTCCTCTTCAATGGGGGAAGTGAAATATACAAAGATAGCTGCTAATTATCTTGTTCATTGGGCATAGAAAGCACCCTAGAAGATATTTGGAGTTTTGTAAGATTGCAGGCTTTCAAAATTCTGACAGGGCTGCTTCTAAAATAGTCCATGTTGAGAGCTGTCTTTTTGTAACATGACAACTGGTTGGTGTTGCTCCATTTCATTGAAGGAAGAAAAGCATCAGAAATGGCTCCACCATCTGTTAGATGTGAAATATTGTAAGGAAGAGTGATGGGTGTCATGAGGAAAGGGTGAGGCTCAGACCCTTTTAAAGAGACTCAATTTACTGTATCAGAGAACGATGCCGCTGCTTCAGACTTAAGGCTCTAGAAGAAGCTTTATGAGTAGGTGTTAGGAAAATGCTGGACGCAACAGTCTTGGTTGTTTACACTATGATCTTTCCCCTTTCCTCCTCCTTTACCTTTTAGAGAACATTACTTTTAAACCAGTGAGGAAGACTTCTTCTGAGAATGTAATTCAGTGTTTTTGTTTGTTTGTTTGTTTTTTTGTTGGTCATGGGGCCTGAACTCTGGGCCTGCGTGCTGTCCCGCAGCTCTTCAGCTCAAAGCTAGTGCTCTACCACTTGACCCACAGCACCCACGTCAGGGTTTTTCAGCTTATGTGGTACTGAGGAGTCGAACCCGGGGCCTCATGCATGCAAGGCAGGCACTCTACCATTGAGCCACCTTCCCAGCCCTAATTCAGTGTTTTCATGGAGTTAACTACTCTTACTTTTTCATGTGGCTTAATTTCCTAAGGAAGAGCAATGTCTCTCTGTGAAAGCCATTTGTTTATTTAGAATTAAAGCCATTATTTTTTTCCAAGTAAAATTCTTGTCCAGTGTAGAGTGTATGTTTCTCTAGAGGAATCCAGACATGTGCAGGTCAGGGTTTAACAAGGGACTCTCTTGGGAACAAAAAGTTGGATTGGTATTTGCTAGCTTGGGTGGCAAAAAAAATGCCCATAATGGGAGTATTTTATTCATTTGAACCTTTTGCATTTAAATAATAACATTCATACTTTTATTTCATTAAACAATAATAATTGCTCTCCCTCTCTGTCTTTCTATATCATGTGGATAATGCATACATACATGTAGATATGCACACTTAAAAGTATTTCAGTTGGACTTTGAGTGACAGATGTGTGATTTGTCGATAATGAAATGCAAATGTGTGGTTTTGAAGGTAATAAGTTACATTTCTTTTAAAATGCGATGCCTAGTTCAGACCCTCTACTAAATCTTTCTTTTCTTCCTATGCCATTAACCTGTGATGGAAATGGGTTAAAACTGGACCTTTTCTCTCTGGTCCAAGACATTATAGTGTCTGTTGAGCTTGAATTTAATCGTATGATCAATGGCCAGGAAAAGGTACATTGGAAGAAGAGCTGATGTGTGTTACGGTAAGATTCTGCCTTGATCTATTTGAGCCTAGGCTGTAGCTTGCTCCGTGAGTTACAGAGGAGAGACAAGAATAGCCAGGAACACAGCGGTTGGCAAGGAGGGAGCAATGTTCGTTCGTTTTCTTTTAACACATACTGGTATGAAAGATGCTGATTTTGGAATAATTTCCTTTTCATTCCCCCTCCTCTCAGTCTGCCTACTCTGGGAAAACATATTAAAATTAATTTCACGCGTACCACTTGGAACTTAACCAATCCAAATGTTATTGAATGGTGTTCTTCTTTTCCAAGAATAGTTATCTAATTCTACAGTGGGGGACAATGGTTAAATGGATTTTACTTTGTTGGAATTCTTTGTATAGCCTGAAAAGCTAGGGAACAGGTCGTTTGCGAATGATCAGATACACAGAGTCTATGGATCATGAGGAGATTTGTCCTGTGTTGTCATCCTCAGGTGCCTGAGTCACTGTGTGGAGAATGTTGAATCTTCTTTGTATACTGCAGAGTGTAATGTGATCAATAAGCCTCCCTAAGCTGGGGAGGCAGGACAAGAGCCAAGTATGAGCCATTGCACCAATGGTGATTGTTCTTCTTAATAATTGGCTTCCTGTAATTTATTCGGCTTATTTTTGGCCATAAACTTGTATGTGAGTCTCTACATATTTCTATGGAAGACATATATCTAAATGATATTACAGTTCTCATAATACTTAGGTTTGGTTGTTGTTGTTGTTAGTACTGGGGATTGAACTCAAGATCCTGTTCTTGCTAGGCAAGCATTTTACCACATCGTCACCGTCTTTGTTCTTTTGCAAACAGGGTCAAACTCTTTATTTTCTGGGTAGACCTCTAGATAGTGATCATCAGACCTGGATCTCCTGCATAGCTGGGACTCAAGTGTATCCCACCATACCAGGCTTCATCGAAATGAGAGTTTTCCTAACTTTTTGCCAGGGCCATCCTCAAACTACAGTCCTCCTGATCTCTGCCTTTTGAGTACTTGGGATATATGTGTACCAACATGCCTGACCCAAGGTCTTGCCTTAAAAAGTAGAATTATTCGATGCTTTTCTTCCTTCTTCAGGCTTCATGTAATTATTGTGGTTGGTATTGGGCATTTATCATGGCCCTCTGTTTACTATTGCATTTTAAAAAAAGGAATATGTCTATAAGATGATTTTTGCATATATCTAATAGTCTGCTCTCCCGCCCAACTTCATGTTGTATTTCTTAGTCTGTATGTGTCTTGATGCTGGAGGCCAGATCTGCCACTTGGTGATATTGTTTTTGCTGTGTGTTGTGGGCAGCAAATCACAGCTCTCTCTCACATATTGCCTTATTTGTATGTTCCTGTGACCAATATCCACAGAAGTATAGGAAATAGAATTTCCTTCTTTAGCTCATATTTTCCTTAAACAACACATAGGTGTGCGTGCGTGTGTGTATCCACACATTAATTTCTCAATGGTTGCGCTGCAGTTCAAAAATCTTAAGTAACCTGTCCAATGGTGGAGAAGTATTTCACAGTGTGGAAGGTCAGGTTTACTGTGTAATCCCTTTGATAATGCTTTCCTTTCTAAACGCACAAGACAAGTTACAATGGAGTCCCGCTGAGAAAGTAAATCAATAGGTGGCAAGTCATTTGACCCTCAGAGGCAGGCAGAGAATTTGGTAAATTGTTGGACAGGTTATTGACTACGCTTTGGAGAGCCCTGGGTTTAGAATCTCTAACTCCTTTCAGCCAGGACTTGCATTTCATGTGTGAGGCCTCAATTATCATAATCCATTTCTCGCTTTTATTGTGTCTATTGGTGGTTCTCGTGAGCTTCCTTTATTTCCTGTTTACTTGTTTGAATTCACTGTTTTTTTTAAAATTTTTTTTTAAATCATAAGATTGATGTTTTGCAACCAGCGGCCTTCTATGTGAGTTGTTTATGGAGGTGTTACAGGAAGGAAGATTAGTGGTTGAATAGAAGATGAGGGCTGAGAAGGAGATTCACAAAGAGATTATTACATGAGTGCTTTAGCAAGGTACACAGAGGAACACAGGAAGCCAGTAGGTTCTGGAAGAATAGCATAGTCAGACTGAAATGTTCTTTGAATAGTTGTTGAGTTGTACAAATAAGTTCCCCTGTACATTTTTTTTTAACTCATGTGGTTCTATTAGGTGGAAAATGGACAGATTGACCCCATATCTAAAAAGGTATTATTTAAAAATGGCTCTGTATTCAACAGGGATTCGCTTAGCAACATTCAGTTATCAGTGGATTATTAGTGGGAATGTGTGGAATTGCCGATGTACTCATCATGTGAATCTGAAGCCATGTAGTGTGAGAGTTTCTTCTTTTGTTCAATTTTACACACTTGAGAAGGCAACCCAAATGAGATTATTTCTCCACATTATCAAGGAAGTGTGCTGGGAACTTAAAAAAATAATTATTTAATTAAAAATAGTATAGGGGGTTAAACTGAAGGCTTTGAGTTTTCTAGGCTGGCACTGTACCACTAGAACCTCACCCCATATCTGTTGTCTTTCATGTTGTTGGTTTGTGTTTTTTTCCTCAGCTAAAGTCTTGTACTGTTGTCCTGGCCAGCATCAGGCCAAGATCCTTCTGCTTATGACTCCTCCTCACTAGCTGGGATTGCAGGAATGTACCACTATGCTCAGCAGGAATTTTTTTCAAGGGGGGAAAAAACACTTGGAGTTTTTTAATTTTTCATTCTCTCATGCAATAGGCTATTTTTCTTTATGGTTCTTAAAGTAGCAGTGTTTCAGGGAGGAGGAATGGGCAGTTTACATATCCTTTGGGGAAAGGAAATGGAGCAAAGATGGTATCCTAGGTACACATGCATTCCTCCTTTGAACAAGTGCAGAAAAACCTGCAGCTTGGATGGCTGTCTACTAACTTTAGAAGACAGTAGAAAGGATGAGCAGAGGCAGGAGAGTGTTTGCAAGGCCAGTCCCTGGCTGTTCTCCATTCTCACTGCGGCAGTTTTCTGCGGCATTAGATGAGCTCTTCCTTAAACAAATCTGTTAAGAGTTTCATTTTTTTTAGAGCACATGGCTCCATAGCCGTGTAAATCCATCAGTTTGTATTTCTGCCTTGAGGTTACTTATTCTCATCAGCTCCCTGGGTCCCTGTCATCCTCTGTGGCACAGGGGCAGTTTTGGTCCAGCCTCTGTGACTCTGCCATCTTGCTGAGTCTGCTTTAGTTGTTTCCAGTGCCAGTGTTAACCTCTCTGTGCTCAGCTCAAGGCCCCTGGACCTCAGCTCTTCCTGCTTTCTCATGGTTAGCATGGGGTGCTCCATCCTGTCTGATTTAGCCTGGTTCTCTCTCTCCCTTTGCCTGTCCCCTTCCACCTCCTGGCCCACCCCAAGTCCACAGAGTAATCTTTTCTCGCTACATCTGGGTGGTACAAGCACCCTCGGCAAAGCTCCACCCAGTGATGTAGGAGCAATGCCAGTGTCACACAGAGAGAAAAATCTTGTCTTATTTTTTTTCCTTTAAAAATTTTATGTTTGTTTTTTATTATCTTTAAGTAGTTGTACAAATGAGCTGCCGTTTAACAAGCCGTTTACGAATACAATGAATCTTCATCAATGATACCCCTGCTTCTCTGTTTATGTCTGTTGTCATTCTACACTGAGTTTCCCCACCCCCCCCCCCCTCCCAAATAGAGCTGTGAGAGACAGGCATTGGCCCAGCCTGGTTCACACTGGCCATTTCCCTAGTGGCTCCTGGGAATCATTTGCTCCCATCAGTCTTGAACCCTTTTTAACTGGCCAGTGTCAATATCAGGGTTCATGTAGTTTGAATGCTACTCCTGTCCAGAGACAGGATTAATACCATCATAGGTTCTGTATTTTGCTTATTGCTTATCTTTACTCATTTTGTGTCTACTGGCTTGACCTAGTAATAACCAGGAGAAGGGTATAGTTGTCTCTGTATTGGAGTTGTGCTGGTTTCCTGCTCTATCAATTTTATATTTTTCTTTGTCATACAGACATATACACATACTTGGGATTTTTCTGAGGTGAATACTAGCTATATTTACAGTTAGAATAGTACTTTTATTGGTGAATTAAACGTTGTCAATATGCAGGATCTCAATTGGTGTGTGCGTGTGTGTGTGTGTGTGTGTGTGTGTATGTGTGTGTGTGTGTGTGTGTGTGTGTGTGTGTGTGTGTGTGTATGCATATGTGCACACACACGTTTGCAAGTCCTAGGGCTTAAACTCAGGGCCTGAGGTTATTTTGCTCAAGGTTGGTGCTCTGCACTTGAGCCAGAGCTCTCTCCTCTCTCTCTCTCTCTCTCTCTCTCTCTCTCTCTCTCTCTCTCTTTCTTTCTTTCTTTCTTTCTTCTCCCTCCCTCCCCCCTTCCTTCCTTCCTTCCCTCCCTTCCTTCCTTCCCTCCCTCCCTCCTTCCTCCCTCCCTTCCTTCCTTCCTTCCTTTCTTCCTTCCTTTCTTTCTTCCTTCCTTTCTTCCTTCCTTTCTTCCTTCCTTCCTTTCTTCCTTTCTTTCTTTCTTTCTTTCTTTCTTTCTTTCTTTCTTTCTTTCTTTCTTTCTTTCTTTCTTTCTTTCTTTCTTTCTTCCTTCCTTTCTTCCTTTCTTCCTTCCTTCCTTTCTTCCTTCCTTCCTTCCTTCCTTCCTTCCTTCCTTTCTTTCTTTCTTTCTTTCTTTCTTTCTTTCTTTCTCTTTCTTTCTTTCTTTCTTTCTTTCTTTCTTTCTTTCTTTCTTCCTTCCTTCCTTCCTTCCTTCCTTCCTTCCTTCCTTCCTTTCTTTTCTTTCTTTCTTTCTTTCTTTCTTTCTTTCTTTCTTCCTTCCTTCCTTCCTTCCTTCCTTCCTTCCTTCCTTCCTTCCTTCCTTCCTTCCTTCCTTCCTTCCTTCCTTCCTTCCTTTCTTTCTTTCTTTCTTTCTCTTTCTTTCTTTCTTTCTTTCTTTCTTTCTTTTCTTCTTTCTGCTTGTCAGTTGTAGGGCTTGAACTCAAGGACTAGGCACTGTCCCTGAGCTTTTCTATTCAAGGCTAGAGCTCTTTAATTTTGAGGCCGCAGCTCTACTTCCAGTTTTTCTGATGCTTAATTGGAAATAAGAGTCGCACACACTCCTGCCTGAACTGGCTTTGAACCATGATTCTCAGATCTCAGCTTCCTGAATAGCTCGGATTTATAGGCATGAGCCACCAGAGCCCAGCTGTGTCTCTGCTCTTACTATTCTTTAATATTTGAAAAGTATTTTGACTCATTAGTGTACCTATTTCATGGTAGAATTAAAATCATATGGAGGTCTTAGCTCATAGATATTGTCTATTTCCATTTTTTGATTGTTGAATCATTTTTCCCCACAGCTAAAATTGTATTTATCCTGTTTATTCTGTGCTACTTTTTCTTTCTGTTCACATTCCTTTTTTATTGTGTTGGATAGATATTTGGTCCTTTTCAAGAAGTTGTATTTTTTCTCCTTTCATAGGATTTGAGTTTATGTAAGCTTTTCCGATACTTTATGCTTATCCTTAAAATTTTATTACACCTATTAAGCAAAGTCTGAACTTTAATAATATCCTAAGCTTTCTCATGAAGGATCATATAATATTTCAATTTTCACATACTGACTCAAATGGTGGTGCAGTACTGATGTTTTATCTTGATAAACTTCATTGTTGACATTGTTATTTTCCCATACATTCTTATACATACTTAGATTTTATTTGGTTACCATTCCTTCTTGGCAGTTTAAATTGTCCTTTTGCAATAGCTTCCTTTCTTCCTGTAGTACTTCCTTTTAAGTAACCTCTTAGAAGATATGATGGTTAGAATCTCTCTCTCCAAGTTTGTTTATTTAGAAAATGTTTTAGTAAGGTCATTTTGAGTGATGTGAATCAATCATGGTTGCTGTAAAATGGATTTGGGAGAAATATTCACAATTATATTTAAGCCTCTGTCATCTCCACACATATAGAACAGTTGCGGTCTTAGTTCTTGGGTGAAATTTCTTTCTGGACTAAACCAATCAGACTGCAAATGACATCCAAGCTCTCCTCTCACTCAGAGGGACACATCAAAAAGATAGTTTAGTAAGTCAGAAGTTTTTTTTTTGCTTTTTTTTAAACATTCTTAAGAAATAAAGTTACATTTTCTGGAAAAAGCAGATAGTTTATTTTAAAAAATGTGAAGGTATTTCCTCTTTCATGAGTGATACCTGGGGCACTCAGCAGCCTGTATTGGTGTCCCTCAGCCCATCCCCAGTTTGCTCATCATGTGGCTTCATGGGATTAAGCATGTATGTGGTGGTGCTCAATCATGGCTGTGCTTTACTGTCTGGAAAGCTTCCGAGGAAAGGCAGCAAAGGGGGAACAATGCACGAGACATGTCTAAGAGAAGCAAGGTGCAAGCTTCTAGTCACAAGGCAGGTGTTTAAAATCTTGATGGGGTGAGTTGGGATGGTTTATCTTGATTGCAAGCTGGATTGTATTGACAGAGGCCTAGGAGATTAGGAAAGCACACCTCTGGGGGAGTCTGTGAAGCATGGAGATGAGGAAGGGGAAGATGTGTCCCAAATGTGGGCAGCTCTGTCCCTTAGGCTAGAGTCCTGAGGGAGTAGAAGGGAAACAGGAGAAAGGCCACAAACACAGGTGTGCCTCCCTCCCTTCCTCCCTTTTTCTACTTTCTTCTCTCCCTCCTTCCCTCTTTCTCTTCCTCTTTCCTTTCCTCCTTCCCTTCCTCTCTTCCTCCTCCCTCTTTACCTCCCTCCTTCTTTCTCTCTTTCCTTCTTGGTTGCTGGAGGCTGTTATGCTGAGATCCCCTCTGCATCATAATAGATGGAGACCTCTGAAATCGTGAGCTTAACGAATCATTTCTTCTGGTTTGTCTCAGGTATTTTTTCATAAAACTGAAAGTCTGACTGACATACATACCAAATATTGTCAACCAGGAAGCTCTAGAAACTCAATGCCTAGAGGGTTTGGAGGCCCAGATACCCATAAGAAAGGCAGGTGTCCATCTGTTAGCACAAACTGTAGTGGTGAGTGGTTATTGATTAATGGTGGTGAAAGCCCTCCCTGAATAGAACTTCCCAGACCTCAGCTAAGGGCTGACATGGGAAGCAAGGTTGGCACAGGGGCCAGCTGTATTAGCTCTTTCTACACTGGGTCCACAGGAAATCTTGATTTAGCAATACATTCTTTGGCAGCTGCCTTCTGCTCTCAGAGGGTAATTGGCAAGCCTCTCTGAGTTTCAGCCACAGCATCGTCAAATAAAATAAAACAAATACTATCACACATATCGTAATTATGTATGAAAATGACATGAGGAATCTCAGTGAAAGCTATTGGTCAGTAGGTAGTATGAGGGACAGGGAAAGAGAAAGCAATAGAGAGGGTTGTTTTGATTAAAATACAATGTATGAGTATCTGAAATACCATGGTAAAAATCCTCGGTACATTTAATACACACTAAGAAGAATGACAGAAAAATGGGAATGGTAGGAGGGTGAATGGAGAGAATGAATGAGCCTGAACATGATCAGAGTACTTTATTTGTAGATATAAAAGTAGAACAGTGTACCTGTTGAAATTATTTTAGAAATAGTGAGAAAGGAATAGAGAAGATACCTTCTTTTCTGAAGATCTCTAATCATAGACATTTATTTTTAGGGAGACCTCTATTTCACTGTCTAGTTTGTTCATCTGAGTTAGAAGGAGTTGTGAAGAAAAGGCAATTTAAGCTTCTGTGAAAGAAATTATATTTTGACAGTCTAATGGTTGTGATACCCCCCCCCCCCCAAACTATAATATGTCCAGGCATGGTGGCTAACCCTTAAAATGCTTAGCAGTCAGATGGATGGGGTAGAGGACATCAATCCAAAGCCAGCCTTCACAAAACTGCAAGACCCTACCTTAAAAACAAACTACACAAGCAAAAAAAAAAAATGGCTAGGAGTGTGGTTCCAATGGGTAGTGTTTGAAATCCTGAGTTCAATCCTCAGTACTGTAAAAACAAAACAAAAACAAAACCAACCCTTCCCCAAATCACCCTAACCCCATAATGATCCTGTGTGGGAGCCCAGCCCTCTGAATTTTGAAAACTTTGAAATCACCACTGCTTTATATTGTAATTTGATAGAATCTATTAAGATGGCTCTATATTATTAAAAAATATAAATTAGATTTGTATATGCTCTGAGAAGGCAGGAAAATTATATAAGGGTGGGTTTGTTTGTTTTGGTGCCAGTACTGGGGCCTAAGCTTGAGGCCTGGGTACTGTCCTTGAGTTCTTTTGTGCAAGGCTATCATTCCACCACTTGAGCCGTAGCTCCTCTTCTGGCTTTTTGTGGTTATAGATAAGAGTCTAATGGACTTTTCCTGCCTGGGCTGTCTTCAAACCTCAGTTTTCAGATCTCAGCCTCCTGAGTAGCGAGGATTACAGGTGTGAGCCACTGGTGTCTGACTTGATATAAAGGTTTTTGAAAAAGTTTAATTAAAATAGCTTTAAAAAAGCTCCCAAATAGTTCCAGATCCATTTTTTTCTTTCAAATATTTATTTTTCTAATTAAAAATATTAACGTAAATATTTTTTATTGTGAAAATACCGTACAGAGGAGTTACAATTACATGGGCAAGATAACGAGTTCATTTCTTATCAAGCATTGCTGCCTCCTCCTTTGTTTCCCCTTCCCATCCCTTCCCGTCCTCCCCCCACCTCCCCCCACCCGATCCTCCCCCACCCCACCAAAGTCGTCAAGTTCGTTTGTTTTTCGACATAATGACTTGTTCATCTCATAGATCCATCTGAGTTACCTGGAACATTGCCTCTTATGGGACAGGAAATTCTTGAAGGATGGCAGAAAAATGCTGCATGCATTTTTTTTTTTCCTAGCCATCCAGTTTACTCCAAGGGGGCTGCAAGATACTCAGTCTTTTATTTCTGAAAGGTTAAAATATATCGGCTAGGTTTTCCAGAGTTTATTTGTGCTAACGAAAGATACTCCCTAGACCTTTTCATGGGAAGCCAGGGACAGGGATGGTAAAAAGAACCTTTCTCTCAGGAGAGGAGAGCTTGAGATGGAGGAGATGTGTGAGAAACCACAGGACGAGATAGGGAGACAGCAAACAGGAGAGGAGCCAGGGAAAAGAAACAGGGAGGATGGTCTCCGAGGCCTTTAAGGTGATAAGAATTCTATCAGCTAGCTGTGTCTCCAGGGTGCCAGCCGGCTGTGGGAAGTCATAGAGAGGATTGCAGCTATGAACTCATGTTGGGGATGTCCATAAATAAGAAGAATATATCTCTTCATCACCAGGAAGATCATCTTTGAACATGAGAAGCCACCATGTGTTACGCATGTTCTGACAATATGTTATATAACATGGTAAAGCATTATTGCAATCCCCTGTCAGCTCTTTGGCTTTGGCTAATTTAATCTTCCCCTTCTCTCTTTTTCCATTTTTTGCTGTCTGCAAATATTTATTTATTATATTTATTTTTCACTTGACACATCGTAATTGTACATAGTTATATGACACAGTACATATGCAAAGTGTGCAATGATCACATTGGGATAATTAGCTTATATCTATTAATTACCTCAGATGTATAGCATTGCTTTTTGTGTTGGGAACATTCAAAATCTTCTCTACTAGCTATTTTGAAGTACTCTTTTAATGATTGCCCATAGTGCAATAATTACTGTGCTCTAGAACAATAGAATTCAGTCCATCTATCCTGCTACCCCCTCCTATCTCCCCCCACCTCCCCATTCTCCTTTTCTATCCATTTCCCAGCCTCTCCTTTTGTGCAGACTTTTACTGAGAGCAGTACACAGGCAGGGCTGGAGAAATTTTTCTGACAAGAGACAAGAAAACCTGTTCATATTGCTGCAGAACTTTCATTGTACTGTGAGACAGAAAGAGGTGCTATTCAGAAGAGACAAATGATTATGTTAAGCATTATAAATAGGAGAAAGGAAGTATATCCTGAGTCCAATCCTATGTAAAGTTGAGAGGCTAGAAAAACTTTCTGGAGAGGGTTACATTTAGGGTTAGATCTGAATGATGAACACAATTGCCCAGAGGTGGGAAGGGGGATGGTATTCCAGTGAAGGAGAAGAATATTTCTGGGAAAGTTGAAAAGGAGAAGGTAAAATAGTAGGAAATGAAGTAGTCCCCCATGGTTAGAATGAGCATGAGTGGGAATTCTGTAGAGGCATGAGCGTAGAGACTGCGGAAAGCTTTGCAAGTACTCAGGGAGTAATATGAGTATTACTCATTTTGAATTTGGGATCTTTTTTTTTTTGGAAATTCAGATCAGAAAAGGAAGACCAGAAAGTATTATAGAATAAATGCGGCTTAAAATTAAAAATTCTAACTATTTCTGAGATATATTTTAGCAGATGGAATTGGTGATTGATTGATTGATGTGACTTGGTTACTTGGTGAGTTGGTCATTGAATAACTTGGTTACCTGGGTACGAATGAATACAGGAGGAGGAATTTGTTGTAGATTGATGGATGGTTGAGTTTCAGACTGATGGAGTTTGTGATGGGTATGTGATATACAAGGGAAAATGGATTTCTTCAGATTCTGAGGAAATCAACATGTAGATAGAAGTTTCCCGAAGATGCAGGAATGTGTGAGAGCCTGGGTGATGATGCAGACTAAACTGAGAAGAAAGCCCATGTTAGGACCCTTGAGGTGGGAGTGAGCCAATGAAAAGGCCTAAAGGAGGCAGAGAAGGAAAAACTAGAGTCAAACCAGGCTGGAACTGGTTGATGCTGTGGAGCTGAGAAAGAGGACATGTCATATGGAGGGAAGGCTAAGCAAGAGGACTGAAAGGTGCTTGTTAGATCTGTCCACAGGAATTACTATGACTTTGGGGAGAAAAACTTCTGTAAATAAACTTGAGCCAGACAAAGAATCCAAGAGAGAATTGCAGAGGATAGTGAAGTTAGGCCCCTTTTAAGGTTTGTCTGAAAGACAGAACTATGGCTTACATGCTGGAGTAGTGGGCAGGGTGAAGGCAGGAATGGTAAAAGTAGAAGAACTTTAAGCATGTTCCTAATAGATAAAGAAGCCAGAGTTGAAGTTTTTGGAGTGCGGAAAATGGAGTAACAGGTCATGAGAACAGGATAGGACCTACAATAATGTATGTGTATGTGTGTATGTGTGTGTGTGAGAGAGAGTGAGCGAGAGAGAGAGAGATGGAGAGAGAGACAGAGACAGAGACAGAGAGAAAGAGAGACAGAAATAGAGAGAGATTGGACTTTAGCCACAAGATAGGGAACCTCTTCCATAGTGACAGAAACAAAGGATGAAACAACCTATTTATAAAGCATCATTTTGTACCACAATATTTAAAAGATCTTCTTTAATTTTTTTCCCCCACAGACATTACCCAAAGCAGTCCTTCACCACAGTGGCAGATACACCTGAAAATCTTCGCCTGAAGCAGCAAAGTGAACTGCAGAGTCAGGTAATTTCTAAAAGGCCTATGTGATTGCATTGGTCCTAATGATTTTTTGTTTTTACAGGGTCATTCTTCTGAGTTCTTTTTTGGTCAGTTTGAGGGGCTTAAACTCAGTGCCTGGGTGCTGTCTCTAAGCCTTTTTGCTCAAGGTTAGTGCTGTACTACTTTGAGTCATAGTGCCACTTCTGGTTTTCTGGTGGTTAATTGAAGATAAGAGTCTCAGACTTTCCTGCCTGGGCTGGCTTTGAACCCTGATCCTCAGATCTCAACCCCCTGAGGTTTTTTTTTTTTTGTCGTATTTTTTGTTATGGTCACCAGTCAACATAGAGACCAACACTAAGCCCTTTTGACCCTCCTGGGTGAAGGTACTGAAATCTGTACTGTTCCTAGTTTTGTATCGTTCGGATTATTCTTGGTTCTTTTATTCACAGAAGATTAGGACAAGTAAAGGAGTTCTGGTCAGAGTAAATGTTTCCCAACAATATCAGTTTATTTGGCCTTAAATATTTAAAAACATTTTGTAAATAGTTTTTCCACACACTGCATATGTGGGGGAAACACAAGGTGTTAACTTGACCCAGTTGCATTGCGTGTGAGGCTAACACCCTGTCTGTGTATCTCGCACCAGCTATGAGCTTTGTTTTCATCCTGTCACTTTATTCATATTTTTTCATATGTCACATTGACAGCATGAGCAAAGATTAGAGCGCCACAATTGGCTCCCAGTCAACCATTTTGGATGCCAACTTGCCTTCAATATGGTGAAGTGCACCCACTATGAGTAGGATTTTAAATGGCAGAGTTTTCTACAGGGACACCTAGTCTTGGCATAAAACACTTTGAAGGAGATGACTTTGCCTGACACATTGCAAGAATATGCTGAACAATAGATATTGCAGGTCAGTGGTCAGCTTTCTCCACCAAGGAGGGTGGAAGGAAGGCTATTGGTCCTGTCAGCTGTTTATTAGTTGTGGTGACCTTTGCTCCATTGCCCTGATTTTCTGTGCATTTGTAGAGTGAGTCTCTGTTACCTGCCAGTAGAAATGTGACTGTCAGTATCAAATGAAGTAGGTAAGTATGAAAGCGTTTATGATGATGATGATGAAGGCTTGTGGTGATGATGACAATGGTTCTTAAGAATTGTGATGTCAAGGGAGAAAAGAACTGTATTTGTAAAGGGAAGGGATGTCTGACTAGCAGACTTTAATATCATTCAGGAGCTCCTCCTGAGTTTATTCTTCACAGAGTTCTTGTGAGCGTTCTGTCACTTGGAGTGAAATTATCTCCATAGTGGATGATGTATCACAGAGGAGATTCTGAGTCCCTGTTTCTCTCTGTGAAACTTGGCAGCTACTTTATTCATTTCATTAAAGGAAGTAAGACTCAAAGTAGAATCTATTGTTGCCTAACATGATGAAGACCTTGCTGGAGGCTGATATTTGTGTAAAATGCCAAATCTCTGTGTGCGTGTGTGTGTGTGTGTGTGTCTGTCTGTCTGTCTGTCTGTCTGTCTGTGAGAGAGAGGGGGAGTGGAGAATAAGGTACCTTCCAGAGATCAAAGTTAGTGTTTGTATCAGCTTCTTTCTCTACCATCAAGGCTCCGTGAAAATCCTATCTGTAGATTGAAGCATCATGCAGTCCAGTTCATCTCATTCTTTTCCTTTCAGAATTGCCAGTTAGGGTTAGTGACTCGCCTGTGTTAGTCCTCTGTTCTTGCATAGTAAGTTGGTAAGCTCAGTGATGAGAGGATTAACTAACTATAAATTACTTCCAAAGTACCACGGTGTGACATAAACAGAAATATTTGATTACTTGACTTAGTTCTGTTTTCTAATAGGCTTAAAGTACATCCTCCATAGTTTTCTGAGTAACAGTAACTTGATCAGAAGAGATGCATGTTGGGATTGCAAAGACTGGAGCCCAGCCTTCAAACTCTGGGTGGGATGAACAAGCAGAGATGTTCTTGCCAGCTTCTGTAACAGTATCTCTGGATAGCACCTAATGTTTTGAACTAATGGCTTCAAACATTAAAAGAAAGCAACAACAACAAAAAGTCTAGGAAAGGTGTGCAAGCAAACTGTTGTAGTATAGGCTTGGCATGGGACGCTGAATGGAAGGCAAATAGAATGAAGCCATTCCCTTTTTCCTATTTCATTCCTTTTTTCTGGGCAAGAAGTCACACTTCTGTAAGAATATTTCCTTTTTTTTCAGAAATATGGAAAGATATCTTTCCTAATGGTAATACTCAGTAATAGCATCTGATCTAATTTTAGCCTGATAAATTCATTTGACTTTGCAACAGACCATTTCCTTCTGAGTTCTGATATCTGGGATTCTAGACAGCTCACTAGTTTGGGTGAAAAAATCTGACTATTAATATTTTATGTGCTTGTTTTGGTAATTGGTGATGCTACATGAATCTGATAGATTCATATCTCCAAGTATTCAACTTTTTCAATATTTTAGAATTGTTTGGTTAAAATTAGTTTCTTTTTCTTTTGCTTCATGAAGCTTATCAAATGAGAAAAAAATAGGAAGGAAACACTTTCAGTCCAATTAGGAAGCTATGTATAGTTACCTGCCATCATATATCTACCTTTCTTTTCTTTTTCTCTTTTCTTTATCTCCCCCCACCTCATTTTGAGAGGGTGATAAATCCTGCCAGTATTTTGCCCATATACTCAGTCCTTTGGAGCTTTTATGGGACCCACAGGTGCCAGATTACTAATCTAAAAATGATATCAAGTATTGGAGAATAAACAAGCACACCAGGAATTAGCTTTTTCAAAACTGGTGTTAGACAGTAGCTTGCAGGCATTCCCATCCACTTGGCCAGCCGCCGACTGCAGTGGATGTGGAGTGCCCTAGAACTTGGACTTCAAGAGGGAGAGAGGGAGGGAAGCTCTTTTATCATCTTTGGCTCCCTTTTTATCAGACATCACAGGGTGAACTTCTCCAAAGAAGTAACATCAATGGTGCTTACGAGCCACCAACTGGCTTGCACGGCCCATTCAACAGTGAGCAAAAGAGAAACTTTACTTGTAGTGGAATTAATAACATTGTAGTACACCTGGGTGGCCTCAGGGCTCTTATTACTTGCTTCGGGGCCAGCATCATGTCAAATATATATGTATATATGTGTGTGTATACATGCGTATGTGTGTATGTATATGTATAGATGTGTGTATAAAGATGTGTATGTGTATATATATATATATATATATATGTACACACATCTATACACACACACACACACACACACACACACACACACACACACACGTGTCCTGAAATCCAATGTCCTAACAAAATCAACTTTTTATAAGTTGGTTGCAAAACAACTCACTCTAGATGAAAAGCCTCTCCGGGGAAACTTTAATTTCCTTAGCTTATTTAATATTCTGATGTAGAAAACATTTATTTTTCTAGGCTATGTGGCACCCAGTTTTCTATATTATTGTTATTGTTGTTGTTATTATATTTAAGTAGTTGTACAAAGGAGTTGCCATCCAACAAAGCAGTTAATGAATGCCATGCGTCTTGATCTGTGTCATCCCTTTCCTCATTTTCTTTTTTGGAAGGGCAAGCTCAGATGTTTTGCATACTCTGGGAAAGGAATCTGCAGAGTTCTTAAAGCTGTAGAAATGATTCTTCTAGTCAGAGCCCCCAAAGAACCTAGTGGAGCTGTGCAGCCGAGGAAGAATGAAGAGGGCCTGCCCACCCCCCCACCCTCCTCCTCCTCTTCCTCCTCCTCTCACTCGCAGGGCCTTCGTTAACTCTGTGGGGCACAGCTTTGGCAAATACTGCTCAAAACAAGGACGAAATGTTACCTTCCTCCCCGCTTGGTTGTTGTTTATGTGATGGATGGCCTAGCTGTTTGCCATCATGCTGAAAATAATAGGGATTGGGAGCCTGATCTCTATTCTTAAATGGAGAGTATGTAGTCTGAGTGCTGATAGGATGAAAGATTAAAGTGATTAGGATAGGATAAAAGTCATCTTGCCATCTTCCTGTCTTCAGTCTGCAATCTGCATTGGTTCTTTTTTAATCTTACAAGTTTCTGCAGACATAAAAACAAGGGTCACAGGGAATGTGATATCTGAGGATGAGGAGGTAGCCTGACGTGTGTGTGTGTGTGTGTGTGTGTGTGTGTGTGTGTGTGTGTGTGTGTTTGTGTGCGCATGCAAATGAGACTTGAACTCAGAGCCTAGGCACTGTCCCTAAACTTTTCTTGCTTAAGGCTACTGTTCTGCCACAAGGCTAGTGCTCTACCAAGGCTAGTGCTGAACCACAGCTCCACTTCTGTGATTTTAGTGGTTAATTAGAGATAAGAGTCTCTTGGACTTTCCTGCCTGGGCTGGCTTCAAACTTCAATCGTCAGATATCAGCCCCCTGAGTAGCTAGGCTTACAAGTGTGGGCCACCAGTCTCTGACTGGCAGCATGATTTTTTTTTTTAAAATAAGGGACATAATAGTTAAGCACCTTCACAGCAAGAATGGAGACCTGTTTAATATTCGCCTCTAGAGGTTCAAAAAGTTGGTGGTATGCATGCTTGCCTTTCTCTAGCTTTCCCTGGGCACCTGCCTTTACCTCTTCATTTTATGTTCGTTCCATGTCTAGAAAGTTCTTTCTCAATTCTCTGTTATCTAACCAGCTAGTATAACATACCAGTGGCAGTTACATGTGAAAAGGCATCCACTAGGTGCTGGGGGTAGCTCAGCAGTAGAGAGCTTCCTGGCATGCTCATGGCCCTGGGCTCAATCCCTGGTATGGGGGGTGGTGGTGGTAGGGATGGGAGCTCAAGGGCAAAATAGCAACAGCAGCAAGACCTACAGAAAGAGAGAGAAAGAGAGAGAGAGAGAAGAGAGAGAGAGAGAGAGCGAGCAACCTATTTTACTATGTCTTCAAGCACTCTCAGAGTTGGAGGCCTGGTATTTTTTGTGCAGGCAGATGCATCTTGGATCTGAGGGTGTTCTATTTTCCCTCCAGTTTTTCAGCTTAGCTGATTCTGCTCTTCACTGGATCCTTTCTATCCCTTTTCTCAACAGACTACTTCACGCTTCTAACCTTGAATAGTCTTAGTAGTTCCTGTGTTCTATGGATCTTGGACAAGAAGCCTTTCATACTTGCTTTTAATTTTCTTTTCTCTTTGAACCTAATTTTGGCAGCCTTGTGTTGCAACTTTTTTTTTTTTTTTTTCTATTGAGGCTGCGTCTCATCCCACGTGAAGCATCTTGTAATTCTTGTAAGCTACAATGCATGCCTTCTTGTGGACATAGAGGTAAAAGTTCACAGGGAGAAGTTTTAGCATGCTTCTCTTCAAGGTTCCGAGGCTGGGAAAAGAATGGAAGATTGTATTTCACATTCAGGAAGGATAAATATGAAGAAGAACTTCAAAGGAGAAATATTAATTCACTTGATATGTCACATTTCTTTCAGGGAATGTGGCATGCTGCACAGATGTTAACTCTAACCTTTGAGATTTCTCTGTCCTCCACAATTTCCCATAAGCCAGATTCCCACCCACCTCTCCCTATTTTATTCCTGGATAAAATGATGTAAGAGTCAAAGTGTCAATAGTAGGAGATAGGAAGACAGCCAAGATGTTTCAGCTTATAACATCATGACTAGGTTTTTGGAGCTTTTAATCACAAAGGCCTTGGTGTTTTAGTCTTTATTTTTCTGAAGTGACCTATATCTTTTCCATCTGTTTCCAATGTCCCAACAAATTTGGTTCCTTGATGCCCCCTGTGGCTAATCTTACCTCCCTTTTTATAGCTCCTGCTGGAGGGTGTGGCCGGTGTACTTTGGATGAGCAGGCCGAGATTAAGTGGATCCAAATCAGATAAGTGGCCCTCAGAACAGGGATTTGAATGTACACGTGGCCCCTTGTACTTTGTGGGTCCTCCATCCATGCATTCAACTTACTGTGGGGAGAAAAATACTCAAAAAAGGAACATTGCATCTGTCCTGAACATGTTTTGTTTTCTCTCGTTGTCCTTAATCCCTGAGTAATTCAGTGTAACTACTATTTCCATTGGCATTTACATTATAGAGCTATTAAAAATGATCTAGAGATGATTTGTAGGATTGTGGGAGGACATGCATTGGTTAGATGCAAATAGCTACCCCATTCTGTCTCAGACTGTGGGACTCATAAAGGTGGGAGGGAGTAGGTTTAGAACGAATCCCCTGCAGATACCGTGGAATCCCATGTTCAGGAACCATGGACGTAACATCTGTGATGTGGAAAATATTTTAAAATATTAAATCAATGTGCTTTTCTTTTCCCTCTCTCATAAATCATGAAGAAAACAGGGAAATCAGAGACCGGAGCAATGACCTGTCTTTCCTCTTCTGGCTGAAGTCTCTAGAGAGCGAAGAAGAGGAGGCATAATAGAGAGGGGAAGGGAAATGCCAAAGCAGAGAAGATCACACCCCCAGACACACTCGCGCTTGCTTTCTTTTGCACATCATGGCTTGCTCTCTTCATTTCATCAGCAGCATTCTTGGGGCCTCTGCAGCATGGTGGGTAGGGTGAAAACCTGAGTTGCTTTTTTGTTTGTTTGTTTGTTACCCTGATCTTTCCTATGGTGTGGGAGAGGGACAACACTCCAGGGTGCCTCATTCAGGGATGTTGAAGTTGCATACTGGGCAGCATCCTGAGTATTGCTGCTGTAGGACTGGTATAGCCCTTAAATAAACCAGTGGTGGGTTGTACAAGCGGTGGTGGTGGTTAGAGAGTGCAGAGCACATCGCAAGGATCTTCCCGAGCCAAGAGAGGACACCCAGGAGCTCACCAGTCACAGTCTTTAGCATCAGTGCACCAACAGTGAGCTTGCTTAGAAGTAGGTACAAATGCCACCGAGGTCAGTGGAGTTAGGGGAGAGATGAGAAGATGTGGGTATGGGTCCAAGACTTTCCTGTTCCTTCCCAGGTTGCTAGGACCTTCGCTTGTCACTATGTACATCTAGTCATCATCCTGGAGAGGTTGTGGGAAACAGGAGAGAACACAGATTGACTCAAGTTGATTGGATAATCTCAGTGGGATGGATGTAACTACATTTAATTCCTCCCTCCTCATTGTGGCAGGAGGCTTGGAAGGGGTAGCAGAGCTGCCATAGGTTATCTCAGTACATCGGAGATTGTTAACTGTAGTACACACTTGGACTTTGTGTAGTGAAAGATAGCATTAGGCCAGCTGCCAGGAGATCAGATTTTTTTTAAACCTTTCTTCTATCTATGGGTACAACTTTGAGCACCACTGACCTTTCTCAGGACATAAAATAGGATTAGGATTGGATCAGGTGATCCCTAAAGTGCTTTCTAGTTTTAATGATGTCTGATTTTAGTAGAAAAAAAATGCTTTGCATAACCACTATTCTTTTCCACTGAAAATAATAATAGTCAGATCTGTCATTTCATCTGGCCATTCCTCTAAAGGCTCATTCCCCAGACTGGTCTCAGTAGGGCTGAAGATCATGACTGGAAGATCCCTAAAGATCTGCAAAGGAGTTGACAGACAAATCAGTTACATGGTGGCAGGTGGCTCTAATTTTGGACAGCACAGGCCTGAAGAAGAAAGGTAACAAGGGTAATAGTGTCTGTTTACTGAGAAAAAAAAACTGGATGGAAGAACCCAGGGTGTATTTATAATCCTTAGGTTACATTCCTGTTAGTGCTGAGTGCTTATTTTTATGAAGGAAGAACTATTGGTCACAGAACAATGCAGCATGTGCCCTGTTAGTAGCGAAAACATAGGTGCACATGCAACATTAGAACCCTTTAAAGGCAAAGAGTTTTAGGTTAAAATGCATTTCCAAATTTTCACATAAACATTTCAGCTCAGAACACATGGACTTTCCCCAGTTATCTCAATTGTTGAGGCTTTTATAACCTACATTGAAGTCATTTATGGCCTAGTGCATGACTCTTTAAATGCCTCATTAGATTCCTTTTGAATTTTCTGTGTTGTAATAACCAGAGTCGCTATACTTGTTAAGATACTTTTTGGAAATGTCTGAGCTATGCTAATTTGATTCTTTTAGGCTTTCTCTTTTTTTAAAGTATTTTTTTTTCTTGAATAGCTTTTGATTATGTGGTAGCTTTTGAATTTTGCAAGTTAGTCTCCACAGAGCTGGAGGTGTCATTAAGTGGTAGAACATGTGCTTCGCATGTATGAGGCCCTTGTTTCAATTCCTGGATTATTAAGAAAAAGTCATTTTCTTTTCTTGACAGTGTTTTCCTTTTTCTTTAGCACCCACTTTCACTTTCTAGAAGCAGTTAATTGTATTGAGGCCCACACTTGAGTTGACCCAGTGATACCACACAGTAAGGAGATCCAGCACAAAACCTGTGGATCTCTGTCCAGCCTCTTGCTTTGCTTCTTCATATAGAGGAACTCCACTAAAGCAATTCCACATCATTAACCTAGTAGGCACGTAAGGGGCCTGAGTATTTCTTAATACTCTTAATTAAGTAACTAATTAAGATATTTAAATTAATGAATAAACGAATTAGAAACTGAAACATGACGGACCTCTCCTTTCACTAAGTGAAATTGCAGGGTACACATTAGATAGGTGGAGGAAAAATCCAAAAGCAGGTTATGGACCCCTGACATCCCTCACCTCAGCAACGAAGAGGGGCCTCTGTGTATGGTGGGCAGGGTGAAACCCAAGGGGCATTCCCAGTTCTTAGTCTCTTACATGGTATGGAAGGTGATAGAAGGTCTAGTGTGCCTTATAGTGCTAAGGATGCTTATATGCTAAGGATGCTTGCTGGGAGCTTTCCAGGAAATAGCCCTGACAATTCCTAATAATCTGTATTTGGAATGGAGGATGCTGCTCTGGAAATACTGTCTTGCTCTGACATCAGGCAGCAAGACTAAATTTTCCAGGCAACGCTGGAATCACCAAGGGCCTTTAGGAATAAGGATGGCTAGCATCACACATTAGAGCTGGTGAATTGGATGCTTTCTTCTCAAAAAGTACATGTGTGTGCACTATTTATTATTATTGCTTATTATTATTTTGTGGTTCAGCATTGAACTCAGAGGTACTGCTGAGCCACACTTCCAGTCCTTTTGCTTTAGTTTATATTTCAAATAGGGTTTATGCTTTTGCTGGGGTTGGCCTTTGAGTGAAATCCTCCTACCTCTGACTCCTGAGTAGCTACGATTACAAAGTGAGCCATGTTGCCAAATGAATTATTATTATTATTTTAGAAGTTACCTATCCTAATTATCACTTCACAAGCCTTGAAACTTTATTTGTAGCTTCCACTAATTAGAGAAAGATGTTGCAACTGGAGTTCTAGTGGTGGTGGGGTCTTGTAAAGATGAAATTGGCTCAAAAAATTCTCTGGGAAAGATGCTATGTTAACTTCTCCTTTTTTTCTTTTGGCAGTACTGGGGTTTGAACTCAGAGCCTTGTACTTGTTGGCAGAAGCTCTACTCATGAGCCATGCCTCCAGCTCTGGGCTTCAATCTTTTTTGTTTTTCCTTTTTTTTTTTAAAAAGGCTTCCATTGGGATAATCATATTGTATTCTGAAGTAAAGTCTTGACTTGAATGTTCAGAAAGAGTGGCTGTACCTTTTAAATGGAGTTTCTCTCATTATAAAATGTTCAAAGAGAATAATTAGAATTTTCTTTCCCCCTTCTCCTTCCCTGGCCCTCTGTCATCTTGTGATGAAAAGTCAGGATAATAGTAAATCAGAAATGAAGATGATAGAAATTGACTAACAACTAGGGCAGTTCTGGATCTCTTTTGATGGACACTGAGTATATTCTTACTTATGTAGAGCTGCTTTTATTGAAAAAGAATCTGATCTATACCTATAATCTTTGTATGTGTGTGCCAGTCCTGGGGCTTGAACTCAGCCCTGGGCACTGCCCCTGAGCATTTTGCTCAAGGCTAGTGCCCTACCAGTTGAGCCACAGCTCTACTTGTGGCTTTTTGGTGATTACTTGCAGATAAGCATCTCATTGACTTTGTTGCATGGGCGGCCAAGGTTCTCAGTTCTCAGCCTTCTGAATAGCTAGGATTATAGGAATGGGCCATCGGTGGCCAGCTGTGACTATCTTAAAGTAAAATCAGCATCTTCAGTTGCTGAGTTGGCTTCTTAAGCACACATACTTTTAGATCTTCACATAACTAACTATACTACATTACAAGTTCTTGACTTAAAGTGGTGAAGAATAATGAAGGCAAGAATCCTATCCTGCTTTTAATTAAATAAACAATCTTGAACTTTTAATACAGATTAAAAATTAATTCTGGAATGATTATAATGCTTATAAGCCATTAAAATGAAAACTAAGTAAATCCTAGTTGTATCTACTAGTGGACTGTCTTTTGAAATGGATCATTTGTGTCTGAATCCATATAATACCCTGATATGTCCAATTTCTTTAGCTAGCACTTCCTTGAATGGGAGAACTGGGTAATTTCCAAGGCTTCGAAATGGTGTAATTAATGGTTTAATTTTAAATATTTTAAGTGGTTTAATTTAAAATATTTTTCTTTATATATGAATAACACAGATAACTCTTAAAGTCTGTGTGTCTGTGTAAAATATACACTTAGCTAGCCATGCATATAATATACATCTGTTACGTATGATATGCATATATTTATGCACATATGGATATCTGCACTACTCATGTATCAGTATAAAGATACTGTTAACTTGGAAAGGTAGCTAGCTGTTCAGAAAAATCTACAAGACTGAGAAAATATGGATGTCTTTGCTCTCTTGTTAAAGATTTTGCTCTTGTTAAGGAGATTTTGCTCTTGTTAAAGAGATTGCTCTCTGAGGTACAAGATCCCTATCAGATGAGTTTGCTTTGCATTTCCTGTATCTTTTTCAGTTCTCCCATGCATCTTAAGACAGCTAAAATGGAAAACTACAACTGAAACAGTATTGTTTCTAGAAGTGTTGCAATGAGACGTTTAGTATAAGATTAGCACCTATTTCTGAGGACAGATATCCTTCCATTCTGCAAACATAAACTTAAAGAAGCTTTGCCTGTTTTAATGGGGCTTAGTTTTGGAGCATAATTCCTTAATTTTTGTTTTTCCCTTCTTGTGCTTGATATGGAACTCAGAACCTGGTTCAAGATAGACAAGCACTCTACCATTATGCTATATCCCCAGCCCTCATTTTTTATCCCCAGCCCTCATTTTTTATCCCCAGTCCTTGTTTTGTAGTTCAGGCTGTCCTTGAGCTCAAGATCCTCCTGCTGGTGTCTCTGAGTGCTGGGATTACAGTCATATGCCAACATACGCTGCTTAAGATTTTTTTCAATATCCATTTTTTGTCTCTGTCTTTTGTTTTAGATTTTGTGCTCAGAGCTAGTGCTCTTATTCATTTAATGGCTTAATATTCACTAGCCGTGCTAAGTAATTGTCAGGATTATAATATTCCATTTGATGATAGGGATGATCATTATGAAACAAAGGAGATAGAATGCAGAGTAGTTTCATGAAAATGGAAAGTCTTGCAAGAATGAAGAATTAGACACTTTCCTGAGAGGTGGGAAGATGCCTACTTAATCTTTCTTGGTATTAACTACAAATAGAGGAAAACCATGACATTCTTGCTTTACCAACAAAGAACTCTCACCGAAGGGCCCACCCACATTTCCTGTAATTGATTTCTCTGTAAAAATGCTTCAATTAGTTATAATCTACATTTATGGAGTGCCTTCCTCAGCTGGCACTGCCTGCCTGGGGCTGAGAGTGCGAGCGGAGAGACCAGTTGTGGAAGAGCAATGGGAAGCTGGCTGACCCCTGACTTACACGTGTTCATTGCATCTCTTCAGGAGAGACTCTCACAAATTCTATACTTTTTTCTCTCCTATACCTCATTTGGCTTTCCTTTTCATTCTCCATCGGCATGTTTCCCCATCTTTGGAAGGAAGCCAACATCAGCTTTCAGATTTGCTGAGAAAGATAATATGGACAAGAAACCATCCTTCACCTGGTTTGTTTCTCCCTACCCCTGCCCCCCATTTTTCTCTCCTAGACCCTGTGCCCTTTTGCTCACTATTTGTAGCACTTTCTCCTTCTTAAGGTAATGTGGATCAAAAATGTTTGTGATTATTTTGTAGGCATAGAAAGGACTTGCCAATAAAAGCTTTTTTTTAGGTAGTATCTTCTGCCAAATCAAATTATATCATCAGCAGTAATTTAAGTCTCTTACAACAACTCTGTGGATCTATGGTTTCTAACACTTTTTTGGGGTCAGGGACTCCTTTGGTAATTTGATGAACGCTATGGAGCTTATCCCTTGAAAAAGGTAAAAAACAAAATCCAACTTTAGAATACAATAGTGTATCATTAGAAAATAACTTCTAGGCATCCGGGAAATGGTAAAGCCCTTTGGTAAGATCCCAGAGAGCTCCACATTTATGGGGAGTAGTCAGGCCAGCCAAGGAGAAGGCTGGAGAAGAACTGTTAGTCTCAGAAGCCTGGCACAGACGGACTGTAGGCACAAAAGGTTATGTATTCTCTGCCTTCTAAACACAATTTGTTTTACTCTGATTAGAATATAACTGCTCTGGAAATGTGAAATATTATTGCTTCTTAAGAAAAGCAGTCTATCAACAAATAGTTGCAATTCCAAAGTGCATATACTCTTGGATCCTGCAGTTTCATTCCTGGGGATATTTCCCAAGGAAACAAAATTATCAGCATAGACCATGTCTGTACATGCATCTCTATGACAGTCTTGCAAAAATCTGCAGAGTAGAAACAGGGAATGGTGGAACAATGAAGATCATTATATGAAAAATACCATGTCATGCTTAAAAAAGAAGTAGAGCTACATCAATTGCCTTGGAGGGATGCCCATGTGTTATTTAGTGAGATGCAGAAAAGTGGAGATGACAGAAACATTTGTGTGTACTGCACCAGCAGGTTTATATCTACATATACTTCTGATTACAAATGTAACTGTAGGAAGACAAATAAGGGCTAATGTATTGTAGGTTGTTAACATTGGTCTCTCAAGCTTAGACAAGGTGAGCAGAGCAAATAAAAGGGAAAGATAAAGACTGCAGTAATTAACAAAAAGTATGTGTATTAAGACCTTACACATTTGTGTACACATTTGTATCAATATATATCACACATTACATAATATAATATATGGAACATATTTATGAATTATGTAATATATATTATATAATACTACATACTATGTATATAATGTCATATATCACAAATCACATATGGTTAATGTATAACACATGATAAATAATGTATAGCATATAACATATAACCATATATTTTATATATAGCATGTGTTATATATATATGTAGCCATAGCATATATAATATAAAATACACTATATACTATATACTATAAACTATAATATAATAGAATATATAATATAAACAGTAATATATAATATTAACTATAATATAACCTAATATATGGTATAAACTATATATATATATATATATAAATATACATATTATACATATTTTGCATTATACATATTACATATTAGGGCTTGAAATCTTTTTTAAATTAATTAATTTTATTTGTTATTATTGTAAAGGTGATGTACAGAGAGGTTACAGTTACATAAGTCATGTAAAGAGTACATTTCTTTTTCCCTCCTGTCCCTACCCTCAAGTTG
Organism: Dipodomys spectabilis; assembly: GCF_019054845.1. Classification (NCBI taxonomy): domain Eukaryota; kingdom Metazoa; phylum Chordata; class Mammalia; order Rodentia; family Heteromyidae; genus Dipodomys; species Dipodomys spectabilis. The sequence continues at coordinate 11,689,296 of NW_024870773.1, forward strand.
TATAGTTCATTTTCAACATAGGATCTAGTTTCACTGCTGCATTTGTTCATCCTTTGTCCTATCATTTATGTGGCCCCTTTACCCTCCCAAAGACAGATAATTGAACAAACAAAACAAAAGGAAATAAAAACTAAAACAGCAACAGCAACAACAAAACTGCTTGTTTCCACTTCCTGGAGTTCATTTCAATAAATGTTATTTTATATGGCAGGATGCACATCGCTATTGTGCCTATGTGATCCTCTCCTAAGAATATCTTCCTTTGTTCTCAGTGTGTAAAAGCCTAGAGACATGCATAATTTATCATTTATCGGTGTATTTTTTCTTTTACAATTTAGTGTATTTATTTGTAGATTTATAGGCACATTCTAGTTACTACAAATGAGGGAAACTGCAACCTTTGGGTTTGGCTTACTTCATTTATTACAAATTTTTCCAAGTCTTAGCTATTCCTTATGAATGGTACAATTTCATTCTTTCTGATGGATGTTAAATTCATATATATATATATATATATATATATATCACTTTTTCTTGATTGATTTGTTCATTGAAGTGCATTTGGTTGATTCTGTATCTTGACTATGGTAAACAATGCTGCAATGAACATGGTTGTGCTGGTAGCTTTAGTGTGGCATGGTTTGTGGTCTATTGGATAAATGCACAGGAGCAGAATTGCTGGATGATAGGGAACCTCTATGTTTAGTCTTTTGTTGTTGGTGGTCATGAGGCTTGAACTCAGGGCCTGAGCACTGTCCCTGAGCTTTTATGCTCAACATAGCACTTTATTACCACTTTGGACCATAGTACCACTTCTAGTTTTCTAGTGGTTAATTGGAGATAAGTTTCACAGACATTCCTGCCTGGGCTGTCTTTGAACCATGATCCTCAGACCTCAGCCTCCTGAATAGCTAGAATTATAGGCATGAGCCACTGGTGCTTGGCTATTTTTAGTCCTTTGAGGAACCTCCATACCGCTTTCTATAGTGGTTGAACAAGTTTGCATTCCTACCAACAGTGTAGTAGAATTCCTTTTGGCCACATCCCCACCAGCATTTATTACTGTTGGTTTTCTTGATAATGGCCATTCTAACAGGGATGAGGTGGAATCTCAATGTTGTTTTGATTTGCATTTCTTTTATGGCCAGAGATGTTGAACATTTCTTCATGTGTCTATTGGCCATTTTTATTCCTTGTGAGAAGTGTCTCTTAAGTCTTTAGTCCATTTATTAATCTGGTAGTTGTTTCTTTGAGAGTTTATTTTTGGGGGCTTTAATTTTTTTATTTATTGCAAAGGTGATAAATAAGAGTGTTACAGTTACATAAGTATATAGGTAATGTAAAAATATATTTCTTTTTGAACACTGATGCCCCCTCCTTCATTTTCTCCCACGTTCCCTTCCCCTTCTCTTCTCCCTCTACATTGTAAACTTCATTTTGACCTCTAAGTATATTTTAGATATGAGGCCCTTGAGTGATGTATAGATGGTAAAATCTTCTCCCATTCTGTGGGATTTCTATTTATCTTGTTAGTTGCAGCCTTTGTTGTACAGAAACTCTTCAGTTGTTGTAATCCTATTTATCCAGTCATTCTATGTTTTGGAACCTGAAATCTTCCTGCTGATATTTCTCATAGTTTATTACTCTGAATCTACTTTTTTTTTTTTTTTTTTAGCAAATGTTTATTGCCTTTTATGTCACACACAAAGTTCTGTGCCGGGCAATTTCCAGAGAATTAAAATGTAAGGGGTATGTTTGTGTGTATGTGTGTGTGTGAGCGCACATGTTGGAGAGTGTTTGAACTTGATATCTTTGTAAGGGCTGCATTGGAACTTCCTCTCATCAGTCTGTTCTTTTACCTGTTTATTTGCTTGTCTATATGTATAAAATGGAGAGTATAAAGTACTACTATCATCTCAGCAAGAACTAAGAATTTGTTTGGAATGAGGGCTTCATTTTCCTTCTTTTGCCTCTACTAAATAACCCTCAATTTGCAAATTCCCCTACAGGGGTGCCCAAAGTCCTTGAGAGAACAATACAGAGAACATTTTAGGAAAAAAGAAACATGAGATATTTTCTATGGATCACGTGTCTCAGAATTGTGGTTCCCTGCTCACCAGCCATGTAGGTATTTGAATATATTGAAATTGCCCATTCATGGGCTTGGCCCCATACCTATTAAGAGTGTAGCCCAGTAATTGATATTGTTACTGTCTCAGATAATTCTTGTGCATGTTGGTATTTGCGCAGGTTGGTATTTTTGTCCCAACTACTGTCCCTCTTTTTCCATATCATGGAAAATGTAGATATTTTTGCTATCTGATAGTCAGTCTAAGTCTTTCACAGTGCTGCTTTGAAAGATTAGCCCAGGCCTATGTGGTGGCATACTCAGGAGTCAAAGACAGCTGTGGGATGCCACTTACAATTTATAACATTGTTCAAGTTCCAAGCAAATTGAATGTAGGGAAGAGAAGGAATAATTTAGTTCAATGTGAAGCACTTACTTATTTGATTCAGCAAGTACTTTTTTTTCTGTTACTGAAATTGATTCAGATTATTGCTGTTTAATTCATTAGTGATATTTTTATTTTAGAGGAGATCTTATAAGAGAAAACTTTTTTCAGTCAACATTATTGCCACCAAATAACAACCTCCTCCTAATTTAAAAAAAAATATAGGCCAAAAACTTAAAGGATTTAAAATATCAGCAATCTGATGCTCAAAATTTCAAATTTCTTTAATATGCCAGATCCAGCATAATGTAAATGTGCATACGTATATGAAAAGATTCACGTCAGAATGTATTTTGTCTTTGTAACTATAGCAATAACAAAAATTTTACCCATGATACAACTTTTTTTTTAAAGAGGGGTGATTCTTGATTCTTTGGACTGTTTTTGATTTGTTTATAAGTTGTATGTGCATGTGCGCACACCAGTTCTGGGGCTTGAACTCAGGGCCTAGGCACTGTCTCTGAGCTTTTTCTTGTTTTACTACCTGAGCCACAGCTCTACTTTGGCCTGCTCAGGTTGACTTTGAATCATGATCCTCAGACCTCAGCCTTCTGAGTAGCTAAGATTACATTTGTGAGCCACTGGTGCTAATCTGTTCATAAGTTTTACGAAACAAGAATGGCAAGTGCTGTTGTGTTCTTTTTTCATTCACATGTATATCTCTCTATCCATATTTATCTTTTTCATAAATTTGGCCAAGAAATTTAGAAAGTAAATTTTGGTATTTATCTAAAAATCTCAGAAGTAATGGAAGCAAAGGCCAATCCATATGAAAAACAGAATTTTGTGACTATTTTTCTATATTCCTCATGCAGTTGTACCTGTGTAGTTAGCAGCTTTCATCCTTTTCTGAAAGTTCTCATCTGAGAACCTTTTATCTCCTCAGCAGGATGTATACAACCTAAGTCCATGCAAGAAGCCCATGACATCATTCTTCAATCAATAATCATTGATTGAGAAGAGTTGATTTCACAGCTATGTTTTGGTGCCTAGAGGGATTCAAAAGGGAAAAGTCATGATTTCTGTCTTTGAAGAATACTCTGGTTCAGAAAATAGTTCAAATGGGCATGTTATGACATGGTTCCATAACAAAAGGCCCTTTGGTAAATACTAGGAAAACCCGCTTTAAAAGGGGGATTAGAACTAGTGCGTGTAAGACTGGTGAGAATCAGGGATGAGGACAGAGTTGTTCAGCTCAGTTGTCAGGAGAGGAGACAACTGAACAGGCGTAAGACATGAGGGAGAAGACATGAGACTAATTCATAAAATTATATCCATTGCAAAGGCTGTAGCTGGCTGGCATGCAAGGTCAGTCAGAGAGGCTCTGTTGCTATATTAGTCACTTTTCAACCATAACAAACAGGAAACCTAAGAGAGTGAGCATCTGAAGGGGAAAAGTTTATTTTGGCTTACAATTTTGGAAGTTTCAGTCTGTGATCACTTGGCCTTATTGCTTTGGGTCTATAGTAAGACAGTGGGAATGTGTGATCAAACACAGTCTTTTACATTGTCACCAGAAAGAGAAAAAGTAGGGGCACTTCATAGTCCCCTTCAGGACATTTTCTCAATGACAACTTCCTCCCAGTAGGGCCCACCTCTTCAAGATTCCAACACTTCCCAGTCCCCCCACACTGGGGGCCAAGCCTTTAGTACACGGGCCTTTTGGAAACTTTCAACATCCAAGCTATGGTACCTGATGAGATTATCAGAATAAGGAAAACACTATGTCATGGAAAACACTATGTCATGGGAAACTCTTGATATAAAGGGTTTGTGAACTGGGAAAACTAGTGGGATTAAAGGAGTCTGTGTGAGGAAGTGTGGGGCAGGATCAGGGTGGTGATTCCGAGAACAGAGGAGTTATACTTGACATTTCTTTTGCAGAAAATTGGTTTAGGGACACATTGGGGAAACAACTAAAGCTACATAATGGAAATATTTATGGAGGAACTGGTTTAATCCTGGTGGACACAGTCAGTCATATGGGTGAGACATACTGAATAATGGTGTGAAATAAGCTGACTCACTAATTTTTTTTAAAGTCTTTAAATTTTCTCCCACCAACAATGAAGTAAGGTTCCCTTCTGTCCACAACCCCTCCAGCATCTGTTGTTAGTAGAGTTCTTTTTTTTTTTTGGGGTCCGGTAGTGGGGCCTGAACTCTGGGCCTGGGCGCTGCCCCTCAGCTCTTCAGCTCAAGGCTAGCGCTCTACCACTTGAGCCACAGCACCACTTCCAGCTTTTTTCTTTTTGCTTATGTGGTGCTGAGGAATCGAACCCAGGGCCTCATGCATTGCAAGGCAAGCACTCTACCACTGAGCCACCTTCCCAGCCCCTAGAGTTCTTGATTCTAGCCATTCTAACTGGGGTGAGGTGGTATCTCAATGTTGTTTTGATTGCATTTCTTTTATGGCTAGGGAGGTTGAGCATTTCTTCATGTGTCTATTGGCCATCCTTCTTTCCTCTTCAGAGAAGTTTCTCTTTAAGTCTTTAGCCCACTTATTTATTGGGCAGTTGTTTCTTTAAAGATTTGTTGTTGGGGCGTTTAATTTTTTGAGTTCCAGATATATTTTAGATATGAGACCCTTGTCCGTTGTATGGCTAGTGAAGATCTTCTCCCAATCCGTGGGCTTTCTATTGATGTTGCTAGCTATGTCCTTGCTGTGCAGAAGCTCTGCAGCTTCATGCAATCCCATTTGTCCAACCTTTCTTTGATTTGTTGTGTTTCTGGGTCTCTATTAAGAAAATTTCAGCCTGTGCCAAGGAGACTTAAGGTATCTCCTATTCTGTCCTGTAATGTTTTCAGGGTGTCTGCTTTCACTCCATTTGGAGTGGATTCTGGTTCAACAACTTTGGAAAGTAGTATGGAGGTTCCTCAAAAGACTCCACATATAGCTCCCCTATGACCCAGCAATCCCACTTTTGGGCATTTACCCAAATGATCACAAACAAGACCATACTAAAGCTACCAGCGCAACTATGTTTATTGCAGCATTTACCATAGCTAAGATATGGAACCAACCTAGATGCCCCTCAGTAGATGAATGTATCAAGAAAATGTTTTATATATATATATATATATATATATATATATAAAACACACACACACACACACACACACACACACACACACACACACACACAATGGACTTCTTTGCCTCCATCAGAAAGAATGACATCACCCTATTTGTTAGGAAATGGAAAGACTTGGAAAAAATTATATCAAGTGAAGTAAGCCAGGCCCAAAGAAACATAGGTCCCATGGTTTCCCTTACTTGCAATAACTAGTATATGTCTGAGACAAGCAGAAACGGTCAGATAAGTTGATGTTAGGCAAAATGAACCCCAAGATAAAGACTCAAATGGTTTTTCTTTCTTGCTATTGTTTCTAATAAGATGATTTCTTTGTTGCTTTGTATGTCCCTCCCCCACAGTATAACCCCTGTTTTCACTGTATTTGATGATGGTATAATTTGTGGAGGGGAAGGGAAAAAACAAAGTGTTTAAATAAGGATACAGGTGGACCCATTGCAATAGTGAGATGTACAAGACGTTATGTTGAAAAACGAACTTTACAACTTTGGCACGGGGCAGGGCAGGGGGAGAGAGATAGGAAAGGATGGGAAGGGGAAACAAAGGAGGAGGCAACAATGCTTGACAAGAAATGTACTCATTACCTTGCTCATGTAATTGTAATCCCTCTGTATGGTATTTTCACAATAAAAAGATGTAAAACAACAACAATGCTTCAAAATCAGTACAGGATTTAAAATAGAATGAAAACAAGACATATATGCTATAAAAGTATTAAAGAAAATAGAAAACTAAAAAAAAAATTCCAGGATGAATAAAGACATGAGTTATACTAAAAAAAAAAAGTCTTTAAATTTTCTATGTGTTTCTGGTTTTTGAGTATTTGTTTCCATAATAAAATGCAAATACTATCTCACAGATCTTTGATGTGGTAAAAATTCTATAGTTTAGAATAAGTTTGTAGAATTTCACACAGGTGGTGTGTAAATGCCAGATGACTGACTTATGGTATTTATTTTCAAAATAATCTTCAATTCTATAGGATATTTTTCTGGCATAAGACACAAAGCTCTGCTGCAATTATTTGTGAATAGTTTTCATGAAGCATGCTAGTAAGACTATTGTAAGTTAACATTTAAAAGAACAAAGTCATTGCAACATAAAAACAACAACAACAACCTTCTCCCTTCATAAGAAGTACTTCCTTCTTGTCTAACAAGTATTTGTTCCTTTTTGGATGTTGATTATTTATATCAAGCTGATACTTTTCATCTCTGGAAAAGAATGGTAGGAATACACTTAGAAAATCGAGCTAACCAAAATTACAAAACAAAACAAAAACTACTTTGATTACTATATAAGGGGGAAAGGGAGTTTGTGAGCTATCTCTATAAAGTGTATGATTTTATTTCAATCCATAAATTTTCAAACAAGTAACATTTGAAAGTGGGTGTATAGAATGGGTACACCAAATTGCTACCTAACAGTGCAAGAAAATCCGTTCTTATTTTCTATTAGAAAACAAAATAAATGGCTATTAAAAAATACTTGATTTTGAAAGATTGTGTTGGCTTGCAAAGAACATTAAGCTTCTGTAGTCTGTTCCCACATGGAGCACTAAGTTAGTCACCTCCTAATTACTGAAAATTGGTCTTTACCAATAATGGTAATGTTTTCCTGGGCTTTTAATCTCCCTGGAATATGTATGATAAAACCATGTCTTGCCTTGCAGATTATTTATTCCGGTAGGCCATGAATTTATGTTCACTTGACAACTTAGAGAATTCTTCATCTAAAAATTTATCTTTTGGCACTATATCACTATGGATTCTGGAGTTATTAGCAGTCTGTGCATCCATGCGTGCATGCCTGCTTGTGAACTTGCACGTGCGTGCATGTGTGTGTGTGTATGAGAGAGAGAGAGAGAAAGAGAAAGATACAGATGACACTTTGGATTGCCAACCTTCCTCTTGTAACAATTCCCTCTCTCCCTTTGGACCTCTCAGCTTTTTGTCTGGTGATCTGTCACAGGCTAGCCCTGAAGGTCAGCAGTGGTATCCAAACCTGGTTTTAGACTAGCTTAATCCTGAAACATCCATCTCTCTGACATTGTTATAACCCATATCTGCATTGGGTTCCAGAGGGAAACACAGGGCTTGGGTATAGAAGGAATACTTCCTGAGCAGGAGAGCTCAGGATCTCTTTTGGAGGCGTTAGTGACTAGGGACCAACTCTCTATCTCTACCCAGTGCTTCCAGACCTTTGTCTTTGGCTCCAACTGTGGTCCTGTGACCTCTGTCTTTCTTCTCTGCCTTCATTACATTGGTTTCTCTTTAATACATCAATTTCTCTCCCCCCACATTTCTGACTCCAAAACAATTGAGCACCCAGAAAGCTTATAGTTACATCATTTGGTGACCTCTCCTCCCTATCAGTATTTTCACTTATATAGAGCCATTTAAGGATGTTACTTTCTTACTTTTGTTAAATTGGAGGAGGAGTGTCTTGTTTCAGCTTGTGGTAAGTATTCAGCTTTTCTATCTCCCAGTGTTCAGTTTCTATTTTAATAGGTTTTACATAATTAACATTGACCACAAATGTATTACCTTCTCCTTTACAAACACTATTTTTCTGCTTCACTTGGGTCTCCTAGGAATGATTTCTGGTTATTTAGTGACCTTTGCTATTTACAGGTTAGCATTCTGCATCTTTTTGTGGATGAAGAGGGAAGATGGGAGACATAAGTAAAAGCAGAATCCCCGTAGTTTCAGCATTGGGAACTCTATCAGACCTCACCCTTCAACTTAGTGTTCCTTTCTGATTTTTCATATGGATCATGCTAGGGCCGAACAAATGCTCCTTCCACAGCAGAGCAATAAATCCATCCTGTAATTCTCTGGTCTCCTCTGCCTGACTTTTCCTCTTCTCTTAGTGGCCAAAGTTCTTTCTGAGAGATTCACCAGCAGCCTACTTACACCACCCTAGGCTTCCTTCCATATATAACAATTCATGGCAGCAGTTAGAGTTCATTTTTTTTTTTTTTCCGAGAAAGAAGTACTTTATAGTGAATGTCGGTATTGCTTGAAATCATTTACCCGTGGAGAGTTCATTATATTCCTTCATCATTATGGTTTGCATCACGTGATCTTTCCTCAAGCATCAGCCTGGTGAACCAATGATGAAATTGCATTTCTTTGAATTAGAGTGCAGATTTTTATGGGGGGGGGGAAGATATTACAAGAGAAATGTTCATGTTTATGTCAGAATAAATGTCGAAAGCTTCACAGCCTCCAAGGATGCTGCATCCTTTGTAGGAGACCATAGGAGACCATGGGACCACTGTACTAAGCCCAGGGTATCTGACGTGTTTGGTGTAAAGTTCCTGTGGGACTAGAAGAGTAGAGCATCACTCCTAGCTCTGATTGTTATCCCAAAGTTAGGTTAGGCAATCAGTTAGGCAATGAACAGATGATAGTTGAAATAGAGTCCTCTCATTGAGGTCTGCCTACTATCTTTTTTCCTTGTCTACACTCCCATCTCTGGGATTTTCCTATGGTAAAAGTCAATCCTAGCATTGGAAAGTATTTTGACAGTACAGATGGGAATAGTTAACGCATAAGTTCCTTAGCTCATGCACCAGGGAATTATTGCTTGCTTGGGCTCATTATTTGCCTGGCTTCATCCCTAGGCCTTTCCTGACCCTGAGTATCCAATGTGCCTTCACTAGTTCCAGATGGCTGACCTTTTTGTCTTGTGGTCAGTTCCCAGACTCTGTTGTGAATGAGACCTGCTTCCATGGTATCCTAGAATTTCAACTTGCGTGATCTGTGTTCTGGATGGACAGGAGTCACTCAAGGGAAACATGAAGTGACTGAGTTAAATGACTTCATGGGGCTGTTTGTGAATTTATCTTAAGATTTTTATGGGGTATCAGAGTTGACATTTTGCAGAGTGTTAAAAACAAAGCCAGTTGGATTTTTAATGTAATATGCAGACAGGATAGTATTATTGCCGTGTGCTTTCTTATAATTTCCATCTTTCCTCTTAGCCATCTGCTGGCTTATATATGTTTTATTATGATGTCAAGTATGAGGCACGGATATGGCATTTTTTATAGTTCTACAATGTCTTCTGCTTTCTTTTATCTTCTTTCATCTTCTTTAATCTGCAGTCAGGGCTCATGGTTTCCCAGTGCTTATTGTTTGTGAGAGTTCCAGAAAGAATGAAGACCTTTTCTTTGTGTTCCCCAAAGATCCTAGATGAATAATTGAGTGAAGGGCTGCAGTCAATACCAGATATTTCTTAGTAGAGGATAAAGTTGATCTGATCTTTGCTCAGGCAAAGGGTGTTTTATCCAAGATCTCAGTTCATCCTTACAATAATCTGCTTGAATAAGTACAGTGGTCCTTTTCTTATAGGTGAGGAAGCTGTGGCTTGAGGCGGTCCTCTAACCTGCTTGGGTTGCTCTGTTACTCAGGGCTATCTCATTGTGGTTGTTGTTATGACAAATCTGTGGTTATATGCTTACATCAGTGATTGGACACTTTGGGCTTAAAATTCTCCAAGACCTCTTGATTAGGCGAAGTTTTCAAATGCAGAATTTGAAACTCATAATTCCTAGTAAACCATCCCATTACTTTTTTATATCTCAATAATTTTGGTGATTGGTTTCATTTGTTTCATTCAGTGACTGCATGCTAATGATTTTAGCGAGGTGAGGTATTCTTCTAATGGCTCTGTTGTTTTTTGTGATTTATCCATCTTAATTGGTGTTGAATAAATGTCCTCATGTTTTCTGAGTTGACTGTTCTTTTTTTTTTTCTCCAAATTCTCCTTATAGGTTCATCTCATGTTTCTAATTTTTACCTTCTTATTTCTAAAGTTCCTACTACCCCAACTATTGATGCTTAATTTATCATAAGCCAGAATAAAGTAAAGATTTCTCACATTTCAAATATATATTTTTACAAGTATACTTGATCATAGAAAGGATCCAGTTAGAGTAGAAATTTAAAATTTCAGTGTAAGGGTATTTTGCTAGGTGAAAAGCTGGGTAAACACTTTATACTATATTGGAGAATTAGTTACTAATTCTGAGTTCTTCAGTCGTTAATATGTATGCCCAAATATGTGTTCTGTTTTATCCCTAATTCCTGGTCCTCCTGAGACTCTCCAGTAACCTAGATCTGCATTACTCTACATTTATTATGATATGCTAGTAGATGCTCCAAATTTTCCTAGTTGGATTGCAGTGTAATTCCTGAACTTGCACAGCCTCTGGTTGGCATGCAGGATTACCTGGGAGTGAGGCTAGCATAGTTACCCAATTGATGGGTACAGTGGGACCACTTGAAGTGCTGCCATGAACAGGGCAGGGCTCACCGGTGATTTTTCCTGTGATATCTTTATTCTCGATTCTTCTGGTGCTGAAGAGAATTGAAAGACAAAAAAAAAACCATAACAGATATTTATGAATTTAATCATAAAGAAAACAAGACCCCCCTAGAGGAGGAAGTGTCTTAATAGAGGAACAGGTCCAGGTTATTTGAGGAGAAGCTGGGAGTGTGATTGATGTTGATTGATCACCCGCAGGTGGAAATGGTACCATTTGTAGAGGATCTGAAGGATGCATGTTCTTGAACAACTTTTGGTGCATGTTCTTGAATAGGCGAGAAATTTGCCAAAAGTGGTGTTATGGAAGATGACTCTGGCAGCAAATAAATCACATCAGGAGAGATGTGAAGTGTAAGGGTCAAGTCAGGAGACACCATGGGGAAAGTGAATGATAACCAGATAGTCAAGGAGACAGGAAGAAAGGGAGGGAGGATTTTGAGAGAGGCACGTTTGGAGGAGCAATTGTATGGAAGTGGAAAAGGTGGTGGTAGCTCTGGAATTTTCTTTGGGGGAGCTTTCTTTGGGGACTCTAGCAGGAAGTGGGAAGGGGGCACTCAGGCCATGTGTTTGGATTCTGTGTTCATATAGCAAGGATACTACTTATTGTGGAGTTTGTGTGGTTTGGTCCTGTTTGAGGTGGTGAGGAGGTTGTCTGGTAGACATTGTGATTGCTTCTCTCTTTACCCCAGGTGCCTCTCTTGACAGTGCCTCTGAGAGAGATAGGACCAGTCCAATGTGACTGGTGCTTTTGCTATTCTAGACCTAGTACTGTTGTCAGGACAGAGGTGTGTGTGTGGGGGAGGCGGGGGTGAGCACAGCAGCGGGCCCTGCTGGGTTCACTGTTTATTGAAAGGGAGGGACACTGATCAATATATTTGTATTCACAAACTGCTTTGTTAAGTGGACATTCTTCTGTGTGACTACTTAATCATTAAAATTTAAAAAATGATCTTTGTAAAAATTTGATGCACAAAGTAGTGAGTGAATGAGTTCAAGACCAAGCACTGAGATGCAGAGTTGGATGCAATTGGGTGGATAGCAGGTGAAGCCAAAGAAGAGTTGGGTGCCAAAACCTTTTCAGACTCATTTTCCATTGCAATATAGAGAGATTGAGTGTTGTAAAACAAGTTTTATGATTCGTGGATAAAACACCCTAGTTTTATAGGTTACACATAATGAATTATTACCCAGTTTGAACATTGTTTTTTTTTTTCCCCAAAAAACGGCCACGGGAGTGACTGATTACACACTCATTGCACAATTTGTTCTGGTACTTACACAGAGAGAAAGAGGACAGAGGCAAGTCTTAGCACAAAAAATAGTCACTTTTCTCTTAGTATTATTGTGTATGGGAAGGGGTTGGACTGAGTTTTATATTTGTTCAGCTTTGACATTAGTCTTGATGTTGAGGGGTATCAAAAACACCCCTGTAAAACATTCTGTCTCAAGCAATCAATACGACACCTTTAAGAAGGTATAACTTTTGCACTTTAATAGCTTGGCTAGCAAAGCTGGCTTTTATAGAGTCTGACCCCCTGGGAGGCTATGGAATGTGAAGAAAATGTAAGGGTTTGGTAGTGAGGTAAACTTGGATTTCGGTTTGTCTCCACCACTTACTATGATGTGGCCTTGGACAAGTTATACAAGCTTTCATTTTCATTTCAAAGTGCTGATTCTCTTCTCTAAAGGTTGCTGTGAGGTTGACGATAATGTCTTAAGCATGTGGGTCCAGGGCGGATTCTGACACGTAGCATGCAGTGCAACACATGCTAACGCCACTCACTGTTCTCAAGATGCCAAGGTTTTATCCCCACATCATTGTCCATAGAGTGATTGTTGCACAACATTGCACATGATGGCTCTTTTCCTTATTTTGGTGGAGAAGGATGGAGATTGTGAGTAAGAAGTCATTCTGGAAATAAGATCTAGCCTTACCTCTTGGGAAAAAGTATGTTCCCCAAATTTAACTTGGGAAATCCTTGAAGACTGAAAAAAAAAAAGAACATGAATTCAGATCTGGGTTAAAATACCAACCGATGATGAACAAGCCAAGTGAAAAGATAATCCAAACAGCAAATCTCCATTGTAGGGGGTGATGCACTCTCATTCACGCACAATAAACTAGATTGGGAAGGAAATAGTTTTGATAGCCTGGATGTTACCCAATAACCCTAAAGCTCTGCCTCAGAATGGTGCCTTCCACTTTGGTGGTCGGGCAACTGTGTAAGAAGCATCTACAGATCTTCAGCCTTCCCAAATTCATGATGAATTCTGCATGGCCCAAGAGACCTGAATCTTGTTGGTAGACATGAGTCTTGTAAAGGAATCTGGCCTTGGAAGGAGAGTGCTTCCTTTTTACAATGAAAAAAAAAAAAGAAGATTTAAAAAAATGAACTGTGAAGGATAAAAGGCATTAGTATGGCATGGGGTGAGCTGGTTGAGACAGCATTTAAGAATTGCTGCTCCCAGCCTGCTCCCAGCCAGCCCTCTGCATGCACAAGTAGCTCTTTCAGGCTGAGCCACGTTTGCAGAGATAGCTTTGAAACTGCTGTGTCAACTTTAGGATGTGTGGAAATGGCTAGAGAATAAATCCTGAGAGTAGGTTTTGGAGATTAAAGAAAAAAAAATACCCCACCACCAAACAAACAAACAAATGAATGACTAAGAATGTTTTGATGTGCAGAGTGATTAGCAACAGCTTATAGAAAAAGGAACCAGTAAAGAAAGCTAGGGCTGTCTTTGGCTTTCCAGCCTCCCCTATGCGTCACTGATAGATCTGACTCCTCTGTTACCATAGAAGTGTTCACTGGTATTCCCCTGCGTGAGGTATTGCTGATACGTCTCCTAATTTCCCTGAACTAGAGAATCTTTCCTTTTGGGTTTTGATCAAGCTCAGGGACCTTTTTTCTTTTATGTGGTGGCTTTAATTTTGTACCAGAATGATAGCTATTGGCCTGAGCCTTTTGTCTCACGGGCAGGGTGGCCAAGCAGCTACATTCATTCCTGGTGCCATTGCTTATCTGTTGCCTTCCCAAATACTGGCACAGGCCACTATCCCCAGCCCCTGGGAGTATAAACATCATTTTGTTTTTAATGATGTCGGTCCTGTAAGTAGGATTTGCTTCCTGTTCTCAGTCAGGTTATTTTCAGAAAAATCATTTCTTTCCAAAATATCTCTCTCCTCTCTCTCTCTCTCTCCCCCCCCCCCCCTCTCTCTCTCTTTCTCTGTGTGTGTGTGTGTGTGTGTGTTTCCTGTCCTGACTGTGGGTCTTTATTTCAAAACTAAGTAGTTCTCTGTGTCTTCAACTGTTTCTCCCAACTCAAGTTTGGTATATGATGGCTAACAGGAGGAGTGATGAAGAGTGCAGGGCCATTTGCTAATTACTGCAGTAACTTCATATGTTTGGCTTCTTAGTTTCTGGCCAATGAAACAATCTATATTTTAGTCTGAATTCTGAAGACAAAAAGGCATTGAATTAATTACATTTGAATCATCTTCATATCCATTCATTACTATGGTGATTTTTTTCAGGAGGGCTGAGACGGATGGATGTAGTAGATGCAATTATGCTTTTTTTTTGGATCCCCTAGATTAAATTCATTGAAAGATCCCCCCAGAGATACCTTAGCTGTACTTTGCCTCTAGCCTCCTTTCCATGGAATCCGTTTCAAGTTCAAATACATTTTGTCTGATAAATTGACTACACATAGAGGGACTAAAGAGAGCAATTAAGTATGACATCAAATAAATGACTCAGTGACAAGGTATATTCCATTTAGGTCAGCGCAATTCAGAATGTGAGAAAACATGATTTAGCTGGCTGGGCTGAAAGGCAGTTTAAATTACTGGATGGCAAGAATCACTTTGCACTCCTGAGTTTGGTAATTGGAGGTTTGTAACATTTGTTGTGCTTGCTGTGAGATGATATGCGGTGAGGTGGTTGCAGTGCTTCTGTGGCCATTGTTTTGTCTGATATTTGGAGGTGTGGTCGAATCTTTATGCATACAATGAAGTGCTATTGCGTAAGATGAAGTGATAAGTGGCTGAAGTCCAGGATAAATCAATGTACTTTCTCCTTAGAGGTTTCATTAGAGTGGCAGTGCCTCGATCGGGGAGTGGGCACCTTGTGTAATGGATAGCAGTATTTCCCCCCATTCCCCACCTCCCTCTTGTAGAAGCATATTTTACACCTTTGCCAGAAGACTCTAGGGCTTTCTATCAGACAAGATACCATTGTCTTGTTTATGTTGGGCTTGGGACTCATGCTGGCCAGTGGTTTACCAGTAGACAGTGCTAGTAAAGGTTTGGATGCTCTTGTGCTTTGGCTCGGTGTTTGGTGCTCCTGCCATCCACTCTGAGATGTTCTGGGCAACTCCTAGCCTAGGAGACCAAGGGAACAAAGGGAGCAGAAATGAACCCAGCCTGTACAGAGTGCAGACTGGTGGCTGACATGCACATGTGGCAGCAAGTGGATTATGGTCAGCCATTGGCTTTGGAAATAGTTTACTTATTGTGAACATGGCTAGTAAATGTGTATTTTTTTTCAGGTAAGGGGTAGGTTTATTCAGTAGACCTGCTGGAACCAGGCAAGATTGGCACTCCACGTGGCTGGGAAAGGCCTGGGAATGAGAGAGAGCTGGGAAAGAGAGAGGGAAGAGCTAGAAAAGAGCAGAGAGAAAGCAGAGAGAGCTAGAAAAGAGCAGCGAGAGAAATAGAGAGAGCTAGAAAAGAGCAGCAAGAGAGCAGAGAGAGAGAGCAGAGAGAGAGCTAGAAAAGAACAGAGAGCTAAATGTGTATTTTTTTAAAGACAACATTTCCTGTTCTTGTAAGGATTAACTTGGGTTAACAAGCTTCTTTTATATTCAGATCATGAGAGTCACTTATGGGTTTAGCCATATCTTTTAGCTGTCATGCAGCAATGTTCTTGGCTGGTAAACATATCATGACCAGAGGCAATCTGAAATGAATTCTCCAAAGTCCTAGTATAAGTAGACACTCTTGCTAGTTTTACATTTTATAGAACTTTATGTAGACTCTATTTTTGTGAATTTGAAAAACGACAACTTAAAAAATTCCCATGAAAAATGTGAAGTTCCAGACAACTGATTTCATTGTACCAACTGATGAATGAAACGAAGAATAGTAGAGCGGAAGAGAAAGACAAAGTTTGTTCCAGGAGAGGACAGGCAAAGTAGATCTGGAGGCTCAGCAGCCAGGAGGGCAGATTCTCCAAAAGCAAGCACTGTGCTGAGATCTACTGATGGAGCTCACAGAGCCTGCTGCTCGAATGGACCATGGGCCCCAGAGCCTCTGCTACTGGAGCCCCTGCATTCTGGAGTTTCTGTCATCAACCTATGTTAGGAAAAGGTGTCTGCCTGGTACCTGCTTCTTCACCATCTGTTCTGAAGTGAAATCACTTATGGATGCATCTAGGTCACCGGCAGATCCCAGCTTCCTAGAAGCTGGGAACAATGAGTTTTTATCTTCTACTCTGGGCAAGCAAGCCTTAAATCTGGAGAGTCATTGACACTTAAGAAGGCTATTCAAGAGATGTTAGTTGTGAAAATCTGTAATTTTTTTTAGCTACATGAATTGCTCATTCCTATTTCTAACTAACTTTTAATTACTTCAGGTTGCTATAGTAGATTTTAAAGCGTAAAATCAGAAGCAGATTACCTGTGGCTCATAATATATAATCCTAGCTACTTAGGAGGCTGAGATCTGAGAATCAAGGTTCAAAGCCAGTCTGGGCAGACAAATCTTCGAGACTCTGATCTCCAATTAATCAACAAAAAACTGTGACTGGAGGCATGCTTTAGGTGATAGGGCACCAGCCTTGAGTGGAAAAAGTTAAACTAAGTGCATGGTCCCAAATGAGAGCCTCAGCAGCAGCACACTCACATTAAAAATGGAGACAATTTATGCAATTACTTCTTTGAATTTTTAAAAATGGGCATCAGTGTGAAACAATTTTTTAGAAATCCAATGCAATGTCTGTTCTCATAAGCCTACATTTTGTCAGCAGGGCACTTTCTTAATACTTCAGAACAGCAAATATCGAGAAAGAATGTTTTTGTTTTGCAGCAAAATCTCATTGATTTAAATTCCATTTACTAAAAATTTATGACAATAAATTTGACTAAATTAGTTTATCAGTTTCACAGTAGGGCAATGTTTATAACACTAAGTTAAAAAAAACTCAAACTTTAGAACTATCTATAAACCTCCTAAATTTATTCTTCTTCTTTTTACATCAAGCTAGTAGCATCATTTCACTTCCTTTTGGGCTTGATAGTCTTACATGTACCTGTAAAAATCTCTTATACAAATTGTTCATTAAGGCAGGGACCCAATTCCCTGTTTAGGTAATAGAAATCAAGCCTAGAACATTTCATTTGTTGCAGAGAAAATTGTTAAGTGAATCCGTGTGGAAACATCCCATACCTCTCTGTGCATTTTGTATATTAAATTATGCCCCCGATGTCCCTGTAGAGAAAGGCTGTCAAACGTCAGTTTGTGTTAGGGATGCTAATTTGTCATGTGGAGCAGAGCCTGGACCGCATGCTTGAGATGTGGCAGAGCCACCCAGGTTTATAGACTGAATAGAGAGGGGGAGAGCAGGGACAAAGACAGGATATGGAGAAATGGAGTGCAAGGTTGATAAGCAGGAAAGCAGAGGGTATGGTGGAGGATGAGTGATCAGAAACCCAGGCATTAGATACAAGGTGGCGTAAATAATGACAACTTTTTTTTATTAGCCAGAGAGTAGTGAATGATGGTAGACTAACCTGTGAGTAAACTTGCATCAATTGCCTGGCCAACCTAGTGTTAGTTTTCTGAGATGTCTTTGGCCACCAGTTTAGGGTGCTATGACAAGGTACCATGATGTACACACATACATGCATGCATATGCACGCACATGTGCGCGCACACACATGTTTCTTAGAATACCAGAGGTTTAGAGTCCAAGATCAAGGTGTCAGCAGACCTGGTATCTGGTGAGGATCCCCTTCCTGATTTGTAGACAGCTGTATCTACATATGGCGCAAAAAGATCTAGAGCTCTGGTAAGAAAGACACTAATTTCATCACCAGTGTTTCACCCTCATGACCTTGTCCACCTGGAGAAGCCCCACCTTCAAATCCTGCTACCTGATGATTAGGCTTTAACAGGAATTTGGGAGGACCCATTCAGTCCACTGCATGGAGTATTGTTGTATAGCCAAGCACAGGTTTATTTTCTTTCAACTTTTTGTTGCTGTGTACTGACTCTGTGACAGTTTGAGGAAATCTGTTGGCTGCTTTTTAAAAAAATAATGTCTCTGATTGCATTAAATACAGTGGCTCACACAGAACTAAATTATATTAAGATGTAGTTATCTAAATATTAAAAGTGAAGTTAGAATAACGTATGTCTTCATTAAAGTGCCAAATAACATGATTTCAAAGTAGTGACAACTGTAATTCATATTTTAATATGCCATTAGCAACTCCAATAATATAATATGAAAATATCTCTGATTTTATCAGTGTTAAAGTCCCAGGTTCTGTTGCCACTTGGTGGATATTGACAAAAAGGCTAAGTTGCAATCGGAAGTATGTAAAAACAAGGACGACCTTCCCTTCCTTCACATCTAAATGCCATGACAGATGATCTAATAACAGAGTTGGCCACTGTGTGATCAATGTGTAGGCAGCATACACACCCTGGATACATGGGACAAAGGGATGATTTATAACCCAGGCAAGATGGAGCAGGACAGAGTGAGATTTCATCATGCTGTTCACAACAGTGCACAATTTGAAACTTATGAATTGTTTATTTCCCTTTGATATTTGTGGACCATGGATGACTATGGTCATAACTGAGACCCCAGAAATTGAAACTATGGGGAAGTGGGGCTGATTATGGTGCAAAGATGAAGTGAGACAGGGAGAGTGATACTTAGTAGTAAGTAGAGCCAGTGGACACCTGGTGAGGCCAGAGAATTGCTGAAGTATTAAAAGGAGTGAGATGAAAGGATGAGGGGCTAGGGGACACTAAGAGGCTTGAAGGAGGAAGCAAAGCTGTTGTTGACACTCTGTAGCTCTAGCATGGGTTAGAGGTAAGACGAGTGGGAGACAGTGTGTGTGGGAAAGGTTGGTCAAAGAAGGGAGGTGGGCTACAAACTGTGTTATATAGATGAGGTTGAAGTCATTTAGTATCCCAGAGAAGGCAATAGAAGATGAACAGATGTGACTGGTGTGTTAATTACAGAAAGGGTGTAGCTCTAAGTTACACAATAATGATCTTATCAACTGTACACACACACACACACACACACACACACACTACAGCAACATGGTGTCATGCCTTTGAAAAAGTAGACTGGGTTTTATCCATTGAATCAGCTAGCAATAGTCTAAGCAAGGCTTCAGAAATGTAGCAGCAGAAATGGATTTTTAAATGCAGATCAATAGTGATACTTGATACTGTGGGCTTGCTAAAAGGAGACTCTAAAGTAAGTGAATAATACCTCTTTTTAAGGAGAAACTTTGCTAATAAATGCTAGTAGATGAAGGTGGCAGAAAGAAGTTCTTTTAAATATGAAGCAGAGGTGTTGATTTAGTACCCTGCTTCTTTATTTGAGTGTTTGGAGAAAGTATGTTTTCACATTGTTTGTCTGGTTTATTTCATTTTAAATCTTCAAGTAAGTTTTGGTTAGGATATATTGTAGAAATTAATACTCTAGAGAGAAGACATTTCTAAGTCATTTATCTAAACATATGAAATGAAATGATGAAAGTTTGACTTACTCATTATGATTTAATTGATGCCAGTTTGTTTCAAGAACCTGTAAATTATGTGTGTGAGCGCATCTGTGTTTTGACATGTTATGATGACTGGAGAACCACAGAATTTATTTTTTATTTTTATTTACTTATTTGTTTTTGTGGTGTTAGGGAATAAAGCTAGAGCTTCATGTGTATGCCAGGCAAACACTCTACCAATGAGCTACACCACTAGGCTAGAACTTATTTCTTTATTAAAACAATTTTTTTCTTAGTAGCTCTGGGGTTTGAATTTAGGTGGTTGTGCTTGCTACTTAAGTGCTTTACCTCTCGAGTCAAGCCTCCAGCAATTTTTTTTTGTTTCAGGGAAGATCATAGTAAATAAAATGGATCTATGTTCTGGTGTGTTTCATAGACTCTGATTAGAAACAGTACACGTTTATGGAACAACTTTTCTGCAGTTGGATATAGGAAGGAGGCTTTTCCCTTGGCCATCTTGCCCATGGAGGTGGAGTTCTTGGGATCCATTTGAGACTGAGAGCAGTATAGAAATGTGGGCTATTTTTAGTGGGGAAAGTTGAGAAAGTTACAGGCCCTGATTTGCCTGTAACTCACAATTCTCCCTGTCTTGGCCTCTATAAACTGTGGCCCAACTTATAGAATGCCTCTTGATCTCCTCTTTTCTGGCTTTAAAAAAGTTGAATCAAAGTTTTATGGGGTAAAAGTTAATCATTGTCAAAACCTGATGAAACAAAAATATTCTCTGTCAAGTGGGAACTTTTAAATCACTTTTCTTCTTCTCTAGAAATAATAGTATTTGAGATCGAGTCTGACCTGTACCTTTCTTCTCCAGTTTCTTAACAAATAGTTTTTGTTCAATACTTTATCTTGATTTACATGAAAAACATAGTATTTTGTTTCAATCAATTGTAGTTTTGTTGCTTTGACTCCCAAATAAAGACAAGTACTTTGTTCAGGTAGCTTGAAAACAAATGGTTTTATTATTAACTTCAAATAATATCACAATAGCTTGATTTAAAATGAGGATGGAAATTGATGGAGCTTACATAAGCTAAATATTAAGATTATACTCTGGGCTCTTCATGTACCATTTTTAATATAATTTTTTGAAGTTTGAAGAATGCTTTTGTTTTCTTTTTTTTACACTAAAGTTGTGATTGGAGTTTTGGATGTTTGCCTGGAAAACTTCATTATTAGAAAGTACTCTTTCCCTTTCTCTGTAAGTTTTGATTAAAAGTTAATTAGTAAGTGAGCTGTTTAATATTTTCTTGCCTCTTGATAAACTATACGGATTTGCAAAAGAGATAAGTTAGGGTCAATTACTTTCTCTCTTTAAGAAAGTAATTACTGTAGAAGAATTTAAAATACCAGCTCCTGGGGGTATTTAGAAGGAGACTAGCTTAGGAAATAAGTTATAGAAACCAGTGTTTCTTACTGTTTCTATTTTTTCGTATGTATCAAGTATAGCATATTTCTGGAGGCAGTCATTGCTCAGGTAAATGATGATTTCTCATTAGTTTGTGGTTGGATGGTGCAGTTTGAGCTACTTATATATTAATTACGCCAAGTCTCAGATTCTGGTACCAGACAGGCCAATTACTTTACATTTTCTCTAACCCAGACACAAATAGACTGCTAGTCATCACTAGGTATCTATGAATACCTATGAGCACATATCTGGGGCAAAATACTTTGCAATTTTGAGAATAACTGGTAATTATATTATTATCAAAAACTGGAATGATTAGGGAAAGAAAGATCTTTCCCTATTGACTTTTCTGACTAGCCAGAGGTTTTATTTCACTGATTTTTTTCTTTTGTATTTTCCTTTTTTTCTCTTATTTGTATGTGTGTGTGTGAGAGAGAGAGACAGAGAGAGAGAGAAAGAGAGACAGACAGACAGACAGAGAGAGAAAGAGTAAGAGAGAGAGACAGTTTGTGTGTGTGTGTGTGTGTGTGTGTGTGTGTGTGTGTGTGTGTTACTCCAGTAACAGGACTTGAATTTAGGGCTCCTCGTTCTCGCTTGTCTTTTTCACTCACTGCTGGTGTGTTCCCACTGGAACCATGTCTCCAGTCAGCATTTTTGCTGGTTAGTTGGAAATGGAGTCTATCAGACTATTTTTGCCCAGGCTGGCTGTGAACTATGATCCTTATATCTCAGCCTCCTGAATAGCTAGGTTTACAGGCATGTCACCAAAATGCCAAACTTGGTATTATTATTAAGGCACAGTTATCCTTCTGTCAGAATCTACCTGTTATCTTTCTTAAGGGGCATTTAAAAATGTATCATTCCTTTTGAGATGGAGTCTCCCTGTGGTATATTAGTCAGTCTGGTGTCAAAGTTCTGGTCTGAAGCAATCTCCACCCCTCCTTCTCTCACCCCACGAGTAACATGCTCTTGGGGTTTTAATAGACATTTCCAAAGAAAACTGTGGTTGAAAATAAAACATTCAATTGGCCAAAAAAAAGCAAAAGATAATGAGAAAAGCTTTTTTAAAAAATTAACTTTTATTGTAAAGGAGATATACAGAGGGGTTACAGTTTTATAAGTCAGATGAGTACATTTCTTGTTTCACCCTCTCCCTCATTTTCTCTGTGTTTCCCTTCTAAACCCTTCCCCCCAGGTTCTAGTTATTTCCAAAATAGTAAGTATCACTGCCAAATTGGTTCACCCTTTGTCCCACCATTTTTGTGCTTCTCCTTTCCTTTCCTAAATCAGATAGACTTATATACAAGACAGAGGGTACAGAAATCAAAAACAGTGACAAAAGGGAAAAAACTGAAGGAAAAAAGAAAGCAGTACAGTAAGAAACCACTTATTTCCATTTCTTGGAGTTCATTGCATTAAGTATCATTTTAATCGATCATGTGCATATGGCTATTAAGCCCTTGTGATCCTCTCCTAAGAATATCCTCCCTTCTTCTACCTGTATGAATGTTTAGAGTCCTGTTAGAATAAAAGACTGAAAAAAGATTTTCTTGAGGAAGGGGATGGTAAGAACTTTGGTATATCTGTGATGTCCTAAGTGACATGTAGGTATTCAGAGAAGTTTAAGCAGGATGTTTATTGGGTCCTGTTTTTAGGAAAGTTGCATAATGGGCAAAATAATTTTCAGTACAAGTCTAGAGTCCTTGGGTATACACAGCTAAGTCACAAATATTTTATGGCTCAGTCCTTGTGTGGTATTATCTTCACTTCTGGAAATTGTTTTAAATAATATTTTGGTGATCTTATCATCAACTGTACTTGGTAAGTGTGGCTATCATCAGAAGTTCAAATGTCAACAACTCAAAAAGTTATGGAAAACTAGCCTGGGAAGGTGGCTCAGTGGTAGAGCGCTTGCCTTGCATGTATGAGGCCCTGGGTTCGATTCCTCAGCACCACATAAACAAAAAGAAAAAAGCCGGAAGTGGCGCTGTGGTTCAAGTGGTAGAGTGCTAGCCTTGAGCTGAAGAGCTGAGGGACAGCGCCCAGGCCCAGAGGAAGTGGCACTGTGGCTCAAGTGGTAGAGCACTATAGCCTTGAGCTGAAGAGCTGAGGGACAGCGCCCAGGCCCAGAGTTCAGGCCCCATGACCGGACCCAAAAAAAAAAAATTATGGAAAACTAAATTCTTTCTCACTTTTAACTTTTCTGTGAAAAAAAAGTACAAGCAACCTTACTGAATGAAATAACTTGTTTCAATTCATGTGAGCTTTCTTACTATTAGCTACTAAATATGTATGAACATTCAAACTTTTTTTTTTAATCTCTATGGAGTAGTTCAGGATGGGGGACTTCTATCTGAGGATTTGTTAAAAAAATATTTAAGCAGGCTGGGGATGTGGCTTAGTGGTAGAGTGTTTGCCTAGCATGTATGAAGCCCTGGGTTTGGTTCCTGAGTACCACATAAGCAGAAAAAGCCAGAAGTCGCGCTGTGGCTCAAGTGGTAGAGCACTTACCTTGAGCAGAGAGGCTCAAGGACGGTGCCCAGACCCTGAGTTCAAGCCCTAGGATTGGCAAAAAATTATTTAAAAAGTGTATCATATTTTCTGGGTTTTTCTAACTACAGGATGCATTCTCAAGCCTTATGCAAATGCTCTTTGGGTATCCACTATTTAGGATTATTTGATCTGCCTTTCTGTTAGTATAGGTAATTAAGCTTTGATCACAAACAGCTGTGTTCAGTCTTAACCCAGCAGATAGGAGGTATGATACTAGAGGAAAGTATTCTGGAAGATTCCAAAGCCCACTTATTTTATATGCTAAGAACATGTAGATGAGCATGTCTGTTGGAACTCTTGTGGGATAGTACTAGAACTCTAAATCCTCACTAGCATTAGAATTGTTGGCTTTGTTGCCTGAATAGTCCACGAGAGAAACTGTTGCTAGAGAATGGCTTCCAAGTGGGGCTCAGAAAATGTCTCTCCTCTCTCAATTCTGTCTTCTGGTACAATTCCCTTTTCAGATTGGCTTCTAAATCTTTAGCCTACATCTTCGTAGTTGCCAGACTAGTGGAAGAGAGCCACCCCTCCAGCCCCCATTTACCTCTAAGCTACCTCAACAGTGGTACTGACTCTCTGTGGCCCTGATTGGATATTATGCTGACTGAGGTGGGGGAACTCATTACTCTGATTGGCCAGTTCCAAGTTATGTTATCTGACATGGGTGGGGAGGGGGGAGCTATGTTTTCAAAAGAAAGTAAGGAAAAGCTGACCACAGTACAGAAGAATTTTTTTCTTCCAACTTAGAAAGTAATCATTTTATAACTTTATGTTTATTGTGAAATATAATAGAACTCTTTATAATGCTAGGAATGGAATGAGGTGAACTATCTTCCTGTGTTTGTGAAACCTATAAAAAATGCCTGACTTTTGGGGCCTGTATTGGTGTTTGAAGCCACTTTGGAAAGGCCCTCTCCCTGGCAGAACATGTCCTTGAATCTGTAGGTCTGATTGAACTTCATCTCTTCTCTAACCCATGCTTTTAGGACACGTGCAGCATTAGCTGGTCCCTAGAGAATATAACTTTTATTTTTGCAAGTATTTTGTAAGTATCAATGTTGATCAACTCATAAGCTAAGCTTGTCTTAAATATGGTGCTTTTTCCTCCTAGTAGGCAAGAATTTGACTTTTTTTTTCAAGACTGATAAGTCCCATTTAACAAATTTGGCAAGAAGTCTGGAGATGGTGGCTCACACCTGAATCCTAACTATTCAGGAGGCTGAGATCTGAGGATTTCAGTTCAAAGCCAGCCTGGGCAGGAAAGTCTGTGAGACTCTTATCCTCAATTAACCACTAGAAAACTGGAAGTGGCTCTGTGGCTCACAGTGGTAGAGCACTAGCCTTGAGCTGAAGGGCTCAGGGACAGTGCCCAGGCCCAGAGTTCAAGACCCATTACCAAAAAAGAAAAAAAAATTCGACAAGAAATGTACTCACTACCTTAAGTAGGTATCTGTAACCCCTCTGTACATCACCTTGACAGTAAAATTAAGCTAAAAATATTCTATTGGATGGATTAGTGTGATAGGCATAAAAGATTGAAACAAAAAAAAAAAATAAAAAACACCCCACCAAAAATCATTCCATTTGAATCTTAGAATGTTGCCCAACAAAACTCTTACCAAGGCTGGGAAGGTGGCTCAGTGGTAGAACGCTTGCCTTGCATGCCTGAGGTCCTGGGTTCGATTCCTCAGCACCACATAAGCAAAAAAGAAAAAGCCGGAAGTGGCGCTGTGGTTCAAGTGGTAGAGCGCTAGCCTTGAGCTGAAGAGCTGAGGGACAGTGCCCAGGCCCAGAGTTCAGGCCCCATGACTGGACCCAAAAACAAAACAAAAAATCTCTTACCAAAATTCCACTTCAACACAGGTTCTTTCTTTCTTTCTTTCTTTCTTCTTTCTTTCTTTCTTTCTTTCTTTCTTTCTTTCTTTCTTTCTTTCTTTCTTTCTTTCTTTCTTTCTTTCTTTCTTTCTTTCTTTCTTTCTTTCTTTCTTTCTTTCTTTCTTTCTTTCTTTCTTTCTTTCTTTCTTTCTTTCTTTCTTTCTTTCTTTCTTTCTTTCTTCTTTCTTTCTGTCTGTCTGTCTGTCTGTCTGTCTTTCTTTCTTTTTCTTTGTTTCTTTCATTCTTCTTTTAGTTTTATATGGAAAAGTAGTACCGTATTGCCCCCTGGAGTTGCTCATTTTTTTACTTCCTCGAGAAGTCTCTTAGATTACTGGATTCTAATGCTTTTCCAATCTTTTAATATCAACATGTGTCTCATTATTTGTATGTGGTTACTGCTCCTTGTTAATTTTACCCAGAAAACTCATGGGTAGAACAGACACACAGATACAGTAACCTCATACTAATAAGTTGTATGATCTTTGGGATATTAGATCTGTCTCCATTTAGAAAACTAAAAGGATCTGGTATTCTGATTAGAGTATTAAACAATACTGGGATGCAAGTGTCTCATGTCAGGAGAGTGTCAGAGAAGCTGGAATATTTATGGTCAGGTAAATGTAAATCTAATTTTGAGTCTGTTCTTTAATTGGAAGATAGCCTACTTGGTTGTGTATTTTTTTTCCTGTTTATTTCTCTAGTTTCTTCTGTAGTTTTCCCAGAAGTATTCAGAGCCAGAAACACTGAAAGAAAAATGGGTTATAAATAGGATTTCTGAGTGGTAATCTCTCCATACATCACCTTAATAAAAACAATAAAAAAGAATAAAAAGAATAAAATACAAGATTGCTTAATTTTTTATGTGCGATATTACCTAAAATATTTCATTCATTTTCCGCAAGCACTATATTTTCTTATTTATTTCTGGGCAAATACTAGAGCAGTGAACTTTAGCCCAAATTACAGATGACACTGAGGATGTATTATTTCTGGGTCACCCTACTGGATTAAGATATGCTATTTCCAAATGCGACTTCATGTCTAGTTCAGGCTGGAGTGGGCAGAGGTCTTCCCAACTGTCTTTGTGATCCTTGTATTACATTTGCCTTTTAAGTTTAAATGCCAGTTAGCGTAGACAGACACCACCAATTTCACAATTTTTTTCACCCCTGGTGTGGAACCTTATGGTTGATTTGATCTCAGGCTGAAGAATTGGAGCACCAATTGGTTTTGGTGGAATGAGCCTTTGATCTTGCCTGGACTGCCTCCCTGTCCTGTGGGCTCATAGGCCAGTGGGCCTGGAGTGGGTCTCCCTGCTCTCCTGCTGCCTCGGCTCTTTGTGTAGCTGTTATCCATTTCTGTGGCTATGGTTTGTTACCTCTATTTGTACTCTAAGTAGAAATTTGATAAGGTTCTGTGCCTGTCAAATGATTTAGATGTCAGGTAAAGATGAAGCAAAGCAATTTTGACACGTCAAACATTGGTGCAAAGAAGGGGAGAGGAAGATGACCTGCTGAGAGAAGAAAGTAAAATCTCTTACAGTCCCACTTTCTTTCTCTTTTAACTTTAGGTCAGTACTTTAACCTCTTTAATTTGTCCCTTCTTAAGTGGATGTGACATGGTGACTTCCAGCTTCTATCTAAAGGGCAATGAGATGGAGGCCTGCGTTGGAGGGGGGAGGATGCTGGCATTTAGGGAGGTCTGACTTTGGGTATTCTGATAAAAACATCTGGGCCTGGAAACTTTATCTTTGACTGAAGCTGAGATTAAGGTCTTAGGAGACATGGTTTATTAATGCCTCTGTGTGTGTGTGTGTGTGTGTGTGTGTGTGTGTGTGTGTGTGTGTGTGTGTGTGTGTGTGTGTGTGTGTTGAGGAGGGCTAATATTTTTTTTAAATATAAGCTGTGCTTCTTTATGTGAGTGTTGCTTTCTGGTTTATCATGTTCTGTTCTAGATGGAGAAAGCCTGTAGGGTTTCTCATTAATTTCAGTTTCTTAGAGTCCCTTTAACTAATTCAATGATACTTTTGAGCTTCCCTAATATCCAAATGCCTTGTTATTCCTCATTAGGTATATCAATTTTCTTTGGCAGCTTTGGCAGTTGGAAATTCCTCTTTGCTGGTGATAGGTTGTGATGGGGTGGACAGTAGTGACCTGAAAGTCACTGTAGCCTAACATGGCCACAGAAGCTGTTTGAATTGAGGTGCAGTCCTAGGCTGCTGCTACTTGATTTTGCCAAGTTATGTGATGGATGTAGGTTTATCAGTGTAACTCAACCCAGATTTCATTCTTATCTGAAAGCACAATTCAGAGAACTCACAAATTTACATTCAGGGTAGTTTTGTTTGAGTTTATTTAAAGAAGCAACACACACACACACACATACACACATCCTTATAATAGCTCTCACTATTGATGCATTGATGGTGCTGACAAAGAGAAAACTCAGACCAGATGGTTTCCAAACAGTAGGACCACCTGGCTTGTTGGCAATGCCAGCTTCTCCCAAATAGCTGTACTCTCACAGATGTGGGGGAGTCTGGATGATGAGAAGTACAGGGCAGTTTTTGAAAGTAGGATTGTTAAAAGAAGTAGGAACACACTCCCATGTCAACCTCAAACTGGCCTCTCTCCTGTATCCAGTACCTCCAGCCACTCATTTGTCTTCTTTCTTTTTTGGTAACTGTAAAAATCCAGTTCTTCCACATTACAAAGAAAAAAAATCTACAAAATAGTCTCCTGAAGCAAAGTGTGAATGGCACACATATGTAATCTCCCATATTCAGGTTGCAGAGACCTGGAGCATCAAGGTGTGAAGCCAGCAGGGACAGAAAAGCCCATGATATTCCAACTCCAACTAACCAGCAAAATGCTAAACTGGAGGCTTGGCTCAAGGAATAGAATGCTAGCCATGAACTAGAGAGCAAACAAAGTCTGAGGGCCCGAGTTTAAACCCCTGTACCAGCCAACACAATTTTCTTTTTCCCTTGGAGGGAAAAGAAAGTCCTACTATATATTCGTTAGGGAGACTGACCCAGAAATTGGACCCTGCTAGTATCTTCAGCAGGACCAGACCTTTCTGAGGCTAGGAGAAATATGTTAATGCATCTGTAATGTGATGAACGGACTCATAGTAAGACAAGGTAAATACTGCAGTCATAGTTTTCTAATTAGCATGTTGTTAAATTTTCAGGTCTTCCTGAATTATTTAGTATCCATATCTTCCTGTTGAAAAAATCAGAGTTCATTTAGAGGTAAAAATACTGAATTAACCCACCAAATTTTCTGAGTTAGTACTTTAGCACTTCAGTTACTTTACATTTTGAAGTTGTTACTTTATTTCATAAACCCCCACTGGACATCTAATTAGTTGGTGTAATCATTAAAGACTCAATACTGGATAGTGTATGAAAAATCTAAGTGCAATGAAACGTTATTTAGGATCTTGTTTACACGGTTGTTAAAAAAGTCTTCAAAAGTTTCTTTAGATAAGCAGTATTTAAAGTCTTTTCTCCCTAATGTTTTTAAAGAATAAAATGGTATACTTTCATTAAAATTTGCTTCAATCGAAGAGACAGTCTGGGACTTCTACAAGATATTGGAATTGGCATCTTAAAGTGTGATCAAGTATAAGAGCAAAGCCTTTAGTGACAGCACATCTGAGTTTGAGTCCTGATGTTGTTAGCAATTCTGGACTTGGATCTGAGGCACCAAGCCTCATTTGCCTGTAATAGAATTCTTGACTGAAAGTGGCCAGTCCTCCCCATGCCCTAGAACACGATAATTTATTCTGAAAAATACCAACACACAAAATCCAAAGGCACGAATAGTCATGCTAGGTTTTTGAGACACTAGTAGAGAACAGGGATCATCTGGTTGTAGCACTTTTAGTCCCAATCTTTAAATCCCCCAGCTCTCTTGACTTGAACTAGTTTAAGTCAGATAACAACCTTTGGGCCTAACTGTGGGGATGAAGAAAGTGAGTCACATAAAAAAAGTGTTACCTCTTGAGAAGGCCTACATGGATGCAGTGAGGTTCAAGAGGGAAATCTGGGCCCAATAATAGGTTTCTGTGACATCTCTCATATATAACAAATGGTAAAAGGTGTCTTTTACAGAGGGGTTTTGAAGACTAAGCAAGATGGACTGACAAGTACCAAGTACAATGTCTGCCACCTTTAGGTTTTCAATGAATCATAGCTGCTGCTGCGTGGTGAGGAGACCGCATGCCAATGTTTCTTAAAGCCAGCCCACACTCATTAGGAAGCTCTCATTTTTCCCAAGAAGCTAGCATTCTTCACTTGATTATTTATCACTTCCATTCATTTATTTAAATAGTTTCTTCTTTATGGAGGACCAGAATTCATACCATAGTTCTAGCTGTGACAGAGATTTTTAAAGTAACTTGTAAGTTTTTTGTAGGAGAATTTATATTCTACATGAAATTCTATATTAAGGAAATGGTCTTTTAATTATTATTATTATATTTTGAATTAAAACAATTTACTGAGATCTATGGTTTTTGGGTTCAGTGAGAGTTATCAATTATATAGAAGCTTAAAACCATTTGGGAACACATGCAGGACAATTCAAATTATTTGAATTTTGCATTTGTTTTCATTTTGCTGTGTTAGTTTTTTCTCCTTGTTTTGTAATAACAGAAGAAGTATGTTTTCTTAGAGAAAAGATGCTTGATGGGTAATGTCACTGCAGGCTGTTATGAACAATTTTAATGACATTATCCATTTGTTAGGGAGCATGCATACATAAGATCATCAAGGAATGAGCTGTCACTTTCATCAGGTCTAACACATTGAGATCAAGGACAGGTTGTTTTCCTTTTTTCTGTTTTGTGTTAGTTCAATTCCTATATGTGTATTTATTTGGTTTATCTTCTCTTTTCTCTTCATCGGAGTTGGGGTATAGCTTTTTTCTGAATTATAAATTTCCTAATCAATGATTTCCTACTTGGAAACAATTCATTTTCTAATATTTGATTATTTAAAATATGCACCTAAGAATGTTCCTTGTTGTAATTTCTTAGTTTGTCCTCCATTTAACCTTAAGTATAAAATAATAGAAATACCACTGTATAATGTATGTTATTTATAGATACAAACCATAAATATGTGATGAGTGGCTATTCCTAATGGATTAAAAGTTAAGAGAATACAGATTTGAAAGTCAAAATTCATATACTGGTTGATTATTAGATTGTACTTGTAAAATTCTTGGTTAAAGTTAGAACAGCAAAAATCAAGAACTCTAACAACAACAGATGCTGGAGGGGATGTGAACAGAAAGGAACCTTACTTCATTGTTGGTGGGAATGTAAACTTGTTCAACCACTTTGGAAAGCAGTATGGAGGTTCCTCAAAAGACTCCACATAGAGCTCCCCAATGACCCAGCAATCCCACTTTTGGGCATTTACCCAAATGATCACAAACAAGGCCACACTAAAGCTACCAGCACAACTATGTTTATTGCAGCATTATTTACCATAGCTAAGATATGGAACCAACCCAGATGCCCCTCAGTAGATGAATGGATCAAGAAGATGTGGTATATATACACAATGGAATTCTATGCCTCCATCAGAAAGAATGACATTTCCCCATTTGTTAGGAAATGGAAAGGCTTGGAAAAAATTATATTAAGTGAAGTAAGGCAGGCCCAAAGAAACATAGGTCCCATGGTTTCCCTTATTTGCAATATCTAGTATAGGTATGAGTCAAGCGGAAAAAGTCAGAGAATGTGATGTTAGGAAAACGAACCCTCAAATATGTATTTTAATGTTTTTGTTTCTTTCATGCATGTGTTTCTAACGCATTTATAATATTATTTCTTTGTTGCTTTGTATGTCCCTCCCCCACAGTGTAACCCCTGCTTTCACTATATTTGATGTCAGTATAACATGTGGAGGAGACAGGGACAAACAAGTCGTTTAAGGATTCAGGTGGACCTGTTGCAACAATGAGAAGTACAAAATGTCATGTCAAAACCAGCTTTACAATGTCGGTGGGGGGGGGAGGGGGGTATGATTGGGTGGGGGGGAGGGGGGAGGCTGGGAAGGGAGGTGAAGGGTAATCAAAGGAGGAGGCTGCAATGCTTGGTAAGAAATGTATGCATTTTTCTGCCCATGTAATTGTAACCCCTCTGTACAGTATGTTCTCAAATAAAATAAAATAAAATTAAAAGAAAAAAAAAGAAATTCTTGGTTAAAATATGATTTAGGTGTATGTATTTTAGGCACTAATTTTATTCATTAATGTAATAGGTATGCTATTTTTTCTCGGATCAATCTCTTCACCAGTCTATAATTTTGGCAATGGCACTCTTCCACAACCTAATCTTTATTCTCTGAAAATGAAGACCTTGATGGCCTACAAAATAAATATCTAAGCAACATTTGCCATGAAGTTAAAGTCCTGCTACATTTTACTCCTCGAAATGATTCTTGTTTCTTTTGTGCTGCCAGGAGGGTCATTAAAAATAGCCAATTACCAGGGGTGTTTTATGAAATTAAGAAATTTGAGGGCTGGGTAGGTGGCTCAGTGGTAGAGCGCTTGCCTTGCATGCCTGAGGCCCTGGGTTTGATTCCTCAGCACCACATAATCAAAAAGAAAAAAAGCCGGAAGTGGCGCTGTGGCTCAACTGGTAGAGCGCTAGCCTTGAGCTGAAGAGCTGAGGGAAAGCACCCAGGCCCAGAATTCAAGACCCATGACTGAACCAAAAAAAAAAAGAAAAGAAAAGAAAAGAAATTTGAGGGGAAGGGTTGGGTGGGGAGGGATGAGGGAGAATGATGAAAATGGGAGACATAAATCAAGGTGCTTTATACTCATAAGCCGATTTATTGAATGTTAACTCCTTTAAACAACAAAAGTAACAGTTCACAGCTAGAAAATTAGCTAACATTTATTATTGTTTCCACTGGGAAATGTTCAGTGGTTTTCATTTGTGTCTGGTTTCCATGTTATGTTCAGTTGAATCATTTTCACTGGTAATTTTTTTCCCTGTTAGATACTAAATTGAAAGGTGGCACCCGAGAAGTTGCTGGGGTAGGCAGATGTCATAGGGAATTTGGCCCCTCATTGCCTTTGTGGTTTATTTATTTTTTAGTTTTTTAAAATTTAATTTTATTGTCTTTGTGATGTATGGAGGGGTTACAGTTACCCTCATTACCTTTGTCACTTCCTCTCACTTCCTTGATCTATAATATGTGCCCAAATGCATGCCTGCCAAGACTTACTTGAATATGATATAGGTAAAGCATATTTAAATTTCATTAAATTATATGCTACTTTGATCCAAGGAGGATGGAAGGAGTTCCCAAGTGCAGATGGCACCATGTCTACTATGTGGCAGAGTGTGTTCTCTGGATGTTCAGTTACCGTGTCATGGAGTGCTGAGTACTTCTTACACATTGCCTTCATGGATTTCCCATCCTGGCTATGCTCCGAGAATACACGATCAGTTCAGTGTCTGGAGCCTAGTGGAACCTAATAGAACTTAGGTTTAGTGCTTCACACAAAAGTATTATCAATATGGTATTATAATTATGCTCAGTGAGGTTCAGTAACTTGTGTAAGGTCATCTAGCTAGTAAGTAGTGAAGCCAGAGCTTGAATGAATTTATCTAATAATTGAACCCCTGCTGTCAACTACTTAACTATACTGAGTGTCTTAGGTATGATTTTAATTATTTAACTGATTGAGAAATTAAGTAAAATATACTTCATTGCATATTTATTTAGAATTTATAAATAATATACATTTCATTGTGTTCTCTTATGTTTATTATTAGCTTCGACTAGTTGAACCAGGGGCTTCTATTTTGACAGGGTCATGTTTGCAGACAAACTACCTTAATCAGGCTCATACTTTCTATCATTCTCCCTTATTCCCCTCCCCTTTCTCAAACCAGTCTCAAGAACCCTCATTGTTCCATTTTGACACAATTGTACAAGTATTTCGATCATATTCATCCTCCTTCATCCTCACCACTACCCCTCTCCCTCCCACCACTACCCATTCCCAAGACAGGATCTGTTTTCATTCCTGTCATTCATTATCTAACTGTTTTTTAAGTAAAAAAAGCACCAAATCTTTTAGTGAAGTTGTAAATATACACGGAAACCTGACAAATCTGTATATATCATGAAATACTTCTGCAAATGTGAAGGAAAGCTAATTTAAGGATTAGAAATATATGGAAATTATTTCTAATGCTTTTTAATTATGTTTAAAAGGTAATTATAATTTTAATTTATTTAATTAACCATAAATTTACAAATTATGAGATTAATTTATATAAAAGCAAATTCACTTTTGATCTCATTTCTTTGATTTAACATTTGTTAAAATTAACTTCACCTTTTAAAAAAGTGCTTAATCAGATTTTCCTTTGCAGTGCTTAATTCCCATCTAGCAGTATGAAATTAACCAATTTTCTGCATTTTCTGCATTAAAAATCCAGGACTAGATAGTAATCAATCATGAAATAATGATTAAGCCTTCAATGCTTGTGTAACATGACACCAAGCAAAATGCCAGAGACAAAAAATCCTATGGCCCACATTCTGTAGGGTCTTAAAGTCTGCAGAACTATACAAAATGGTGCATAGCTGGGCACTCAGTTTTGTAGATGGGTTAAGAAATCAGTGTGTAGTTTTAAAACACTGTGACTTTCACAATCTCCCCTTTGGCTAAAAAAAAAAAAAAAAAACAAACCCATGAACTAACCATTATGGTCACGGAGGACAATGAAATTGGTCATCTATTTCATTGTATTAGGAAGAGTATAAATTAAAGAGTAGAATAACATGAATCATCAATAAAGGTGCCAGTAGTTTTTAGGTTAACACTAAACACATGCCAACAAACTGCTTTAAGGTGAAGCACTGCCATCCCCTTTTTCCCTTTTGCCTCTGGTCCAGGTCATTCACTTCCTTTAACCCTTTCATACTCCGGAGTTTTATTTTTCCTGCTTGTTTACTCATATAATTAAATAGCTTTATTAAGTCCAAGACACTCAGAACAGATGATTTAACTATAAACTGATGTTTACTTGCCTTTGGCTGACTGAAAAATAGCATCTGAATTCTTGATTATCATTTCATTTGTTCTCTTTCTCATGATTCTTCTTTAATCTCTGGGTAGGAGAAAAAAATATATACCTGTACATTGTCCATACCTGTGTACATATTTGTCCATGAACAGGTTCACCATCCATACACAGAGAATGCTAATTTTATCTAGCATCCCAGCATCTGAAATAAACACATATGAGCCTTACTGAAAGGTCACCTTCTTTCTGAGGCCTGCTCTGGCCCCTCTATAAAGTCAGCATTTTCAACACTGCCTTTATACTGTTCTCACTTGTCTTTCTCTTAGGACTTGCTAATGTACCAGACATTACCATAACTATGACTTGTGTATTCTATCTCCACTGTGAGGGAAGTGCCTGCTTCATTGTTCCCAAGCCTGAAACAGCACTTGGCATACAGTAGGCTGGCTATGAACTACAATCCTGAGTAGTTAGGATTACAGGCATGAGCCACCAGTGCCCAGCCAGAGATGAGAATTTTATGTCCAAGGCTAGGAGATGAGAATTTTATGTCCAAGGCTAAGCATGGAGCATAAAGTTAAGCCATTTTTGCTGGGGAAAGAGCAGGTGATTATAAGGGGAGCTTAGATGAAGTTGGCAAATACTTGAGTTATGTCTAGTAAGTTAAATTTATATGGCTGGCAGTTCCCTTAAGAACTTGATCTAGAGCTAAGTGTCTTGGCATATCTCTTGCCTTCTACCCTCTTCCCTGTACTCATCCTATCCGTAGGCTGCAGCTAAGTGGAGCATTGTTTGTTCTCTGGCAGGAGATGTGGTGAGCAATCACTGCTTCTTGGCTTCAGTTCCTCTTCTCTCTCTTCCCTGTGTCCTTTCTTCAACATTTATGAGGCTGCTTCTGCGAGTGGGGCACTCTGAGGTGGGATGTGCGCGTGGGAGACTTCCTTGAATGCAATAAAGAAAGACTGGGTTGTGGGTACTTGAGTTGGGGCTGAGAGCGTGAGAGTCTTGATTATGTACCTTGCCATTTAAATATACCCTAAAACAACAAATAAATAAATAGGCTCTAAAATACTCTGGGCCATTTATAGAGATAATTGTATACTTTCTCTTTTGTTTTTAAATTTTAGTCTGGCACTGAAGCTTGAACTCAGGACCTTGGCGAGCTCTTGTTAGCATTTTTACTCAAGGCTGATGATCTATCACTTGAGCCCCATCACCACTTACAGCTTTTTATAAATTAATTGGAGATAAGGATCTTGGATTTGTCTGCTTGGACTGACTTTGAATTCCAATCCTCAGATCTCAGCTTCCTGAGAGTTAGCTAAGATTACAAATGTGAGCCATCAGTGCCCAGCAGTGAGCCATTAGCTATCATGCTTTTTCCAACTAGTCACTTGGGCTGGGCATCGTGGCACTTTTGTAATCCTAACTAGGTAGAAGACAGTGGTAGAAGGATCTTGATACTGTCCCGGGCAAAAACACAAGATAAAAAACACAAGATCCTTCAAAGATGGAGATCTCCCGTAGTGGGGTGGGGGATGGTGATGATTTCTATGTTGCTTTGTATGTCCCTCCCCCACGGTATAACCCCTGCTTTCACTGTATTTGATGTCGGTATAATTTGTGGAGGGGAAGGGCAAAAACAAATCGTTTAACTAAGGATACAGGTGGACCCATTGCAACAATGAGATGTACAAGTCATTATGTTGAAAACGAACTTTACAACTTTGGTGCGGGGAGGGAGGGGAGGGTTTGGTGGGGGGGAGGGGGGAGGATGGGAAGGGATGGGAAGGGGAAACAAAGAGGAGGCAACAATGCTTGATAAGAAATGTACTCATTATCTTGCCCATGTAATTGTAACCCCTCTGTATGGTATTCTCACAATAAAAACAAACAAACAAAAAAACAAACCCACAAGATCCTATCCAGAAAATAACTAAAGAAAGAAAGTGATGTGGCTCAAGTAGTAGAGTATCTGCTTGGCAAGTATGACACCCCAAGTTCAAAGCCCAGTACTGCCCAAAACTAATAAACCAAAATCAAAAGTTTCCTCTTCCCTCCCTCACTTCCTTCTTTCATTTCTTCCCCTCTATCTCTTTCTTCCTTTCCCCTTTCTCCCTTTCTCCCTATGTTACTTTCTCTCTCTCCCTCTCCCTCTCTCCCTCCCTCCCCCTTTCTCTCTCTGTCTCTGTATCTCTGTCTCTGTCTCTCTGTCTCTGTCTCTCTGTCTCTGTATCTCTGTCTCTGTCTCTCTGTCTCTCTCTCTGTCTCTCTCTCTCTCTCCCCTGTGGAAAGGATTCCACATTCACAGATGACAATCAGCACCAAATCTATGATTGTAGAATTTAAAGTGCTTTTTTTTATAATTGCCTTCTTTGGAAATTTTAATTTTTAAAGAATTCCAGCAAATAACAGACGATGTGATGGAGCCTTCATGAAACCGCGGTTAAAGCCGCTAGGATTTGACGGAGAGACCTTTCTTCCTCCAGCTCTGTGCCCGTTGCCATCACAACCCCATCATCCTTCTTACTTTCATTATTTTACTGCTCTGCACCCTGGCGCTCACCTCCAGCCAAGCTAAGTGGCTTCCCTGCTTAGGTAGGCATAAAACACCAAGAGCGCATCGCTGTGTGTCTCCACGCATGCTGAGAGATTGAGCCTGAGCACACACAGCGTTTTTCCCCCTTGGAATAAAAATATTGCCATTTATTGGACCTTTTATTTATGGGAATAGTTAAAGTACATTTATAAATTTAAATGGAAGTCTGGAGAGAAAATTAGATATGCTTAAGCTGAAAGTGACACGTTGTCTGGATCTATTTGTTTTCAGGAGTGTTTTCTTTTTTCTTTTCAAGTTCATCTGGCAGGGGAAAAATTTCCAGTAGCCCCAAGGCTAATGATGCTTGAGAGAATTGAATATGTAAATACAGATGTGCCTGAACAAAACAGTCTTCCTCTAGCCTTCTAAGCAAACTTCTCAGACCTTGTTCAGAACCTGCATTTACACAATTAGATTTTTTTTTTTAGAAATGATTACAGTAATTTAAGTGTTACTTTGAGGCTTCTAATTCTGAATATAGAATGTGGATTACATGAACTATTAAACTGTGTTTCTATATTGATATTTAGGGCTTAAAAAATAAAAGAACATCTTTCCCTCTAGCTACATGGGAGGTAGAGATTAGGGGAATCAAAGTTCAAGGCCAGCCCTACTAAAAAAGTTGACAAGTGCCACATCTCATCTGGACAAATATGCCAGACACGGTGACATATGCCTTTATTCTCACCTATGCAGGAGGTATATCTAAGAGGATCTTGCTCTGACGGTGGTCTGGTGCAAAATGGTGAGACTGTATTAGAAAAATGAGTATCATGAATAGGGCTAAGGACATGGCTTAAGTGGTAGAGTGCCTGACTAGCAAGTGTGAGACCTTGAGTTCAAACCACAGCACTGCCAAAAAAGTGACATGTGTATCCCAATCAAAATATTTAGGTGGTGTGAAAGTTACTAATATTAAAAGTTAGTGTATTAATAATAGGGGACTGAGCTGGTACTATTCCAGTCCTCAGCATCATTGGGTTATATTTGTAAAATAACTGTATTCTGACTTACACCTTGTGGTGTCAGGTAAAACAGGGCCTTGCATGTGCCAGATAAGTTTTCTGCCACTGAAATGTATCCCCAGCACTTGTCTTTCTGAGACAGATTCTCGGTATGCGGTTCAGGTTGGCCTGGCACTTGCAATCTCCTGCTGCAGCCTCCTGAGTTCCAGGATTACAGGAATATGCTATCATACTTGGTGAAAGTTTATTTATCCAAGGACCTGCGTGAGAAGTTTTACTCCCTGTGGTTGGCCTATTTTATAAATATTTTCATAAGCACACCCATAATTGACATCTGGCAATGCAGCAGTTGTATTCATGCTTTCTTATGAAGTAGAATAAAAACTGCTTAGGGACAGGTCTGGCTGTTGATTTTATTTGGGTTCCTCCTCCTTAGGGAAATCTAGGGTCAAAAATGCTCTTTTACTTATAAGACAGGCTGGAGAGTAGAGGATCTAACTCTTGTTTTTTTCCTATTGTTTTCCTTCCTTGATAGTACTGACAGTATCAATGTTGATTATAAAAATGAATTGTCATAAAGTACTGACCCACTCCTGTTAGCTACATGCATGCTTTGAATCCTTTGACCTTGTCTCTATACCCAGTTAAATATCTGCTGTTGATATTAGCATTGACAGGAATGCACAGACTAGGAATGCACAGAATGGATAGGTAACTTGTGTAAGATCACACAGATAACAGGTAAAGCTGCTGGGACACAAATCAAGTAGTCTAGGTTTGCCCTCTTGACTTTCAGGTTGCCTCCTGCTGAGACCTGTGTCCATAAGCATCACTTCCAATTCTAGCAGTTTTGTCTCTACCTCTGCCTGTCCTGAGGGGGATTTGAGAGTCCTTTGTTTACCCTTCATTTTAAATGTTGTTTCTTGTCTTTCCCCTCTTCTTGTTAGGTCAAGTACAAAAGAGATTTTGAAGAAAGCAAAGGAAGAGGTTTCAGCATCGTGACAGACACACCTGAGCTGCAGAGGCTGAAGAGGACTCAGGAACAAATCAGTAACGTAGGTGCCATTTCCTTTGTGGCTGACTTGGCAACCCTGATGTGTGTTTCTGGATAGGAATGTGAGACTGGGTGCCTTGAATATGTGCTTGCTGTTGTGGTATGCAAGAGGTACTTGGAGTACTCATAAAATATGCCAACTACACCTGTTAAAGATCTGCCCTTTGGCTCTTTATCATAGGTATCTACAGTCTAACAGTTATTATAATCCCTTAGCTTCTTTAATTACACATGATTCACACCTTTTGAATATTTACAAAATAGGATTTTTCAATAATGAAATTGAAAAAAACCTGGCAGTTAATATTTTTGCTGTAGATAAACATACAAAGTATACATATATGATTTGGTATCTTGAAACATCTTATATTTGCCAATTTACATGTATAGGTGGTTGAATACTTTAAATTAGATATTTGTCTGATCCTATATCACATTTAATTTTGGAAATAAACACATAGGTAGCTACTTTCTATTTGAAAGTGGTATCTTGTTCAGTAAGTTGGGACTGGCAGAAGCTAAAGACATATTAGAACCAGGAATATATTAATTTAGTACTTATTAAAGATATGTAAATAGTTCATTCTTAATTCCTGTCCTTAATATGTGTGATTGCATTTCTTCCGAAGTATTATATGAAGTATCAAAGTGTGTTTTTATGTAAAAATTTAGTTTAGTGTCAGATATCCAAGCGGGGAGATATCAACAGTATGTATATAAAATTATGAGCAAACACAGAAAACTCATCATTTTTCCTGAAAATTGCATTTTGCATGTGACGTAAGTGATATGGCGTTATTTTCTAGGAGACATTGAATCAGCAGATGGATTTAAATGCATTGATATTGGTCTATCTTCATGAGATATACATGTGTATATATGCATACATCTACATATGTGTACAGCTTGCAAATAACAATTATAATATGTAATTTAACAAAATACCTACCTGTCAAAAGTTTAAAAACAGAAATATTTAATGCTTAAATTTTATTTGGGAATCTGGAGGAGGCTTTTCTTTTATCATATTCCTTAAGGTTTATTCACTGATCTTCAAATGGACAGTTTACATTAGTAAGGCTTTTTTTTTCATTTGAAGATAAAGAATTGACTTACAAGATTTCATGACCTCTTGTTTTCCTGCTGCATCCCAGAAACTGTCAATCATGAACAGCAGTGATTATTCTCCTTATTTTTCTTCCTCTTCATTCTTTCATTAAGCCAAAAACCTATTCTTGCTCTTAAAAATACAAATTGGAGGTATATTTTACTGACCATGACATTCAGTCATCTTTCTTTCTTTGGATCATTTTTGGAGATTGAAAAAAAATAATGTTGCCAAGACAAAGTTGTGCCATAAATCTTGAACTTTCATAGAAATTTCCAACACAAAGAACTAAACATTTCTCCTTAAGACATCTATGTGGCAGCTAACAGGAAGACTGAAGCTGACTCATAGGTAAGTCTTTACATTTATAATCCAATTAAGTCAGTT
Source organism: Dipodomys spectabilis (assembly GCF_019054845.1). NCBI lineage: Eukaryota > Metazoa > Chordata > Mammalia > Rodentia > Heteromyidae > Dipodomys > Dipodomys spectabilis. The sequence continues at coordinate 11,730,064 of NW_024870773.1, forward strand.
TTTGTGTTTATTTAGAAAAGAACCGATCATTTCACCAACATTTGTCATTAGCAGGAATGTGCCTCATGTTCAATACCAGAGGCTGTCCGCAGCTCCACACTTAATATTGCAAAACCCTGTATCACAGGTGCGTATTCATCTATATGTATTCTGTATATACCAGTGTACATTTAAAGTCCATTAGGTTAAGAGTCTAATGTAGCAGGGCACCAGTGGCTTACACCTGTAATCCTAGCTACTCAGGAGGCCTAGATCTGAGGATCTAGGTTCAAAAGCAGCCCATTCAGGAAAGTCCATGAGACTCTTATCTCCAATTAACCACCCCAAAACTTGAAGTGGCACTGTGGCATAAAGTGGTAGAACAGTACCTTGAGCTGAAGAGTTCAGGGACAGTGCCCAGGCCCTGAGTTCAAGCCCTACAACCTACAAAAAAGAAAAAAGGAAGAAAAAGAGTATAATGTACACAACATCTTAAAAAAAAAGTTTTGCAGTGTTTTGATTTTAACAATATGACAGTCTTATAAATAGTTTGTTAGGCCATGAGGAGACATATTTATGTTTAGAGGGTAGGAAGAGAATAAAGACACAATATTTCTGTTAAAATATTTTTGTTAGGAACCTACTCATGAAGAAGGGAGGCTATGAAAATACTCGGAGGTCTGGTCAACTTATTATTCATTTATAAGACCTCTGTTTCATGACCCTTTTCCATTACCTCAATGGTTTTTCCATATAACTCTAGGACTTTTTTTTTTTTTTTTTAATAAGAAATGTAGCTTGGTCTGAAAAGTGCGACTTTGGTTAATCCAGTTTTCTATACTGCTTTCATTTAAACCCCACTGAACAATGTTGGCTGAAACCCAGACAGATCTTATGCACAGTGGTCTGGGAAGTGAGGAAGGAGAGCAAGTATCTAGACTGGGCAGACGTGGATCTTCCTGTTGGAGGGGCAGGGATGGAGCTGAATGATCCTGAAAATCATCAGTGATGTGAGATTTGAGAGCTCCCCCTTCCAAAAAGGTTGATGTAGGTGGCTGCACCAGGCTTTATTTTTCTTACTTGTCTTTCAGTTCATTTTATCTTTGAATATTTTTGTGGCTCCTTTTAAGCTGCTGCTAATCCTTTTGGACATAAGAAAGAATAAAGACATAAAGCAGTGAATTTAATGACAACTCCTATGTGTTTGGGCTAATATGTTATGGATGAATGAGCGGTTTTGATTGCTTGTGTCTGTGTCAATGTTATGAACACTTTTCAGCCTTCTCGTGTTCATTTGTGTCAGATTTGAAATCATTTGGAAATATCTACTCCACTGGCCTGTGTTACTGAGGTGTGGGATAAAGTACAGCTATAAATTTCAAATTGTGTGTAATAAAAGAGGTGAGAGTAGATTAGCCCTGCCTCCTGTTTTGGCTGCCTAAAATGACAACATATTGAACGCAGGAGATTTATTAAATACTGCAATTTAAAATTCTTCTGCTATGTTCCCCAGAATAGCTGCAGAAAGAATAAGAAAGAGGCAGGATTTCAGCACTGACTTAAGGGTTTGAAAGAAATGGAATGTGGCCTCTAGAATAAAGTTCTTGTTTTCCCCAGTGGCTTTCTAGAAGCTGTCCTTTTATCATTCAAAAAATTAATATTCAGAAGGAGTCTGACTAATGTTTATGCATTTGGCTTGGAAATTGGGTTTTATGAGAAGTCAGGATATCAGCCAAAGCACTTAAATTGAAGATAATATTTAGGAAGGAGTCCAGGTTTTGCTTCAGGTGTATGTTTCTCTTCAGCAGAATGTACCTGGGTGGCCTGTGTGTACAGTGATGACTTAGGGACTGAGTGCTTACAGATTTACCATCTATTCTTGCTTCCCCCTCCAATTCTAGGGCATACACTTACAAATGACAGGTCTGTCCTTAGATGTCTTTGTGATTTCTTTAATCTTTGAGGAAAATGGTCTTACAAGACAATGTATAAATAGGCATTGAAGAATGCTATGCCCTTGGATACTTATAAAAAGCACATTTATCTCTTATCTGCATAGCTTTTGTTTGTGTGGCTCTCTCTAGTATTTGGAGGGTAGCACCTTTAGTTCATAAGTAGGTCCTTCAGGGCACATGCAGCGGGGTGGCAAAGCCAAGTCTTCATCAGGCATCTTAGGGATTCAGGCTAGCCTGCTAAGGTCACTGATGTGTTTCTTTCTGCCTGTTTACACACTCATCGAAGCTGCACTTTCAATTAACTCACACAGTCAAGGGATAAATTGTGAAATAAAATGGTAAAGTCAGGCCCCAAGAGACTTTTACAGACTGTGCTGTAGATAAAAACTAGGTGTTTATTTTCTAATTTATTTCAGGGGGAAGAGAAATATCATTTGGAAGAGGAAAGGAAAACACACACTAATGCAAAAGTCATATATTTTACAGACTGATGGAAATAGTAAGTGTACCATTATTTGATTTGTCAGAATATGTACCTGGCCTTGACACAAAGACCGAACAGTTTGGCCCACCCGTGTGTGTGTGTGTGTGTGTGCGTGTGTGTGTGTGTGTGTGCGTGTGTGTGTGTGTGTGTGTGCGTGTGTGTGTGTGTGTGTGTGTGTTCTTCACTGCCTAAATGCTATGTGTGTGTGTGTGTGTGTGTGTGTGTGTGTGTGTATATATATATATATATATATATATATATATATACATATTCACTACCAGATTTTTTTCTCTTCCATGTCAGTGTCTATACTTTTGATTATCATGTTTCCCAAATGTCTTTATTTTGCGACTATATCTATTATGATCTAGCATACCCATTATGAGGAATGCATTCTTGCTTTACAAGAAAAACTAAGATCCAAACCTTTTCTTTTCTTTCTTTTTAGTTACAGGTAAACCCCACACCAACTCTCTCTGTAATTGGATACTGAAATTGAATTAAGTCAGAAGTTTTTGATAGAGCAACATAATTTTTCATTGACTTCTTAAAATGTAAAATAAATTATGTGCCCATTAATAAGCTCACATGGATACTGCTGACTTAGTTCCCTGAGACTGTGAGCTTGCTTCAGAAATATTACATTATTGGAACTCAACAGTGCCTAATAATTGAATATGGTGTCGGTGAACTATTAAAAGATTTGATCCAAAGTTAGGCTGAATGTAAGGGTGAGCATGTGAGGGGAGGGATGATTATCTGGGGATTTGGTCTCTGTTTGTAATTTAAATAAATCATTTTGACAGAGACTGACTGTAACCATGTTCAGGCTGCTGACAGTGTGAAATTGAGTTGTACGGTGGACAGAAGACAAGCAGTCAAGAGAAATCCCCAAAGGCAAAATTTGTTATGTAATTGGGTCAACTCATGCATGAGAAATGCATGCTAATTGTAAACTGGTGGCAAAATTATCGTGTAGGAGGCAATTAGGTCTTATGTAATTCCCAACAACTGACAGAAGGGAAAGGTTTTTTTTTTTTTTTTTAATATTTAGCAAACATTAAAAGAAATTTTTTTAAAGGGGAGAAAAATTAGAAAAGTCACTCAAATGGAGTCTTCATTAATTTCTTCCTTATACCAGAAGTATACTATTTATTATGAAATGGAAACTTGACAGGAAGTTTTCTGATTTTGAATAGTAAATTCGGTGCACTAGGTACTTTGTGCTGAAGAAGAATGAGACAACATTTTTGTTGTAAAACATAGTTGGGTTGGTTAACATAGATGATAGTTGAGGATAACATGGATGATAAAGCTGATGGTTAAGAATCTTTCTGTTGCTTTACTGGACTGGATCTTACCTTCAGTTTATCCCAAGCAGTAACTCCAATACCAACCCAAGCAATAATAGGCATATAATATCTTTAAATGTAAAAGATGAAATATGTCAAATAAAGTGATAGGGTAATAATAGCAGACATTTTTCTTATAATACCTGATGCATATATAAATATTCATTTGGATCACTTGGCATCCTTTATTTAATTAGGCCCTCTGAACAACTTCTTTCCCCAAGGGAAATGATTTCTATAAGGAATACTTATAATTTTATGAGAAAAATATATGGAAAATTACCTTAGTCCTTTCTTTTCCCTTTCAAAATCCTTACACCTGGTTTTGCTTTAAGTTTTCCATGTAGGGCAGAACTTCAAAGGCTGATCCCTTCTCTTTATTCTCAATTTCTTAGCCACAGTTACTTAAACAAATATGTCCCAGACCAGTAATTAGTTGTGCATGGCAAAAACAGGAGCTATGGTTGTAAAATGGCCTTGTCTAAAGAGAGGTTTCGGAAGAGCCACCGAATTAGCACCTATGACTTCTTTTTGGAGATACAAAGTAAGGATCTGACAGGATTTCCCAAGATCACTTTGTGAATTCCTTTCTCCTCCATCCTTCTCTTTTCAAATCTATAACATGCCAACTCTTCTATGGTGTTGGCTTCCTAATTGGCTTTCTCTGCATCCATTTGCATTCTGCTGCTTCCATTGTGTCTTCAACTCTATCACCAGATGAATTTTTATGAAACATTTTCATCAAGATCCTAATTGTGATCCAGTTTTTTTTAAAGTGAAAACATTATTGGAACTGCACTTCAAGTAGAAAAAGTCTAATCACAGAAAACCCTTCCTCTTGACTTTAAAGGTCCCTCACAATTGTCCCTAAAGGATTGCCCACCATTTCTGATGTTTGTCAATATGGTCTGTCCATTTCTCTTAGATCTGGCTCTGTAATCTGTTCTAGACTTTTGCCTGAGTCTTGTAAATGGCATTCTGGCTCCCCTGATTAAATACCCCCACATTCAAATACCAGCAGTGATGGCATTTCATGGGTCTAATTATCTTATCCCTTTAACTTCAAGAAGGTGAAGATCACCCGTGTCATGTTCAGTCTATTTTTGTATCTATGAGAATGAATGCTACGAGCCATGACATTTTGTTATTACCTTGCTTGTTATGTCCTTTTTAGAGCATGTCCCTCTCTCTTGGTTTTGAGTTTCTAGAATAGTCTCATGACTGTTCTCTATCACCACTGTGTGGCCTCTACTCCCTCCCAGGCTGTTTTCCACATAGTTTCTTGCAAATTCTTCCTAAAATGCCACACTCTCTCTTAAAATCCATCAATAGTTCCCTCTTGCCTTAAGGGCAAAATACAAAACCTTTGCAGTTGAATGTTCTGCCCTTAGCTTAGTGATAACTGAGACCTCCAGCATAGGAGGTCCTCTTCCCTCCTGAGCCCTGCATCCTGCATACCTCTGTGCCAGAGGCCCTTAGCCCTGTCTCCACAAAGTCTCAGAGGTTCCTTTCTCTCCCCTGACTTGGTATATACTTTTCCTTCCTTCCTTCCTTCCTTCCTTCCTTCCTTCCTTCCTTCCTTCCTTCCTTCCTTCCTTCCTTCCTTCCTTCCTTCCTTCCTTCCTTCCTTCCTTCCTCCCTCCCTCCCTCCCTCCCTCCCTCCCTCCCTCCCTTCTTCCTTCTTCCTTCCTTCCTTCCTTCCTTCCTTCCTTCCTTCCTTCCTTCCTTCCATTGTTTGTTAGTTTGTTCGTTCCTTCGTTCCTTCCTGCCTTCCTCCCTCTCTTTCTTTCCTGCAGAGAAAATCATTTTTGAAAACTATACTAATTCCTTAAACATTTTGAATTTTATCATGTTTCTGAGTTTATTATAGAGTTTTATTATTTTGAGTTTATTGTTTTGAGTTGTATTGTTGAGTTTTATTTTGAGGAATAAATAGGTATGACCTCTGACCTTAGGAATTCTGCAGTTAGCTTCTGAGTGGCCAGCAGATAATTGCTATAGCAACTATCTACATCCATTAGATACTATATCTAATTGTCTAAGGGCAATGGCTGCTTAATGTCAGAGGGGTGACTAGTCCAGATTTGGGAGGCAAAGAAATTGAGTGCTCGGTAGTAATACTTTGAAGTAGTTTTTAAAAAGATTTTTCCTGAGTCATTGACTTGAATAGTGACTCTACTGTCTGTTGTGTAGTAGATGCCATCATTTTATGTTTAACTTCTCCTTCTGCCCTGTTCCTCACTTGCCTGTCAGAGTGTAAGAAAATATCACTCACAATTAAGTAAAAGCTCCTCCATATAACAGAACTTTAAATGAAATAAAGATGTCCTTAACAGAACAAAACACAGCATTAAGGCAAATCATAATATTACATAGAGAAATTCAGAAATGTTCAACTAAAGAAGAGTATTGGTCAGCTTATTAATTTCAGGATGGTTAAAAAACCAATCTATAAGTCAGGTGCTGGGGGCTTATGCCTGTAATCCTAGCTACTCAGTAGTCTGAGACCTGAATATCACAATTCAAAGCCAGCCCTGGCAGGAAAACCTGTGAGACTCTTATCTCCAATTAAACTCCAGTTAACTACCAAAAAAGCCAGAAGTGGAGCTGTGGCTTAAGTGGTAGAGTGCTAGCCTTAAGCATAAAAGCTTTGGGACAGTGCCCAGGCCCTGAGTTCAAGCCCCAGAAATGCTCCCTTCACCCCAATCTACAAAAACAATGTGTTAAATACTTGTATTCATGTGTACGTTTTTCATACACACATTATGTGCACCTGATTTTCCTATTTCTGTGTTCAATCTTAAGAAGGTTTAAAAAAGTAGAAAAGTAAACTTACAAACATTTTTCATTTGTTTGCTTTTCTGCCCTTATCGAGTCATACTTCACATTTTAAGATTTCTTTTTTTTTTTAATGACAGGACCCAAAATGTTGAAGAAACATTTTGACTTTTATAAACATGCCTTTTTCTGATGTGGCTGTCTATGTGTGAGGGATGTACATGTATGTGGAGCATTTGCATGTGCTTGAGTGCAAAGCTTAAAAGAAGAACAGAGAGACACTGGTTAGTGCTGTTTGCTTTCTACCTTTCGTGTTCCTGGCCCTGTCGGTGTTGATTGCAATCCTTCGGGACCTCCCCTCAGTGCTGTGGGGTCTTTTCCTGCCAAATATTGTTCTCCTAGAAGATTAAATACTGAATCAGTGTGGCCCGAAATCTTGATCCTGCTGAGAATATTAAGACTCCTGCAGGTTGTAATACAGATTAGCTGGTGAGAACTCGGTTGGAGAGATAAAGTGAGTTTCTCTAAATGAATTTAGTAACTGCTGTGAACCTTTTTGTGTTTCCCTCGTATGAGTATGTGTGCTGGCAGTTAACCATTTATTTACTTCATTTTCTCCCAAAGTTGCCCCAGTCCACCCCTGTGCCTGTATTGTAACACTTTCATCATTTCATTTCACATTCATGTTTTGCCTGATAAGCCATTTGATACATTAACTTACTAAGGATTGTGAAGGGTAAGTCATTATTTACTTGATTTCCTTAAGGAAGGAAAACCATATTTTTGGTATTTTTACAATGAAAGGGCTCTGGTGTCACTGACAGAATTCAATAAACCATACCACTGGGTTGCTTAGAGGAAACGGGTTAACCTATTGCAGTCTGATCACAGGCTGTATATTATGGGTTGAAAAGCTATGAAATATTTAGCAAGAGGCTGGGCCGAGGGCTGACATCATGACATCGCTCCCTCTCTCCATTCTTCTGCTATTTCTTTTAAGGTCTGGCTACAGCTAATAAAGGTTCTAAATTCTACAAAGACTGTAGTGCTTTTGTAAATGGAATGAATTTTAAAAAATCAACAAGAGCAACACAAGCTCCTAGAGCACAGAACACACAGGCAACCTGAGAATAATCAGAGGTGTTTGGTTCTCTGCTTGAAATCTTCTGTAGACAAGTTTGCTGGATTATTTTTCTATTTTAGGGGCTCCTCACCTCTCTTGGGTATGAAGGACTCATTCCATCTGTTTCCCATGTTATTCCCATTTGCCTCCTAACACCTCATGTGTGTGCATTTGTGTGTGTGCATTTGTGTGTGTGCATTTGTGTGTGTGCATTTGTGTGTGTGCATTTGTGTGTGTGTGTGTGTGTGTGTGTGTGTGTGTGTGTGTGTATGCTCATGATTTCTCAGTAAAATGTCTGTGACTGTGATTTGCAAATGGCAAACCCAGCACCACCAGAGCAAACAGCTATTAAATTCATCAGTGATGTTTAACTTTTGCAGAAGGTTCCCTAAACGATTACCAAGACTGGTCGTAATAATAACATAATACATATACTTAGTTATAGTACTATTTAGTTATATGATAGCACTAATAATGTTGGCCTAAGGGGAGGCTTGAGAAGATGGGAGCAGGTTAAACTGGGCAGTTTACTACTGCCCTCATAATTTGCCTCTGTTCTGCTCTTACTCTAACCAGGGAGGGTTGAAGATGTCAGAAAAATCCCCCTGACCTGAATTTTCTGCTTCCTGAATACTTTGCTAGCTAGCTTGCAGCTCCCTGATGCTTGAGAATAGCACTAAGATGTTCTGACCCCTTGTCTGCTTTGCCATTTGTTCTGGATACATGGCTTTTCAAAGTCTCATTGGCAGACATTGTTGAACTCTGCAGTCTTTCAGAAATAGACTTTGCACTATCTCCAAAAAATGACCCCCAGGTATTACACTGTAAAGCCTCTAAAATGTCAATGACTCAAATAAGTCAGCTGAAGAGGACAAACGAATAAATGTGGTATCCTTAATTAAAGGCTGCTGAGATGTTCCTGTCAAGACTCCCTGGCTTCAGTCTTTTGCTATTAAGATTATATCCACCTCCCATTAGAAAGTGTGAACTCTACCACATGTAAAAAATAGTCTATGGAGACTTATCTTCACCTTAAAGAATAGTGATGAAATCGGCATCCATGTCCCCTACCCAAAGTTTAAGAAAATAGAACATTTGCAAAACCTTTCTAGCCCTTGGGTTTCCCTTAGGATTACACCTCAACTCCTGACTGGCATCATAAGGGCCAAAGCACTTTGAAAACAAATTTTCAATGTGAACTAATGAAAAGATCATACGAAAATCAAATTTTCACGTGGGGAAGCAGGGTGTGGGTTTTGTATCAAATATGTTTGATTTCTGATACCACCAGAGCCCCCTTACATACAAGATTGTAAGGAGTGTGAGAACTGCCCTGTTTTCTTCCTTCAGCCTTCCATTGAAGGCTGAAGCAAATGGAAGGCCGAAGCACGAGCCTCTCAGTCATGGTGCCATTAAGCTCCAGCATTTGTACTGAGGAGCATTTGTACTTAGGAGTGATGGGAGTGAGCATTCCCCAGGGCCTCACTGTGGTATAGGCAGTGTGCCATTTATTTTTTTTTTACAACAATACCAAAAAATAGTTGTTATCCTCATGTCACAGTTGAGTAAACTCAGTAAATACATTTCCTAAGATTGCATAGAACCAGTGGAGAAAAAAAAAACCTGGATTCGGTCCAGAGATTGAGGGTTTAAGGTGAAGCATTTCTTCTCTATATGGAGATGTCAGGAATATTGCCTATATGTTTTTCTCCCCCCTGGAATCCTTGTGCCATAGAACAAATACCAAGGATAATGTCCCAAAGTCTCTTTTGCAGGTACAGAATTGACTTATTCCCTATATGACATTCTGGAGACTACATAGTGGGTATTAGGACTAATTCTAGAAGTTTAAAGTTTCTTGGCACTAGGAATAATGCTTTATCACCCATAAAGGCTCTCCTGGTCAAATGTCCCTAAGGCTGCTGGGATACAAGAAGGCTTTGAATTTCCTCAGGGTTTTTTTTTTTTTTCTCCATGGCATTTATTTATAGAATTTGCTATTAGGTATTCATGGGTCTTCTTCAGGATACACTTAACCTTCTTCATCCCACCTTCTTAGAAGGTTTTTCTCTGCATTTGGCTTTATGTTGGTTGCTGATTTAAAAAGTCTATGCATAATCTACAAAATACAGTTTAGGAAGATCATTAGGAGAGAGATGAAATTTTGAGGGTTCAGGGATCACAGAGTAAGGTTCTTGCCCCTGACTAGGGTTTGAGGATGGTCGCAGATGGCTCAGAGAAGGTGTCATGAGATGAACACAGATAGAAGCAAGCAAGAAATTGATGATAGCATGTGGCAAATAGCAAAGAACTTCCTGAATAGGGGAACATATGTATACAAACAGTCAAGAATGAGACGGTGTCATGTGTTTGATGAACTGCAATGTTAATTTTGAAGTGAAGAGTTTGAAAAGTAACTAAAATATCTGTTTAGTAAGAAAACTACCCTAGAGTATAAGATAACTATTTGTTGAAATGTTAGGAGTAGATTATGTAGGCTTGCTGTAGGTGAACAGCATTTTACCGGAATTGTCACCATGAGATCTTTGGGGCCCTTTGTGTCTGGCTCTGGAGCCAGTCCTGATGTCTGTGGATATCTACCTTTGGAGAATGAAAGGAAAAAAGGTTATGATTTCTTACATCTTTGTGAATTTGAAGCTATGTGAATTTTAAAAAGTTTTGCTCTATTGATTTAGAGTTGAATGACAAACATTGAGGCAAGGGGTCTGTGTGGTATGTAAATAGGCAATGGGGTGTTTATGCTCTAACTGAGACACAAGCCTGGGTTAGCTAGTCTCAGACAGTCTTAGGTTGGCATGTCTGAGAAAGTGCAAACCCACATAAATATGCATGCATTTGTCATTGCATGCAAAGCCCCCATTATTTCTTATACGAATGCAGAGAGAAAGACTTAGTTAAATGTCTGCCATGTGAGATGGTTGGAAACCTATTATGATATCATACAGGTTAAGGCTAAACTTGTGTTCTTATGGACATTGTTTCTGAATAGTAGATGATAAGCCATTAGAGTGATTAGCTTTGCCTCAAACTTATAACTACTCCTTGTCATTAAACAGGCTAGAACCCCTAGACGTCGATCAGTATGAGACAATATGGTGAGTACAGATGGGCCATGACATAACCCCAGGCTCATGTTGACCTTGAGACTTTGTCTGCAAAAGTCTTCTTGGAAGTATATGAAGATGCCTGTTTAAGATTCTTGAGCTTTGGTTCCTAAGGTCAGAATACAGAAGAACAAAATCCTAGTAATTGAATAGTTTTGAAGAGCCTAGTCTTATGAGTATAAAGAATTGAGGACTTGATCCAAGTTAAAAGCAAAGGAAGTTAGTTTTGCACTGTAGCAAGACATGCGGGTAAGACACAAGAAATAGCTTCCTGCATAAGGGGGTTATATGATAAATTCACAAGGCCCTTTCAATTTCTAAAATGACCGGTTTCAACAGGGCATAATATCTCAATCACTGTGCCACTCTTCTCCAACATCTTAAATGGGAATTATAATATTTGATACTTATTTTAAGTTGAGAGGATCAGTGGAAGCATGATAAAAAATAAAGCCCTTTACATGACTCAAAGGAAAGTCACTTAAATAAAAATATGAAATAGAACTCTCTCTATGGAGATAGCTATGTGAAGAGATGATTGGCTTTCCTTTTTGGTCTTTGGTAATTTTATTAAAAGATAATTGGGAACTATGAGAAAAAGCAGTTTATTCTGGTTGGAGAGAGCCAGGGAAATGTGTGTACCCTGATGGAGAAAGGAGAAAGAAAATTGAGAATTACATTGAGCTGCACTTGGCAGAACTCCTTCGAATCCTTCCAAATCACACGTCGAAAGCAAAGTGGTGGTGATTATTTCTGACCACCTCAAAATGTTGTGTGTTGAAATGGGGGATTAATAGCCTGGCAGAAAACTGAGATGTCTTAGGAAAGGTCCAGCTTTCTTCTGAATGTTTTGTTCTTAAGATGAACTGATGTTTATCACCCTGAAAAAGGGTCAGCCCTACCTTTATTCATATGTTCAAGTCTATTGGACAATGTTGGATTACAGGGTCATTTTGAAGGACAGAACAGGCAATGATTAGAATAGGCAGAAATGAAACCATAATGAGCAGTAATCCTGAAGAAAATTAAAACACAGAAAACACTGCATTATTTATTTGAATTTAATGGGAATTTGCCAAAGGTGAGGCAGCTGGCCTTCTGCTTTTTTGGACTGTTTGTAGACAGGGAAAGAAGCTGTCCATCTGATATATTTAAATGTATTTAAATCTTGCTATTAGGCCAGATAAAAACTGTAAAATAAAGTGGGAAGAGGCACCATTAACTATGTACAAGACAGCAGAGGCCTGGGCCACAGTGAAAAGTTTAGACTCTGCCTCTCCCATTTCTTCCTCACTATCTACTTTTAGAATCTTTGCTTATTAGCTGGTTACTCAGCAAAAAGAGCTCATTTTAGTTGAAAGGGTGACGTTGATCATGATGTAGTCATAAACAGTTTTGTTAAATGGTAAAACAAGGAGCTCATTTTAGAAGCTACTAAGACCACACATGCCAGACTCTATTTTATTTTTTTCCCATCACTACTAGGGATTGAACCCAGGACCTTGCATATATTAGACAAGCACTCTACCACTGGGACTTTATTTTATTTTGAGACAGCTTCTTTTTACTTTACTTTGAGACAGGGTCCTGATACCCTAGCCTAGGCTGGTTTTGAACTTGAGATTCTTCTGCCTCAGCCTTCCAAATAGCTGGAATTACAGTTGTGTACTAGCTTGCCTGGCCTCCAGCATCTTCTTTAATTCTCTTGTTTACTCTAGGAAACTCACTAATGAAGTACTTCTGCTTTATACACTTATTTGTGTCTGTTTCCAGATCCATTACATAGAAACGAAAGCACTTACTTTTCAGGGTTTTTTTTTTAATGAACATTAAATATTAACTCTTTTGCTAGCAGTAAAAGGTAAACCACTGTTTTACACCTGTAATCCAAGCTAATCAGAAGCTGAGATTTGGAGGCTCATGGCTCAAGGCCAACCCCAGGCAGAAATGTTTGCTAGAGTCCATTTCCAAAATAACCAGCAAAAAAGCAGGGTTGGAGGCGTATAGAGTGCCAGTATAGCAAGCACTTGGCCTGGAGTTCAAACCCCAGTTTTGAAAAAAAAAGACAAAATAATGCTTAATAATAGTGTTTGTACTGTGCTGGGCCTTGAACTCAGAATCTAGATTTGTTGCTCAGCTTTTTCATTCATAGCTACTGCTCTATTACTTGAACCACACTGCTAGTTCCAGCTTTTTGCTGTTTAATTGGAGGTAACAGTATCTTGGATTTTTCTTTTTTTTTTTCTTTTCTTTTTTGGGTCCGGTCGTGGGGCCTCAACTCTGAGCCTGGGCACTGTTCCTCAGCTCTTCAGCTCAAGGCTAGTGCTCTACCACTTGAGCCACAGTACCACTTCCGGCTTTTTTCTTTTTGCTTATGTGGTGTTGAGGAATTGAACCCAGGGCCTCAGGCATGCAAGGCAAGCGCGCTACCACTGAGCCAACTTCCCAGCCTAATATCTTGGATTTTTCTGTCTCCTCTGGCTTTGAATCATAATTCTCAGACCTCAGCCTCCTGAATAGCCAGTATTGTGAGTGTGAGCCATTGGTGCCTGACAATGATTAGTTTTGTTATTATGATGCCAAAAAAAAAAAAAGCTGAGGAAAAATATTGACAGGAAAAGGCTCTAAATAGTCACTTCATTTTGCATTTTGTAGAAATAGTAGCAGTAGCTCCAATTTGGAAGCTAATTACCATTTGAAACAGTATGTTATTTGGGTTTTCATAGAAGTGAAATACTTTATTTTGGTTACCATCACTCATAGTTTTGCTCTTAATGTCTTCTTTAAATAATGTTGCACAAATTTCCTGGGGCTAATGTCCATCATAGAATTTCCATTGTAGAAGTTCGTCCTTTTGGTGAGAATAACTATATCAACTGATGGATTCACATGTATTCAACAAGAGGAGAAAAACGATTGGTTGAATGCATGCCCAGTCTGCTTGTCCTGGGTCTGATCCTAGCATGCTTGCACATGCGCAGTGTGCACACGCACACATGCACGCACACACACATACATATACATACACACACCTTTTAAAAATTTTCTTTTATTGTAAAGATGCTGTACAGAGGGTTACAGTTACATGAGCAAGGCAATGAGTACATTTCTTATTGAGCATTGTTACCCCTTCCCTTGTTGTTCTCCCACTATCCCTTCCCGCCCCCACCTCCCTCACTCCTTCCCCTGCCCCCCCCCCAAACTCGTAAAGATCATTTCCAATATACTATCTTGTGGGTATCGTTGTTGTAATGGGTTATCCTGTGTCCTTGTTTCAGAGTTTTGTTATTCCCCTTCTCCTCCCCAAATTAGACAAATGTATATACAAGATGCAGGGTACCAAAATCAAGTACAGTGACAAGAGAGGTTATACCATAAGGGGAGGAACATACAAAGGAAACCAAAAAAAAATCACCTAGTACATTAAAAACAACAACAAAGAAAGACCTCTTATGTCCATATCTTGGGGTTCATTTCACTTAGCATCATCTTATATGGTCATATGTACATAGCTTTTGACCTTTTCTGCTCATCTGATAAAATTATCCTAGAAGTATACTAATTATTGCAAATGAGGGAAACTATGGGACCTATATTTCTTTGGGTCTGGTTTACTTCACTTAATATAATTTTTTCCAAGTCTTTCCATTTCCTAACAAATGAGGCCATATCATTCTTTCTGATGGAGGCATAGAATTCCATATATATATATATATACACACACACATACATATACATACATTTTCTTGATCCGTTCATTTACTGAGGGGCAGCTGGGTTGGTTCCATATCTTAGCTATGGAGAATAAACATAGTTGTGCTGGTAGCTTTAGTATGGCCTTGTTTGGGTAAATACGCAGAAGTGGGATTGCTGGGCCATAGGGGAGCTCTATGGGTAGTCCTCTGAAGAACCTTCATACTTATTTCCAGAGTGGTTGAACAAGTTTACACTCCCACCACCAACACATATATCTTAATATTCCACTTTGATGTAACATATAGCACACATTATTATAAGTTGAGAAAGGAAGTTTCCTGATTTGGGCTCAGAATAGTAAAATATTTAGATAATTCTCTAATGACACTTTGCTTCCTTGAAAGCTTTATGATACACATCAGGGCTAGTTAAAGGTGAGAGGAAAAGATTCTATATTACTGATGTAGCTTTGTGTTTTAATTTCAAAGGTTGTATTTTAATCCTACTCCCTCTTCATTAAAAGCTACAGATTCTACATATTAGCTTTTGTTAGGGATGTAGCTCAATGGTAGAACAGGTGCCTACCATGCCATGAAGCCCTGAACTCTTAGTCATGCTCCACCCTCCAAAAAAGAAGAATGAAATGTACTAGATTAGTCTTTGATTGAACAGTACTGTGTGGAAGGAGAAGTGTCTGAGTTCAGATGATTTCCAGGTGATGGAGATATTTTAAGACACTGCCAGCATGGGCTTGTTCCCAGGGCATCCTCAGTTCTGCTATTTGTGTTTTTCCATGCATCGCTCAGCAGCTTTGATAAAGAGGTGTTGCTAGTTTTCCCTCAGCACCGTTGGATATGAGCTTACAGGTGCCATTTGTCATGTTTGGTGTGTTCTTGGAAAAATTCAAAGTTTTATTTAGTATTTTTTCATCCAGAAATGAATTTATTTTGTGAACTTTGTTACAAATAGCTAGGTAGTGTAACACAACACCCACATTTGAGAGGGGATGGTAGGTATGCATCTCCAGGCAAGTCGACAACCCCACACCGTGTGGAAGACATTTCTCCTTTTTCTCAGAAAACTAGACTGTAGTTCATTAAGGTTAGGCAGCAGGGCTAGTCATATTTATAACTCCAGTGTTAGACGTGGTACCTGGCATGTACAAGCATTCCTAAGTGTCTTTGTGGATAAATAAAATTGTGTGCAACACTTTGTTTCACTGTGGTACAGCAGTACATTTATTTCCAGATCCATTTTTCTGAGGCCCTGGCCTGCCTTACTTGTATCTCCTCCCATTTTAGTCCTGGATGAGAAATGTTGCAGTGTCTTAAAAATTTCTCTGCTAATGGGATGCTGTGTGCAGTATATATGCTAATGGCTACACCTTGTAAGAGTCAGAAGGTGAGCTCTAGCATATAGAATCCTTGGAACTGAATTCTCCTACCTCAGAGCCTAATACAGGTTAATAGCCACAAGGGTGCTCAGCTCATGCGGTCATCCAGTCATCCAGGGCCTTTCAGTGTAGTGTCTCCATTTTCCAGTTGAGCCTTTTGTCACATCACATTCTCTACCAGATGAGACACATCCAGTCAAGGAAAAAAAATAGGAACTCTAGTGACTTTTGAGAGGTTTTAGGGGTAGGTATAGAAGTTGAGTATACCACACCTATCTATACATTCACAGGCCAGAATTCAGTTAAAGAGACCCTCTCACTGCAATGGACTATAAATGGGCAGCAGCAGTGTGCAAAAGGAGAATGGTTAAAAGGAGGGCAAAAGGAAAGGGAGTGTTAGTACACAATAGTTAATCCTGCTACACACTGAGAGCCTCAATGAAATTAATGCCAACTGTGTCCTTTTCATCTCTGAAATATTGTCCATATTCTCCTAAGAAAAGAAATTGAATTTCATGAAGAGGACGGTGCTCAGCAATAGAAGCAGTATGTTGGAATTCCCCCTCCCAAGAAAAGAACGGAAAATTCCCATTTAACAACTGTAACTCTGGGGATAGGCGCCAACTGCCAGATTCCAGCTGTGCTATATCCAAATTTACTCAAGTGTAGGGCTCAACTGTATTTTCTCCAGTAACTTTTAAAAGTGTACATGCATGTACTACTTCTGCAAATGAATCAGATGTACAGTGTTGTATAACTAACTTTTGAGGAAGATGTTTGTGTCACACACATTCTTTGTGGAAAGCTAGACCTGAGGCTATTCATTGACTTAAAAGCTGAAATTTCCTTTTGGGGTTAGAGGTAGTGATTTATAAAATTTACTTGAAAAAAAGTAATTACTTAAGCGTTCAGAGCAGAAGAGACTCATTTAAACAGCAAGGAATACAAAGGCTTCAAACAGTTTGTGCAAATTCCTAGTTTCTACCTACAGAACAGCAGACACATTGAGGGAATGTGGCTTCTTTCAATGGATTGTGCTTTTTTGTTTTTTGTTTTTTTGTCCTGCAAACTTGTGCAAGTATTTTATGAAGTGCTAATGTAGTTAGGCTCTAATGTTCTTAATTTATGCAGTTGGGTATTTCATAAATGGGTGTTCTTCATGCAAGCATTTGTACACATTAATATTTATGCATGTATTCAAATCAATGCAAGGGCATCTGTCTGCATATGTGATGAAAATATGCATATGCATGAACATTTGTACTGGGGGAGAAGTCCCTAAAGTTAGTGCTTGCTGAGGCCACAATTTTTGACTTTTCTTATTCTGATGATTTCTTTGTTTTTGCCAGTCCTAGAGTTTGAACTCAGAGCCTTGAGCCTACTTGTCTGCTAAACTGGAGCTCCACCATTTGATCCACACTTCCAGCCCAGTTTTTTTTACTGCTTATTTTGAAAGTAGACTCTTGGGAGCTTTTCCTGTCCATTCCTCTAGACCTCAGCCTTCTGAATATCTCTAGGATTATAGGTATGAACAGCCAGTGCTTGGCTGACAAAATCGTCTTGACTAGAAAAGACATGCAGAGATGAAATAGCACAGTCATTAATACCGACAAACAAAATGGTTCTGTCTAACTGTTTAGGTGTGACTGACAGTTTATTTCATCAGTGACAGAATTTTTTTAGAATAAGTATCAGTTTTTACAATGAACATTTATTCTAACAAATTGCCAATCCAATAATATTATTCTGTTAGTGATGGAATGATTTTTTGTATGAAATATTTCATTCCTTTCCTTCTTCCCTTGCCTTCCTTCCTCTCTCCCTCCCTCCTTCTCCTTCCTTCCTTCCTTCCTTCCTTCTTTCCTTTCTTCCTTCCTTTTCTTTCCTTTTTAGGTTTTCTTTGGCTTCTTGGAATAAATTGTCTCTGTCAACATGGACCTGACTTTGTGGTGGTGGCTAGAGGATTTCAAGCCCTTTCCTAGTCATGTAAGATCCTCTAGCTTCTGTGCCCTGAATGGGTCTGAGGATCTTTTCCAGGCTAGAAAACCCTAATGTCTACGATCTATTCACCAGGTAGGCTAAAGAACCTTTTACAGGAGGTCTGGATCTGTTCCTATACAGGTAGAGTGAAGGGATGTTGATAGTCCTCCATGCTTGGTCATCTGCTGACCCCCACCCTCTATCTTTGTTAGTCTAAAGGAGAACTTCTCTTTGATCTCATACTTCTCATTCTTGTTTAGCTGTTTATTAGGTTAAAATGGCAAAGTATTTCTCTTAATTTATAAGCTTATTTATTTATATACTGGTACATGTCCAGTCCCTTATGTTAGCAGTTCATAGTAGGTCAAGAATAAACACAGTGAACTCTGAAATATTGGTTTTTGGAGTTTAAAGATGTGTTAAGGATTTCTTTTTCTTTCTTTTTTTTTTTTTTTATTACATCCTGCTTCTTAAGAATTTAAAAATCTAACACTATGTTGAAAAACAAACTTTACGATTTAGGCAGGGGTAGGGGGAGGAGTGTAGTTGTGGAGGTGGGAGGGAAGGGAGGGTAGGGGAAAAACAAAGGAGGAGGCGACAATGCTTGATAAGAAATGTACTCATTACCTTGCTCATGTAAGTGTGCTCTGCACACTATTTTCACAATAAAAAACTTATTAAAAAAAAGAAAAAAATCTACCAGCTGTTAGGAAGGGATTGGAAATTACAGTGTGTCTTTGTTGTACTTAATTATCTTTCCATTGAAATATTGGTTAAGCTTATTGTGGGCTGAAATGATAAGGAGTTAACTTTTGTGTTCTGAGAAAAGAAGAGTTAAGAAAATTATAAATGACTTAGATATGAATTTGAAAGATCTGCTTGCTGAGTCCTGTCAGTTCCCCAAAACTCATAAGTATTTCCCATGATTATCTTGGGCATAGATAAAGGCTTTTCTTTTCTTTTTGTACTGAGGCTTGAACTCAGGGCCTTACCTTTGTTAGGTTACTGATCTACCAATTGATCCTTGCCTCTAATCCTTTTTTTCAAGATAGGGTCCTTTATTTCTGCCTGGTCTGGCCTGACACTGTGATTTTCTTTTTTTTTTTTTATTTTATTTTTTTATTTTATTTTATTTGAAAACATACTGTACAGAGGGGTTACAATTACATGGGCAGGAAAATGCATACATTTCTTACCAAGCATTGCAGCCTCCTCCTTTGTTTACCCTTCACCTCCCTTCCCAGCCTCCCCCCTCCCCCCCACCCAATCATACCCCCCCTCCCTCCCCCCCACCGACATTGTAAAGCTGGTTTTGACATGACATTTTGTACTTCTCATTGTTGCAACAGGTCCACCTGAATCCTTAAACGACTTGTTTGTCCCCGTCTCCTCCACATGTTATACTGACATCAAATATAGTGAAAGCGGGGGTTACACTGTGGGGGAGGGACATACAAAGCAACAAAGAAATAATATTATAAATGCGTTAGAAACACATGCATGAATGAAACAAAAACATTAAAATACATATTTGAGGGTTCGTTTTCCTAACATCACATTCTCTGACTTTTTCCGCTTGACTCATACCTATACTAGATATTGCAAATAAGGGAAACCATGGGACCTATGTTTCTTTGGGCCTGGCTTACTTCACTTAATATAATTTTTTCCAAGCCTTTCCATTTCCTAACAAATGGGGCAATGTCATTCTTTCTGATGGAGGCATAGAATTCCATTGTGTATATATACCACATCTTCTTGATCCATTCATCTACTGAGGGGCATCTGGGTTGGTTCCATATCTTAGCTATGGTAAATAATGCTGCAATAAACATAGTTGTGCTGGTAGCTTTAGTGTGGCCTTGTTTGTGGTCATTTGGGTAAATGCCCAAAAGTGGGATTGCTGGGTCATTGGGGAGCTCTATATGGAGTCTTTTGAGGAACCTCCATACTGCTTTCCAAAGTGGTTGAACAAGTTTACATTCCCACCAACAATGAAGTAAGGTTCCTTTCTGTCCACATCCCCTCCAGCATCTGTTGTTGTTAGAGTTCTTGATTTTTGCTGTTCTAACTGGAGTGAGGTGATATCTCAATGTTGTTTTGATTTGCATTTCTTTTATGGCTAGGGATGTTGAACATTTCTTCATGACACTGTGATTTTCTTAACTCTGCCTCTAAATAGAGCACCGCACATGGCCTAGGCTGCAGGGTTTTTTAATTTGTATTGTTTCATATTAGAAGGGTAAGGCTTCCACTTATTTCTAAAACAGAGATAGAAGGGTTACGATTGAAAGTTTTGAAGAAAGGAGACCGTTGTTCAGGCAGAAAAGTTTATTAGCAGAATCAAACTACGGGCCCACCCGAGATGTAGTGTGCAGAGGTGACTTACAGCAGGGAGACAGGTTATATAGAGAAAGGGCAGGAAGGAGGCATGACCGGGGTGGATGAGAAAATGACCTCAGAGGAAAAGGAAGTGACCTCAGAGCCTGGAGGCCCTCCCACAGCTCCCAGGTGCACCAGTTACCTGGGTTACCGGTGGTGAGTGGGAACTTCTAGAGAGGGCCACAAATGCACTGAGGGAAAATACAGGGAAAGGGATGTTTTTCCCAGGCGGACCTAACAGCAGTGTTCCACATCTCTCGTGGGCATTTCCAGTTACCATCACTCTAGGCAAGCTCTGTTGTATTGAATTTAGATCCAACATTTCTAAAGGATATTTTGTCTCTTTTGCTGATTTACTCAATTCACTTCCAATCTGAAGACATCCACTTAGGCTGCAAGCAGGAGGGGTAGCAACGATGAACGTTCTGCTACAGAAAGGAGTATGAATGTTGTAGCCATGGAAGAAGACCAGATGAGCAAGAGAGAGAGAAGTACAGGGTGTGAAAGAGGAGAGACTAGGTGAGGCTCAGGTAAAGAGTTGAGATTTTACTGTGACAACAGTGGAAGCCATTCAAGGTTTTGAGGTTGAAATATGACACCATTTGATTTAACATTTTAAGAAAGATTGCCTAGCCTCATGGGTAGAAATGGTGCCTGGCTTGCTCTTAGTTACTCAGGAGGCTGTGATTTGAGGATCACAGTTTGGAGCCAGCCCAGGAAGACAAATCTGAGAGACCTTTTACTCCAAATAACTAGGAAAAAAAAAAAACTTGAAGTACAGGTGTGACTCCAGCTGTAGAGTAATAGCTATGAGGAAAAACAAAAAGCTGTGTGAGAGAATGAGGCCCTGAGGTCAACTTCTTGTACTAGAAAAACAAAAGTGTGGATTTTATGGAATAGGAATATACACAGGGAATGGTTATAGGAAAGGTGAGGTGTAGTAGTTTCTATTAAATTAGTAGCAATTGAAATGGAGAAAAGAGGATAAATTCAAAATTTGCTTTGAAGGTAGAAGCAATAAACAATGCTGAAGGACGAAATGTTTCCAACCAAACAGTAGAGGAAACAAGAGTATCTCCTAGAATTTTGGTTTGTAAGTGTGCATATGGTGTGATGAAGAGGAAGGATTAAAAAAAAAAAGGAATACAAGGCAGACGTTCCATTTTGGTTAATATGGATACGAGATCCCCTAGTGGAAAAGTATAGACAAAAATGAGAAGAATACCTAGAGTCAAGACTGAAGTGGCTCCAACCTTTGGAGACCTGAAAGAAGAAGAACAATGAGTAGAGTTGGGTTTTTGTGAAATGATCAAGAATTCAGATAATTTTAGAAACAGAAACCAAGAGAAGGGATGAATTGGAAGTAGTAAATACAGGCAACTTGTTCGTGAAGTTTTTCTACAAAGGGATGTAGGAAAAAAAAAGGCTGAAGGTGAAGACAATTCAAGGTCAATGTATTTTTGTTTTAATTATCACTTTTTTTGTATATTTGATTAAAAAAAAACACAGGAGCTACAGAAGCATTTTTGAACTGAACTAGTTAGTATAGGTGGAACTGAGAATATAGGTGGGAAGACTTAAGGGCAGGAAGAAAGTTCTAGAGAAGAGTGGAGGGGATGGGGTTTAATGTGTAAGAATAAGGTTGAACTTGGATAGGGTCCAGGAGGATGACTTCATTGAATAAGAAGATTAAGCAGAAAATGTTTCTATACTTACAAATAAGGTTATGATCCAGTAGTGGAAAATATAAAACCCACAGTGGAATGCTCCTCTTTTCTACATTCTCTGTTTGTGTGTTGTGCCTGCTCCGGCTCCTTAGTGAGTTTTGCTGTTCTTCTCTTCCTCAGTGCTTAATAGCTGGCTCTTCACAACTTCCATTTCACCTTATTTATACATCCCATCGATATCACAGCCTCGTGGAAATACCTGTAAGCGATGGTGGAGTGATTCTCAGAGCTCTTCTTTATCTTAGCACTGAGTTGTTCAGTGTGATAGCTGCTGGCCTCTTGTGGCCTTTGAACATTTAAAATGTAGCTACTGTAGCTGATAAATCCAATTTTAATTTATGGTATTGAATTTAAATTTAAAAGCAGATACATAATTCAATTATTGGAAAAAATTACAATGCTTGGGACCCCTTAAACATATGAATCCACTTTTCCATGTACACCACTTTTTTCTGGTAACATTTTGTGTCTGAGTTGAGACATGCTGTCATTGTGCGTTGCATGAAGATTTTGGGGGACTTAGCTTAAAATATATAAACTGGTTAATAATTCTGTCCTGATTACATGTTGAAATGATGCTAATTTGGTTAGATTGGATTAAAATGTTATTAAATTGGTTTTACAAGATTAAACAATTTCTAAAAGTAGCTTCTAGCAAAATTAAATTTAGTAAGCAGCACATATCATGTTTCTATTGAGGGCATTGTCTTAAAGGAGTTAAAGTTCACATTTTGCATATGTACTTGGATGTGCCTGTCTAGGAATGATCTATACCTTACCATGTGGAGCAGAGATAGTTTGGGACTCATGGCTTCAAAGTGATTGCACTTCTTTCTTGAAGTCTAAAGGCTGCCAGACTGGAATTTGAACTCTGGTTCTCTGTCTGCCTACAGGCTGTTGCCTTCGATCATACACAACACTGAATTCTGTACATTTACTGACTACAGTCATTCTATGTTTACATAAGCAAAGGATATTTACATGGGCATATTTGGGTTTTGAACGCAAGTAGTTGAAATTATGGCTCTGGCGGCATGGTTTTAATGTACTGCTACTGATTTTGCTTTGATCAAATTGTGAATACACAGTTTATCACAAGGCCCCCTTTTTGGTCCTTGAAGACATAGCAGTTGACTTTCACGTTTCTTATTTATTACCAGTGATGACTGCTATTTGTGCTGTGTAACTCCCCAGCACATAGTATTATGATGTGCTGCTACAGATTGTTTCCTTACTTGATGATCATCTCCCTTGGTCTTAAGACTGTTAAACTTTCATTAAGAATCATTGGGAAGACAAGATCTAATTTTTATCCCTAAATAATTTAAAGTAAACATGAATGTTGAAGGGTGAGAAAGTTTATCATTTACCACCATGTCCTTGGAGCGTCTGAAAGTTAACCAATCCCCAATTCCCACTCGTTACTCAATCCTCTTATTCTTTATGTCCTAGCTATTAAGGGTCATCACTAGGCATCCAGTTGCCAGAGCAAGAACCTCAGTGGGCCTTCTCTCCTGATGTCCCATCATGCCAGCCTGCAGTCATGAAACTCTTCTCCAAGTCTAACCCTGCCCTCTCTACCACTGCCACTGCCTCATCAGACCTTCAACATTTCTAGCTTCTCTTCCCCCTTCCGTTGACTCATGATTTTCCTACCCATTGATCCTCCCTACTCCTCTGCCATCCGGTTCAGGGGTGGGGCCTTCATTTCTGCTGTGTTTTTAGATCTGCTGATAGTCTGTGCTTGGTATTCAGAATAAAGGTTGTGCATCTGTTTTATTCAGAAGTTGGAATTGCCCTGTGTTTCCTCTCCATTTGTATTCTTCTTTTGTCCTCCTGAACACTGTTAGCTAAGCTGACTCAGCACCACTGTTTAGCAGGGTCACACAGTCAGCTATAAGGCTGCTGGCCTGGTGAATGCAAGACCATCCACTGTCTCCCAGGTGCCCGCTCAGCTCATAAGAAACCAACTAAAATCTTTCCCAGGCTAGTGCAGCTTTAATGAGGGACAGCTTTCTTTTTTGGAGCTTAAATCTTATAGTAATGTACCCCCAAGGAATAGAACGTGATAGAAATCCCTAGAATCTAATATCTGAAACTCTATCACCTTGGGACCAACTGAGGATAATTTTCATATAGGTATATAGGTAGAGCATCTGGCACACTGTTTATGAGACAGAACTTACAACATGAAGAAATTTAAAAAGAAAAACCATAAAAGAAGCAGAAATCATATAATCAAGTCACAAGTTTGTTTAAGCATTATTTTTTTTAAGGCAAGTCAGTCAGGTTTCACAGAGGATAGCAAAAGAATCACACAAAAATAAATCATGCCTAAAGCTCCCTCAGTACCGTGTTACTTCAGCATTTTCTTTGGATCTGTCTCCAAACAGGATATCATTTCAGAAATAAATCTGTACCAGTCCTGCCCCTGGTGAAAGGAGAAAAGTTACTCCTGTCTGTAATGTAGCAAAAAGATGCCAATAGCTATTCAGGCAATTTTTTTTTCCTTTATGCATCTGATGAAGAGATATTGGTGTTTTTATATGGTGTATAGGATTTCATAGGAGGCATAGTGGAAAGTTTAGTTAAACAAAATGTCCCTTTCTGTTCTATCTCCATTTACTAGTGGCAATTCTCAGCACCGTGGGGCTCTATGTTACAAGCACTGGTTTACAAATGACCCACACCTATCCACTGTGGGTCCACCCTTCCAAGACCTCCAACTGAATGAGAGTATTGTGAAAAAAATCTGAGAGCCTTTGAAGAACAATTGGACTTTTAGCTAGAGGAAAAGGAGAAACTGCCAAGAAGATTATCAAGTAGAAGAAGCTGTTTGTGCCTGAATTTTCTGGCATGAGTCGATAGCCCAGTATAACTGATCCCCCCACCCCAGCCCCAAATTATGTACTCTGGACAGCATCCATTTTGCCTTTTAAAAAAAAAGCATGTTTTTCCTGGGATTCCAGTATTGGGTTCAACATAGCTGATACAGGCCTTTCGTAAATGGGAGGGTTGAAAAGTCACTGCTAATTCACTTCGTAGTGTGAATCAGATTGCTTTCTTCATTCTGAAAGAAGGCAAGTTTGTTAGGTGGGGTGGAGTGATGGAGGGTGGACACTCTGGGGGCAGAGGCTAGAAAGAGCAAGGCTGGTCAAGGCCAAGGATCTGGGAAGCTGTACACTGGGGGACCTGCATGAGTTACTAGGCTGTAATATAAACTTGCTTTGTCACAGTGCTCCTAGGAGCTGTCTTCATATTGACACCAACATTTCTGCAGCCATTGAAAAAGTCAAGGAGATTTAGTGACAAAAAGAGAGCATATAACTGTCTGCACACACACACACACACACAAACATTCTGCACATACACATACATACACACAACACTCTGCACACACACACAGTATATTCACAGATGCAGAATATTTCTGGAAGAAATTTAATAAATGATTATATTGGATGCCTTTAGAAAAGGAATCTGGAGACCTGTATCTGGGATACAATTCTCTCTTTTGGGAGGATGGGTGGGTATATTGTCATTTTTTTTTTTTTTTAAAATAGTACTTTAAAGGTTTTCTGGGATAATTGTCACTCTGCCAGCATGGGTGGTACAGAGTTGGGCTATCAGAAGTAGGAGGGAGGGAGGAGGGAGAAGCCAGGGAGGCCAGATAATCTCTTTGTCCTTCTTTCTTCTGCATTACAAAGTTCAAGGCTCTCCTACCTCCAGTCTTATTACATCAGCTGGGTTGTGGTTAAGTAAGCTCCTCTAGGCTGACCTGGAACTGAACTATCATTTCAATTTCTTTTTGTGGGAGAAACTTTGCAGTGTTCCAGACAGCAGTCTGGACCAAATTATGTCCACCCTATCACTCAATTTTCTGTCTATCCTATTCCTTCTCTTAAGAAATAATTTTACAAAAGGACTTTAGATGTATTCCAGGAAGCTCTTTTCTTCCACATTCTCACTTATTTAATTGGAATTGACTAAAATATCATGTACAGTTTTATGCTTGGCTACCTTCTGGTTTTTTTTTTTTTTTTTTGCTCTTGTTTGTTTTCTGTTGTGCTTTTAAAACAAGATAGCCTCTGATTTGCACTTTCTTTTACAATTAGTTTCTAAGTCTTCTTGAGGGAGGCCATTGCCTTTCCTTTGTGAGCCTAGTAGAGTTCTACTGGCGTTCAGTAAATACTTCTTAATAAGTAAATTAAGGTGTGAGAACTACAGCAGGTAATTTACATGAGCTATCGTAAAGAAAACTTTTATGAACTATTGAAAGGCTTTGAGCTGGGTGCCAGTGGCTCGTGTCTTTAATCCTAGTTAATCAGGAGGCTGAGATCTGAGGATCATGGCTCCAAGTCAGCCCAGGCAGAAAATGTCCATGAGATTCTTTTAACCATCCCAAAACCAGAAGTGGAGTTATGGTTCAAGGGGTAGAGTGCCCGCCTTGAGCAAAAAAGCTAAAGGACAGTGTCTAGGCCCTGAGTTCAAGCCCCAACACAGACACACAGATATACAGACACAGACAGACAGACAGACAGACAGACACACACACACACACACACACACACACACACACACACACACGAAAGGCTTCAAAGGAAGCACAGGGCTTCCCACTTTAGGCATTAAGTGGCATCTTGGATCTTGGGCCAAGTAATTCTCTAGTGAGCTGCCATCCTGTGCATTGTGGGAGACATAGCACCCTCCCACTAAAAAGCCAATAAGAAGCCTTGGTTGTAGTCAAAAATGTCAGAAGATATTACTAAATGTCCTCTCAGAGCAAAATTGCCCAGTTGACAATTACCAATTTAAAATTAGCTGTTCATTGTCCGAAAATTAGTCTTTATTGAGAAAGGGAGAGAAAGAAACAGAGAGAGTGTCACACACACACACACACACACACACACACACACACACACACACACCCCTACCTCTTCAAGCATCCTGGAGACTTAGATGTGGTGACCAAGTAAAGCCACTACACAATGAGCAAAGAAGCCATGCAATAGAGAGGGGTTAGATACAGAAATGTAGTCTGTGTTCACCGAGCAGTTCCTCTTCATGTAGTCTGGCTGGATTCCTGTATAGGAGCAGCTCTGAAGCCTGAAGCTCTCTACCTATGTGGGTAGAGAAGCTGTTTTTGGATGTCATACTCATGCAGAAGGATGAGGCGCAGTCTTGGCTGTGCGTGCGCAGCCTAGAATCTGCTATGCTGTGGGAACTTCAGGTAGCTTGTGCAGACATTCATGAATATGGACGAGGGGCAGATTGCACTTCTCAGAAAGCCTGGGTTTAACATTCCTGGTTAGGTAGCGAACACCCACTTTGTGCCCAGGAGGGAAAATGCTTCTCCCTGTCCTCTCTTGATATAGTATTTCATTTTATCTTATTCAAGAGCTTTTTTTATGTTTTTATTTTTTACTTTCAAGTTAATTTGCTTGATCTCTGAAGGTCTGATCATGATTACGAGGAGGAGGAACAATCGAAGTGTGGTTAGAATGTTCAGCACATTCTGTGGTGGCGTGGCCGGGCTCCCACTGCGCGCACACGCTGGGTTGCAGTCTGGAGCTTCTTCCTCCACATTTCATAGAGTTTCATGTTATCCCACAATGCAGCGGCACCGCCTCTGCCAAGGCAGTTTGTAGAATCTCCTTCCCTGGAGGTCTTTAAAAATAGAACAAAATACCCATCTGTCCTTAATGGTTTGGATGCAGTCCTGCTGATGAGAAGGAATAGATGAGATTTTTTTTTCTGTCAAGATTCTTTCCAGTCTTGAGTGCTCTTAAGTGAATGAGTTTACTTCGGGGGTCGGGAGCAGTGGTGGTGGGGAGATAGGGATGTAAAGAGATAGTCCATGAATTTATTGGTATACCGCTGTATACATCTTGGTTAAAAAGAATGAGATAGCTCTCCTGGTTTCTAATATTTGGAAGCACCGCACGCAGAGCCTCCCAATGGGGTGAAGCAGGAAAGGCCCGTATGGAGTCCCCAGGCTCTTGGGAATCAGGAGATCAGAAATGTTGAGTCTGGGGCTCGAGTCCCACCCGGTTCCCATGGAGCAGAGATGTTCCTTTCCAGGTGTGTGTTGCTCCTATCTGTCTACCCTGTGGCTTCTTGGTGTGTGTGTGTGTGTGTGTGTGTGTGTGTGTGTGTGTGTGTGTGTGTGTGTGTGTGTGTGTGTGTGTGTGTGTGTTTCCCCTCTGTCATTGTATCTAGATATTTCATTTGGAATCATAAAATTTTAGAGCCATGTCAGTTTTGGGGAAGGTACTATTTCATACCTTAATTATTCCTTTCAAAAAAGGACCTTTTCATACTAAATCATAATAAGGTTTGTTGCCACACAGACATATATTTCCATATATTTATATAGTATGCATGCTGCGTTTATGTGTGTATATAAGAATGGATGTGTAGGCTAGGTGTTGGTGGCTCACGCCTGTAATCCTAGCTACTCAAGAGGCTGAGATTTGAGGATCGTGGTTCGAAGCCAGCCTGGGCAGGAAAGTCAGTGAGACTCTTATCTCCAGTAAACCACTAGAAAACTGGAAGTGGCGCTGTGGCTCAAGTGGTGGAGAACTCGCCTTGAGCTGAAGAGCTGAGGGACAGCGCCCAGGCGCAGAGTTCAAGCCCCACCACCGACCAAAAAAAAAAAAAAAAAAAAAAGAATGTATGTGTAGGTGTGATATTTAGGTATAGCTCTGTGTGTGTTTGCATGACCTTTGCCACATGGCGGAAAAAGGGTATGCAGCTGGGTTAGAGGCAAAAGGAGAATAACTAAAGGTGTATGTGTGTGTGTGTGTGTGTGTGTGTGTGTGTGTGTGTGTGTGTGTGTAAATTTGTCCCTGTTTTTTCTGGTTTCGCCTTAGACCTGAGAAATTGGGCTCGGATCAGCACTGTACTGTATTTACCTAATAGTTTAGGTAGAGTGTTAGTATTTATTTCCCAAGTTATGAGAAGTCAAAAACTCACTTTCTTACTGATTATCTCAAGACAGCTACAAAGATTGAAAAGGTTGTGTGTGTGTGTGTGTGTGTGTGTGTGTGTGTATGTACTGGGGCTTGAATTCAGGGCCTTGTACTCTTAGTTGTTTTGATCAAGACTAGTACTCTACAACCTGAGCCAAGTCTGCAGTTTGCATTTTTTTTGCTGGTTAATTGGAGATAAGAGTCTCTGGGATTTATCTGCCTGGGCTGCCTTTGAACCATAGCAGTCACATCTCAGCTTCCTGAATAGCTAAGATTATAAGTATGAACCATCATGCCCAGCATAGTGTCTTTCTAATATTTTGATTACCCAAATGCTAGCAGGATGCCATTACTTCTAGACATGCTTAGTGAACAGAGCTACTAAATACTTACTTTTTGAAAGAGAAAAATATAGTTTTTTTCAAAAGTGAAACCTCTACTAAGTACCAAAAATATTTAATTTAGAATACCAAAGTACTAGAAAGAATCATTTCTGTGTAATTATGCTACTTAGTTTAATGTGTAACTGGATATATTTATATCAATTTTATTTTGAGAGGCTACTTATTTTGAGTATTTATATTTGAACTATAAAATGTTGACACAATTTCCCAAAGACAAAAGTACAAAATGGAATATATTGAGAGAGATCCCTTTGATTTTCCATCTTCACTTCTTTCCCTATCAGTAAATAATTGCTTCATTTTTTTCAGCCTTGGTTCATTTTACAACATCTGCATTTTGAATACGTAAGTGTATGTAGCATGCATTCTTCCCTCTCTTCTGAAACGATAACAGAACATACATTCTATGTATGTTCCTTTATTGCTAGGTTCTGACTATCATTCACTAAGTATATGGAGATCTGATATACAGATTTTTTTTCTTCTTGTGCTGGTCCTGAGGCTTGAACTTAAGGACCTGGGCACTCTTTTGAGCTTTTGTGCTCAAGGCTAATGCTCCACCACTTGCGCTACAATTTTACTTCTGGATTTTTGATGATTAATTGTAGATAAGAGTCTCTTGGACTTTCCTGTACTGGCTGGCTTCAAACCATGATCCTCAGATTGCAGCCTCATGAGTAGCTAGGATTATAAGTGATTCACTGATACCTGGATTTTGCTATGGTTCTTTAACCTGTCTTTTATTTAAAAGGCTTTTGGTTTATGTCCAGTCTTTTGCTATGATTAGTACTGTAGTGATAATACTGTACATTTATTCTTTCATTTTTTTTAGCGTGGAGTACCCTTGAGGGTTGATTTTTATTAGAGTAACAGATGGGTTAAAAGGTAAATGTATATGTAACTTTGCTAGATAGCACCAGATTTCCCTCCAGTGGGGTTGAACCTTTTGTGTTCCCAACAGTAGTATATAACAGGGCCTATTTCCTCAATCTCCTCTTCAAAAATATGTCATCAATATTGGAATTTGTTTTTGTAAATTTAAAAGGTATGACATGGGAGACCTCATGCTTTAACTTGTATTTCTCTTATCATTGAAAACAGATGACCAATTGCAGTTTTCTTTTTTTTCTGTGAACTATTTGTTTCAACTTTTGTCCACATTGAGTTGTTGTTATTTTCCATTTGGCTTTGATTTTTGAGTTATAAAGTAAAGTTATCAAGGAAATCCCCCATGTTTTATTTCCATGGTTTCATATTTTACATTAGGATCCCAGTTAGCAATTATGTATTTTTCTTGGCTTTTCCAGCATTGTATAAGGAATCTTCCTTTTCCTGTCTTGGATGCCTTTATCCTAAGCTCATGGGTCTTTTACTGGACTGTTTTATCTAATATTGTATAATAATACTCCAATAATAGCACACAATTTTTACTTCATTTATTAGAATATATATATAAACAAGAGCTGTGGTTGAAACTCAGGGCCTGGGTACTGTCCCTGAACCTCTTTGTGCTCAAGGCTAGCGCTCTACCACTTGAGCTACAGTGCCACTTTCAACTTTTTCTGAGTAGTTTATTTCTGAGTAGTCTCATGGACTTTCCTTCACCATCTGGCTTCAAACTGTAATTCTTAGATCTCACCCTTCTGAGTAGCTAAGTTTGCAGATATGAGCCACCAGCACCTGGCTATTGGTTAGAATTTTAAAAAATATTTATTTCTTATTAAATAGGTGTTCAAAAGAATTTCAGCTCCAGAAGTCAGGTTATAAGTACAATGCATCTTGATCGATGTTACTCCCTCCATCTTCTCCCCATCCTCCCCCATCCCACCCTCAGACTTACCTATTTCAATTTTTACATATTGTACAGTGAATGTAATAATTATTTGCTGACCCTTCCTCCTTCCATTTATGTTAGAAATTTTTTAAATAAGTTTTTTATTGTGAAAACATTGTTTATGTTAGAAAAATTTTTAAGCAAAGTTGACATGATGGCTGTGATTATAGAAACATTCAGTTTGAAAGGGGAGACTTTCCGGGGACCTTACAAATGGGCTCCTTTTATTCCATTTTGTAAAGAACAAAGAGGGTAAGGTTGCACAAATCATCGGAGATCAGCTAGTTAGCAGTGAGACTAGAACCTATGTTCTTAACCCATGCACTGTATGCTTTTCCAAAAAAAATACATGCTTTTCTCAGAAAACATGGGGGACTACAACAAGGACCTAGATTCAGATCATGTGTTTTCTTGCCATAAAGTATTTCCTTAGCTCTGAATATTTAAGATGATACATAATTTAGCTTATTTAGTTTTATCAACATCATAAAAAGCATTGTAGAACTGCTGGGAACTTTATGGAATGGGCAATATTAATAATAATGAAAAAATTCAAGAACTTACTACTAAGCCTCAAAAAGGTATTACTTTGTTTAATTTTTCCAGAATCTTACCATTTCTCCTTCCTCCTCTCCTTTCCTCCCCTCTCTTCTCTTCCCTCCCTCTTTCCCTACCTCTCTTTCTCTAGCTCTGACTTCTCTCTCTTTGGCCATCTGTGTGTCTCTGTCTTTGTCTCTCTATCTCTTTCTGTCTCTCTCTCATCACACCTGACTCAGAAGTTTTCTTTAAATAGTTTTTGTTTTATTAACATCAGGTGAAGTGGAAATAACTTTGAGAGAATGACAATAAGACCTGTGTGTCTTTAGCAGTTATAAACTCGCATCAAGTGCTCTTTTTTCAGTATTTGGATTTGAACTCAGAGCCTAACTACTTGCTAGGTATATGTTCTGTCATCAAACTATGCCTCTAGCTTAATTTGCCATAAAATCCATTTGAGGATGAAGACTTTGTTGTCGAAGCAAGATTGTTATTGCTAAGGAATGCTTGACTTTGAGGATTCAATAACCTCACAGAGTTGGTAAATGATAGACTTTAATTTGCACCTGCTTTAGCCTTGGCACTGTGTGCTGCAGATATCATTTGGATCCTGTTAATTTATTAATACTTTAACAGACCTGTTCTTCCTTATCTCTTTATTAAGTTTTATTTATAGTACGACTTCTCTTTTAGCCCAGTTAGATAACTTCTACCAGTTTTTAAAAAGTTAAAAATACTCATCCTTGATTTTTTTTTTTGTTTCTGATATTACAAACATCTTTGTCTCTTTTTAAAGAGCATCTTGAAAGTGAAATAGAATAGATGGGGAAGACCAGAGTGAACAGAAACACGTAGTTGTAAGTGCAGAGTTACGTTCCTCTGTTGACCTGGGCAGTTTCCCTGCCAGTTTGTTTATGTCAACATTTGTACAACTCCCTAATTTTTTGGTCTACCTTTTCCCAAGTCCTAATTGTCCCAGATTCTAAGTTACAAATGAATACATGATGCAATGATGTGCGGCTGATATGTGACTGGTTTGGAGTTTGATGCACAACCTCAAGTAAATAAAATACTTGTTTCCTGACTTTACGTCCTTGACTTAGAGCCTAGCTCAGCAATATAGTTGTGTTTACTTCAGTTATGACATGAATATTCATATCAGTACAAAGGATGAAAAACCTTATCACTTACCAATTTGTCTCCTCAGAGAAGCAGTGCAGAGCATTTTTTTGGGGGGGGAGGGGGTGTCCGGTCGTGGGCCTGAATTCTGGGCCTAGGCGCTGTCCCTCAACTCTTCAGCTCAAGGCTAGCACTCTACCACTTGAGCCACAGCGCCACTTCTGGCTTTTTTTTTCCTGCTTATGTGGTGCTGAGGAATCGAACCCAAGCCTCATGCATGCAAAGCAAGCACTCTACCACTGAGCCACCTTCCCAGCCCAATGTGCAGAGCATTTTGAAGAAAGAAATGATTTAAATGTGGCAAGCTAATAGGAAGTTACACTATTAGTGACCATACACTTCTGAAGTGTAATTTTGTATGTATCTTTGTACTAGGACAGAATAAAATGGTGTATTCTGGATATATGAACTCATTTCTAGCTTTGTGATAGTAGCTTGAGTACAAAGGGTATGAGAGCAAACTGGATGACAGTTCTTGTCATCAGGAGATATATATTTAGTGTACTGAGGCTCCTTTCTTTCTCTCTTTCTTTCTTTCTTTCTCTTTCTTTCTTTCTCTCTCTCTCTTTCTTTCCTTTCTTCCTTTCTTTCTCTCTCTCTCTTCCCTTCCTTCCTTCCTTCCTTCCTTCCTTCCTTCCTTCCTTCCTTCCTTCCTTCCTTCCTTCCTTCCTTCCTTCCTTCCTTCCTTCCTTCCTTCCTTCCTTCCTTCCTTTCTTTCTCTCTCTCTCTCTTTCTTTCACCATTTAGCACCTTTCAGTAAATGAACATGTGAGTCCATTCCTCAGTTATATTTTATATTACTATAAATTATGTATTTGTGCTCTTAGAGACCCATGCATTTGTAAAGTTTTTTTTCTTACATTTTAGGATTAAACAAATGTCAGTAGATTGATTTTCTTCTCGAATGTCAGTGCACTGCAGGGTATGATCTGTTTTCGAATGTCCCTGACCCATCATTAGAGAGGGGGAATATGAAGCAGCCTGTTTCCTGGAGGAGCTTCAGTCAGAGACACATTTTATCCCGAAACATCAAGTGACCAGCGGCCTTTCTCTCTTCAGGTAGCATATCCGCTTTTAACCTAATGATCGGTAATTGGATAATCAGAGCACGTGACTCACTGTCTGTTCAGAAGCAATTGGACCTGAGCAGACTCCACTCTGTGCAGGTAATTTTTGCTTTTTTTTGTTTTTTTTTTTTGAGATAGATTCTCACTATGCAGCACAGGCTAGCCTCTTCTTACGAGCCTTTCTGCTTATCCTTCTTGAGTGCTGCGATTACAGGCATGTGCTACCATGCATGGCTTTGAACTGGTAAAAATATTGATATTTCTGCTACAGTTTTATTGCTGATTCTCTCTTGTCTTTAGGCATGAGCATGTCAAAGGTGTATGTATTAACATGACACAGAAAAGGCAAATTAGCTTTAATCAGCAAAGTACAGTTCTTAAGAGTAAATGACCCTAGTTAGCAAACATTAAATGTTCACAGTCACAAATATTATATAGGCAAGTACTATAAAATCCTGTTCATTCAAAGAATAATTTACCATAAGTAATTACTATTTAATTTAAGAATTCAAGGGTGGTTCAATAATAGGAAGTCTGATTATATAGTAAAACTAATAAGGAAGAGATAGGGATTTAAAAAAAAAGACCCTCATGAACACTATGTGATCTCATTGAAAGTATGTGATAAAATATAACAACAAATTCTGAAATAATGTTTCAGGTAGGAAATGTAGTGGGTTTTTTTGTTGTTTTTGTTTTCTTTTTGCTGGTACTGGGGCTTGAACTCAGGGCATGCTCTTATTTGGCTATTCTCACTCACAGCTGGCACCCTACTGCTTGAGTCATTCTTCCAATCCTGAAACAATATTTCAAACACTTATTTTTTTGTGTGCTTTTTGTGTTATTTCTAGGAAGCAGAGAACATTGATCATTTTTATAACCAGACAAGAATATGCAAAAGATTTTTTTAACTAAATTCTTTATTCACACAAGAGCCTTTCAATAAATATTTGCAATTAAACATTTTATGAAAGTAGGCCTTATTTTTTTTCTATTGTAAGAGTTAGTGAGAAAACAGAAGGAATAGACTTTTTCTTTTGTCTTGAGAGAGACCTTATTTCAGGAATCTTCCTTAACCTGTGTTTAACATGAATTTCTGGTCCCTAGGAGATGCCTTGAAATGGTTCTGTGTACTTGCTCAGAGATTTTCCAGTTACACTGTGAGCTCTGATCTCTGTCTGTCTCTCTCTTTCTCCATCTCTGTCTCTGTCTCTCTCTCAGCTGCATTGTGGCTATGATCATTTCCTCTCTGTAAGTCTGACTGATAGCTTATGCTGCATTCTGGCAACTCTGTCCCAGACTCAACCTGCCTAGGTCCCACCTCAAGTCAGAACAACCCTCAGAACCTTAGCTCCCCTCTTTCTGCTGGTATTCTTTATATTCTTTACTTGATACTTTTTTTTTAAATTTTTATTATTTATTTATTTATTATTGGGTATGGTTGTGGGGCCTGAACTCTGGGCCTGGGCGCTGTCCCTCAGCTCTTCAGCTCAAGGCTACCACTGTACCACTTGAACCACAGCACACTTCTGGCTTTTTTCTTTTTGCTTATGTGGTGCTGAGGAATTGAACCCAGGGCTTCATGCATGCAAGGCAAGTTCTCTACCACTCTACCACCTTCCCAGCCCTATTTTATTTTATTTTTATTGTGAAAATACCGTACAGAGGGATTACAATTACATGGGCAAGGTAATGAGTACATTTCTTATCAAGCATTGTTGTCTCTCAATATAGTCCCTATCTTTAATGTCTCTCAAATCTTTCCTTTATCCACTCTTATGACCCTGGTGTAGGTCTCTATCTCTTACCTGCACTATTTGGCATGAGTCTTCTGATTTCAATTTCTTCCCATTTTAGTGACATTAATCTTTGTATATTGGATTTGAATGCCATCTTCCCTCTCTTCTAGCTGAAAGCTCAGTGACTCAAGGTTTCTGATCAAATTATGTACAAAATTGCTGGCTTGACCTTTGAAGCTGTCCTGTCTGCTTTTCCTGCCCTCTTTCCTCCTACATCTTACTCATGGCATGTGGAACTTGTTCTTCTTGGGGCCACAGTAGGGCTGATCTATTATTGTCTCTGTGACTTGTCTTTCCACCTCCTGTTTTCTCACTTTGGAAAACTGTCTCAACATCGTAATGCACATACCAAAGGCCCTGCTCTTAACACATCACAGTCTTCCTGATGGAGGATTTCCTGTTCTCATTCCCTGGGCTAATACAGCCCTGTCTACTTCTCTGATTTCTTTGTATCCTCTAATTCAGGGATTATGAAAGTGGTGCTTATAACCACCTTGAATAATGTGAAGCTAGGTTTTATGTAGGTTTGTAAA
Source organism: Dipodomys spectabilis (assembly GCF_019054845.1). Lineage (NCBI taxonomy): Eukaryota > Metazoa > Chordata > Mammalia > Rodentia > Heteromyidae > Dipodomys > Dipodomys spectabilis. Next base: position 11,766,362 of record NW_024870773.1, read on the forward strand.
TTTTGCAATTACTGAAGTAGTAACCATAGTCTAAATACTAATATTTTGATTCAAACATTAAACATAACATTTATGTGACCAATACACATTTGTCTTGCAAATTTATGAATGCCATTAGTTTTGTGTAAGCTCTAAGAGTTGTTTTGGGAGGTAAAGCTATTATAAAATATAGTTGTGTGTGTTTTTTCCTTTATTAATTTTTTTTAGTTTTCACATGTAAACTAAAGCAAGTCACTTAACTAAAATGTCATTAATGTTAAGAATAATGAAGTCATTATGATAACTTTAAGAGACATATGCTAATTAAGTTGGAGGTTTAAGAAAAGTAGTGTGCTGGTGGCTTATGCCTGTAATCCTAGCTACTCAGCAGAGTGAGATCTGAGGCTCATGATTCAGAGCCAGCCTGGACAGGAAAGTTCATAAGACTCTTATCTTCAACTAACTACTGAAAAGCCATAAGTAGAGCCATGGCTCAAGTGATAGAGTGCTAGCCTTGAGCATAAAGAGCTCAGGGACAGAACCTAGGCCTTGAGTTTAAGCCTCCAAAACAGCACAAAAATCAAACAAAACAAAAGAAAGATAGTGCTTAGTAAGCTATCTTTCTACGTTTGTGATGACCTGAAAACGTTATTTTACTATATTTACTCAAACTGCCAGGGCATTTTTTTGCAACAGATTGAATGCTATAATAAATATCTACATTTTAGAGCTTTGGAGAGTTGTTGCCTGAAAAGCAAGCTTGAACTCCCCAGGAGATCACTGTGGAGATAAAGGCTTAAAAGCTTTTCAAAGCTGTACTCTTGGTTCTATCAGAATTTAATTTCCCAGTGATTATATTTATATCGATCTGGACACACATGGGCATGAACACTAAGCACTGTTCCATCATTGGTGATTTCTTATGCTTTAGACTACATCTTTCTTTTAGGTGCATATAGAGTCTACTTATATCTCTTTTCAAATATATTTTATTGCTATTGAGAGGTGATGAACATTATATGAGTCAGGTAATGAGTACATTTCTTTTTGGATCATGTCACCACTTCCCATATCTCTTATATATGTATTCTTGAATTAAATGTACTAGTTTTAAAGGTAGTCTTTGGGAATGTGCTCTAAGTTGTTTAAAAGCTGTCATTTCATAGCAATCGATATTTCTATGCATGTGAGAATGGTTCCATAAATGTCTGATTCTTTTTAGACATTTAACTATACTTGGTTAGGTCTGAATTGTAGTTATAATAAAAGGGAGTTTAAAACATACACTCAGTCTTATAATTTCACAGTGGGGAGTGAACATGAGTATACATAGAGAGGTGATACTCAATGGTGTAGAAGATCTTGGCTCAAATCCTGTTGATACTACTTTGGGGCTTCAGTGTTAGGCTTGTGGTAGCATTACTTTCTAGAGTTTATGAATATTGCATGAAGTAAACATGTAAAAGACTTATGATGGAAGTTGGGTGCCAATGGCTCACAACTATAACTCAAGCTATTCAGAGGCTGAAATTGGAAGATTGTGATAAAAAGTCAGCTTAGGTAGAAAAGCCCACAAGAAAGAAAGAAAGAAAGAAAAAAAGAAAGAAAGAAAGAAAGAAAGAAAGAAAGGAAGGAAGGAAGGAAGGAAGGAAGGAAGGAAGGGAGAGAGAGAGGAAGGAAGGAAGGAAGAAAGGGAGAGAGAGGAAGGAAGGAAGAAAAAACAGGGAAGGAAGGAAAGGGAGGAAGGAAGGAAGAAAGAGAAAGGAATGAAGTAAGAAAAGGAAAAGGAAGTAAGAGAAGGAAGGAATAAAAGGAAAGGAGAAGGGAAAGGAAGGAAGATGGGAGGGTAAGAAGGGAAGGGAAAATAATGGAGAAAGGAAGAAAAGAAAGAAAGAGGAAAGGAAGGAAGAAAAAGAAAGGAAGGAAGGAAGAGAGAAAGAGAGCAATACTGAAGCATAGCTTATGGGGAACTGCTTCAGCCATGAACAAAAAAGCTGAACAAAAGCTTGAGGCCTTGAGTTCAAGGTTCAAGCCCAGGTACTGTCACACACACATACACAAGAGGTCTTACAATGGTGGTGCTTACTATTTAGCGTAAGTTACTTCCATTTCCCTTTGGCCCAAACCAACCCTAAAAACTTTAACCAACAACAAATAATAACTGATGAAAGAACGTGTTAATGGGTGATGTTTTTATTTTTGAGCTAAAAGTTAGAAGGTTAGAAATCCCATATCTAAAGTGACCGGAATAATTTTAGATTTCGGGGTGCTTTGGACTGGAGGTTATTTGCATATGCATGAGATATCTTGGGACTGACACCAAAGTTTACACACAGAATTCCATTGTGCTCAAAGAACATCTTATACACATAACCTGAAGGTGCTTTTATACAATAGTTTCAATGTACCTGTGATTTCAGTGCAACCTGTCACATGAGTTCAGGTATGGAATTTTCCAATTGTGTGATCATGTCAGCAATCAAAAAGTCTCAAATTTTGGATTTGTGGATTAAGAACTCTCAATCTACAGTAGCTAAGTAGATATTGACCATGCAATCTTAGAACTAGATTAACTGGCTATTAAGAGTATGAGTTTTGAACTCAGGGTCATACCTCCTCAGGTGACTTTCTTTCAGTGGCTCCCAATAGACATTAGCATGCTTCCCATACTTGCTCCTTGCCTAATGATGTCTGAGAGACTATGGTCCATGCAGTGAAGATCATACAAGCCTTACACCCTTTCATCCTTACTTATCCTGATATGGTCATTTGTAGTGTTTTGGCCAGGTCAGAAGAGAATAAAGGGTTTCTATATATTATTAGGATTGGTATCAGGGGCTAGGAAGGTGGCTCAGTGGTAGGGTAGGTATCTTCCTGACATTCCATGCATGTATTTTGTTTTCTAAGTAAAATATAAAGTGATTGAGTGGAAGCACTTTTATTATGAAACTGATGAGTCATAAGTCATAATTTTTGTCAAATCATGGTCTCAGATACAACTACCAGTCTTGTCTCTAACATCTGAATATCACAGAAGACTGCAATACACTTTAAAAGCGATAACCTTGATGTTATGAAAAATATCTAGCCCTACTAAACATTTATTTCAGTTTGCATATGTTTTAAAGAAAGATTTAAAATATAGCTATTTATCATCGTAGTGTTTTAGAAAAGTTAAAAATTGTAATTCTGAGCATACAGTATAAATAAACAACTAGTTGAAGTATAACCAATATGCAGATTTTGAAGGTATAGAGTCTTCTGCAACATTACCCCCAAAATTAGAATTTTTTTTTGGTATAGATACTTTCCCTTTTTATGGAAAGTTTGTATTTTGTGTTAGACACAATTAGTTGGCAGATAATCTTTTAAAACCATCTTGTAGGAACTGTGAAGAAAATATACAGCCATTATAAGTTTGGAAAAGGCCAAATTTGCTGGGTGTAGTGGCATCTTCCTGTAATCCTAACACTAAGGGAGGCTAATGGAGGAGAACTGCAGGGCTGAAGCTAGCCTGGGCTGCATAGTGAGCCTGAGGCCAATGTGAGCTGTGCAGTGACACCCTTTTTTAACTGTTAACCCCCCAAAACTCAAAGCTAAACCAAACAAAACCCCCATACTATGAACACTTTGTTTAAAATGGGAATAATACAAATTAACTATTTTCCCTGATTTAATTAATTTCCCTAATTATTAATTCATACCCCCTTCTGAGTGTACTTGTGCTTTAAGAAGCTCAATTTGCAGGGGGATAGTTTATCATAGAAAACAGTTTCTCTAGCTTAAGTTGAGAGTTCTTGAGTTTTGTTTTCATCAGTTGCATGTATTGGATTTGTGTATGTCATAGTCAAAGTCATTATCAAATGCTCTTGTCAGTGAGCATTTACTGTATTTGAAATAAATGTTCATATCTTGGATCCCATTTAAAGGAAATTCTTTTTCTGTGTTTACCAATAGAAAAAGTCTTGTCCATAACCAGGTTGAAATTTTACTGTTTAGAATGATTTCATCAATGTACAGATACAGAGCAGAATAGCATTAGGACGAGATTGTGTACTTTGGAATACAAGTAAAATGAGAAGATTATCTCTCGGTGACTGACCATTTCTTGACCCTCCTAACATTAGTGACAGGATGTGTTATCACTACCCATGCTATGTGATGCTTCTGGCTCATTTTATCTCAATTTCACCTGTCCCAATTCCAACAAGTTGTTTTTTGTTTTTTTAATCTGGGGGTAGATGATGATCGCTAAACATTTACCTGTTTACCTCTGCATAAATATGTACCATTGATGAATGAAAAGCAGGAAAGTTTCCCCAGTTAAGCTCCTGCCAGATTAAGAGTCCTCCCAATGCTTTTGTTTATTACCTGCTTTTACCACTGCTGCAAATGCCAACGAACTCTCCCTTGTCACAGATGGTAGGGACCAAATTGTCTCCCTAGCACAAGGAGCACTGTTCCTTTAAACGAGCAGCAGAAATGGCAATTCCTTTGAAGTTGAAAATTGAAGGAGATGATAGGAAATAATAATAGTACCGCTACCAGAAAGAAATAAGTCAGTGTTTCACTGCTGCATGGTCTAGTAGATTTTACTCACAATTGAACAGTTAAGACCTGAGTTTGAGTCTCTTACTGGGAGACCTTGGGTGAGTTACCAGTCTTAAGTTCCAGGGTCCTTATCTGTGAAAGGGATGTTGGGTGGATTAAATGAGATTTTTTTAAAAAATCATGTACACTGATAACAGAAAAGACTTCTCAGAGTTCTCGATTGTCTTTCTCTATTTTCTTTGTATAGAGTTCATATTTCTTCAAAAATTTCAGCAGAGTTTGAATGAGGGATAAAATGCAAGGCCTTGATTACCACTTTGTGAAATTGTGTTAGATTCAAAGCATCTCATTACATTTGGATATTCTGAAGATTCCAGCAGTTTCAAAAGTATATGTTCTGCTCATTTCACCCAGAGAAACCAGGTCCTCCTGTGCAACAGAAATGAGAAATTCTGTGTTTTCTTTCCCTCCATAGCTCAGGATTTGAATATTTGAACTTTTACTTCTTAGAGAAAAATATCATTTCAGTGAAATGCTTAGTTTTTTTTCCAATAATACATCAATCTTTAATTAAAATCTCACACTTATGGTGATATTGTTTCACAACATGGTTCACAAAAGTTGGCTGGCTGCGTGCCAGTGGATCATGCCGATGGCTACTCAAGAGGCTGAAATCTGAGGATTGTGGTTTGAAGCCAGACCAGGCAGGAAACTTAGTGAGACTCTTATCTCCAATTAAATACGCACATGCACATGCGTGCACACACACACACACACACACACACACCTGAAATGGAGCTGTGGCTCAAATGGTAGAGTGTTAACCTTGAGAAAAAAAAAGCCCAAGGACAGCATTCAGGTCCTGAGTTCAAGCTCCAGGATGGAACAAAATAAATAAATAAATAAGCTGAGTTGTCAGCGTGGTGCAAATAATACAGTAGCAGTGTAGTACACTGAGGCCTTGTGTTCAAATTCCAGTACAATGAAATAAAAAAGCCTTTTCCTCGCTGTTTATTATTTGATGAATAATTTGATCATGTATTTTATAATTTGATTTTATAAATTAAAATTGGAATATCAAAAGAGGATATTTCATTATTTGATTTTTTTTTGCTATTTGGGTTCAGATTAAAGGATGAAGATTTACATTGAAAACTACTAGGACATTAAGTATGACATTCTCATTAATGAAACAAAACAGCATGCTGAAAGTATACCTTTAGAATGCATCTTAAACAACTAGTTAATTATGTACAGTACAAATTTACTTTATATAGTAAAGTACATTCCCATATAGAGACTGAGCTAGACAGATCTAGAAACTAAAATACACCTGATGCTTTAAGTTTTGCATCTTAGACCTGGGAAATTATTAAGAAGTTTAATTTTAAATGTGTTATTTCCATAGTTCAGGTATGTTGAGTCAAACAGAAATGGTTTCAATATTACCATAACACTGCATTAGCCAATACAGTTCTCTCAGCCACCTCTGACCATTGAGCTAGTCTCAATTCAGAGAAGTTATAAATATAAAGTGAAGTTGCACTGGATCTCTAACACTTGGTATATAAAAATAAACAGAATGTCTCAGTATGGTGCATGGCACAGAGACAATACTCAAATATATAATGAATGGATGTGTGATTGAAATGGCAGCGAAGTGCAGGATTTTTGTCAGTCTTGTCACTGATTGAAGAGCTAGCGGTATTATTGGCCCATTAATTGCACACAAGAAATCCTGCTAAATGAAATTGAGTAAAGGTATCATCTCCACTTCATAGATGCTCACACACAGATAGTAGATGCCTCAGAGAGAATTTACACACAATACATGTTAAACTAGTTCTCACCATTCAGAGTACCGATTATTTTAAGACTCCATTACCTTCATACGTCTTTTAATGAGATATTTCCTTTAATTATGATTTTACTTTGATATTATCTTACATTTTTATTTATGCATGAAAGAAAACCTTCACAGAAATAATTGGAGTGAGACTCAGGAATTCAGATTTCAGTGTCCTGAGTGAGAGTGTCAATTGTGTTGTCTCTGGTTTAAGATGCGGTGAAATCATGATTTTTAGGAAGAAGAAATTCTTAGTGAAGGTTGGTGTTAGTAATTTGATGCTTAGGGTTCAGGGATAAACATTGGCATCGCTTAGCAAAGAGAAGAATGGAAAAGTATTTTGGTGACAACATTCTAGAGATATAGATATGTGAAATTTATGATATAAACATCTAACAGCAATTCCATTTGTTTCTGGGTATCCATAATACAAGTGGAACCCCCTCAAGTCATTTCCTTTGTAGCAGAATAAACATGAAAGTACTTTTTTCACTAGTCTAGAGGTACACGAAGAATGCAGAGTTTGCTTGGCTAATAACAGGAAGGAGTAAAAATTATGTTTCAGGCATATACAGTAAAGAGAGAGTATCTGAAGAGCTTCTGGTTCCAGTTCATTGACCAGGAACTATGTTATTTGTGTAAAGTGCTCGTGGTTCAAACTGGCTTAAGCTTTCCGTGTTAGAACAAGTGATTTCCATACATTTTCTCAATCAAGCTCTCTCTGGACGTCTCTGGCTGCTGCCTGATCTCAGCTCCTCTTCTTCCCTTATCTGTCCTATGGTGTGTTACAGTGACTTTGAACTTTTGGTTCCTTCCACTGGTGTCTCTGGGTCTTTGCAAATGCTCGTTGGATGCCTTCCCTCTATCCTTTCATTTTGCTTAATTCCAGCTTAATCATCTGTTTTTCTTTTCTTCTCTCTGGGAAAAAGAGCTGCTTATTGCTTCATTTCTGATAAATCCTTTTATTCTGAGCTCACGTAACTTTTTTTTAACCTCTGTTTGGAAAAACATTGTTACACTTTCTCCAAGAAGTACCAAATTGTCCAGTTTCGGGTGTTCTTGCGTAGATCACGCGTAGGTTATTTTCTCAGGCCTGTTCTCAAAATGCATTACAGCCTCCCACCCCAGCCTTTTATGTCTTTACTGTAAGGACAGACTTATTATTCTCACGGCATAATGTATAAATCCTGCTGCTCCCCTGCCCCAGCATGAAAAATATGACAAAACAGTTTTTCTCCATAAGTTACTTGGAAATTATTTCCTTTATTGTGTTTTCATAAGATTGATGAATCATGTAAATAGGCTATGCTGTGAATTAATTGGTAGATCACCTATCTCTGAATGGGTTAAGGAACTGCCAAGAGTGATCAAGCCTGCTCTTTCTGGCTCTGGCTATGGTGTTGACAGCCAAGCGGAGAGCTTCTTCAATAAATTCTCTCATAGTCAAGTTTTTCCAGATGTGAGAAATAATTAAGTCTTTGCATTTATTGAAGCTTTTTATGCTTTTCAAGCAGGAACTGGCAGCTGTGATGAATTAACTTTGCTTGAGTGTGTGTGGGTGTTGTGTGTGTGTTATGTGTGTGAATGTACATGTATATACAAGCACACATGTACATTTGCCAATAGCCAAACGAGGTCAGAACTCAAAGCAAAGCCAAAAGCTGATTTCAATAAATGCCACATTTTTTTTTTTTTACTGATATGTTTTGTAATTGAGAAAAGAACTTTCTCTGGTAATTCCTGTTCCTTTTATATCTTTGCTGAACAATAAAGAAAGAAATAAGGATAATTAAATGATTCACAACTGTTAAAGGGTATGTATTTTAAAAGTATATGACTCATGAAACATGAAGTAAGTGCATTTCAAAGATTTTAACGTTAATAAGAGGACATTAGAGAGATGTTACACTTGGTTCAAAGGTCAATTGGAAGAGCTAGACATTGCAAGTAGTAAGAGTTGCTGAAATGAATTTATAAAGAGATGCAAATAGGGTCTATCAGCAGTTTGATAACCAATTGCTTCTCCCTGGACACATTACTTGGCATTTCTATGGATAAGGATCATTTGTATTATTATCAGTTTTCAACAATTTACGGAATGACAAAGACATTTTAATCCCAAGGGAGCACTAGATAAAATACCAGTACCAATTTCGCATTTCACACAAAACTCTAGGAAAGGATTACTTCCTGTGGAAGTCAAGTGTTTGATCCAGTCGGACTCTGGTTCTGGGTAGAAGCCACACTCAGATGAATGAAGCTTTGGCCATTTCTGAGCCTGGATTGCAGGAGTGATATACTATTAGTATTATTAATGGGTGAACTAAGATCTCAGGTAAGTAGTGACATCATAGATTTTTCAGTTCACTGGGTGCCCATATCTATATAATGAGTTAGAAAACTTTTTCCTCACCTGGGAGAGAAGGATGAGGATATGACTTTAATTTTGGCCTTCTGGCCACAGTTATCTTGGAAATTTTTGTGTCCCAAATTATTTGTACTTGCTTGTTCTTCTCTTCCTCCAATATTTGTCTGCATATATAGGTCCCCACATTGTGAAAGTGGGAATAGAAATACTGAAAAACAGCCTATCAAAACTTTCTGTAATAATAGGAGTGATAGTGGTGACAATTACTCAGATAAGTTTATATTCTTTTGACCCCTAATGAAGCAACAGTAATGAAATAGCCATTAAAAAGAAAAAAATATAGGTTAATATTAGCTATAAAAGTAAATTGAACTAATATTAAATAAGTCTTCCTATAAACAGGACAAGTTGCTCTATTGTGATTATGTTTTCTGTTTCTTCTCCCTTCCCCTTTTTCCAACTATTAGTAAATTTGCCTTTTGGGTGGGTGCCAAATGGTGTATAAACATATGAGGCAAAGTTAAAAATAACCAGAAATTCAACTGAGAAGCAAGAAATTTCTAGGACAAAGTCATCAAATAGCCAGATAGCTACAAATGAATGTGAAAAAAAATTGTCAAAGCAGGAAAATGAATCTGGAAAAACAATCCTCTCTTAAATACTTTGGATACATATTTTATCAAAAGAAATATTGAATTAATTTTTTAAAAAATGAAATGTTTGTCTCTAAGTTATTCTTGTTGGGGCAGAAGGAACGTCTTCCAGTCTCCCTGAAAATTTGATAATCAAGTGCTGAAATAGAATGACAATTGGCAGACTATCAGGAGAAAAGGTACATAAATTTATTCTGTGTTTGGGGGGGGGGGGCGGGAGGAAGCCAGGGAGGGAGGGGGAGGGAGGGAGAGAGAGAGAATCAGTGACCCAGAGAGAGTTAAAAGCTTATATGACCCATTCCTGAGGTTGGGGACAGGAAGGAGGGAGGTATAGGAGTAAATAATTTTTAGGGGAGAAGAGTGACTTCCAGTCAGATAATAGCTAGGAACCAAGTTTGTGTACACTCTGGTGTGATGTTTGACTTTCATTCTCTTCTGTGATATGAGTTTACTCCTCCTTGGTTGTTGAAATAGCAGAGGGTAGAAGACAATTATGTTCCCTATTGGCAGATTCAGTCTTGGAGTAGATATAAAGGAGCTCTAGAGAAGAACCTTTTCTAATATCTACTGATACACGTCTGTTTAATACAATCTTCATAACCAGGTACTATATTTTAGAGTGGCATTTGATGGATGTTTTATTAACTCAGAACTGTATCCTGTTGATCTATTCTGGATTTTTATTTGGAAGTCACTTGTCATTATGTTGGGGACAAACACACATTCTATCACTAAGAAAAAAAGAAAGGAGGAAGAAATGAAATAGGTATTGAACATTAGTAAACAACCAAGAGATAATGGTCACTGTGACCCTAAGGACACTGGAAAGAGTAATATACTATTTGACTTGTAGTAGTGGTAACATGAGTTCCATAAACATGAGTTCCTTTGGCCAGGGACATGCCTCCAGAGACTGTCAGTACCTACTTGGCAGTTGCTATTTGTCCACAAACTATACAAAGACCACTAGACTTCTGTATTGTAAATACAAGTTGGTTTTTATCTCTAGCTTATTCAATTTGGGAAGCCCTTTCTTGATTTGAAAGGATATTGATGGCATAGAGTTTCACCTTTCAAATGACAAGATCCTTATAATTCAAATGCTTTTCTTCTAACTGTGTACCTTTACTGGGTACCAGTAAAATGGTTCCAGCCTTTCCTTTTACACAGTTGGCAATGCAGTTTTTCTTTTATGCAGAGTTAGAGGGAAAAAGGGATTAAATACTTTGTCCTAGTGGATATGGTAGAGCTAGACCAGAAGGTTGAGTGACTGACTATCACTAATGTGACCACCATCTTGGTCATAGTTTATGTCATGGCATGGGAAGAGGACCAAAACCAAAAAGTAGGCAATGTAAGGGAAGTGCTCAGTAAGTAACAAGGATTTAGTAATTACCCATATACTCCCCATGGGATGGTCCAAGGTGAAAATATGCATTAGAATATATTAAGCCTGGTTTATTAAGAAGAGATACAAAAGACTTTGAAACATGGTAACTATCCAGGAAGAACCCCTTTTCTTTTCTTATTACCTGGTCAGATTATGGCATATTGACAAGAGAGCTTAGCTGTGATAAAGTGCAGGGTTTACAATTTTTAGAGAAATTTGATATGAATTTTGTAACTATATTCATAGGTGGAAGGAAAACAGAAAGATGCATTCAATCAAAAGTAATCTGTGTGTGGCTTGCCAGACAATCCATTAAAGTGTTCATCTAGCAAGGTTTTTTTTTTTGTTTTTTGTTTTTAATTTCCTTCCTAATCTTGGCACAAAGTACATTTTACTCACCATTGTTTCTAATGCCAAGCACAGTACCCAGTGTGCAGCACTTACTTGTTGATCAAGCTGGGCTTTCCACTTAGGTCTTGCTCTTTGACATTCCCAAATGAGATGGCTAGTCAATTTCTCGGGGCGTTTCATCCTCAGTGAAAGAGGAGAGCTTTGGGTGTGTTGACTTCCTGTGGGTCACTTGGGCTTTGAAATTCTGCTTCTCAAATCCTAAATAGTCTGAAATTTTTGAAACACTGCCTATGATGGTGAATTTGGCTTTTACAACATTTGTGCCTTATATATTGCTTTCTTGCCACACAGCCTGGTGGGGTATGTACACATAGATGCCCAATACAGATCATCCATTTACAATGGGGAAGATACATCAACCTAAGTAACACAAGTCTTACCATCTCAAATTGGATCCAAGAAAGATGTGTCATAGGTGGCTTTGGCAAGATTTTCCTGCAGATTTCTAGAGGCTTGTGTAGAAAATATTCCTTCCTAGGAATTCTTTCCTCCCTAAAGGTAACGTCATACATTCTGTCTAGAATCTTAGAATCATCTTTTGGCAGAGGATATGAGGGGAACAGAAATAAGACTTCACCCATTCTTCTCCTCGTGGGACAAGTATAATGCACAAAGAATTTCCTTGTGGACTGAGCTCTACCAGGCAGGCATGATATGTTTGTGATTTTGAGGTTTCCAAAATTCAGCAAGCTCAGGACAATTTCTTCCTGGCTATTTGCAATAAACAAGATATGTGATGCCATTAATTTAACCTGCATCACAATCTATTTTGTGACCCTAAAACCCTTAGAACACTGCCAGAATAGATCAGTGTTTCCCTGTATAATACTTCACAGAAAAATGCCAGTTTTCTGGAATCACTGGTATCATCCCAAAACAATGGTAGAAGTCTAGGTGTGGTGATTCATTCCTGTAATCCCAGCAATTGGGAGGTGGAGGCAGGGGGATTGTGAGTTTCAGGACACTCTGGGCCACACAGGGAAACCCTATCACAAAACAAAACAAAGTGAAACACAGCTAGCCCAACTCCTTCCTATAAAGAAGCCTCAGCGGTAGAAAGATGGAAGTAAATAAGATGAGATGGATACGATTTGTATTTGGTAAATGGTAGGTTAAGTAAACTAAAATAGGCTTTCTTTTGGTTAAGGGTCTTCTCAGAACTATTGATCTATCTATCTAACCTGTTTTAACATAGTATGTGATTGGCAGAGGTAGAGATTATTATACAGGTTTCCCAAATAGACTTGCTTGAGAAACTTGCTTTTTCCCCAGCAGATATTTCATAGAAATTCTGACTCAAAAACTATATTGGAATACAATTTGAGAAAGAGTATTTATAATGATTATGTGGAATGTTTTTCTTGTCAGAATTTTCAATTTAAGTGAGGTCAAGTCAATTTTCCTTTAACAAATTGAAAACTGGATCTAATATGAAGAGAAAACCACATTATACTTGGCTACTGAAAATGATGTGTTATTTTTGAATCAAGGTGTATTTTATATAATTAGTTTCATTCTTCACCATGGAGTATTTTTTTTAGATTTAACACTGATACACTATAGTTTTGTAAAAGTAGATTTACTCTTAGATTTAAGCAGCCAAGGTAATAATTTGTGAAATACATAGTGTCTTGGTATTACCTAAATTGATAACCAAGGATTTGTTGTGAGATATAAGCTTTTAGTTTTATGTAACTGTGAATCCAGACCACAGAATAAATATTGTAGCAGCTTATTTTACTGATTTTTTTCAAGTTTGTGGTATACATTTGAAGAATGTACAAATAACTAGGGAATTCGTAAAAATTGACACAATGAGCAGAATTCTAAGAGAATGATTATTTTTTAACAATACTGTTTCTAGAATTTTTTTATTTTTAAGTACTTTATTTTTATATTAGTATAAACAGAACTTACTCCCTACATTGTTCTTAATTGTTCATTGCTCACAAATGTAAATCCAATTTTTTTTATTTTTTATTTTTTTTAGGATTGAGGCACAAGGTTTTATTTTACAGGTAGGTTTAGTCTTTTTTTTTTTTTTTTGTGGAAATACCATACAGAGGGGTTACAATTACATGGGCAAGATAATGAGTACATTTCTTATCAAGCATTGTTGCCTCCTCCTTTGTTTCCCCTTCCCATCCCTTCCCATCTCTCTCCTTCTTCCCCTCCCCCTGCCCTTCCCCCACTGCGTGTTTCTAGAATTCTTAAATGATAAATCCACATGTTAGCTGCAACTTCTCATTGTTAATGATTTTTACCATTAGTAAAATATAATGCTCCCTAATATAAGATTAACAGTCACAATTAACTCAGTAGATTCTTTGAAGTGGTTTACAGGGCTTTTCATAATGAATTTCTAGCCTGGCTAATATAAATGTATATTTTTTAGAATGTGGGAAGTACATATATGTCTCATAAAATATTTAACTTAGATTAGTGATAGGAGTTTGAATGATTCAGATTCTCTGTGAGGAATCAGGGCTCTCTCTGGCATTCCAGGGAAAGCTTTATTTAGACCTGCTGGAGGCATCTTTGAGATAACAGGCCTGGGTGTGTGATATCTGGAGTGTTAAAGTTGAGTAGTTTCCCTAGACTCCTTATGTTCTTCTAAAACTATTTTATGAATGAATTGAGCTAGTGAAAGATTAACTTTCTCTTTGGGGTTTCTTAACCAGTTTAAAGAACGTTGACTTTAGAAGTTTGTCAAATTGACTTTTGTCTGAGAAAATGTTACTTCCTTTTGGGAGACTGACCCAGTCCGAGGCCTGGGTCCTATTCTGAGTCCTGTTCTGTTATCTCACACACCATTGAGATAAGGAGAGTCAAGTGAGAGCCCAGCAGAACGGAAGCCTGGCAAGGTCACTGCTGCCCAGGCCCCAGAGACTCATAGCTGAAGGGCCCTGTGGTCCATATAAAGACACTACACCAGGGAAGTTTAAAAATACTAATTTTTTTGACAGAGGGAAAATGAGGGATCCTGTGTTGGAGGATATGAAAGATGAAATTGGACAGGACAAAGCAGCAGAAGAAGAAAATGAAGAGGAAAAGGTGAGTGAGAAAGAACCTACTCAAGAGCCGTATTCAGCCTTGGAGACAGATAATTTAAAAAGTGATCTCTTCCATTTTTTTTTTTTCTTTCCCTCTTCCCTGAACAGGTATGCTTTAAGCCTGTTATTGAAGACCTAAGCATGGAACTGGCCAGAAAATGCACTGAACTTATTAGTGATGTAAGTGGCTCAAGACATTTTTGGCTCTCTTTGTTTAATTGCATGTGTGGAATGGTTATGAAATAGAATCTTAGAGCGGGAATTATCTGTTAAAATACGATAATTTTCCAAATCACAGAACTAAGTGTAGTCATTTTAAGTGATGTCTACAAGGCTAGCTATATACAGAGAATTTTTGCTAGAACAAATATTCTCCCTCTTAATCCAGAATCTTGTCTCAGGAGTTTTGCTTTCATTCTGGCATGAAATCATAAAGCACTGAATTATAGAGCATATTTCATTTGGGAACCCCAAAGACTTCAAAATTAGTATAATGATATAATTTGTCTTGGGAGGCCTAAATGATTTTTAATATAAAGGATCTTTAGCTAAATGAATGCTTTTTAAAATATGAAGAGCTGTTGAAGAATATGATGAATACAGTTGTTTTTCTTTTTCATTTTCTTTTTTTTTTTTTTTTGTCAGTTGTGGGTCCTGAACTCTGTCCTCTCCCTTAGCTCTTCAACTCAAGGTTAGCACTCTATCATTTGAGCCACAGAACCACTTCTGGCTTTTACTGCTTATGTGGTGCTGAGGAATAGAACCCAGGCCCTCATGCATGCAAGGCAAGCATTCTATCACTGAGCCATCTTCCCAGCCCCTACAGTTGTTTTTCAAACAAGAAAATGAACCTCTCTATATACATAAAGCATTTGTTTACAATTTAGGAGTTACACATAGAAAAACTGTTAGTTAACAGCCTTAAAGCTAAATGATGCAAAGGGCCATATTTATTGTGACTTATTTTAGTTACTGAGATTAGTTTATATTTACATATAAGGGAAATCCTAGAATCATTGAACTTGTACATGCACATGCATGTATAGTAGATATGTAATTTAGTATTCTAGAAGTACAAGGAATGGTATTACAACTTAAGGATGAGAATTCAACTGGTTACTACAGGCAACTTCTTGACAGTGAACACATGCTATGTCTTTATTTAGAGAGATTGCTACAATCCTAGATGTTTGAGTTGTTGGTGAGCAAAATGATGCGAGGATTTGCTTATTTTCAAGGGAAGTCCATCCTGGGTAGTGGGATCAGCCTTCCTGAGTCAACTTGCCATTAACCCAGGGAAGGTGATTAATCTGGCTGAGCTCTACTCTTCTAGTTCATATTTATAATAGATCAAATAATTATACCTCAAAAATGCCAGGTTTACTTTGGGGAACATTGTGAGTGTCCAACCATTGCTAGTTAGTAGTTGCTCTTACCCACTCAGTCTGTAACTTAGTCTTGCATCTATCCAATCATGTTTTAAGCCTGATTCTTGATTATTTTCCAGTTTGTCAGAGATAAAAGATGGTGGTGGGAATCATATTGCTTCCCTGATACTTGATTGTGATGTAATTAAATTTCAGAATGGGTATTTCTCTGTGCCATTGCTTAGTAATTGGAATCACCCACTTAACGTATGTGAAAGTTCTTTGCAAACTGCAATTGTGGTGAAATGACAATGACAACAATAACTAAAATGTCACTCTCAGTTATGATGTATTTATTATGTGCCAGTTATTACAGCTTCTGAAGTAGGTTCTCCTGTTTCTCCTCATTTTAGAAGAAGACAGAGGCACAGAGCGGTTACATAGCTAGACTGGACAAACACAGTAGGGAGAGGACGAGGACTTGCATACAAAGCTCTCTTTGTTGTGTTGTGTTATCATTCACCGTAGGTTCCTCTCTCCTTTCCTCACTTCTCAACTCTGAAAGAGATCTAGCCTCCAAGACAGCTGCTTTTGTTTTGTTTTGTTGATTAACATGTTAATATCTTTTTATTTCCCTGACTAAACTCTCTGTGATATTTAGTCCTGTTTGTCAAATACTGATTCAATTTTTAAATCAGTTAAGTCTGTCCACTCCATTGATCATCTAGAATCATGGATCTAGTAATTTATCTATCTATCTATCTATCTATCTATCTATCTATCTATCTATCTATCTATCTATCTATCTATCTATCTATCTATCTATCTATCATTGTAAAGATACTGTATAGAGGGGTTACAGTGATATGAGTAAGGTAATGAGTCCATTTCCTATTGAGCATTGTTACCTCCTCCTTTGTTTGTCCCCTACCATTCCTTTCCTCCCCACCTCTCCAACTCCTCCCTTCCCACCTCCCAGAGTTGTAAAGTTCGTTTTCAACATAGTGTCTTGTATATCTCATTGTGACAATGGGTCATCCTGTATCCTTATTTAAGCATTTTGTTATTTCCCTTCCCCTCCCCAAATTAGAAAATTGTATATACATCTAGTAATCTTTTGAGAGATATTTCTCACAAAAGATATTGGATACAATGGAAACATTTTGTAGGTGTTTTATAAATTAGGCACAAAGAGCCAGCTGCATCTATGTGCAGCCTCTGACTCAATATTTTGTTTTTAAAGCTTTTTAGGGTATTTATTTGTGTGGCAGTGGGGATATTTTCCAGGCAACTGAAAACTATTTGTGGTGGATAAATCCACCCAGTGCTGAAAATGTCAAATTTCATGGCTACCCCTCCCAAGACAAAGTTCAGACCATATCAGAAAACCTTGAGAGAGTAACCTTGGCCATGATCTGTCCAGTGAACGAATAAGGATGGAGCCACATTTCTTTCTCCCAGGGTTTACCAAAGTTAGTTGATATGATTTCATTGTGAAAAGTCTTCCTTGATGCTGTCTGCGAAGCCTCATGAAAGAGGAGAATACCTTCAAACATTTCTCATCTGTCATCTACCTTCAGTCATTAGCTAATCTCGGCTGGGAGAAGGAAGCAACATTGAACTAATTGCACTCAACTGTAGAGACGACACTGTGGGAACAGTGGGTAGAGCCAAAGCACAAAGTGAACGTCAGGGGCCATCTTATTGATCACAAATCCATCCATTTAGTTCATTTTTAATTTTTAAAATACATGGAGTGGTGTTGTTGTTTAAGAGTGTGAATGGCTGTGAGCAACAGGAAAGTCTACTCCAGCGACTTAACAAATGGATATTTGGGGGAGGGAATTGTTCCCAAATAGGAAGCTGGAGGTAGGTAGCCTATGAACTGATGGCTTCAGTTCAGTGGATGCTATGCTCCTGGATCTTTTTCTTCTGTCCTGCCATCATCAGTGTGGTGGGATATATATTATTCTGTGATAGCATGATTGTCTCTGCTCTGGTGATGTTAGATTATATGACACCTGTGTGTCCAAGGACCACACAAAGTCTCTCCTCTCATGCTAGAAACAACAGACACTTTGCTGGAAGGACTTCCCCTAATGATTCATGGCCAGAGCTGAGCACCCCCAAGGTCAATCCTGGGCAAGATAGAATGGTATGGCCGTGCTTGCTTTAGATCATTTTGTCCTTTGAGTTAACAGGGGCCTGGTTACTCTCATGAATCTATCTGGGTTCTGTTAGTAGGAGAGAAGGAAAACAGCTGGAGAATCTATCAATGATGGACCAGCCTTCACTTTGAAGATGTAGACATGGTTGCAATAGAAAGTATGCTTTTTATTTAATGTCAGTTTAGTGTTGTTGATTGCTGTGCTTCTTTTGCCTTTAACACTTCTGTTTTTTTGCATATGAATGCTACTAATAGGTAACATTCTTCTTATTTTTTAAATAGAAAACCATATTCCGTTTGTCTTTCATATTGTAACATCACCAGACATAGTACACAAAACAATTTATTTGGAATCATACAATTTCATTAAAAACCATTCCCAAACCCATTTGAAGTCCTGCAATAGTGTGTGTGTATGTATGTATGTGTGTGTATGTGTGCATTTGTAATCATTAGTAGGTTTTATCATATGAATGCCAACAAGCAATTGCCTTAAAATTTTTTTATTCAACTTGAATTTAATGACATAGATGTTCATATCTTTCTAATAAAGACCAAAGAAACTAATGAAGTCCACACTGAAGACAGAACTATTTGCCTGTAGAACAAAGGAAGTAAATACTTCACCCTTATCCAGAGCTCCTGTCCTGAACATTCTACTCCTGTCAGACTTATCAGGAGGCCCCTAGCCAGAGGCACATACCACTGCAGTGAAGAATGTGAATGTGATGGGGAAAGATGGTGGCAAAAGATAAAAATAATGAGCCAAACTTAAGCCTAATGATAGGCTATTTTTTTTCTCACACTTAATTATATAACGGAGATACTCTTTTTTTCTCCTTGTGATCAAAATAGCCTACTATTTATCATACTGCCATTAACGATTTAATTACTAGTGACTGAGAGGGCGATTTGCAGGAACCTAAAATTATGGCTAATCTCTGTAAAGAAAAAAAAGTAATTTAGTGCTCAGATAAGATAAATATGTTCTCATGTTGATTTCATGAATAAAGCAAGTGTTTAATGTGGTGGGCATTAATATCTCAGAGTCACAGCAGTGAAATATGGAATTTTGAAGTTACTTACTGTGTTTGTATCTGGGTTAGAGCTCAGGTCAAGTCATGCCCCTCAAATCAGGTTTGCTGATGGGAGAATCTCCACAGAATGTTAGCACAAAACATCAATATTAATCACATCCCCTAAGAACCTGGGTAGTATATACAATTAAATGCCACTGTTGAGTGTTAATTAGAAACACCATATAATTTATCATCTGAACTGGGACACTTTTTCTAGTCTATTTATTTACAGTTCAGGGTAGATAAATATGACTTTATTAGGGATATTATAACTTATAGCAAATTACCTCCATCCTTGTGACTTATCAAAGTTCACCGCTACAGTTTTTAGATTACACAGCAGTAGGTATGCCAGCAGGGTGACATTGTAAGGACCTTCTTCATATTTCCTGATTCTTTTCTGCTCACGTGTCCTGGCCTCTCCACAAGGGGAAGAGAGTGCCAAACTTTATCTGGAAGTTTGTGAAAACAAATGAACATGTTCAGCTAGGCCCCTCTGGTCTTTCTCTGCTGATCTGCTTGCTCACAGCAAGGCGGAGTATTCTGTAATGATTTGTACCACCTTGCAAGTTGCTTGGGCAGATTTGGGGAGGAGAGGAGGGTAGGGAAGGCAAAGGGCACTCATAAATTGAACGTGTTTGATTTGAGGGAATTAATTAGTAACTCAAAGACCCATCTTGACCACAGTTTAAATAAATGTCTCTCTCCAATCTAACATGGATGGGCACCAATGATAATAGTAGTCTCCATTTGTTTAATTCTGCCTTTATTACATAATGCAGAACATCTGTTCTAATAACTACTTATTTTCTGCCTTGAGGTGGGTAGCTCTGGTTTTCCCTGCCTGTAGGCTTAACTGTGAAGGTCAGTGGCTTAGAAGTAGCATGAAGTAGGACACCTATGAGAGATGGAGCTCATTGGATGGTCACGCTGGACAGACAGGACCCACAGCCTCAGTCTGACATACCCAGGTGCATCCCCAGGACTACACTGGCGCTTAAAGTTTAGTCCTTCCTCCTCACCTGTGCAATTCTGTTCAGGGTCTTGATGTATCCACTTGGTGTTTCTGAGACTTATCCCACGTTATGTATTTGTTTCAGAAAACAGACTTTATGAGTTGACTTAAATCTCTGTTCAGACTATTACAATTGGTTTTCTTCTTTCTCCCTTGTGCTAATTATTCTCTTTTATAGATCCATTATAAAGAAGAGTATCAAAAGTCCAAAGACAAATGTACATTTGTGACGGATACTCCCATGCTAAACCATGTTAAAAACATTGGTGCTTTTATTTCTGAGGTAAGGTTTCAAAAACTTGCAAAATGGACTGTGTTTTTCCTTTTAGTGTCTGTGCATTAAATATGGAGACTATTTTTAAAGTACCAATGAATAAAGGTCAAATATAAAGCATTATCTATGATTGATATTAATATACTTGGTTATATATACTATATATTATCATGTTATATATGTGGGTTTTGACTCCAGCCCTTTCTTATTTATATAGAATTACTCTTGACTAAAGGATGTTTTTATTCAGTAAGTAGTAAGCTCTGACAATGTAGATAATTTCAGAAGTTCTAAATTACTGCTTTCCCAATGGACATATTAGAGATAAACAAGTGAGTACCCTTTTGGAAATCAGTGAATTTTAGCAGTATATTCTATAAAATATGATTGTTGATAATAATTTTAAGTTAGAACTTTTTGAGTGGGCTGAAATTCATTTCTACAGAGATATCCATTGTGAAACTCCAGAGTGGAAAATAAAATATACTACCTTCATTTTCTAGCTGAAAAGAAACATGTAGTCTCTTCCTGAGTGTACTGAGAACTGCAGTTTATGTTGCATTGTAAAGCATGATGTCGACAATATTTCTATGTTGAAGCATTACTCTTGAAAAGAAACTTGAAAAAAAGAATGAATAAAATAGCACTGTAGATGATTTGATCTCTAGTGTTTTATACACTGACAAAAGATTAACCTGTGATCTTCATAAGATTATCTGGGAACATGAAACAGTGCTGAGGAAATCAGTCCATTTTCTAGAGTTGTGGGGACAAAAGGCTTATATAGAATATATGATCAATAAATCACCACCCAAGGCAGGCTGTGAGTGGGGAGGGACACAGGCTTCATCCACAGAACATGAAAGAACATTGTTTTTTCTTTTTGGAGGATGGGAGGATTAGCTATGTTATTTCTCCTCTGCAGAGAAATTCTTGGCGATCTGGAACTCATGATTGATTAATTTTCCTGATGGAGTTAACTGCTGAGAAAAAAAATTTGCAATTGGGTGATCCATTTTGTTCCTTTGGATCTAATTTTCCCAGGAGGACATGGTAGATGATTGTTTGCCTTTTCAAGTAATGATTGAGCTTATCCAGATCCAGCAAAACAAATTCATAACAAACAAGCACGCTCTTTCTCTGGGCTACAAGAGGCTGAGAGAATTCGAATAAAAGAATGCATTTCTTTAAAAAAAAATATTATTTGAACCTGCAGATTGATGGAATGCAGTCCAATAATTCTAGACATGGAAATGCTGTTTAATGACCAAATCAGGGTAGTTAACATTTCCTTTTCCTTAAAAATTAAAAAAATGATTAGCACATCATAATTATACCTACCTATGGGGTACCATGTGATATTTTGGTACATCTATATGATATGTAGTGATCAAATTAGGGTAATTAATGTTTCTGTCTCCTTATCCTTACTTTGTATTTGATGTCTTTGAGCTCCTCTCTTAACTAGTGGTAAAATATGTAATAGGTTGTTGGAACTATGTCACCCCATGGTACTGTGAAAGACAAAGACATACTACTTGTATCTAATTGTGTTTTGGTTCCTGTAAACCAGTCTCCTAATATTATCCTGTCCCTGCCCTTCACCCAGATTCTAGTTATTTATGTTCTTTGCCTTCAGGACTAGATAGTAAGTTCTAATTTTCTGGAACAGCTCAAATGTCTCATTATTCTCTTGATTGTTTGCTCACAGATCTAACATTCCAAACTGAATACACATAGATTGATTTTTTATTTTTTTAAAGAAATGTGCATAGGTTTAAATGAAAAAAGTTATTATATCCTTGTGTGTCTCACTTAAACTTTATCTTTGATAGATAGGATTTATTTCTATGTCTTCAGAATATGTTCATCAGGTATAGTATCTAAAATTAAAATGGCCTACAGCTTACATGAACATGAGAAGAGTCCTGGAGTTTTGAACTCAAGGCCTTGCATTTGTTAGGCAGGCCCTTCACCACTTGATCCAGGCCTCTAGACCTTTGAGTTATTTGTTAGACAGGGTCTCATGTTTTAGCAGAGTGCTGACCTGGACCTCCATTGTTCTATCCATACCTCTTCTGTAGATGGATGGGATGATGTGCGTGACCCACCAATCGCAGCACAGTCTGGCCTGAAGATGTCTATAGCCTTTCCCCCTCCTTTTTTATATTCACAATGAGAAAACTAAGGTGAATTTCTTTTCTTTCCCCCCATCCCGCCCCACTAGAAAAAATACAAAGGCAACATTAAGGCTGAGCTTTGCAACTCTCTGTATAAGCGGATGCCAGAGACCATTGACAGCGTGTTTGCAAGAGAAGTTTCGCAGCTTCAGAGTGAGGTGAGTTTTCCCACCTATGGTTAGATCGTGTGGCTCAAGCCTTAGTGCCTCATACAGGTTCCTTAGCATTTTGGAAAATGTTGTTTATCTTGGGTAACAGTGAATGGAAGACGGAAATGCCTCAGTCCCTCAGTGGTCACTGGGGAAACAGCAGAAAATGTAAAGAGCCTGGAAGTCTCTGTCAGTCCCAGAAGGCTGTTTTCCCAAGCCCCACTCAAGAGCCGTTTTTAATCACTTTCTGACAGTATACATGTGACATTCTTGCAGCAACTATTAAATGATTCTTGGGTTTCACATATGATCCCCATGCAGAGAACATTTCAATGGCTTTTTAAAAGTCACTGTTGCCTATTTCTAAAGATCTCAACTGAACTTGAAAATGGGATGGGGTGGACGATGCCTGGAAGTGATGGATGGACTCCTTCTCAGAAGAGCTGTTTTCAGGCTAGGTCCAAGCACTCTTCCTCACAGAAATGATGTAGGATACTCAGCATCAGTACTGGGCAGCTTTATGCATCTATGTTTTAATTGATACTGTCTATTGTTTCAGGAGTTCACAGGTGTCTGTGCTGGAGACTACAAACACATTTCCCTAATGGTGCCTAATAAGCACCATTAGGAGCTACATATGTCATACACACATGGATGTAAGTTAGGCATAACAATCTAGAAGTGAAATATATAAACATTTATTAACATACAGTATTTATATGAAGTATAAACTTTTGCAAAGTGTTCTCTACTCTTTAGCTGTCTAGTACTATAGCAACCTGAGCTCTCAAAGTATGAAGAAAGCAGTTTTATTCTACAGAAATGCCACATAATAAGGACAAACCCCAAGACACCAAATTTGTCAGAAAATTTATACCTTGGCCAGCATTTTTCATTAGCTATTTTAAGGAAGAAAGTTAATACGATAAAGGAGAATTCACCTACCTCCTTGATGCCATCTCCATTCTAAAGTAACCATTTAGTAGCAGCAGCTATAAATGAAAAGACTATTTTTTAAAGCTGCAAGTAGAAAATCATGTAGCCTTTTTAAGAAAGAGTGCTTTTTAAAATTGTACTTGATGAGTCACCATTTCTGTGATAGCTCACAAAATGATCCTCTGCCTTGGTTCTGTTTATAACTTTGAAGTATGACATTCAGTCTAAATTACAAATTACACCAGGCATCCATTAAAAAGAAGATTGGCATGTGTTAGTTCTTTAAGAAGAAAGAACAAATCACATGGAAGTTTTGGGTTTTTTTGTTGTTGTTGTTTTTGGCTATAAGACTTAGCCATCCATTAAAATTCTCTCCCTCTGCCCCTCAGAGTTATAGATATGAAATGCAATGGAACTGAAATAATTGCCTTTCTCAACCATATGTAAACCCTTTCAGATTTTCCTGCTTCATATAAGTCATTATTGAAAATGTGCAGATACATTTATCAGAATTAGATATCTCAGTGGAGTACATCGATGTACTTGTACTGTAACATGATGAATTATACCTAGAGTAATGCACAGGGCTACATTTGTGTCCTGGTAATGAGCCAGGCATACAGAACTGCATGTGGTCACCTGGCTGGACAGAACCAAGTCAGGGCATTAATTTTCAGAAATCTCAACATAGTCATCCAAAGGAGAACAGCCTGTGGATGCATTGGTAGCATTTAGCAGGTGGAAGATGATGACTTGGATTAAATTAAGTATAACTCTAATCTAATTTGGACCATTGTGAGGACTGTAAAGAAAAAGTGGGTAAACTGGGGTTTGGATTAAATGGATCCTCATGGAGGCTCAAGAGTTCAGCTTCTAAATCCATTCAGATGAAGTCATTGGTGGCTGTCTTCCCACATTGGAAGTTCTGTGCTAGCAATTAGGTTCTTTCTATCTGGCCAGATAAATTCATATCTGCAGAGATAGGTTGGGGTTTGATTAAAGGGAGAACTGTTTCCACCAGAGATCTCCAAACTTAGAGACAGTGATGTTCCACATTGAAAAATTCTTAGAAAAATACTGAATGGAGAGACAAGACAGGGGATTTAGGCATTAATAGTTGTACAAGGTGTGTTTTTAGGGCTAGTTTTTTAGGACAGTTTTTAGGACAATGGCTTTATTTGTAAAAAAAAAAAATTGGTTTTATAATTATTTCCTCCATCTGTTAGATTGATATATCATCTAAGTTAAGTGGATGGTTAATTCTGTTTACAAAAACCTGTGAGGTATATAAGCATATGCAAATGTTGAATAAACTCATTTCTTTGTCCATTCACTAAACTTTGAATTCCTATTGTGTCATTCACTATGATAGACACAGGATATTAAAAGATGTGTAAGATATAGTAGCACCTATTGGTGAATAATTCTTCTTCAGTTTAACTGTATTCTTTTCATTGAAAACTAGACCTGTTTGGTCTTGTAAAGACTCTTCTAGTACTCCTTTTTAAGTTCCATTTATTATTTTTTGCCAAATAATTACAATATCACTTAATATGTTTTCATTATTAAACTCTTTTTTGGTATTTAATATTATTATCTCAATCTATCTTGAAATTGAGTTTGTTTTTCCTTCCTTCATTTATTATTGTTTTATTCTCATTCACTCAATTATTTATTCATTTGCTTATTACCCCAGTGAGTGGATATTTACTGATGCTCATCTTTTCCGAGAAACTATTCTGGGTGCTGAGGGTTTAGGAAAATTGTTGTATTTTAGTACTGGAAGACAAACTAAGATATTCTGCAAGAATTAAACAGAGTAATTAAGGATTGTGAAGGATCTGAATAAGATAATGATATAAACTGAGAATGAGGGATAACTTGATTACTGTCTCCTTAATCTTTCATTACCAATTTTTATGAGTTCAGTTACATCTACTCTTTTTTTTTGTGCTGGTTGTAAGGGCTTGAATTCAAGGGCTGGGCACTGTCTCTAAACTTTTGTATTCGAGGCTAGTACTCTACTACTTGGGCCACAGCTCCCTTTCCAGCTTTCTGGTGGTTAACTGGAGATAAGAATCTGATGGACTTTCTTGCCTGGACTGACATTGGACTACAAGCCCCAGAACTCATCCTCCTGCATAGGTAGCTTTACAGGTGTGAACCATTGTCTCCCAGTCAGAACCTTCCATTTTAAAAACAAATGATTTACTTAATATTCTGGAATTTCTTCCCATTTGGTCAGTTGTTTTCTCAGTACTTAAACCTTGAATGTTTACAATCCTAAAAGCCCTAAGATATGGAAGGTCCCTTAAAACTGTTGGCAATATTTAAGCTAGGTGACTAAAATTGGAAGTTGTGTCTTTTGAACAAATTGAAGGTTACTGAACATGGAGTGAGAGCCTCATGTATATTGTCTTGCTACAGAGGGTCAGGAAAATTAAACTGTCAGCTGTAGTAGTTAAATCTATAGAATCTTAGTAAAAAAATAACAGTGGAATTTAACAGGTGGGAATTTCCTATGCCTCTAAATGGAACTAATAATTATTTGTGTGCTTTAAGGTTGCCTACAAGCAGAAACATGACGCTGCCAAAGGACTCTCAGATTACACCCACATGAAGGAGCCCCCGGAGGTCAAGCATGCCATGGAGGTGGGCAGACACCAGAGTAATGTAAGTGAGCGCCTTCCACATATGTTTCTAGAAATCTCTAATCCTCACTGGGTCTGAGAATAATTTGGTTGAAATTAAAACATGATTCTATTCAAAAAAGACCTACATTTTAATCAGTTAGAGATACATAAAGTTATTCTGAAGATTGTCATTAAAGCTCGGTTAAATGTCTTTAACTTGTATCTTTAACTTGATGAGGTAGATCATGGCCTCCCAAGCAGAATAGCAGAAACAGTGGGAAAAAAAAAAATCAGTGACTCCCAGAATCATTCATAAACACTAGCAAAGTTGCACCTGCTGCCCTCCCTCCCTTCCTTTCTTTTTGCTCTTTCTTTCTTTTTTAACTTTCTTTTTCCCTCCATTTCTTTCTTTTTCTCCCCTCCGTTTTCCCTCCTTCCTTTCTTTCCTTCCTTTTTTCTCTCTCTCCTTCCTTCCTTCCTTCCTTCCCTCTCACTCTTTCTTTCTTTCTTTCTTTTCTTTCTTTCCCTCTCTCTCTCCTTCCTGCCTGCCTGCCTTCTTTCCTTCCCTTCTTCCTTCCTTCCTTCCTTCTTTCCTTCCTTCCTTCCTTCCTTCCTCTTTCCTTTTTTCTTTTTCTTTCCCACCCTCCCTATCTTTCCTCCCTTCCTCCCAAGTACTTCCTCTTCATTGATTTTAACCCACCAAGAACCTGATCAGCAGTCAGACATGGTAGCTCACACTTGTTACCAAGTCCATGCTTATTTCCTGGCACTCTCACACGGGGGCTGTCCTACCACTTAGCCTTTTTTTTTTCTGAAGGTGCTTTACCAACTCTGGGTCTCTAAGGCCCAGCTATGCAGAGAGGATGGCCACAGTTATTTGATATCAAATTGAACCAAGTCAACATGTTAGTAAAAAAATGGAGTGACAGACATTCTAACCCAGATATCTGGTACCTATGAACACCAAAGATATTGGAACTTAGGAAGCTACATGTCTGAAATTATTAGCAGTGCTGAGATTTTTAAGGTGAGGCTTTGTAATAAGTATTGTTTGCTTCCAGAATGACTGTAATAATAATAACAATGTTTACCCAGCATAGAAGACTGTGTGCTAAGACTTTGATCCTTGTCAATTTCACAAAAGCCCTATGCTCAGTCCCATTTTGTAGATGAAGAAAATAAGACTAAGGAATCAAGCTCCAGAGTTTGTTCTTTCTGTCAGAACCAGCTGCTTCTCTCTTAAAGGCCACAGGAGATGTCAAGATTTGAAATGAAATATTTTTTTTAAAAAAATGAAGAGCAACTAAGTTATCACCAGTATTCAGATGCCCTGCAGGGGAAAAAACTAACTGAGACATACTGAGCTCCCACGATTTCCATGCTGAAGAGACTTTGAATTCATATAAAAGGCAGAGGGTTAGAGGGTGGGGGAGGGCGGGTAATTGGGGAGGGGCTCATGTGACACAGATTCCAGAGAGACCCTTTCTGACACTATCAGTCAATGAAATTCAAATACAGAAGTTCCTTATCATAGAAGTGGCTTATTATTTTAACTCTGCCTTTTCTTTTAAAAGGTCTTTGATTGAGGGATTGAGGGAATAGCATACAAAGCCCTTTTCTCCTCCATTCAATGCTGTGTACTTATGGGAGAAAGATGTGTTTACTTACATTCTTCTGCAAGCTCTGCTCAACCTTTTACATGCAAAGTTTGTACCTATAATAGGATTTAGAAAGTGTTTAAGACTATTTGCTTAGATTTAAAGTGAGAAAGATATTTGTATTCTTACCTGTGAAGTAGTTGATATTCCTCCAGAGTCAACCCACTCAGAATAATACATTTGTTGTCTCTGCAGTGTGAAATTTCAATACTGGCCTTGGAAAAACAACAGTAAAAGAGAGAACATACTTTTTTTGTTTGTTTGTTTAGTGAGTGGATCTATACAGACTGTGTAAAAGATAAAACCCTATCTCCCAGAAAACTTCAGCCTGAAGAAATTTGTGGCAGGGAATTACCCTTTTGTAATGTTCAATGTCACCTAGAGCTCTGGCTACAAATGACCTAATTTACAATAAAAACATGCCCTCCTGGGTAAGTCCAATTGACCTGTAAGCAGTGGAAGTCCAAAGCCCTGTTTGTTTGTTTGTTTCTCTCTCTCTCTCTCCTTTCTTCCTACCTTCCTTCCTTCCGGCTTGCTTTTTCTTTTTGAATGTTCCTACCAAAATCAAGTCAGCTTTGTAAGACCTTTTAAAGAGCTTCAAACTGGATGGACAATTAAAGTCCAGACTTTTTAACTTGTGCTTCTTATCTGGTCATACCTTTTATTAGAATACTCATCAGTATGCCAAAGGGAGTAAGTTTTCTTTGCCATCTTTCTCTATCTTAGACCTTTAGTGAGGAGAATAAGAGAGGAGTCCGACTACCCAGCGAAATTCTCACCTGTGAATGATGAGAGTTCTATGAGGCAGAATATTCTAGAGCTAGGAGGCCTATGTATCATTCAGGAAATGCATTGATGACAGAGGAGGGGGCAAAAGTTTCTTAGAATTGCTCCACGATGGCTTGTACTGGAAAAGGAATCTGGAGTCAGATAAAGACCAAAATGCTTACTTTGCCATATATATTGTGTGATAAGTTTGGACAAGTTACTTAATATCTCTAAATCTTAGTTTTCTCAGCGATATTTATCTCCCCCTTCTCTCTAAGGGATCCCTCAAGTAGTAAATTAGGTAATATATGTAAATGTTACAGAAGAGCCATTCCATAAAATATCAGACCTTTTTGGTCCTTCTCTAATTTTTCAAGAGGTAATTTGAAAGTATAGGTTGAAACCATAGTTTGAAACAACTACAAGTCAACGTGAAATTAGTGTTCAGATGTGTTTAGTTCAGAAAGGCATATGTATTGAAAAGATTCCCGGGCCTATTTTTTCAATTCCATCATCATAAAATAAAAAGATTGAAAACAGCCAATTGAAATCCTTTTGTGTCTTACGAGATGTATCCCTGCCAAATTTTTCTAATGTAATTAGAGACACTGGAGTATTTTCTCCTGTGACTTTGCCCCTAAGGATGGACTTGTAATGGAAACCTCTTACATTATTAGTTCTCATCAATCTTATTAGAGACATGAAGCCCCATAGTTCTGAAGCAAGTCAAACATATCTCCAACTACCATCTTAAGTTTTCTAAGTGGTGTGGTCTATACAAATCAGAATGGTTAAACTTTTCCAAAAGTCCATATTGACAATCAACTCAATGTGTATTAAAAACAATATTCAGCATGGGGAAACAAGAGACTTAATGCACTTTACAAAAATGATATATGTACTGTCTTAAAATTAATAAAAGCTTATCAGTAGACAAATTTCTGTTCCATCAGAAAGTGAAAAGGCTTAAAGATAAATAAGTAAAATGATACCACAAAAGCAGTTATGTCTCTGTGCGATTTCCCAACGTGTCTTACAATAATAGTGTTTGAGAGTTCAGTATTAAAACTGAATATATTAGTATTTTGTTCAGCACAGACAGAATCGTTAGTGATAGCTCATTAGTGCTCTTCTTTCTGCAAGATTGTGGTAGGAATAAAGTTAAATCACAAGGAAGAAAACTTTTATCAGCTATAAAATGACTTATAAACAATGACAACGGTGCTAGGGATAAATTGTTGTAGACATCACTCCATATTTTACATGGTCTTCTGAAGATCGGAAAATTTTCCTGCCTGCTGAATAACATCAGATCGTATCCTTATTTGTATTTGTAAGTTTATAAGTTTATATTGTCTTGTAAAAATGTTAGATATTTAAATAAACATAATTAAATTTGGGGTCTCTGGGGTAGGAGTATAGCTTAGTGTTAGACAGCTTGCCTTACTATGTGCAAACACACACACACACATATACACACACACTCACACACACACACACATAAAACCAACAGACTTTCCAGTCCCCAATTGATGGTAGTTGGAGAGCTGCTATAATGTGGGAATTTAAGATGCTGATAAGAGGTTTCCTTGGGACCGATGGAATTTGGGCTCCACGATGACCTTTTAGATTATAGATAAAGGTTATTCTGCTTGCTTCTCTCCCATAAACTTGGGAAACAATCTCTCTTGTCTAGATCCTTCTCACCAAGAATTATTTTAATCTCCTGAGGAGGCCAGGCATTGACTGGGGCCCAGAGAGATTTCTTTTCTTGAGGGTCCAAACACTTGTATGGGCCCTTGGTTCCCAGAGGTATGGTGGATCAACTGCTTCCTTGAATCTCTAGTGTTTCACTGTCAGTTCAAGGGCAATCCATGAAGGCTTTGCTTTTCTCTAGTTCACTAACTTACATCCCAACAAGTCACACATCCCCTTTGTATCAAAGTAAGATTTTTGCTGGAAGATGGCTTCTTTTGTGTCTGTGTCTGCCTGTGCCTGCAGAGGACTTCTTCTTTCAAACTCTTAGAGGAAGATCAGTTTATTAGGCAAGTCTATCTCTTTACGGTTTAAGGAAGGGGATGCTGTAAAATATAGCTCCAAGTGTAGAATTGAATGTGGATGGAGTTCTCTTGAGTATAAACAATTCACAAGAGGGATGGGGAAGGATTCAGTGAATTTGTCCCCCATCAAGGATTTAGAGGACTGCCTACCACATTGAATATTCCAGCTGAGGGAAGGAAGCATTTGAAAGGCATGGCTCTTACAAAACAGAAGTCTAAGATTATTTTAGAAAACCAAACAGAATAAAAGGCAACAAAATGATATGAAAATACAAGACAAGGATGAAGGAGAAGATGGTGAGCTAAGGAAGAAATTCAAAGGCATATTTTGATGTAATACAGTTCTGTAATAGAGATAATAATGAACAGATTTGCCACTGTAGAACATAGCCAAATGAGACTTTTCTGGGTTAGGGACAGAAATCTATCTCAATTAAGCTCAAGTAAAAATGGAAAATTGCCTTATGGGTAATAGTTCCCATAGCGGGCGCAGGACTCTAATGGATACCAAAATAGTTTCTCATACAAAATGGAAGCATATATACATATAACTTACTAAGTTCTCTGATATACTTGACATTATCTACAAATTATTTAAAATATCTGATACAATATAAATAATAAATAATAGTTATGTTGTATTTTTTGTTGTTGGTAGTGGTGGTTGTGGGGCTTGAACTCGGGGCCTGGGCGCTGTCTCTGAGCTCTTTTGCTCAAAGTGGGTGCTCTACCACTTTGAGCCACAGCTCCACTGCCAGTTTTGAGTGGTTAATTGGAGATAAGAGTCCCTTGGGGACCTTTCTGCTCCAACTGGCTTCAAACCTCAGTCCTCAGATGTCAGCCTCCTAATTAGGCAGGAGTCATGGGTACCAGCTACTCTGTATTATTTATAGAGAATGACAAGGAAAACATCTGTATGTGCTCAATATAGATGTAATTTTCTTTTGCATATATTTTAAATTTGTGATTAGTTAACTCCTAGGTAGAACCCATGGACATAGATGGTCACAATCATTAGAAAGATCATGTTTTCTTCAAGCAAAACTGGCTCCAGAGCCTTCTTCTCCACTAATTCCCTGAAGCCCTCTTCTGTCCTATAGCTTGGCTCTGTTGATTCTGTCTGATATCACTTTCAGACTGAGTCTGTGGCACCTACCTCATGGTATCAGCCACTGTTTCCGAGCTTAAGTTATCATTACAGAAGTTGATCACAGAGAAAGGATGGTGGTTCTTCAATCTCCTGGCCTCAGATCCTTTGAATGACTCTGGCCTTGTTTGGCTGTGT
Source organism: Dipodomys spectabilis (assembly GCF_019054845.1). Classification (NCBI taxonomy): domain Eukaryota; kingdom Metazoa; phylum Chordata; class Mammalia; order Rodentia; family Heteromyidae; genus Dipodomys; species Dipodomys spectabilis. The sequence goes on from NW_024870773.1 coordinate 11,798,184, forward strand.
GTCTGCCATTTTATTAACCATGGTTTCTAAGTGGGTGTGGTATCTGTTAGACAGTTGAAGGTGCAGAGCCAGCCCCGTGTCTAGGGAAGTAGGCTGTACTTCAGAGCCCTTCCTGATCACCCAGAGGGAAAAGAAGCATTTTCCAAATCGAAAAAAAAACTAAGAAGCAAATTAATAGTTGTCTTCTAGAAAGGAAGCATTTACAAAAGTGACCCCAATATGTGAAAAAGTGCAGAGAATAAATACCGTTTAGGAATAAAAAGACAAAAGGAAGAGATCATTCTTATTTAAAACATTTGAAATAATAATTGTAGGTGCTCCTACAGAAGAAATCAGAATTACTATTTATAGATAACATCCTGTATTTTTATATGCTGATAAAAAAGATAAAGTTAATTGTTTTAGGTGAAGATGAATGCATAAAATAATCACCATATGATAATTATTATTTTGCCTTGTATAAGACCTATAGAAGAAAATGATGAAACTTTATTGAAAATTATAATAAAAGATTTAGAGACAAGGAAACTTCATCTTGTAGAGTAAGACTGAAGTAGTATTGAGATGTCATTTTTCCCTGTTATTTTATAGGATTAGTGCTATGCTCGTTTGATGTCTAGTCATTTCTTTGGCAGAATTTACTGAAGTGCTGCTAATGTTCATCACCAAGAATAATGAATAATGTTAAGGACACATTTACAACACAAGAGTATTATATAAAAGAAGTCAATAGGAATAGATAAGTCTGTACTATCGCACATAAGTTCCTATTTCCAAAATTGGCACCATTTTGGAGATTTTTTTTTTCTTTTGGTGCTGTTCCTAGGCTTTGAACTGAGGACCTAGGTGCTGTTCTGTAGCTTTTTTCTTGCTCAAGGCTGGTGTTTGAGCCACAGCTGTACTCCTAGCTTTTCACTGGTTAATTGGCACTAAGAGTCTCACTAAGTTTCCTGCTGGCGCTGATTCAAACCATGGTCCTGAGGTCTCAGCCTACTAAATAGCTAGGATTACATGTATAAACCACTGACTCCAGTTTTGTACACTATTTCTCTGCTGTACTTTGGATGGAGTAGGCAACACCATGTTGACATAAACTCAATCATTGACAGTCAACTTGCAAACATCTTGATTTTCATCTATCTCTTCCTCTGTCTCTATTTGAAGCGGTATGACACAGCTTAGCTATATTGCCATGAGAAAACTGAAGAATGAGAAAACCGAATCCATGGTTCCAATGTGGTTTGGCATTGAGGGTCTGAACTGACTCATGACATTCACTTCAAATCCCCTCAACTTGAACAAGGGGTTAGGTACCAGAAGATGAGCGTCTGCCCAGGAAACCATGCTGCCATGCCTCATATGCTCAGACGTCTTGCAGAGGGTGAAATCAAGAGCTTGGGACTCCTGTCTGTCCCCAGCAAGAGACCCGCCCCGCCTCTCCCGAGTCATATCCCCAAGCAGTGGTAGCTGGTGATCAGGCTCCGTGGTTTTCTCCTGTGTGGCTCTGTGGTGTCCTTGTGTTTCAATATGCAGCTCATGTCAATCTTAATATTTGTTTTGAGTCACATATGCTGGCCTCTAATTTGCAATTTACATGGATGGTGGGGCCCCATTCAGAGCCCTGCTCCTACCTCCTTTGTGCTGTTCACCTCTCTTCGCGCAGTCATTAGGCTGAACAGCGTATAATTAGGTAAGCCATGCAAAGCAGAGGTTTCTGAAAGGTTGCCATTCTGTTTCAAAAAGTAAAGGTTTCCTTAAAAAAAATTTTTTTTTCCTAACCTTTTCTTTTTTAAACAAAAAAGTATTCTCCCCGTCCCCTTCCTTGGTGGTTTTCATAAGAACACAGTAACTTACTCTTGGAGGTGGGAAATAATTTTGGTTTGCTTTCACCTGTGAGCCTGTTATTTTGTGGTTGTTGTTGTTTACACAGCTTGTGTTTAATTGACTTACCATCATTCATAGATAAGCATGAGGCTCTTTAAAGCCAACAAAACTGGCTGCTTTTAAAGTTTTCAAAGATTCAAATTTTACCCCAGAAGAGAATGCCATTTCCAGCTATTATTACTATTGTTGTTATCTTTAAGTAGTTATACAAAGGAGTTACCATTTTGTAAATGCATACAGCATATCTTGACCCATGTCATTCCTTTCAATATTCCTACTCATTCCTGTCCCTCTCCTGCCCACTCCTTCCCTCACTCTGCTTAATTTTTTTTTCAGTCGTGGGGCCTGAACTCTGGGCCTGGGTGCTGTCCCTCAGCTCTTCAGCTCAAGACTAGCACTCTACCACTTGAGCCACAGTGCCATTTCTGGTTTGCTGGTGGTTTATTGGAGATAATTTCATGGACTTTCCCGTACAGGCTGGCTTTGAAATGTGATCGTCAGATCTCAGCCACCTGAGTAGCTAGGATTACAAGCATGAGCCACTGGTGCCTGGATCTCCTTAACTTTTTAAAAAGTTATTTCTTTGAATACCTGTATTTCAAAAAATTACCTGAAGTTTTTTTTTTATTGCAAAGCCCATGAAAACATAAATGCTGAACAAAACAGTTATTCTGGTTGAAATTATACTAATTGTGTCTAAGCTGTGTTCACGTGTCAGGCTGATTCATGATTATAAATGTAGTTTAAAAATAGTCTTGTTGGTAAGGAAAATACAGACTTATAAGAGTGAACAGAAATCTATGTAAGTGATTTTTATGGAAATAAGATAATGCAACTCATATGAAACTATTGAAGTATTAAGGCATTATTCCTTACAGCTGATAATTTTGAAAGAAGAGAGAAAGTAGGAATTTTCTTTTTACTCTTTGAGGTTGTGTGGAGACTATCAGAAACATAAATATGACCTAGTACATGGGTTTAGTGATCAATGAGGAATTCATTAAAATCATGTATTCTTATGTTCCATTTAATAACATTCTGTTATAAGAGATTATGGATGAATCTCAGGAATGTAAATTTTTAGTATGTAACCCACTTTGTGCTGTTGCTGAACGCTTACAAGCAATATAAAAATACTTGCCTTAGGCTGGGCACTGGGGGCTCATGCCTATAATCCTGGCTACTCAGGAGGCTGAGATCTGGGACTCAAAGTTCAAAACCAGCCTGGGCAGGAAAGTCCCTGTGAGACTCTTATTCCAATTAACTCCTCAAAAACTGATACGGTGCTGTGGCGCTACATGATAGAATGGTAGCCTTGAGCAAAAGAGCTCAGGGACAAGGCCCAGGCCTAGAGTTCAATCCCCACAACTGACCAAAAAAAAAAAATACTTGCCTTATACAAGACATAAATAACTGTGCACTTTGTACAGATGTCCAGTAGTTCATATTTCTAAAAACACCTAAGATAAGTTTGAAAATGCCCATACTTCATACTTTGTCTGATAACTTTAATAGAATATAATTAATAGACAGGTCATCTAGCCTCTGGTGATATGGCCAGGGTGATTATCACTTCATCTCAGGACAAATTTCAGGAAATAGACTGGCGGGCAGGTGGGTGGGGTGTTGGCCATCAGTCTTCTCATCCTGTCTGTCAGTCATTTCCTTAACATTGGCCAATCAAGATAAAGCCAGCGAACACAATGAACAATATAAAATTTAAATTTAGCAAACATTGTATTTTTAACCTTTAAATCTCAAATTGTGTACTTTGGCTAGCTTGTGTCTCACATGCATTCGGAGGGAGACTCCTCCTTAATGCAGTTGTTTCTATTTGGGAGGATAGAGTCATAGAGGCGATACTTACAAGATGATAAAACCATTGCTGGTAGACCATGACCAGGCCTTCCTGGGCATAAGCATTGGAAGAACCCATTTGGAAAGGGAGAAAAGGGTATAACTCAGAGGCAAAAAACTGGGCCCTTTCAGAGGCTCAGCATATGCTCTTTCAGTCCTCACTTGCAAGGGCTTCTCTTGCATTCCCTAGGGTTGAGGATGTGTGGTAGGCTGCCGTGCTTCATGAGGACATTCTTAACGTGGATATGAACCTACGAAGATGGAGTACTATGGAGTACTGATGGAGTACTATTATAAAAGCATTTAAGACCAGTTTTGTAGCCTGCTTTTAGTTTTCTGTTTTTTTTTTAGGCACTGTATTTTCATTCCAGTTATGTTAATGTCCATGAGACATAGGTATTAAAGAATGAATATCTCTACAATAAATGAATGACTTCTATAAAAAGCATAAAAAAGTAGGCATAGGTCAGTAGGTTCCCTAAGCTGTTATTACAAGGATAAATAATGTTAGGGACAGGAAGGCTAATACAAAATGAAATTACTAATTTATCATTTCTTTTTTTTCCCATTTCCTTTTTCAAAACTGTCTCTTTGATCAGATTTCGTATAGAAAAGATGTGCAGGACGCCCACACATACACAGCAGAACTTGACAGACCAGACATCAAGAAGGCAACTCAGGTCTCCAAGATCATAAGCAATGTAATTTGTCTCTCTTAATCTTGTAAAAAAAAAATGATGTTTTATTTTTGTAGGAAACAAAGTATAGCTTTGGTCATTGGGTGGCTAATTTAATTAGGGTGATTAATCTATCTGAATTAGTGACATCTCAAGGTTTTCCTGAATTATCTATGTAATTATGTAAATTATTTAGGTATATGCAGAAACCGCCCCAAATCAAGTTGACTATGGCTAGCATTACCATACTTCCACAGGAATTAGTACAATTTGGGAACAAGGTCACATTGAAGCATCTCATCCTGAAAGTCAAGGTTGTCAGTTCTGTATTATCTCTCAGTGCATTCTCATCAAAGGAATTTCACTTGACTTCATTCTCAACTGTGGCTGCTCATTGTACAGATTCTCACCCACCAGCTCTCACCTTTGCACATTTCCTGCATGGCATAGCTATTTCTTATTTTCTCTAAGCTATCCTCCTTAATTGAGGATCTTTTTGTTTAAACTTACTAAAAATTCTGGTTAAAAAAAATAATGATTGTAACAGGCTAAAAATGGAAATGATATAGGCTTGGTGCACCTTAAAAATTACAGATTTCTAAATTCAACTGCATGCTAATCACAGTCAAATGCATTCCTGAGAACAAACAGAACCACGAATGCCAGCCACATGAAGAATGCGGTCCCCCAGTTACCCAAGAAGTTTGCCCCATTGTTTTTGCAGCATTTACAAATAAATACGAAGATGATGACTGCATATTTAGAGCCAAAGCAGTAATTATTTTACTGCTAAATGTGAAGTTTATTCAAACAACTATTACTAAATAAATTTCTGCTCGAGCAGTCAGAATTTTAGTAGTTGGGTGTGTTGTATGGTGTCTCTTTTAATGGAGGGGGGCTAGTATATTTTATTTTGACTAATGTTGATGAAACTCTTCATTAGAAAGTGAGAATAAGTAACATTTTTATTGTTCATTTTAGGCAGAATACAAGAAAGGGCAAGGAAGAATGAATAAAGAGCCAGCTGTAATTGGAAGACCAGACTTTGAACATGCTGTGGAAACTTCTAAACTTTCCAGTCAAGTAAGACCCTGCAGTGACCATTCCACAATGGCTTTATTCAGAGATTTTGTTTCGAGGAGCACAGGAAAAGATTTCATTTTTAGATAATATCTTTAATGGCAAGAATAAATAGAGATAATGTTTCTGAAACCGTTTCAGATAGGTTTACAATAATTACAAATTTCAGTCAAAGAAAAAAAAATGTAGTCTAATTTTAAGCATAAAGTCGTTTTCTTTTCCCCAGGCTCCCATCTGAACCTGTTTTAATGAGTTTGGCTATGCTGTCATATTCCCGAGAATTTTCAGGAGTCAGCAATAGCCATAATGAATAATTGTTTTTCTATTTTATGTGCACACAAAATACATACATGTGTAATATTTAACTCAAATAGAAATATTTTCTCAACTTGTAAATGTTTTAGTATAATTAGACAATAAAACAGCGGTAATAAAAAGGAAAAATTCAACTCTTACTGAAGAGCACAAATCAAGACCTAGAAAAGTATACAGAACTGAAAAAGTCACAATAGATAAAAATTCCAGTACTCTCAGAACAACCATAAAAAATGGCTTATAATTTTAATTAGAATCCAACAGGGATTTTTCTAATATAGAAAAAAATATCGAGTGGAAGTGGAATGCCTAACAATGGCCTTGAAAGTATGAAGATGAAGCCCAGTGAAGAAGCCTCACAAGACAACAAAAAACACTGGACTTACCTCACTGTGGCATTGGTCCCATGAGGGTACAGTCACCAGCAGGCCAGCTGGAGTCCTGAAGTAGATTCCAGTATTCATGAGAATATAATGTATGAGGAAAGTGTTGTTTCAAGCCATTGTGAAAATGCTGGATTACTTCATAATTGTACTGAAAACTGGCCATTGGTCATGGCAAAAACTACATTGGACCTGAATCTTGAATCAAGTACAATAGTGGCTCTGAAGTGGATTAAAGATAGGAAGACAAACAATAAGATAATTTTAAATGCTGGGCGCAAGTGGCTCATGCCTGTAATCCTAGCTACTCAAGAGGCTGAAATCTGAGGATTGCGGTTCAAAGTCAGCCTGTACAGGAAAGTCCATGAGACTCTTATCTCCAATAAACCCCAGAAAACTGGAAGTGGTGCTGTGGCTCAAGTGGTAGAGCACTTGCCTTGAGCTGAAGAACTGAGGGACAGCACCCAGGCCCAAAGTTCAAGCCCCACAACCACCACCACTACCACCAACAACAGAAAGATATCTTTAAAATATTAAAAGAAAATCCAGAAGACTTTAGGTACCACAAAAGGCTCAAAGAATTGGATTTAAACAAGGTCAGGCATGCTGAAGCTATACAAGAATAGTTAGATACATCAGTGGCATAAAAAACTTTTTTCCCAGTGGAAAAGGCAGTATTTGCAGAATCAATAGTAATGTCATCAAACAGAATTTTATTTTAAATCAATTTCTTCTCAAAATGGAGAGGCATGAATGGTGAAAAGTCTAAAGTTTGAAGAAAAAAAGAACCAAGTAAAATAAATCCTGATCAGATAAAAACCTCTTCTTAAAATGGAGAGGTGTAAATGGTAAAAGGGAAGTTTGAAGGAAAAAAATAGAAAAATATACCCTGAGCAGATGAAACTATGCACTGGGCTCTCAGCTTGAGATTGTTGATACTTAGCCTCTTCATAATGTTAATTCTTCCAAAATTAATTTTTAAAAACTCCGTGCATCTCTAATTAGAATGCAAATAGACTTCACAAAAATTAGGATGGAATCACATATTTGAATAAATTAGAGTTTAGAAGAGAAAGTCTGAGAACAGTTTTGCAAAATACAAAAAAGGAACAACTGTGATTCTTTAAATATTCAGAAAATGATTTATAATACATATGATAAAAATATTTTAATCCCTATAAAATATACATTCTTTAAAACAGAAACAATAATAGACTAACAGATCCGCACCAAAGGAGGGGAAATGAGGTGAATAGATATTTTAAGGAAAAACAAGGATAAGTGGCCAATAAACATGTAAAAAGACCTCCCTCCAATAATTCAGTAGAAAAGGGGAATGCCAAGAAATGAATGTGAAATGTCATTTGTACCCGTCAACATTCTGGTCGGTTGTTAGTGTGGGAAGGGACACACAGTCTAGAAAGGTTTTGTGTGGGAAGTAACTTTGCACTGGGTTAATGGGAGAGAAAGCTCTGTTCCAGGGAGAATCCAAAATAAAGGTTGGGAACGAGGGTGACAGGGCACAGAAGTTTCACAGCAGCTTCACATGCCTTTGGAGCAAAAGCATGTGGGTGCTAAACATAAAGAAGAATTTGAAAGGAACTTTGATTTGTAGTGGGTCAGTGTTGCATTGAGTAGGAAGTGAGGCAGGAAGTGACTTGTGGTTGAGAAGTCTTGCTGGTGGTAGAGGTAAATACCTGAGAGAGAAGGGATACACAGGAGAGACTTGTCATCGACTCTCCTCCCAATTGTCTTACACTTAGAAGACAACCTTGTGGCCCAGGGGTCTGTTGTCGTACAGGAGATTGGGGACATTTGAGTGACACTCTTGGTCAAGAGCCAAGGTGGGGTGGGACACCAAGCTCCTTGCATTCCAAATAATGCTTGCTTGGAAGGGCTGGCAAGAGAGCTGGCATGTGTAGGTTTCCATTCCAGTACCCTGACTTCTTACATTTCCACCCCTTTCTGGGGATGAAGAGGTGTCATCAGGGCAGATTGTGGACCCTAAGTTTGGTTGGATTAGTGATTAGGCCACCTGGACGAGACTCGGTTCTTTCTGTTGTTTCCTAGCAAGGTGACCTTGGATCAAGTGCCTCATTTTTCTACATTTAGCTTCCTTACTGTTATTTCTCTACACTTAGCTACCTTTTTGGTATTGCTGATAGCAGTAATGTCTACTCCTTAGCATTGTGTGAAGTTGAACAGTTCAAAATGGTACCAGGCTCCAGTGGCTTACGCCTGTAATGCTAGCTACTCAGAAGGCTAAAATCCGAGGATTACTGTTCAAGGCCAGCCTAGGCAGCACAGTCCTTGAAACTCTTTTCTCCCATTAACCACCAAAAAGCAGGAAGTGGAGCTAGCTGTGGCGCAAGTGGTAGAGCATTAGCCTTGAGCACAAAAACTCAGAGACAGTGCCAAGGCCCTAAGGTCAAGCCCAGGACTGACTCCCTATCCCCGTCACACACGAAAAAGATGGCCAAAGATGACATAACTTTGTAGGTGTCATTTAAATACGGGTATTCAGAGTATTTTCTCTTCTATATTCTGTTTAGATGAATTCATACACCAATCATGGGGAGGAAGTAGGAATATAATCTCTTGGACTCTGGTCTTCAGTTTATTTTTTTAATTGGTATTTGAACCTTTGCTTTCACATTCTAAATTCAACATATAATATTCCTGCTTCATCCCCACTTGTATTTTTTTTAATCTTATATTATTTTCCCACTGAGTGACCAGATGCTTAGGCAAATTGCTGTTGGCAGTTTCCTTTGTCTGGGTCATCTTACATTTCCAGGAGCTTCTTAGCAAGCTTGTGTTTGTGTAACCCATCAGGAGAGGAGGAAGTTGGGCAGTTGAGTAGCTGGGACTCCGAGAATGAAGTCAGGAGGTCTCCTTTCTATTCTCAGGTGTCCCAACTAGAAATCAATGCAAAAAGTGTAGTTTCATATGATCACTAGTGACTTTGAGCTCGTGTGGTTCCTAAAGGAAGGACAAGGCATGTTGGTACACAGAAGGGAAAAGGTCCAGGAGTATGGTAAGTAGGGAATAGAAGGGGCAGAGTATGGGGAGAAAAGAGCTGCAGAAGAGGAGGCAGAGGCCATGGTTCATGCATATGAGATATACTCGCTGAAAAAAAATGGTATCTCAGAACTAGGGAGCAAGATGTTCCCACTTTGCCAGTCAGTTAGGCTCTATGGCTTTCCCTCAGGAAAAGTAAATGGAAACACCTTTCTACTATTATTACCTGGTACAAATGCTTGGACCTCATAGTTGTAAACTTATCCTTGTTAAAGTTGGAAGGCATGTACAGTGATGGTCAGGTCATGAAAAAATCTGTAACAAACAAAAGTAAAATCTCATATGCCAAGGGAAAATGATTGGTTCAGACATATCTCACATGTGAGGTGCATCCACTATTTGATGTTATCAGCTTAAAACATCAGATATAGCATCTGAATTTATTAATTGAAATTCATGTGATGAACAATATAACCTAATGGTATGATGAACACTATAAGTAAATATGAGGGTTCTTGCTTAATTATATACCATCAGGGAAAACCTACACATTTATAATTATTAGTATTTGTTCTAAAATTGCATTTTTATATTGGTTTTAAACCTAAAAGCTTTTATAGAGGGCTAGAGAACTTTTTAGTCAGAAGCATTGCTCTTAAGTTGTGAAGGGTATTCCTTGCTTTGGAGAATTACCAATTCTCCTGGCAGACAAACCCTCCACCAACCTCCTCACGCCCAAGCACTAGCTTAAATGTCACAACCCAATTTGCCTCTGTAGTTGCTTTCTCTCTACTCCCAGCACTAGGCCTTTCTGTCTCTAATTCACTTGTCTAGAATGGTACAGATTAGGCAATCAATCAGTATATAAGGATGGATTTAACAAAAAACACATTTGTCTCTGGATTATGAACATTTGGTACCAAGTTAATAAAATGATGTCTTGTAAGGAGCTTAAGGGCAGAGACAGCTTCGGGTGTAAAATTCAGACTTAATGTATGGTTGGTCTTTATGGTGAGCTTTATATTGGTCCTATTAGCATGATTTTCCTAGGCCATTTGTCGACTAATTTCACCCCATATTGAGGAGAACTGGAAGCTATGTGGTGACATAATTGCTCATTTTTCATTTACAATGATATTTAAAGTGTACTCATCAAAGTTTCATCTTTCTCCTAACATTGGTTCACATGGCTCCAATGGAAAGCCTTGTGCAGGGTCCCTAGTTTTCTGTCTTTTCTGGTTCCTAGTGAGTTTGAGGCACATACAGAAGGCCAAAGCCCTGGTGAAGGAAGCGTGGTCAGTTGGGCTTTGAACCACAGAGACATTAATTTGTCCAGAAACACTTTGACAACTTGTTTACATTATGTCACTACAGCCTAACCCATTCAGTATGTTCTCCGTGCATGAGCCTCTGAAAGTGGTTGAGGTTAAAATTCTCTAGGCAGTGTATAGGAGTTAGAAATTTATATAGTGAGTCTTTTAATAAAGTGATTAAAATGATCCATTATCAGAACCACTTTTTTTCTTTCCTTTTTTGTAGTGTCAAGGTTTTGAACTCAGGACCTTGTGCTTGATAACTAAGCAATCTAACACTTAGCCATGTTCTACCTTTTTTTTTTTTTTTTTTTTTGCTTTGAATTGGTTTTCATGTAGTGTCTTGAGATTTTTGTCCAGATTTTTGGCCTTGGACTTTGATCCTCCTATTACTGATCCTCCTATTAATGCCTCCTGTAGGGCTGGGATTACAGGTATGAACCACAATGCTTGAGTTTTTTTTTTTTTTTAAGATGGAATCTTGTTAACGTTTTGCCCACACTGGCCTTGAACTGTACTTGTCCCTATCTCTGTGTCCCTAGTAGCTGGGATTACAGATATGAGCCACCAAACTCAGCTTAGGAGGTATACTATTCATAACATAAATAAAGTTAGTCATGTGAGTGACTTCATTTATGGTTAAAAGAATGTCTCTAGGTTTAAGGAGAAACATTGTGCCTTAAAACTAGCATGTATACTCTTTCCTCGGTGGTCTTATGACTGGAACGGGGATGCTCTGTGCTATGATTGGATCACCAGTTACAGTCAAGACAAGATGTTGCCAGGGTTGTGCGCTAGAGGTGTGACTCAAGTGGTAAAGAACTTGCCTAGGAAGTGCAAGGCTTTGATTCAAACTCAATACTGCCACTAAAGAGATAGATAGCTAGATGGATAGATAGATAGATAGATACATACATACATACATACATAGAGTGCTAGAATTTGTTGGATGATGTGAGGAAATGCAGATGTAGACTCTCAGGTGTGTGACCAGTGTTTTGAAAATAGGACAGAATGGCAAGCCCTTGTGACTCATGCTTGTAATTCAGGTTGCTGAGATCTGAAGATCTGAGTTCAAAGCTAGCTTCCTTATATAAAGCCTCTTACCTCCTGTTAACCAGCAAAAACCTGGGACTGGAGCTGTGGCTCAAATGGTAGAGCTGATTGAGCAGGTCAGCGAAAGATGAAACCCACTTAAGCCAGTTGGCCATTTTCTCAGTTCACAACGTGCAAACCCAAAAGAGTAAGGCAAGAAACAGCTGTGTGTCACTGTCTGGTCAATATATTAAAAATATATAATACAGTTGTTTTACTTTCAGTTAATTAATGAGGTGAATACTTGTGTCTTTGTCCTGGAGTTGCATTATGAATTGGATCACTGAAATTACTGAAGCTTTGAGGGAAATAAATCATACAATACCATGCTTATTATTACATGCAACAGAAGTATATGACTGACAGATTGATTATTGTTTTTCATAAATATACATTTTCTTAGCAGAGCAAATGCCAGGTTTCATAAGGACTTGTCATTTTCATTTCCAAGTTACCCCACCCTACACATTGTGTCTCCTTGTCCATGTCATTGTGTTGGGAATTCCTGCTCCACAAAGACTGGGCTGGGCTCACAATGGCCAAAGATCATAGGACCCCTGGTTGTCACTTAGCTAATCATTACTAAGTCACTTCATGGCACTTGGACTTGGAGAAGTGAAGAGAAATTTAGGCCTCAAAGCACAGCTTAGGGGTAGAGCTCCAGCTGAGGAAGAGCAAAAGATCTTGAGTTCAAATTCCAGTACTATCAGAGGGGGTGGGGGTGTGGTGAAGGGAAAGAGCTTGCTTGATGTAATCGGATCAGTAGATCCAAACTCACCCAGACCTGAGAGCCATTATAGAACCTGATTGGCTGTGAGAAGGTTTGACTCAGAAAGAGGAGGGGGAATGAGGATGAAAAACCTCATTTAGGTTAGAAATATCTTAAAAGGTATTTTCCTCCTTGTTAGTGAATACACCACATCCCTAAGAGAGACAAAACCCATTATTGAGATACGATGGAAAGAGCCTCAATAAGGGTAGGTTTGGGTATTCAGGGAACACAGGTAAGACCTTTGTGTTTGCACCAGCTACTACGTAAAACAGTGACGGAAACCTTGTTGTTGTTGTTTTTTTCCTATGTGTACTCTTGTCCCTGATTACAAGTAGTAATTTGAAAAAAAATATTACCATAAAGTAATTTGAAAAAAGAAGGCAGAATTTGTCTCACTTGGCAAATTCTCACCAGTGTTAATTTAAGAAAACACTTCCAAGGCAATGTGCCTATCAGAAAGTTGCCATTACCAGATGGAAACACAGAAAATACTTAACGCCATCTTGAACTATAACCCAAGTGCTGTATTCCCACACGTCCTTACAGGAGGCCCTCATTCTACCAGATGATGGGAGCTGTTTAATAATGATATCGGCAGAAGAAAACAAAGTATCACAGGAATTGTGATGCGGTAGAAATAGCATAGGAACAGAGTAACCAACTTTTGCTTGGGAAAGCCACACATGTTTTCAGCCATACGAATGAAGGGCTTGTGAGATGTAACTTGGTAGACTCATTTATGTGTCGGAGAATCTGTCTGGGTATTCCATTAAGCACTATAGTATCTACTGGTGTTTCTTTATTCATGGAAAAAGATACGCCATCCTGCAAGTTGATAATCCTTTTGTGTTGTCCTATGACTACTTCAAAAAGAAAAAAAAAAATCACTTAAGCAATTTAGGTGTGATTTTCCTGCTGAATACATTTTGGAGTTAAAGCAGGAAAATTCGGAATAACATTAAGTAGACCTAGGGCATTCAGGAAATGTCTTTCCTATAAATAAACTGTTGAAACAAAAAGAAATGTGGGAAACAAAGAAGAAAAACCTTACTGCAAATCATGTTCTTTATTTTGAAAAATTTCCTCAGGTAAATTCATATTCAAATTCTGAGACCCATCATCCAATTTTTCTAAATGTGGTAGTCCTTAAGGTATGCAGACAGGGAAACTGACATATAAAACCCTTGATTTATTAGTGTGCAATTCTCATAAATACAGAATTTGAATTCATGCCTAATTGCATTCATGATCAATGTTCAAGTAGCACATTTTTAAAAAATTGTGCTTTTTTAAGCTTTGTAGAGGGAGAGGAATACTGGGAATTTGAATTTTGCAAGCTTTTGTTTGATCTTTTTTTTTTTTTTTTTTTTAAAAAAACAAATAGGTTACTTTTGAACATGAATGTGTTGTTTAACTGCTTCCTTTTCCCCCTTTTATGACAGGTTAAATATAAAGAAAAATTTGACAATGAAATGAAGGATAAGAAACATCATTACAATCCTCTTGATAGTGCTTCCTTTAGACAAAATCAGCTTGCCACCTCACTGGCCAGTAATGTAAGTTGTAATCCTCGGAAAATCATTTTTAATATCTACTAATTCTTGTTTTCCTAGACAAGCCTGTGCCTAATGACTGCTACTTAATTTAGATCATGTCAGCCCCAAGTCATTTGTAGTTGAAAACACTGAACCATATTTCCCTGAAGGATTTTTTTGGACCAAAATACATAATTATAATTTACTCTTAATGATTACTGATTACTAATAAATTAATAAATATGAAAAGTATTGCAAATAATATTATTATGTCTGATTAAGAGTAGATATAGATGATAAGAGTTTAGCAGGAAATAACTATGTATTATCACAAATTAGTAGGTGGGAGAAATCATTAACCCATATAATTATACTCACAAAATTGGGTTTATTATAAAGTACTATCATGTACATTGTGATCTGTCATAAAGAAACTTGCACAAATTCCCATGATAATGGCTTAATTTTTTTTCAATTCCGTCATGGAGTTGCTATGAAGTACTTCATAAGGTAGATTTTTTTTTCTATGTTTTAAAGTGAGGATTTGTGAAATCAGGATTACATGATTACATGAAATGATGTTTAAAATTCTTTGTAGAAGTACTCAGCATATGAAAACAGAAGCACAAAACATTGATCACTTGGTCGTAGTTGAAAATGTCCAGAGAACCTTTTCAAAGGTGAAAGTTAAATATTATTAATGATTGCTTTGTTAGTTCATTTGAACCCTGCAAGCGCCCATCATTTCCTCAGGAATTAGTTTATCTTGCTTCCATTCATATTTAGAAAGTGTTATAATTTTTCTGTATTCAATAATAAGCTTTAATTTACAGCAATGGAAACACCTGGTTTTTTTTTTTAGGACCATCGGGACTACCAGACTGATTTTTTCTTAATTGTTTTGTGTGTGTAAACATAAAAGAAATAAAGACAAAACATATTTAAAGGAACCTAGAAACTTGGGCTGAACGCTCAAATCAGATTACCTGGATTTGAACCTCTTACCACCACTTAATATTATGTCTTGATCTTCTTATGACTCAGTTTCCTCATCTGTAAAATGAGATTACTTAAAGTGCCAACCATTAGACTTGTCAAGATTAAATGTTACACATATATAAATTGTTTAGAAATGTGCCCAGAACAAAGGGTTTGAAATGCTTACTGTTATCAATATGTTACTTTATCACTAGTGTTAAATTTCCAAAGCAGCTGGTATAAAAGAAAAGGAAGAAGCCAAATCAGATCTATGGCAATAAGATGAAAAATACCTCAAGCTCCAAATTACCATAAAGCAAAATTGAAAGAAATCTTATTGCAAAGTCTAAAGAATAAAGTGCTTATTCTCTATTTCTTGAAATCTCTATCTCTTATAATTATTTGAATCTGTTACCATCACCCCTTTGGAGTATGCAAACAGTAAATGGAATTATCAAAATATTTCCCAGTCCATAAATTAAACTTTTATTTCTTACTTATTCAGTAGTGAATTAGCACCATCTAGTGGCTGCTTATAGATTCATCCCTTTCCCTCTGAGTGGGGCCACTTTAAGAAAGCAAGCCTGGGTGATGGCACAAAAAGCTTATTTTTCTTCTCCTAGATAGCATTTTGTTCCATGCTGTTTTCATAGGTGAAGTACAAGAAAGACATTCAAAATATGCACGCGCCGGTGTCAGATCTCCCAAATTTGTTGTTTTTAGACCATGCTTTGAAAACCACCAAAATGCTCAGTGAAGTAAGTGGTTGTCGGATGGGTCCCGGAAGCAGCAGCTGGCGTGCTGTGCTTGTGAGCTCACCTGCTTCTTCAGACAGTGCCTTTTTGTGGACCCTCTCCCAGTAACTAACTAAAGCTATCTGCTTCCTGCCAAAATCCCACCCAACTGGGGCTTTCCCTGACAGTGTTTGCTGGGTCTTCCTCTCCCATACATCCACACTTCGGAGTGTGTCCACGTTCTTTCTGTCTTCTGTCCCCTCCTTCTCTTCATCTGTACTGCACTCACACTTCTTTGAAGTTCAGCTTCTGTCATTAGAGATCTTTTATTTCATCGAGGCCAGACCAGAGTGCGATATTTAGTATACCTTCAGTAATGTGAAGCATTATCTTAGTTTAGCTGTAATCCCCGCACTTGAGGGGCAGAGGATGCTGAATGAACCTGAGCCCAACTCCAGCTACGATGGCCAGGCTTTGTCTAGAACAAAACAAAACAAAAATTGTTTTTAAATTATATTATTTCTTCATAGTTCAAATGACATCCAAAAGGAAAGGTACTGTTTGCCTGACTTATGTAATACCTCTTTTTTTTTTTTTTTTTAGCATTTTCAAATAATAATGATTTAAAAATAAACAAATAAATTACATTTTCCCTGAAAGTCAGTCATCAAGGTATTTATATTAACTTGCTACTGTTCTTTTCATCTTGTCATGGTTTCTCGTAATGGCAGCTGGGAGGGTAGGCTGGGTGCTTCAGGACTGTGCTGATGAGCGCCTTGTGTTCACTGCCCACATACTCAGTCTCTCCTGACAACCCTAAAGGGTATCAGGACACAGCCCCCCCCACCCCCCTCTTCTCAGAAATTAATGACCCTGGGTCACTTGGCTAGTTGGAATGTCTCAGAATGCCCCCTGGTGGTGGGGAGCCCTAATTCCACTTTACAAGCCGTCAGGACTATTTTAACTCTTGTCAATCATGCTCTCAGTGTCCTAGTTTACTGAATAGGCACAGCCAAAGGAAGAAACAGATGTTGGACAACACATAGGGAAAGGGAAGAGAGTTGTTCCTGCAGATATGCTTGTAGCCATCGACTTAAAACTGTCATTCAAACTTGGTTCCCAACCTCAAATGGAGAGAGACAACTTAGCTCCACGTGCAGAGAGAACTTCATAGCTTCTGTAAACCAAAACTCCTGTTTGTTATTTGGTATGTCTCTCCCTGCACACGTTGCTACTACTGTCATCCTTCTGAAAGTATATGCAAGTAATTCATACTCCCAGAGATTTGTTCTGACTAATTTATGTTTTATTTTCTATTTTTGGTGCCAATCTTGGGGCTTGAACTCAGGGTCTGGTTGCTATCCCTAAACTTGTGTGTGTGTGGGGGGGGGGGTGGGGGTAAGGAAGGGGGTTAAGGCAAACACTCTACTACTTGACCACACCTCTACTTCTAGCTTTTTGGTGGTTAATTGAAGATAAGAGTCTCATGGACTTTCTTGGTGAAGCTGGCTTCAAACTATGAACCTCCAATCTCAGACTTCTGAGTAGCTAGGATTAGAGGTATCCGCATTTTTTCCAAACCCGTTGGTCCTTAGATGATGTCATTCTTTGCATTCTGATGAGCAAAGGTTAGAGGAATATTTATAGGTCAGAATTAGTACTTGGTTCCAGCACCCTTAAATCATACAGTCCTGTCTGATCAGGGCGTCCATCACCTCCATACATTCTGCTCTCCCTTCAGAGACTGGTTTCAGTTTCTAGAATCAATCAATTTCTGTCTTAAGAGCCTCTGCTTTCTTCACAGCCTAATGCCCTCCCCCTGGGTCATTGCCATGGTAATTCATCCCTGACCATTCCCCCTCCTCACTCAGGTTAAGTTTTCCATTTAGGGAAATTGGAATGCCATTTCCAATTTGGGGATTCCTGGTAAATCAGCCAACCAAAATATCATGTGGGTAATGAAAAAAAAAACAAACTGGGTGTTGTTATTTACTCCTGTCTTCCTAGCTACGCAACTTGAAAAATCCAGGAGACTCTTATCTTCAATTAACCAGCAAAAAGCCAGAACTGGAGCTGTGGCTCAAGTGGTAGAGCATCAGCTGTGAGAAAAGAAAAACAAGAGAGAGAGAGAGAGAGAATAGGAGAGGAGAGGAGAGGATGGGGGAGAGGGAGAAGGAGAAGGAGAGGGAGAGGAAGAGATGGGAAGAAATGGGAGAGAGGGTGCTCAAGGCCCTGAGTTCAAGCTCTATACCAGGAGAAAAAAATATGTGGTAGTTGGAAGAATTCATGTCACTGGAGGCAAAATTTGTTTTCAAGAATTTTGACCTGTGTTTTATAATAACAACAAATTACAGTTTAATATAAGTTATTGCAAGCATCTTCAACAAGATAAAAAGCCTAAGAATGTTGCTACTTAATTTATGTGCCCCTTATAAGGTTTAAATCTTCTTGCAGGTGGTTCTTTTGCCTAGGTTACAACTTTTTTTTTTTTTCCTGTAGAAAAGTTGTGACTAAATGATTACACCATGGACCAGCAAGTTTGACCTACCAATATTACTCTGAACCATCTACTTACTGAAATTGTACAGTAAGATGCTGGCTCAAAATAGTTGCACATTAGAAAGGCTTTCTTTTAAATTTTAAAGAAAAGGGAACCAAAGTTTTCTTGACTTTGGGAAAGTCAATTTTATTAAAAGATTAAATGAAAGATTGCTTAATGTCTGAGATAAATTATCTATATGAATAAATTATTTAAATAAATTATTCATCTATAAATTACTATTTAAAAAGATCCATAGAGCCCGCCCCCCTTCTCCCTAGGCTGTCCTGGGGATTGAACCTAGGCCCTTACACTCACTCGGCAGTTGTTTTACCACTTGAACCACACTCCAGCCCTTTTTTACTTTAGGTGTTTGTCAAATAGAGTTTTGGATTGTTGCATGGGACCACAGTTGTTTCAGTCATGACCCTGTGTGATTGGCATCACAAACACTACCATGCCCAGCTTATTTGTAGAATTGGGCTCTCAGTAACGTTTTGCCCAGGCTAGTCTCAGACTATGGTCTCCTTATTTGTACGTCTAGAGTAGCTAGGGTTACAAGCATTAACCGCCATGCTGTCCTAGGTCTCTTTCATATAGATCAGAAGTCTTTTTCTTTTGTCTGCCTAGGAGGTAGAAAAAATGAGTAGCTTATGAGCATATGTAGCAGTGTTGATTTTTTTGAGGAAACACATTCTGGAAAATGGAGCTCTCATCGTTTTCCACTTCTTTAATTTTCTATAAATTAAAAATACATAATAGTGTTGTTCCATGAAACCTTCCACTAAGAGGCAGCAAAGACTATTATATGTGGAAAACAAATCAAAGTATTAGAGATTTCTTTTGTGGATCTTAGTTCAAATGTGCTTTTTTTTTTAAAAGTAAGAATTCTTAAATTATTTTTGACTGAAATAGACAATTTAACTAGAAAAATATTTTTTAACCCTTTCTCAGTATGAATCCCTTTTTTTCCCCCTCCCAAACATAATACCCTAGGCTTTTTTAGTTCTGGATTTTGACTCAGTAATAGAATCTATTCTAGGCTATTACATTGTCATTATTATTTTATACACCTGTATTATAAAATAACTTCTAATGAAATAAGAAAATCTACAGTGTCTTTATTTTCCATGTCTGCTTTTGTCTTAGTTTCATTTTCATTTATCTCCTTCCTTCCTTCCTTCTTTCCTTCCTTCCTTCCTTCCTTCCTTCCTTCCTTCCTTCCTTCCTTCCTTTCCTTCTTTCTTTCTTTCTTTTCTTTCTTTCTTTCTTTCTTTCTTTCTTTCTTTCTTTCTTTCTTTCTTTCTTTCTTTCTTTCTTTCTTTCTTTCTTTCTTTCTTTCTTTCTTTCTTTCTTTCTTTCTTTTCTTTCCTTCCTTCCTTCCTTCCTTTCTTCTTTCTTTCTTTCTTTCTTTCTTTCTTTCTTTCTTTCTTTCTTTCTCTTTCTTTCTTTCTTTCTTTCTTTCTTTCTTTCTTTCTTCTCTCTCTCTCTTTCTCTCTCTCTCTCCCTCTCCCTCTCCCTCCCTCCCTCCCTCCACCCCCCTCTCTCTTCCATTTAAAAGTAGTAGAGTAGCCAGGTGCCAGTGGCTCATGGCTATAATCCTAGCTACTTGAGAGGCTAAGATCTGAGGGTGGTGGTTTGAAGCCAGCCCAGGCAAGAAAGTCTCTGAGACTTGTATCTCCAATGAACCAACAAAAAGTTAGACGTGGAGCTGTGGCTTAAAGGGTTAAGTGCTAGCTTTGCTTAGGGACAGTGCCCAGGCCCTGAGTTCAGGACTGGCATGCATGTGTATGCATACACACCACACACACACACACACACACACACATCGAAGATATTCTCTTTGGCAAAGCTATACAATGGGAATATTATAACGACATTTCTTCAGTACTCCTTGCCCTTATTTTATTCGGATTGCAGTTTTGTGGGACACACATCTCTATTTCCTAGCTGACAAGCAACACTGGAGGCCAGGCCCCCTCTGTAGGCTACTGCTTTTCCATGGGTACAACAGCGAGTCCTAGATAACTGCTATCGTTCCGTCCCTCCCCTGGGCTTCCTTCTCCTTCCTCTCCCATCCTTGGAGATTCTACCTCCCCAAAGACATGATGTGCATTTCTTTGCCAGTCCCCTTCTGCTGCCTTCCATGTACTTGTGAATCTCTCCCTTCACTCTAGACAGAAGTGCCATTTCCATGAACCACTGACATTAGCTTCTTAAGTCGCTGTAGCCTTGACTTGCTGTTTACTTCAAAAAGTCTTTCCCCAAGTTGGGAAAAGCACCAATTACAGTTTTGATCTCCTTGCTGACTTTTGCATTTGGAGTCTTACAGTTGTCCAACTTGACGTTCTACTCCTGCTGGTGTCTTCCAAGTTTCAAAATTCACCTGGCTGTACCTGGATTCCTTTGTTCCTTTTCCAGAAACTTTACTCTTTCCTTGGGATTAGGAAAATTAATTGAATTATTTTTCACCCTTTCATTTTTCCATGTCACTTTTGATCTTCTTCATGACTGAGCTTTGTAAATAGCGTTTCCCCCTGGCTTCTAGGTTTGCTTCCCTCTGTTTTCGCCTCTTGTTTTTTCTTCTCTTCTTCAATTCCTTTTTCTTTTTGGCAAATACTAGAGTTTGAACTCAGAGGCTTATGTTGCTAGACAGGTGCTCTACCACTTGAGAAACTTCTTCATCCCTTTATGCTTTAGTTTATTTTGCAGATAGGGTTTATGCTTTTGCCTAGGTCAGCCTTGGATCATGATCCTCCTACCTCCACCCTCCACATAGCTTAGATTACAGCCCTGTGCCCCATACCTGGCTGTCTTTTGTTCTCTTTTTGTGCATACTTTATTTTTGTGCCAGTACTGGGGCTTGAACTTGGCTTTATTTTTTATCAAGACCAGCGCTACCTCCTCCGGCCCCCCCCCCCCCCGCCCCCAGATCCCATCACTAGCAGCTTTTGAATAGCATGCTACTCTTTGGTGCTGCAAAGATGCCTTTTCCTTGCATTCACTGCTAATTGCCCTCAGAGTGTGTCATGTGTGTGTGTGTGTGTGTGTGTGTGTGTGTGTGTGTGTGTGTGTGTTTTGGCCTGGGCCACCTAGAGCTGCGTTTCTTGCATCATCTACCTGTATTCGCATCAGAAGTCACCCACGTCTATGTCATTATTGCTGACGGTGCGTTGATAACAGTGTGGCAGCTCTTGATGGCTTGCTTTTTCGTTTGCATTTGTAAGTGATCATTGCTCTAACCAGTCTCTTTCCATCTGAAGTGATTTTTTCTGTGTGATGTTCTGTATTTCAGCGAGAATATAAAAAGCAGTTTGAGGAGAGTAAAGGAACGTATCACTTTGATGTGGAGTCTGCAGAACACCTGCACCATAAGGGCAATGCCACCC
This sequence comes from Dipodomys spectabilis, assembly GCF_019054845.1. Taxonomy (NCBI): domain Eukaryota; kingdom Metazoa; phylum Chordata; class Mammalia; order Rodentia; family Heteromyidae; genus Dipodomys; species Dipodomys spectabilis. The sequence goes on from NW_024870773.1 coordinate 11,819,756, forward strand.
TCCAGAGTCAGGTAAGTTCCCGTGTCTCAGTCACCTGCCCTCCCTGCCGGGACCACGTGATCAGCCCAGCGCTCACTCCCCAGGGATCTCAACTGAAGAATGTCTGATGCTGACAAGAATAGATCCCGGGACATTAAGATTGCGTTGGGAAGGTCTCAGCCTCTATTTTCCATCTATTTATTGGGTCAGGAAGTTTGAATTGCACTTCAGTACAAAGGCATTTTATAAAACAGCCCTTGCATCCCATAATTAAAAATGTCCAATTTCAGAATTAATCAAATGGCGATGAAGTGTACTGATTTGTCATTTTGAGCTGAAAAATTACCTTGCCAGGTACAAGATTCGTTACAATTTCTCATTTCAATGATAACTGGTATGGGAAAAGAAAAACAATTTTACAGGTGTATTGCTTTCAACTATGAAGCCTTGTAACTTTTGGAGGAACTTTCAAAATTTTTTTCTTTTTAGCCCATCCTTAAGCAGATCGTGATTTTTTGTTTATATTCCGAGCTTAAATAGTTGCTAAAGATGTTATTTCCAGCATCTGTTAAGATAAACGTTTATAACCTTTTAAAAATGTATTCTGTACAACATAAATTTCATAATAATTTTGCGCCCACTTCCAATCGACTTGCTACCTGCTGTTGGTCATACACATGTTTTTCCTCTTTAGATTTTTCTTTTCACTTCAATTATTTCCATAAAACTTGACTTATGCTCTCGGAGTCCCAACAGCTTTGTTGATCATTCTGTGGTGCTTTTCTGCAACAAAAAATATGTCTGCAAATAACTGTTTTTAAAACTTCTTATAGTTCCTGTCATTACAAATTTCTAAGCATTGAAAAGCTCTCTTTGGCTTGCATTACTGTTGACATCATTTTTATTACACAGCTGAAGCTATGTCCTCAGTGTATAATAGTGATAATATTAATCATGAATACATATTGAACCCAAGTTGTGCATCTGAATAAGCTGAGACATGGTTAAATTCAAAGACTTATTTTTCGGTGTGGGTACTGGGGACCAAGCCTAGGATAGGACTTTGTAGTGCTGGACAAGCACTTCTACTGAGCTCCCCAGAGCTCATCCCAGCCCCTAGGTTGTTTTTATTCTTTAATTTATTCTTTTAATTTTTTCCCTGTACTTGAGATTGAACTTGCACTTGCTAGCAAGTGCTCTACAATGCAAGCCACACCTCCAGCCTTTTTATCCATTATTATTTTCCAAATAATAATGAACTGAGATTCATGCCTGGATTGTGATCATCTAATTGTGTTTCCCATTGTGGCTATTTTACTTTTTTTTCTTTTCCTTTTCCCTTTTTCCTTTTCTTTCTTTCCTTCCTTTCTTCTTCTTCCTCATTCCGTCTCCTTTTTCTTTTCTCCTTTCTTTCCCTCCTTCCCTCCTTCCTTCCTTCCTTTTTTTTTATTTTGTCGGTCGTGGGGCTTGAACTCTGGGCTTGGGCACTGTCCCTCCACTGTTCAGCTCAAGGTGAACACTCTACCGCTTGAGCCACAGCACTACTTCCGGTTTTCTAGTGGTTTATTGGAGATAAGAGTTTCACAAACTTTCCTGCCCAAGCTGGCTTTGAACTGCCATCCTCAGATCTCAGCCTCCTGAGTAGCTAGGATTATAGGCATGAGCCACTGGCACTCAGCTTGCTTGCTTGCTTGCTCACTTGCTTTCTTTCTCTCTCTCTGTTTCTTTTTCTCTCTTTCTTTCTGATTCTCCTTCCCCTCTTCCCTCCTTCCTTTCCTTTCCATTTTTCCTTCCTTTCCCTCCTTCCCTCCTCCCCTCCCTCCCTCCCTCCCTGCCTTCCTTCCTTCCTTCCTTGCTTCCTTCCTTCCTTCCTTCCTTCCTTCCTTCCTTCCTTCCTTCCTTCCTTCTTTTGTGTGTCTGGGATAGCCTTGAACCACTATTTCTAGATCTCTGTTTCCCAAGTAGCTAGGATTATAGGCCTGAGACGCTGTACCTAGATATTCCTGAAAATTTTAAATAAAAAAAAAAGATTGTGTACTTACTTCTCTTGAACACCACTAACTTCAGGGAACCTAGTGCTCTCCTTACACAGTTAGAATAACTCAATTCTGGGAAATGGGATGATTAATTTGAAACTTATTTTCCTTCTCTCTATGTAAGGGCCTTTGAGTTTTTTTATGCTTTTGTTTTGTGTTTTGGTGCCGTGGATACAATCAAGAGTCTCCTGCATGCTAAGCTTGTGCACTGCCCCTGAGCCACACCGCAGCCCTGATTTGACATGCCTTTCCTATTTCTTCCTTCTTTCCTTTTTCTCCTGTGTGTTTCTTTTTACTAATGCATCTTAATTGTACAAAAGGGGTTTACTCTGATACTTCCATAGTTTATGAGATGTACTTGGATAAAATTCACTGCTTCTATCACTCTTTTTTTCTATCCCATTTTTTTTCACTGAAGGTTAAATACAGAGAAGAGTATGAGAAGAACAAGGGGAAATCAATGCTAGAATTTGTTGAGACGCCATCCTATCAAGCTTCAAAGGAGGCTCAGAAGATGCAGAGTGAGGTAGGTCACTGAATTTGGTACTAAAGAATCAACAGTGGGTTGAAGGAAAGAGTCCAGCTTTGAGAAGATTCTGGAACCTATATTCTAGACCCAGACCCCACCCCTCCCCCCACCTCCCAGACACACCCCACCCTCCCACCGAACACATACATCAGGAGTCCTGTCCAGGTCCAGTTCTCACTTTTCCTCATGGATCAAATCTGGATACCAAGGCAGATGGTCTCTTAGCACCCACGTTCTAAGCTCTCATACTTTATCATCATATAATGAACCCTTCCATTTTGTATCAATCTAATCTGTCATGGGTACTTAACAACTAATTAGAAAGCAAAGAGCTGCTTGCCCTCCTTACTTTTCTTCTGCAATGAAAACAGAACCAACATTTATTAAATCTTGATTTTGTGCTTGGTAATTGCTAAGCTCCTTATGTCAGCTCATTTAATTCTCAAAGTAATGGCACTAGAAGGTGTTATCCCCTAGGTTTATAATGTACTGAATGAAATTATGTCCAGTCAATGCCAATATTTTAGGGCCTGGTCAAAGTCATATGTACTACCATTTTGTTTCTGTGAGTGTATTCATAAAGAGTTGTTTTCCCAATGTGAGGTAATGCTAAATTGCCTCCAGCAAATCCTGTATCTTATAGTTTATGATTTGTACATTCAAATGTGCTATTCTAAATTAGAAATGATTGTGATTTCGGATTAGAGATTTTTAGCCCTTTATTTCTCTTGATAATCTCTCTCTCTAACACTCAGTTTGTTCTTTCCCTCCTGCTTTTAATGATAATTTCTGACTATTAGATTATTTTAGACTCTCAGTTATGCCTCTGCCCAGCAGGGCTGGAGGAGAACAGAGGCTTTGAATAGGAAACATATTTGGATCAAATTTATACTGTGAAGGCTAAAAAAAATAAAGTATTTAATATGTTTTAAAAAGTTTGTTGAGGAGCTGGGCATGGTAGCTCATGCCTGTAATCCTAACTACTCAGGAGGCTGAGATGTGAGGATCACAGTTCAAAGCCAGCTCGGGCAGGAAAGACCATGAGACTCTTATCTCCAATAAACCACAAGAAAACCGGAAGTGGTGCTGTGGCTCAAGTGGTAGAGCACTAGTCTTGAGCTGAAGAGCTAAGGGACAGTGCCCAGGCCCAGAGTTCAAGCCCCATGACGGACAGAAAAAAAAAAGTTTGTTGCGAAAAATGTCATTAAGTACAAGAACAATGAAATAGATATCGAGATAGCCACCTGTCCGAGAGATGGGTTTTTAATTCCTCATGGATGGGCCTGACTGTGCTTTATTTTCTTTGAAGACTCTTCAATGATTTCGAGCAGGCATACTTAGGCTGGAGGTGGTGCTCAAGTGCTGATCTAGTAAAGAAAAGGTCCTGAGTTCAAACCCCAGTACCACTGAGAGAAACAAGACTGAGCAGAATAAGCCATCCATGTCTTTGCTAGTCCTTATTTTAATTTTTATTTATTGTTTAAATTATTTTTAAATACTTGTACTTGGGAGGTGCCATATCCAAAAGCAGCTCGTGAATGCAATGCATCTTGACCAGTGCTACCCCTTCAGTACACTCACCCCCCCCCCTCGACCCACCCCTTCCTTTGCTGTTCTTAATTTTGTGGTGTGTACAATGAATTCTTGACTCCGTTCTCCCTCTCTACGGCCCTTCGTTTGTCTACCTCTCCCTTTGGCCTCTTGGATATACCCATTTCTTGGTGCTGATTTTTTTTTCTAAAATATTACAGTAGTTGAGGTCTCTGTAAAGTCAAATATACGTCAGTCAATTCATCTTGCATACCATGCAGTATGTTTACTTATAGATTTATGGGTACATTCTAGCTATACACATGTGGGAAATTATGCAACCTTTGTTTCTCTAGGTCTGGCATACTTCACTTAATACATTTTTTTCAAGTCTTTCTATTTCCTTTTGAATGGCACAATATTATTCTTTCTAATAGATGAGTAAACTTCATTGTTTATGTGTGTGTGTGTGTGCGCACATGCGCGTACATGTATGTCACATTTTCTTGGTCCATTTGTCCATTGAGAGTGTCTGGGCTGGTTCCATATCTTGGCTATGGTGAATAGCACTGCAGTGAACATTTATGCTGATGGCTTTCAAGTATGCTTATCTCACTTTTATGCATTGCCAGGTATAGGCTTAATTTGTGTGTGTTTTAGAGCAAGTCTCTCATTCTGCCCTTGAAAAGTTCTTTGTCTTTTTTTTTGTGTGTGTGTGTGTTGGTCGTGGGGCTTGAACTCTGGGCCTGGGCGTTGTCCCTCAGCTCTTCAGCTCAAGGCGAGCGCTCTACCACTTGAGCTACAGCGCCACTTCCGGTTTTCTGGTGGTTTATTGGAGATAGGAGTCTCACGGTCTCTCCTGCCTGGGCTGGCTTTGAACCGTGATCCTCAGATCTCAGCCTCCTGAGTAGCTAGGATTACAGGCGTGAGCCACCAGCGCCCGGCGAGTACATGTTTTTTGAACAATGTTATCTCACCCTCATTTTCACCTGTTCCCTTCACTCTCCTCACCTTCCCTTCCCCCCTCCCCCCCCTCCCCGCCAAGTTATAAAGTTTATTTTCAACATAATGTCTGGCGAATATTGCTGTTGCATTGTTTATCCTTTGTCCCACTGTTTTATATTTCTATACAATAGTTAAGACCCTCCAGGTCACCTTCAGCATCTCTCATTTCTTGTTGTGGACTCTTTCGTTTTTTTCTTTTTTTTTTTTTTTTAAATTTTATTTTATTTTATTTGAGAACATACTGTACAGAGGGGTTACAATTACATGGGCAGGATAATGCATACATTTCTTACCAACCATTGCAGCCTCCTCCTTTGTTTACCCTTCACCTCCCCTCCCAGACTCCCCCCTCCCCCCCACCCAATCATACCCTCCCTCCCCCCCCCCCCACCGACATTGTAAAGCTGGTTTTGACATGACATTTTGTACTTCTCATTGTTGCAACAGGTCCACCTGAATCCTTAAACGACTTGTTTGTCCCCGTCTCCTCCACATGTTATACTGACATCAAATATAGTGAAAGCGGGGGTTACACTGTGGGGGAGGGACATACAAAGCAACAAAGAAATAATCTTATAAATGCATTAGAAACACATGCATGAGAGAAACAGAAACATTAAAATACATATTTGAGGGTTCGTTTTCCTAACATCACATTCTCTGACTTTTTCCGCTTGACTCATACCTATACTAGATATTGCAAATAAGGGAAACCATGGGACCTATGTTTCTTTGGGCCTGGCTTACTTCACTTAATATAATTTTTTCCAAGCCTTTCCATTTCCTAACAAATGGGGAAATGTCATTCTTTCTGATGGAGGCATAGAATTCCATTGTGTATATATACCACATCTTCTTGATCCATTCATCTACTGAGGGGCATCTGGGTTGGTTCCATCTCTTACCTATGGTAAATAATGCTGCAATAAACATAGTTGTGCTGGTAGCTTTAGTGTGGCCTTGTTTGTGATCATTTGGGTAAATGCCCAAAAGTGGGATTGCTGGGTCATTGGGGAGCTCTATGTGGAGTCTTTTGAGGAACCTCCATACTGCTTTCCAAAGTGGTTGAACAAGTTTACATTCCCACCAACAATGAAGTAAGGTTCCTTTCTGTCCACATCCCCTCCAGCATCTGTTGTTGTTAGAGTTCTTGATTTTTGCCATTCTAACTGGAGTGAGGTGATATCTCAAGGTTGTTTTGATTTGCATTTCTTTTATGGCTAGGGATGTTGAACATTTCTTCATGTGTCTATTGGCCATCCTTCTTTCTTCTTCAGAGAAGCTTCTCTTTAAGTTTTTTTCTTATAGAGTTGGAGATGAAACCCAGGCCTCCAGCCTGCTAGGCAAGTGTTCCACTACTAAGCTAACCCCAGCTCCTTAAAAAGTCTTACTTAAAGGACTTACCAGATTTCAGACAGGCTATTTTCATAGGGTAACTTGCTCCATGACAGATTCCTTAAGTGGTAGAGAGATATTATGGATGCTAAAATTATGAAAAAAGCCCACCACTCCATCCTGACTGTTTAGAAATCATTGTTCCTCAGAAGGGCACAATGCTTATGTGCATTTGTTCATATAAAATAATATTTCTTGAAATGAACTGCAGGAAATGGGAACAAGAGGCTCTTTTCTTTGTTGCTATTTTTTGTTTTCTTTTTATTCTATTTGTTTATCTGTCTTTGGAAGGTTAAGGGGGAGGTACAGACATGGAGGATGAAAGGTGAACAAATGCAGCATTGGTACTCACTAGATACTATGTTGAAAATGAACTATACAACTTGTGGGTGGGTATGGGAGGGACAAACTGAGAGAGTGGAGGGAAGTGGTAACATTGTTCAAAAGAAATGTACTCTTTACCTGACTTATGTAACTGTAACCCTTGAGTATATCATCTTTATAATTACAAAAATTGAAAAAATAATTCACAAAAGAATGTCAAGGAGAAGGACAATGGAGCCCTAGCCATTTCGAAGGGACTTCCACACCATCAGATTGTCATCAAATCTGTGAGAACCACTGAGGTGACTCAGTCAGCGCCAATCTTGCTACTTCCTGTCTCAAGCTCATATCAATCAAAGATTAGTAAGAGGCTGGAAACAGCTTTTGCTTGCCATGTTCTCAAGTTTATGTAGAAGTCAGATTTATTTTCCTGTTGAGAAGACACTCATGGGTGATAAAATTCTGTAAGAAAACATAGTTTTGTTTTAGAAACTCTTGATTTTATGTCTTTCAACATATATTAGTATTTTGTCAACTGAAAATGATGTGTTCTTACTTAACAGAAAGTTTACAGAGAGGATTTTGAAAAGGAGATTAAAGGAAAGCCCTCAATGGATTTAGACAAGACTCCTGAATTTTTACATGTAAAGTACATCACCAACCTGCTGAGGGAGGTATGTTCTTCCTATTTTCTATTAAATCTCAGAAAGAAAAATGAAAGGAAGTAATAACCAGAAAATATTTAACCATTCTCAACTAATCTGAAGTATTAAGACTTTGCTCTTCGCATCACTTGGATCTATACTAATAATAGAACTTAAAACTTATAAATAATAAGGGCGTGTGTGCTAACCTGTCTAACAGAAAGAAATTACTGAGTTTCTGGAAAACTAGAAGAATAGTCTGGATTTGTGTCTTGACTATCACAGAAGCTCAATAAAGAATAAGTTTTAACGCTTCACAGTAGTTCATTTTAAAAATACTTTGAATATAGTAATACATTTTATCCTTTTAAATTTAGTTGTAATCCTAGCTACTTAGGAGGCTGAGATCTAAGGATCATGATTCAAAATCAGCATGGAGAATGAAAGTCTGAAAGACTTGTATCTCCAATTAATCACAAAAAATGTTGGAAGTGGAGCTGTGGCTTAACTGGTAGAGCACTATCTTTGAGCAATAAAGTTCAGATAAAGCACCCAGGCCCTGAATTCAAGCCCCAGGACCACGCCACACCAGACAACAACAGCAACAACAGCAGCAAAACCAAACCCCAAAACCTTAGAATAATTTTAAATTTTTCTATTGTAAAGATGATGTACAGAGGGGTTACAGTTACATAAGTCAGGAATACATTTCCTTTTGAACAATGTCACCCCTCCCTCATTCTCTCCCAGTTTCCCCCCTCCCTACTTTCTTCCCCTTAAGTTGTAATAGTTCATTTCCAACATAGTGGCTATTGGGTTTCACTGCTGAATTAGTTTAGTCTTTGTCCCACCATTTCTGTGCTTCCCCATCCCCTCCCCAAATCAGATAAACATATACAAGACAAAGGGTACTGAAATAAAAAAACAGGGACAGATAGAAGAGAATAACCAAAGAAAAAAGAAAGAAGGAAAGAAAAAGGAAAAACAGTACAATTAAAAACCTCTTTTTTCCATTTCTTGGAGCTCATTTTCAATAAACATCATTTTATATCATCACATGCACATAGCTATTGAGCCCTTGTGATCCTCTCCTAAGAATAGCCTCCTTTGTTCTCATTGTGTGAATGTTTAGACTGCTGTTTAATTAATCGTGCCTATGCATAATTATTTGTCATTTACTGTCCATTGGGTTTACTTGTACATTTCTAGGCACATTCTAGTTATAACAAATGAGGGAAACAATGCAGCCTATGTTTCTTTGGTCTGGCTTAGTATTATTTTTTCCAAGCCTTTCTATTTCCTTAGGAATGGTATGATGTCTTTCTTTCTGATGAAACATAAGATTCCATTGTGTGTATTTTCTTGAGCCATTTGTCCACTGAGTGGCATCTGGATTGATTCCATATCTTGCCTATGGTAAACAATGCTGCAATGGATATGATCATGCTAGTAGCTTTAGTGTAGCCTGGTTTGTGGTCAGTTGGATAGATGCCCAAGAGAATACATTTTAAAACTTTTATTTCCTTTTCTTTTGTTTATTTAAGTTCTGAGAACAGGACTGGAACTTGGTACCTGATGCTTTCACTCATTGGCCATTGCTCTACCAACTTAGCCATACCTCCAACTCCTTAGGGGTTTTCTGAATCCTAACTTTTGTCTTGTCATGACATTTCATATGACAAATAAGTGTCCCCCTGCCCTCCGGAAAAAAACTAAACATATCTAAAATAACCCTAACTGAAATATAAGTAAAGCAAAAAAGGTCTGGAGCCATGACTCAAGTGCTAGAATGCCTGGCTAGAAAGCACAACACCTTAAGTACAAACCATAACAGCTGAAAATTAAAAGCCTGTTAACTTAGTGGTAGACTACTTGCTTTATATTCTCAAGGCCTTGGGTTCAATAGACAGCACTAAAAAAAAAAATCCCAAACCCAAATCAACCAACCCACAACCAAAAAAATCCCACTCACTTGGTGACTTAATAAAATTTATAGGTTTACCTTTCTATTTTATTATGGATTTTAGATTTACATTATCCTATAAGAGCATCTCAAGTATTGCTTTCATTTCATTTGGTTTGATTCCCCCTATTGCTCTTGGACATTGGTGGAACATATATTTTTAGTGCCATTTTGCCAAGATGGGAATCAAGGCTGAGTTACTGGGTCACAGGCTCTGTAAGCAGATGACCTGATTCCACTGGGAGGTCTTTACAAATCACAGCAGAGGACAGGCTAATTCAATTATTTAATTGAAATTAATTTAATTACAGGACAGAGGGAGAATAACATGAAACAAACCCTAGAATTAACGAGAACATGATTCCTTATCATTAAAGAGGATTTTTATCTTTCATCTGGCAAATTAGTCATGAATGAAACTAGCTTAATGGGAATAAGATATTTATTGTTTTCTCATCCAATTAATTCATTAGCAGAGAGAATAACAAAGTATAATAAGTATTCTTGAAAGGCATTTAGATCTAAATTATATTATAATTTGCAGAAAATGATTTGGTTTTACAAATCTTTTTTTTTTTTTTGTCAGTCGTGGGGCTTGAATTCTGGGCCTGAGCGCTGTCCCTCAGCTCTTCAGTTCAAGGCTAGTGCTCTACCACTTGAGCCACAGTGCCACTTCTGGCTTTTTTCTGCTTATGTAGTGCTGAGGAATAAATCCCAGGGCCTCATGCATTCAAGGCAAGCACTTTACCACTGAGCCATCTTCCCAGCTTGGTTTTACAAATCTTTAAATGAAAGGGAAACCTTAAGTTTCTTCTGGTCCTGGGCTGGAACCCAGGCTTATGCACATTAGCAGTCAAATTCTTCTCACTGAGTTTATACCCCCAGCTATAAAACTTTTCTAAAACAACTGGCTATAATGATCTTTTGCTTTGTGACTTTCCATTCTTCCTAATTACTTTCTTTTGGTAACATCTATCATAGACATTTTTCAAAATGTATATTAAATATTTAATAAGAAGCCTATATTCTTAAGATCTTCTTCACCACTTAAAAGGAAGACATTTTCTTTTTCTAAAAAAGTCCACTATGGTACCAAGATATATTGGGAATTAGAATAAAAAAAGTGATTGGTAATATTGAAAACGACTCTGAATTTGACAGAAAGAGACAAAAGGATGAATGTTTAGTAATCTATTTTCTTCCTTCCAGCAATATTTTCTTCTCTTTGTAAAATAATTCATAGTAAATTGTTCTATTGTTGATAGTGGGACTTGAACTCAGGGCCTTCAACTTTCTAGGCTTTCTTACTTCAACAATGTCTCTAGCCTTTTATGCTTTAGCTATTTTTTTTTCAGATAAGGTCTCATGTTTTTAGCCCAGTCTAGTCTTGGACAGTGTTCCCCTACCTTGATGTCCTATGTGTCTGGTACTACAGACCTGTGCCAACATGCCCAGGTTATTATTTGGAATAGTATATCACTAACTTTTTGTCAAGGAAAGCCTTGAACCTTGATTCTCTTATCTCTGCTTGGAGTAGATAGGATTACAGATGTGAGACACTGGAACTGATCTCTTGGTTAATTTTGAACTGTGGATCTCTTTGTTTTGCAGAAAGAATATAAGAAAGATTTGGAAAATGAAATAAAAGGGAGAGGAATGGAACTTAATTCAGAAGTTCTTGATATTCAAAGAGCAAAACGGGCATCCGAAATGGCCAGTGAGGTGAATAATATTTAGCAGCATCATATTTATAAATTTGTTGCTGACTTCTTTACCCATAACTCTTTTTTAAGGATTATACTAGACTCACAATTAGTAGGAAAACCTCTTAGTCTTTTCCCAGACATTGAGTTACAATTGACTTTGATGATCACATCTCTTTTCCATGTGTTGTGAGAAAGGTGGCCATTACCCCATTCTTAGAGAAAAAAATATATATATAGTAAGCCAGAATACTTCTATCAGATTTCACTTGACCTTTTCAATAAGGGATTAGGAAGTTATGCCCTCAAGGTCTGCCAACAACTACAGATGAACAGTTCACACTCTCCTGTTCTTCACTGCTCACTCTCTATGCTTGCCTTGCTGCTGAATGAACCCAGTTAACCTGCTGTTCACACTAAAGTGGTCACCTGTCATGTCATGCGAATGTCAGAAGATGTGAAATGTCTCCGAAGTACACAGTCTGTCTTTTAGTCCTTATGTGACATTGCTTTGGTATCATACAATGGCGCTGTACATTGAGGAGAATCTAGAAGATTTTAGCAGTCAAAAAGCTTAAAGTAGTATTGTCCTCATTGTTAATGAACCAGAGTGTGGATGATAGCCTGTTATTCAGGTATCCAAAAACACAAGCCCTTCTTATGGTTATGCAATAAAGGAAATGGTTAGCTCAGGGATTAGGAAAGCCCCCAGTTGAGTTTCCTTTAGAAGGGGATTCAAGGTGATGCTCTGTATGTTCTTCTTCACCTCAGTTCTATTATCTTCTCTATTGGTGTCCCCAGTAATGACAGGACAGCTTCTACCTGCCACCATAAATCCCACTGGGAACTGAGGATCTATAGTTTACACCCTGAGTTAAGGTTCTATTGTCGAATCCCTCTGGATCAGTTCCTGATCCTTTCTCAGCCCCAACCTAGTCACATGACACAAAGTAATGTGCTGATTGGCTCATTGATCCTGAGAAAGGAATACCCATTTGTTCAGTTAACGTTCTAGGTCATTAGTTGTGTTTCAAGTATAAAATATTGGGTATTTTTCTGTCTTTTATCTTTAAGTGTTTGTACAAAGGAGTTGCCATTCAACAAAGTAATATGTGAATGCAATGAATCTAGATCTATGTTTCTTCATCTCTCCCATTCCTGCCAACCCCATCCCTTCCCTCAATTTTCTTAATTTTGTAGAATATGCATATGACTACATGGATTGAGACCATCTCCCAAAAGAGAACCACGGAGGGTTTATTTTTTACCAGAATACAGTAGATGTTCACTAACCTGCCTTTGGTTAATATTATTATCACACAGCTCCTAATTTCTGCAAATCATGTTACAATAGTATGAGCAGTCCACATTCAACCATCATCCTTGGACTCTCTTGTCTATAATATTTGGGAAAAAGGTCTTAAACTCTTAGTGTTGGAGTATAGCTAGACACAGTAGCATGGCAAAACAGTGCAGGAGCAGCAGTGAATCAGGCCTTGCTAGAAGGAAGGGCTCATATAGGGTGCACTAACGAAGACCAGGGAAAACGACCGGAAAGCCCTCAGTGCTGGGCTCTGTGCTGTATGCCAGTGGCTCTTACCATGTCCTTACCATGGATTCCTCATCGATCCTTATTATAACATGTTTCACAGATGAGTAAACAGAAATAGTAAGAAACCTTTGCTGTGTCACAGTTAGAATGTCACTGACGGGCTGGGAAGGTGGCTCAGTGGTAAAGCTCTTGCCTAGCATGCATGAGGCCCTGTGTTCGACTCCTCAGCCCCACATAGCAGAAAAAAAAGCCGGAAGTGGTGCTGTGGCTCAAGTGGTAGAGCACTAGCCTTGAGCTGAAGAGCTGAGGGACAGCACCCAGGCCCAGAATTCAGGCCCCCGACCGGACCTCCCCACCAAAAAAAAACAATGTCACTGGCTTAAAGCTGATCTTTCTATTTTAGCCCATTTATCCCCATTTTCCTGTCCTCCAGCCACTGGCACAATTGTCCATGAAAATCCTCAACTATTTTCTTATTGTCTTCTTAACATAAAAAAACAAATTTTCAGAGCTTCATCGAACCTCTTCAATGAGAGAAATGAGTAAGAGTTCTATCTAGTTCAGGAAATTTTATTACAAGTCGTCATTCACCGTGAATAAGCTGTGCCTCATCTCTCAGGTTTGGCTTTGTTTTTCAGTCATTCACTGCAAAGACGTATTTGTCCACCATGTCTGAGTGCTATACAATGTCATCTTTTACAGAAAGAATACAAGAAGGACCTGGAGTCAGAAATTAAAGGGAAAGGAATGCAGGTTGGCACTGACACCCTTGAATTCCAGCGTGCCAGGAAGGCTGCTGAGATTGCCAGCGAGGTAGTAACGTGGCTCACACTCCACATTTCTGTTCTGCAACTTGACAAATCGCATTAGTGACTCCATTGGTGCGTAGGAATTTCTCAAAGCTTTGATGGTTTGGAATGGAAGCTATTTCCAATCATGATGTTTACTTGAAAGTTTGAGAGGTTTGCTTTAAAGACATCCAAGGAAGCTTGACATGGCCTGCCCAAAGCGGGGTCCTCAGTTTCATTATTACCTCCCCAACTCATCAAACAGCACCAAACCAATTGTAGAAGTCACTTGGATTCATCTCATCAGTAAGGTTTATTGATCCCACCCTCTAACACTGTTGTTCTAAATCTGACTGCTAAGCTTCCAGCTCTATCTCCAGGGTCATTGCAATAGATTCCTGCCAGGATTTGGTTTCCATTCTTGTCCTGGTGGTATATGTTCTTACCCCAGCAACTGGAATTTCAGAATTCACTGTGTTTTTTCCTTATTATATGGAGGAGGGTTACATCTGGTTTTGGCTCAGGTTATTGGATCAGAGCTTGTGATAGCAGAATGGGAGTTGAGAGGTAGAAAAGGAGCTTTTGAAATCCTCCCCAGCAGAATGGTTGTTTGAGTCGGTGGATGGCATTTTGTTTTCTACAGCAAGGAATATGGAACGAGTTGTATATTTTGTATCTAAGGGGCATACTTCTAAGTCATATTTCTCTTACAGGAAGTTGGGATACATTAGTGCTAATTAATTTGTTTATGCAACAACATAAAGATTTAGATTTCTCTTTGTTTCCTATAAACTAGGAAACTAGTGCAGATTTAGTTACTTAGGACTTATGGGAAAATGGACTGCGAGGAGTCAGCTATATTATGGCGGCCTGTCATTTTCATAGTGCATTATCTTTATAATTGAAATATCTCATTTGCATATAATCAGCTGTGTCCTGTATTGCCAAACTGATAGGTTCAGATCCCTTTCCATTGAAGTTTAGAACTTTGCTCTAGTTCTTTGTGTTGGAGGTTGAATTTAGGGCCTTGTGCTTGCTAGGTAGGTGGTTTACCCCTGAACCACACTCCCAGATCTTTTTGCTTTTGTTATTTTTTAATAATGTTTTCATGCATTTGTGCCTGATCTGACTTGGGTCATTATTCTTCCTATTAACACATCTCATATAGCTCGGATGACAGATATTCATCACCACATCTGCCTTGCTTTTTATGATTTGAGATGTAGTCCTGAGAACTGCCTGCCCTATATGGTGTGGAACTGAGATTCTCCTGATCTCCATCTCCCATACAACTCAGATTACAGACATGAATCATTTTGCTGGGCTAGTTTGTTTCTAATATTGCTGTAGTTCATTTTTAATAACCCGCACTTTAGCTTTGAGCTAAAGTCCATGTAGTATATTATTATAACAATGATCTCCAATGATCTGTGTAGCTGAGAATGGGAGAGTTTTTTCTTGTCACTCCTACAGGGGCTGTAAATGCACTCATGCCTTGGTTTTGTCACCTTGGAATACCAAACCTTAGACGTTTTAAGCCCCTTAGATTTGGGGAGTTTGGTAGTGTAGCAATAATGAAAAATAATGTCGTCTCTGCTTTAGCAGAGACTTAGATTTAATAATTGGTATGGTAAAGTGGAGCCACATGCTTCTTTCTCCTTAAGACCTGGGTGGCTGTCTATCATCAGTGCCAAGTGTCCACATGTATTGTCCTTCAAACAAATGTGTGGTTTCAGGGCTCTAAGTAGTGTATTGAAAATGAGGTATTTTACAGGTAATAATTAAATATTATTAGTTTGAAAGTTAAATGTTAATACTTAGACTTCTATTTAGAAAAGTGCAACAGAGTCTACGTTAGTAAAAAGCAAGCAGAGTTATGAGTAGAAAATAGGGAAAATATAGTATTTCATGATCAAGAGTTTGTTCACACCTTATTTAAACGTTCTAAAGAACTTCAGTTTATTTAGAGCAGCTCAAGTAAGCAAGCCAGCAACTATTTTATAGCAGAGAATCTACAATATGACAAAACAATTCTTTTTAGAAAAGCTTAATTGAAAAAGATAATAAAAAACTAACATACAAAAATCCATAAAATAAATAAACATCTCATGGAATTTAATCATTAGTTTACAATCCAACAAGAGACCCTTAAGATATGTATATCTGCAATTATGGCTATTTGGTAAAGAACAGATGATCCACCTCAAGTTGGAGATATAAATAAAGCTGATAATTCCTTGAAAGTAGTTTATTGTTCTTTCAAGTGAACATTAGGGGATCTTTAAGCATGGGTTGTAAGTACAGTCATGTGTTGCATAAAGACTTTGGGTCATGATGGTGATCTTATAAAATTATAATAGAAGCTGGGCGCTGGTGGCTCACACCTGTAATCTTAGCTACTCAGGAGGCTGAGATCTGAGGATCACAGTTCAAATGCAGCTGAGGCAGGAAAGACTGTGAGACTCATCTCCAGTTAACCACCAGAAACCTGGAAGTAGAGCTGTGGCTCAAAGTGGTAGAGCACTAGCCTTGAGTGGATGAGATCAAGGACTGCACCCCGGCCCCGAGTTCAAGCCTCATGACTAAAAAAAAAAGATTATAATAGAGATAAAAAATTCCTATTGCCCAATGGCATTGTAGCTGTCCTCTTACCATAACACCCATCTTATTCCCATGTTCATAGTGATCCTGGTGTGCAAAAATCACAGTGACTCCAGTCCTGCAAAAAGAACAGCACATACACAATGAGTTTGAGTACATACCATTTGATTCTCCTTATAGGCAGGCTATCTTATGGGTGTCTGTATTAACTATACTTCTAGTTACTTTAGAGTGCATTCCTCTTCATTATGAATTTATCCAGAAGCTTCAGTTTTAGATTGCTATACCATTCCAGGTTTGTGTACATACTACAACAAAGACACCCACTGATACCTAGATTTGTGTACATACAACAGCAAAGATACCTACTGACACCTTTTCAAGAATGTATCCCCATCACTATCAACATATTGCTTATATGATATTTTATATAATTCTGATTGTTGACTGAAGTCTCAAGGTTTTTTTTTTTGCTCTATTTACAAAGAACTGGCTATAGCTGCACCCTTTTCCATTCATGCTTAGAAGGAAAGAAAGCGTTTTCTGATTTTTCCATGGAAAAAGAAGTGCACCCATCCTGAAGGGCTAGGGATGGAGAACAATGGTTTATTTAGGTCCCACAGGGCCCAGGAAGACATGGCCAATCTCATTCAAGCTAAATGGCTCAGACTAGGGAGTAGCTATCACTTTTTACTGCTGTTCATCAACCAAGTTATAAGTTAATGAATAATTTGTGATGCATATTATGTTGAAATATAAAATGCCTTCCTACCTAGCCCTGTTCTTTTTCTTAGTTTACTTAGTAAGACAAAACCCTTTTGAAGACTGAAAGTCATATTCCTACCTAAAGTTAAAACTCTTTCTTGGTCTGTAGAAATAAAAGTAATAGGGTCCGACTTAATCCCTAGTGTCTATGTCAAATTGCATCATGTTTTTCAGTATAATATATGAAATGATTATAGAACACTAACTTTGTATTTCATTTCTGTAGAAAGACTATAAAAAAGACCTGGAGACTGAAATTAAAGGGAAAGGGATGCAGCTCAGTGCAGACACTCTTGATGTTCAGAGAGCAAAGAGAGCATCCGAGATGGCCAGCCAGGTAAGGAAGCAGCAGGTGCAAAGACTCACACAAACACATCCGGTCACACAGACACAGCAAGAATATCAATGTTCCCTATATGCAGTGACTTTGCTATTCAATATGCAAATGCATACATTGCTATTGAAAGTTAAACAAAGCTCTGTGATTATCCCCTTTTCTTTTAGAAACAGTATAAGAAAGACTTAGAAAATGAAATTAAGGGGAAAGGAATGCAAGTGAATGCGGATATCCCGGATATGCTTCGAGCCAAGCGGGCATCTGATATCTATAGCCAGGTGGGTCAAGAATGTCCATGTTTAGAGAAATTCCTCTAATATCCATGACGATGTGCTTTATGGGTCATAATGACTTGCATATTTTTTAAGACTGTGAAGATTTTGTGGTCAAAGTGAAGAACCCCCTGGCCAAATTTGATTAACCTCACTCATTAAAAGGACACGAATGTAGATTTGATTCCGGAGATATGGGGATGGAGGGATTCCCATGTGGGGCCTCTTTATTGAGTCCAAGGACATGCTGACCTTGATCTTAAGTTTTTGACTTGAATACACATTTGGTTTGAATATTCTTTGCTCATACTATAGAATCATAATTTCAAAGATTTGTTCCTTTGACCATTTCATAAAGAAAAATGTTTTTAAAAGGGATCAACTTTGAATACAAACAACAGTAGTTAGGGGCTGGGAAGGTGGCTCAGTGGTAGAGCGCTTGCCTTGCATGCATGAGGCCCTGGGTTCGATTCCTCAACACCACATAAGCAAAAAGAAAAAAGCCGGAAGTGGCACTGTGGCTCAAGTGGTAGAGCGCTAGCCTTGAGCTGAAGAGCTGAGGGACAGCGCCCAGGCCCAGAGTTCAGGCCCCACGACCGGACCCCGCTCCCCCCCCCAAAATAAAAAAAAAGCAAAAACAACAGTAGTTAAAACTGTACAGAGTAATAAGGTGAAAATAATGTTCACCAAAAATTAAGGGAAGAGCTAAGGTTTTTTTGGTAAAATTTATTTATTTTTTCAGAATATACCTGCCACATATACCTTTCTTTTTAACTGTGTTTTTTTTTTGTCTTTTCTTTTTCGGTACTGGGATCGAACCTAGGATGTTGCACTTGCTAGGAAACTTCTTTGCCACTGAGCTACATCCCAGCCCTTATCTTTCTTTTTTAAAGAATAGTTTTATTTTTTTGAGATAGATATTCAAAGAAGTTGCCATTCAACAGAGCAGTTTATGAATACAGTGCATGCTGATCAATGTGACCCATTTCAACATTCTTACCCACCCCTCCAACTCTACCCTTTCTCTTGCTTTTCTTAATTTTTAGGTTATGTATTGAATTTTCTTTTTGCATTTAACCTGTCACATGTTGTCTACAAATAAAAATCTGCATGTGAGAGATAATGACCTCAGATGAAAATACTTATAAAAATGACTTATAAAATTAGGGCAAAAACATTCATTAGTGAATAATACCTTTGCCATTAGCTTTATATAGTTGATAAGGCATCCCAATGGCAGCAATTGAGGAAACAGAATAAATGTGATTGATGGAATTTATGTTGAAAGTACTTTTGACATAATTTGTCTAAACTTGTTCAAATTCTGGCTAGAATGCAAGCGAGAAGCCTAAATAGCCATTTGTTCAAACATGAGAGTATAAAGATGGTGGGGTCAGAATGTCAAAGGATTTGTCTGCTCAGCCTCCTCGGCTCACATTGGCCTCTTTGAGGGCCACAGCACTTGGGCTGATTCTGAAATGCATGTGATCCTGGGGTGGCACATGAACTTGGAGATGGTGGCTGTAGATGTGAGTTGTGTGAAAGTTCTAGGTAGTATGTAAAATAGGCAAATAGATATTTGAGTTAGTGGAGGGAAGTTGGTTGCAATGACAAGTGCATCATTAAGAGGCCCTGGTCTGACTTTGATACCATCGTGCCTGAGAATTGAAGCCCTAGCTCTGACACTTGCTAGCTGCTCCCTGAGTTTCCCCATCTGTAAGATGAGGATGGTACTAGTATTTGCTTGTGGGAAGAAGTCAATACAATTAAGTATGTGTTGAGTATTTACCTATTATATAATAATATCTATTACATAATAAGCATTATGTATGCTGCACTAAATGTAAAGTATTGCTAGGTTTTATAGGACATCATCAGGACTTATTTAGAGAAGTGTGTGTGTGTGTGTGTGTGTGTGTGTGTGTGTGTGTGTGTGTGTGCTGATTCTGGGGGGCTGGCCACTGTCCCTGAGCTTTCTGTTTTTTTCCCCCAAGGCTAGTGCTTTACCACTTGAACAGAGCTCTACTTCCTGCTTCTATTTTTGATAATTGGAAATATAGACTATCCTGCCATGGCTAACTTTGAATCTCCTTTCTCAGATAATCTCGCTCCTGAATAGCTAAGATTACAGGCATGAGGCACTGACACCTAGCTATTTCCCCCCCTCTAACTCTTATTGACAAAAATACTAGTGTCTTTCCTTAATCAAGTATCCTTACCTAAAAGTAGGAAGCAAATCACAAATCCAGAAGAAAGTGAAAAAGTAGCTGTGAAGAACTGGGCTCTACCCAGAGTAGAAATGGGGCTGTTAGAACAGAGACTAGGGCAGCTTAGGGAAGTGTCCATCCTTTAGGAAGGATGTAGAATTGGAGTTCTATGAGGCATTTGAGAGATCTGGGGTGGGAACCACAGCCTGAGCAGAGGCGAGACTGTGGTACTCCTTACTCACTCCCTTGATCCTTGCTGGTTTTCAGTTTCCTTTTCCATGTGAATCTTATGATTAGAGTTAGAACAATATATATGGTATTGCTGGAAGTGGAGGTATCGTTCTCTGTCTGTCTCTCATACGCACACACTGTTTCAGATTTCTGTCAACCTTGTATTTCTAGAAAAAGTATAAAGGTGAGGCAGAGAAAATGCTTTCGAAGTATTCCACTGTGGTCGATACTCCTGAAATTCAGAGGATCAAGACCAGCCAACAGAACATTAGTGCCGTGAGTAGACATTTCAGGCTGAGTAGCTCCCACGTGAAATTCTTGGGACCAGAAATATTTCAGGTAGTGTTGGAATGGTGAATGTTTGCACTTAAAATTCACTTTTGGCTTTGAGAACGAGACCTATGTCTAAACATGAAATTCATTTGTGTTACGCGCATAGCTGGAAGCAATTTTATAGACATTCAATGCACATGTTTTGACTGTTGCCCATTTGTCAGTGCTCAGAGAGTCAAACTTGGAAGGGTTTCAGATTTTGGGGTTAGATATTAATTTATATTAGAGATGTCTAGCTGATATTTCTTTTTTTGGGGGGGGGGGTCCGGTCGTGGGCCTGAATCTGGGCCTGGGGGCTGTCCCTCAGCAATTCAGCTCAAGGCTAGCACTCTACCACTTGAGCCACAGCGCCACTTTGGCTTATTTTTTTCTGCTTATGTGGTGCTGAGGAATCGAACCCAGGGACTCATGCATGCAAGGCAAACGCTCTACCACTGAGCCATATTCCCAGCCCCTTGATATTTCTTTTACATTTACTGCATTAATTTTTTTTTAAAACTTAGGCCCTTTTGCATGTGAGGCAAATACTCTGTTACCGAGGCCCATCCCCAGCTCTCCTCACCCTTTACTTCCTCCCAGATGTCTGATACATTTTTTGCTATATTACTTACAACCAAATGGGTTTCTTCAAAATAATAAAAATACCAATTATCTTCATAAATTCTAATTTGCCTTGATAGCTTTGGAATTCAAATTTTATGCTTGATATAAGCCACCATTATTAATAGGATATGAAAGTTTAATTCAGGAAAGGTATGTTAATTTTTCCTATTGACTTGTCTTCGAAGATGAATAGTTCTGTGAGGTGACTTTCTTCTGGCTCTTTTGATTCTTTACATGGATCTTTAGAGATTGACTAGTTTATTACAGCTCCTAAGCTTTCATATCTTATCTTGAAGAACTGGAGGTAAAAATCCACACTGTTAATTAAGAGACTGGGCCCGGGTTTAGCAGGTAAATGTATAAATTTGAATTCAATTCTAAAATTAGAAAACTGATCATATAGTCAACACCATCATGTAGAATTTGTGAAGTTATTTAGTACTTAAGCAAGTGTCTAATTAAGAATGTGGATTCAATTAAATTCAAAGGCTGGGATACTTTTTGTTTTCTGATTAGCAGGGAGGTGCTAACTCTCAAGGTCGGTTGGTCTGGTATTTTTGTGGTCTCCCCACAGCGGGCCAGACTGGGCAGAGATATGGGAAATTCTCACTAGAAGGATCAGAGGCTGTTTTCCTCTAACGCTGTGATTTTGTAGCATTCCAGATTGAGCTTCTGAAGGAAGACATTCCTCATGTCATACTCTCCCACCCCCATGGGGCCTACAGGTTGCCAAATGTCAAGAGCGGAAGCAGTGTTGTCCTCAGACGCTTTTCTCAGGGCCCTTATTTTGTTTCTGTTTTTAGTTTTTGCTTCACTTCATGTTTCAAAGGGGTAGATGTTGTTAGGGACCATGAGCCCTAGGGGAAAGATAATGAATAGGAGAAGGAAGAGGGGAACAGACTATAGAGGTAATGCCAACATCGATGATAGAGCTAGTATTTACTTGGAAGACAATGAAGATTTCTTTGCATTTGGAAAGAATAGCAGGTGTTTAAAATTAAATAAATTAAATTAATTAAAATTAATAAACTGGGGCTGGGAAGGTGACTCAGTGGTAGAGCGCTTGCCTTGCATGCCTGAGGCCCTGGGTTTGATTCCTCAGCACCACATAAGCAAAAAGAAAAAAGCCAGAAGTGGTGCTGTGGCTCAAGTGGTAGAGCGCTAGAGCTAAGGGACAGCGCCCAGGTCCAGAGTTCAGGCCCCACGACCGGACCCAAAAAAAATAAAATTAATAAACTGCCCAGTGAGCTTTTGCAATTGAACCCTGGGCTTCTTAATTGTTAAGCAAGCACTCTACCTCCTTGAGACATGCCCCAGCTTTTTTCTTTCAGTGTTGGTTTTTTTGGGGGGCTGGTGTGTCACCCTCCGGAGTAGCTGAAATTACAGGTGTATACCACCATACTCAGTCTGATTTATCTCAGTGCACATGTAGTATATATCCATATTTGAAGAAGGAAACTCTAGTTTGCCAATTTCTGTCCTTAAAGAGAGTAATCTGCAGCCGGGCTCGGGTAGCTCACACCTGTAATCCTAGCTACTCAGGAGGCTGAGATCTGAGGAACCCGGTTCAAAGGCCAGCCAGGGCAGGAAAATCCATGAGACTCTTATCTCCAATAAACCACCAGAAAACTGAAAGTGGTGCTGTGGCTCAAGCAGTAAAGAGCTCACCTTGAGCTGAAGAGCACAGGGACAGCGCCCAAGCCCAGAGTTTAAGCCCCACAACCGACAAAAAAAAGAAAAGAAAAGAAAAGAAAGTAATCTGCATCTAGCTAAGGTATCAATCATACTTTAGAACAGGTATTAGATAGAGGTGTTCTTGTAAGATTATGGGATAGGAAACTAATGTCATGCATTTATTATCATAATGGACTATTTAATTGATTCATTGAATGTTGGTACTCATAAATAGAATTAGGATTCGCATTACTATAAAACCTAAGACATGGTCTTTGTTTTATAACAGTCAGATTCAGTACCTGAATTCTAATGAGCTTATAGTTCTTTTTTTTTCCTTCTGTAATAAAGGTGTTTTATAAGAAAGACGTAGGAGCTGGCACAGCAGTTAAAGAAACCCCAGAGATTGAGCGAGTGAAGAAAACCCAGCAGAATATTAGCTCAGTAAGTTCTCAGCATTTATTATCTTGTCCAGGGGTAAACAGAAGCTAAAGCTAGATGACTGTTTTTAGTTCTTTACTTAACAGACTGCTTTTTTCTCTTATTCTTTACTTTACTGATGTATGATTTCATGAAACATCAGAGTCCTAACTTTCAGAATGAGAACTGTAGACTTGTTTCTCTTGAACATAAAGCAGCATTTCATTTTGCTGTGGAAAAGTAAAGATGACATAGGTCATTTTAATGAGGTCTAGGATTACATTTCATATTTAGAACAGAGTTTAACTATATTAAATTTTTCAGAGAAAGGGTTCATTTAGTATCTCTCAACAACTTGGAGGAAAAGAGCTTTAACCTAACTGAATGACCAAAGGCTCCAGAATACTTAGTATCTTAAGTAAAGATTTAGACTTTTTTTGTTAGTCATGGGGCTTGAACTCAGGGTCTGGGCACTGTTCCTGAACTTTTTTGCTTAAGGTTAGCACTCTACCACTTTGAGCCACAACTCCACTTCTGGTTTCTAGTGGTTAACTAGAGATAAGAGTCTCAGACTTTATTGCCTGGGCTGGCTTTGAACTGTGATCCTCTCAGCCTCCTGGGCAGGTAGGATTATAGGTGTGAATGACCACTGCCCAATTTGGAGGTTTAGGTTTTTAAAACAATGTAGTATCAATTCATCTTTATCCACTAGCTTCATGTTTCTGAGCTTACTCTTATTTTTTATTTTTTTGTCAGCTGTGGGGCTTGAACTCTGGGCCTGGGTGCTGTCTCTCAGCTCTTCAGCTCAAGACTAGTACTCTAACACTTGAGCTACTGCACCACTTCTGCTTACTCTTATATATATATATAAAGATCTATCTATCTATCTATCCTATTATCTGCTATCTGTATATGCCCATATTTCTGTTTTCTAGCTCTATTTTTTACCTTCTCTTACAGAGAATACTTTCAAATGCCCTCAATATAAACTGTAAAATAACTTATTCTCCAATCTTGGGAAAGAAAATGTAGACGAGACACGTGCTGTTATAGGCAGAAAATTCTCCTGTTCAGTGCTGGATATTGCAATGGACAACTACTTCTCTTCCTTTCCTAATGTGTATTCCTCCACATGTATTTAGCATATTTAGTTTCTTGTTATGTGAGAAAAAATAGTATTTTCTTCTTTATTTCTTCTTCATTGGGCCTGGGAACATAAAATGCTAGTTTTCTTCACGTTCAAATGATCTTATTTGAAATGTACTCATCAACGTATCAGATATAAATGTTCTGTCATGAGCAGCTCCACAGCCTATGTGAAATAGCTGATTAGAGTTGAATGGAGACCAGAAATAGTCATCTTTAACCATGTTGGCTTCTTACCTGGGAAAACCACAGGGTACAATTGTACAATACATATCGTACAATGTAGCCATATCTTACAATGTAGCATTTCTATCCTGAGCATCCTGCAGTCTCTTCTGGCAACAACAAGTGCATGGCTCTGGATTTCTGAAGCTGGGTCATAAAGTCTTGCTTAGTATTCAGATGGAAAGTTGCCCTTTCAAGATTAGTGGGATCTGTCAAAGTGAGAAGTGGTTCACTAACATTTAAACATCTCGACATTTTCCACCTCCAAAGGCAAGACTTCTCTCTATTAGCTCTTGGCTAACAGCTGGTCTTTGGATTTTATTTAGAAGTAGTCTGTTTTGAATTTTCAATTTAACTCTTGTTGTTCTGGACTACTGTTGGTGTCGTTACTCATATTAAACCCACAGACACTGAGACTCTCTGAGTGTGATTTGAGATAGGAGGTGGTGGGTCTTCATTTCTATTTCTGTCTTAGTCAAGTTAAACATTGCCAAGGCATTTCTAAAATATCTTGAGTAGATTTAACTCTCTTTTTCAACATATGTCTCCTAATTGTGTGCTTCCATATGCACACACAAATACATACACATATATGTATGAATATATATATATATATGTGTGTGTGTGTGTATGCTTTTTTCTCAAACCCAGTATATTCCATGTGTTTTAGTATATTAAAATAGCTCCCGAAATGACCTTGCCAATTATATTTGAAAGAGTGTCCTTCCTTCCCCTGCCTACCTTTTCTCTTCTCTCTTTTCTTTTCCTATGCGGTCCTACCTATGTAGAAATGGTGATTTCTCAGATGAAGTCTGTTAGTAATATATATCCTATTGTAAAAATCCTAACGATGACTTTGCGGAGGCTATATGACAGTTCTTTTAATGTGCCCCAATACTTTAGTATAGATCTTTCTCATCATGCTAAAGGGTCTGTGCCTTGTCCCCAGATCTGATATGAAGAACAAAGCTGTAAGGCTGCTCTAGTGAGTGTGATGACTGATCCAGACAGTGAGGAGAAGCCAGGATCAGCTGGGTGGGCCAAGTACTTTCTGTTTTCTTTGATATTTTAGCTCACATCCCATATTCTTCCTTGTTAGAAATGCTCTGCAAGGTTTTAAACTCCTCTGCCGGCTGGATGTTCTTTCGCATCAGCACATTGAAGGCCATGTCCTTTGACTGTCATGTGATTCCAGGAAGTTTGTGATGGTTTTGCTATAATTCAGCCATGCTCATTTCCTCAGGAACTCTTCATTACGTACCCATTTGTGTCAGGCATTGTCCTGGTTATAGGGCACAATGTGTCCTAGTTATAGGACACGATGATGGATAAGATCTACCTCCTTTCCTCATGATTTATTTGAAGATCTCTAAAAATATAGCAAGGTAAGGAGCTCAAGAGTAGCGTGGGCTCTCACATAGAAAAGTCTGCTTGAACACGGCAACAGAATTCCTGGATTTAATACTGCATCAGGACAAGGAACGTTATACAGTAAATGGAATGGAAATTACTCATTGCTGAGGATACTGCTCCTGGTGAAGCAGTATTAGTTAGCACCTCTACTATGGAATGGATCCAGTGCTAATGTTCTGTATGAATGCACAGTCCAGCATTATTTACTTTTCTGATTAGTAGATGTGATTGGTAGTTGTGATTGGTAGATGGGAGGAGATCAGAAATCCATGGCTGGTTAAGGGAACTCAGAAATCCTCTGAAGTGTCCCCAAATGGTTGTTTCCCTCATTAGGTGACCCTTTCATGTAACTTCCCCTAATAGAAATGCTAAGGCTAGTCTTCTAAAGAAGGTAATTTTTAAGATTTGAAAATTGAAGAGCATATTGTTCCAGGTGGAAGAGAAAATTCATCTCAACATAGTTTGTCCTTATAAATATCCCTGGAAGGTGGAAAAACCCTGGAAGGTGGAAAAAGTCATAAATTTTTGAAAGGCGAAAACCCCAGAGTCAGGATAAAATAAAAGACCTTCCCTGACTGTTAGGAGACTTAATTCTAGTTCTGCCATTGTGTTTCTGGTGTTATTCTGGTGTTTCTCTTCAAGCTTGCTCCCTTGTATATTCATTGTTTTTATGTGTGTAATTTGCAGTTAGTTTTGACATCAACATATTTATTGAAGATTTTATTAAGTGGCACTGCTGACACTTTTGTGTTTGCTGGGTTAAATAAATTGAATATATGTTCAACCATCAGGAAACTTGAGTGTGGGGGAACCACTGTGAAGAAATATGTGTCAAAAGCTAGGATGAATTTTTTCTTTTTTAAATATGTTTTTTATTGTAAAAATACTGTACAGAGGGGTTACAGTTATATGAGTAAGGTAATGAGTACATTTCCTATTGAGCATTGTTACCCCTTCCTTTGTTTTTCCCCTACCATCCCTTCCCTCCCCAACTTCCTAACTCCGCCCCCCCAAAAGTTGTAAAGTTTGTTTGCAGCATAGTGACTTGTACATCTTATTGTTGCAACAGGTCAACCTGTATCCTTATTTCAGCATTTTGTTATCTCCTTCCCCCACCCAAATTATAAAAATGTATATACAAGATACAGGACACCAGAATCAGATACACTCAAAACAGGGCTTATACCGTGGGAGAAGAACATGCAAAAGAAACAAAAAAATCACATTATATATGTACGTTATTTACGTTAAAAACAATAGCAAGAAAGAAAAAATCAGTTGTGTCCCTATCTTGGGGTTCATTTTGCTTAATATCATCTTATATGGTCATATGTACATAGCTTTTGACCTTTGCTGCTTGTCCTATATATATATACTAGTTATTGCAAATAAGGTAAACCATGGGACTTATGTTTCTTTGGGCCTGGCTTACTTCACTTAATATAATTTTTTCCAAGTCTCTCCATTTCCTAACAAATGGGGCAATGTCATTCTTTCTGATGGAGGCATAGAATTCCATTGTATGTGTGTGCATATATATATATATATCACATTTTCTTGATGCTAGGGTGAATTTTGAGCCTCATCTTCTGAGGTACTTGCTCAGAGTCTATTCTGTGTTGTTAAAATCCATGTTTATCCTCCACAGGTCAAATATAAAGGAGAGATTAAGCAGGCAACTTCCATTTCTGATCCTCCAGAGTTGAAGAGAGTGAGAGAAAACCAGAAGAATATCAGCAATGTGAGATCATCTTGGCACCTTCCTCTTATGCTATCATCATATCCTGTTAAAGGGCAGATGAAGGGAATGTGTTTCCAAGTGTTCCTGTTTGAGTTGATATTCTGCTCTCAGTTGACTAGCATTGATTTGAGAGGTCTCCGGGTTTGAGGAGTTGCAGGGTTCCCAGTACTACACCATGACAATGACAATTGCCATCCAACATTGATGGCTGTGATTCCTCAGTTGAGATAGACAGAGCTTTTCCTTATGGTCCTGCAATCGAACTGTCTCCTGCCAGCCTCCTCAGCCCCCTCTCCCATTCTCAGTCATTCTTACTTTACTTTTGGGCAGTGTCTGATGGACACTTCATGGTTGTATAGGTCACGTGAAACATGGCCAATGTAGAAAGGGCATTTGATCCAAGTCTGACTTTTTTGTTTTAATTTAGATACCAACTTGTGGTTTGCTGTTTCCCTTTTGTTTATGTAATTCACAAATGGCAGTTCACTGAAAAAAATCATTTTTAAAGTCATTAACATATATATTGGGAAGAAGAAACTTGTAAATCTATTACATTCAAAGAAATCTTGTATTCCTCAATCCCTTAAAGTCAATTGACCAGTTTATGAAGCAACGGCAGATTATCATTTGGTACTTATACCTAGTTAATATTTTGGAGAAGTAGATTTTCACTTTTTTTTCTGATAGTCACTCTTAGCTCTGCCATACTAAGGAAAGAACATGGTGGTTGAGAAGGAAGAATGGAGTAATGGGATGTATACCAATCTTTATAGATGACCATAGTCACCTATTTAAATGCATCCTTACAAAGTTCAGTCTCAGAAGCCACAACTATGCAGTACCATTCTATGTGGGCAAGAGGGCTGGTGAGCAATATGAAAATACTGCTTTTCATGTTCCTCAGCAAGTAAAGATTTACTGCTCATTTACTAGTGATATGCTCATATGTGCAAGAACGTCCACAGTGATTCAAATGGCAAATGCACACTGCTTTGGAATAAAATAAAATCCCAGTGTCTTAGGATGCAAGCATTTAAGTATGGTAATTAGACTACAGGTAGTTGCTTTTCCTCCACTACTTCCTCTTTCTCCTGCTCCTCCTCTTCTTTCTCCTCCCTGTCCATCTATAGTTTCCCTTCCTTGGCTAACTCTAAAACGAATACCATGGGACTCTGCTTTAATTGACTTAGATTCACACTAGTCTTTTGTTCCCCGGAATGACAGGTTTATTATAAAGGTCAGCTGGGAAGAGCTACAGCATTAAGTGTAACTCCTGAGATGGAAAGAGTAAAGAAGAATCAAGAAAATATTAGCTCGGCAAGTGGTCTTTGTTTATTTTGGAACATCACAAAGGTGTCTTTTATAAGTTATCTATAGTTCTGTTTTTTATTCCCTGTGAAATTTCTGATAAATGCATGTGTTTTTCAGATGACTTCCATAAGTTGCCACTGTATAAATTTACATTACTCTGCAGCCCCTCTTTGGTATTTCCAGATGCAAATGACAGTTACATTTAAAGTATATTTAAACAATGATGCATGTTACTGTAGCCAATATCTTTGAAAATGCCAAAGTCTTTGATGTGTAAGTTGAATAGTTGTCATTTTACTGATGTATTTATTTCACTGAAACTTGGCTCATCAAATGCTTTCTGGAAAAAAAAAATATAGAAAAGGAGTCATTACTTCAAAGTAAGGATTTAGAGGAAAAAAATCTTTAAATGTATTTAAATGCAGAATTCAGTTGCTCAGGGGAGTGACTGGTGAGACATACGAATGTCTTGTTGGGGTGCATTCCCTCAGTGGATGTCAGGCCTTCATTTCTGCATTGCATAACTATCCCCATGTTTGCAGTAAGAGGAGTCCTGACCTCACAGTAAGCTTTGGGAGTGGCAGTGTTCTGCTGGTCAGCCTGTCCAGAGAGACCCTCTCTTAGCACATCTTGAAAAGCTCTGTGAGCCTAGAGCCCAGCATTTAGGCTTCAAAAGCTCCATCTGTGTAAAGGCATTTTTTGTCCAAAGATACCATATGTGTTTAACATAAATTACCTTTAAACTGTGACTGCTTAGAGGCAAAATTGGATTTATTTGTCATGGTTTCTCATTCTCCAAGGAGGCAAAACTGAAGGGAAGTAGGGGGAAATTTGCTGTGCATTCTTCAATATTGCAGAAAAAGGGGGAAAATTTAGATGCAGGCACTAAGTTTGGGTTCTATACCTTTATATTTCCCTATTTAATTTAAATATGATAGTTAGTTTTATATTCCTAGTGACTAGTGGTCACAAAGTGTTTTAAATAGAGAGATTTAATTTTTTTTTTTTACAATAGCATTTGAGAAAGCATAATCAGATTGGTATTCTAGAAGGAAATGCAATTCACTGAAAAAAAATTACCTGGGAAATAATTTCAAATATGTTGCATGTATTTCCTTCCTAGCTTAGAGAAGCCATACATTTAAAAAAAATTCAAATTGGCCTGTTATAAGGAATTCTACTATTTATTTTTCAGGTAAAATATACCCAAGACCATAAACAGATGAAAGGTAGACCAAGTCTGATTTTAGATACACCTGGTTTGAGACATGCTAAAGAAGCACAAAATCATATTTCAATGGTAGGATACAAGCAGACCGCTCTTCCCGTGACTAAAACATGCTAAGGGACGACACAAGAGTGTATGGATGGTGTTTAGTCACTGCTAATCTGGATGACTAACAAAGCATGGAAACTTGGATGAGATCTCTTTTGAGGGGAGGGGATTTATAATGTAATTAATGAAAATATTTGGTCTAATAAAGTAATTTTCCCAGTGGCTTTTTTGTGTGTTTTTATTCCTAACTTAACTACTATAAATGTATTTTGTGAATGACATTTTCCAGGACTTCTTTCCAATTAATTTTAAGGCAGACTTTGGTGTATTTGCATGTCATAAAGAATATGAATGAGTATGTTTTTACGATCAGCTTTACTTTGAAGTGTTGAATTTAATGGCTTGTAGTAAAATTTACAGAGTGGTATAGCTATCTCGCAATTTCAGAACATGACAACAGTATATATTTTTGAAATCCCTATAAGATTTTGAATTATATACAAAAACGGTAAACATCATCATCTAACTCTCTTAATCTTACACAATACTCTTTTTCTTGAAGAATATATATATACATATATATATATATATATATATATATATATATATATATATATAGCTTATCACTTGATTACACATTGAAAGTTAAATGTCAATTTGCAGGTCAATTAATATATATTAGGAGGTATCCAGGAATTCAAAATATTTATTTTTACCGATCCTTAAAAGATATATTACCAACTATAATGTTTAAAAATGTGATGAGAACACCAGTCCTTGATTTCTGATGTTGGATTAAGTGGAAAAAATACATGTATGTAGAAAATACTCTAGATGCAACTGACACAGCGACAAAATTTGTAACAGGTGACAGACATGTCCATTTGAGTTCATGTGGTTTTCTCCCCCTTTTCAGGTAAAATATCACGAAGACTTTGAGAAGACGAAGGGGAGGGGCTTCACTCCCATTGTGGATGATCCTGTGACAGAGCGGGTGAGGAAGAACACACAGGTCATCAGCGATGCGGCCTATAAAGGTGTCCAGCCTCACGTCGTGGAGATGGACAGGAGACCCGGAATCATTGTGGGTAAGCAGAGCATCTACCTCGGCAGATGCAGGCCATCACGCACATAGCACGTGCTTTATTTTCAGCATGTACCTTCTTGTTCATCTGACTCTTCCCTAGCCCCATGTTTGATATGGTAAGCAGTTCGAAATGAAGTACAGGGTGGGCTTTTAGTTAGCACATGCTTTCTGTTCTTGGGAATTCCTCTGTCTCGACACTCCCTTTTTGGTCTTCAGAATGTTTGCTCTGGTTAAATGTAGGAGCCACTCACTCATGGAAAATCAGGAATGGTAAAGCAACTGTTTTACATTCTTTTAGTTTGTGTGCTTGGTCAACATGTTGTACAGTCGACATGGGAGGCAGAAGGAAGCATAGGACACGTAGGTCCTTTTAGCTCAGACCCATGGACCAGACAGATTCTAATGGTATTGTGTAATATGAATCTTTTGTAGTTCTTAAATACTATTTCTGAAAGATGAGATGTGAAAAATATCCAAAAGCCCAACAAGTTAGAGACCTCCTGTTCTTGAGGCCTGATCATTGCAGTTAGTCAAGGAAAATCGGCAAGAAAATTATTGAACATAGCTTGAAATATCAGCTGGAATAGTAGCGAAGTATAAAGCAGGGCTGGAAAGGAAAAATCAATGATTTTTAAAATGTATTTCAATTGTTCACTAATTCTTGTCTCCTTCAGAGCATTCAGTCTCTGAATTTTTGTAGATACTCTAACTGTGGAACTGAAAGACTATTTTGGCTAACTGTAGCATACAGTTCTCAGTAATGTCAGTGTTACATTTTCTTCACCTTTAAGAGAAAGAGTTTGTCTTTTGGAATAATACTAGTGAAAGGCCATTTAGAGGAAAGCTAGGAGGGGAAGTATAAGTATGTTAGGGGTCATATCTTAATACAAAACACTCACACCAGAGCATCAAGAGACTAGGATGACTACCAAAGTGACTCTAGTAGAGGTTCCTAAAGACACATTCCAAGTATATTTACAGACAGCTGATGGCTTTACTGATCTCCACTTGATTACTCAAAGGATCACATTAAGATGGATGTGTGAATCATGAAGTCTTCATTCAATGTAACACAGAAATTGATAGCTTCATTCCTTTGTGCCAGTATTTCATCAGGGATCATACAGGGATCTAAGTCATCTCCGTAGGCCTAGTGCTTACCCCAGGGTCCTACGAAGATCAGGGACAAGGAACTACAGTGAGATGATTGTGAATAGACCATGAAGCTACCTACAAACTCTCAGATTGGATGTTTATAACCTATAGGATAGAAATTGTCACATCTTCTTTCTTTCCTTTGAATTATTTATTTAGTAATTCAGTAGTCAGTAGTCAGTCTATCTCCTCTTATTGGGGCAATCTGTTTTCATCAGAAACTTACCAATGAAGGTAAAAATTGAAGTAAATTCACCAAACATTAACTTTCCAATAAGCCAACCTCAGTATAAAGCATGGAAATACAAGTTTGTAGAATTTTCTGAGTCACACAGTCTGAGAAAGTTTATGGGGCTTCTATTTTCATTGGAGGTTCTGCTACTTACTAGTCAAGTGTCCTCATTTACAAAATAGGCATAATAATAGTATCTAGGAATAATGCTTGACATATAGTAAACATGCAAAGCTGTCAAGAAAGTCTCCAGTTTCCATTTGCCAATTGGTTACTTCTACTGTGGTCTTATTTCTGTCATATATCCATAACTAAGTTCTTATTTTCCTATTGTATAGCACGACTTAGCTCATTTTATGTCCTGATACCCATCAGTTGGTCAACCAATGAACTCAGAAATGATTAAAGGTGAATTTTATCTCCAATTAAAATAGAAGGATACATTGGCTTGCTAAAGTTGACACTATATTTCTATTAGTGTGACAAAATATTTGAGAAATTCATTTAAAGGAGTGGGATGTTTGGCTCACAGTTTTAGAGGTTTCAGTCCATGGTCACTTGGCCCCTGTGACTTTGAGCCTGTGTAACACAGTATGTCATTAGAACAGGAATATGTAGTGGCTGCTGGAAAGTGAAGACAGAGGAAGGGGCTAGGTCTCAGTATTTCCTGCAGAAAAGTACAGCCATAATGTTCTAACTTTCCCCTATTAGGCTCCATCTTCTACTGATCTAACTTCCTCCTACTAGGCCCCGCCTTCTACTGATCTAACTTCCTCCTACTAGGCCCCGCCTTCTACTGATCTAACTTCCTCCTACTAGGCCCCGCCTTCTACTGATCTAACTTCCTCCTACTAGGCCCCACCTTCTACTGATCTAACTTCCTCCTACTAGGACCCACCTTCTAATGATCTAACTTCTCTTACTAGGACCCACCTTCTACTGATCTAACTTCCTCCTACTAGGCCTTGCCTTGTAACTGAGATAAGAAACTGCTCCTATACAACTTCTCATCCCTCATGGTTCCCAAACAATGCCTTGTTCAGAACACTTACTGACAAATCTCTCTTGAATGGCTTCCTGAACTTTCAGAATGAAAACTGGGCTTCTCACATGCTTACATTTCCAGTACTCATTTCTGTTACCAGGGGAAGGAACTTTTTGTTTAATTTTAGGAAAAACATCTCAGTTGTTTCCAATACTATTCATGTGTCCTTAATTGGGAACTTTAATCAAACTCTGTCTATTTCTTGGATGTAGAGCATGAGTGATTAGAGTTTTGGGGCTGCAGGTAGGGGCCTCTCATACATTGGACTTGCAGGAAGAGTCACAGATGTTGAACAAGGCTCAGCATAGCCTGCCAAGGAAGAAACTAGGCAACAACTTAAATTTGGTGATCAACTCCTTTTAATATGCACACATGCAAGTGACTCTGTTATTGTTCTCTGACTTCTGTAGCACAGTTGTATTATGTGCCTTTTGCTTGTCTTTCTTTGGTGCTGGTTTGAAAAAAATTCCTTCTTGATCTGTTGATTTCTTCCTTTTGGTGAAAGATCTCAAAGTCTGGCGCACTGATCCTGGTTCCATCTTCGACATTGATCCCCTGGAAGACAATATTCAGTCTAGAAGTCTACATATGCTCTCTGGTATTACTCATGTGTTGAGTTCCTCTTCATGTATGTGGTTTTTTCTCCTGAAAATGAAGCTGCTATGAACTGCACAGGCTCATTATAGCAATGGTACCTTGTAGATTTTAAAGTTGAGAATAATCCAAAAATAAATACATTGCTTCATGAAGGTACCATTAGTTATTCATGAAAATAAAACTTGCAATAGAGCTTTTTAATAAACCCTAGATTAGTTTCTCCTAGATTCATTTAAGATGGTGTCTCAAGCTTACTTACCATAACTTTTTGTAGGTGAATATGGTTTTATATTCCTTCTGAGTTTATAAATACAGTTATTTGGATTGGATAAAACTGCTGGAACATAAAAAATTTGTTTCACGAAATATAACAGTATTTTAAAGATAGATTCAACAAATTATAACTAGGACATTATAAAGGTTTTCTATGTAGCATCATTAATATCCTACAATTAAACTGCTAAGTATTTAAAATTTATTTCTGAGTTTCTATATAATGTACAACGAATAGTTTTCCATAAGGAGCTTATTTGACTTTTAACTTAGATTGCACATATATAATTAAATCAGAAAAAAGAAAACAATGGTTTTGTATAGTGATAACATGATTTGACATTTCAGACTTTCAAACTGTGTTTAGAAAATGTGGTCTGAAAAGCTTTGATAGCTAGGCAGTTATTTTAAATAGCATAAAGGCTGTAAATATATCATTAAATTCTTTAGCCCTTGAATTTTAGTCTATAACTGTTGATTAACATAATTTTGAGTCCCCAATGAAAACTAGAGATTCGAATACTTCTGTAGTTAATTTGATCCATGTAGTTAGCCCACCATATCATTTAACTTTCTAAAAACAAAGGCAATGAATACTATATACCTCAGGATATTTGAAAGCCAATATTTATCAGCAGATGCTGTGTCTGAAAGAAACATATTCATTTTCCCAGGGTTTTCTTAGTTTGTGTTTATCTCCTAAATCCATGTTCTTATTAAAATTCAGATTTTAAATGTTTGTAAATAAGCTTCAAATTCTTTAGGTAGTGAACAGTGCATGGTAAGGTTTGGGAAGAATTGAATAGGACCGTGTAATAGCTGAGATTTGGGATTATTATAAATAAGGAATTGTTTCCCTTCCCTGTAAAACTGTTAAGTGATTTTCCTGTTTTTCAAATCACGTATTCATGTGTCTGGGTATTTCTCCTCAATAGAAAAGGCAAGTCAATATAGGAGACATCGCTCTCGATCTCATTCCAGCAGTACTTTTGGTACAGGTCTGGGAGATGACAAGTCAGAAATCTCTGAGCTCTACCCTAGCTTTTCTTGCTGCAGTGAAGTAACAAGACCATCTGATGAAGGAGGTACACACAACAGACACTTATGTCACTAGAGTGTTCCTAATGTATTTTGCACCTTTGCACAAACATTTAATTGGAGACATGATATTTAGTTTAGAAAGCTGTCTTTTACTTAAACCACTAATTTGCATTTGCATGTTATCTCCTGTGTGTGCATGTGTGTGTACGTGAGCATATGTGTTTCTTCACTGTTATCACTGCAAATGCATCTATAAGGACAGAATTGATCTTGGGATTTGTAATGTGAGTGTTTCACAGGAGTAGTACGTGATGAATCTGTATAGTCTCAGTAGAGTTTAGCATAATTTGTATCTGATTTTCATTAAGAGAGAAAAAATCAATCTATCATAATAGTTGAGTGACTGAGAGACCATTATGTATGTGTGGGCTTAAATATCAATATAAATGCATAGAATGAGTTAGATCTTACCAAAAAGAAATCAGTAATAAAATTTGGGATATGAGTTGTTTCTTTCCCCCAAATGGGAAATATTAGTCAGTGTTAATCTTTTTGCTCTACTTTATATACCCACCTTTTTCTTTCCTCCACTGAAGCTGGTGGATTGGAGATACAACTTCCAGTGGATTTCTTGGAGGTGCTAAACTGCTGAAAAAGCTGTTATTAAAGGATGGGGCAAATATTAGCCCTCTCTGTGGAAGCTGGGTGTTGAAGCAGTGAGAAAGATGTGGGGACTGAAGTCTGTAAGACCAACAAGAATACTCAGTTATATCTAGGAAAGCTGTCCTGTAGTACTTGGTTGTGTCAAACCACAGATATGGCCTTGGTGGTCAGGACACTGAGCAGAGGAAGAGACACTAGAGTTGAGTAGCAACACTTTACGGCTCTAACTCAGCATCAGTGACAAGAAGGGTATAGAATATAAGAAGAACTATCTTAAGGTGGTTTCTATTTCTTAAGCTAAAGATCATGCATTTAAATGATCTCTTTCTCCTATCTGTGAGAAAGTTCCGGAAGTGACTTTGGAATTAAGTGGTGGGCAGCTATGTGGCCATATTGTTGAGGTCTTTCTTATAAAATAGAGGATAGTCTGACTGTTAGGATAAACAATCAGTTCGTTTCCTCCAGGCAAAGGTAGAATGCTTTCTTCATTCACATTTGGTTTTCATGAACATGAATACATAAGCCTTCTCTAGCTTTGACTTTTTATCATTGTTTTAATCCATTAGATTGTCTCATCTTGCTTTGATTGCTTGATATTTTTATTCTCTGATGCGATTATTTCAGGCTTTCTTTACTTTCCAGCCTATTCACCAGTGGATTGGGCTATCAAAAGGTTTTCGTTGTTACATCTCTACTGTGTTACTTTGATTCAATTACAGAGACTTTTGTTTAAACTTTATCCAGTTGTGTTTTTGATTCTTGAATAGTATTGTTTGAAATGATCTTTATTGCCTCCGAGTATTGCATTAGTTCAACTTAATTTTCATGTGACACACAGTTTCCTTGGTGGAAATAATCCTGATGCTTTCTGCTGATTTCCCTCGGAGGTTTGCTTTCATCTTGGGGTTTGCTTTTAGTTCACTGGCTATGATATGGTCTGTCTCCCGTAATGCTTTGCATGTCCCTGGCCTCCCTTAACTTGCTGTTAGGGGTGGTGAGTGTCTCTGTGTGCTTGCAGTTGCTGCATTTGCAGTCTCAGCTAGCGTTTTTACCCTCCTCAGGTTGAACTTGTGTTCAGTTTGCCTCCAGGTGTTTTATGTGTTTCTATTTTCCTCTGGAGCATGAAAGGGAGGGTGAGGGGAATGAAAAACAGATGCACTTTTCAAAATAGACATTTTCAGTTTTTCGACCTTGTGAACTTTCCCCATTTTGCGGGGAAAGAATCCTATTGGAATGACCTTGGTCCTGCCTTCACTGACTGAAAACAAGTTTCTGAATTCCCCAGAGTTTAACCTGGCCTTGCTGTGCTGTGCTTGTAGTGCTCTGTTCCATGGCATTTGTCTTCCAAAGAGATTAGGTTGGAAGAGAAACTTCTGTATACCCTGGAACTCTTGGCCTGTTGTCCACAGGGTGTACCAATTAGGTGGCTATTTGGTATTCAGTGGTACCTGTAACTGCATCTGTTCAGTTGCCAGATACCTAATCTCTCCCCTATGTGTGGGATGCTGTGAAAAGGCATGAATAAAAAACAGGTAGTTCTTCAAAGAACTCATCAACTTCTGGTGCATGAATCAGATGCATAAAATCATTGTGCTCAGAATGGCATTGTGATGGAATATTGCTTCAGGTTATAGAGTTAGCCTAGCCAAGAAATGGATAAGGAATGTTTCAGGCTGAAGAATGGCAAAGGCATGCATAGCACATTGGTGTAGTTTGATGCCTTTTGGGCCTAGCCTCAGGGCGTTGTGGGTCTCAAAGATGGGTTTCTGAAGAACCTAAGAGCCAGAGCATGGGCGGCACTGAGACCCTCTGCAGACTCAAGGGTCAGCTGACTGTAACCTCAGCTTGCTTTCCTGAGTCTTTATGCTTCAGGAGATTTACTATTGTTTAGATCTAGAGATAAGTGGGCCTCTTCCTTGAAGGCCTAATCTACTCTGGGAGCTTTTCTAAAAATTCATTCTGTAGTAGATGAGTTAGATTCTGCCAAGAGATTTGATTCCTCAGGCCTTAAGAAAACAGGAGGGCTTCTTAACAGTCTTCTAGAGGGTCTGGTGATACAAAACAACATGGTGGATTTTACTGTGCACAGTATGATCTCTGTGATTATCAATGTTGGTCATTCATGTAAAAGAACAGAAACATCCAAACCAATGCACCTTGCTACTTTTAACAATGGCCAGATGCCAGACAAAGCATCTGACTGCAGGATGATTAGCAAGCATCTCACCCTCATGTCTGAAACCAGAATCTTTTTTCCTGTTTCTCTACCACCCTGACACCCTACTTGATCTTGTCTTAGTGTTGGCCATTTTAGCTAATGCTCATTTACCCTATTACTTGAGCAAAACCTTGAAATCAAATCCTCTCTTCCTTCTCATGCTACACGTAGAATCCATCTGTAAGACTGATGGTTGTCTCTGTCTTAAAAATGTATAGCTCCACATTTTCCACACCCAGCTTCTTTTCTGCCTCTGTCCCCCGAGAGCATCACCATCCTGTCTCATTGACCTGGTAGAGATCAGGTCCTGGACTGTGTAATTCCATTTATGTCTACACAAGTCTGGCATCACCCTACTGCCCAGACTCCCCAGTAACATTTCTGTTTTCCTGTAAGTACTTCTTCCCTCAGGGTTTTGGTTAGCCTACTTATACTATGCATCTATCTGTAGAAGTAGGAAGACAGAAAAGTCAAAGGGCCCAACAGGCTTCTGAAATCCCACCTTATATATCATGGCTTCTTTATCACCATGTTCAGGAGCCACAGAGGCTGAGTGGGGAGAGCTCAGTCAGCATGTAATTAGGGCAGGAAAGGGAGACAACACAAGAAGAGTCCCTCACAAGCTAGCTTGGGGCAAAGATCTTTGGGCTAGGTCCTCAATCCTCAGGACAACAGCCATCATTGAATGACAGATTAACCAGTCAAACAAAAAGAGAATATTACCCACAGGCATAGTGTGAGTAAAGAAAAAAACATGGATTTGTTTTGAAAGTGATAGATATGTGTTCACCAGGAGTGTCTGCAAATCCCTTTTAATCCAAATACTACCCACCAAGTCAAAGACTTTGCCTAGTGTTGGCATTCATTTTTCAGTTCATTTCTTCTTCCCACTGAAGTTTTAGGCTTTCTGACTTACACATGGCCACCTGCCCCTGCTTCAGGATTATTGGTTGTTTTTTTTTTTTTTTTTAAATCATGAGTATAATTTTAAAATGAAAAAAGGCACAGCAGTTTTCTAGAAAATTCACTCCTGGAGAAGAAAACCCTAATTTAGTGTTGGTGGAAATGTAGGTGGTGGTAGCCCTGATGGGGAGCAGTATGAAGCTCATTGCTATGCCACGCAATCTGGCAGCTGTCTTCCGAATGCACACCCAAAGAATGTGAAATAATCACCTCCTGAAACTGTCTGCATTTCCATGCTCCATGTGACATTGTTCACAGTAGCTAAGATATGGAAACAGGGGAAATATCAGTTGGCAAATAAATACAGAAAAGGAGAAATAAACCAGGGAATATTATCCAGCTTTAAAAAGGGAAATCTTGCCATTTGCCACAACACTTGGATGGATGTGAAGGGCAGTGTGCTGAGTGAAATAAACCAGACACAGACAAAAACATGGCAACATTTATCTTATATGTATTTTTTAAAATTAATAATGGGGCTTGAACTTGGAGCCTGGATGTTGTCCTTGAGCTCTTTTGCTCAAGGCTAGTGTGCTAGTGCTTTGAGCCACAGAGCCATTTCCAGTTTTCTGGTGGGTAATTAGAGATAAGAGTCTCATGGACTTTCCTGCCTGGGCTGGCTTTGAACCACAATCCTCACTTCTTAGCCTCCTGTGTGGATAGGATTATGGACATGAGCCACCAGAACCCTGCCTATAAAAAATATTTTTCAAAGAGTTCAAATTCTCAGAGATGGAGAATAAAGCTGCAGTTTCCAGGGATAGGAAGAGAGTGGAAGTTATTCAGAATGAACAAATCTAGAGAACTAGTGTATAACATGAAGACTCTAGTTAATAGAATTGTACTTGGGATTCCTGTTAATAAATAGTCATACTCTATTTATGCTCTTATATATATACAAGTGTGGGATGACAGATATGTTACTCTGCATCTTTCTTGCAATCATTTTTCTATCTCTATATATCCTCTAACATCATGTTTTAAACCTTAAATACACACAAGAATTAGTTTTTTTATTTATTATATATTTTTTCTTTTTATTATTATCTTAAAGTAGTTGCCTGAAAGAGTTGCCATTTAATAAACCAGTTTATGAATCCATCTTGATCACTGTCACCCCTTCTACATTCTCACCCATCCCTCCCTCCCCTTACTCTGAGTTTTGTAGGATTTGCATTGGATTCTTAAATTGCATTTTCTCCTCTTCTCTTCATTCATCTACTCCTCCTCTCACCTTGACCCCACTCACCCTTTTTTGAGTACCTGATTCCCGGTGGTTTATTTTGCTGAAATTTGATTTTGACTTTCTAAGGAATTAAAATATTTGAGTTCCCCCTTGAATCTACCATATTTCAGTTAGCACATTTGTATAACTTGCATATTACCTAATATTGACTTACAAATTTATAAGCGCAATCTAGCTTCCACATATAAGAGAAAACACACATC
Organism: Dipodomys spectabilis; assembly: GCF_019054845.1. Classification (NCBI taxonomy): domain Eukaryota; kingdom Metazoa; phylum Chordata; class Mammalia; order Rodentia; family Heteromyidae; genus Dipodomys; species Dipodomys spectabilis. Next base: position 11,860,482 of record NW_024870773.1, read on the forward strand.
CCTTGTTTCTCTGGGCCTGGCTTACTTCATCTAACATAATTTTTTCCAGATATTTCCATTTCTTTGCAAATGGTACACTATCATTCTAATGAATAAGTAAAATTCCTTTGTGTGTGTGTGTGTGTGTGTGTGTGTGTGTGTGTGTGTGTGTGTGTGTATACCACATTTTCTTGACCCATTCATCCATTGAGGGGCATTTGGACTGAAAACCAAACACACTTCAGATTTAGAGCTGTCCGTTTTCATGTAAAGTAAACATTGTGAGCTTTTCTATTTTAGGCGGTACTTTATTTTTATAATTGCTGATTAGTAACTTCAACCTCATCCCTCTCCTCAAATCCAATTTATTCCTAATCTGACTTTTCTAAAGAAAATACTTTCAAGTACTAAGTCTCAATTGTGTATGTGAATTATTTCAAGGTTGTCATTGACAAGTTTGTTAACTATCAAAAAAAAGTGGTGTTAATGGTCAACAGGAAAATGAATTACAATTCCTTTATAATGTGAAATCCAGTTAGCAGGCTATCACACGAGTATATTTAACCATCTGTCTGGCACATACAGTCTACAAAAAGCACATGTTATAAATTGTGTGAAAATTTGAGTTCTATTGTTACCCAAGAAAAAGTGTCAGGTTTGTGATTGAATTTGAACTCTTTAGAGGAACTCATATTTCTCATTCTCAGTAGGAATGGAATGAAAGAAACATCTTTAGCTTTCTCTTCTGAGTGTTAAGTTGGATACAGGATCAAATACTAATGAATAGCATTTGTCCCTGGAAGCACATGTGTCTTTCATTGATATGCCAATATCGAATCAAAGCGTCCTGGATGCCTATGAGGAAGAAACATCTGACACTTAAAGTAGCAAACAATAAAACATTTAAAGTGTATTTCCTGTGAGGCTGACAGGATTGGGAGAAACAGGTTTGAGTGCCAGAAAGGATATAAATGTGGCCATAGCATATGTGTACAGTGAGAAGACTTTTGGGAAAAAGCTTTATAAAATGCGAAGTGGCATGCATGTAAAGAGATTCTCTCAGTTTTCATCTTCTTGGCATGAAAATGGATACAGGAGCATTGAGTTTTATGCATCGAAATTTATGCCCAGGCTTGGATGGCTAACTGGATGTATATGTTTACATATCTATGAGACTTTAAAGGGGGATGATATTACCCCTGCAGTGACAAATTTCCCTACTTTTCTCCCACTTTCCATTTCAACATGGTGCCCATTGTCCTCTTAGGCTTCCATGCCTCAGGATTAGTGAGTCATGGGAATTGGAGCCTGGCATTATAGGACCTCTAAAATTTCCATGGTTGGAAATGATACCCTACCAGAAGTGGAAGTATTTTATTGCGTTTTAGTGTTTTTGTTTGGCCCTCATCTCAGTTTATCTGGGTTCTTTTCTTCTTGCCTTAGGGCCATGTTTCCCATTCTTTGTTCTCTACTTTAATCCCTGGCCTGCTCACAGTACATTTTCCAGACCTTCTAGTCCTTGCTGGTTCTTGATTGGTACCATACACTATCTGTTGGGCCCAAGTGTACTATTTGGCTGTCTGTCTTGCTTTTCCCTAGTTCCTATCTGCATATCCTTAAAAATTATACACATTTGATCATAATGGCTAGTTTCTGTGACTGTCCCTATCTAAAGTGACTCTTCATACCCCTTGTTTTTTCCAGTCCTAGCCCAACTAAGAGGGACTTCGTCGGATGCAGATGGTCAATTACACATTAATTTTCTCATACTTTTCCACTTTTACTTCATGTCAGGGACATGAACATTGAGCTGTGTTTCCATGTGGTGTTTCCTGTGGCTTGTTATTAAGGGTATCCAGTATAAAACTGTATTTGGGAATTCATGGATTGCATTAGTTCCTAAGAGTCTGTATTTTAATCCAAAAGTTCAAGAAAAATCAAGGATATAGTCCAGGCTTTATTCTTTTTAAAATGCATTATACACACATTGCCAGGTGCTGGTGGCTCCTGCCTGTAATCCTAGCCACTCAGAAAACTGAGGTCTGAGGATCCCAGTTCAAAGCCAAGCCAAGTAAGAAAGTCAGTGAAACTCTTATCTCCAGTTAACCACCCCAACATCACAAGTAGAGCTGTGGCACAAGTGGTTTGTTCCAGTCTTGAATGTAAAAGCTAAGAGACATTACCCAGGCCCTGACAATCCATCCCATGCATTGTCCAGTATTTATAGACTATTTTCTGTAATAGCATAATAAGAATTTCTTTCATCATGCTGGAATAACAGGTCTTCATAGAAAAGATCGATTCATCTAACATTGCAGTAGTATTCACTAAGGAAATTGGGGTTTGTTATAGGCTGGGGCTTTAGTCATGGTATAATTTGAGTCTGCAAGTTCCTCGTAGTAACTTGGGTTACACAGAGAAAATAGCATATTTGTATACCTATCATGCTTACATTCTCCATTGCTTTAATCTTATAAAACTGCCCCTCACCCCCACCACATAGTTCTTTTTAGGAAACTATATATCCATATGGTGCATTATTTCTTTTTTTTTTGTTCTGTTTTTGGGAATAGTGCACCCACACGGATGTATACACAGATGTACACCCTCTGGACTTGCTGCAACAAGAACATCATGAAAGACTGTAATTCTGGGAAGGAATTCATTTCTCTTCTGCAGTCATGATCCTGCTTATGTTGGTGGTTTGAATTTTTCTAGTCACAAATCAAGGACTCCTATTCTGTCTTAGATAACTGAAATGAGAAAAGAAAGCTTGAGAAGTCAGAAACATTGTGAGTTGAAATTCAGATCCTGCATCTAGGAGCCAATTGGTTATATTACTTTCAAACAGAGCAGTGGGATTTCTTACATTAGAAGATAACCTATTATACTTAAACCATACTATGCTGAGATCAGTTCTGTCAGAGAACATTCACAGAGTTATCTTTTTTTCCTAGAGAAAACCCACTTAGTGTTGGAATCAAAATGTACTGCTTTTCTGCACTCGTGGAACTAGTCAAATTTCACCGGCAAAGTCATTCAAATTAGAGCTAAGATATCTTAATAATATTGAGGAATATTTTGGAGATTTATGATAACATTCTAGAAGTACTTAAGCAAAAAGTGAGATTCTATATCAAAAACAACCAGAGAATACAGAGATGGAGGTATGAATACCTGCTTAGTAAGCATGAGATCCTACTTACTACGTAATAGTACATAAATGAAATATTAAATGTGATGTGTATATCTCTGTAATTTAGAAAGTACAAGGACTGTATACATTCTTTTGCAATTGACAAATGATAATCTTGAAATATCCAATTTAGTTAATTTTCACTTTAAGCAATTTTATCAACTTGATTATTTAAAAGTTGGGAAAAAATGATTAGATCATCTCCTGGATTTGCTTGCATTTGCAGCTAAATTCTTAATACTAAATTCTCAATACATCTTTGGTAACAGTGTTTTCATACCTCCTTGTTTTCATGCCCATTCAGAAGAAGGATGATTCTCAGGTAGTTCTGGACAAAGTGACCTTAAAGATTGTTAGGTGTCATCATTATGGGGGGTTCAAGTTACTCTAGGGGATGCCCTACTGAACATAGCCTGGAAGTTATGCACACAGGATACTGATCATTGCCCAACATAAAATACCGTGGTATTTGCAATGGGGAGAGGAAACAAGGCTCTCCGTTCCCTGTCTTTCTTCCTTCCCCTCTTCGTTATCCTTCCCTCCATCTTGCCAGAGACTTGGAAGACTCCAAAAGGACTCACATCCATCTAAAAGCCCAGAGTGGTACCACTTTATATGGTTTGAGTTTGCTTTTCCCAAAGTTCATTCCTTCCAGCGATGTTCTGGCACATTTTATCAACTACATTCACACACATAATTCCTGTTGCATTTATCCCTTGAGGCTGCCCGCCCATCTCTAAATCAAGGTCAACAGAGTACCCAATGCCTGTATGACAAGGCGTCTCCTCCAGCAATTAAACACCTTTCCTTTCGCTTTTCTCTTCATGTCACTTCTGTCTGCCTCTAGGAGGGGATCTGCTTGTCAGTCTTCTAATCAGGACCTCATCAGTCCTGGAAGCTTCTCTGCGCTCCAGATTGCAGTGCCTTTACACTTCTGGAATCCATAGTGGCTAAGTGGAAATTGATCTTACACTATCTTCTCATTTCTCCCACAATTATTTTGGTTTAGTGTAGTCAAAAGTTTGGGCAATGGACTCAGATTGTTGGCACTAAATCCTGGCTCCCACCTTGCTGTGATAATTTGACTGAATTACTTTATGTCACTGATCTGCATGTTCTCTCTGTGAAGTGAAGATTATGGTGAAAATTGCATTCACTAAATCAAGTGACGTGTTTAGTAAGGGCCAGACACATTGAGTAGGGGAACTGGATGCCCCAAATTGCCTGAGACTAAGGTGTTCCTGGGAAATCCGACCTTTAGCACTGAAATTAGGCAAGGCGATGTCAAGCTAAGTTGGTACTTCTACATGTAAGCATTTAATTTGTATTATGTAGCTTCTCTTGGGTGCATATCTTCTATCTTCTCAGCAGCAGAGTCTTATGGCACAGCTTTGCTCCACATTATCATTCACAGGGGTACATACCTGGCTTAATTAGTTTTACATATATTACATTTTCTTAAAAGAGACTGCAGAAAAGCTAAATCAAAGGTCAACAAAACCACCAGGAAATGAGTATTTGAAAGGGGTAAGATGGGGTCAAGGGGAGGTGGGTAGATGAAGAGAAGACAAGAGAAGAAAGGGAAGAAAACACAGTTGAAAATTCAATGCATATCCTACAAAATTAGGAAAAGTGAGGGAAGGGGACAGTTGGGAGGGAGGGATGAGAATATTCGAAGGTGTGACATGGACCAAGACCCACTGTGTTCATAAACTGCTTTGTTGAATGACAACTCCTTTGTACAACTACTTAAAGATAAAAATAATTGAAAGAAGAGACTGCAGGGTCGCACAATACTGATATTAATGTACCTAGCGTCAAAGAAATGTTCATTGAATGATTAAAGTAATAATTTTTGGGTATGTTTTATTTAGTGCCAGTCCTGGGGCTTGAAGCCAGGGCCTGGGCACTATCCTGAGCTTGTTTGTCTCAAGGCTATTACTCTACCACTTGAGCCATTATGCCACTTCCAGCTTTTTCTGGAAAGTCTCACAGTCTTTCCTGCCCATGCTGGCTTTGAACCATGATCCTCTGATCTCAGCCTCTTGAGTAGCTAGGATTACAGGCATGAGCCACCAGCACCCAGCTGATTTTTACCACAATAAAGAGATTTGCAATTTTAAATTAATGTTAGGATTAGAGAAGTCAGATGAAGAATATATTTCCTTTTGAACTATGTTGTAACTCCTCTGCACATCATCTTTACAATAACAATAAATATATTTTTAAAAAGAAATAAGAAAAAAAAGTTAATGAAATATTGCTATTATCACAGTTATATTACGTATTAAAGTATATATTACAGTAACAGTAATGAAATTTAGCTAAAAATAGAAAACACATAGATAACATGGGAGTATAGAAGGAGAAAACTAATGGCTAGGAACAGCATTGGGTTGAGAGATAACTTTCAAATTTGCATATATATCATTGCCTGGCTTGCTGTTCCTCTCATATGGTGACTAATTGTGCTATGATCACCCTCTCCCAACGTGGAGTCCAGGCCTGCTTGGTGTATTGTATACGCATTTGCTTAGTATGAGTCATTGAGTTCAATCATTGGTGCTGCCCCAAACAAAACAAAACAAACAAGCAAACAAAAGAAATGCAGTTGTGATAACTCATACCTGTAATTTCAGCTACTTGAGAAAGGATCATAATTCAAGGCCAGCCAGGCAAATGTTATATGACCTCAGCTTAATAATTTAACACTCTGTGTAGTGATTCAAGCTTATACTACCGGCTACATAAAGGACTAGTTAGGAGGTTCCATCGACCCTAAAGCAAGAAGGGCTACTAAAGGCATGGCTCAAGTGGCATAGCACTTGCCTAGCAAGTACAAGGCGCCTTGTCAAAAACCCAGTATTGCCAACAACAATAAGAAGACAAAACAAAAAACACCTTCCTCCTCCAAACAAACTAAAACCTAAAAATAAATCGATAAATAATAATTTGCCTTTGTCTTTTCTGCAGGGAAAAGGAAAAGCATTTTCTATACAGCTAAGAAATCTCTTAGGCTAAGAAGTGAATTCTTATTGAATTAGTTGTTGACAATGTGGATGTGGTTCTTATTCATGGAGTGTGGGGAGATTTATGCATCGTGGGCACTCATGGCTCTGCCATACAACTCAACGACATGTTTCAAAGCTGTTTGAACAAGACTGTCACGTTTTGGTTTGGCCTTACCAATCAGCAATTCTACCTCCCTTCTGCATGGTACAGATAACTCATTATTCAACAAGCACTTTCAAACATTACTCTCCTAAATGCCCTGTCTCTCAGCACTTCCCCTCTGATCATCTAAATAGACTCCTTCTAAAACTAAAGCACAAACAAAACCTTATTGAGGTCTTTGACATGCATTAGCTGCCAAAGCTTTTAAAGTGTTAGAAAATAATGACCATCTTTTCTTTGTACCCTGTACTCTTTATTGGAATATTTCTGAAGGATGATTTTCTCCATGTTCTGATTTAATAAATTGTAGGTCTCTGAGGTCTTCTGAGAAAGATTCTCGAATTATTTTCTCAATTAATGTTATATCTACAGTGAATAATGCCTTTTTTTTTTTAGCAAGTCGACTTGGGCCAGCTATTGTGGGGCCTTTTAAACTTGCTCCCTGTTTTAATTCTTGGAATCTATACTGTGCCTTCTAGCAAAGAACTTGTTGTGTTGCAGTATTGGTCTCTGGTTGGAAGTAATACAAAGTAGGGATCACAATTACTGGAGACAGTTGTGATAGTAAAGGAGCAATGTACAAAGCTCCATTGACAAAAGGGAGCTTAAACAATCCTTATTCTATTTCTCTGCCCCTCCCACCATCCCCCCAGACCCCGTGTGGGGACATCCTCCATCTTGGATTTCTTCCCTCTTGATTCACTTACTTTAATCTTTACCTATTAAAACACATGCCTGCCCTTTTCTAGTTTCTGTTTTTTTTTTTTAAATTCTGTTAAAAAATGTTACTTTTAACCAAATGCAAGTAGCTCATACCTGTAAGCCTAGCGTATTAGGAAGCTGAGATTGAAGGATTATAATTCGTAGCCAACCCAGGTAGAAAATTCTCAAGACTCTCTCCCTAATTAGCCAGCAAAAAATTAGACTGGAAGTATATCTCAAGTGGTCATGTACCAGTTGTGGAACAAGTGTGAGACCCTGTGTTCAAGCCTCAGTACTGGTAAAAATAAAATCAGAAACAAGAAGGAAAAACGTTGTCTTTTTACTTTTTTCATCTTGTGTTTGAGCAAAAAGCTCACACCATGGTTCCACCTTAACTATTCACTTCTTCATTTTAGTTTTATCTTCTTCTCCATTTAAGAACAAACTTTTAATAGAGGATATTAGGATTGGCTGTTTGTGAAAGACCTTTATTGTGCAGCAGAAGAGATATTTTTTTTTTTTTTGTGAAAATTCCGTACAGAGGGGTTACAATTACATGGGCAAGATAATGAGTACATTTCTTATCAAGCATTGTAGCCTCCTCCTTTGTTTCCCCTTCCCATCCTTTCCCCCCCTTCCTCCCCCCACCCCCCGCCAAAGTTGTAAAGTTCGTTTTTTGACATAACAACTTGTACATCTGCTTGTTGCAATGGGTCCACCTGTATCCCTATTGAAACAATTTGTTTTTCCCCTTCCCCTCCACAAATCATACCAACATCAAATACAGTGAAAGCAGGGGTTATACCGTGGGGGAGGGACATACTAAACAACATAGAAATCATCTTATAAATATGTTAGAAACAGTTGCATGAAAGAAAAAAAATTGAATACTTATCTTGGGGTTCATTCCCCTACCATCACCTTATCTGACTGTTTTTCTGGTTGACTCAGATATACACTAGTTATTGCAAATAAGGGAAACCATGGGACCTATGTTTCTTTGGGCTTGGCTTACTTCACTTAATATAATTTTTTTCCAAGTCTTTCCATTTCCTAACAAATGGGGCAATATCATTCTTTCTGATGGAGGCATAGAATTCCATTGTGTATATATACCACATTTTCTTGATCCATTCATCTACTGAGGGGCATCTGGGTTGGTTCCATCTCTTAGCTATGGTAAATAATGCTGCAATAAACGTAGTTGTGCTGGTAGCTTTAGTGTGGTCTTGTTTGTAAACATTTGGGTAGATGCCCAAAAGTGGGATTGCTGGGTCATAGAGGAGCTCTATGTGGAGTCTTTTGAGGAACCTCCATACTACTTTCCAAAGTGGTTGAACAAGTTTACACTCCCACCAACAATGCAGTAAGGTTCCCTTCTGTCCACATTCCCTCCAGCATCTGTTGTTATTAGAGTTCTTGATTTTTGCCATTCTAACTGGGGTGAGGTGGTATCTCGATGTTGTTTTGATTCGCATTTCTTTTATGGCCAGAGAAGTTGAGCATTTCTTCATATGTCTATTGGCTATCCTTCTTTCCTCTTCAGAGAAGTTCTCTCTAAGTCTCTAGCCCACTTATTTATTGGGCAGTTGTTTCTTTGAGGATTTGTTGTTGGGGGATTTAATTTTTTTGAGTTCCAGGTATATTTTAGATATGACCCTTGTCGATTATATGACTAGTGGAGATCTTCTCCCAATCCGTGGGCTTTCTATTGATCTTGCTAGCTATGTCCTTTGCCATGCAGAAGCTCTGCAATTTCATGCAATCCCATTTGTTCAGCCTTTCTTTGATTTGTTGTGTTTCTGAGTCTCTATTTAGAAAATTTAGGCCTGTGCCAAGGAGACGTAGGGTTTCTCATATTCTATCCTGTAGACATGTTGGTATTATAAGCATCATAGGTCATTCCAAATAGAGCTTGAAATGTGTGTTACTTTGGTCCACTTCTGGCCCTTGGATCAATAAGTCTCAGCAATGTGAAATGAAAGTTGTATTGCACTTCTGTGTTTTGTTATTGCCTTAGGATAACAAAACCTTTTGAAAAAATTTAATGTTATGGAAATAAAAACAAACCCTCAAACTCGGTGGTTAGAAAAACTATTGAACTTTTATCATCATCCATCAGAACTTACACTGATGAAGTCTGACTACTGATTTAATAAAAGAGCACTGTGTCCTTTTCTCTATAAGATGTCCTCAATTGTTGCAAAGTTAGCCTAACATCTTGCTTTTGCAAGAACAGTTTGAAGTCTAAATTTCATGGAAGAAATCTCATAGAAGAGAAGTTAGCTTTCAATTGAGTTTATCAGAACCTGGATTTTTCAAAGCTATCACTGTAAATTTCCTTTTGCTTGTTTTGTCCAAGTTTCAAAAAATTATGCTTCTTAATCATCATTCTTCATTATTAATATTCATGTCTCTTTTAAAATTGGTGTTCACTTTTACTGAATTGTTTCCTCTGGGCTCTTAGTTATGGTTTTCATATCCCTAATAGGAACCTCCTAAAAATTCTTATATTACACCAGGTATAAAGTAGATAGCAAGGTTGTCTAGCCTCGGTGGAACTTTGGTTAAGTAATTCAGGGAAATGAGATGGTGAAACGTGATGAGAGACCATGGGTACTGAATGCACTGTACTTATTGTGCAGTGGCCGCTTCTCAACTCCCTACCCTGATTTCCACTGCACACCTGCTTTGGACCAACATCTTCTTACCTTTTCTTATTCAATTGGCAGTAGCTACTGAATCTCTCTGAAGGGTGGATTTGAGCGCTTGAACACATTAAAAAATACCCAACTTTTGCCGGGCGCTGGTGGCTCACGCCTGTAAACCTAGTTACTCAGGAGGCTGAGGTCTGAGGATCACGGTTCACAGCCAGCCTGGGAAGGAAAATCCATGAGACTCTTATCTCCAATTAATCACCAGAAAACCGGAAGTGGACCTGTGGCTCAAAGTGGTAGGTTGCTAGCCTTGAGTGAAAAAGCTCAGGGGCAGCACCTAAGACCTGAGTTCAAGCTCCATGACTGACAAAAAAATAAAACCCAAGAAACCAAAACAGATTCCAAAGGCCCAAGAGAGAAGAATGATAAGTAACATTCTTCAGTTATCAATACTTATGGGCACAAAATTGGGATAGTGCTGTACAAATGAAAGCATAAAGATATCACAGACTCTGGGACTGCATAATTTCATTGTCCTTTTCTGAAAGATTTTCCCCCCAACCTATTTTAAGCCCTTTGTACTTAACTTAATACATAAAAATGTAAGATTCATAGTATTGGTTAGAATTCGTTTATTTTCCTTTAAACAAATGAATAGAGACATTTGTATTCTTTGAAATTTTTAAATAGACTCAAATTAATTAATGGAGAAATGACTAGTTTCAATGGTTAGAAACAAGCTTAGGACTAGCAATGTAGGGTATATGGCCCAAAGCATTGATCTAGGCATTTAATTGGAAAAGCCCTGCACATCCAGTCATTTTTGTTTAATTGGGGAAAGGGCCAGTGGCTGAAGCCCATTGTGACTCTGGGAGAGCAAGCATGCTGTCATTCCTGTCGTGCTGGTATGCCTTGAACTTGGTGGACAGCCATGACTTCTCATAGAGGTCAGGGAGACTTACTCTGTGACTGCAGTGTACTCAGCTTCATATGAGCGCATGAGTGTTTTGAGTTGAAGGAGAGAATAAGAGAAGGATCAGCACTTCTAGCATCTCATACAGAAAAGCCCCTTCCACTCAGCTGGAACAACATAGATATTTATGAAAATTTCATTATTTCTTCCTTCATGAGTGGCTTTCAAAAATATCCTTGACATCTCTTGACATTAAATATTTAATTGAGTTGGTAATTTTAAAATACAGCTGTTTTCAGAAGCGTTTGATGTTTAATCATGGTTTAATAATGAAAATACATTCCAACCCAGTAAAGGTATTGGGAAATTCTCTTTAATGCCATATAAAAACAGAAAATAAAATTTGTAACAACATTGTAATATAAATGCACTCAAGAACTACTAGATGAAGGTCCCATTCAACCTAATGTCATTATTAATCAGGACAACACAGTAATGTATTATAACTTTCTGATTATTAAACTATTTTAAAATATTGATGATCATTAGTGTAAGTTGCCATTTACTAAATATTAACTGTTTATAACACTCAAGAATTTAATCTGCTTCTTTCATCATAAAACTGTCCTGAATAAATCAATCAGTTATAAGTAAACAAATTGTCAAACTATTATGGACTTAATAGTACATGAATTATACAGCTTTAATGAATTATATAATTATTCAAAATGTAATAAAGGGTATACTACTAAATTACCTTTTGCTTATAGCTCATGTTTCTGGTTATGAATGCTAAAACATAGAAACAAACATCCAAGTATACATGATTTTTGATTGTGTGTGTGTGCTTAATCTAGCTTTCTTGTTGGTTTCTGAGGAAATCAGAGTTTAGTATAACAGAAATTATGTCTTTTGAATGTCTTAATTAGAAGTAAGGATGTCACAGCTGAATGAACACCATTTTTGTTTTTATTGTTAACATGGAAAGCTGGTTATGAAATTCTTTGAGTGGTCTATTTTGTTAGATTTTAATGAAAAAATACCCTGAACTCATTTACTTAGTCTTCATTATAATCAAAATGAAAAGTAGAATTCTTATGCTCCAATCAAGTTTTCTTCAACAGGTACAGACTTTTCATTGACTGTTGAACAAAATATATTTCTAAAGGAAGGTTCTGTTTACCATCTTTGTTAACACTCAGTTAACTGCCACTAAATACCCATTATGTAATGATAAGCACTCTGTGTAAACAGCGATATTTTCTCACTGATTGGGAAATCCAATTAAATCTCTTTCAACTCCAGTTTATACTTTAGCAAATGTCTTAGAAGAACGATGTGGATAAAACAACCCATGACTGGGATTTTTTTTTTTTATTTTGTTGCATTGTTTGGTTGTGTTGTTTTTATGTAACATCTATAATAGGGCAATAAAATTATTTGTAAAAATAGAACTGCATGATAAATGGATTTTCTATCATGTCTTTAATTACTGTGACTTGGACTAATATAGTGCTTGTTTGCAGTAGAGTTCCTCACATTCCAACTGCTGCTGAAGAGGTAGAAGCCTGGCAGCATGGCTTCATGGTGAAGGGATGGGAAGGATTACTAGGAGGCAATTTTAAGGACTCTATGTGTGTATGTTCTGTATGCAGCACCTGTCCTTCCTGGAGCTTATCAGCAGAGCCATTCCCAAGGCTATGGGTACATGCATCAGACCAGTATGTCATCCATGAGGTCAATGCAGCACTCACCAAATCTAGTAAGTATGGGTTTGAAATGTTCCTTTAGGCCAGAAGTATAGCTCAGTGGTAGAGCACTTGCTTAGAGCTCTGAGTTCAATCTCCAGCACTGGGGGGAAAAAGTGTCCTTTCTTGTCTCATCTTCCCATTTTGCCACAAGAATGTAAGTACATGTAGCATACTGCTGAATTGCCATTGACTGTTTTGTCTAGGGATAAGTGATTGCCTGTTGCTATTTATATAGCCTCTTCAGAAGAAGTAAAAACCTTACAGGGGTGAAGAGTCGAGAAAAGAAAATATTAATAAGAATTAAACCAAACAATAAGAAGTATAAGACATATTCTAGTACATTTTTTATGATCGGTGTTAGCCAACTATGATTTTAATTTTGCTCTACAAAGCTTCAGATATTTGATGGATGCTAGTCATATGGTCTACAGAAGTCTAAATGTTCTCAACACAAAAGTATGATGGATTTCTGAGGTGGTAGATCTGCTCATTACCTGACTGATCATTACCCATTGCATACATGTATTGAGGTGCTACATTATACCCCGTAAATTTGTGCAATTACTGTGCGCCTATTAAAATATTAATAAACTATCCATTTTAAAATATCAAATTCCCTTCATAGGAAATCTTGAAATACTGATTTATTCCTTCAGTGTCATATTTGAAAGCAACCCATGGAAACATCTAGTCTCATTATGTTTTGCTTCTCCTGGCTCTGTCCTGGCCCTTGGCTTTTATTGAACACTTAGATATAAATGACTCTTCACAACTGTAAAGTATCTTCAATGACTCCAAGGCTCTTTTTGTTCTAGCCACTTTCCTCAGTCAACAAATACTCTTGCCTCTGAGACTCACTGATGGTTAATATTAGCTAAATTCTTAGCCTTCATAATAACCAGTGTAGGAAAATTCAATTAAAATTTTCTCATTACAAGATTTTAAAAAATAAGTACTTCAACATTCAGAACGTTTATATATACATATATATTGCCTTTTTAAAGGTCACTGTGATAGGTGAAACTATCAAGCATATTATGATTTTTTAATTCTGTCTTGCATATTTTAAGAGGAAACAAGGATTATGGATATCTGTTTAGGAAACAGTCATTTTTCAATGCTTGGAGGACCAGGGACTAAGAGCCAATGGGATTGGGACCTGTCTGTCAGTATGGCAGGTCTTATTCTCTGAAGAATATGAGACGGGAGAATCGACTAATCTAAGCTTTCTTGAGTGAATCTGAAGCCTCAGTGGGGGTATGAGGAAAGGCTGACTTTGCTATTTTAAAGTGGAGTCGTTGTCAGATGAGCCATTGTATGTATTCTTTTCATCATTCTCTTTCCTACCAATTCTAAAGTATGCCCTTATTTGTACTCTAACACTCCAATACTATCTCTTTTCTTGACTAAAATGAAACTTGAGATCAGGACAGTGAGATGCGAGGCTCTGGTTGAACAGATTTCCAAAAATAGACCTGCTTTAAAAACCTTCCAGATGTTTGATCCTGTGTTGATTTACCGGAACTGGAACTGGTCACGGTGACTATGTTGATAGTCAACGACCCAATCCTTTCTTTCTTTTCTCAGAGGACCTACCGAGCCATGTACGACTACAGTGCCCAGGATGAAGATGAGGTCTCCTTCCGGGATGGTGACTACATCGTCAATGTGCAGCCCATTGATGACGGCTGGATGTACGGCACCGTGCAGAGGACGGGGAGGACGGGCATGCTCCCGGCGAATTACATCGAGTTTGTGAATTAATTCTTCCCTCTTGCCCTTTGAGCTTTATTCTAATGTATTCTACACTTAATCTTTTTAAAAGATAGAAAATACTTTTAAGACAACTTGGCAATTATTTTACAATAACATACACCCTTCCTTTGACAACTAGACACGCAGGTACCAGGAAAAAGGAATGACTTCTGGACTGAAAAACAGCAGCATTTTCAGTAATTCCTGTAAATCATTAGGTCTGGAGACCTGGTGCTGCTAATTGTGTTTGTGGTTTCCTTTGATTGGCTATTGAACCCTTCTGGGAAATGTATTTTTGTAGACTTTAATAGAGATGTTGACTGTCCCCTCAATGTAACACGTGTATGAATCTTCATAGCTGTCACTACAAGTCACTGAAATCCAAATCTCTTAACTCAGTAACACAGCTGATAACTAAAAAAAAAACAAAAACAAAAACTGTTGAGCTTTTGGCTCATTAGGCAATTTCTAACACTGGTAAAAATTGCCTAATCTAATAAATATAAGCAATGGCAGAATGAGTCTGGGTAAAATTATATTGACTGATGGCCTTAGGGGACCAAACAGGAAATATCCTTGTTCCCTAGGCCAACTGGGTCTATTTCTTTCTCATCTGTACCACAGTGTATCCTATTCTCCACTTACATTCTGTGGATCGAAACACATGCTTGGTTCCACAGAATGTTAAGACCAAATAACTTCACAGCTATTCTTGCAAAGGGCAAAAATTGATGTCATCTGTATTATTTCCCTAGTAGCCTTTGCCCTGTTGCATGTCACGTGGGTTCAAGCTTCTGTAACATAGGCAGTTTCCTTGCCTGTTGCTGTTATTAATGCCAGCAGTGTGGCTCCTATCTCCAAGCCCTTTCCTCTAGTTGCCAGCTCATCAGGAAAACCTATTTTGAAAAGTTGCTTGAGATTTTCCTGCTGTATTGCACTCTAGTTTTGAAGGACTAACACTTTAGAAGAAATACACATATACTCTAGTAAATAAGTGATTTAGGTATTTACTGAAGAGTTTTTGTTGACTTCTTGCCGCCGTTGATTTAAAAGTGAAGGAAAGATCATAAAACCCAGTGATAAAATGAGATACAGAACATACTGGTCACAACTTGGGTAAACACAAGTTGAGTCCACAGGAAGTTGGCACCACTGTTTTCTTTTGGAAAACAGTATTGGGACTCTGGAAGAGAAATCTAGCCACTAAAGACTAGTGAATGAAGAAACTTCCTTTCCATTTTCTGGTTTTTGTTTCTAAAGCATCTTTAGGGGATGAGATAGGAATATCAGCAGAGATTGCCCAGTTTAGACTCAAAGGCCATTCACACACACACGCGCGCGCACACACACACACACACACACACACACACACAGAGAAAAGAAATGGTTGTTGTGTTTTGAGTGTCTTTGTAATCATCTGGTGGATTTCCAGCCACATGTATACACATTCAGTCCTTGCTTGTAAAATGTCACCCCCATTTTTTCCTGATGTCCCATGGCAACTCTGCTGCCATTCTGATTGTGCCCTGTATCATGACTTACAGCAGGGTAGCATTTATGAAGGATGTGATTATAGCAATGCACTGAGAAAAGCAGTTACAAAAATGCACTAAGATGTAGGGATCTTGGAGATATCTACTGTTTATGATATATTCAAGAAAACATGATATATGTTTATGATATATTCATAAAACATCCTGCAAAACACTTCCTATTGAAAGGTAACTAATCCAAAAGCCATTCACATTTTTGAACAGTTAGTACATACTGTTGAATATCTTTAGTTTCAGATATTAGGTTAACACAGCAAAAGAAGCTTTATTACACTTAGCTGTGGCTATATGAAATTGAAAAGACAAAAATTTAGGGGAATAACTAGTATTTTTGGAAAGGGTTTAACAAATTACAGCATACTAAGCCTAGCCCATTTCCATCATTTAAAAGACTAGTGGTGACTGAATCGATTGACTCCGTATTTAATGCTTGCACACAGACTTACAAATTGAACTTGTAATAAGTTTGCAAAAATCTGTGCATCCTAAACAAGGACAGTAAGTCTGCTCACTTTTGGTTAAGTATGTCTTTCTGTTTCCCCAAACTATTTTCTTGTGTGTGTGTGTGTGTGTGTGTGTGTGTGTGTGTGTGTGTGTGTGTGTATGTGTTTCTTTATAAAAAGAGTAGTTGTTGATTAAAATTTGGACTAATTATAGGACAGGTACAATTTTTGACAAATAGAACATGTATAGGAAGCTCAAAAGAAGCCAATTTGTAATTAGGAAACTTAACATAAAGTAGCAGTTGATATTTCATGCTTTTTCTCATTAGCTGATTTCAAGATCACATTCACTGGATATCAGAGTCGCCACACATTTAGGAAATAAGTATCCTAAAACCTTAAGTAAGCTTCATATAAATGCAAAGCAAGATGTTTCTGCTTCATGACTTGTGGGATTAATAGCAGACCAGAATTCAACTAGGAGGCACTTATTTTTAAATAAAGACAGGCTGAACAGGACATTGCATGTTCTGGAGGCTGCAAGTTTGATAGTGTTGGTGTTGTTTCTAATACTTGTCAGGACATTAAATATCTCAGCAAAATAAAGGAAACAGATGCGTCATACCAAAGTCAGCATCACTTAACATATAAAGATATTCTTGAACACCTTTTCACTTTCCAAATGCCTCCTGTCCAACTTCACTTTGGCTATTGCATACATAACAGATAAAGCATACATAACACTGACAGCTAAGGAAGAATTTGAAGACAAGCCTTTTAGAAATTGAAGTTAAAGAAGACTATGTAAATGCCAAGCAGAGGTCACGCACCTGCTTCTGAAATTCGATACGTTCTCCTGTCTGACCAAAGCACAAAAAAGGAGTTTGGCACACTTTTAAAAGGTTCTGAATACAAAACTGTGCGTGGATCATATTACTGTTAAAGCAAGCATAGCAACAGAATATGTTGCTTTTCTTGTAAGCTTTTGTAGTAGAAGTTTTTTTAAAAAAACGAATTCTTGTTCTCTAGAAAGCTTTCTATTTCTAATTTATGGCAAAATAAATTCTTTGTGTCCTGTTACAGTTTGCACATCTGCAGTGTAGCCCAGTTTGAAGTCTTTATCTGGTGTGGGCTCTCCATGAAACCCCTAGATCTTGCCATGCCTTCCATCCTCCATAGACCATACAAGAATTTGAAGCACAATTTCCATAAGCATCTTGCATGAATGCTGATGAAGTGAGGCAGCCCCTTTCTTGCTACTTGGTACATTGCTTGAAGATGACGAAGATGCACTTTTGCCAGTTTTAGTACAGTCTTCCTTTCCCTCACCTTCTCTGTACTAAAGTTTAGAATGCTCTAAGAATTAGAAAGATTTTTTTCAAAACAGAAATTGAAGAGGTGCCCTTCCTTTTTTTAGTTTCTTCTATCTTTAGTGGAATGTATTCAGTGAAAAGAGAAAGACAATGGCTGTGATCTTAAATAGCATACCCCTATTAAACTGGATAGAGTTTATACCAAACTTATGATATAGGTAGATCAAAAAGCAGGTGCCTTTTTAATTAACCTTTTTATCATTATGGTCTTGGAAAGAAAACCAAGCAAGCAAGCTTCTGCCTATCCTAGAGTGATATTTTATTATACATAATTGGTATTTTTGTGGTGGGAAGGTGAGATTCCCTTGACAGGTATTATAGGTGATAACTGATTGTATTTTCCCTCTTAAAGATTTAAGGCTTTAGAAAATGTGGACTTCTTCCATCTATTTCTGGAAGGTTCTTTGGGGATTTATATATAGTTGACATGTATAAATAGTAACTTTAGGAATGGAATTTAAAGTACCTATTCTAAGATAGAATTATTGTGTTAATGAGGCTGAATTCACCTACATAAATGAGCTTTACTTTATGTTAATTATACGTTAGCTTTTGCTTCTTATAATCTGAGATGTGGCTAGATAGTGATTGTGTTGGGTCACATGGCCAATGACAATATATCTTTAGTTAAATAGGAAGCTATGTAAACGAACTTAAGGGTGCTAAAATGGAAGTGTTTTTCTGAAGTGTTCACGCCCATTAGGACTGTTTTTAAGCATCTAACTGTCAACTATTGGAAATTAAAAAAAAAAAAAAAAAGCCAAGGCATCATATGAGGCTATGTGAATGTCATCTCAAGATGCTTACACTATTAGATCCCACAGGTCTGGATGGATCCATGGGCAGATTTCCTTCCCAGTTGTCTCTCTGACTTCAGTATATTCATGGAAACTTTATCTGCTTTTTTGTGTTTGCTATATAGTATCCAGTTTGCATAGTGTATACATTACTGTAATCCAGTTGCTGTTAAGAATGATTTGCTTTCCAGGAGAAAGGGACATCTGCATTGCAGTCCCATTCTTTTGTGTTCGTACAATGAACTGCTGAACATTTTGGAAGCAGCACCCAGTGTGTAGCAGGCATGATGTGCATAGAACTGTTGGTATTTGGCCAATGATAAAACTGCAAATTTGAATCATTGTAAAGTCTGACTCTGTTTACTTCCAAATATGTAGAACTGTGCTTGATGCTTAATTTCTAAAACCGTATGAGCTGGGAGAGCTTACCAGTTTTGAAGGGAACACTTAATGTTTTTCAAAGGAATGGGGCTTACAGAATGATACGATGTGATGAATAGAATGTGGCTTTTGTTATGCAAATTGTTAACACCAGCTATTAAAATATATTTTAGTAGAAATGCTTTAATTCATTTTTTCCCCTCTACACTGTGAATCTTTAAGCCTTGGTAGATAAGAGGAACGAACATTGTACCACACAAAGTACTAACCTATGCAAACGAGTTTATGTGTTAGTAGATGTCACAGTAAGTGTCGGGTAATACATTATCCTCATATAAAATACAGTGGTTGGGCACTAAAATAACACAGGAAGCCTAACACCTCACGTATTCCCTGTATTCACTAACAAACTCTTCAAGGCTACCATTGTCATTACTGTTTGTACTGAAGTAGAAGCAAATCACTGATTTATCTACCTAAAAATGACTTAAATGGGTGTGTCAGTTGTGGCTTTCCTATGGTATGTGCAAGTATTCACCATGAGAGATCTGAGCTCCCCCAGAGACTCTCTTCAGGGACTTTACATTGTGTGTCCTCCTTCCATTACAACACATTCACTCCCTATCTCTATACATTTGGTTTGTTAAATAAATGCAGGATTTAACAGAATGATTCTATTTCTTGGCTCTCAATGTGGTTTCTTAGAGGACAGGTCATTACCCACAGGTGACATACCCTCCTAATACCCTGAATACTAGATTTATCAAAGATATGCCCGGGTTCCAGTGCATTTATATTGGGGATTCATTCACAATGTCTTCTCCTTTCTCCTGAATTAATTGTGTATGAACTGCTAACAATATGATGCCTTTTCAAGCTCGGTGTCTTTCTGATTTTATATCAAAGTGCTTCAATAAAGCATCATTGTAGTTCACTTCTTTCAAGATTAAATTCTTCACATGCCCTCAGTACTACAATTCTAATTTTCGTACATTTATAAGATGAAAGAAACAGCTTGGAGCACAAAACAGAAATGCACAATTTGAGTACATGAAATGGGAGGGTACTCAGATTTTTCAGCTAAGAATGGCTCATTTATCTTAAAGCATAATTGCTTTTCCCCTTGATTTTCCCATTATTGGAAATGTGAACTAGTTCCTAGTTTGGGTCTCATATATGCTTCACTAGGTTGGATCTGACCTTTATCGTATTATTTTGTAAAAGTCCCTCTTTGGTGCACAACTGTACAATGCTAAACGTTGCAGACAAAAACCTCATAGAATAAACACTAAATTCTACCCCATTTGAATTTTCTGGGTTACTATTTTAAATTCTAGAAGTATGAATTTGATATTTTATGGTATCATTAAACATTCTCATAATATTTGAAAAGACAAAATAACAATAGTTGTTTGTGTACTTAAGAATTCACTATTCTTCTCTTCCTTCAAAACTTTGTATTACATTCATACTTACAAATTTACTTTTAGAAACTGGGCTACAAAAGACATGGATACTTTTTTTCTGACTTTAAATAATTTAGACATTAAATACACTAGGCTGGTAATTTTATTATCTTAATTTTCAAATTTGTGGAATTAGTTTTTTAGATAACTAGAGCATTGTAAAAGAAATACTCAGACATTTAAAAAAAACCCAAGAAGATTAGATGAAAAGGAAGTTTTGTTCCTTTCTTGGTATAATCTGCTTCTTTGACATAGAGTGATTGAAAAAGAGTTTTGTGATAGCAGAAAGCTGGGTAGGGTCCAAGGGTGAACTGCTACTTGTTTTTTCTGTAGTACCAAGCAAAATTCTCATGCCTTTGTCTATTATGTGTTTGAGCGCAGTAAGGCTTAGATGAAAATGAAGAATGAGAAATGGGTTTAAAAGGTGAAAAGTCAAACTGAGAAACAAGGGTCCAGTTGCTGATCTTGTACTTATGCCACAGCATTAAAAAAAATCTTTGTTGCTTTCATGTTATTTCAATTTAATTTTTCAGTACCAAGCATGAAAGAGAATAAGAGACCAAACTAGAGAAATGAGCAAATGTGAACTCCTGTTACTCTACTTGAGAAAACAGAACTTTCCCCTACTCCAGCCTTGGTTTACCTGATTGTTCTTTCCATGAACTAGTTTCCTGTTCTTGACCTTGGTTAGCCACACTTATTTTCCCAGGAGTTTCTGTCCAAGGCTATGTGGCCCCAATCAATGTTTGTTCTAAGTGGATAACTATGTTATCACTTATTCTGTACAGCTGTCTAGATCCTCAGGGTGACCCAGCCTCTTGCGTCACAAGCACTTTGCCTGTTAGGGAGGAAAATGACTAAATCTCCTCTGTGCTCAGTAGATAGAGTGAGCTGGCAAACTGGTGATATGATTAGGAACTGCGAGACCTCGAGAAAGAAGTCTACAGGAAGCATAAGGTATGAGAGAGCAGAAAGGATGTTGAAGAACAAAGCCCTGGGACAGGGAAGAGGCTTTGAGGCAGCGGTGTGAAGAGGAGTATAGACAGAGGCTGAATCTAGAGTGATTATATTATATTGTCTCCTTTTCAGAGACACCCACTTTTGCTGCCAAGGGAGTGTCCCTACCCCACCCCAAGTATGGAAGGGATGGGACCACCTGTGTGAGTTTACCTGTTCTGGAAGGGTGGTAACCTGTTCTTGAGTGCCAACAGGGCCTTTTGGTGAAGCAAGCCCTATGTTTCTTTCTACCATTACATGCCAACCTTCCATTTCTTTAGATGTGTTTGAGTGACTGTGGGCCTTGTTAACATATGAGTTTGATCACAGCACCCAAACACATCCATCATCACGAACTACAGGGTTCATATTGTCATACCTACAGGTACAATAACTGGGTAACTCATCTGGACAAGGAGCAATATACATGGATGATGGAAACATTGTATAATGTGCTTCCCAGGGCAAGACAGAGAGATAGCAAATGGGATGGAAAGACCAATTGCATCATCATATCACAATTGAAATGTCACATGGATTGACCTTTAGGTTTTTGGTTTTGGTTTTGGTTGCCTTAAGTTTTATTGTCTTCATATATACATACATATATATATATATATATATATATATATATGTCTTAGTGAAATCACTTTAGTAGTAGTTAACATGGGCCTTTCTAGCCTTATGAATGGTAGCAATAATGAATACCAAAATGAATTTAACTTCTATTAGTAGGTAGGAGTTTAGGGGTTTAGAGAATGTTCCCATTGATTTCTAAATTTTGGCAAAGAAGAGTGGAATGGCTGGGGCCACCTTAAGAGCAAGACATAGGATCTAGTGTCATCGGAGGGAAGCTTGAATTGTTTGCAGACTTTTATTAGAAAATGATTCTCCAAGGCTTACTCAGTGATAGCTCTTGATTAAAGTGGGAGAAACAGTCACTTTAATTTAGCCACGACACATTTACTTCTTCAGCATTTAGTCTATCCAAGCAATGGAGCAAAGGAACATTCCTCTTCAGGTGTTCTTATTGGTAGGGGAAGACTGATAACAAGCTGCTAATTATGTGTTTCGGCAATCAGTCGCTTAATTATGATGTCAGGTGTCATGGAAGGAGAGCCTAGGGTGTTGTGAGCTCTTGGAGCTGGGGAGGGGTGAGGCATAGACTCAGGAGGAATAGTGTGGAAGCCATTGTTTGAACCGACTTCCGAGTACGGTGTGGAAAAAAGCCCCAAGTCCATCTTAGATCTGCATACCAGGGAAGAACCCAGTTACTGGTAGGAAGTAACAGAAATACTCCAGCCCTCTGTTAATATTTTAAATTCAATGGCGTGGGCAGGTTTTCATATTTTTAATAAAATTGAAATGCTGATGAAAAAAAGGCAGTATGTATGAGCATGACCTTTGTGTTATAACACTGCTTTATTCTAATTATGACCCATTTTACTTAAAAAAAAAAGAAGCAGTAAGCTGCAGAATGAATTATATAAGCAAAATTTCAACATCTGCAGAATGATGATGTCTTCTCTGGAGTTTCTTGTGTCTTTATTTCCTCTCCTAGTGTTTTTAAACATGTACGCCTCCTGGGGCTCATTGCCATAATGTCTACAGCATGGTCATTGTTTAAGATGCTCTCCTGTCCTGTTTGGATTTCTCAGGTTCAAGGACTGCCATTTCCATCTTCTCCTTGGTATGAGATACTTAAACTACATTAACTGGGTAACCCAGAGAAAAGTTATTCACGATGCAATGAAGGTGTTATACATTTGGAATGCACCCATACTCTGAGGTAGACCATAGACCTTATAGAATTCTAGCAAAAATATTGAACATCTGCCTCCTCCACAAGCCTGAAAATGTGACTATACATCCTACCTTGAGCCATTTAAGTTAATGATTGGACATGTTTAATCTTCCAGTTGATCAAAAAAGAGGGATCTTGTGTGGGGAACACTTAACTGATATTTACAAACATTTCCTGATGCTAGGTGCTGCTGGCTCATGCCTGGAATCCTAGCTACTCAAGAGGCTGAGATCTGAGAACCATGGTTCAAAGCCAGCCCCGGCAGGCAAGTTCATGAGACTCTTCAATTAACCACTAGAAAACTGGAAGTGGAGCTATGGCTTAAAGTGGTGGAGCATTAGCTTTGAGTAAAAAAGCTTAGGGATAGTGCCCAGGCCCTGAGTTCAAGCCCCACGACTGACAAAAAAATTGCCTTCCCATTTGGTTAGCATATTTTAAATTTGTGGATTGATAACTTCCATTGTGATATTTCCATATGCGCATGTTATATTCCTTAGTTAATGTTAACATCCCATTCTCATGCCTTACCTTCCATACTCCTTCTCATAGTCTCTATCACCCTAGTAGAGGACTTTTTAAAAAAATATGTATAAATATATATATTTTTTTCAAGACAGTGTCAACACAAAGTGATTTCTAGATCTTTATATCTTTTGGTCGAGTCCTATTTTATGCAGCTTCGTTTGCATAAAAGCCATATTCCCACTGTCAATGTCAGTAGCCTGAGCACCTTGCTCATTTTGGATGACTCCCCTGTAAAGGCTTCTAGGCGTGTACTGCAGCACCCAATGGTAGTGGTCCATGGTGGCTCCTTCTGGCTGCAGCATCTTTTGTCCTCCATGTTTATGATTTCTGCCTTAGAAGGACATGGAGGTGGGCTACACATGGCTACTATGATGATTTGTTTTCAGAACAAGCAAAAATATTTATTGTAGAAGAATAATAAATTATACTGTGTGAATCTTAGTATCATATCAAAGTTGCATGTTTAAATAACATGGAAATAGTTCCTGAACTCTGAAGGGCCTTGATTATGATGGCATCCTAAAATGGTGGTGTCTTTGCTTTCTTTTTTTCTTTACTTTTGGAGCTTCTAGAGTTTGACCTGAGGACCCCATACTTGCTAGGCATGCCCTCTGTCATCTGAGCCATGTCCCTGGCCTTTTTAGTATATTTTTCTGATAGATCTTATACTTGCTTTTGCCTGGAGCCAGGTTAGCAGGGTCTTACCTAACTCTGCCTCCTTGAGTAGCTGGGATTACAGGTATGTACCAATACACTTGGCCTAAAATATTAATTTCATAATATATAAACCTAAAGAATTTGACAATAGAATGTAATTTTATTCCCGCACAGATGACAGGACCTGTATTATGATGACTGGGGCAGAGAAAGATGATGACCAGAAATAAGAAGTCCTAGTGCCAGAAGAGAGTCATGTAGGCACATGTAGGATTGCAGCAGAGTTCGTAGGAAAGGAGAAGAAGCAAACTTCTTCGAGGCAGGCCAGGGGTTGGTAGTTTCACTTGGAAGAAAAAAATCCAAGTTTTGGTTTCAGTCATTTCAGGAGGACTATTTGCTTTGTGTTGGTCATATCTATCTTTCATGATTTTGCAATTTAGTAATTTTCTCAAAATAATACCGCACTTAAGTTTAGAGTTCATCCTTTGTTGGAAAATGCTCACAATTGGTTCCCGTATTGGAGAACAGCTCTTGACTTTCGGGTCACATGATGCCTCCATGATTACCCAACTTCTGTGAAGTCTTACTTAGCAAGCGATGGAAATAAAAGAGGAGCTGGGCAGACACTCCATTCTGTTGAGGATCCTGGTGCTCACACATTCTTAAGGTTCACGTGTTTGGCCCTTCTGTGCCTATTACCCTTAGACCTATCGATCTTTAACTGAGCATGCACCTTAGTTGTTGTTCTCATTTTCAGGGAGCCAGGGCATCACTGTATCATTTCATAAATTAGAAAATAAGGGTCTGAGAAACTTGGTGGCTTTGTCATCATCCAATGGTGCATCATTTAAAGGGTGGATAAAAATGCATTTCCTCTGCCCTCTGAACCTGTCTTTCTTACTGCACTGAAATCTCCCTACAGTGGAGATGAGGAAAGTGACTGTCTATAGTTGCCTTTCTTGTTCCTTAAATGTCACAGTAAAGACATTGTGGTGGCACAGCTATTGTCACCAAGGGGAGCAATCTCAGGAGGCTGCGTGCCTTGATCATTCAAATCATAGCGAGGACACTTCAGAGCAGAGGATTGATGGGCCAGACTTGCAGAATATAGGTTAGAAAGTATCTCATTTCCTTGAAGACTTTGAGACTGCAGTTTAGGGCAGGATTTCATGTTAACCAGGTCTAGCTTGTTTGGTGTGGACAGGAGATTTTATGGCACAAAACAGGAGAAATGGTACTGAGCCAAACATTGCAAAAATACAGGCAAAATTGTAATGGGGAAAAAGGTGGATGAAGAGAATCAGCACCGATCAAGAGATGGTTTAGCTTGCTCCCTATTTTGTTGATGGGCTGAGATGGGCTGAAATCAAGTCATTTTCACTGGCCTTGGGCATGATCTTGAAAACTGTTTTCCTTATTGGTGTGCAAGCACCCTGGCTGGAGGTTTACTAGTGAACAGGCAGTTGACTTTACCTAAGAACTCTCTTGAGTTCTTTCTGCTGTCCATGATGTCATTTTGCACAAACTTCTGGCCTTAATGGTTTGGCCTGGGCCTGACGATTAAGGTTGGAGGTGCCTGAAGTGTTGAAAAGCACAAAGGCAGGGTAAGAACACCTGGCAGCCCCAGTGGGGAAGAGGCCAAGTTAGCCCTGTATTATAGACTTAGACCAAATATATATATTTTAAAGATCCACATGTCTACATGCACAGCTTGGTAAAATCAAGGCAGCAAACAGGACAGACACAGTGAGGGAAGAGATGCCAAGTCTTCACATCTGATCACATCCGTCCAGGATCTGCAGGCCAAGTGCAGTTGTTTTCAGCGCAGTAGCCTTTGAGTTTCTGCACATGATCCATGTGTCAGAAGCATTGTCTGTGGCAAAGCTGGTTAGAAACTGATAATGCACTGCCTAGCTATCTGGCCTCCAAAATTCATGATTTTTTTTTAAAGTCAAATGAGAGCAAGTGAAGCTGGAGGATTTACTTATTTTCCTTTTGTTTTTCTTTTCTTATCAATAACACCAAGGCAGAGAGACCCATTTATGAAGTGGCGGTGATTCTGTCCTGACAGACTGCCTTACATCCAAGTTGGTTCTGGAAGCTCACAAGGCGCAATTCATGAGATGGGGTTTGACATAGGATAATGTTTGTTTTACCTTGGTAACACTTTCTTTTCCCCAGAAGAGGTCAGTAGGTCAGACAAAGCTTCCATCTGTCCCACAAGCAAACCCCTTGTGGTTTCCTGGCACTTTAAATCAGTTTGTTTGGATGTGATACCAACAAGCACTTCTTATATACCTCATACATTCTTCCCACAGGATGGCAACAGATTTCAGATTTGTGGCACATTGCAATAAATCACCCCCCCCCCATGTGTGTGGCCTGTTTTATTTTTATTTCCTTCTATTTTTTTTAAAAATAAATGTGTTGGTTCTTAACTGTACCTTGATTTTATCATTTCACATTGTTTACATGCACCCAATTATTCTACAATACTGTATAATATTTTAAATAACAAAAGCCATCCATCCCCACTGCAGAAATCCAGAGGAGTTAGAGAAGAAAAACTACTTATACACTCACTGGCTGTCAGAAATTATGAGTGTGGGCGCATAGCTTTTCAGAGTACTTGTCATACATATGCATAGATTTTGAACAAAGCTTGTTTTGTAGAAAATGGTATTTTGCTTTCCCCTCATTTAATATTATTAGATAAATTATTGAATCCTTACCTTAGATGTTGAAGTTGTTTCCTTCCTAAAATCTTGCAGTGAATATTTTTATAATATAATTTGGATTTTATTTAGGCTAAATTTCTTAATGTCGGATGTCTTAAATGAAAAGAGCCTGTATGTTTAAGGCTTTTATATATAGTATGAATCTGCCACTCAGAGAAAATTACCGATTTTGATGGATATGTTGTTTATCTTTTATAAGTTCTGTTTTATACATTTTAGATTTTATTTATTTATTTAGTCATATTGGTCATACTAGGGTTTGAACTCAGGTCCTTGCATTCGCTAATCAGGTGCTCTACAACTTGAACTTTGTCCTAATTATTTTTGAATAAATTTTCACATCAGTGCCCTGGACAGCCTGAACTGTGATCCTCCTATCAATAGTTTTACATAGATGAGATACCAGGGGCATGCCACTATGCTGAGTATTTTTTGCTTTGTTTTATTTTGTTTTTACTGGTTGAAATGGGCTCTCACAAACTGTTTTGCCCCAGGTTGGCCTCAAACTGTTTTCTTCCCCATTTCTGTCTTCCAGGTAGATGTGTACTTATTTCTGTGATTGGTAGTAAAGCTCATCATTTGAAGTTCATCCCATCCCCATCCATTTCTGAGTTTCCAACTTGTTTCCTGGTATACTCAGAATTTCATTTAGGTATCATTTTTATTTTCTTTTTAAGGTTTTGATGTGCATGACCAAGGCCACCCACAGGAAATTTTAGTATGTACCTCTTGTTATCAACATTTTGTGCCTTAAAGCCTTTTCTGGCATTGAAAGCCATTTTTTGATTCTAATTTTCATGAATACTCCAGAAACTGCTTTTCATATGGTCCATAAATATGACCTTGGTTTTACACAAAAATAGCCATACCTTAAAATATAAGACATAATTACAGAATAGAAGCAGAGAAGCTCCTGGGAGGATGAGGGGAAGGAGGAGGGAGGACTTGGACCCCAAGTATTTGAGACTGCTAAGTGAGAAAAAGACTAAGTGGAAAAATCATAGCAAGCCAGGCTCACGCCTGTAATCCTAGCTACTCAGGAAGCTGGGATCTGAAAACCATGATTGAAAGCCAGTCCGGGCAGGAAAGACCATGAGACTCTTACCTCCAATAAACCACTCAGAAAACCAGAAGTGGTGTTGTGGCTCAAGTGGTAGAGTGCTCACCTTCAGCTGAAGAGCTCAAGGCCCAGAGTTCAAGCCCCATAACCAACAAAAAAAAAAAAAAAAAGAAAGAAAAGAAAATTCGTAGCAGAAAAGGATGGATACCCAGACTTGGTGGCTTAAATAACAGAAATTTATGACTTTTTCCACAATTCTAGACACTGGGAGTCTATGTCCAGGTACTGCAAACCTGATCATTTCTGAAGCTTGCTTCTCTCCAGAGCTTGCAGATGGCTGTCTCCTCCTTGTGTCCTCTCAGGGCATTCCCTCTGTCTCAGAGACCCTGGAGAGCCGCTGCAGGCATCCACAGCTGTCCACCTGTCCAGTGAGAGAAGAATTCAGGCAAGATGCAAAACGAGGTAAAAGCATTAGAAAAGTTCATTAGAAAAAGGAACATGTCAAGTCCAGCCACCAAATAGATGAAGGGCAGAGAAAGAGGAGGTGAGTTTTGAGGTACAGACATTATAAGTGTTAAGTTTAAATAGAGGAAGAATTAGAGGCAGGGGGAAAAGGTATGCAGAGTTAGCTGCAGGTGTGGTCTGGTTGGTTATTATCTGGTTCTGATCCACCTGCCTTGTGGAGAAGTTCTTATCTGTCCTCACTCGAGGGGAGCTCTCTGGTTCCTAGGAGATGACTTCTCCAGCTCTGGGGTGAAGTCTGGGCATTGTAGGTAATTGTCCCCATTTGGGGGTGATCTCTCACACAAGGTCCTGCTGTTCTTAGCAGTTTCAGGCCCTCGTCATAAAGATGTTATCCATCAGTCTTGTCTTTCCTCAAATCCAAGGTGACTTTACAGAGAATAACTCAGAACAAAGACAAATACAAAATGGAGACAGAGATCCCAAGGCTTTTATCCTGCTTTTTAGTTAATTCGTGGAAGTAGGAAGTGATCACTTTTCAGACAAAACAGTTTAAGTATCTTTACTACGATGTAGTAAAGAAACAGAACATTCATTCATGTTAAGACTAGTGAAAACCATTTGTTTGTTTATTTATTTTTGTGCTGGTATTGGCGTTTCAATTCAGGGCCTGGGCACTGTCCTTTAGGCTGTTTTGCTCAAGGCTGGTGCTTTACCACTTGAGCCACAGCTCTACTCATGGCTCTTTGGAGGTTAAAAGTCTCACAGACTTGCTTGCCTTGGGCTAACTTTGAACTGTGATCCTCAGATTCTCATCTTACGGAGTAGGAAGGATTGCAGGTGTGAACCACCAGCACCTGGCACTGTCTGTATAACTTCTAACAATTTTTTTTGTTTGTATTTGTAGCTCGTAGAAGGTGTCCATACATGACCATTGAGGCTGGTAATTAATCTTGATTGTCAACTTGATTGAAATGTGAGATAATTCAGGAGCTTAATAAAGGATTATTAATACATAATTTAGGAGATTAATAAAGGATGTTTCCAGAGATAATTGATATATTGACCAAGGACTGAGAAGGAAGAACCTGTCTTAGGATGTGGATCACACTATCCAATAGGATGTGGCCTGGGCTGGGATAACATGGAAGAAAATGGCGTGCAAGCTCAGTTCTTACTGGCTAAATCCATGACTGCTACCATTGCTCACAGCCATCAAACTCCAGTTTCTTCAGCCTTTTTTTCCCCCCTTCAAACTCACACAAGTGACTTTCCAGGAAGCTTCTAGACCTTGGACTGAGGCTTTACAACTGGTGCCCATTGTTTCAATTCATCCAACTTCTTGGATTGAGCAGCCAGTGGGTTCTCTGTCTCTCCAGTATACAGCCAGCCATTGTGGGCCTGTCCAGCCTCTGATCATGTGATCGGGTCTACTAAATCTCCCTTTATCTTCTGCTGATGCTGCTTCTTTAGCGAACCTTGCCTAATAAGAGACCACAGTGGCTCTTTGTGAGAGGTGCCCCGGTCAGCTGTTAGGGAAGAGAAGTCCCATGGGGTCACGGAGTCTCTACTAGTGAAGGATGGTACAAACCCCACTAATCTAATATTAATTAAACATAGATGAGATGATACAAAATCTTTTAAAGATATCTGGATATTTGGATGAGGATGGGCCCTGGACAGAGTATATTATATTGCGTTTCCAATATTTACATGTTTATGCCGAGGAATTCTATTCACATTGATAAAGAGACCTGGTATATTTTCCTTTGTGGCACTTTATGAATTACCATGGAGGTTATTAACTTCAGAAGTGGACATGATGACTTAAAATGGCAAAGCTAATTGAATCACTGGTGTTTGGACCGTCACAGATTTGCTTGTTGTGGAGGTAACACAAGAGGGCATCTGTGTACTGTTTCTGAATACGGTTTGCTACCAGAGAAGATGGGTGTGTGAGCAATCAGAATGATGAATCTTGTTTGTGAAAAAATTTCTAATTATATAGATGTCATAAAATTATTTAATTAGAGCCCAGTTCATTAGAACCCTTCTTGACTCTGGTCACCAAGCGGTGATGTCGTGAGCACCCTATTGATTGGCACCTATATTTACACCTATATTTTCTGCTGATGTCTTGTGAGCCATTTAGTCAGAGAGTGAGGAGGGAGGATAGATGGCTACGTTTCTGGATATTGCAGTTTCCCAGAGAAGCATGGGTATTAAAATCAAATGGGCATTCTCTGCAGAGCTCAGCAAATAGGGCTAGCTGGGAACTTTTACAGCTCCTATGTTCACACTTAGACCACACGTTGTTTTACTCTGTTCATCCTTATTTGTCATCCTTGAGGGCACACAGTAGACAGCCGGCATGGTACATGAGTTGTTGTGCCAGAGAAGCAATGAGGGGCCTTGATGAGGGGATCCATCCGAGGGGATCCATCCTAGGGGCCCCGCAGACCCTAGGGGCACTAAGATACTTTAACATAACCAGGGGCCCTGAGGCTGTCTAGAGCATTCTGGATTATGTCCAGTGTGCGAGCCTTGTTCAGTATTGTGGGACCTGAGAGAAGGAGATCTCTGTCAGCCCAGACCAGGAATGATGACTAGGGAGCAGCCATTTACTTAGCCAGGATGCCTTGGTTTGAGAGAATTGTATAAGCTTGGAGCACATGGGCAATGGCTGACCTCACAGAACCTCCCTCAGAGGATGTAATGTTAGATTACTGTTCTCTTTGGGTGGCAAGGTCTAGTGCCTGCTGGGTAGAAATGATCTCTGCTATGTCTCTTCAGGACTCATTCCTCAGGAAGGAGGAGGCATGGGCTGGGATATGGAGCAGATAGTCTACAGCCATACCACCCTGAATGCGCCCGATCTTGTCTGATCGCGGAACCTAAGAGACCAGATACTTTGCCCCTGGGGGTCAGTAGTTCAGGCTGCCATTTGGCATACCAATGTGGCCAATCCCTATTGATATCAGTGGAGCTGGGAGAACACTGTGTGGATTGTGGTGTTCAGGGTGTGCAAGTTGACAGTGAGAAAGTACGGTGAAAACAATCCTGGCAACCTGGGCAGGGAAGGCTGGAAGGTGGAATGGCAAGAACTGGACATGACTCCATCCATCCTGTGACAACAGGGCAGGATGGAACGTCCTGTGGTCTTACTATTCATTCCAGCGCAAGCACAAGGGACAAAGAACAAGTTCAGAAGTTCAAGGTGGAGATTCAGAATGGAAGGTTATTCAAGAGACATGGCATATGGCCCATTCCAGTGAGGCGAGGCTCTGAAACTGAAGAGCCAGGGGAAGCGGTCAGATCTGATCATCAGCCATGCCAGCATGAATCTGGACGTTGTGATGACTACACATCAAGCAGCTGTTTATTTTGTGTGCTGGATTAAAAATAATCTTCCTTTGCTGGGTGCCAGTGGCTCCCAGCTCCTCAAGAGGCTGCGATCGGAGGATTGTGATTCAAAGCCACCCGTTGAGTCAGGAAATGCTGTGAGCCTCTCATCTCTAACTCACCACCAAAGCAGTTGGAAGCAGAGCTGTGCCTCAAATAGTAGAGTGTTAGCCTTGAGCAAAACAGCTGAGGAACAGTGATCAGGTCTTGAGTTCAAGTCTCAGAGCAGCGTGTGCGCACACCTACAAATCCATTAAGGACAAGCAAGAACACTCAGTTACTGGTTTGAGTCTCACAATTTTAGCCCAGTACTACATTCTACATAATAAAGGAGGTATGGCCATGACCAGTGGAAATGCAGAACCAGCCTTAATTCTGGTCATGTCTTCAGGTCCCGCCAAGTTTCATCCCAGAGTGCTGAAGGAATGCAGAGAAGTAAAAAGGCAGAGATCCCTGATCTACAAAAGAAAAAAAAATCACATATAGCAAGTGTGGAATGCAAAAAAAAAAAATGGATGACAAGGAAATGTCAAGAGTTTTCAGAAGTAATGGATGACCGAAACTACAGATGAATAAATTTGGTGAAAGTTGGGTCAAATTATAGAATGATTTTTAAGCAGATGTCTGATGAGTACTTGGAAAGGAATGTGTTGACCGCTGGATGACAAGTAAGTTGTGCCAAAGCAACCTCATCTTCTGGGAAGACCTTTTACTTGGTAGAACAGGCCAGTCAGAGAGCTCTAGCGTTTTCTTGGTGTTAGGAAATATTTGGAAAAAACATTTTGGATCTGAGGATCAAGTGGTAGAATGCTAACCTTGAAGACAAAGGCTCAGGGACAATGCTTAGGCCCTGAGTTCAAGTCCCAGGAGCAGCGCGCGCGCGCGCGCACACACACACACGCACACACACACACGCACACACACGCACACACGCACATTTGGAAAAATATGACATGTCAAGATATGCCTATGGGAAGAGAGTGGAATTCAGGAGACATGAGTGTGTTCTTAGGTGGCTGAGCCTGTGTGAGGACTCTGCTCTGAGTAGAAGGAAAGTCCTCAATTCACAATGGCATTTGGTGAGGGCTCAGTCTGCAGACTGGCTTTACTCCTCTGTGTGTGCCAGGCCTGGGGCTTGAATTTAGGGTCTGGGCATTGTCCTTGAGCTTTTCTGCTCAAGACTAGAGCTCTACCACTTGAACTACAACTCTATTTTTGGCTTTTCAGTGGTCCATTGGAGATAAGGCTGGCTTTGCACCTCGATCCCCAGATCTCAGCCTCCTGTGTAGCTAGGATTACTGGTGTGAGCTACCACCACCCAGTTCCTTCCTGAATTCTTATTGGAGTACATACAAAGACACAGGAAAGAAAAAGGCTGAAATTGGGACTAACACTATTGCTTTATTCATGGATGAATTTCTAAGTTCAGGGTGATGTAAAGGACAATCACCGCCTATAACTGATTGCATAAATATTGATTAAAACATCTTTTATTTTGTTCTCTATGGTTTAGTCCCTGATTTAGAAACATGAACTCTATACAAACCAGGCAAGTGAATATCTCCCTCATCAGCATGGAGACAAAGACTCCAGCCACTGGAACAACCAAACTGGAATAATTATGTCCTGAAATAATTCCAGGACATAAGTTACAAGACTTTTCGGAGTGATACAAGACAATATAAATCCTTAGAAAACTCTTTCCTGAATAGAAACATTAAATATATAAATCCTTCCACACATGAAGGCATTATTATTATTGTTACTATTATTATTAGACTTGATGACAAAATCTGAGTGCATCTGGGAAAATAAACAGATCCAGATGTGGTGTGTATGTCTGTAATCCCAGCTACTCTACAGGTGGAGGCTGTAGTTCCAGATAATCCTGGGTAAAGTTAGTCAGACCCTATTTCAAAAACATGCTAAAAACACAAGACCTGAAGATGTAACTCAACTGGTAGAATACTTGCATGGGTCCCTGAATTAGATCTCCAGTATCATATATATGTGTGTATATACATACAAAACAGTAGAAAAACTAATCAGTAAGATTGGCTAGGAAAACTGTTGCTAGTATACTTTGGAAGTTAATATATGATGATGATGATGATGATGTAGAATCAGTGGCAAGTTGGATGAATTGATTAACAAAAGATTAGTTTTTCCTTGAAAAAATCAAGCTACAGCTTTTTTTTACCATGTACAAAAACAAATATCAGAATAAAATATAAATGATCAAAAGGAATCCAATATTGATGAATGTTTGAAGATGTTGAAGTGTGAAAGAATTGTTTTCTCTATTGTAATAGAGAACCCCCCAGATCTAGTAGTTTCTTTGAGTCTTTTCCATTACTTGGTGTTAGTATTATTTTTCAAGTTCATCCATGCCAATTGCGGTTATATTGATTTCTCATTATTATTATGTAGTTGAAATTTGTATCTTCTCATGGACTAATGAACTCAACTATGCTTATTTGCCATCATTTATGGTGATTTGTGAAGTGCCTTTGCATCTCTTCAGTTCATTTTGTAATTAGATTTTGGGTATTTTACTCTTGAGAATTGTTTTTGTTTGTTTTGAAGGCCTCAGTGTGTAAACGAGGTTGGCTATATAATCTGAATGTTCAGATTCCACACATGTATCTCTATACCTTCATAAGACAGTTTTAAACTGTTTTGGCATACTAGACTTCTGTAGAACACATGATATGTAACCATTTTTCCCAACCTATATCATGTCCTTTCATTGAATAGAAATCTCTAAATGTTGATGATATTCTATTTATCTTTTTAAAAAATTTCCTGAGTCATGCTTTCAGACTATGTATAAAGCCTCTTTTCAGACTTAGATCACAATTTTTTTTTACTATTTCTTCTAAATGTCTTATATTTTTATATTTCACATTACAGTGGGTAGTTCATTCTGAGTTGATTTTTATATAAGTTGTAAAGTTTTGGGCAGCATTCTTATTTCCTATTTCCCTTGGATTTTTGTTTTGCTGTGTTTGTTGAAAAAGATACCCTTTGTTTATTATATCTTCAGTTTTGTAAAGAAATTATTTGACATATTTGTTTGATTTATGGGTCTTTTTATTCTCTTCTATTTGTCTGCGTTCCTGTATTTCTATTAATACTAAATAATTTTGGTTACTATATCTGTGTAAGTCTTAAAATCATATCGACTGATTTTTTCATACTTCACTTCTGATTTTTAATAGCTACTCAAATTCCTCTCACATTCCATTTAGATATAATATATAGAGTATATACAATAATATTGCCTATATCTATAAAAATCTTGCTGAGCTCTTGATGGGAATTGCATAAAACTTGTACATAATTTGGAGGGAGAATTGATATCTACTTTGTTAAGTCTTCTAGTTGATGCACACAATATACCTTTTGCTAGTACATAGACAATGTAATTGATTCACATATACTTATTATATATCCTCATAACTGGACAGACTCTTTGATAAGTTCTATGAGTTATTGAAGATTCCTCAGAATTGTTATGTACATAATCATTTGAAAATCAAGGGCAGGGGGGGCTGGGAAGGTGGCTCAGTAGTAGAGCGCTTGCCTTGCATGCATGAGACCCTGGGTTCGATTCCTCAGCACCACATAAGCAAAAAGAAAAAAAGCCAGAAGTGGCACTGTGGCTGAAGTGGTAGAGTGCTAGCCTTGAGCTGAAGAGCTGAGGGACCACGCCTAGGCCCAGAGTTCAGGCCCCACGACTGGACCCCCCTCCCCAAAAAAAGAAAAAAGAAAATCAAGGGCAGTTTAAAAGCATCCTTTCCAATATGTTTGCATTTTGTTTCCTTTTCTTATCTTCTTACATTGGCTAAAACTTCCATTCCTATTCACCACATACCTATAAACTAACTGCTGGGATACTGGAAAGAATATATTTATAGAAGGTAACTTTCTACTTATTTTGAGAACACAAGAGAGGTAAAGGAAAGTCTTTAGGCAAAGAAAATCCAATTTAGGTAGTAGCTACAATGAGATTGACAATTTCAGTGAGCTCTTGCTTTATGGAATTGTGAGGTGTGGTAGATATTACAGATTGCCCCTCATCCAGTATAAAATGATAAAGTAATTACATTTATGTATATATATTATATATTGGTATGTGGTTTGAATTCAGGGCTTTGCACTTATCAGCAGCCACTCTACCACTTGTTTGTTTTAGTAATTTTCAGATGGGGGTCTCTCTCTCTCTTTTTCCAGGGTAGTCTTGGACTACTATCTGTGCCTCTTTTATAGCTGGCATTACAGGCATGACCAACCATACCCAGCTAGTTCATTGAGGTGGGGGGTCTCAGTAACTTCTTTTGACCAGGGCTAGTCTCAAATCATAAGCCCCTTCATCTTTGTATCCCAAATAGCTAGGTAGAGCAAAATGAATTTTAGAGGAGCCCATGGCCATGCAACAAAAAGACATTTCCAAGCCTTTTTGCAATTAGGTATCATGATGTGACAAAGCTCTGATAAATGGTACAAAAGCTTTGGGTATCAGCCAGGTGTGGTGGTGGATGCCTGTACTACCAACTGCTTGGAACATGGAGATACAATTTATCAAGGTTCAAAACCAGCCTGTGGAAAAAAGTGAGACCCAGAATCTGAATAAACTAGTTGGTAATGGTTTTTTTTAATATCTGTAATCCCAGCGATGGAAGAGGTAGGAAAAATGGTAGGAAAAAAAAGCATGAGATGCTATCTGAAGGATAACTAAAATGAGAGCAGCTGTGGGTGTGGTGGGAATGGTAGCGTGCTCCTCTGACAAGCAGGAGGCCCTGAGCTCAAATCTGCCATTATACACTCAGACACAGACACAGACACAGACACAGACAGATAGATAGACAGACAGACACACGTACACATACACAGAGTATGTGTCCCTAAGGAGTCCAAGAAGCAGTTATTTTTGTTGAGAGAGAGATAGACAGACAGACAGACAGACAGACAGACACACATACACACACACACACACACACACACACACACACACACACACACACACTCTAACCTGGAGACTAACCTGGTCTTTACTGCTACATAAACATTGGGAAATGTTTCTTATGTAAAATGCTCAACTCAGCAGGAAATTTCTGTCATCTGTGCCTCTCACATTAAAAAAAAAAGAAAGAAAGAAAAGAAACACTTTTCTAATTCTGCTGCAAGAGCTAATTTTTTAAAAAATTATTAAGTAGTTGGACAAAAAGTGTCAGTTCCATAAGTTAGGAGCAACACATCCCATCAATGGCTCTCCTTCAGCCTGCTCTCCCTCCCCTCCCTCTCCCCATGTTACCTGAGTTGCCTCAAGTTAACCCCAAGGTAACTGTTATGTAATATGTGCTGGGTATAATGGCTGCATTTGCTCCTTCCCTCCATTCATTCCCTCCTTTCCTCCCTTGTACATGAGCATGTTTTGCTTCCTCACACTCATTTTGCTCAGCAGTTTGTCAGTTGTTTAAAGGAGCTAGATCATTGGACAACTATCCTTTAGTCAGCATGTCTGTGTGTATGCGCGTACAGCCTGTAGATGTGATCAGGAATGCTGGTGTTTGTACAGCCTGTAGATATGATCAGGAATGCTGGTGCGTGTACAGCCTGTAGATATGATCAGGAATGCTGGTGTTTGTACAGCCTGTAGATATGATCAGGAATGCTGGTGCGCGTACAGCCTGTAGATATGATCAGGAATGCTGGTGTGCGTACAGCCTGTAGATATGATCAGGAATGCTGGTGTGCGTACAGCCCTGTAGATATGATCAGGAATGCTGGTGTGCATACAGCCTGTAGATATGATCAGGAATGCTGGTGTGCGTACAGCCCTGTAGATATGATCAGGAATGCTGGTGTGCGTACAGCCCTGTAGATATGATCAGGAATGCTGGTGTGCATACAGCCTGTAGATATGATCAGGAATGCTGGTGTTTGTACAGCCTGTAGATATGATCAGGAATGCTGGTGTTTGTACAGCCCTGTAGATATGATCAGGAATGCTGGTGTGTGTACAGCCTATAGATGTGATCAGGAATGCTGGTGTTTGTACAGCCTGTAGATATGATCAGGAATGCTGGTGTGCGTACAGCCTGTAGATATGATCAGGAATGCTGGTGTGGTACAGCCTGTAGATATGATCAGGAATGCTGGTGTTTGTACAGCCTGTAGATATGATCAGGAATGCTGGTGCACGTACAGCCTGTAGATATGATCAGGAATGCTGGTGTGCGTACAGCCTGTAGATATGATCAGGAATGCTGGTGTGCATACAGCCTGTAGATATGATCAGGAATGCTGGTGTTTGTACAGCCCTGTAGATATGATCAGGAATGCTGGTGTTTGTACAGCCTGTAGATATGATCAGGAATGCTGGTGTTTGTACAGCCCTGTAGATATGATCAGGAATGCTGGTGTTTGTACAGCCCTGTAGATATGATCAGGAATGCTGGTGTGTGTACAGCCTGTAGATATGATCAGGAATGCTGGTGTGCATACAGCCTGTAGATATGATCAGGAATGCTGGTGTGCGTACAGCCCTGTAGATATGATCAGGAATGCTGGTGTGCGTACAGCCCTGTAGATATGATCAGGAATGCTGGTGTGAGTACAGCCTGTAGATATGATCAGGAATGCTGGGGTTTGTACAGCCTGTAGATATGATCAGGAATGCTGGTGTGCGTACAGCCCTGTAGATATGATCAGGAATGCTGGTGTTTGTACAGCCCTGTAGATATGATCAGGAATGCTGGTGTTCGAGATCTAACTTCCCCAATGAGAGAAACCCATGTGCACTTGGTCTTTCTGAGCCTGACTTACTTAACATAATTCTTTCTAGGTCCATCCATATGCCTGCAAATGACATAATTGGATTCTTAGCTTTCTGTTTTTCTTAAACGAGGCTCTGGAAGAATAGAATGTGTCTAATAGGAAAGGTTCAAGATGACAAGCGGGTCTGGAAGCTGCGTTCTGCAAAGAGCAGTGACAGGAATGGTGCTGTGTGTCCTACTCGTAACATACGTGTGCCCTGGGCCTGTCATTCCATTGCTCTGATGGGCACAGGCCTGATCTTCAACAGCACGGGTAGATGACCAGAGCGGGTGCTTTGCCCAGAGGACTTGGGGCCCGGGATGGGAGGCCTGGGCACAGGCCGGGTGGGAAGGAGTTGCCAGGAGGACCGTTGGCAGGGAAGCCATGTCTGTGAGAACTGCGTGTTCTCTCCAACCAGCACAGAGGTCAGCACCTCCTCATGTGTTTTCTGGGGGGACTGGTTGGCGCCATGTGGCTGAGAAGCTGCGCCAGGGCTCCCAAGGGGAAAGGAGGGGGGCACCTGCTTCTGTGAACTTCAAGAGGACACAGCTGAGAAAAAGACGAAGAGGGAGAAGGAGGAGGACGGTAAGTAGGAGAAGGGAGGAGGAGCAGGGGAGGAGGAGGAGAGGAAAGAGGAAAGAGGAAAAGGAGGAGATGGAGAAGGAGGAGGAGGAGGAGGAGGAGGAGGAGAAGAAAGGAGGAGGAGCAGGAGGAGGAGGAGAAGAAGAAAGAGGAAAGAGGAGAAGGAGAAGGAGGAGGAGGATAAGTAGGAGAAGGGAGGAAGAGCAGGGGAGGAGGAGGAGAGGAAAGAGGAAAAGGAGGAGATGGAGAAGGAGGAGGAAGAGGAGGAGGAGGAGGAGGAAGAGGAGGAGGAGGAGGAGGAGGAAGGAGGAGGAGGAGGAGGAGGAGGAGGAGGAGGAGAAAGGAGGAGGAGGAGAAGAAGAAAGAGGAAAGAGGAGAAGGAGAAGGAGGAGGAGGATAAGTAGGAGAAGGGAGGAAGAGCAGGAGAGGAGGAGGAGAGGAAAGAGGAGAAGGAGGAGAAGGAGAAGGAGGAGGAGGAGGAGGAGGAAGAAGAAGAAGGAGGAGGAGGAAGAGGAGGAGGAGGAGGAGAAGGAGAAGGAGAAGAAGAAGAAGAAAGGAGGAGGAGCAGGAGGAGGAGGAGAAGAAGAAAGAGGAAAGAGGAGAAGGAGGAGGAGGAGGAGGAGGAGGAAGGAGGAGGAGGAGGAGGAGGAGGAGGAGGAGGAGGAGGAGGAGGAGGAGGAGAAGAAAGGAGGAGGAGCAGGAGGAGGAGAAGAAG
This sequence comes from Dipodomys spectabilis, assembly GCF_019054845.1. Lineage (NCBI taxonomy): Eukaryota > Metazoa > Chordata > Mammalia > Rodentia > Heteromyidae > Dipodomys > Dipodomys spectabilis. The sequence continues at coordinate 11,900,385 of NW_024870773.1, forward strand.
AAAGAGGAAAGAGGAGAAGGAGAAGGAGGAGAAGAAGAAGGAGAAGAAGGAGGAGGAGGAGGAGGAGGAGGAGGAGGAGGGAGGGAGGGAGGGAGGCAGGGAGGGAAGGGAGGAAGGAAGGAAGGAAAGAAGGAAGGTAGGAAGGAAGGAAGGAAGGAAGGAAGGAAGGAAGGAAAGAAGGAAAGAAGAGAACAGCTTGAAAGCCATTTGGAGGACTTTAAACCTAGAACAAGAGACCGAGAAGGCTGTGGCACCTATTCTAATTTAGCCTGGTTAGGTGCCTGCACTCTGGCGAGCTGGGTCTGTGAGTTTCGTTCGGACTCTAGCTGGCCTCTTCAGTCAGAGCTGTGAACAAAGTTAAGAAGCTTAAAACTCAATAGAAAGAAGAGTCCACTAGAAGGAAGCTCTCGGCCACTTTACTTAGTGTGTACTATAGCCAAAGGGAAAAAAAAATAAACCAGGCCAAGCAGAGCAACAGGCCGTTGTTGATGTCAGGGGTGGGATTTTAGCTGCTCCATTTATGGAAGCAGATGAAATGCAGCTCAAGCTGAACTGGTGACACTACACCACTTCCAGGTGTAGTCACATTCATGTGGGCAGATGACCCCGGGGACACCTGTGGTGACCTCATCACTTTTTGGCCGTTGAGTCCTCATACTTGCTAGGTGGGCACTCTACTACTTGAACCACAGCACCAGTTCACCTGCAAGCTTTTGTGCTTGGGAAGTATATCAGCACCCCGTTGCCTGTGGTGTCTTCCTGATTGTTTTCCTCTCTGGGCTATGATAGCTTTCAGCCACACTGCTACTACTTCATCCCAGCCCCCCAGAATGCTTAAAGAATGTTTTATTCTTTTTCTTTTATGTGTTGAATGATTCCTCCAGCTCCCTGGCCAGTTGCATAAGGCCTAAGCACCTCTTACCTTCAAAGGCTTTTGTCACGCTCAGAGCATGGCTGCATGCCTTTTAGTTCTAGCAGGTTGCTTATACATCCTGACTGTAATTCACTCCAAGAAGGGGCCACATGGACTGGGGTTCTTTTACATCTTAGTAACAGACAGAAGCTCTTCATGTACTGTTCAATATCCATTCACTCTTCCCTCCTAAGAAATCCAAGAAGGAAGGAAGTAATTGCATGGGAATGAAAAAAGATGTGTTTTCGGTTCCTCCATGAAATATGGAAATGCTGATTGGAGCCTTGGGAGCTATTGTGAACTAAAAATAAAAACCACGATAATGATGGTAAGTTGGGTGCAGTGGAGCAAGCTTGTACTCTAAGCTACTTGGGCAATGGAGGCAGGGAGATTTTTGAATTTGAGACCAACTGTGGCAAGGTTAGTGAGAGACTATCTCAAAAACAAAAGGGCTGGGGGGGTGATTCAAGTTCTTGAGTACTTGTTTAGGATGTACAAGTCCCCGAGTTCAATCCCCAATACGGTAGACAACACTAAAATCACACACACAATAACAAGATGGAAGTGACATTCCAAGGTTGGGAGGCAGACAGGAGGCTAGGTTGTTGATGACACAGCAGAGAAACCACCCAAGCCTCTTTCTAGATTTATTTTTAATGTGAAAAATGAGTAGAAGTCACTGTTATTTTTTGTCTTTGTTGTCAGTAGTTAAATAACCTTTCTAAATGAAACAGTTGGATTTCTGGAAACCTGGAGTAGCAAAGTACACATAAACTTCACCTTTGGAACAGAAAAACCTAATTCATACCCAGAAACATACCCAGAGATGTGAAAGAAAATGAAATTCCCTTTCACTTCTGGCCACAAATGCCATTGTCAAAATTGGAGATTCCATTTCTCTTGGCCCAGCCCAAATTAAATGTTGTTTTCAAATATCTATAATAGTTAACAACTGGGGATTGGAGGAAAATCTGTTAGCCAAAAATTCTTTCAGGCTGACAAAACGAGCTGGTCCCAGCCAAAGATGAAACAATACTTACTTGTTTGCAATGGGCATTATAAAGAGAGCAGTTAGTATTTCATGAAGTAAATGGCAGCAGGAAAATAGATATTCAGCTAATTCAAGCAAGTGACCTTTCTCTTGCATCATGCTTTTTCAAAGTCTGAAGGTAAGACTTAGCTCCCCTCCATATGTTTCTTTCAATGGTGTGGATGGTCACTGTGGCGTTGTGAGAATACCTCTTGATATGGAAGAGGGAAGGAACCTCAGATTTGAACTTCTGCTTTTCCAAGTAGTTCCATGCCTCTAGGTGAATCATGTAATATTCCTGTGCTTTCATTTCTGCCTTAAGAACTGAATATGAATATTTATCTCTCAAAGAGGCAACTGGCTTTAATCTTGCATAAGACCCTTGCAGAGACATCTTGAAAACAGTACAGGAAGGAATATGAGAAACTCTAGGGCTCCTTGGCACAGGCCGAATTTTTCTTTTCTTTTCTTTTTTTATTGTGAACATACTGTACAGCGGGGTTACAATTACATGGGCAAGATAATGAGTACATTTCTTATCAAGCATTGCAGCCTCCTCCTTTGTTTACCCTTCACATCCCTTCCCAGCCTCCCCTACCCCCCCCCACCCAAATTTTTCTTAATAAAGACCCAGACACACAGCAAATCAAAGAAAGGTTGGACAAATGGGATTGCATGAAACTGCAGAGCTTCTGCATGGTAAAGGACATAGCTAGCAAGATCAATAGAAAGCCCATGGATTGGGAGAAGATCTTCACTGGCCATACAATGGACAAGGGCCTCATATCTAAAATATACTTAAAACTCAAAAAAATTAAATCCCCCCAAAACAAATCCTCAAAGAAACAACCACCCTATTAATAAGTGGGCTAAAGACTTAAAGAGAGACATCTCTGGAGAGAAAATAAGAATGGCCAATAGACACATGAATAAATGCTCAACTTCTCTTACCATAAAAGAAATGCAAATCAAAATCACATTGAGATTCCACCTCTCCCCAGTTTGAAATAAAAAAAAAAAAAATCTAATAACAACACATGCTAGAGGGGATGTGGACAAAAAGGAACCCTACTGCACTGTTGGTGGGAATGTAAACTTTTTCAACCACTTTGGAAAGTAGTATGGAGTTTCCTCAAAAGACTCCACATAGAGCTCCCCTATGACCCAGCCATCCCACTTTTAGGCATTTACCCAAATGATCACAAACAGGACCACACTAAAGCTACCAGCACAACTATGTTTATCACATAGTTATGGAACCAAGCCATATGCCCCTCAGTAGATGAATGGATCAAGAAAATGTGATATAAATATATATAAATATACACACATACACACACATGCACAATGGAATATATATATATATATATATATATATATATATATATATATATATATAATATAATGGAATTCTATGCCTCCATCAGAAAAATAACACTGCCCACTTGTTAGGAAATGGAAAGACTTAGAAAAAATCGTATTAAGTCAAGTAAGCCAGGCCTAAAGAAACATAAGTCCCATGGTTTCCCTTATCTGCAATAACTAGTATATGTCTATGATAACCTTACCAGACAAGCAGAATAGCTCAGTACATATGACCATATAGGATGACGTTAAGTGAAATGAACTCCAAGACATGGACACAAGAGGTATTTCTTTGTTGTTGTTGCTTTTAATGCACTATGTGATTTCTTGTTTCTTTTGTATGCTCTTCCCCCTATGGTATATTCCCTGTTGTCACTGTATTTGAGTTTGGTACGCTGGTATTTTATATACATTTAGTTGGATTAGGGAAGGGAAGGGGAACAGCAGAATGGTGAGACAAAGCACAAGGGGAACCAACGCAACAGCAATATACACAAGACACTATGTTGGAAGTGATCTGTGTAGGGGGAAGAGAGAAGAAAAGTAGGAGAAAAATAAATGAAGGGGTAACAAGTTTGACAAGAAATGTACTTATTATCTTACTTATGTAACTGTAACCCCTCTGTATACTACCTTGACAGAAAAAAAGACCCTTGCAGAGGGTCCAATGGAGAGGAGGTATTATTTAGCCCACATTCTATTCAGTTTGAGTTTTAAACTATCAAACAGATTACCTGGAATTTCTACCCCTGCTGCATCTGAAGAATTGATTAGTGACATAAAAGTGCCGTCAGACTCCATCAAGCAAGCATTCAATATTCAAATAAGTGAAACAGGCATGCTGTTGTTGAGTGAAGAACTACCTCAGGGTGTGGGCTTGACATAACCCGGTGGGACTCTGGGAAAGACTTGCTGACAGCTCCAGTTCAGATGTGTATGGCTAGCAGTGTGAAAAACAGGATTGGAATCAAATACAACGTGTGACACGTTTAATAATGAGTAATATAGTCTAATTCACTTTGGGAGGGAGAGCCAGAGCCTGAGTGGCCCATAGGGAGGGCAGGCCCCGTGTCAACAACAAACAAGGAAGTCCTTATTGATTGCCGCTGTGGCTCAGTGGGGTCAGCATTGGTGGAGTGGCCCGGATGCAAAAGCAGGAAATGAGCCTGAACAGCCATCTTGCTTTGCAGTCCAGATAACAGCTCGGCCTTCGCCTTGCCTTTTCTGTGGAAGGCATGAAGGGGTAGATATGAAAATAGCTCCACAGGAGTGCAGAGCATTTGCTTTGGCTTCTGCGCACGTGCTCTCAGTGAATCCTCAAAGAATTCTTGTACACTGCAGGTAGTCTTTCTTGCTGTCTTTTAAAGGGGTGAGGGTGGTAAGTTGAGGTAGAGAGAAATAAGATGGTTAACCCTTTGGAGGTGGGACTACAACCCAGTGGGAAATGATTCTCATGGATTATGGTGCAGCCAGATGGTTAGCTCCCCGCCACCGGATCACGCTCAATAAATGGCTGTTACTAATGTGGTTTTAAAGGAAAGATGGCCCCTGAGTTCTAAAGATGAAGATGTTCCTCTGACCTAGTCAAGGCCTCCCAGTTAATGTGAAAGAGCCAGCCAGCTGTTTTCCATCTTGTCAAAGAGTACAAAAAACAGGAGGAAATGGGTTTTAGCCACATGTGGAATCTTTATTTTCATTCTTAGTGAGCTTTCTGCTAACCAAAAAATAAAAGTAAAACCAAAAAAATGTATATAGCCTTAGGAAGCCAACTCTGCAAAAATCAGTCAATAAAATAATTAAATTAATGATAGCAATAACATGTTTGATCCAAAGCTAGCACTGCGTGTACTGCGGGAACAGCACGTTTGCATCATGCTCAACTCAGAGGAGGAAATATTTTTAAAGTGGAGCATTCCCATCCATCCTCCACTTTCCCCTCCCCCATCAGCCCCCCATCAGCCCCCCCCCTTCTAATGAATGTCACAGGGACTTGCCCTCCTCCGTATAAATCTTGGTCTCTGGGGAAAGAAAATATGTCTCTCAGGAAGCCATGAATAGGGATCCAGGTATTCCTCTTAAGGTGGTGGATGTACAGTCAGGCATTGGGACCCATGGTTATGATAATGAACAAGGTAGTCCAGAGGTACTGACACACGGGGCCCAGGGTCACAAGTCAGTGATCTCCTTTGTTGCATTGCTTTTGTTGGTTTGTTTGTTTTTTCCTGTGGGTACTCTGCACTCTTGCACAGACCAACACCGTTTATTCCTTTCCTCCTTCCTATGCTTGGTTTGTTGGAACTCTCCCACCTGGTCTCTGAGGCCCTCATTGTCATTGACACTTGTGTTTCACAAACTTTCATCTTCTAGGGAGTTGGTCCAGATTGTGTATGGGTGTGTGTATGTGAGAGAGAGAGAGTGAGAGAGAGAGAGAGAGAAGGAGGGAGAGAGAGAGAGCGCCTGGTTACTGCCCTTGAGCTTCTATTGCTCAAGGATACCATTCTACCACTTGAGCCACAGTTCCATTTTTTTTAATAGAGATTAATTAGAGATAAGGGTCTCATAGACTTTTCTGTGCAGGCTGGCTTTGAATTGCGATTCTCAGATCTCAGCCTCCTGAGTAGATAGTTGGTCCAGATTTTGATGTAGCAAGGTAGGGAATCCCCTCTGAGTGGAACCTGGGATTCTGCCTTTTTAACAAGCTGCCACAGGCAGCTTGATCTCAAAGACTTGTGTGGAAAGAGTCATCTCCCTGCTCTACATGCTTCGGTCACTTCAGAGGAGATGGCACCAACAGTCACGAAGGACAAGAATATAGGAAGAGAGTGACCCGGGTTAGATCAATAAGAGGCCTCCTTCCCAGGCTCATCTTGCACTGAATGATATGGAGAAGTCCCCCATCTTTGGAACCTTGTAAGTATCCCTCTGTCTCCTGCAATGAGGGCTCACATGAAGATGGGCCAGGACAGGGAATTAGATGGGAAGTGTCTCTGATCCTTCATTCTGCGAACCCCAGAAAAAAGTAGTGTACATGACTGAATTCCTAGCAGATAAATCATTATTTTGTCTTCCCCAGTTTCCCCCCCCCCCACACACACCCCATTTCCACCTTTTTAACCAAATGTCCCAAATCCTTTAAACTATAATCACCTTTTGAACAGTTGTACACTTTGAAAGCAGAGCTCCAGCAAGGGTTGGGGATTGGGGTGGGGGGAAACGACCATTTATCCATGAGCCTCATCATTATGATTTTTCTCTTTTGTTCACAATGAGCTGAGAGTCTTCAAAGGCCTGTTCCCCCCTCCAAATGTATTTATTTTCCCCTTGAAATATTCATTTAAGTATTTTAGCTACCTACCCCAGGCTCATGATAAATTATTTAGATAATTGCTTTAAAGCCTGTTTCACTTGCCTAATATAGGTATGGCCTTTGCCTGTAGATTTATCGCCAGCCCCGTGTTTTTTAGGGAACAAGAATTATGAAAGAGTTGATTGTTTGGCTGAAGTTTACTGCCAAGGCATTACCAATAGCAGTATATCCTCATGACCTATAATTAATCTTTTCTTTGTGTGAGTCTGATTACTGAATGAAATAGAGACCACACATATGTGCATGAGCAGTAAAGGGAAGCTATTTCGAAATTCACCAGAGGAAGAAACTACTGTATGGAACTCGAAACATTGTGTTATTAAATATTACATTTCAGTCAGGCAGTCACATCAAATGCTTCCAAAAAGCAATGAAGCACGTACGTATGTTTTCCAATAACCGGCTAAGCATGATATAAGATGAATGGTTCCTTCAGTGTGGCCTGATGGCTAATATATACCCACTAAATACAACTGTGCGTTTTTGCCGAAGATATGCCAACTTGGGACGGAGTCGTCTTCATTCTTTTTAGCTTGTGTGATTTGATGGGACTGTAGCCAGAGGCAGTGTGGGTGGCAGCTGGGGAAGAGGAAGGAAGGCTACACAATCAGCACAGCGGATCCTGAGTGGCTCTTCACCAGAAGGCATGTAGATAAAAGAAACCCACATCTTCAAACTCCTGGTGGCCCCGGAGGGCCCTAAGAGAGAAGTAAGGAATATATTGAAACTTCACAAGATCATCAAAAGCCCCAAACGTACAGTATATAATTATGGGCAATGGGACTAGAGAGAACACAACATATTTGAGAAATAGTTTAAGGACTTAGACCTGGCTACGTCTATCTAGCCCGATTCCATTTCTTTCTAGAATAGTCATGCCAAGTAAATGGTAAGATGTGAGCCAAGCCTTACATTCTTTCTAACTTTTCAAAGGTATCTGTTCTTTGCAAACCCCTAAGCAAAGATTTCTTCTCAGGAAGAAGGAGGGAGCAACTAATCTCTCCACTTTAAAACAGTTAAAATAGCTACATAAAAGAAAAGGAAAAAAAAATTCTAAAGGCTTTAAGAAATTCGATTTCCTCAAAACCTACACCCTGTAGGGACGAGAGTCAGTCTTGAGTTTCACTGCCATACTCTACATGGAAGGTCTCAGGGCTCCTCACTGAGTCATTACTAAGCCTAACAGAGCTTGAAATTTTTCTTTTACCTCCAATGACTTCCACCCTTTGGGTATTGCAACACTAGCTGGTGAAGTTTTACTTTTCCAGACTCGCAGCCTCTCTTTGGCTTAAAAAAAAAAAGAAAAGAAAAGAAAAGAAAAGGCAAAGCAGACATTTGGCTTAAAAAAAAAAAAAAGAGTGCTGCAAATATTTTTTTTAAATGCCAGAGCCTGCACTAGAGTCTTTTAGAAAAATTCCAATCTGAATACATTATTTAGATTGTTTAATTTCCATGACACTCAATGCAGGATTGGAACAAGCATTTTTCTTCTCAAAGTTCTTGATGAGTCACAGAGATTCACATGGGTTGAGAGATTTGTTTCCCTGCAATTCTCTCTGGTAACACTCCGACTAGCGGATACAATTTTTGGACTTCTCCTTCTACATTCCCTATGTAATGATTAATGATCCACACAGAAAAATGAGTATTTTGGGGGGTGAGGTAATGAGTGGGGCATTTCCTACTGACTTTTTTCCTGATAGAAACCTTTGCTCTTTGGATTGGTAAAGGAAAATCTGAGCTGAGTTAAATTTAACAACATTCATTGAAGCAAGAAAGTTTCTGGCGCTGGCTGGCATTGCTCAATCAAGTTGGTTGAGAATGCCCCATAGCAGCACCTGTGCAAGCCACATTCCCAGCCAGTGAAAAGAAATTGACAGAAACAGCTTGACTGACTACAGCAAACATCAGCCTTTTATGATCATGTTCCTGCAGTTTCCAACTTCTGATTGGCTGGAGGTTCCAAAGGCAATGATTGGCTAGTCTCAGTTGTTTGATTACAAGAATAGAATTTTAATTCGTTTGCTATTTGTTTATATGTCAAGCTAGGGTACAGATCACTGTGTATAGAGATTGGGCCAAACTTTATTATCCAAGTACAGCATCGGACGTGGGACAAAATTAAGTCTGCTTAAAAAGATGAAACCCAGTCTTCTTAGATCTGGCTGTCACTACAGCTAACTCTCCCTCAGACTAAATTCTTCCAGACTAAGCTACTCTAAGAGTCTTCAACATGCTCTGCCCATCCTTTGCTTTCAGGTCTTCAAACATTCTTCCTTTTGCCTCCAACTTTCCTGTTCTTTTATTGGGTAAGTTGTACATAGCCTTTGGGTCTTGATTTAGTTAATGCCTTTGCGTTGAGGTCTGCCTTTCCATTTCGGGATACACAAACTTTCCTTCTTCATACAGCTAGAGCCAACAGCACAGCCCACCTTTGCCTATGTCTGTCTGACTCTTGTGTCTGTGTTCTAGCCACCATGGTCTTCTTTCTCCATAGAGAAGTACAGCCTTTATCCTCTAGGGAGCTTGCTAAATGATGATTCTTTTTAAATTTATCGTGTTATACACCACTGGTCATACTATCTTCTCTTCAAATAGGATTTAACAATGTTCTACCCTTTCTGGTAGTTTTCAGTTTTCTAAAAATAAAAAAATTAAGAGTTTGGCATTCATTGAGTTCTGTTTTTGCTCTTTAAACCAAAATAATGTCAACAACAAAAAAACCCACACCCAATACAAAAACAAAAACTAATAACTAGGATCTTGTAATTGTGGATACCTGAACCCTTCTCAGTCCAAATTTGCTTTCTGAATATATATATATATATATATATATATATATATATATGTGTGTGTGTGTGTGTACTATATTTTTAAATTTTATTGTAAAGATGATATACAGAGAGGTTACAGCTATGTAAGTCAGGTAATGAGTACATTTCTTTTTGAACAGTGTTACCCTATCCATTTTTCTCCCACCTTTTCCCTTCCTGACCCTCCTGCCGTCTCCCACCCCCACAAGTTGTAAAGTTCATTTCCAACATAGGGTCTAGTGAATAGCACTGTTCAATTGGTTCATCATTTTTTCCACCATTTCTGTGATTTCCCTTCCCTTCCCCAAATCAGTTAAATTTATGTACAAGTCAAAGGGTACAGAAATAAAAAACAATGACAGCAGGGAATAAACCAAAGGGGAAAAAAGAAAGAAAAAGGAAATAACTGAAAACAGTACAACAACAACAACAACAATAATAATAAAAACCCCTTGTTTCCATTTCTTGGAGTTCATTTCAATAAACATTACTTTATATGGTCATATGCACATAGCTATTGAACTATTGTGGACCTTTCCTAAGAATATCCTAAACATATTCTATTTATTACAATGAGGAAAACCAGGCAGCTTATTTTTCTTTGGGTCTGGCTTACTTTGCTTAATATAATTTTTTGAAGTCGTTGCATTTTCTTATGAATGAGACAATGTCATTCTTTCTGATGGAAGCATAGAATTCCATTGTATACGTATACCACATTTTCTTGATCCACTCATCCACTAAGGGACATCTGGGTTGATTCCATATCTTAACTATGGTAAGTAATGCTGCAATGAACATGGTTTTGCTGCTGGCTTTAATGCAGGTTGGTTTATGGTCATTTGGATAAATGCCCAGGAGGGGGATTGCTGTGTCATAGGAAAGCTCTAGGTTTAGCCAAGATAGTATTTTAGGGAATAATTATGACAAGCAACACTTAATGAAAACATATCTGTTTAAATATGTCTGGTGAGTATAGTATTCCATGTATCTATATCTCTATATCTCTCTATGAGATGAGAACTTCTTTAAAAAAAATAAAAACCAGTTTAACAATGGTGTTTGTTGTTGTTGTTGTCATTTTTGTTTTAGCAGGGGTTGAACTTAAGGATTGAACTCTGGCTCTGTGTTTGTAAGGTAGGTAATCTATCACTTGAGCAATGCCTCTGGCCTCTTTTTCCATTGATGTTTTTTGTGTGGGGTCTTCCTTTATGCCCAGGCTCGTCTGGACTGTAGACCTCCTCCTTATACCTTACTGTATTATTGAGGATTACATACTCATACCATCACATCTAGTCATTGATTATGATGGAGTCTTGCAAACACTTTTGTGTCTGGACTGGCCTTGAACAGTAATCCCCCATTCTCTACCTCCTAGGTAGCTATGAGCCACCATGCCTGATTCCTAACAAAGGTTTTAAATATTTGCTTCAATATGAAATATATGGTTCGTGCCAAAGCTGATACAAAAATTCAAATGTTTGGTGGCTGTTTATATGCATTAGGGCACTGTAGTCCAAGGCCTTCCTGGCATCAGATTATACATGTTTGGAAGATGAAGTTACCTTTCCAGTCCATGGATATTTAGGGATGGTAGGACAGACACTGTACATACTGAGCCAATCCTCCAGAACTCAATAGTGTAGCAAACAGGTAAAGAACATCTGGAAACATAGTGCCTCTTAATAATACCAAAGCAAATTCCTCCCATTACTACTCCACTTCAAAATCGAATCACTTCAAGCTTTCTTTTGTCATCTTCTTTTGCAAGTGAGCCACAATAATGTCAGCATCTATCTTATAGGATTGTAGGCTGAGATCTGAAAATCCATTTCCTCTCCCTATGACCCCATTATGGCTACTTCAGATGGCAGACAGATGCCATCCATGCAGTAATTGAGGATTTCCTGTGGCATGGTTTGTATTACTATGCTTCCTTCCTGAGTCTTAGGCTTGCACAGTACCTTCAAACACCATTAACTCCAGTCAATTCAATTATCTAGTACATTAAGTTTTAAAAAATCAAAGGGCACATACTTCTGGACATAATAAAATACAGACCTAGGTATGTATCGGTATTCTAAGTAAACACTGGGATATATTAAAATTTACAAAAAACGCAGTTTAGCAATTGTGTTGTTGCTAACCAACTAGTGATGTAGATAAATATATTTCATGTAAGCTCTGTGGTCCAGTCAAAAGGAGATTTAGAATCTCAAAAAGAAAGGATTTATACAGTAGAAGAAGGGTAGTTGTAGTGTGCATTCAGAATTAAACTGCTCTGAATCGAGAATTAGGACTTCATAGTGAAGCAAATGGTGGAGAGTCATGTTGAATGTAGGGCAGATATACACATACACCGCAAAGAAGGGAATGAAAAATTTGTCTTCACTCAACATTTATTATATATCCACCACGTCCTAGATTCTGTGACAGATACAGATAAATTGAGCAGAGATTTTGCCTACAAGCAATTTATTTCTAGTAGCGGTGAGACCACATGCCCTCAATAAAGGTAGATAGAAATATTATGGAGAATTGTGGGTCTATGGAATTTTTAGAAGGTATCAAGTACTTCCTGTTGGGAGGATGGATAGCTATCCATCTCCCTCTTAAGGGAGAATGGAATGCTTGGAGAATTGATGAATTCAGCAACTCAGATGGCCGGGGGGATTTGTAAACACTGGAGTGTGCAAAGGGGAGGAGAATGGTTACAAATTCAACACAGTCTTAAACTTTTTCAGTGCAATACAACTTTAAAGTCTCAGGAGCAACGCTCTTGAACGAAATAGTCAAGATTGATATATTGCAGACAAGAAAAATAAAAAAATAAAAGATGGTTGGTGCTGCATTGGAGTGTGTTTGCATCAATATTGTAAAGGTATGAATTTTCCCTGAATTAGTCTCAAAAGGTAACACAAGTCCATTCAAAATATCACATCTCGGAGGCAGAAATTGACAAGCTGATTGTAAAAATGTAAAATAGTCCAAGTGATCTTGTCAAATAATGAGTTTAGAGGATTTACATTATTTGATTTCAAGACGTTAAACTCTGCTAGTAAGGTCATCAGGATAATGGTATAATATAGCTGATGGAATGGAACAGTCTATAAAGGGCTCACATTTTATGGTCAATTGATTTTGACAAAAGATGCCAGTGTAGCTCCATGGGGAGAGGAGGCTGACAACTGGATAAACTGTGTAACTGATGAGAAAATTGGAGAAGGTGGCAACAGAGGTCCAGAGAAGGGAAAGAAATTACTCAAGGTCACACAGCTGAGTCAGGACTCCGCATTTGGTCTTTTGTAATGGTCTCTACTTCCCTCAGTGCTTCTGTGCCAGTATTTTGGAACATTCATCTTTGCTTTATATGTCACCTGAAGTTATGCGACATAGTGGGGCAATCGTTCCAGTATAATTCTGAGGTGTATTTTTTTTTTACTACAAAAGAATATTGAAATTACACAAGAGATATCACTCCTCCCGAATAACACATACCTAGCCAGCACTCTGATTAGGTAAAAGTCTCCCAAATGGAAATTATCTCTCAAGTGTTGTTTTTACCTAGCACTGTCTTAATGCCATGATAGGTTCTTTTTTTTTTTGTAGCTCCAATTTGAATTCTAAGTTTCTATTACAAACCTCCTTCAATTGGCAATAAAGAAATCCTTCGACAAACTTCCAGTTTTTTGTCTGCTTCGGTAACTAATGCATTATGATTAAAGTGGAACAAGACATTGGGGAAGGTGGGAAAGGACTGATGGATGGACTTAGGATGGAAAATACTAGAGTCTGAGCATCCAGTAAGAAGTAATGTTTGCTGAAAGGCTGAGTCCCTGAGCAAATTTTAAGTGCTGTGTCTGGGAACATTTTGAAATTCATTTTTGAGAAGTACTAGATAGAAACCCAGGGAGATATGGCAGCACATAGGAAAAGAAAACCTCCATGCCACAAATTTGTATGAAGTAAGAGCAGGATGGGTCAGGGAGAGAGGTTTTACAGAAAACAGCAAGAAGTCCTGACTCACAGATTGAGAGTTCGTGCCCTGTGTCTATGCGGACACAGGTTCAAATGTATTTAAGTTAACTGTGTGTAAGCTTCTGTTGTGTGGGTAGAGTATGCCCCAATACTTTGTGACTATAAAGTATTTGTAGCTGTGGGCATGGTGGTTCACACCTGTAATCACTGCGCTTAGGAGGCTGAGACAGGAACATGATCAGTTGCAGGTAAGTATGGACTACACAGTGAGACCTTGTCTAAAACAAAATGGTAGATGGGCTGGGAAGGTGGCTCAGTGGTAGAATGCTTGCCTTGCATGCATGAAGCCCTGGGTTTGATTCCTCAGCACCACATAAGCAAAAAGAAAAAAGCCGGAAGTGGTGCTGTGGCTCAAGTGGTAGAGTGCTAGCCTTGAGCTGAAGAGCTGAGGGACAGTGCCCAGGCCCAGAGTTCAGGCCCCACGACTGGACCCCCCCCCCCCCAAAAAAAAATGGTAAAGCCAGTTCCATAGAAAAATGGTATCCTAAATAGCTATGAAGGAAAATCCTCTTAACGCTCCTTATCTAATCAAATACGTAATAGAGAAACAGCTAAGTCCTCCATAAGTTAATCAATCCAGTCAGGGAAATTCCGTTGGGAACTATTCCTTGGGGTTTAGATAAGGGATTCCTTGTTATCATATTATGTCACCGACCATCTTTGATTTTTTTTTTTCCTCCCCTACATGCATACAGGTTTTTGTTTGTGTTGTGTTTTGTGCCAGTACTGAGGATCTCTTGATTGGCATTTTTAAAACTCAAGGCTGCCATTCTACCATTTGAGACACACCTCCACTTCCAGCTTTTTTTTTTTTTTAATTTTATTTTATTTTATTTGAGAACATACTGTACAGAGGGGTTACAATTACATGGGCAGGATAATGCATACATTTCTTACCAACCATTGCAGCCTCCTCCTTTGTTTACCCTTTACCTCCCTTCCCACCCTCCCCCCTCCCCCCCACCCAATCAAACCCCCCCTCCTCCCCCCACTCCGACATTGTAAAGCTGGTTTTGACATGACATTTTGTACTTCTCATTGTTGCAACAGGTCCACCTGAATCCTTAAACGACTTGTTTGTCCCCGTCTCCTCCACATGTTATACTGACATCAAATATAGTGAAAGCGGGGGTTACACTGTGGGGGAGGGACATACAAAGCAACAAAGAAATAATCTTATAAATGCGTTAGAAACACATGCATGAAAGAAACAAAAACATTAAAATACATATTTGAGGGTTCGTTTTCCTAACATCACATTATCTGACTTTTTCCGCTTGACTCATACCTATACTAGATATTGCAAATAAGGGAAACCATGGGACCTATGTTTCTTTGGGCCTGGCTTACTTCACTTAATATAATTTTTTCCAAGCCTTTCCATTTCCTAACAAATGGGGCAATGTCATTCTTTCTGATGGAGGCATAGAATTCCATTGTGTATATATACCACATTTTCTTGATCCATTCATCTACTGAGGGGCATCTGGGTTGGTTCCATATCTTAGCTATGGTAAATAATGCTGCAATAAACATAGTTGTGCTGGTAGCTTTAGTGTGGTCTTTTTTGTAAACATTAGGGTAAATGCCCAAAAGTGGGATTGCTGGGTCATAGGGGAGTTCTATGTGAAGTTTTTGAGGAACCACCATACTGCTTTCCAAAGTGGTTGAACAAGTTTACATTCCCACCAACAATGCAGTAAGGTTCCCTTCTGTCCACATCCCCTCCAGCATCTGTTGTTGTTAGAGTTCTTGATTTTTGCTGTTCTAACTGGAGTGAGGTGATATCTCAATGTTGTTTTGATTTGCATTTCTTTTATGGCTAGGGATGTTGAACATTTCTTCATGTGTCTATTGGCCATCCTTCTTTCTTCTTCAGAGAAGCTTCTCTTTAAGTCTTTCGCCCACTTACTTATTGGGCAGTTGTTTCTTTGAGGATTTGTTGTTGGGTGGTTTAATTTTTTTGAGTTCCAAGTATATTTTAGATATGAGACCCTTGTCTGTTGTATGGCTAGTAAAGATCTTCTCCCAATCCGTGGGCTTTCTATTGATCTTGCTAGCTATGTCATTTGCCCTGCAGAAGCTCTGCAACCTTATGCAATCCCATTTGTCCAACCTTTCTTTGATTTGTTGTGTTTCCGGGTCTCTATTCAGAAAATTTCGGCCTGAGCCAAGGAGACCCAGGGTTTCTCCTATTCCATCCTGTAATGTTTTCAGAGTGTCTGCTTTGAGTTCAAGGTCTTTGATCCATTTGGAGTTGATTCTGGTGCAGGGTGATATATAAGGATCTAGCTTTAGTTTTCTACATGTAGTTAACCAATTTTGCCAGCACCATTTACTGAAGAGGCTGTCTGTCTTCCATTCTATTATTTTAGCTCCCTTATCGAAGATTAGATGGCTATAGGTCTGTAGGTTCATTTCTGGGTTTTCAATTCTATTCCATTGGTCCTGAGGTCTGTTCTTATGCCAATACCAAGCTGTTTTGATTACTATGGCTTTATAGTAGAGTTTGAAATTTGGTATTGATATTCCTCCAGCAGTGTTCTTTCCGTTGAGGAGCGTTTTTGCTATTCGGGGTCTTTTATTGTTCCATATGAATTTTTGGATTGCCTCTTCTATTTCCTTGAAGAATGAGGGTGGAATTTTGATAGGTATTGCGTTGAATTTGTAGATAGCCTTGGGAAGTATTGCCATTTTCACGATGTTAATCTTTCCAATCCAGGAGCATGGGAGGTTTTGCCATTTTTTAAGTTCTGTGTTGATTTCCTTTTTCAAGATTTTAAAGTTTTCATCATAGAGGTCCTTCACTTCTTTAGTTAAGTTAATTCCTAGGTATTTTATTTTTTGTGGGGCTATTACAAATGGAGTTGCTTTCCTAATTTCAGCCACACTTTTCTCATTGTTGGCATACACAAAAGCCATTGATTTTTGGGGGTTAATCACTTCCAGCTTTTTGCTGGTTAAGTGAAAATAAGAGTCTCCTGGACTTTTTTTTTGCCTGAGATGGCTTCCAACCCTGGTTCTTAGATCTCAGACTCTGGAGTAACTAGGATTATAGAATGAGCCACCATTGTAGTTTCATTGATGGTGTAATAGAAGGCTAAATGCAACTTTTGGGGCCTTAGAGTTTTCAGTTGAGAACAACGCATTGTAAGGCGATGTCCTGGTACCTCTGCTGGTCAGACTTGCTAACAGACCACATGGCAGCAGCCATTTGCGCATTTCCCATAAGAGACCATTGGCACTGGCATCCTCAGCATCACTCCACAGGCAACCCAATAGCAACCCTATAGCAACCCCGAGTCATTTTGGAATGGGAGGAAGTCACAGAGGAAAAGGAACAAATGATCCTACTCCAATTTGTGACTATGGATACACTCTGAGCTGTGGGGAAGGGGACAGATGGGATAATAAATTAAAATGTTTAATAACTATGTTCAGGAAAAAAACAAAACAACTATTTCTTCCCCTTGATGGGAAAAGAAGAGCCACAAGAACAGTCTGAAAAGAAAATGGCGAAATACAGGTGCCAATGGATTCCAGTTAATTCCACGGATCAATAAAACCTTTAAATTTGACATTGTTTCAAAGTTGATGGAAACTTGTGCAATCCTGAAGTCTGATTTTTGCTTTAAAGCTTTATTCAGTGGTTATTTTTAGTTTCTGGGGGGAAAGCATGTGTTTAGCTTTAAAAATGTGTGATTGCACAAATTCTTTGCAGCTCTGGTAATTTGATTGGATGCCTTCTTACATGTGTGAGTGTCGATGACGAAAACATGGCTTTCTGATAAAAAACCTTTTGAATACATTATTGCTCCTTCTCCAAACAAAATGGTCTCATTATTTCCTCTGCATTAACACAAAAGACTGTTATCAGGAAGATAACTGTCTTTCCCAGGAGTTCTGTGATAGGACTCTTTGCTTCAAGCACATAATCAAAAAAAGTCATGTCCTTCATCTTCCCCTTTTAAAAAAAAAAAAAATTGATAGACAACCACATGGTTGCAAAGTGAAGGTTCAGTCTCACTTTTGTTACCTAAGATTCTGGCCTACTTCCTTACTATGCAAGAAGTTTCTAAAGGAAATCCCTACTTCCCTGTCTACATACTTTCCACTCTCCTACTAGGATTGGTTCCTTTGACCTCTGTCTTCTGGTTGGGTGTGGCCAATGGGAAACAGCAGTGGGACTTTGGAAGGAGTGAGAGTCAATTGTATTGTTAACTTTCATGCCTTCCTCCAAGTGCAGCTGCCAGTAAAGGGCTCCATTCCTGGCTTGAGGACATAGCTTCTGTTTGCAGCCCTC
Source organism: Dipodomys spectabilis (assembly GCF_019054845.1). Lineage (NCBI taxonomy): Eukaryota > Metazoa > Chordata > Mammalia > Rodentia > Heteromyidae > Dipodomys > Dipodomys spectabilis. Next base: position 11,918,214 of record NW_024870773.1, read on the forward strand.
TCTGCCTACATTCTGTTGCCATTCTTTCCCTCACCCTACCCAGTCCAAGAGTGGTAATGCATTGCTGGAACTACCTCTGGGGGAGCCCTTAATGTCCTTTGGCGTTCTCATGGTTGTCATATATTATCAATCATTCCTGGATTATATTTTCAAGTAGCCAGTTTGTGAGAATCATTTGTTCTTCCTACTGGGAGTTTGAAGAATCTATTTTCTCTTTCATTTTTCTTTGTCTCTCTTGGGAAACCTGGGATCCTCCATCCCAATTCTCTAATGATCATTTAATTTCAACCCCCCCTTTGATTCTTTTCTGTGTCCCTATACTGCTTTCTGTATTGTAGTATACACATTTGATTGTGAATGGTTGCAGAGCCGTGATTTGAATTTCTATTAGTTCATCTTAGACAATGAAAACTTCTAGCAGAGCAATGTCTCTGTACCCTCACTTAGTATAGAGCCTTTATCTGAACACTTCTAATATTCTAATAGATATATTTATCAAAATGTGCATTGGAAAAGAGCAGATAAAATGAACACAGATAAAATGAAAATCTACACAGTTAGCTGCTTTCTGTGTCCTTGATATCAATTGTTGCTTGATTTATTTGATTCAAATATTTTTTTTTGTAGTCTTGGGATCCAATTCACAGTGTTACGTAAGGTAAACACACATATACCACTAGACAATTCATTAGCCTAGCAACTATTATTCCAGTAGGAATCAGTAGATCATGTCAATCATTGACCAGTCATGTCAATAATAATGAAATGCAGGGCTCCATCAATAATCCTATTGATGAAATATATTAAAGTTAAAAAAACCAAACTAAAGTCAATGGCTGTTCCAACTTTTTCAAGTGTTATTTTGTGAAGAATAAGACCAGAGTGGGAAGTAGAGTCTCAGGTCACAGTAGAGGCCCAGGTTATAATGGAGACCAAGGTCTGTTCCTCATTCTAGTAGTTAAAGCACGTATGACCTTGGAAAATGTTAGTGCAACAGACTTATTTTGAAAACCTGAGCCAAGTTATTTTTACTCCCTCAAGAAACAGGTCAGGTGCTCAAAAAATATTATTCATTTGATAAATATTAGTTAATTTCTCTTCTAGTCTTACCTGAAATCAAGTCCTAAAGGCTAAGAAATAGACCCAAAGCAATCAAAAACCACTGTTGTTAAAAAGCCATGTTAAAATTTATGTAATCACTTAATCACAATAAAAAAGTTGCTAAAATTTTTTTTAAAGCCATGTTGACAAGTTGTCATAGCAACAAAGTAAAAACTAGCTCTGGGTTTTCATTAACTTTCCAAAAATCTAGCTACCAACTTATTGAGCATACCAAATATAATTTGGTAAAGATAAGGAGCTTCTTTGGAAGCTGAAGTCTAAATTGCCAGATATTCTATTTCAGGCAAATATTCTTCTTTTTGAGTTAGGAACTAAGATCTTATAATTTGGGTTCTTCTATCAAAAAAAGGTTTAGTTTCAAATTTTGCTTGATTCAAAACTTATTTGTTAAAGGTATGAATCATAGCAAGAACACACTTATTTAACCAAGGTAGGAGTTCAGTATCTTAGAATTCTAGATTTAGAGCAAAAATGAGGAGGAAGCTATCTCTTTGGTCATGCAGCTAGTTCACGACAGTGAAATGACTGGAATCCTATCTCAATTCCCTTAACTTGTTCTCTGTCCAGCACGTTATTGGAAGGAGGAGGGGGCTAGGAAAAAATGATACTGAAAATTCATTTATGTTTTGTATTAGGTTTTTTGCGTTAGTTACAGGTACATTGCTAATCTCCTAGTTGTCTCTCAATCCACTCAAGTTGCCTATGGTGATTTGTTATCACATAGTTTAAGAACTCTGTTGTCATTTTTGGTTGGCTTAAAGTACATGGATATAGTGAACCTTCTGCCATAACAGAATGAACTTGTGTGATACCAAAGTAGCCAGACAATTCCATACATTTGGGGAAGCAATTAGCAAGACCTCAAGAAGCCATGAGCCCAAATGTTTACTTAACTGAATGAGGCTGGACTGCTTTCAACTAGGAGGCTGTGTCTGGGAATTTACGCAGTGGTTGCCCTTGTCCATTCATTTCCATAAATTCCCTTTCATCTCCCATTCCTATTGGGAAATTGGTTATGTGGAGATATCTGGGGAGGAGTGAGAACAGCCAGGAAGGGTGGAGCTGTCTTGCCCAGGTCTTCCTAGTAGATGCTCAATGCATTTATATTGAGCTGAGCTGACCTGGAGAAATTGTGAGCTCACCTCTGGAAAGCCAAAGTGGCGTCGATGTGACTTTCCAATAAGCTCTATCTCTGCTAGTGAAGGTATTATTGTTTTGAAATTTGAACAAGATATAAAAGAGCAAGAAAGCCTTCTACCGCAAATAAAATTATGTGTAGTATGAAATGTTTTACTTTGCTGAGGATATTGATTTTTTTAAATCATTAGATTTCTCCTTTTCCAGTCTCACAGTAATCATTAAAGTATTATTACTGATTAACATGCTTTCATAAAGCAACACTAATTAATTCATGTTAAAGAGTCCTGAAAGACTGTGTGGGTTTGAAGTTTTGATCGAAAGCACCCAGTTTGCTTCTGCGCAGATTCATTGCCATACCAAAAATCTAAAGAAGGAGCAACAATTTCTAGTCAATGGAGGCCCTGGACTCAGCTTCTGCAGAAATGCATTGTAAAGCCGATTGTTTCAAGTTTTCTTTCCACTAAAAATATCTTGGCTAATTTCGAGAATAATGATGATTCTGATGGGTGGAAATCAATGAGGAAAAAAAATGATTGCCTGGTCTCCTATTCCAATTACTATTGGTGTGTAAAAAAAATAAGCTAAAATTGTAGAGATGAAAGCTAAGCATTTTATTACTCTATGCGTTCTGTAGGTTAGGGACATGAAAATGGCTTATGGGAACATTTTGCCCTTGTGTTTCGATAGTCAAATCTTCAGCTGTGAGGATATGATGCCTAAGGAATGGGAGTTATGGGAAGACTTCTTTACTGTAAAGGTGACTGGTGTTAAATGTGATTCCTGCTGGGCTTTATGGCCAGAAAGATCTAGACATTTTTATTTCATGTGGCTTCCTCACAGCTGGGCCTAGATTTTAAGAATTAGTGCACTAAGAGAACCAGGCAGAATGTGACAGAGTTTATAATGTGGTGATAATCACAGATTTGCAGATATGTCCTGGCTAATGTAATACACGAGATAATTGATATGATAAAAACATAGAAAAGACATAAGAGCACAGAGAAGAGACATTTAGCTCAACTTGCAACTCATGGAGATTCATTGCCCACAGCATTGTATTACCAACCCAAGATGGCTTTACTTGAGGATATTGTTTAGCTTTCCTAATTAATGACTAAAATAGATGGACAAAGAGGTGACAGAATATACTAATGCACAAGAGTTGGCCTTTGGAGGGAACTACCAATCATGCATCTTGATTCTCTGGTAACCACTTCATTGTCAGAACCATGAACTTTGGTATTGGGAACTTTGCATTTCAGTCATTCCAAATTCAGAAGCTAGATTTCTCTGAAGTCATCTACAATTTTCAGAAGCTCCACCAGTTCTCATTTAGCTCATATCATACTCGGGTACCTGAGTAATTCTCCTTGACAAAAGATTAATTCTCCTTAGGTTGCTCTCTAAGGCAACGAATCTTAACATTGAACTTAATGTTCCAATCACATAGTTTAAAAAGAGTTATATCTGGTTAATATTCCAGAAAATTTTATTTAGCAAGTTTAGGGTACCAATTCAACATCCAGATTTTTTTTAAACTATCAAGAAATTCTAATTTATAGCCTGAATATAGTTTGAATCAGAGTGATGGTTAATTTTGTGTGTATCATTTTGTCTGGGTTACATATTTGATCAAATACTGTTTGGGGTGTATATATGTGAGGATTTTTTTCTTTTTTCCATTTCCTGGAGCTTATTTTGATAAAAATTATTTTATATGAGCAGATGCACATAGTTATTTGTGTTTGTGAGGGTATTTCTGGATGAGATTAACGTACAAATCAGACAAAAAGACTGCCCTACGTAACACAGATGACCTCATCCAGAAGATGAAGACCTGAATAGACTGCAAAGACTGATCCTGATGTGAGGAAGCATCCTTCTCCCACCTGACTGCTTGAGCTGGGTATTGGTCCTTTCCTACCTCTGGTGTGGCACTGAAACCTCAGTTTTGTGCCTCCAGCAAACTGCCTTTCCCTTTGGAACTTACACCTCCGGCTGCAGCTGCTGACTGATTACAGACCTTGGAATTTCTTAGCCTCTGTAGTTGTCTGAGCCAATCCACAATAAAATTCTCTTTGTGTGAAACTATTGATAAATATTTATATTGAAGTTATAGCCTATCTATCTATCTATCATCTATCTATCTATCTATCTATCTATCTATCTATCTATCTATCTATCTATCTATCTATCTATCTATCTATCTATCTATCTATCTATCTATCTATCTATCTATCTATCTATCTATCTATCTATCTGGCTGTTTCTACTGTTTGGATTTTCTGTGGTCAGCCTGGATTCTACAAGGATTGAGAGTCTATCTCTGTGTTAGATTTAACACGGAGCTAGCCTTTCGTAGCCCTCCAAAATGACGATCCCTCTTGGCTTTTTTTCTTTGTCACAAATATGGAGAATGTTCTAGAAGAATGTGGGCTGGGCAAAGTGGTGATGGTGGATATGGAACAGTAGCAGCTCAGCCTCCATCACTGTTCTGATGGGCCCCCGAGGATATCCTGGTGTAACAGTGTTGGAAACAACCATTCCTGGTCATGAATGCATGTCTCACATCAGCCTGCACATGGCACCTGCTCCCTGTCACCAGGATACAAGATGACTGGCTTGGGAGATGATGAAAGACTGAATGAATTACTCCTTTAGAATCATACCCTTTTGCAGAGGACCTGTCTTATCTATAGTGAAGGACAGATGTATATTGAAAGAGTACCAAGGATCCTCAAGTTTTAAAGTGAAGCATCTCAGCAAAGCACTGATCAGGAAATCAGGCTGAATATACATAATGTGAAACCGAATCTATCTCTGGCAATGCAATGCTTTGCACTTGGTAGTGGAGATCTAGCAGCAAAATGCACACAATCAGCACATGATTGTTCTCCAGTTACACTGGGAGAGATACTTACTGTGATAGGGAAATTAGCTCTGCTCATTCTTCACTGATGCTGGAAAGGCAACTGACCTGTGTTGCAGCCTCTGTTTATATATTCAAACAGGGAGTGATTTTGTCATGTTTATCAGAGAGAGTGTTCATAAACAATTTGTCTCCTTGTGATGAGAGGGTTTGCATGATTTAAGCTGAAAATGTAAATGAGTTCTTTTGTTTTACTTTCAGATGATTGAACAGTTATCACATTAGATAGCCTGGACTCACCCTGCCACTAGGCCAAGCCTTTTCCCACCATATACTCAGGAGTCCTTCCTATGATATTAACTGCTTATTTGTGTGTATGGGAGAAGGAAGTCACTAAAATCCAACCATTTTATGTTTGGGCTGCCAAACATACTAAAATCAAAACTGTTGTCACAGTGAACTTTGTGACATCTGATCCTAAACTACTTTCTAGTCTAGGCTCAACTGCACAGTGTAGAGAAGTAGTTGGGAAGTTCATATGGGATTCGTGGTAAAAAGCTCTGACAAGTATGCATCCAGGCACGACTGCCTTCTAGAAAACATCCCAAATTCTGAAAGTGCTTTTTAGGAATCTTTCCTTCCTTGGCTTTAGGTGTATATGGGGTTCAAAGTCACTTCTTTGCCTGCCTTCTTTCCTTCCTTCTTTCCTTCCTTCTTTCCTTCCTTCTTTCCTTCCTTCCTTTTTCTGAAATTTTTAAAATGTATAATATTATATTATTTTTATAATAATAAAGGCCAGGCAAATTACCATCCAATTTCTGGGAGCTTTATTTTGACAATTCCAATTAGGTTCTTCCCTGGGCTCAGCCTCCGCACCTACTGGGAAGGTATTGTCTAGTCATTGTCTAGACAGTGAATTCTCATCAGCATATGCCTAGGCTATAGCCCAAACCCTTTCCCTTCCTCAGGGGTGAGGGTGGAGGACAGGATTGCATGTAAGTCATGCCAAGTAGGGTCTTAGGCCTGAGTGAGGTCCTTAAACTCTTCAGTATAATTATTAGGGTCTTGGGAGTATGATCCCAGTCACTTCTGGATCTGGGAGAGATCCGACATTGAAAAGGAGTCATGAACATGAACAACTCCCGCCATCTCCTGCAGAGGGTTTAAGGAGGCTGGTGAAAGCTGTGAGCCACCCATAGTGGATTGAGTGTGAGCCCAGCGAGATGAGGGAGAAGGAGACGAAGGGGGAGAAGGTGACAAAGGTTTGGCAGGGGGAGGAAGAACAAAGTCTTCAAAGTCGAATAGGGAATCAGGCACTTCAGGATCAGGAAGAGACTCCGGCTCTTGGGTGATTTGAAAGGGATGGGCTGCCCACATGCCAGGAAGATAGGGAAAGTTGGACAGAATTGGCAGACAGAGGGACTAGCATGGAGAGCAAAGAAAGCCTGAATATGTAGAATACTCTGACCATTTACCATTGCCTTGTCAGAAAGTGTCCAAGTCTCTGAGAGTATCATAATCGAAAAGGCCCATTTTGGGGCTATTGCGACTGATTGTCTAGTTTATATTGTGACCAGACCTGACTGCAAAAAAAAAAAAAAAAAAAAAGGCATTTTGGCTTTATGGAGTCCTTGAGTAAAAGAACATCTACAGAGCACAGAAGACATCCCAAGGGAGTGTCCCAGCTAGGGAGAAACTGACAGTACCCCACTGGAATAATAAACACCAGGGAGGAGTCTGGTGAGTGTAGAGAAAGAGGCAATGAGTAGATGTCCCAATCCACCCAAAGTCGCTTAGAGTGAGTCCAATTCTCACTTTATGTGTCTCCAACTGAGAACAGACTGGCCAAAAGGCATAGGCGGTCCCTCTAGCAGGGAGAGGGAGAGAGAGAGGGAGAGGGAAAGAGGGAAAAGGAGAGAGAGAGAGAGAGAGAGGCCAGCAATGGTAAAGACAAGAGGTCCTATGTGGAGTTCCTTCAGCATTTTCAGAAAAAGCAGAGGGAATTGAGCATTATCCCTTCCCAGGTCTCGGCACCCTATGTAAGGGCTGCCAAAATGAGACTGCCACTTGGTCCAGGCAGAGAAGCGTTGATTTGGGAGAACCAAACTTCCATGTGTGACAAGGGACCTTCCTTCCTTCCTTCCTTCCTTCCTTCCTTCCTTCCTTCCTTCCTTCCTTCCTTCCTTCCTTCCTTCCTTCCTTCCTTCCTTCCTTCCTTCCTTCCTTCCTCTAGCTGTCTCTCTTTCTTTCTTTCGTTTCTCTCTCTCTTTCTGTTATCACCTCTTAGCTGATGGCGGCTCACACGTATAATCATAGTCACTTGTGAGGACGAGAATGGGAAGATTATGATTTGAGGCCGGCCTAGGCAGAAGAGTCTATGAAACTGAGAAGCTGGACATAACGGTGTGCACCTGTGACCCCAGCAATTACCAGAAACCTAAAATAGCTGGATGGGGGCTCAGGCTCAGAGTGCCTGACTGGGAAGCAAGACTCTACCCTAAAAGTAACCAGTTAGAAGCTGGCACCAGTGGCTCACACCTGTAAGTCTAGCTACTCAGGAAGCTGACATCTGAGGATCATGTTTCAAAGGCAGCCCAGGCAGGAAAGTCAGGAGGTTCTTATCTCAAACAAACCACTCAGAAAAAGCTAGAAGCAGTGCTGTGGTTCAAGTGTAGAGCACTAGCCTGGAGCACAGAAAGACTCAGGGATAGCACCCAGGGCCTGACTTTAAGCCTCAGAATTGGCACAAAAAAAAAAACAAAACCAGAAACAAGGGTGGAGGCATGGTTCAGTGGTTCTAGCTAGCATGAGGCCCTGACTTCAAATCTCAGTTCTGTCAAAAAGGAAAAAAAAAAAAAAAAAGAATCATGGCATAGCATATCTGTATTGCTCATTTCCTCACTTTAGAATTAATTTAAGAAAAATTGTAAAAAGTATATAAGAAGAGGAAAAGAAAAAGAATCAGTAGATAACTGGCTCCTCATATCCTCTGAGACTTTAGCCCAAACTCTGTGGTGACAAGACAAAGACTTCTCATTTAGTACCTGTTAAGATCTTCATTTAAAAAATTTTTTATGGGTGTTCCTCTTTCCCTAGTATAGCTACCAGAGTGGGATGGGATGGTGGGTTGAAGAAGAGTTACTATTTAAGAAAAGAAAATATTGTAACTAAGTAACCTAATATTTATAAAGAAGGAATCTTCCTCTTAGCTTTTTTCATAAAAGTCATTAGCCACATGTTCAAAGTACAGGTAAAAGGAAAATGACTGAGGGCCTTGAGAGATCATTCGACTAAAAGGTTAGCAAAATCTAAAAGATTTTCTGGAACACGAAGGTCAGAAGAGACTAGAGGATTCTCTGAGAGTTAAAGTTAAGATCCATCAGGGAGATTCTACCACATCCTACTCTGAGGCGCTGCCATCTGAGTAGGATCACACTGGAGCAGGCAGGTGGGGGAGCTGGGTGGAGGTGGGGAGTGATGAACTGTTGCCCACTATCAATCAGTGCAACCATTATGGAATCCGTATGGAGTTTTCTCAAAACTTCAAAAACTGGAACTATCACACGATCCTGCTTTGGCCTTCATGGAGAAATGTTTCAGTTCTTGCATCATGGGACATACACCTATAGGATCTTCCAAGAAAGTTCTGCCTTTTAGTTTTGAATCTTGTTGCCAGGGGCTTCTTAGGAAACATGTCAGAAAAATCTCAAAACTTTGACTTTATTTTCTTTGAAACTTAGAACGTAGAAGCCAAGTTAAGGATGATGGCAAGTTTCTAGTGGAATTTTGGTATCTCCTTTACTTTTCCACTTTATTGAAATGGCTTTATTGCTCTGGGTTATTATTATTAGTGAGAAATCCAAGGGTTTTTTTTTTAAACACAGTGATTTATTTTCCCTCCTCTATTTGGCAAGTACTGTCTTACCAAATTTGCTTCTAGGCTGAACTTTGTTTTTTGTGTTTCTCTCGGAATTTTTCATTGTATGTGGTTGATTAATGTAGTTGACTGCTAATCAATATTAGCCAGCCAGGATAGTAGAGATATTACTGAATTATAAATGATCTTTAAAGGTAGGTTCCAAGCAACAATCACTTTTAGGGCTGTATTTGTTATCACAATGTTGACAATCTTGATACCAGGATTTTAATATCCGGTAGGATAATGAAATTTCTACCCAACACAGACTTCTCTGTCTTACTACTATAATAACTGAATATTGCTTCAGGATGGTGAATGATAATATTTTCTTAGTCTCTTTTCACATAAAGCTTTTTAGGGGAGCTTTTTTTTCCCCCAAGCCATAGGGCTTCTTTGATATGAGGATAAGGTAACAAAGGAAAGGTTCTTATCTGAGGAGAAGAAATTGTGTTCATTTGGCTTTCCAGTTGGCATTCTGCTCCAAGTAGATACGTACGGGCTGCTGGTGTCTCACCTGCAGTTGGCAGGAAAAGTGACAAGAATCTAAGGAAAGAAAATGCCTTTGTGGAGGTGAATGCTGGAGAAAAGCTTAGAGGAAAGCTCTTTGATAGATGATTTCCTGGGCACGTAAAGTCAGAGTATCAGAGGATCTCAAATATGGATGAATGACTGCAATTTCTGGGTTCCGGAAGGGGAAAGGCCCTAACTCTGTTCATCTTGCTCCAGCTCTCTACTGTTAGTGACTCACTGATTAATAGAAAGAACGGCCAGTTATTACATTCTGGAAATTATTGTCTTGGAGAGTCTGTTGCATAATTTCTGAAGTTATTTGTTAGCTTTCATTAAGTGGTATTAGTTAATGGGCATTGGCTGAGAATATCTGTGTTCAGTACCCTTAATCAGAGCCTTCCAAATTTCAAGCTTGCACCTGCTAGCACTTAACTCTATTCTAATATATAATGACAGAGCAGAGTTGTCTTATCACCTTATGGACCCAGAGACCACATCATCTCTTCTCTTGACATCATTGGAAAGTAAAAGTCAAATGAAATTACTTTCTGGAGAAATATTCTCTGTGAGTAACAAGGATTATTTGAGCAGGTTAGTCTTGACTTTCTTTCTTCTAGGTGGTCTACTGAACAGTAAATATCAGGAAAAACTTTTAAATATAAAACTCATAGACTATAAGTCTTTAGCTCAGCTAAAAACAAGTTATACCCAGGCATCTAACACCAGTATCAAGAAACACATGCCCCATTTCAATCAACACTCCATGTAAAGGTAAACCATTATATTGACTTCTTCATTTCCTCCTTGTGTGTACTTACATGATCTGTTGGGTCTGACTTTTGCTCAACATTCAAAGATTTATCCTTATTATTATGTGCAATGCTGTTCATAGGCCATGTGTAATCTATCCATTTGTCTGCTGATGGGGAATTTTCCAATCTTGCTATTAGCATTAGAACATTTTCTGATGTATGCAAATATGCATTTTTTGGAATAAACATGAATATTATATATGTAACTTCAGCCAGATGCTTCTAATTTTCTCTTCCCACCTGTGTATGAGAAATATATTGTCTTTTAAGTTATAGTTTAGCATTCAGTGACCATTCTTGAAGTACTTCAGGCCAACCCCAAGGTTCACTGACTATCTTCTCTGAACCAGAGTTTGTTTTTTTGTGCTTTTTCCCTACTTTTGTTACTTTGGTGTTAGAACTTAGAGTTCTTTTTAATTTATTTTCCTTACATTTTCTATTAACACCAATTATTCTGACATGTCCATATTTATATATCTGTAACATATTTTTGTCAGAATCACCCCCTCTGTTTCTCTCTCTCTCCCTTAGTTCCCTTTCTCCCCTTTATAAACCAAGCTCAAAAAACATTCTCTCTGCTAGTGCTATTCCCACCCCACAGAGCCTGTTGTACACTCCTGTCATGTTAATTGTCATAAGGGATTTCACCACATCTCACACATGCAACACAATCCTTTAATAAGGCTGACCTCCCCATCATTTCACTCTCCCTATCCCCTCACTCCTATTATTCAGTAGTTCTCAGCGAACTTCAATTAGTGTCAGAAATTGAAAGGTCCCTATAGTGATTGTTCTAGGGAAAGACTAAAGGAAGTCACGCTGACTCCCAAAGAACACCAAAGACTTTCCTGAGATCCTACTGTTAAAGGTTACTAGTAGCTAACACTGTGTGAGAGGACACCATATCTTTTCCTACCATCACACACAGGTATTTAGGGATGAAGCTGGGAAATCAAAACATAAGCACCCAGTGCTCTGCCATTGCATGTAAAGACAGGCCTGGAACACCATGGAACCAAGTCAGTCCTCAGAGAGTTGGGTCAGGTGTGGCTGGTGCTCCAACAGCAGCTCAGAGGGTCAGCTAGACTAGAATTAGATCTTCTGTTTCTGTCAGGCTGTCCTGTGGTGGAAAGCGTCTATCTTGGGTTAATTATGTCAGCTGTAGAATGGTGATTAGCCATCTCAGAACGGGAACAGTAGATTTAAAATCATAAAAGCCTGATTATGACTGTGAAAAAAACAGAAAAAGCAAAACCAAACAAAACCCCAGAGCCTACAAGCTCTGTTCCATAAACCATGCTTTGATGGATAACAGAATAAAGATGTTATACTCAGTAGAACTTCTTTTGGAAGTAGTTTTTGATATGGAGTCAGCTTGGTACATATTAGAAAGAGTTAAAATTCATGAGTAGAATACAGTAGCAACTTGTGAATGCCTTACCAGACAACATAATTAAACACAGTGGACTTTCTCTAAGCAGAGAAATCAAGGCAAGTGGTGGTCTGTGTTACTTCAGTTTGAACCTAGGAAAATCCTACTGAGGCCTAGGAGATTAGGGAGTTGTGGGTCTGAAAATATTTATTAGTTAGGGAACAATCGGGGTAAAAACTACCCATGACCCCAAGGGCTGACTGTGAGATTTAAAGAAATTAAAAAGATTATTTTTCTGAAAAAGATACTGGTGAGTTTAGAGACTGAAAAAGAAACTGCAAATGATGAGTACTGTCAAAAGAATTGTGACTTCAGGGAGAGACATCAGAGGAAAAGAATGGCCTTCTCTATTAGCAAGGATTTTAATGGGGGAGCAAAATGTGTCACAGAGGGAAATACAATCCTGCCAAATCAACACAATGCTTTTTTCTATCAGGGGAAAATGGCCAAGGTCATAGATGGATGGAGGTTGTATAAAATCTCCAATGTAATGAGAGGCTGTGACAGGAAGGAACAATTGTCTGTAAAACTGGGAAAGCTCTTGAACCTGCCTGCAAAAAGATTTGAATGATCTTACGTGTTGTTATTGTGGCTCCTAAATTCCAGTCTGAGATGTGGCCCTTGTACCAACTTGTTTCTTCTATGTGTTAGGAACAGAAGCACCTATATAGCTAAGAAATGGAAAGAGCTTGAAAATGCTCTAAGGTTTCCATACATGGCTTTTCAGCTGACTTTTTTAAAGCTATAATGGAAACATCATTGTGGATGGGAAATGATTGGATGAACTCTTGAAGTGTCTACAAGAGGGACACATAGAGTTACTGAGGTTTGTGGAGTAATGTAGTTATTACTTTAACCCTGTGATTAAGTACATAGAAGGATCCCTGTTGGCCTGGTTAATATAATGGAATTATTCAGCATAGCTTATGGTCTGTCCTTGAGCTTTTGAATGGGTTTAATCTAAACTCATTTTTTTGTTTCTTTCTTTGTTGTTTCTTTTTCTCTCTCTCTCTTTTTATTGTCAAGGTGATGTACAGAGAGGTTATAGTTACATAAGTATGTTTCTTGTCAAACTTGTTACCTCTTCTCTCATTTCTCTGTGGATGGTGAATGATTTGATTTTTCTTGGCAGTTAGGGACTTATGTAAATGGAATTAAAGAGAGAGAAAAAAGTAACAAGATGTATGCCCCACATTTGTATTCTCTTTAGCAAACTATCCTTCCACAATCATCCTCCACTGAGGAACATATGGTAAAGCTCATTTTCGTTACCAAAAATGTTCTTTGGGTGGAATTGTGATTTGTTCACAGAAGCTTTATCCTATCTGAAGTGCTTCAAACTTCATAAGCAGATACCAGGTCCAGGCCTATATCTAAAATCTGTAAACTCAGCATATGGAATTCTGAAAGTAGGAATCAAAGCGTTCCCCTCCCTCACAAACACACATAATATTTACTGGATGGCATCTTTGTCCCAAATACCATCCTGTCCTGAATTTGCATTGCCTGAATTTGTATGTTGAGATATGCATGCATCCTAATACTGAATGTAAAAATTACATATCCCTCTGTTGCAAGATAAGGCTGCTTTTTACTTGCTTATCTCAGAGTATTCTCATTTCAACTAGTGTCCTTTTATTTGTGGCTGAGGTGTTAGGTTTTTTTCTTTTTTCTTTTTATTTTGGTCAGAAAGGGAAAATAAAGTGGAGTGCAACCTGGACTACTTCTCATCTAAAGTCATTACTTTTTACGATTTTGAAATTATTCAGTCTGAAAACCTGAAGCATGATTTTTAAGGTAAAAAGTATTTTGTGAAAGTGTGACAAAAAAAGATCCAAGTTGCGAAAAAATGTTTTCTAAACACATGCATAATAGCAAAAGCTGAGATTGCAATAGTAGAAATCAGTAGCTTGGGGAATTATGGATCATTATAAAAATATTTGCTCTGGTTCAAAGAAATGAAGGAACCCTTTATCTGGGTCTCTTACTCAGGGGTAAGAGTCAGAGCTCTGACAGCTCAGGGAGGGAACTTCCCAGCACTTGTGTGTGTGTGTGTGTGTGTGTGTGTGTGTGTGTGTGTGTGTGTGTGTGTGTTGACACTGCAGAATGAACTCAGGCCTTTGCACTTATTGGCAAGAATGCTATTACCTGAGTCACACCTCTAGCACTTTTTGTTTTTATTATCTTTTAAATAGGTTTCACTGTTTGCCCAGGCTGGCCTAGACAGTGATCCTCTTCTACTTTCTGAATAGCTGTGACATCATCTCTAGCATTTTATTGTTTGTGATAAGATCTGGTGAGCCCAGGCTGGCTTTGAACTGTGATCCTCTGAATCTCAGCCCATTGGGTAGCCAGGATTACAGGCATAAGCCACTGAGCCTGGCTCCTTCTGGGTCCTTCTGGAATAAAAACCCTTTTCCTCATGACATGTTCCTGTGAAGAAATTGATTCTTCATTAAGCCCAAATTTGTCTTTGCAACTGACATAGTCTGCTGTTAGCTTTATTACCCCTTATAATGTAAGTCTTTCTTTTTCCACTTAGGCTTTAAAACAGACTTACTTGTCCTGAAGAAAGAGCCCAAGCTTCTCAACATAGTGGCCTTTCCAACATTTTTTTTTTTTGTCAGTCGTGGGGCTTGAACTCTGAGCCTGGGCGCTGTACCTCAGCTCTTCAGCTCAAGGCTAACGCTCTACCACTTGAGCCACAGCACCACTTCTGGCTTTTTTCTTTTTGCTTATGTGGTGCTGAGGAATCAAACCCAGGGCCTCATGCATGCAAGGCAAGCACTCTACCACTGAGCCACCTTCTCAGCCCTTTTCCAACATTTTTGGATGTGTTAAAAGTATTTTTTATGTCACAACCTACAGCCCTTCTCCCTTCAGCTTGAATGATTATTTCAGAAAACAGTACTCATATTTAATATAGGCATCTTTTCCTGCTGTTTTAAGTTTTCTTCTGCTTAATTTTAAGAGTTTCTTGATGGCTTATTTGGGGAAGGGAAAGGGAAGCGCAGAAACAGTGGGACAAAAGGTGAACTACTCAACAGTGATACTTACTAGACGCTATGTTGGACACAAACTATATAACTTGGAGGTGGGGAGGGTCAGCAGGGAAACAACTGGGAGAAAATGAGGGAGGGGTGAGACTCATTAATGTACTCATTACATAATGAGTACACAATGTACTCATTACCTGACTTATGTAACTGTAAACCCTCTGTACATCACCTTTACAGTATTTTTTTTTAATCCAGTGGCTTACTTGCAGCCTACTAATTACCAACAGCACTTGGTTAGGGGATACTACTCTTGGAGTTCTGATTTTAGTCCCAGGATGGAGACACAAGAGTAACTGGAATAAAAAAATGGAGCCATTGCCTGGCACCAGTGGCTCACGCCTGTAATCCTAGCTACTGAGGCGGCTGAGATCTGAGCATTGTGGTTCAAAGCCAGCCTGTGCAGAAAAGGCCGTGAGACTCTTATCGCCAATAAACCACCAGAAAACTGGAAGTAGCATTGTGGCTCAAGCACTTGTCTTGAGCTGAAGAGCTGAGGGACAGCATCCAGGCCCAGAGTTCAAACCCCATGACCGACCCCCCCAAACCCCCCCAAAAAAATAGAGCCATAGATTTTGTGGCCTTAAAGGTGAAATCCATAGTCCATTTCAGTGAGCTCTCACTCAGCCCTGCAGAAGGAAGTCTTACATTTTAGTCCTACCTTGTATGCCTTTGTGAACTTGGAGCTTGCCAGGATGGGTGGCACAGAGCAGTTGTTGCCCAGAGCAGAAGGAAAGCTTAAAGTAGCAGCTCATACTGTTTACACCTGGACTGTGAGGTGAAGTATTTAGGCCTTGCAACCCACAGTTTAAGCATGGACACTTCTTGTTTTATGGGCCTCATTCGCAGGTCTCCGTCTTAAGGGCACTGCTCTTGGATTGAGAGCCAGACCAGGATCTCAGAACTACCCATGAAGTCCAAGTTCAATGGCCAGTCCTGAAGTGGACCCACGGGTTGTAATTATAAAAGTCCACAGTTCAGGCAGTGGCTCGTACTTCCTCGTGGCTTCATTATACTACAGCTCATTATCGTTGCTTGATGAGCTCTCTGCACTTAACTGCCACCTCTAATCAGTGTGTGCTTAATGAAGTCCACACAAATTAATTAGTGCAAGTTGCCAGTGTTGAGCAAGCCCAGAGCGAAGTGGCAGGGCCTAAGAAGGAGGCTACTCTGCTTTCTAAGAAAGAGACTTTTTTTTTTGTTAGAAATGGCTTTGGGAAAAAGAAGTATTGTGCAAAGACAAATGAGCATTGCGTCTTCTCACGCTAAGAGCAATTATTTGTTGCCTATGGTAGAACTGAGTCATTTAGGAAGATTGCCGTGTGGCATTTAAATAATACAATATTTCAGCATATGAATTATTAACATAAAAGAATGACAAGGAAGCATACATATTCAGTTGGCTTTGACACAGTTGCAAAGTATAGGTACAGTGACTTTTCCTATGTTCAACTCGGAATGGGGAATGGATATTACATAGGACAGGTAGAAAGAATCTTAGATAGTGTCTAGTTCACTCCTTCTAGCTGAGTAAACACAGATTGCTTTTGGAAAGAGGTAAGAAAGAAAAAAAAATCACTCTCCTAAACAAAGGGACATTGTTATAGGTCAAGAACAGAAACTCACTGTTGCAATGGGTCCACTAGTATCCTTATTTAAACAATTGGTTTTTTCCCTTCCCCTCCACAAATTATACCAACATCAAATACAATGAAAACAGGGGGTATACCATGGGGGAAGGACATACAAAGCAACAAAGAAATCATCTTATGTTAGAAACAATAGCAAGCAAGACAAACCATTTGAGTCCTTACCTTGGGATTCATTTTGCCTAACATCAACTTATCTGACCGTTTCTGCTTGTCTCAGCCATATACTAGTTATTGCAAGTAAGGGAAACCATGAGACCTATGTTTCTTTGCACCTGGCTTACTTCACTTAATATAATTTTTCCAAGTCTTTCCATTTCCTAACAAATGGGACAATGTCATTCTTTCTGATGGAGGCATAGAATTCCATTGTGTATATTTACTACATTTTCTTGATCCATTCATCTACTGAGGGTTGGTTCCATATCTTAGCTATGGTAAATAATGCTGCAATAAACATAGTTGTGCTGGTAGCTTTAGTATGGTCTTGTTTGTGATCATTTGGGTAAATGGCCAAAAGTGGGATTGCTGGGTCGTAAGGGAGCTCTAGGGAATCAGGTGGACCTATTGTAACAATGAGATGTACAAGACGTTATGTCAAAAAACAAACTTTACAACTTTGGCGCAAGGGGGCGGGGATGGAGGAGGAGTGGGGGGGGGAAGATGGAAGGGATGGTAAGGGAAAACAAAGGAGGAGGCAACAATGCTAGATAAGAAATGTACTTATTACCTTGCTCATGTAATTGTAACCCCTCTGTATGGTATTTTCACAATTTAAATAAATAAATAAATAAATAAAAAGTTGTATAAAGAAAAAAACAGAAATTCTTTGTTTTTATTTTTGTTTGTGTGTTTGTTTTTGTTTTTCCCTTGTGGTGTTTGCCTTGGAACTTAGAGCCTTGTCATCCCTAGGCAGGTTTGCTTCTCTTCTGTCCTTTTTGCTCTGGTTTTTATTGAGTTAGGTAGGGTCTGACTTTTTGCCCAGTCTGGCTTGGACTTTGATCCTCTTGCCTATGCTTCATCCATAGCTGGAATGACTGGCACATGCTTCCTTGTTCAGCTTTTTCTTCTGAGAGAGGGTTTAGGAAACATTGTTTGACCTAGTTTGGCCTCAGATTTTGATCCTCCTGATCTCTGCTTCAGGAGAAGCTAGTATTACAGTTGTGAATCACCATGCCTGTCTGAAACCTCCCTTTTTAGTGCCCTCAAATAGTCTCTCCTTCCACATTGCCTTTCACTAATTAAAAAAATTAGTATATTGAGACTATTGCCCATTGATGGCAAGTTGCACACCAATGTTACATGATCCATAGGAAATGTGTTAGCATGTTGCTCCGATGAGCACAACTTTTCACTGAGAGTGAATGGCTACTCTAAATTCTTTTGCTCAGACCTTTGGTATAGGGCTCAATCTTTGAATGGGTAATACTTTACCATTAATATTAACACAGAGGGGCTGGGAAGGTGGCTCATGGATTCTATTCCTCAGCACCACATAAGCAGAAAAAGCTGGAAGTGGTGCTGTTTCTCAAATTGTAGAACACTAGCCTTGAGCTGAAGAGCTGAGGGACAGTGCCTAGGCCCAGATTTCAGGCCCCATGACCAGCAAAAAAAAAAAAAAAAAAAAAAAAAAGATTAACACAGAAAAAGGCTTGATCTATGAAAAACTAAACTGGATTGAAAATAACAATCAGCAATTAACATAACTAATAAAATTATGTCTAAGAGACTGAGTACTTGGAACTGTCCCACTGATGGAAGGAACTCCTATCTAAGTTAAGTGTCTTTCTTTACAGAGCTGTGTCATACCATCCTTTGGCCCTCTGCTGGAAAAGTAGAATCAAGTCTCGATAATGCCTTTTTAATTGTATCCTCTAGTATTATAGATGTAGGACAGTACTGTATCATCCCTCTGTGAATATAAATACCTTGTACCTGCTTTATGATATATAGTAGTGACTGTGCTTTATCAGAGCTGTTTTTAATGATGTTACTCAAGAATGTTTTCTTTCCAGATGATGATTGAGAAGTAACAGAACTTCATATTTTTCTGGGGTTTTGTTTTTTTATCTTTTTTCTTTTTATTAATGGATGTGCTGGATGTCTAATTTTGTTCAGATGACTGCAGAACCTGGAAAAGCTGTTGCTGCTATTGATGCATAACATACTGCTATTATTGGTCTTTTTATATAAATCTAAATATATATATATATAATACATAATTTGAATTTTTGGAAACTTTAGCTGTGCTGTCAACTTTGGAAAAAGTATCCCAGTTTACCATGTTGAGTTGGCATTGTACAGAAATTAATAGCCATATTGGTCTAGAAATGTTAAACTTAATTTTTTCCATTTGTGCAGGAGTAAATGCACTGTATTAAATATGTAAGGTCTTATCTACATGAGTTTGATTACAGAAACTAATAGTCTCTAAATAATGAAAAAAATAAAATTATGTGTCTTTTAAAGGAAGACAACATTTTCTACTTCTTATCATCCACAAGATTTAGCACATGTTTAGTCAAAGAAGTAGAAAAATATTATGCACAGTAAAGAAAAATGTAGGCAATAGAGCAGACACTGACATGGCCTAAATATCACAATTGCAACATAACTACCTTAAAACTTTAAATTAAAAAATATACTTGAAGACTTAAAGATGAACTTAATATGAGAAGCAATAAAGAATCTTCCTTTTTTTTTCTATTTTGTAAAAGAAAACTAAGCAGAAACAACAATATTGTTTAGTGGGATTTATAAGGTAAAATATATACTGCTGTGATGTGAAATGTTTAATAACACAGCTATTTGGGGTAAAAGATTTATAACACCTAACAAATGACAAGATGCAAATACCTTCACAATGACTGATTCAAGCTACCAATGCTATGTTGATCATATTTCTAAATTCTCAGAAACTTAATCACACATGATAAGCCAATATCACATTGAAAAGAAGTAGCAAAGAAAGGGGGTACAAATGGAATTACACTGCCTTAAGTCTTATTTTTTATACTAAACAGCATGATACCAACTTTGAGTAGACTCTGTTATGGTAAGCCTTGATAATCCTAGATGAAAGCATTTATAAGAATATAGAACTCTATGGCTTAGGCATGGTGGTTCAAGCTTGTAATCCTAGCTACTTGGGAGAATTCAGGCAATGAAGGGATGACAGTCGACACCAGCTTGGGTAGAAAAGTTTGGGAGACTTCATTCCAATCAATGATTAGGTGCAGTGAGGCATGCCTATCATTTTAACCAGATGGAGAAACACAAACAAGAGAATCACAGTCCAGGCCATTCCCAATATAAAAACAACTCTATATTGAACAATAACCAACACTGAAAAGAGCTGATAGAGTGGCTCAAGTGGTAGAGTACCTTCCTAGCAAGTGCAAAACCCTGAGTCCAACTTCCAGTACCACTCCCTCAAAAGATGCACAGCTAAAACATTAATAAACAATCTCAGGTTCATTACTAAGAATAATCAACACAAAGCAAAAGAGAATGAGAGGAATATAGGGTAAATAAAAATACCAACTGTACCAATAATTCCATTAAATATACAATGATTGTTCAACATGGTTAGTATAGATGAAAAATAGATCTAAGCAACAGTGTACACATGAACTTTGCTTTAAGTACAAAGGTACAGATGAGTTGCAATGAAAAGGATGGAAAATAAATATAGCTTAAGTTGGTGTGACTACATTAATGTCACACAAAATAGACCTCAAGATAATGTGTGTTATTAGTGATTAGAGATGTTTTATAATGATATGAAGTTTACTTCAGTAGAAAGACATTATTCCTAATGTGTATATATTTCTAATTCTGTGGAAGTCCTTCATTAAAGTACTGCATGAATAGAGCATTAAAAGCTTCAGTTTGGAGAGTTTAGCTGATTCTAAGTATTGAAAAAAAGTTTGCAAAGAAAAGGCATTAAAATATAACCCTGTAAAACCGTGGACATTTCTTTTTTCCATATATATTTTTTATTGTAAAAATACTGTACAGAGGGGTTTCAGTTACATGAGCAAGGTAATGAGTACATTTCCTATCAAGCATTGTTACCTCCTCCTTTGTTTCCCCCCTATCATCCCTTCCCTCACCACCTCCCCAAGCATGGACATTTCTAAAAAGATTGAGCTCAAAATATTTTACAAATTCTTTATTTTTCTTCAGAATATCTTAATTTTTGGCAAGATCATTTGGATGTAGCTTCTGTTTTGACTAGATGAAGTTACATCCTTTATAGGAATGAAATACAATTAGAATGATTACACAGTATCAAAATTTGGTAAAATATTAAAAAATATCATCAAGTAAAGGCAACTTATTTGACAAGTTCCCCTTAATAAGTTGCAGAAATGTTCTCAAGAAAGGGTAAGAGCTAGGACTTATGAGGTTATTTGGGTCTAAATATTCACACATTTCTACATGAAAACGTAATAAGAATATTGTCTATGAGGAAGACTTTTCTCTATGCTTTAATATACATCAATAAATGACCTGTCGATTGAAGCACATAGAATTTCAATTTTATTAACATTAAAATAAAACCTTAAAACATGAAATAAATAAAACCTTAAATAAACATTAAATAAAATAAAACCTTAAAACATTAAAATAAAACAGAAGGTCTGCTAAAGAAAGAACAATAAAATAAAGAGATTGTTTATAGTACATTTACAGAGAGTTACCAGTGAACAGTATTGGACACAGAGAAGTTGATGAAACTCTTTAAATGTACACAAGGATGCTTCTCCACAAATTTAGATAAGTATGTAGAAGGAATTGTAATTTGTTATAATAAATATACTTGTTTTTGTTATAAATGTTATTTTTCAAAGACAACAGTATTTTATAGGTCCACTGCTACATATAGTCATCAATCAATAACAATTATATTTTAAGCACTTATTTTATTGCGTCCTTTCACTCTTAAGGTTGCCTGATTTGGTTGATAAGTTACAGGGTTGTGTACCCAGGATCAAAATCAATCTATCAATCAATTTTTAGTTACTATTGCATGGTTGTTAAGTCTTAACAAAACAGACAGGTCTTCGTGACCCAGCTTTTTGAGGGGATAGAGACAGAAGGATTTCAGTCCAAGGCCAGTTTTTATAAAAGTGCCAAGTAATGTTTTCAGAGTATCTGATTTGACTCCAAGGTCTTTGATCCAGTGCCCCATTTGTTAGGAAATGGAAAGACTTGGAAAAAATTCTATTAAGTGAAGTAAGCCAGGCGCAAAGAAACATAGGTCCCATGGTTTCCCTTATTTGCAATAACTGATATATGTCTAGGACAAGCAGAAATGGTCAGATAAGGTGATGTTAGGCAAAATGAACCCCAAGATAAGGACAAATGTTTTTTCTTGCTTGCTATTGTTTTTAACATATTTATAAGATATTTCTTTGTTGCTTTGTATGTTCCTCCCTCACAGAATAACCCCTGCTTACACTGTATTTGATGTTGGTATAATTTTTGGAGGGGAAGGGAAAAAACAAATTGTTTAAATGGGGATACAGGTAGACCCATTGCAACAATGTGATATACAAGACGTTATGTCGAAAAACTAACTTTACAACTTTGGCGCAGGGTGGGGGGGGGGCGGTGCGGGGGGGGTGGGGAGGAGGGGAAGGTGGGTAGATGGGAAGGGATGGGAAGGGGAAACAAAGGAGGAGGCAACAATGCTTGATAAGAAATGCACTCATTACCTTGCTCATGTAATTGTAACCCCTCTGTATGGTATTCACAATTAAAAACAAAAGTGCCAAGTACTGTCTGAAACACAACTGAAACCGAAAGACTGTGGGGAGGGTTCAAGGGGGTAGCTTTCGTAATGAACTTGAGGCCTTGAATTCAAACTCCTCTACTACTAAAGAAAGAGAAGGTTAGGAGAAGAGGGAGGATGAGGAGGGAAGAAAGAGGAAAAAAAAGAAAAGGAGAAGGAAGAAGGAAAGAGAAGGAGGAAAAGAAAAAAGAGCAGGAGAGGAGGAGAAGAAAGAGGAGAAGGAAAAGGAGAAGGAAGAGGGAGAAGAGGAGGAGAAGGAGGAGGAGGAGGAAGAGAAGAAAGAGGAGGAGGAGGAGGAGGAGGAGGAGGAGGAGGAGGAGGAGGAGGAGGAGGGGGAGGGGGAGGGGGAGGGGGAGGGGGGAGGAGGAAGAGGAGGGGGAGGAGGGGGAGGAGGAGGAGGAGGAGATTCTTTTATACAATTTTCAGTTTAGGTCTATTCACTGATACCCATGAAGCGATGAGGGCATTAATCACATAGCACCACAGTTTGTTCTGCAGGACTAAGCTGTTCAAAATCCTTGAA
Source organism: Dipodomys spectabilis (assembly GCF_019054845.1). NCBI lineage: Eukaryota > Metazoa > Chordata > Mammalia > Rodentia > Heteromyidae > Dipodomys > Dipodomys spectabilis. Next base: position 11,941,046 of record NW_024870773.1, read on the forward strand.
TTAGCAGCATTCATTTTAAAAGCTGGTAATTTTCAGTGACTTTCTTGTTATTTCTTCTCAGGCAGGTACTATATATGATTCCTCTGTATCCAACATGCAACATGACTGAGACCTGTGTTTTGAGTCCATTTGGGCTGGGTTCTATGGATTTATTCGTTGGCCTTGGAATACACAGCACTTCCAGCCTTTGAAGCATGAGCATTCCTTGACAAGCAAGTCTTTTTTAGAATTTTACTTGGCATGATTACTTTGGGGTTCACGCCTATGTTGCTCATATCATTTGTTCATTCCCTTTCCTTGTGACTACTCTATCCAGTGATAGAAATTGGACTTATTTCCAGCTTTTGGATATTTCAAATAAGGGAACAAGATTTTTTTTAAAAAAGCGAACATTCAAAGGATATAATGGAATGAGTCTTCTCAGATGTATGCACCTGTGAAAACACAGGACATGTTTCTACCTCTCAACTGTCTTCATAGCCCATGTAAATCCATCTCTCTCTCTCTCTGCATCCACTAATCTGCTTTCTGTCTTTGTAAGTTAGTTTGCATTTTCAACAATCATGGCATATGTTTTACTCTGTGTTGCATTCAACATAATGGCTGCTAAATTCACCTTTACTATTGTGTTCCTCAGAATTTCCTAACGTTTCCTTCCTGAGTCATATTCCATTGGAGTGCACATATACTGCAATTTATTTATTTAATGGACTTTTGAGTTGCTTCCTATTTGGGGCTATTATAAATAACCATTGAAGATATTCTACAATATTTAAATATTGAATGTTAAATATTGATTGAAATATTTTATTTTTATGAAATATATACAGACTCTTGTCTCTGTTCCCAAATATTTTTGCTATCCTTTTGTGATGCTTGGCGTTCTTCCATTACAGATTCATTACTTTGGATTGAAAACTATATTCAGTATTACCTACTAAGAGGGAATCTTCAGAAAGAGAAGAACTTTAATCTCACATCACGGAAGAATGTGCTTATTTTTTTTTTGGGGGGGGGGGTCCAGTTGTGGGGCCTGAACTCTGGGCCTGGGAGCTGCCCCTCAGCTCTTTAGCTCAAGGCTAGCACTCTACCACTTGAGTCACAGCACCACTTCTGGGTTTTTTTCTTTTTTTGCTTATGTGGTGCTGAGGAATCGAACCCAGGGCCTCAAGCATGTAAGGCAAGTGCTCTACCTCTGAGCCAACTTCCCAGCCCAAGAATGTGCTTATTTATCTGAACCTTTCCATGTGGACAAACATAGCTGGAGGTGAATGGACACAGAAATGGAAAGGGAAGAAAAAGATAGGAATCATTCCATTATGAAAATGAAGATGTGGCCCAAGTGAGAGTAGCAGCCTTGATTGGAGAAAGCTAAGCTAAGCGAGAACGTAAAGCCCTAAGTTTAAGCTTTACTTCCAGCACACACGTGCATGCATGTATACACACACACACAGACACACACACACGCATACACCACATACAGAATGTATTTCATGATGAAAAGTGAGAAGCACAAGAAAATAAGAGAAATGAAAAGTCAAGAGAAGCAGCCAACGTTTTCTTATTTGCTCATCTCCTTGCTGAGAAATTAGAATATTAGTTTTACATTTTGGGGGTGGGGAAAATCTTCACGAGGTAAACACCTACATTAAATAACAATGACAACGAATGCTTCTTTGCTGGACTACCTGGATTACTGAAGCATAGAAACAAAATGAGAAAACGAAAAGGAAAAGTCTCAGTTTAAATTCACCAATTTACAGCGTGGAATTAATTTATTTCTATTCCATTCTTCTTAGCCCTGAAATACGTTGTTAGTTGGAATTAGGGACAGGCGAAATGCAGACTGCAATGAGGAGAAAATCCTGTTTATGCACCCTACAAAGAAGTAGGTGCTAGACACAATAGGCCATCATGAATACATATGCACACCCCAAGTCAATTAACTTGGGAGAGAGTCAATGTCGTTATCTGAATGCAATACTGAAAAGGGAGAGAAAACTGAGAGAAGAGGTCCCTTCCGTCTCCCACAACAAACCAACTCAACAAACCCATGAGAGTGTGCCTGAAAAACTAGATGTCAGAAAAAGTATTGAGTGCTGGGTAAAATGATTCAGACGTTAGGGGAAAAAAATAGATAAAAAATATTGTAGGTTTAGAATATTTGGCACTTTGCACACACCTTGTTGCTGAAAATCTCAGAAGCTCAACTCCTTAGGGTATGAGTTCTGGCAAATATTTCACCCGTTTATAGATGCAAGTCGGATGCCAGTCAGTGGCTTGCCAAATGGATGTTCAATGGCTAGATAGACTTGGATTTGATTAAAAGTTCATTTTTGTAGCTACCAGGAGAAAAGTCAATTAGGTACTTCTCCATTACAGACAGCCAGAGTAGAAGGGGAAAATGAATGAGAGTATATCCATCGAAGCTGTAGGTTATTGATATGTTTTCCACATGAAGTCTGAGTGTCTTTTATCACTTGATACTGAATCTTGATATTGAAGGGGAGGCAGCATTTCCTTTTAGAGCCCGGCTATAAACCTTGTCTATATTCCACATACAGGTGCTAACAGATGTTAATCAGTGGGATTTCTAGGCTACAGGATGAGAGGGATAGTTTAACTGTTCTGTCCCCACAGTGGGAAGGTCTCATGAATATTTATTATGCTGGTAAGTATGGGTGGCTGGTCTAGTCTCTATATTTCAATACAATCACATCCTGGGAGGAGGATGAGAATGTTTGCAGATTTACATGGAGGTACTCATGGCTCATATGGTATGGGAGGCTGGATTGGATCTGTTCTCCCTCAAATCACAATTATATTTTACTGCCCACTCAATTCTCATTTCATTGCTCCCACTTACTTTCATTGCCTGTGGAGACTCCCAGATTTCTTTCCTTAGATTCACAGGTGGAGATATATTATTGCAATGGAGCTGAGCACTGGAAAGCGTGGCTCAAATCGCTAATGTGTCTGGGATCTACTTGGCAGAAGGTTAGTTATATGAGGCTTTTCCATTCTGCTGTTGGATATCTCTCTTCTTAACTCTGGTCTTTGTCTGGCACTGCCTGTTTTTTCCTATTCTTTTCCCTAGAGGACTGATGCTTTTATCTGGTGTGAGTTCTCGCATGGCTTCTAGAAGTCCCTCTGAGAACCTTCTTTCATCAGTTGGCCATTAGGGGCTGAAGTATTTGTGGACATACAATTAATAGCTCTCTCAGATAAAGTTCTTAACCTTTAACCATGAACTCTTCCTATTTTGGTACAAAGGAGCTTATCTATTTTATATACTGTGTCAAGCTAATTGGGAACTTGTCATGGTGTGGGACTTTCTCACCACCCCTATATACCCACGTTAGTAATTGACAGTCATTTCCTGTGTACTCTGGGTCCTACTTCATTTTAGTTTTAAATGGGAAAGAGTCGCACTTTGAAAATCCTCTTTATCGCAAACTTTCCATTTGGTCCTCTATGCTGGCAGGATATTGAAGATACAGCTGAATTCTCCTGCTGGTAACACTTAAGATTTAATCTCAAGAACTGATTTATCCTGATTTTCCCCATATCAAAGCTAGGATTAGCAAACTCTTCTAAACCAAATTCATAGGTTCCTTTTTCTTTTCATTTTAGATTTATGACTCAAGTTCACAAATGGTAGTGTGTGTGTGTGTGTGTGTGTGTGTGTGTGTGTGTGTGTGTATACGCACATGTGTGAACACGCACGTTTGAACTCAAGGCCTGGGTGCTGTCCCTGAGCTTTTGTGCCAGGGGTTGCTTTGAACCATGATCTTCGGATCCCAGTCTCCAGAATAGCTAAGATTATAAGTGTGAGCCACTGGCACCTGACTAATGGTAACATTTTAATTTGTTTTTGAAGAAAGGGAGTAAAAAAATAGGAAGGTGGGAATCCTGTTGTTATGTGTTACATTGAGGATCTCTAGTAATTCCTACAGCTCATTAAGGACTCATTAAATGCTGGTTGAATTCGATTGAACCAAGATATGTATATATGGCTATCTATATCTATATCTATATTTGAGTAATGACAATTTCACTTTGAGACCTACCCTATTTTCATGATTTTTGAAATCATAGTGTTTTATCTGCTGCTTCTGTGCCAAGTAAGGAAACAATGGAGGCGCTGGAGCCATACCCAAGTCCTTTTGGATAAGATCACTGACTCCCTTAGGCTTGTTTCTGCTCTTCTCCTGTTTCTAGAAATATGAGTTCCCTAGTACATCCTTCCACTTCACAAAAGCTCTTGAAATTCAGTTTTATGCATCACCTAATTTAGCTCTGGAATCTCCAGGCTGCAGGCTGGTTTCCTCTAAAGCGATAGTCGCGGCTTTTTTACCTCAAGAGCTTGAAGGGCCAGGGTTGGTGAACACTGTCGGCATTGCTTCATGAATCTTATCCCACTAATGGGCTTGGGTACACAGCAGCAGCACCACAGACATCTAAACATGCCTTGCCATTTTGTGCTGCACCTGCTCAAGCTTCTGCACTCTAGAGGCAGAAGTTACTGCAATAGAGGCATCTCGGTGTCAGTGCCATTTCTCCACAAACACCATGCTGTTTCAAGATTTATGTCCCTCTGCATGATTTTCAGGGGAAAATAGGCTTCAAAGCCATACTCGCCTTCACACAGGGTGACTTATCATTCCCTTTATGAACTAACAAGGACATATTAACATAGCAAACATTTTAGGTCTCTGGCAGGTGATAGATATTTTTTTTTTACCCTCTGATGTTAGAAGCATATAGCCATTTGGTACATCACTGGAAACCAGAGGTAACACCTCATTTTTCTAAGATATTGAGATTTCAAAGTACCCCTAGAATATCTTTTATTGTTATTTTTCCATCAAAATTCATACTGGCACTTGTTTTACATTCTAACGGCTATGCAAACTATTCAAGCTGCTTCTCTCCTTTTACCAGATTTGAGCTATAGACTGTAGTCAGGAAAAAGTCCGATTTGCCACTTTTAAACTTAATCTGGCTGTAAATTCTGGGGAAGCTGGTGAATGGGCACTTTGAGCCTATTAGTTTCAGAAGGAACTGCTCCTGTTGTAGCGGTGATTGGCCTGAAGGGTGACAGGACAAATATCCTGAAGCTTCAGGAGCTGTGGACAGCACTCGGCTCTTTTGGTGACTTCAGGGGAGATTTTAGTGATGTGAATTCTTAGGATGTGATCTTGAACACTTATGTTAAATATAAATACCCACATTTGCCTGCAAACTAAATATACATTTTAAGCTTTATGCTTCCATGAAATTCAAGGAGTGAATGGCTATCTAGGCTCATCCATTATGCATTATAAGAAATGTCCCCTGCGTTCCGTAAACAAAGATACAGGTCGCCAGTTAAACTAGAATTTCAGATATACAAGGAATCGGAGTTTTTTTTTTTTTTTGGTTGTTGTTTTTGAGTATAGTTAGATTGCATACAATACTTGAACTAATGTTCATGCTCAAATATTCTCTGTGTGTTTGAAATCCAAATGTTGTTATATTAGTATGCGAACCTTAATCTCAAGGCAACTAATTTATAGGATAAACTCCAGTGTCTACTCTTCTTCATGTTACTTTCTTTGTGCTACTTTCTGTTACTTGATTTGGGATTTCTAAATGAAGAAAATCCTCCCCGAACATTCTGCTCCAAAATCCTAGAAATGTAGTATTATCAGCTGCAAATACACTGAAAGCCTTCATTCCAGACTCCTTCCCCTCTTCACCCTGACTCAAGTCATTAGTCTGAGATTTTGCAGCTGCCTGAGCCAACTGTTGTTACCTGGATTCAGGTGGGGATAGAGGGATATTTACAAGGTTTATTTCAGTGTTCCTTTCCAAACCCAGATAAATAAATATAGGAACAGGTGATACAAAGAACTAGGGAGCAGAGTTTAAAACACACAAGATCTTCATCATTTGGGCAAACGCAGAATGCAAAATCTCATCAGTGGTTTCCAATGGTGGAATTGAGCACCTGTCAATTGATTTTCCCCAGGTGGGATATTTTCTATCTTCAGTGTACAGATAGATTGGAGAGGCTCAGACTACTTCACCGCATCATTGAAAATGGGCCATCAGAGTCCCTCAGAGGTATAAATTTGTCTACCAACATGGCCTAATGACTAAGCTCTTGATTCTCATGTTCAGCCCATTTTCAGTCATCAGTTAGAAGAAGAAAGCAACTACATTTGGAGTTTCCACACAGAAGGCAGCCCAGCCTGTCATGCCTTCAGAAACGTCACTGTGCTAGGCCCTTGTAATATTCTGATGTTCTACACTTGTGGGCTCATGACTGCATCTGCTGGCAGGGCTACCCTGTGCTGGTGTTTTGGGTAAATGCAAACTCTCATTGTTATGACACATGGAGAACTGGATTTGACTTCTTACATCTCTTTATGAGCACTCCAAACTTCATATAAATCTCAGTTCAGAGCCACACCATTATTTATCCCCTTTGAAGTGAAGCTTAATCTTTCTGAAAAGCTTACAGAGGCTCAAGAACGATTTCTGTTATGTGTCCATGTGTTCACACAACATTCCACCGATGAAAGAAACGCCACGGGGTCGTTTTCCAAAGCCTTTCTTGGCTAGGGGCTTTGGTGTCCTCCGACAGAACAGAATTCTGTTTGTACTTGGTTCCTTCAAAGATGACCAATGCTGTAGAGAGTTTGTGAAGTAAGAATACATTCTTAATGCATACCCAAATTCTCTACATACCTAATGCCTACTAGCAAATCTCCAGCCACTCCTCTTTAGCTACAAAATCCTGTGCTAGATCTACAGCTGGACATTCATGACTGACAAATTCCATCTGATCCATCTGACCTTTCAACTGGACAAATTTCCATGTGAGGGATTGCCCTATGCATGTCAGGAGCCTTAGTTAGGGACCACAGACAGTGGTCATGCAGGGAAGTATCAGGCAGAGAGATCAGCAATGCACTCATACCAGGCTTTGTGGGATGAACTGTGGAGTTGTACATGCTATAAGGGTACTTGACATTTTTTATTTGGTATCCTGATGAATTGATTCCAGAACCTTCTGCACTGCAGACACCCAAATCCAAGGATGCTCAAGGGATTTATGTAAAATCATGCAGTATTTTCTCAAATTCCATGCAGTGTTCTGATGCACATTAAATCACCTAGAGGTTGCATATATTGCTTAGAGCACTGAGTGTGCTATGTAAATACTTATTTGCCAGTATCATGCAACAGATACTGTGACGGAGGAAAAAAGGATCACTGTAGATATGTATTGTCCAGAGAGGTAAGAGAGAGTTGTTTGGACCCCCAACCCTCCTCTCTGCTAAACTCCCAAGCTTCCTTAGTCCTCAGCTTTTAAGGGTCAGTGAGAATGTGTTCGCTTGGGGAGGTTTTGGGTTACAGATCAAAGGGCACATTCCCAGAAGTAGATAACAGATGTCAGGAAGAAATAAAAATCAGGCTCACCAAAGAACAGGCCCTCAGCCTGTCTTTGGACAGGATCACTGTGTAATGTCAAGCACCCAGAATCCTGTGTCTTTGCTCAAACAGAAGATAAGGCAAACACACAAGCCAGAAGCTGGCATTGGGCTTACTCCACAAGCACCATTGATTCATACTTCCTGCATTCAGTCATAGCTCTCATCAAGGTCTAGAGTTGCCTCACATTTTGTCAACTACATTATTTGAATAATAAGAATGAGACAAAAGTCCATACATGTTAATCATAGATCCTTTCTCCCTGCCCCACATATTTTCTTACCCTAGCAGATCAAATCCATTAATGAGGAACCTATGGATTCAGAAGGTCCACTGTAATTACTTATTTATTAGTATGCTTTTAAACCAAGAATAATACTCTCAGCACACTTGGAATCCTAGTTACTCAGGAGGCTGTGATTTCTGGATCATGGTTTGAAGCCAGCTCAAGCAAGAAAGTCCATGACACCCTTATATACAATTAACCACAAAACAAACATACAAACAAAAAAACAAAAAAGAAAAAAAGAGCCAGAAGTAGAGCTGTGGCTCAAGTGGTAGAGCATCAACCTTGAGCAAAAAAGCTCAGGAACAGCACCCAGATCCTATTCAAGTCCTAGGACTGGCAAAAAAATTAATAATTAAAAAAATAAAAGAACCAGTCTATTTTCATGAACAAAGACCTCTGTTGTTATATCTTTGTATTTTCTACCATATACTGAAGCATTTGCCAGGTGGCAGATTTTCTAGGATGATTCTGGATTAATGAATGAAGGGTATTCTGAACATCTCAGAACTTCTTCTTATCTAAAAGACTAATGTTTTTTGTTCCATTTTAATAGGCTGACATGGCATTTTGGATTTGCCTTTAAACTTACTTAGCAAGTATCTGCATGTTCATTTACCTGTGTGTGTGTGTGTGTGTGTGTGTGTGTGTGTGTGTGTGTGTGTGTGTGTGTATGTGTGTATACATAGCTAATTTCTATTTCTTTAGTATTGATGACATTGTCAGTGGACTCATTTGCTCTTCGCTCCATTATTCCTTTCTTTAAATTCATAGAATACTGTAATGAATAGCTGTTAGTCACATGGGCAATGAGAAACCAAAAGTAAAATTCTCGATTCCACATGAGGGTCTACAACATAGGGACCACTAATTCCTTTTTTGGAACAAAAAATCTGAACCTGAGGATGCTGTGTCATGCTATCCTGGAAGCTACCAGACTCTTGCCAAATGGCTCCCATAGAGGAAGGGCAGCTCTGAGCTGCAGAAGGCTCAGGAACAAAGGCTTTGTCTCCAGTCTCTAAGCTGTCAACATACACGCCCAGGCTTATCACACTCTACAGAAAATTGGAGAAGAAATATCTTCAAATCCTCCTGGGCCCTGAGGCTAGAGAACAGAAGGCTCCATTCCCGTCAGCAGAAATGGTAAGAGAAGAATTACCTTCCGAGAGCACAAAACTGAGCTCCTTTCTGTCATCTGATCGCTTCTTCCAACGGGGTCTGAATGTAGGTTTTCGTCTTTATTGCCAAGGAGGAAATAACTGAAGGTCATAGGGTTCTGCTTTAGGAGGAAGGCAATTAAGTGGTTAAATTAGCTTGCTGTTTGCCCCAGGGTTTATGGGAAATCCTGTTGGGAAAATTTTTTATAGCTCAGATGGTCAAGATAATTAAGCTGATTTCATGTTCATATAAAACCCATTTAATGAGGTGACATTTTTACAGATGTGCCAAACTTTGAGCAGCCACAAATTCATATTACTAATGTCTCCACTTTCTAATTTAAACAGAGACGATGGAAAAGGCAAAGCTAACATTTCTTCAATTTACTCTGTGCAAATTGAGAAGTCCTGGTTGAGGATTTACCATAGGTTTGAGAAGAAGAGGAGGAGGATCTCTGGTGTTAAACTTTCCCAATTGTGCAGGCTGTGATTAGAGTGTACACAATAGGAGAGCAGGAGCAAAAAGGGAAGCATCAAATTACATAGTGTACATATGCATTGCCCTTTGGGCAATTTAAAATGAATGTTGGAGGTTTGGGCTTACTGATGCATGTCTATAATCCCAGCTAAGCAAGAGACAGAGATGGGAAGATCATGGTTCAAGGCCACGTTAGGGAGACCCTATTTCGAAAACCAATCTGGTTATGGTGGTTTAAACATGTAATCCCAGCTACATAGGAGGCAGGGTAGCAGGTTCGAGGTCTAAGAATGGCCTAAGAAATAAAAAATGGATGGGATCTTAACTGAAAAATAAACTAAAGCAAAAAAAAGGTTCAGAGGGTGGCAGGGTGGTTCAAGTGGTAAAGTGCTTGCCTAACAAGTACAAGGCTCTGAGTTCAAACCCCCGTAAAACCAAAAGACAATAAATAAATAGTAAAATAAAATGTTGGGACTTTTCCAAGCAAAATTTAGAAGAGATTGGTAGGAACTTGCCTAAGTCCTGCTCCAACCTGATCCCATTACAGCAACTTATTACACATAGATGATTCTAAACATGTATCCTCGATTAGCATTGTGACTGTTGTGTGCCAACAATACTTTAAGGCCATGATTTTCAACTGTGGTACTGTGCATGTGCTGTGCTGGGTAATTCTTTGTTATGGTGGTCATCCTGTGCACTGTGGGGTTTTTAAACTGCATCCCTGGAATAGAAACCCTGTCTGTTTACACCTATTTGCTGTTTCCATATCAATTCTCCACAATGATGGGAACTCAGCAACCCTGTTTCAGTAGCTAACAGCCTCTCATGGAGGCTATACCAATAGTGAAATGAACAAACTCTAAAGCAGAGTTAGTAGCAGCACAGAGCTTGTGCAAGTGAGGGCTGTCTGCTTCAAGCTTTGCTTTTGTGCTGCTGTCTTTGATATTTTATCTAAGGTTGTTATAAGAAATTATGAAAGGCCTAATAGATGTTCTGAAAGAGTGCCCATTCTCAAAAAGCCAGGCACGGTGTTTATTCATTATTTATATCTTGGCTAATTTCAAAGGCAACTTGAGGATTTTAGAGTTAAAATCATAACATAGCATCATTTTCTTTCTTTGGGAAAATTCATTCATGACACCAACCATCAATTCTGTTGATTTCTTTTTTTTGTGCCCAGAACTGCTTTTTATTTTTCAAATGAGATACAATTTACTCAGCATCAATTGCAGTTGGATCCACAAGCATAAATTATATGCTATTAATCTCATAGCTTGCAGAATCTTTACAGACTGTGACACTATCAACACTCTTAACTTCAGGACGTTGATACACCTCAAAAGAAACCTCATGTTCATTAGTGTTCACACCACCTCCCCCAAATTTCTGGCATCACTCTCTTTCTCTGTGTATGTGCCACTTAGAGTCCATCTAGCCACTTCCACTACCATTTAGATACTCCTATTCAAAGTCAATGGTGCCCTGAAACCTATTCTATAAGTCTATAAAGCATCCCCAACATCCTTCATGATCCCACCCATTGGCCCAGGAATCCTGGCTGGCCACAGTACCACTGCTTTCATCCAGACCTTTATTTTCCTCCCCTAGACGGCTTCTATAGCCTTGTAATAGGTCATTCGTCTGCAGGTTTACTCTACTCCATCCATTTTCAATCCTCTTTCCATATTAACCTTTGATTCTCTCTCTCTCCTGCTTAAACTTTGTCATCTTGGACAAGACCAAAAGACTGAGCCTGGTGTCTAAACTCTGACCTTGTTCTTTCTCCTTTCTCTCCCCTGTTCTCTACCTTTTTTGATAACTTCTCCCACTTCAGCTAGAACAAACCTCTATCTGGTACTCTCTCAAACAACTTGTGTGTGTGAATTCTGTCACTGTCTTAGACATGATGAAGGAACAAGCTATCCTTCCTTAAGGCTGGAAGGCCAGCTTCTTCTCCCGGAAGCCTTCTCTGAGTGATCCACCCTCAATCTGGACAGCTCTTTCCCTCTCATGCTTACATATGTCAGAGAAATGATCACACATACTGTCATTTTGTGATCCTACCTGTCTTTCCCCTTACATTTTGAGTCATTTGTCGAAGGAGTTGTGCCTTTGTATTAATTTACTAGATTTTCCCTAGTAAAATACCCATAGAATAGTTTTGTTTACGTGGGACGTTCATTTTCTTACTGGAAGTCCAAGGTCCAGATGTTGGGGTAGAGGGGTACAGATGTGTTTTCTGAGACTTCTTCGTTGGCTGGAATATGTGTACCTTCTCTGTCCTCACATGGTACCCTGACCCTTCTGTCAGGGTGGTCTGTGTTCTAATCTCATCTGCTTAGAAGGACACTGACCGTAGTGGATTAAGGCTCATCCTAAGGACCCTATTTTAACCAGAATATCACTTTCAAATCCTTATTTCCAAGTACAGTCATTTTCTGAGAAGCTAGGCTTTCCAGCTTCAGCATGGGAATTTGGAATGGACACAGTTTAGCCTACAATGGCCTTCCATTTTCACTTTACTAATATTAAGTCTTTGTACAAAGAGGTTACAATTCCATAAGTCAGACTGTGAATGCAATGAGTCTTGATCAATATCTGTCATGTCTTCCATCATTCTCCCTTTCCGATTTGTAGTTCTTAGAGGATCTCAGCAAATAGGAGAATAAGTAAAAGATTATATAATTAAAGGCCATGGAGAAGAAAGTGATCAGAAAGAACAGAGAACAGAAGGAAGGTACTAGAAAATGATACAAAAAACTCATGTCAGGACAATTGCTAAATTTTTGCACTGAGTTTAGTACTGGGCTTAGTTCTGATTTTCTGAGCCTAGGAAGCAAAACACTAAGAATTGCTTTATATTCTACAGAATTTTATTTTCACCATAGGGAATTAATACAATTAATCTCCTTTTCTTTAAGAATATTTAATTCTTTTTATTTTGGGTGGTATTGAAATTTAGAAAAATAGGAAAACTTGGTGTTCAAGGGTTGATAAACTTAATTAGAAGATGTAATGTCATTCATCCTCTTGGCCAGGTGAGGGAAGGAAAACAAATGGTATTTCAGTATAATTCACTTCTAAATACAACTTCATTATGCTTAATCTAAGCTGCATTGTCACCACATTATCTGTGCCCACCTTCAAGATTATTAAGTCCTCCTACTGAGGATTTAGCACTGACATTTGAAAGGAGGTGGTAAGAGTAGAGAAGCAGAGAGGAAGCAACTTATTAGCATGGGCTTTGTTTCAGGAATGAAGCCCGTCTAAGAGGTGTCTAATTTGAGAGTTTACTGAGTCTTCCGATTGAGGCCCTGTGGACCCTTAGGGAAATTGTAAGGTTGTCTCTTGTGGCCTTTGGCATCGCCAAAGCTTTGTTGGGTGCTCAGCTTCTCTCTCCTACTGTTGAGGAAATTAGATCAGGATCTAATTAGAAATGAAACCCTAGCACTGTATGAGGCTAGCACTGTATTCTGAAACCTTACGGATTCAAGAAAACTACAGAAGTGATTCTCCCTGATGTTCTTTGCCACATCTCCATATCACAACGGGCATTTGGCAGCCATTCTTTTTGCAGACACTTATTGAAAGTAGGTGCCCAAGCTGTGCCGAATATTTTCTATGCATTGTTTATATAACCGCCAGCTGTTACCAATGTGGGTAAGTACAATTATACCTTTATTTTACAGACAGGGTGCTTGGAGCTTAGAAAGAATTGGTATCTTCCAGCAGGAGAGTAGGGGCGGGTCCCAGTAATGCTGGCTATGGATCATGGATCTGGATAGGTAGGGCTGAGCCGAGACGGGGCTTCTTAGAGCAGAAGAATCGCTTACATAAGTCAATCTGCAATGAGGTTAGAACTTTTGAAGCTCAGCTGGCAATGACTTCCCAGGACCTGGCTTGAAGCTGCAGGGAAAAAGGCAAAGGTGGCTGGAGTGTAGCACCTAAGGAGAGATTCCTCCTTGTCATGTTCAAGAGCATGGCCTGTGGACGCTTCTGCTTTACATTTCTGGGCTGCAGAACTTGGAGACAATGAACGTCTATAGTAGGAAACCATCTGGTTGTAGAAATTTGTTAAAGCAGGCCCCACAGAGACACACAGAGTGCTGTTGGGAACTGAGCATGGTTGCATTGGTGACCAGGGCTTAGTGCATGTTAGCGAAATGAGCTCCCTTCCCATAGCTTAGCACACACCTTCTCCTTTTCATCTTAGCATGCTCCCCTCCTAGGCAACCTTAGGCCCATTTAGTAAAAGCAGTAAATCATCAGCCTCCAACCCCCTATACCTTGGGATGGCACTTCTCTGGTGCAGCTACCATCATATAAGACAACAAGAGCCCTTTAGAGTGACCTTCAGGTCTAGGCAGCTGCAGGGCCCCTTATCTACTATTTGGACAGCAGCCACAAATTCTAGTCTGCCATGATGAAGCCCCTGGCCCACGCGTTCACACCAGTGTCTCCACCTCCTAGCCCCTTCTAGCCCCTCCTAAACCTCCTGAGTTATATAGGGCACCTCAGACAATAGCCAGGTCTTCTTCTCACTTCTCCCTTGTGAGAAGGGGTCTTCCTGGCCCCTTTCCCGGCAATAAACCTTTCTTTGTTCTTGGTACCTGGATGTCTGTGTGGTTCTCTGGCAAAGTCTAATAATCTAGCAATGCATGTATATTTAGAGAAGTTTGCTCAAATCACAGGAGTGAGAGGGTAACGAAGCATTAATCATTTAGAAGGAACTATCGTTGGTCATTTGGCAACTACTACTTGGCTTTGCATAAGTTTTAGAAATACTGTTGATAAACTATTAGGGACATTTTTCTGTATAAAGGCAGTTGATTTTTTTTTTATAGGTTTTCAGATTCTGTTTATCTATCTATCTGAGCAATTATTTATTTTCCATTTAAATAGCACCATGCAGTTTCCTTTTAATAAATTTCAGCAAAAGAAACCAGGTAAGGTAGCTTATACCTCCTAGCTACTTAGGGAAATAGGCAACAGGATGATCTAAAAGAAAAAGAACAGCTGCATTTCTTTTTTTTGTCTCATGGATTTATTTGCAAGTGTGAAGAATTAAAATATGTAAACTCTTCCGTTGTTTATGTGAACATTATAGGGATGGAGAACAAGGATAAAAAACCCGCAAAAGTGATAGAATTGGAGACAGCTGAAATTAACTCAGTCTAAAGCACTCATTTTATTTGCCTACACAAAACAATTTTATCTGCTATTTGAAAATATTTCATTATTAATTTACAGTTTGCTTGGGCTAGAAACATTCTCATCTTGGATAGGAAACTATACTTTAGGTTTAAACTTACTTATTTTAAAATGGACTGTGTTATAGTAAATAAATTACGAGTTTACTTTCTCAGTAACGCATTTTTTTGTCTCTCTCTCTCTCTGTATTTTCTTTTTTTGTGTTAGAGATGGGACCCAGACATTCACTAACACTAAGCCAGTGCTCTACCACTGAGCTACATCACTTTGCTTAGCACACAAAAGTCATTGGTTCAACACTCAACACCACACAGTACTGATAACATTTTGTCATTTTTCTCCTAACACCCAGCTGATGAAGTTGATCAGTAGAGCTGCAGGCTTGAACATATCCCTTTTCTGAGGACCAAGGACTCTTTAGTTCTCCTTCCCATTCTTTTCTCTTTGTTCTTTTTCCCATGCCCTCACAACTGTTTATTCTTTCGCGCATTTTTTATTGTTATTAAAACGTGATGTACAGAGAGGTTACAATTACATTAAGTCAAATAAAGAGTCCATTTCTCTTTGTACAATGTCAACCCTTTCCCTTGCTCTCTCCCAGTTTTTCCTTTCACAACCTACATGCTGTCTAGGAAGTACCATTGCTGCATTTGTTCACCCTTTGTCCCTCCATTTCTGTGTCCCCCTTACTCTCCCAAAGAGAGATAAACAAACAAACATGATTTAAAGGGAAAAAAAACAGATTTCCATTTCCTGGAGTTCAATTTAATAAATAGTTTATACGATCATCAGCATGTGGATGTAAGGCTACAGTCACCTAGGATGAAGAGTGAGGAGTTTGGTGAGTTTTGGGAGGAGGGCCAACTGGAGACTGGAGTCATCTCTTTCCAAACTTGCCTGGGGCAGATCTGCAACAAGGGAAAAGCAGTCCATTCAGACTCTACCCCCCCCCACCTCCAGCCTCAATCACCTGTTGATGTTGGTCAAGCTGTAATCAATATGAACATTTCATTTGTTTTTGTTTTGTTTTGTTTTGTTTTGTTTTGTTTGGTGCTGATCCTGGGGCTTGGACTCAGGGCCTGGGCTTTATCCCTGAGGTTCATTTGCTCATGGCTGGCTTCTATCAGATCACAGATCCGTGCAGATTATAGCTTCCTATTTATACAATGACCTTGAGAAAGACCATTGGAACAGAGCTGGTTCCTAAGCATAGATTCTCCCTGGCCTACCTGTGGCTATGGAGCTACAAGCAGGCACAGAGGGAGCAAACAGTGAAGGAGGCTGCTTTTGCTTTATTATACCATATCTCCTTCTCAATTGTTCTTATAACCTCTTGATCTCATTAGTAATACTCTTGAATCTGGAAGCCTAGATGCCATCAGCCACAGGTAAATTTCCATTCATAATCATATTTCTCTCTAGCTCTCATATGCTCCACCACGTATTCTGCATTTCTCATTTCAAAAAGAATTCCATGATAAATTGATTCTCATTCTTAAGGTCTAATGTATACACAGTGAAATCTCACCATTTAGCAAATACATACAACTTGCGTAATTAACACAATCCAATAAAGCATGTAAAGTATTGAATGAAGGTATTTCAGTATCTTCCAAATTGTTTTCATGTTACTAGGCATCCAGTCCCTTCACCAATCTCTGGAAATCACTGACTTTTTAAATTTCCATCTCTATAATTCTGCATTTTCCAGATTATCATATAAATCGAATCATACACTTTATAGCTTTCAAGTCTGGCTTCTTTCACTTAAATAATACATTTGGAGCCAAGTGTGGTGGTGCATGCCTGTAATCCCAGATTCTCAGGAGGTGAAGGCAGAAAGATCTGAACTTTGGGGTTAGCCTGAGAGTAAAGGAAGTGGTGATACACTGTCTCAAAGCCATAATCCAAATCCAACCACAAAATTAAAGGGCTGTGAGCATCACTCAATTGCTAGCACACTTTGCTTAGCACACAAAAGTCATTGGTTCAACCCTCAACACCACACAGTACTGATAACAAAGTAGTTGCTGAGTAGGACTGGTTGTCTTTCTTAGGTCTAAGAGTTTGTTTTTTTTTTTGATCGGGTGTGGGGCTTTAAACTCTGGGTCTGAGTGCTGTCTCTTCAGCTCTTCAGCTCAAGGTTAGTGCTCTACCACTTGAGCCACAGCACCACTTCTGGTTTTCTGGTGGTTTATTGGAGATAAGAGTATTATGGAGGGGGTGGGGGGAGGGTGGGATGGGAAGGGGAAACAACGGAGGAGGCTACAATGCTTGATAAGAAATGTACTCAATATCTTGCCCATGTAATTGTAACCCCTCTGTACAGTATTTTCACAATAATAAAAAAAAAAAGAGTCTTATGGCCTTTCCTACCCTGGCTGGCTTTGAACCATGATCCTCAGATCTTAGTCTCTTGAGTAGCTAGGATTACAGACATGAGCCACCAGTGCCCAGCTGAGATTGGTTTTTAAAGACTAACATATGGTTTCCTTTTAATGAAGCTATACTATACCTAGTCCCTAAGTAGAGGACATATAGGAAAGTCCTAGCTAGCTGTTAGCAATTATGAATAAACCTGTTATGAATAATATTCATGTGTACATTTTTGTGAATACATTTTTTAACTTTTAATGTGAAATACACATTAAGAGAATCTCTATTCATTGATGAATCTGTAACAACTTAATGAAGTTGTTAATGAAGGTTGGTACCTGATAGAGTCCTTGTGGGGGCAGAGAAACAGCAGAATCTAGTCCACTTAGGTCTTTGTTTCTCAGGTACCAAATGAATCTATCCACATTTCTTTTGGAAAACATAGTTTTGGAAGTAGATCCTTGAATCAAAGCAAAAGGAAGTGTTAGGTCAAGTGAAAAGAAGACCCAGGACAAAGTATCTGTATACAGAGAATAACCAGAGCTTTGATCAAATATGCCTTGTTTGACTAATCTTCCTTACAGCCTGGACACACTAAGGACAGGTTCAACAAGAATTTCCATCCTCTAACATCTACCTTTATGAAACTGAGAATAATTAGATGTTGATTGGTTTCGAATTGCATGAAAGCGTGAAGTGTGGAATGGTTCTACCCAGGTGGTTCAGAGTGAGTTGTTTAATGCTGATGTCATGGGCGTGGTAGCTATGTTTCTATCCACCGGGACTTGTAAATTCTACACATTTGCTTCTTGATGCCAGTCCCCAACTAAGAAACCTCATAAACAAGAACCGTTAAAAATTAAATATTTTAATTTGTTTTTTTTTTTTCTGCCAGTCCTGGGGCTTGAACTCAGGGCCTGAGCACTGTCCCTCAGCTTATTTTTATTTTTTTTTCCTAAGGCTCTAACACTTGAGGCACAGCTCCACTTCTGTTTGTTTTTGTTTAGTTTTGATGGTTTATTGTTGAAAAGTCTCATAAACTTCCCTGCCATGGAAAAAGTCAATTTTCTTTTTTCAAAAAAGATTATTTGAAACTTTCTTTTACTTTCCTGTCTCCATTTTTCTGGGTTTCCATACAACTTTCTCCCATTTCTTTACATCAATAGATTTCTGCATGGAACTTGTGAACCATTGGAAAAACAAAACAAAACAAAAACCCACCACATTTCCCCACATCTCTTTAGAGAACAAAGGCCAAGGAAACATTACTGCTGATGCATGATGATTGAGAGTTTATGTTTTTCCACCGCTTATACTGTGTGGATTTGAAAAACTGTCTTGGTTCCTTCTTATCAGAAGCACCATTGTCACAGTTACAAATATATAGGTACTAACACCATGGATTTACTTCCTTTCCCGTGAGTGTTTTTGTTCCTGAGATCATGTGTTTGCTATTAATCGAATCTGGTAGCTTTGAATCGCTGGCTCACCACCTGCAATTTGCTTTCTTTGCTATACCACTGGGTTTTTGTCTTTCCCACTTGCCTCTAAGGAAACTAAAATGGACACAAGTTGTCTTGCCAACCCAGGGTCTCTGCTCATCTATTCCCTCCTCCTACTTACACAATCCCACAGAGACAGATCTTGCCCAGGTTTGCAAGTACAGTTCATGTTCACAGCTTGAAAGTGTCCAAGCGATTTAAGTTTGATTTTCATTTTAATGAAAGCTCATGGCTTTGCCCAGAGATGAAAGGAAGGTGTTAGAAATCCCCAGATTTCCAGGTTGTGAGATCACTTAAACATTAGTTCAACCATGGCTGCTCCATTTTTTTTAGTAGAGGCATATGTATTAATGAGCATGATTCAAAAATAGCCAAGCTTAAAATTTTTGGAGAGTCAGAAATGTCCTTTTAGTGCCTAGTTTCAAAAGTTCTTTTGAACTTTTAAATTTCCATTTTAGTGGATTATATGGTTACCAGATAGTTTTCAAAAACAATCAGAAAAGTAGTTCATGGAAACTTGGAATCTTTTTCATAGGTACTGCCCTCAGTATAAGGCAGAGTTCTTATGTGGGGAAAGTGTTCTGGGTTGGACATTTTCAGTGGATATTGGAGTCATGAGTGGTCCATTGCTTTCCCCTGAGTTGTTACGGTGACACTGGCTGGACAGTGTAGGGTTGTGAAAAGGATTTTTTTTTTGTCAGTCCTGGAGCTTGAACTCTGGGCCTGGGTGCTGTCCCTCAGCTCTTCAGTTCAAGGAGAACGCTCTGCCACTTGAGCCACAGCACCATTTCTGGTTTTCTGGTGGCTTATTGGAGATGAGTCTCACGGACTTTCCTGACCAGGCTGGCTTTGAGCCATGATCCTCAGAGCTCAGTCTCCTGCGTAGCTAGGATTATAAGCGTGAGCCACTGGAGCCCAGCCCATGAAAAGGATTTTGAGAATGATGAAACTCATAGTTTTTTCCATCTCTAGACCTATTCTATGGAGTACCCGTGTGATCCATGTTAGGTTTCCACAAAATGGAATTAAATTTGTGAAATGACAATTACTTACTATGTAGTTACTGAAAGCACAATATTCAGTAAGTCAGGGATGATTATATTCTGATATGAGCCTTTCAATATAACCCTGCATAGAAATGAATGAAAAATCACAAACATTTCTATTCAGTTCACCTTCCACCTGCTCTTCCTGTAGCTTCTCCTGAGGACAGTTGCGTAGTGCAGGGGATTTTCCCATTTTATCTTATATGATTTAGTGTCTGTGGGTAAGAGAGTTGCACTTTAAACATTAGCTTATGCCACTCTGTGTTGAAACTGACGGATACACATATGTAGAGATCTTATAAAAGCTTTAAAAAAAATAACCCTAGAACACATAGTAATTATGCCCCAAAAAATCCCTAAGGTTTCCCATAAATGTGGAGTTACTACCAAATGTTCTCCAAGTAGTAATCTGTAAATCTACCCATTGCTATCCCATATTACTCCTGGAATGGTATTGGCCTTGGTTTGATGACAGTGCAATTCTTTGTTTATCCCTGGCTCAAACACATCGTTATTACAATGGGGAGGTGTTTTTTCAGTATTCTTGTTTCTGAGACCAAGTTAAAAACAGGCTCTTGTTTTTTTTTGCCAACTCCATCTTTCACCATGACATTCTTTCTAAATGAGGTCACTTCCTGGTTTTCTTCATTCTGCAACATCACATCTGCAGAAATCCTGTTGTTTTTAAATTTATATTTGTATTCATTTGTTTGTGTGTGTGTGTGTGCCAATCCTGTGGCTTGGATTCAGGGCCTGGGTGCTTCCCCTGAGTTTCTTTTTTTTCCCTTTTTTTTTTGGGTCCGGTCGTGGGGCCTAACTCAGGGCCCGGGCACTATCCCTCAGCTCTTCAGCTCAAAGCTAGCGCTCTACCACTTGAGCCACAGTGCCACTTCCGGCTTTTTGTTTGTTTGTTTGTTTATGTGGTGCTGAGGAATCGAACCCAGAGCCTCATGCATGGCAAGCGCTCTACCACGGAGCTACCTTCCCAGCTCCTGCCCTGAGTTTCTTTTTGGTCAAGGTTCTACCACGTAGAGTTCTAACTATGTGACTCACAGCTCCACTTCTGGCTTTTTGGTGGGTAATTGGAGATCAGAGTTTCATGGACTTTCCTGCCTGAGCTGGTGTTGAGCGGCAATCCTCAGATCATAGCCTCCTGGGTAGTGAGGATTCCAGGCATGAGCCACCAGTGCCTGGCTCATGATACAGTTTTCTTTTGTTAGAGAAGTCTAACAAAAAAAAAAAAAAAAAAAAAACTGCTGGGAAAAGTGGTATTAGTGAATACTTTTTTCTCATGCCCCTGTATGAATAGCACCAACTATCGAAACAGGAATATAACACAAAGCTTCACGTCTGAAAGAGAAAAGAAGGGATGGAAAGAATATTTCACCCCATTTTGAATAGGATTGGGATTTGAACTCACGACTTCTTGCTTGCCCAGGCAGTCTCTCTTACCACTTGAGCCACATACCCTTAGCCCAAGAAAAAACATTTTCTTCCCTTTTTTAAAACAAAACAAAACAAAGTGTAAGAAGCATTAAATGAGAAAGGTGAACTTGTCAACACTTCCTTTCTATGAGTTTCTCCTGATGGACTGAGGATTTGTTTGGTTGGGGTAGCCATGTTAATTTAATGTTCAGAATTCTGCCTGTTCTCTGTAAAGCAGTTCTCCGAGTCTATCCAAGCTTCCTGGTCAGTATTTTCCCCTTTCCACCCACACCACACATGCAGCTGGGTGCATCCCAGCGTGCTTTGAGCGACATCCTCTCCTCCTCCCCCATGAAGCCAGTGCCCCTTGCTGGCTCCCACGCCCTTTTGCAGCTGCACAAGCCATCAGAAGCTGGGTCCTATTTCCATACAGGGGAGCAATGTCCAAAGCCAGCGAGTCACAAGTGAGAAACACACACTCGTTTTGCAATCTGAAGATGTTAAGCTGACCGTTCAGCATCTACTCTCACAAACAGGGCTTCTGTGAACGATGGTGACAGAATTTACAAGGGAAAATACAGGGTAATAGCTAGAGCCAATGGTGCTGGGGAAAGGAACATTTTCGCTTAGGAAGAAGGTTGATTCTGTGTACTGCCATGCTTCTAGAATTATTCTGGGTTTATGTGTGTGTAAGGGGAGGGATGGGTGTCCACCGAATTCTGAGTTTAGTGTTTTGGCAAAAGCAGGGAGCCAGATGGGATTGAAGAGTTTTAGCATCTTTCCGTGGTGCTTTTGCGTAACTTATTTGATCTCAAGCAACTTCCTCTGAGATTCAGCTTTCCCAGAATCATAACAGAGGTACTTCTTATTAGAAAGGCAAATTACTTCGTTAGAGAAATTGGAAGCATGCCATGTGACTTTTAGACAGGTTTTTTTTTTTAATTGCTGTTTTGTTTTTAACTGGTTGAACTCGAGTGTCTGGTCCATTCCTCTTCATGGCACTGAGCCATCTTCCCGCTCAGGG
This sequence comes from Dipodomys spectabilis, assembly GCF_019054845.1. Classification (NCBI taxonomy): domain Eukaryota; kingdom Metazoa; phylum Chordata; class Mammalia; order Rodentia; family Heteromyidae; genus Dipodomys; species Dipodomys spectabilis. The sequence continues at coordinate 11,963,036 of NW_024870773.1, forward strand.
CTGCCTCTCCCTTCTGTCCACACCTGCCCTCGCTTGTGAATATTTCACAGCAATGTAAACCAAGTTTTAAGGGCCCTCCAGGCAGATCATACATTCATATCTTCCTATCCTTGATAAGGAGAGGATGTTCGCAAATAGGCCCTCACTCATGAGATTGCTTTTTTTTGTGCGTGCTGGTCCTGGGGCTTGAGTTAGGGGTTGGGTGCTGTTCCTGAGCTTTTATGCTGAAGGCTAGTGCTCTACCACTTGAGCCACAGCTTTCCTTCTAGCTTTTTTTTGTGGTACCTTAGAGATAGTTTCAAAGACTTTCTTGCCTGTGATGGCTTTGAATTATGATCTTCAGAGCTTGGCTTCCTGAGTAGCTGGTGCCCAGCTATGCAATTGCTTTTTAAACAGAAATAGTGTAAACTCCTTATTTAATATATCCCAGATAATGAAAGCTCTCATGTGTATCCCAATTTCATTTGAAGTTATTGTGAACAACATTGTGCTTATGTGTATGTTAGTCTTTTCATGGATGCTAGAGTACAATGAAGAAGAAAACTCTCTCTTTCTCTCAGGTCATTCTTTCCTGGAAATAAAATTAAGATAATAAAAAGAAACACAATGAAGTATTTTTCTCTGGATCTTTCCATTACCTTCTATGCCCATTGTGTCTGTTTAAATTCCTCCAGGCAAGTTATATTAGTTCCAAAGTGATGTTTCATATCATGCTCTGGATACAGTTCTTGTGGTTCACTGTGAATGATGGCTCTCACTGCCATTTTTGCCAGTTGTTCCTGATGCTCCGATATGAGCGGCATTGGAATGCTTGGGTCAGGACTCATTTTGGCTATCATTATAATTAAGAATACATGGTGTAATGGAGCTCTGTGCCCAACTGCTTAGAAGGAACACACCTCTGATATTAGATTAGTTCTTTTAAGTCACTTCTCATTTAATGATCAGACTGGAAATGGAACCATCCATTTTGGCTACATTAAGACAAGGACTCAAAAAATAAGCCCACAAAAAGAGAAGGATTAGGGAGATGGAGAGTCCTACAGACTTGATTTTTCAACTTGCTACTATCAAGCAGAGTATCCTGCTCTACTATTAATAACCTAGCCTACTATGTAAAGGTGGGACTCCTTATTTTTGTTCTGCATCCTGCCCTGTAGCATGGATGGCTCTCTTGGGGATGTAGGAGAAATGAGACCAGTTCCCTAACCTCAGTGGCACATTCCTTCTCTCCCCATTTCCTCTCCTTTGTACGTTAATGGTTAACATTATGGGACCTAGTGACTGAATTACTTTGTATGAAGTGGTGTGTGTGTGTGTGTGTGTGTGTGTGTGTGTGTGTGTGTGTGTGTGTAGAGGGAACTTTACCTCATACTGTACTGGTTTTTATGATTAAATATATTTCACTAATGTTAGTGTTCTGAACACATGTAGGTAAGCGAGGCCAAACTATGATGTTTGGTAGGTTAGAGGTAGGTATTTAATGAATTTTTACCTCACAGTATTTCTGGGTTTTTTTGGTCGGTCGTGGGGCGTGAACTCTGGGCCTGGGCGCTGTCCCTCAGCTCTTCAGCTCAAGGCTAGCGCTCCACCACTTGAGTCACAGTGCCACTTCTGGTTTTTTGGTTGTTTTTATTGGAGATAAGTGTCTCATGGACTTTCCTGCCCAGGCTGGCTTTGAACTGTGATCCTCAGAGCTCAGCCTCCTGAGTAGCTAGGATTACAGGCATGAGCCATCGGTGCCCGGCTAACTGATAGTATTTTTAACTTATGATAGCATCACTGGGAATTAACTCCATTGAGGAATATCTACGTATCTGGTCTGTGTATATAGCACCATACCTACTGAGTTCTAGGCACATGCTAATCAATCAATCAATTAATTAATTAATTACCTGTATCTATTTATTGATAGTGATTTTGTAACACACTAAGGAAGCCCTATGCACACACAAAACATAGGGACAGCTCAAACAGTATAATCTTTTAGAAAGACTAGGTCAAAGCCCAACAAAGTCAGCAACAGGAAAATCGTACATGCAACAGGGGAGGTGGTGCCAAGAGGGGAGGGATATATGAATGAAGGGGGAAAGAGGGGGAAAGACAGTCAAGAATTCATTGTATATTTCTTTGGGCCTGGCTTACTTCACTTAATAGAATTTTTTCCAAGTCTTTAGATTTCCTAACAAATGGGGCAATGTCATTCTTTCTGATGGAGGCACAGAATTCCATTGTGTATATATACCACTTATTTGCAATATCTAGTATATGTCTGAGTCAAGCAGAAAAGGTCAGATAAGGTGATGTTAGGGAAATGAACCCTAAGATATGTATTCAAATGTTTTTTTTCTTTCATGTGATTGTTTCTAACACATTTATAAGATTATTTCTTTGTTGCTTTGAATGTCCCTCCTCCATGGTATAACTCCTGTTTTCACTGTATTTGATGTTGGTATAATTTGTGGAGGGGAAGGAGAAAAACAAATTGTTTAAATAGGGATACAGGTGGACCCATTGCAACAATGAGATGTACAAGTCGTTATGTTGAAAATGAACTTTACAACTTTGGTGGGGCGGGGAGGAGGAGGGTTGGGTGGTGGGGCGGGAGGAGGATGGGAAGGGATGGGAAGGGGAAACAAAGGAGGAGGCTACAATGCTTGATAAGAAATGTACTCATTATCTTGCCCATGTAATTGTAACCCCTCTGTACAGTATTTTCACAATAATAAAAAAAGAATTCATTGTATATTCCACAGAATGAAGAAAAGTAAGGGAAGAAGGAGGTCAAATGGGAAGGGAGAGGTGGAGGATGTTGAAGGGGTAACACTGATTGAGATGCATTGTATTCATAAACTGCTTTGTTAAATGGCACTTCCTGTATACAACTACTTAAAGATCATAAACAATGAACAAAACCCCAAACCCAAACATAGACTACATAACCATTCTAGGATCTGGGAGTGAAGCGTAGCAGGTGGGATTGCTAAGGTGGCCAAAAAACAAGAGCCAAGTTACCCATAAGTGCATGAGCCAAAGGGGTTGGTGAATAATGAAAGCAGAGACCAGAGGAAGTCCCCTCCAAACCAATGCTGAGACACCCAAAGGCCACTTAGGAAGCAAGAACCTTTGGTCCAATACGTTGACATTACAATTTCCTTGGCAGAACTCTTTCGTGGCTAGTGAGAAGGCCTGAGAATGTGTGCAAGGGGAGATTCACTTTCTAAGATCACCTCACTCCTGCCCTGTGTGTTTTCTCTCTGAGAAACCCATAATCAGTGGCTGTGCAGAGGCTTGCTTCTCATTATGCAATCATACACAGGGTTTCAGACTCCAGGAACTGGATTTAGGCAAGTGTACCTCTGAGAGGTGACAGAGCTACATCGAATGCACTCAATAAAATCCAGTTTCTTAACCTGCAAGCCCTAGAGCAGATCTAGTTGTGTGGGGGAATTCATCACATTCCCATAAGGTAAATATAACCTTGTAGCAACTTTTGAGTACAGCCAGCCATAATCAAAAGAGAAAATCTTTCTGTACAGTAATTTCAGTTCGCAACTTGCTATAAATATATAGCAAATACACATTTGGCTAAAGGAAGGAACACTCATCTTTTTTCTTTTTTTAATGTTTGTATCTCTTGCCTTTTCTCTGTCTTTCTGTCATGGAAGCATTGGAGAAAATGGCAGGTGGGATCACAGTCTCTTTCTTGAGCTGCTGTCTTTAGCTCTTAATTAGTTTAGATCAAATTCTGCTGAGCTGTTAAAATTTTTTTTTTCAAAGAGGGAGGTGGAGAAGACAAGGCAAACCCCCAATCCGTGATGCACAAATTGTAGGATTCCAAAAAGCCATTTTGCATTTATGTAAAATGCTTTCATCTGTTCTTAAAATGCAGAAATAATCCCCCAAGCATCACTTAGATTAATTCTCCCACAGCAGAGTTAATAGTACACGTTTCAGGGAAGTGGCTTTGATGGATGAATTGCCATCAACATTAGCAAAAGAGATCCTGCTGCTTGTTGAGTCTTGAATGATTCTTCCTACTTCTGTTGCTGCCACTCAAATGATTCTGGTGCAGTGCAAAGATGCAGCATCTTTAGACAGCAGGGGCTCCCACAAAAGTAGATTTGAGAACGATTATGCTGGTTTTGGAAGAAAACTAAAGTGAGATTGACAGTAATATGCCTCTTTCATTTATGGAAGGTATTTTTTTTTCCTTGGGGGAAGGGGGCGAACAGCATGTTTTGCCATTATAAATTCCAGCTAAGTTTCTTCTAAGTAGAGAAGAAAATGCAGAAACATCGATTCTGTTCCTTTTCCTTATCTAATTAAAAAAATTAGGATTCATGGCAGTCAAATCACTCAATCATTCAAAAAAGAATGATTGCTTCCTCAAGAGAAACTGATGAGGAGCCTTTTTTTTTTTTTTCTGGTGAAGAAAATGAGAATTGTGGGTGGTTGTTAAGTTTACCTGTGGGATCTCAAGTGGAGATGAACCAGCAATATTGTCACAACTATTGACCAAATCTGCGATGTGTTTTTATATATGTCATTTCATGGCAGTGTAAAGGTAAATAACCATGTTAAGAGCACCGTGAGAATATACAGGAAGGTGACAAGATAAGAGCTTTATGGAGTAACTGGCAAGGCTGGCTTTGAGGGAGAGCCCATTTTCCATGGTGACATGTGCTGGGGCTTTCCAGAGGCAGAGATGTGAGTTTCTCCAATAGATGGCGCTACACTTTAGGTCTTGGAGGTCCCCCAAGGCCCATGTGTTGAAGGCTTGGATCTTTAGAAGGTGAGGGATAGGGTATGAGGTTTAGGTTTGTGTGTGTTTCAGGGATGGAGTGTTCTTGAAGGAGACTGTAGGTCTGGGATCTCTTCTGCTTTCTGTCTTTCCTTCTCTGGCCACAAGATAAGTTTTGTTCTGCCATGTTCATCATGTTTATGACATGGTCATGATGTCAGAAGCAACAGGACTAAGCAGTGTAGGACTAGATGCTCCAAAACTTGAGTCAAATAAATCATTTCTCTTTATAAATGATCTCAGGTATTTGTTATGAGAATGGACAATTGAGGACTATGGATGGTGTTCAAGGTAATAACTGGAAAGGTATAGAAAATTTAGGGAAACAATTATACAGGAACGAGCACATGAACATGAAGAACATGTTCCTAAGGAAGATACTGCCACATCTTGGGAGAAAAGTTTTAATATTTGAAAGTTCTTTTCAGAAAGCAGGTTGAAGATCGCCTCATGCAGAATGTGTGCAGGCAACCTGGGGCAGGTGTGTAAGGCCGCCATGTTGGAAAGTGAGCTAAAGGATGAAGGAGCTGGTGAAGGGAGGGAAATGGTGCAAAATCACCTGAGCCAGCTGGTGGTTGGACATGGTGACCGGGAGAGGAGGGGTTAGTTAAGATAATCATGGCCAGATTGGTCATCTGATCCTGATTCTGACATGGGGCCTAGCTGATGTGTTTGGGTTTGGGGTTAAGTGCCGGTTAATTCGGTTGGAGATGGGGGTGGGGGGGAATGGAGATGCACACATGCATGGTGGTGGAAAGGGAAGGGCTTCATACAATGAAGTAAGGTTTCTTCTTGTTGCTGGATGTACAAGTGAGAGGTTCCAGTGGTGAGCCAGTGGCATAGAATCATAGTCCAGTTGATTGGAGTTTGGGAGCAGCCCCTTCCCTACAAATTTAGGATCCTGTCCTTTTCAGATAGGCTTGGACAAAAGAGCAAATATGACTTGGTGACCCAGGAACAATGGGTAAGCAAGTGACCCGGGCTCATCTTTGTTTCCCCAGAGGCTGGATTTATCAGTGACGAGCATCATTTCACATGGCATCAGCTGGAACTCCAGAGCCCCCTGACCACCAGCCCCCTTGGGTCACAATTGATTTAGGAAGCAGATGTCTCTGTATGGGTTAAACCAGCACTGGTTAAAGGAGGCAAGGATAAATATTGACTCCAACAGATTCCTTCTGCTCTGATCTGGAAACCAAATATCAAAGCCAAATGTCTGATACCTAAGAAAGTACTTATGTTAACACAAGTGAAGACAAAGTTGATTTATTTCTTTGAGCGCAAAGATTGCTCTGCAGAATTTGTCTCCCCAAGGCCAACTCAGTTCTCAGATCTGAAGTATTCAAGGTCTATGTGAAGCAGGGAGGGAGGTATGTCCCTGATCTGGGATGCTTTTACTGTAACAAAGCTCAGCACATTGTGTGTTCTGTGAAACATTTTCCTCTCAGCAGAACTATCCAGCTTGATAACTTATCCCCATCATTCAGCTTGCTTCGGAATTGTGCATGGACAACCCAGATTCTATCTGCAATCACTCTAGCTTTTGAAACTCAAAGAAAATAATTTTGTGTTTACAATTCTTAAGACACCAGTGTACTTGAAATATTGCTGAGATTTTTAATCTCCCTTCATTTCTTTCCATCATGGAGAATGCTGGAAGAATTGGCGTATGATATGTATTGGTCCCTCCGGCTCTGAGATAGACTTTATTGAACTATTTCAGCCTTTGCATGATTTTGCTTCTCTCCCCCTCCTTTCCCTCTCCCTCTCTCCCTGTCTCTTGTTGAAGGCATTCCATCACTCCAAAATGAAACAAATTCTATTCTATCCCGCAAAATGTATCAGATACAAACTATAAATTCAGCACAATTTTTATGATGTTTTGTAACACTAAAGGTACTTCTCTACATTGTTGTCTCTAAATAGTTTAAAACAGATCATTAGCCCTCATCTTACCTGCCATCCAGCATTTGTCTCTGGGATTTTCTCTCTAACCCATTTCTCTAGCATACAGCCTCCTGACATACTCCCCTGGTTCTCTCTTTCTTTCCTTCATTTTCTCCATTTCTCACTCCCAAATACATATTGGCACTTTGTTCAGAGATGATTGACTTCTCTTCATTCTAGATGAATACTTTTCATGTTGCTGGTTATAACTACTATGTGGCTCTAGGAATCCACTCCCCGGGATTTTAGTCCATGTAGGCTATTGTTAAAAAAATACAATAGACTGGGTGGCTTATAAGCAACAGAGATTTATCTGTCACAGTTCTAGAGGCTGTGAAGTCCATGATCTAGGTTCCAGATTTGAATCTTCACAGACTGACACCTTCTTGCCATGTCTGCTGTGCAGACAGGAGCCTAAAGAACTCTTTCTCTGGGGTCTGATTTCATTACTTGATTCCTCCTCAAGGGTCACACCCTTCAATGTCATCTCATTGGGAATTGAATTCTCAACATCTAAAATTTAGAAGAACACAAATATTCGATGTATTGTACATGAGCTGAAACAAGAATTTTCAGAAAATGAAATTGAATTCCAATATACAAGATCTAAGTTTTGCTTGGGGGCAAGACAGGATTGTAAAACATATTACTTTCTGTGGATCACAGTGAAAAGAGACTTAACTGCGCTAGCACAAGGCATGCAATGGAGACTGGCTTTCTAACTATAACTGCTCTAGCACTATATTTTCCTAAACGAAGAGGGTTTTCTGTTACTTACGTTGTCAAGAGTCAAATGTAACTACTCACAAAACACTGTGCTCTATAATTGTTACTGTTGAGTGTGACTTCAAAGGCTTCACTATTTGTCCATGATGTGAGTCTCGGAGCCTGTGGGGAGGACCCTCTCTCTGACAACCAACTTTTATTTAGACTCAGCTTGAACATTGTTTAGAACAGTTTCCAGAATGAGCTGTTACTATCCATGCTACTTACTGATTATAAAGCATTTAAAAGAGAAGGTAAAGAGCGTGGCCAAAGAGACAAAGGAAAACAATGTTTTGCCAAATACAGAGGTTCCTTGCCGGACAACATCTGCCCAGCCCAAGTGCCAAGAAGAGCCCTGTTTCCTACACTGGCGCAGAATGTTGATGGTGGATAATGAAGGCAAAGGATTACAATTGGATAAGCAGAGATGAAATAAAGTATTTTTTATAACTGTTTTTTCCTGTTTTTAATCCTAGACCAATAATTTCCATTAAAAGTGATTACTTATGTAGAAAATGAACTGTATATCTTGTGGGTGGGGACAGGAAAAAGTGCGAGGGATGGGGAAACATAGTTCAAAAAGAATTGTACTCATTACTGGATTCATGTAACTGTAACCCATCCATATATAAACTCTACAATAAAAATAAAACGATTGCCTTTGGGGACTGGTGCTTCCATATGCCATCAATTCCTAGAAGATCGATATGCTTAGAGAACATGCAATTGATTTCCCAATCAAATTATAAACTTTCCTCTCAGTCAAAAATGATTATGAGAATGATGGATACAGTACACCTTGGTGTCATAGAGAGAAGTCTCCATCCATGACAACTACAACACAATTCTGCTTTCCTTTTGTAGGGAGACCACAGGATTGATTGGCCTTGGCTGAACCAAAGCAAGATAGCAGAGTCTCACACACTCACAATGTGTTCAGATGTTTTTATGTCCCAATCCAATATTCCAACACACAGGGAACCAGTTCTTTGTAGCTCTATTCGACATGGGGGAAGAGGTACTGGGTTATAACAGTGGTAAATTATACTCTTGGAAGAGGATTTCTAACCCATAAACTGTCCAGATCTATTCATAAAATATATTGATAGACTGATAACAGGGCTGCATTTATATTAAAATCCATGATGCTAATGCAAGCTAGACCAAGATGGATCATAAAGTTTTAGAGCCTCTCCCATTCATTGTTGGTCTGTGGTTATTTTCAATTCATCGTCCCAAAAAATCTTTATGGAAGTTTGATTATAAACAGTTGCTGTCTATAGCCAACTCCATTTATAGTAAATGCTATTTTAATACATGACAATAGAGGTGTCTATTTTAGACAGATGGTAAGGAATTTCCAGTGTCAGCAGCAGCAACAAAGCTATTTTTCAATTACTAGGATGTAAGGCAATGTTTATTCCTCTTTATGTTTCTGGAAAGAGCACCATATGTCATTTCTCTTCCTTTGGGGAAATGGTGGTTCTTAGCGAAGCACACTTGGTCATTTTATGAGGCTACAAAGGAGCAAATAATACATCCTCTTCCCTCATTGAATTTTAACCCATTAGTTTGGAAAAATGTTGATTTCCACTTCTGATGCATGCAAAAACTGTATTTCTGAAGGACAGAGGCATTTCTAGGTTCTATACTAGAAACAGCTATTTTTCTTTAAAGCTGCAAATCAGTTGTGAATGCAAACAAATTGAGAACTGAATTCCTAAAAGATTAGACTTCTTAGTCAGGCAAAGGACAGAGAATGCAGTTGTCTTTTGATTGATTCTAAGGGATTGGTTCTAAGATCCTTGTAGATGCCCCAATCTGCCATTTTATTATCTATGTCATCTCTTTGGTGTACTTTAGTAGTCTCTGGGTTACTTATAATGCCTTGTAAATAGTTGATATACAGTGCTGAGAGAATAATTACACAGGGAAAAAGAGTGTTCATATTCAGAATAGATGCAATTTTCTCCCACATCTTTTCAGCCTGCAGTGGGTTGAATCTTTGGATAAGCAAGGCATGGAGATAGAAGGCCAAACTGTACATTCTTATGAACAGTTTCTGAGATTGGAGCAGCTTTAACATTGAAAGCCTGTTAGAGAAAGACAATTTTTACTCAGACAAAAGCGCATCTAGACAATGGACAGATCTATGCTATAGTATATTAGATTTTAATACAGACATTTACAGATGCCATGGAAGTTTCTTGAATATGAGTCCTTGGTCCCAGGATGTGTTTTTAAATATATTTAAAAATGTAGTATTTTTTTTTTGTCCATCATGGGGCCTGAACTCTAGGCTTGGGCGCTGACCCTCAGCTCTTCAGCTCAAGGCTAGCGCTCTACCACTTGAGCCACAGCACTACTTCTGGTTTTTCTGCTTATATGGTGCTGAAGAATTGAACCCAGGGCCTCATGTGTGCAAGGCAAGCACTCTACCACTGAGCCACCTTCCCAGCCCCTAAAAATGTATCTTTAATATGTGTTTTGAAAATTATTGTTTAACTCTAAAAGACTATTTGTGTTGACAGTCAAAATAATTACCAGATTTTCCAGGAAATGGGTTTTTAATACTGCAGTGTTCATAGGTTCTTGATGCATTAGTATGAAATTTGCAGATAGATTGTGGTAGCTAGATTTCTTATGTTGGAGAAGAAAGCACAAATATGAAAAGAATAGGCTAGAATATGCTCTGGGGTGAGGAACTATTAGATTTGTCCTTTGAAGAAACAGTAACTGTGTTTGGCAACAATGAGGCTTGTTAAGACTTTATGTACCAAAATTTCATTTCCCCTAAACGTCTTTTATAGGTTCTAAGTTTAAGTTTTATGGCTTCTCCTTAGAGTTTTCTTTGCCTTTGTATCAATAGCCTTGACTTAAAAATGGAACAAAGTAATATATAGAGACCAAAAAACCAAAACCTCTTCTGGCTATAACTGGTCACCAGCTTCTAATACAAGCTTTCCAAAACCAAATCTATCTCACTTTCATTCTTGCTTCTGGTATATTTCTAGCAAGGAGCTGGGTATTTTTTTCATTTGCTGATAATCTCACAAGCCAATGATCTTTGGACCTCTGAAAGTATATTTTTATGTTTAGATTTTGTAGGAGAGAAGGTAACATTTATTTTTTAGCTTCATTCCTTAGCAAAGTAGTTTTAATGGAAATAATAATGACTCATTCTTCAATAATTGTGACCTAGAAGACATTCTAGCAAGCACTTTTCAATTTGAAGTACTGATTTCAAGATTGTATTCACATTAGAGTGAGTTTACCAGATAAAAGAGATGATTTCAGTCTTCCTTCTTTGGAAACCTACTTCTAAATGACATAGATCTGACACATATTTAAGTTTAACAAATTAAGAACAGACAGAAAGCAAAAAAAGAAAAGACATAAAAACATAAAAATTCAAAAGACATAAAACTGACATTAAACTATCTGATAAGTGTAAGATCTATATTTAGTTGCTGTTTCTGAAAAAATCCCAAAACACTTAATCAGTTTCTTCATTACAAAACAACAACAACAACAACAACAACAAAAACAAAAACGAAAAACCAGTATGGCTTCCTGTTCTTTCTTTCAAAAATCTCAGTTGTTAGAAAAGTGGCTTTCATCAGAACACAGGTGGTGAGTTTCCTGACTAGCTTGGTTCTTAAAGGAAGTAACTAACTTTGGGTTGGTAATTTAATTATCTACCTGATACAGTATTACTCATTTACAGCTTATTTCATGAGATGCTTTGGTAGAAAGTAATTGCTGGTCCTTCTGAAGACAACTACACAGTGAAGAAGCTCACCAGACTTGGAGTGAGGAGATCAGGGAGAGTGTTTTGCATGTATGGTGGTAGGGGCAGTTGATTACTGGGCCTCTTTATCTTTGCAAGTAGGTCCATTCCCCAGTTACTTAACCTGTAAAATAAAGGATATAAGATATATAAGACTTCAAATTTTTAAAAAAGTCTTTCCTTTTTTATTTTTGCCCAAAATAGATTGGTTTATAAATACCACAAATCTGAGCTTATGCATAATGTATTGTATAAAGACACTGTCTTATCTCTTGACTTTCAGGAACAGTAGGGTGATCATATGTCTCTGAAGACACAAACAAGCATCTCTCTATTTCCTTTAGTTAGATCTGGTGACTGTCAGAAGTGACTGGGAGAGCTTCTAGATGACATGTGTCATTTAAGCTCTACTCTAAACAAGCACCATGTTTATACATGGAATTTCTGAAGTTAATTTAATGATGTGGCTGATGGGATACAAAGAAAAGTGTCTTGTTCCGGTTAAGCTACAAAAATTGGACCAGATGGTTGTGACTTTGAAGGGTATAGCTTTCAGATCTTGATAGAGACAGATCCAGTTATTTGGACTGAGAAAGAAAAAAAATAGAAGTTTTTTTTAAATGTTTGAACTCTAACTTTACAGTTGAGATGAATTTCCAGTTTAAAACAGAACAACAATCAAATTTCCCTGTGCCAATGGCTCATGTCTATAACCTAGCCACTCAGGAGGCCAGATCTGAGGATCATGGTTCGAAGATAGTCTCTAAAGACTAGTCCACGAAACTCTTATCTCCAATTAACCATCAAATAGTGAGAAGTAGAGCTGTGGCTGAAGTGGTAGACTGCTAGCCTTGAAGAAAAAATTCAGGGATAATGACCAGGCTCTCAGTTCAAGCCCCAGAACTGGTACAAAAAAAACAAAACAAAAACTAAAGTAATGGATCATTCTACTGTGCTATTTATTTTATTTATTAGCATTTATTATTTATTTATTTGAGTGTATGTAGGGAAAACATTAATTTGAGAAGCTGACATTAGATCCTGAGCTGACATTTGACCCTAGTTATTTGACCCTGAGCCTGACTATCTTGATTAGGGTGATGTTTTGATGAGATTAAAGAATGATAGCCAGTTTTGGGCTGAATAAATTTGGTTCCCTTCAGGAGGTGAAGAGACATGAGAACCTGGGTTGGGGGCCATAATGAGCTACACAGAGCGACCCTATTTCAACAAACAAACAAACAAACAAACAGGAAGGCATAGGTTGCCCTTGTGGGAAAGAGAGCCACGTCCCTGGAAGGCTGTTGCATTCTAGACTGTGATGGTGTTGCTTCTCTGGTTCTTAGTTGAATGATTTTTATCCCTGGCTTCATAGAGGCAGAGGGAAAGGCTGTCCATGATGGATTCTGCTATGTTTATTCTCAAGGGCAGGCACAGTGGGTCCCTCTGGATGTGAACTGCTGATGAGATATTAAGTGATTTCAGTTGGAAGCTTACAATGTAGAGATAAGGAGACTTATATCATGGGGAGAAAATTTCTCAATTAAATAATCATCTGACTTGTGTACCATCTTGCAGAATTTTAAGTAAACCAGTATTAGAAGCATAAGCAAATTACTCCCTATTTTTTCCCAAAGAAGTATGTACCTAACACATGGAGGCTGAACCAAACACACTGTTGAACCACCAATAGGTCATGGAAGAGATTAGAAAGGAAATTCAAATGTTCATGATATTCAACAAAAATGAACACACAAATTACCAGCTCCTCTTGGACACAGCAAAGGCAGTACCCAGAGGCAAGTTTATAGTTCTGAGTTCCTACATCAACAAATTGGAGAGATCTGAAGCCAACAATTTAATGAGACATCTGAACTCCTTGAAAAAGAGCAGCAAGATAAACCCCAATCCAGTAGAGGGAAAGAAACAATTAAAATTAAATCAAAATCAAACAAATTAGAATCCAAAAAACCATAGAAAGAACCAACAAAATAAAGAGTTGGTTCTTCAAAAAAAATTAACAAAATTGACAGACCCTTAGCATATCTTATCAGAAAAAGAAGAGAACACACACAAATTAACAAACTCAGAGATGAGAATGGAAACATCACCACAGAAACAATCAAGATTCAGAAGATTATAATGGAACACTTCTCAAACCTTTATGCTAATAAGTTTGAGAATCTGGAAGAAATGGACGATTTCCTAGCAAATATTGACATGCCAAAACTAAACCAAAATGAGTTAAACCAACTTAACAGGCCCATATCAAGCATTGAAATAGAAACAGCAATAAGAGACCTCCCAGCTAAGAAAAGCCCAGGACCAAATGGCTTTACAGTGGGATTCTACAAAGCTTTCAAGCAGAACTCACACCAATACTCCTCCAACTCTTCAATGAAATTGAAAGATAAAGTTCATTACCAAACTCATTCTATGAAGCCATCATAACCCTCATCCTAAAACCAGGCAGAGACTCATCAAAGGAAGAGTACTATAGACCCATTTCTTTGATGAACATCGATGCAAAACTTCTCAACTAAATTTTGGCCAATCGACTTCAACAATTCACCCAAAAAATCATATACCACGATCAAGCAGGATTCACTTCAGGGATGCAAAACTGGTTCAATATATGCAAATCAATTAATATAATTCATCACATCAACAAGAGCAAGGATAAGAACCACATGGTTATCCCAATAGATGCAGAAAAAGCATTTGACAAGATCCAACACCCCTTTATGATGAAGGCTCTGGAAAAATTAGGAATCCATGGGACATTCCTCAATACAATAAAGGCTGTATATGACAAACCTACAGCCAGCATTATACTCAATGGTGAAAAACTAAAGCCATTTCCTCTAATGTCAGGAAAGAGACAAAGATGTCCACTCTCTCCTCTTCTCTTTAGTTAGTATTAGAATGCCTAGCTACAGCAATAAGACAAGATGAAAACATAAAAGGGATCCAAATAGGGAAAGATGAAATAAAACTCTCTCTTTGCAGATGACATGATCTTGTATTTAAAGAATCCCATAGACTCCACTCCCAAATTACTCAAGCTGATTCAAAACTTTGGCAAAGTAGCAGGGTATAAAATTAACCCTCAGAAATCAGTGGCTTTTCTGTATGCCAACAATGAGAAAAGCGTGGCTGAAATTAGGAAAGCAACTCCATTCGTAATAGCCCCACAAAAAATAAAATACCTAGGAATTAACTTAACCAAAGAATGAAGGACCTCTATGATGAAAACTTTAAAAACCTAAAAAAGGAAATCAAAACAGAACTTAGAAAGTGGAAAAACCTCTCATGCTCCTGGATTGGAAAGATCAACATCGTGAAAATGGCAATACTTCCCAAGGCTATCTACAAATTCAATGCGATACCTATCAAAACTTCAACCTCATTCTTCAAGGAAATAGAAAAGGCAATCCAAAAATTCATATGGAACAATAAAAGACCCCAAATAGCAAAAACGATCCTTAACAGAAAGAACAGTGCTGGAGGAATATCAATAACAAATTTCAAACTCTACTACAAAACCATAGTAATCAAAACAACTTGGTACTGGCACAAGAACAGACCTCAGGACCAATGGAATACAATTGAAAACCCAGAAATGAACCCACAGACCTATAGCCAACTAACCTTCGATAAGGGAGCTGAAAAAATAGATTGGAAGAAAGACAGCCTCTTCAGTAAATGGTGCTGGCAAAATTGGTTAATTACCTGTAGAAAAATAAAGCTAGATCCTTATATATCACCCTGCACCAGAATCAACTCCAAATGGATCAAAGACCTCGGAGTCAAAACAGACACTCTGAAAACACTACAGAATGGAATAGGAGAAACCCTAGGTCTCCTTGGCACAGGCCGAAATTCTCTTAATAGAGACTCAGAAGCACAACAAATCAAAGAAAGGTTGGACAAATGGGATTGCATGAAGCTGCAGAGCTTCTGCATGGCAAAGGACATAGCTAGCAAGATCAATAGGAAGCCCACATATTGGGAGAAGATCTTCACTAGCCATACAATGGACCAAGGTCTCATATCTAAAATATGCTTGGAACTCAAAAAATTAAATCCCCAACAACAAATCCTCAAACAACTGCCCAATGAATAAGTGGGCTAAAGACTTACAGAGAAACTTCTCTGAAGAGGAAAGGAGGATGGCCAATAGACACATGAAGAAATGCTCAGTCTCCCTAGTCATAAAAGAAATGCAAATCAAAACAACCTTGAGATTCCACCTCACGCCAGTTAGAATGGCTAAAATCAAGAAATCTAATAGGAACAGATGCGGGAGGGGATGTGGACAGAAGGGAACCTTACTGCATTGTTGGTGGGAGTGTAAACTTGTTCAACCACTTTGGAAAGTAGTATGGAGGTTCCTGAATAGACTCCACGTAGAGCTTCCTATGACTCAGCAATCTCACTTTTGGGCATTTACCTGAATGATCACAAACAAGACCATACTAAAGCTACTATCACAACTATGCTTATTGCAGCATTATTTACCATAGCTAAGATATGGAAGTTGGTTCCATCTGGGTTGCCAGATGCCCCTCAGTAGATGAATGAATCAAGAAAATGTGGTAGATATATATACAATGGAATTCTATGCCTCCATCAGAAAGAATGACATTGCCCCATTTGTTAGGAAATGGAAAGACTTGGAAAAAATTGTATTAACTGAAGTAAGCCAGGTCCAAAGAAACATAGGTCCCATGGTTTCCCTTATTTGCAATAACTAGTATATGCCTGGAACAAGTAGAAAAGGTCAGATAAGATGATATTAAGTGAAATGAACCACAAGATAGGGACACAAGTGTTTTTTTTTTCTTTCTTGCTATTGTTTCTTACGTATTTATAAGGTACCATGTGATTTCTTTGTTGCTTTGTATGTCCTTCCACCACGGTATAACACCTGTTTTCACTGTATTTGATGTTGGTATAATTTGTGGAGGGGAAGGGAAAAAAAAACAATTGTTTAAGTAGGGACACAGGTGGACCCATTGCAACAATGAGTCGTACAAGATGCTATATCTTGTATAGGCGGGGGTCTGGGGGTAGTGTAATTGTGGAGGTGGGAGGGAAGGGATAGTAGGGGAAAAACAAAGGAGGAGGCAACAATGCTTGATGAGAAATGTACTCATTATTTTGCTCATGTAACTGCAACCCCTCTGTACATTATTTTCACAATAAAAAACATAAAACAAATCAAAGACAAAAATAGTCAAAAGTAAAAAGCTATTTTTAAACACGTAGATATAGGAGACTAGAAAACTGCTAAAAACAGTCTCCACAAATAATAAATGCAATCATCTCCACCAAGAAATCATTGAACAGAGAGAGTTTTCAGTATCAGAAGACCACCTGAACATAGCGGGATTATTATTTTGAAAGAAGCTTCACAAATAAAAGCTTATTGTCAAACAAAAGAGACAACATTACACTTGACAAACAAGGTGGCAACTCATCTATAGTTGCTGTAGCATCGTGGTTGCATGGTGGGATGCTTTTGGGCCATTCTATGTCATTTTTTCCCCATATAGGGACCTGGCCCAGGCTGCATAGATGAACTGTGGCCCTGATAAAGTGGTCTCCATTTTTTTCCCCATGCTATCCTGAAACCATTTGCTTGAATTTGATGATTGAAGCCTTTCAGTCACCAGGCTTTAACTGAGTCAGCAGGGTGAATAAGTGGGCAACCAGCCAAATGTTCTGTTGAGCAAAAATAACGAGCAAATTGCATTCCATTGCTGCTCAAAGAAGCAGACACTGGGCTCCAAGCATTGCCCTTTGTGCCTGGTGTATGTATCATGGTCACATCGGGGAGAGAGAAGGCTGAGGAGAGGGGAGGAAATGGTCAAGAACGTTCTGAATGTACATTTGACCTCATTTGGTGGACAAAGCTTGTAGAAAGATGGATGTGGTGTTTGGTCCATCCTAGTAGCTGGTAACACTCCTTTTTTTTTTTTAAATGATAGTAATGATTCAAGTGTGTTATTGTGTATTCAAGAGCAGGCATCAGAGAAACTCGGTGGAGGAGTTAAGAGAGGCAGTTTCTAAGGAAAATAAACAGGTAAGAGGACAATTAAATGTGCTCCTTAGAATGAGACTGGGAAGATAAGGGGTTAAATGAAAGAAAAAAAAAAAACAGCAGTCAACTAATAAGGCCTCATTTGACAGAAGTTTCCAGTTTTGAGAAAGCACACATTGGAAGGTGAACTGAAGGGCATCTGAACGCTGTTCATTTCAGCACCAAGGCCTCTGTGCCTGTTACTATAATCTGCATGGTGTTCTCTGTTCTTTTCTATAATTATATTGCTCTTCAAAGAGGAAGCCAAGTAGGCTGTGGAGATTTCTCTGAGACAGAAAACCTGAACAATCCCCGCAGAGATGAATCCTTTCAAATGAAAGAACCCTTGATCGTGATTTTTTTTTTCAGGTCATTTCACTCCTATCGAAGAATATTTCTGAATTCAAGAGGTGATATATATTATACAAGCAGCGTCCTGAGCTGGCATGGCTCTCTCCCAGGAGGAGAGTTAGGGGTATCAGCTTGGTAGAAGTAGAACTGGGGTTTTCCATTGCTGAGGTGAAAAGTGAAAGGCAGCAGGGTTGGTCTCTAGTTTGAAGATGGGGTCGCCTCCCTTACCTAGGGTTTCGATGAGGAGGTGGCTGAGGTCAAGGCAGGTCACTTCTGAGAGCTCCTTCTGCATCTTGGAGGAGAGAGTGAGGGAGGAAAGGAGAGGGAAAGGATTCTGAGTGCCACTCACAACCAGAGCAATTCCTTTGCCTGTGTTCAGATTTCTCCATGCAGGTCTGCATTCTGAAAGATGAGAAAGGTAGTGGACATTGTGATACCTGCCCAGACCCAAACCAACGGATGTAAGGAAACTCATGTTCCCAGCTGCCCACTCTCACCTGATGAGGTCTTAGCACAGTCACAGGGGGAACCCGCAGCTAATGGCTGAGACTTAGTCCTCAGCCTCTATTGTAGGTCCTTGAAGGCCTACCCAGCTTCAGAGCTCCAGCAGCCCCCAGGCCTGCTTGCAACCACCTCCTTCCTCTGGTGCCATCTTTGTCTCGCAGGTATCCCTCCTGAATATCTACCCAGTAAACCGCCCATTCAAGGCAGACTCTCAGCATTCCAGCGAACATGGCAAGTAAAAGCAAGCTTTGAAAGTGACTGGGGTACATGACTGCAGTCCTTTGCAGCTGTGGATCTGTGTTTATTCAACAACTATTACAGGCCAGAGACTGTAAAGACTGGATAGTTCTATGAATGAAGACGGCACAAGTCTTCAGAGCCTTCAGGGTGCATTGCTTCACCCTGACTTTCTCTCTGAACTGTGTGAATCACCTGTGTGAGTCACCACCCATAGGTAGTCTTACAACGTATTTGGTAGCTTGAAGGTCAAATCTCCCTGTGTTATTCCTTTCTCCATGGTATGTGGGATGGTTTTACCTTTTTTTTGTACAAAGGGGCATTTTGTTAGGGCATTTCCACCCAATGCATATAATACATCTCCATCAAATTCACCCCACTATTGTTCTTCTTCGTCCCTCTCTTCCTTCTAAAATAATTTTTAATACTTTTTAGTTTTCTATTCTCACATATGTGAATCAACTACTTTGGGTATATTATTATTATTGTGATTTAGTCGCAAAATTTAAAGATAAGGTGATTTCACTTAAAATCAAGGCTTTACTGCTGTTAAAAATAGAAATTCCTGGTTGGGTGCAGCTGGACATAATTATGATCTCAGCTACTGAGGTAGAGGAGATGCAGAAGACTGTGATTTGAGGTCAACCCTAGCAAAAGGTCAGTAAGACTTCATCTCAATCAATAAACCAGGCATGATGGTTCATACCTATGATTCAAATAGGTGAGAGTTACAGATAGAAGAACCACAGTTTATACTAGCCCAGGCAAAAAAAAAAAAATTAAGACCCTATCTAAAAAATTAGCTAAAGCCAAAAAGGAGTGGGGCATGGCTCAAGTGGTAGACCACTGCCTAACAAGCATGAAGTCCTGAGTTTAAGTCAAAAAGAGAAGAAGGAGGAAGAGAGGAAGGTAACAGGTCCTCCACATGGCTAGGACACGATTGGAGCTTGCTTCTTCCTGCCCTGACAGTGGTCAGTGTTATGAGCTCCTGGCTGTTCTGATTCTAACACAAATGAAGACACGACCGGAGCTGAGTCTTAGCATTGTCATACTCCTACTGAGAGAGGCAAATTTGCTTGAGCAAAATTAAAGGCACTGCCGGAGTCAAGCTGGGTTAAGTCAGTTTCAGCTCATGAGCAGAGGAGAACAATTAAGGCAGGTGTATCATCGAGAGCCCTGAAAACTGAAAGAGAAACCAGGGGGCCCTTCTTTCCCTTGTATTCCCACTGGTAGGGTTAGAGAAGAAAACTACAACTATCTCCTCTTCCCGAGTCTCACCACCCTTGGCTCAAAGCTTAATGTTGTCTAATGCCTAACAATATTAAACCATTTGCCTTATGTCTGCCCATGAAATTTTTAAACATCCCTCTTAAGTGTCTATATCTAGAAAGCATCCTACAGAGGTAGCCCATGAACTGTCAGGTCACTGGACCTTCTCTGAGGTCCAAGATTATTTAGGAAGTGGAGAACTTCAAACAGAATATGTGAGTATTTCTAAGATAGAGCTCAACATTGACATCAATAAGGAATAAAGGAAGACTGGTTCATTGTCTCCCTCCTATTTCCTAACATTTCTCATTTATAACTACCCAAAGCATCCAAGTAGTGGATCAGCCAGAAAAGGGATATATCAAAAAAATTGCTATCATATTTCAAGACAAAGACTAGTAATAGAGTTCTCAGATAAGGGTCTCATTCTGTTCTATATTACATTTCTTCTTACCATGATGAAATATAAGGATAGAAGAATCTGGCTCAGAAATGAAGAGTTTTATGGTTCCTTGGCCCTATGGTTGGTCAGAAAATGATGGTGGTAAGAGCAAATAGTGAAAGAAAGATGCCTTTCCCTCACAGTGGACAGGAGGGGGCCTGAAATGAGATAAACCCTAGGACCTGCTGGCAGTGGTGTAAGTCTTCCAGCTAAGTTCCATCACCTAGAATTTCTAGATCATCTCAAAATAGCGCCACCAGCTGGAGACTGACCATTGCAAACATAAGCCTCTCCGGGACATTTCATATTTAAAGCATAACATCTTCACACACATTTGAAGCAAAAAGAATGTGCCATTAGTTTGGTTCTCCATCCTCTCTTCTTTCTCCCAGCCATGGTCTTTGTTACATGGGGCTTTTGCATATGCTGTTCCCAGTACTTAGATGCTTTGAATAGTTAAGAAACAGAAATATTAGCAAAATAGGAGGCAGAGAATGATCCATTCTTCCTTTATTCCTCATTGATGTTGAGCTCTAGCCTCAAAATAGTCACATAAATATCCTGTGGGGAGAGGAGAATCAGGTAGTGATCTAATTTTTTAATGATTTTTTTTTTTTTTTTTTTTCATTACAAATTAGGGCCAAGTGATGTGAAGGAAAGAAATGTAGCCCAGGGTTACCCTGGCCTTTGTCCATTGCTTTTGATCTGAACGAGGAAAACATGGGTAAATAGATATTGACTTTGTGAATAAGAAGCAAGGCTCAACATTGTGTGAAAATAGTTTTTTTTTCCACCCAAAATTTCCACCTGCTTGATGCTAATTTTCATCATTGGCCAAACACTAAAAGTGGCTATCACGCATTAAGTGAGCTCCTTATCCCCTACAATAGTGCTGAGGAGGAGGTGTATGTATTTGAGGGCCCTATTTGCTTTTCTTAACATTCCTTTGAAATAAATATCAAGAATTGGCCTCAAAGTGTCCCAGCTTTTCCTGAATTCCCTTTAGTAAATTTCTAGTGCATAATCATGTCATCTTGACATATTTCCTCAATGTATTTTTAGCCCATACTTCTTTGGTATGTGTTTTTTGAGAACTGTATCATATTGCTTCTTGGTTAATTTTAGTCCAGACTTTAAATCTGGTCTTCATATTTATGAAGCTAGCCCCCTTTCGATTCCTCTCATCCTCAGGCTGTTATATTTGTCTACATTTGCTTTCTTTCACATAAAACTAATATTTTTGAGGATTTCAGTGGGTTGTTGTAAGTTTTGCCCCAGTTTTGTTCAAGTAACACAAAAAACAACAGCACAACATGAGCACTGTTGTTATTTCTATGTTACAAAACAGGACTAGGGTGTTATTTAACGGGTTCAAGGTTAAATAGGAAGTGCTAGGCAGATTCTGACTCCAAATAGCTTCTCTGTGGATTTTTTAAAATATGAATAGTATTAAGGAAGTTCATTTTTAACATGTATGCTACTAATATAACAAACCTATTATTCGCTATTATGTTGTGACCATTTAATATTCATGACCAATAGTGAACTGTTTCATGACCACTTATGAATTGTTCACTTAGATAACTTTCTACCTCATAAAACTAAAAACATACATATTTTTAAAAATTAGGACCTTTTGGGGCATGTGAGCATCTCACTCTTCTCAGTATCAGATACCCTTATGGTATAAGTCCAAGATCCTACCTCACAATTCACCATGAGAGGCAGCAGACCAGTGTTGAGGCTGAAAGCCATTAGGATATCTTCACTGGTGTTCAGGGTGACTCTTGATCCCTTCCATTCTCTTGTACGGATGGAGAATTTATCCATTATTTTGTGTGTGTGTGTGTGGGCGGGGGGAGAATTTGCAGCAAGATGTGTTACACTAACATTTATACTGATTTGGAAGGCTCTTTACAATACAGAAGTTGGGAGGAAGGAAAGCAATAGAAATGAACAACTGAAGGAGAATTAATACAAGGGTAGAGAAGGATTTCCTTTTATATTGCTTGTAAAGCTCATTTATTTAATTAACCCATTTTACCAAGTCTCATTGGCTAAAGGAAAACAAATTTTATTCTGGTTTCATGGTTGAAATGCTCTCTTTCTAGGAAAGAGGGGAATTCTATGCACAGAAGGAGAAAGAGGAGACAAAAGGAAAAAGAACCTGAATAACTGCCTTCACTGTGACCTTTGTGAGGGAGACCTGCAGTCCAGGCCATGGAGGGGCACTTGTCCTCAACTTATTTCTTTGGGCATGAGGATACTTTGAGTAAGTGCAGTGGAATTCACTAGCTACACTGTGATGATGCAAACAGACACTAATATTGATGAGCAATCATTAATGCTCATAGTGTTAGGGATTTGTTTCAAAAGCCAGTGACCAGGAATTAAAAGACTGACATAAGGATTTCATAGTCAGAATAAATAAGTCAATAGGACAGAAATCAAACCAATTTTACAGGAAGGAGGGGAACCTTCTCAGATCTTCTATAAGTTATTTTTTAAGCATGTTTCTGAGTTTGTTTAACTAAGCTAAAAAGGCAGCCTACAGAATGTGAGATTTCTTCCAGCTATGAATCAGACAATGGCTTAATATTCAGAATATACAGAAAGCCTTAACAACTAAACCTTAGAGAATCAACAACCCAATTAAAGAGTTAGCTTTGGGAGATATTCCTTTGAAAATCTAGCATAATTCCCTCACTTTAGGTAGATGAATCTGTTTTCTCCTGGCTTGTGGTTTTCTAATAAGTAAATGTAGGTTGGGTTTATTGGCCAGAAATCAGTAAAGGGATCCTTTTGAGTAGGGAAATGATTTCCAAAGCCCTACCCATCTTGGAGCAAAGGAAGAGCAGAAATTTTATTCCAGAAGCTATGCAGGTTCATATGGGAAAGCACATTCCTCAGTCTGCTCAATCCACAATGTACATTTTTTTTTGTTGGTCATGGGGCTTGAACTCTGAGCCTGGGCACTGTCCCTGAGATCTTTAGCTCAAGGTGAGCACCCTACCCCTTGAGTCACAGCACCACTTCTGGTTTTCTGGTGGTTAATTGGAGATAGGAGTCTCACATGGACTTCCCTGCCTGGGCTGGCTTTGAACCATGATCCTCAGATCTCAGCTTCTTGAGTAGCTAGGATTACAGGTGTGAACCACTGGCTCTGTCACTATGTACACTTGTGGGCATGCTCAGTTTAAGGTCGCAGTTTAGGAAGGAAAGGTGATGTCAAGGGACCCTCAGATATCTTTAGTTTGTGTTGTAAACATGGAAGACCAGAATGCTGCTGGATGTGCTCAGCTTCTTGTCCTAAAAACATTTTAGCTGCAGCCAGAGGAAAGGACCCTTGGAAGATGTGTTACTATAGGAGATTGCCCCTGAGGTGGATGCCTCACCTAGCTGCTAATACCTTAATAACAGAGGTAAGCTTGTTAAATACAAGCTGAAGGGAAAATAGGTTTTTTGTCTAAAATGTCTCTTTGGACTTAGATATCCAAGAAGATGGTGGCGCATGGAGAATACAATCCTAAGAAAAATGAAAATGTTCACAGCTGCCTATCTTTGAAGATACATTTAATATATTGTCAGGATGTTAGATACTTTCCCATCTACTAAACCCCAATAAAGTAGGTATGTGTAACATATATGCAAATGGATGTGTGTGTGTGTGTGTGTGTGTGTGTGTGTGTGTGTGTTTCTTGAAAAGCACCTAGTGGATATTTTCTATTTTAGAGGTGCCTAGGTTTTATTTATTTATTTATTTATTTAGCTGGAATCCCCTTGTGAATTAAGGTTTAGAATATTCAGCTTAACAGTTATTGTTATTTGTTGGTACTGTTATTATTATTTATTGTTATTTGTTATTGCTACATATGTAGCAATAGCTTGGCAAATGTTTGTTGAGGGAAAGGAAGGAGGAGGAAGAGGAGAAGGAAGAATAGAAGGGGGAGCAGGAAGAGGAAAAAAATAAACTCATTGGAATGTCTTATTGTTTAAACATCTAAGAACTATTTGTTTTAGACCTTGCTATTTTGACCTATCAGGATAGCTCTACTGAGTGAGTAGATTTCTATGCTTTAAGGGCTTTTAAAAAATTTTATTGTGAAGTTAATGTACAGAGGAGTTAGAGTTACGCAAGTAAGGTAATGAGTACATTTCTTTTTGAACAGTGTTACCCCCTCCTTCATTTTCTCCCACTTTCCTCCCTCCGGCTCTACTCCCTGCCAAGTCTTATAATTCATTTCCAATACACTGTCTAGTGAGTAGCACTGTTGCATAGGTTCACTCTTGTCCCACCATTTCAATGATTCTTTTTCCCTTCCCCAAATCAGATAAATTTATATACAAGATAAAGGGTACAGAAAGAAAAAAAGAACAGTGTCAACAAGGAGTAAACCAAAGAGGGGAAAAAGAAAGAAAAAAGAAATAGCATCTTTACAATAAAATGAAATTTAAAAAATAACTGCAAACAGTACTCTAAATAATCTTGATTCCATTGCTTTGAGTTCATTTAGATAAGCATCATTTTATATGGCCCTATTCACATAGATATTGAGCCATTGAGAGCCTTTGCTATGAATTTTCTAGACATATTCTAGTTATTACAAATGAGGGAGACCATGCAGTCTGTGTTTCTTTGGGTCTGGCTTCCTTCACTTAATATGATTTTTTCCGTCTTTCCATTTCTTTATGAATGGGGTGGTGTCATTCTTTTTGAGGGAAGCATAGAATTCCATTGGTTATATATATTTCCTTTTCGTGATCCATTTACCTATTGGAGAGCATCTAGGTTGATTCCATCATTGCATATGTCCATGCAATGAACATGCTGTGCTGGTAGCTTTAGTGTGGGCTTGTTTGTGGTCATTTGGGTAAATGCCCAAGAGTGGAATTGCTGGGTCGTAGGGGAGCTCTATGCTTAGTCATTTGAGGAACCTCCATACTGCTTTCCAGAGTGGTTGAACAAGTTTACATTCCCTTCAACAGTTTAGTAGGACTCCCTTTTGGCCACATCCCTACCAGCATCTGTTATTGTTAGTTTTCTTGCTATGGCCATCTAACTGA
Organism: Dipodomys spectabilis; assembly: GCF_019054845.1. Taxonomy (NCBI): domain Eukaryota; kingdom Metazoa; phylum Chordata; class Mammalia; order Rodentia; family Heteromyidae; genus Dipodomys; species Dipodomys spectabilis. Next base: position 11,988,294 of record NW_024870773.1, read on the forward strand.
GGTGAGGTAGAATCTCAATGTTGTTTTGATGTGTATTTGTTTTATGGCCAGAGATGCTGAGCATTTCCTCATGTGTTTATTGGACATTCTTACTTCTTTGTTGGAGATGTCTCTCTTTAAGTCATTAGCCCAGATCCTTATATATCCTCCTGTTCCAGAATCAATTCAAAATGGATTAGAGACCTCAACATAAGATCAGATACCCTGAAAATATTACAGGGGGGGGATAGAGGAAACACTAGAGTTCTTAGCACAGGTTGAAACTTCCTAAGTAAAGATCTAGAAATACAACAAGTCAAGGAAAGGTTAGATAAATGGGATTGCATTAAATTGCAGAGTTTCTACAGGGCAAAGGTCATAGCTACAGGATAAATAGCCCACAGATTGAGAGAAGATCTTTATTAGCTACACATCAGACAAGTATACTTAGAACTCAAAAAATTAACCCTCTCCTCCCAATAAAAGAAATCCTCATAGACACAACCACCCTATTAATAAGCAGGCTTCAAGGGCTTTTCCAGGAGTTTCTTCAAGTCAGTCCTTTAGTATCAAAGTCTTCCTAATTTAGGAGCACACTCCTAAATTCTTATTACGTTAGTGTGGAAAGAACATACTTTCCAATCACCTGCAGCATCCTTAAGGATGTATTGTCATTGCATTGTTGGACACTTGGCAGGATGACAGGAGAACTTTCTGGAGAATTGAGTGAAACAGTTAAATTATGATTATCACAAGCATACAACAATGGTATGTAACGCATGAAGCTCTCCACAGACCACCGAAGTCTGGACTATGTGCATGAGTCTTATAATGACTATGTTCTTTTGTTTTGACATATGAGCTATTTGAAAGTGTTTTCTTTCCTGGTATGAAGGAATAACTATTTCACCAAAGCTTTATATGCAGAAAGGCAACATTTGGGCTAGAGTGTACTTAAGGGGTGAATAATTCAAAGTCTGCCTTATTTTATTTTAGACAGTCTGTTCCCTTGATGAACAGAATGAATGCAAAAATAAAATCAACATCATCTTTCCTGAAATACTATAGAATAAGTAGTGTACAATTTGTTTTACAAGAGTTGAGAGTATTGCAGAAAGAGATTAACACTTGGCTATTAAATCTACATTGACCTATAGATCACCTGATTGTCCTTTTTTCCTTCCTCAAGCTGAGAAAACCACAGCAATACAATTGTGAGTAGGAGGAACAGCTAATGGCTTATCAACTGTTTCTGGATTGTTAGTGAGTTAGATAATTGGTTCAAGTATTTCACCCTAAAAAACAGTATTTCCTCTGTGACCTCAAGGAAACATACTCATTTTTCTCCAATCGCATTAAATCATACTAAGTATCCCTCTTGCCCAAAAGATTAACCTCTCAAACACATGGCTAGCTATCAAGAAGTTAGACAGGAGCCAGCACAGTTTTGGCAGAAGGAACAACAGAAATGTGAAGAATAATAGAAATGTGAAGTCTACAGTCCTTCTTACAGGCAAGCAGGGTGGTTGAAATGAATAGAAATCAAACTCGCTTCATTAATTCAGCCCAAAGAAAGATAGGAGACTCATTCTCTGAGAAGCTGAGGAACTGTGACAAAACAGTGTCATAGTCATGTTACAGGAGAAAGGGGTATGTGTGGGGCAGGGTGGGGTTCGAGTAAGTCTCAGCTTTCCAGTTTCCACATAACTTACAGGAACTTGAGATGGGTGATGAAAACTGTTTTGAAGAGTCATGCAAAAAGGAGAATTTCATTAAGGGAAGTTTAGCAGGGATCTATTTATTAAAAAAACAGGACAAAATTGAGAGAAATTGGAGGGGGAAGAGGTTGCTGGGATGGGGGGAGAACTCCATATTGAATTGAAGCCCCAGACAGGCATCAACCCGTGATGTTGAGTTTGCTCTTATTAGATCCCCATATGCAACATTGGTTGATTGATTGAGATTGACTGATTGATTGATTTCTGTGGGTCTTGGGTCTTGAACTCTGGGCCTGGGCACTGTCTCTGAGCTCTTCAGCTCAAGGCCAAGTGCTCTACCACTTGAGCCACAGTGTCAGTTCCGGTTTTCTGGTGATTAATTGGAGATAAGAGTCTCACAGACTTTGCTTCCTGGTCTGGCTTTGAACTGTGAGTCCCTTATCTCAGCATCCTGAGTAGCTAAGATTACAGGCATGAGTCTGTATGGCACCAGGCCATATGTAACATTTAAATAAGATAGAGGCAGGTAATTATTTTCAGAACTGACTTGGCAAAAATCTTCAACTTAAAAAAATATTTTTAGCCAGGTGCCAGTGGCTCATTCCTGTAATGTTAGTTACTCAGGAGGCTGAGACTTGAGGGTCACAGTCCAAAGCCAGTCTGGGCAGGAAAGTCTATGAGATTCTTATCTCTCATTAATCACCAGAAAATGAGAAGTGGTGCTATGGCTCAAAGTGGTAGATGCTAGCTTTGAGCTCAAGCACAGTACCCAGGCCCTAAGTTCAAGTCCCACAAATGACAAAAAAATATTATCTTTAAGTAGTTGTACAAAAGAGTTACCATCCAACAAGGCAGTTGGTGAATACAGTGCATCTTCCACATTCTCACCCAACCTTTCCAACCCACCCCTTCCCTCACTTTTCTTAATTTTGTAGGTGATGTATTGATTTTCTTTTACCATTTAACAAAGCAGTTTATGTATACAATGTGTCTTGATCCCTGTCATTCCTTCAACATCTTCATCCCACTTCAACCTACCCCTTCCCTTTATTTTCTCTTAACTTTATGATACATACAATGAATTCTTGACTTCCTTCTTGCCCCTTCCCACTTTCATTCATCTACCCCTCTCTCCTGGGCCTTTGAACTATTCAAAACAGTGTGGTGATTTCTTTTCAACTATTTGGCTGGCTGGTTTTCTTCTCTTGCTCAATCAATTTATTTGGCCATATATCTAATAATCCCAACATCTATGTATCAGGCTACAATCTGCATGCAATGTGACTGGGGATGAAGAGAGTAAGATGAGTAAATGCTTTCCTATCTATTTGACCTGGATCTGAGGGTTATAGATTTTAATATAGCTTAACTTTTAAATAGTCTTACTTTCTCCTACATATTTGAATTAAGATACTTTTCTGCTCCTACACTAATAGTAACAATAACTAGTTTTACTAAAAAAAAAAAGAGCTCACATTAAAAGTTTCCAACATCATCTTTGCAACTAACAGCATAATGTACTACAGAGGAAGGGTAGTATGTACATATCTTGCTGGAAAGAAAAATCTGTGTTCTTTGGGGGGAATAATGCTTACTAGGAAAGCAAATTACTAGTGAGACAAGTTAGTAGGAAAGAATTTTGGCCTACTAACTTGCAGGTGGCAGGAATAGCTGCTAAAATTAAATCTGCCTGACATTGAATTCAGGGATGGGGCTCCAAAAGAATGAGGAAGTAAGAAGGAGAAAATAATGAGGTAATAAAGATGGAACACTCAATCTTTGGCATCCCTACCTTATAGGAAACCAAAAGAGATCCATCACCTGGAAAGCAGTCTTCAAAGGTTACACTTCTTCCTATTTAACGCAAAGCCAAGCTCTGTAACAAGGAAGAAGGCACATAATGGTTGAGATGGGTGGAAGTTTGGTCTTCCTGTGGCATGTCTATGGCATGTATTCTCTTTCCCCACCATATTTCTTTTCTAATAAACTTTCCTGTTACCTTGCTTATGTTTGTGTCTTGCCCGAATTCTTCTTTTGCCAGATGCAAGGCCCAACATCAATTTAGCTGCCCTAAACTTTCTGATAATATATTTGATGCAATGGTTAAGCAGTTAGTGATTATGTCTACTTCTGACTTGAATCCATTGAATGGTAGCACTAGTCCCATAACAAATTTCAAATTTCCAATGTGCTTCCTCCCAGTTGTACTAAGAAGGCAGAAAACACCAGAATATGTTTAAATCACTGTCTAAACTAGTTGAATAAAGACAGCCAAAAGATAATTAGACATACGAGACGAACACGTTTGGATTAGAAAGGAATCATGCATTGGATATGTTATGTGATATAAATCAATATACTGAAGGTGATTATCTGAGCAGAGCCAAGAATGAAACTCACAAGGTAGTTCAATAAACTCTAGGTTTCCATGACAACCTAATGGCGTGAGTGAGGAGAGGCAACTGGGGAAAAGAGATGCTGGGTCATTGGTCTCCGAGTTTCAATTCTTACATCCTCTCCAAGGATGATCTGCTGCAGTATTAGAAATACTTCTGCTGTTCAAAAAAAAAAAAACCCCACAGGATTTTCCGATGAGTGTTGGAATAAGGAGGCTTCCCACTTCTAACTTTTCAATATTGCAAACTCACCTCCTCCATCACTTTTCTTATTCTCTGATAGCACTGTACTATTTACACATAGAAACTAATCGGGCCACAGGTACCAATCATTCATCTTCTCTCATGGAGTCCCTCCTCCCTCAGTTTTCCCCTTCACAGTAGAGCCTGTTTTCCTGTCTTTTCCTGTCTTGTGTTTTTTTTTTCCTCCAGTATATATTCCTTTCACCATGATATTTCACCTGTGCCTATATTATAATTTAGTCAAATGAACCCTCTCTATACTCTCTCTTTCCATATCTCTATTGTTTAACAGGTGAGAGTTAGTTTCTTCATGTCAGCTTCATCTATAGACACAATGCACGCAATATTATTCATCCTTCATTATTCTCTTTCTTTCATTTTTCTGTCGTTACTAACACTCTCATCTAAACATCATTTTTCTGTTTCATGTGCACATTATGATGATTTTCTTTCTTCCTCTGAGCCCCTTTATGTCGATTGAACATCATATTCTCCCAGAATGGTATTTTTAGACTACAGGGACTGCCCACAGTCTGAATTGTACACAAAGAAACTGAGATTTGTCCGTGAAATATGTGAAATTTGTCTAAAATTTATCATATACTTAAAATGTGAATCCAACAATCTCACTGCATGCTAGATTAGATTGAGAAGCTCAGCAGGAAGAATTAACAAACCAGTGCTTCAAAGAAGGAAGAAAAAGACACATATCAAGCCAGAGAGGAATTACTCCCTCTGAGAAGATATAGAGGAAGCATATTATGTAATATTTAATTTTTCTGATCTTAGATCTGTAACATGAAAGTTCATTTGATCATAGACTTTGGTTTTCTTATGAGATCTCACTTTTCAACCTTATACATTTCTAATTTTGTCCAAACCCTTTAATCCCTCAGAGAATGGTAACACAGTATGGTTTATTATGGGCAGATGTACATTTCATCACAATGGCTTCTCTACAAAGGAGGAGGCAACAATGCTTGATAAGAAATGTACTAATTACCTTGCCATGTGATTATAACCCCTCTGTACAGTATTTTCACAATAAGAATAATAAGAATAAGAATAAATGTGATAATCTGATGAGATCATTAAATACTAACTCATAACCTATGCAGGGTCACTTAGTCATTTATCTGTTGTTACCTCTACTTAGATCAAAGCAATAATCTTTCAAACTCTATGAGTCTTTTATTAGAACAATGAACAAGAGAAAGTTTGGCAAATGCAGCAATGAATCATATAATGTCTATTTTAACCATTTTTTGAAGGTCAAAATTAACTTCAGAAAGTAAATCATCTTCCAAGATGAGAATAGTTTTGAGTTATACTGATCTACTCTTAATCTCTCTCATTTCTCATTGGGGACTATTTCAACTGATTAAAAAGGCTCCAGCTTTGACTTTAACCATCTTTTCCATAATCTTGAGTAACTGCCTTCAAGTGTCTGGATCATAATTTTTCTCCTTTGTGGAATAAGTAGATAGAACTATGCAAATGTAATTTTTTATTCTGATTTATTTATATCTAGGACTTCCTCTCGTGTTTTTGATTTTATGACAAATTTCTTATAAAAGGTCTACAAATAGGTCACCCAGGAGGATTGTATCCATTATAATCTATAATCAAAATGACTTGTAGTTGTAACTTGCTAGAGACATAATGGTTAAGAAATTAATTGTTTTCATACCATTTGTCCTCTCTGAGAGAGAATTTGGATCTTTAGCATACCTTGAATATGGCTGCGTTCATAATTAGGGAAAGAACCACATGGCAACATGAAGAAATCTGCTTTGTATTGTGTCCTTTCACATTGCCTTGTATTCAGATAGTTGAGTACCCCACAATAATCTATACAATGATGTGCATTTTTAGGCATTGAGGAATTAAATTCTGAGTCTCGCTTGCGCTAGATAAGCACTCCACCCCCGAGCCACATCCTCTGCTCAAATCAGGGTAAGCTTATTATTTGTGGATTTATGAAACAGTTTTGACCAAGCACTGTCAATAACTAACTAGCCAAACTAAAAATACCAAAAGAAATTTCAAGACTAAAAAAAAAAATTAAATTCCCACATATGAGTTCTGCAGCCCAGTGGTTATGGAGAAACTCTTCATCGGTCCATTGCTCTAAGCTGAGTGAAAATCAGCTTTTCAAAAAGCAAAATAAATGTGAATGTGTTTAGTTAAAGTGATAAAGTGAAAAAAAATGAGATTTGTTGAGCGACACCATGTCCCTAATGAGAGTGGGCTGGCATTATGGGTAAAATGAATCAAGTATCTGCGATTTATTATCAAACTCTATGGGTCCTGAGCATAAGCAGCTTTTTTTTCTCAATGACAGAGGGCATGACTCAAATGGGAGACCATCTACCTACTAAGTATAAGGTTTTGAACTCCAATTCTACTACTACAAGTGCTGCTACTGTTGCTGCTGCTGCTGCTGCTACTACTACTACCACTACTACTACTGAAAGAGACTATTTTTCATGCATGAGATTAACAAAATACCTCAGTTTAGAAGAGACACTGTTGACAGAGCTGTGGAGGAATAGGCACTCAAATATACCTGTTATATACAGGACAGTGTAAATATGAGAGGGGACTGGCATCATTTATCTAAATTACAAATGCATTTATCACTTAACTTGGTAGTTGTACTCCTTGGACTTTACTCTGGAAAAATGAATGTGTGCAAAATGTAAAATATGAAAAGATATCTAATGCAGCATTATTTATAACAATGTCAAATTGGAAATGACCTAATTTGTCTGATTAGAGAAGTTTGGCAGAAAAAAAATATATGGTATCCACATAAAGGAATCTTGTGAATCTGTGAGAAAAAATGATGTGGAAAGTACTGTTAAATAAAAACAGCAAGAGACCAGTGTAGACAATATACAGTCATATGTTTAAGAAGGTATGTTACAAATGCAAATGCTCTAAAACTAAAAATAATTTGGTATCCAAGGGAAGATAGATTTTCTAATCAATTCATGAATCTCTGTATCTATAATTGCAAAATAGTGAAATATTAAGAATGAAACACCTGACAATAATCCATTAGTGTTAGATATAGTGGTATAACTTTTCATTCTTTTTTCTCTCTGCTTAAAATTTTTTTTTCAGTCCTCGGCCCTGAACTCTATGCCTGGGTCCTGTCCCTCAGATTTTCAGCTCAAGGCTAGCACTCTACTATTTGAGCCACAGCACCATTTCTGGCTTTTTTTCCTGCTTATGTGGTGCTGAGGAATCGAACCCACAGCCTCATACATGCAAGGCAAGCACTCTACCACTGAGTCACCTTCCTAGCCCCTGCTTTAAAAAAATGTTTTTGTGTGTGTGAGAAATGATTTGGAAAATTTAGTAGCAAATAATCTTGTTTATTTACATAGCTCTCCCTAAAACCTGTTTGAGGGCATAGATGGCAAAGGAGATTAGCTGTTACTACTTAATAAAAATGGTCCTGTCTCAAACCCTGAAAATATGAGTTTGTTTGATAAACATAATTTTTATGCTGCCTACTTTTAATTTGAAATAAAAATGTCCAGTTGGGACAATCAAAGCACCGGTATACTGTTGTTGAATGTGCTGGTCAAGATTGTTTTTTTTTTCTTTTCATAAAAATGTCTTGGGAATTTTTTTTCCCAGTGAACATGACTTGGGATAGCTCGAGGCTGTAAAACAATTGTACTAGGTTGGTGAGCTCAGGATGAGAACACGTTAAATTGCTATCGAGCTCTGTTGGTACCAAGCTACCAAGTTCCTATGATCATTAAGGAACAAACCTGTTTTGAGAGGAAGATCAATTAGAAAAATCACTATGGGGTCATCCACTCATATTTTTAAAAAATTATATTGGACACTCTGTCTTTGGAACAGTGTTAAGGAGGGCCAAGTGGCAACGGCAGTAAAAAGCACTTCTTTCTGACATTTTGAACTGGGAGGTACTTACAAATGAAGATATGAGAAGGAACAGTGAGAAATAAGCCTGGGACCTTTTGGCCCAGCTTGTGTGAAAGATCATGTTACTGTGGAACACACGATATTTTTTAAGGTCTTTTATTCTCCAGAGTAGCATTGCTTTCAGCAGTTAAAATGTGATGTTAGAAATGTATAATACTCACATTAATAGTGGAGGCCAGAAAAAAAAGCAAAAATCATCATAAGATACCCATTCAACTAAGAGGCAGTCACTGGACACAGGTGAGGAATCAAAGAGAAAAATCTTTTTGTAAAGCATTATTGTACAGCTTCTCTAGAACAAACTTGGGATATTCTGGTTGGAGCCTTCCTTAATATCAAAGAGAAAATCTCCAACTTCATTCCAAGGATGCACACAGGGAGCTAACAAGAACTAAATAAACAATGCTCTGTTTGCTCAAATATTTAGCAAATAGCTCAGGGATTACTGCATACACCACCATAGAGATTTTATCCAATTCTCAAAGATGTTTCTATGCTCTGCTAAGAAAACAACTCATGTATGTATAATGGCACATTGTAATTATTTCCACATGGTTAGCACTTAGACAAAAACCAGAGGGAAGAAGGTCAACATTTAATAAAACTTCATCACAAATCAACATTAATGACAGCACAATTGAAACCCAAATCCAAGGCAGGATTAAAAGCAGCAGAAGCAATCATTGGAAATGTCAGTGCATAATGTTTTCTCCTACATTTTTCTCTTCATCACTGTTTTCCTCTGGTTATGATCTAAGTAGATGCATGATAAAGTTGCAGAAAATAACACATTAAAGCTTTATAGATAAAAGCTTTGTCAGTATTTAGGGTTGGGCTTGTCTACTTTAGCCATGTGTATTTAGCCAAGTGTTCCCTATGATACAAACATTTGTAGTGGGAGGAAATCTAAATAAGTCTTCTGGTTGAGCATCTGGATGATGGGACTATATCCAAGTGATTATGATTTCTGACTCCGATCTCAAACAAAACTTTGTTCTGGGACTATTTCCTCTTGCTTCATCAATTATTGTACATAGTAGATTTTTATATGAGGTAGTGGAGTAATAGAGAAGAATAAAAACCTTTTCAGTCTTACAGAGCAATATTATTATTTTTTAAAAGGAGAGTGCGAATTTTCTTAAAAAGATTGAGCAATTTTTATGCTTAAAACTTGCTTCAGCGGCAGGCACAGGTGACTCACGCCTGTAATCCTAGCTACTCAGGGGGCTGAGATCTGAGGATCAGGGTTCAAAACCAGCCCAGAAAGGAAAAGCTGTGAAATTCTTATCTACAATAAACCACCAGAAAACCAGAAGTGGTGCTGTGGCTTAAGTGGTAGAGCACTAGCCTTGCGCTGAAGAGCTGAGGGACAGAGCCCAGGCCCAGAGTTTAACCCCACAACTGACAAAAACAAAACAAAACAAAAACAAAAAAACCCCTTGCTTAAATTATGTCAGTGTTTATTCAGAATCAAATAATTGTATGGTTTGTTTTGAATGACCTTAGGATTTACTCTGTTGAGCAAAATTCAAGCCATCAAATAGAATTTAGTTTTATTTATGGAACAACTAGCAGATTGAAATATGTCTCCTTTTGTCACTTTATGCAGCTAAGGGGCTAAGGTAAATCTCTTAACATTTCATTCACTCACTCATTTATTCAGCAAATATTTAGTTTATTATGTGACAGAGCTCTTCACCAGGGTTAGAGCAGAAAAAATTCCAGATTCAAAGGTATTTGGGAGAAAAGAATTAATAAACAAATATAGATGATAGTGTCATCATATATTCTCCATATTAGTCTACATTTTATAAAGAAATGCAGGAATGTTTAGATGGAGTAAAGGGTCTTTGCCAGCTGTGGACAGGAAAGACTGAGATAGTAACATTTCAGGAGAGAATTCAGTGGAGAGGGGGAGGGAGCCACAAGAAAGTCTAGAATCTTAAGAGTCAAAAGAAGGAGTAGGCACAAAAATTCTGAAGTAGAAGTAAATTTGCCTTGTTTGCATAACCTCAAAAGTCAATGCTGCCGCAGTAGAGTTAAGTGGAGAGAGGAAAGAAACACATTTAGGGGCTGGGAAGGTGGCTCAGTGATAGAGCGTTTGCCTTGCATGCCTGAGGCCCTGAGTTCGATTCCTCAGCACCACATAAGCAAAAAGAAAAATGCCGGAAGTGGTGCTGTGGCTCAAGTGGTAGAGTGCTAGCCTTGAGCTGAGGAGCTGAGGGACAGCGCCCAGGCCCGGAGTTCAGGCCCCACACACATTCAGTACATAAGAGGCAGGTAGTGTTGAGTCAAAGGCAGCCCTACAAATTCAAATAATCCAGGTAGAAAGTTGTGCTACTCCTGGGCATTTATCCAACAAAGCACAAAGAAGGCCACATTAAAGCTACCAGCACAACCATGTTCACCACAACCTTATTTACCATAGCCAAGGTATGGAATTAGCCCAGATCAAGAAAATATGGCATATTTCCACCAGAAAGAATGACATTGCCCCATTTGTTAGGAAATGTAAAGACTTGGAAAAAATTATATTAAGTGAAGTAAGCCAGGCCCAGAGAAACATAGGTCCCATGATCTCCCTTATTTTCAATAACTAGTATATGTCTGAGTCAAGCAGAAAAGGTCAGATAAGTTCATGTTAGGGAAAAGAACCCTAAGATAAGTATTCAAATGTTTTTTTCTTTCATGCGATTGTTTATAACATATTTATAAGATGATTTCTTTGTTGCTTTGTATGTCCCTTCCCCACAGTATAACCCCTGCTTTCACTGTATTTGATGTTGGTATAATTTGTGGAGGGGAAAAGAAAAAACAAATCATTTAAATAGGGATACAGTGGACCCATTGCAACAATGAGATGTACAAGTCGTTATGTTGAAAACGAACTTTACAACTTTGGTGGGGGGAGGGAGGAGAATTGTGGAGGAGGAGGATGGGAAGGGATGGGAAGGGGAAACAAAGAAGGAGGCTACAATGCTTGATACGAAATGTACTCATTATCTTGCCCATGTAATTGTAACCTCTCTGTACAGTATTTTCACAATAAAAAGTAAGATATGTGAACATTATGGTGAAGAAAAAATACATACCAAAAATATTTTTTCATGATTTCAGATCATTGATATAAATAATGTAAAGTAATAAGTTTGCATATTTTTTGTTTGAGGAAAAGGAGCACTATACACAAATATAAATAAAAAATAGAGTCCATGTATGTGCCAAGAAAAAAAAGAAAATATGGCATATGTACGCAAGAGAATTCTATTCATTCATCAGAAAAAATGATGTTGTACTATGACTAAAGAAATGAAAAAGATTTGGGAAAAATTTATATTAAGTGAAGTATGCCAGACCCAGGGTTTTCCTCATTTGTGGTAGGTAGAATGTGACTATAAATCTACAAGTAAACACACTGGATAGTAAGCAAGGGGTTACAAGTGAATTAGTGAAATGCAATAGACTCTATGGAGAATGTGAATTCTTTAACAGGACAAGTCAAAATAAGTACCACGAAATGAGTACTTGTGAGAGGAGAGGGTGGGGCCAAAAGGACAGGGTTAGAAGAATTAAGAGGGGAGGGGGAAGGGTGTAGACAAGAATTCATTGCATATATCTCAGAATTGAGAAATATAAGGGAAGGAGTGGGTCGAAGGTGGGTGCAGCTGTTGAATTAGTGACACAGATCAAGATGCATTGTACACATAAACTGCTTTGTTAAATTGCAAAGAAGTCAATACATAACCTAAAATTAAGATAAGCAAGGGAAAGGGTGGGTTGGGAGGAGTGGGTGAGAATGTTGAAAGGGGTGACATTGAAGAAGATGCATTGTATTCATAAAGTGCTTCAATAAAAGGCAATCCATTGTACAACTTAAAGATAATAAAAATAGTCAAAAAAGAAAGAAAGACGTGCTGGTACCTACCATGAACAATTGCGGTTATATCAGAGCCCTGCGATGGGGTGAGAAATGGATTCATTCTGGATGCCTGCCTAGAACCAGGAATGACAAGATGTTTCTGCTGGATTGAAGAGGTGGGTGGAGGGGAGAAGGAGGAGATGAAGAAGGAGGAGGAGATGGGAATGATTTCAAAGTACTTGATCTGAGCCCATTGGGTCATGGTTGAGCCAAATATTCATTCTTTTCTCAAATAATTATCAAAAGCAGATTTGTACTAGGTACTTTTCTTCTAGAGATCTCAGATCTCTAGAAGAATTGAATGAGGAAAATGAATGTTACTTATCAATAAATAAATGTTAGAAGGCTGTAAGTGTTGTGGAAAAGAGAAAATGAAAGATAATGGTAAGGGATTTTGATAGCAGAAGTTTCTTTATTAAATTTGGAGACTATGGAAGGCTCCCTGAGAATGGGAATCTGATCTAAACAAGGAGGGCAGGCATATGAATTCAGTGAAGTGCACACGAACAGCACCCCAGAGCTTCCCAATGGGCTGATTGTATTATAGGGCTTTGAAAGGCACTGGAGATTTGGCTTTTATTCTAAATGAACTGTGGACTCACTGCAGACTTTGGATCAGAGGAGTGACATGATCTGACTGATGTCTGAAGTTTCCTTCTGGCCGTTGCTTTGAGAATCTATTCCAGGATAGTAAATGTAGCACAGATGAGAGCATGCTCTTGGCTTGGCTTAAAGTGACACTAATGAACTTGACAAGTGATCTGATTTAGGATATAGTTAAATGTAAATCCCTCTTGATTTCCAGATCTTTCCAGATTATAGAGCAATGACTGGATCTGAAGACTGGAGGAGTGATAGAGTTGGTATTGACTGAGATGATGAAGACTCCTGCTTGAGGTGGTTTTTGTTAATATTTTTTTGCCATTTTAGGTTTGATATATGTGGTAGACATCACTGTGAAGGAATTAGGTTGGCAGTTGGACATTCAAGTCTAAGTCTCTAGAGAGAACTTTGAGCTGATGATGTGTCCTAGGTGGAGATACATAGATGTCATTGAGAACAATGAGCAGCGGATAAAAGAATGAAAAAGGGGAGGAAAAGGCTATCCAGCAAGTGGGGACTCTGGGAAAGGATAATGGGAGCAACCCAGATGATTACATCTGTTGTGATTAGTTTTCCTTGTTGGCCACTTGTAGACAAGTTTTGAGGCAAATCTGCAGGAATGCCGAATCATTTATTTTCTCAGCGATTAGCACTTAATCATTTCATTAAAATATTTATTGTTTTACTCAGAATCAATTTTGTGTTTCCTTGTTTAAGCCTTCTGAAAATTCATCTTGCCAAAAGAAATATGAGTGCCTTGTAGGGTTTTATGGCTCATAGACAAAGGATTCCTTTCGTTTTACCAAGTTATTTGTGCTTCTGAGCTTGCCTGTGTTCTGAATCTTGTATTAATAAGTTAATATTTATTGTGTGCAAGCCCCTAATAATGCGGTGCTTGGCATTGAGTGAACTATAAAAATGATTAGATTTTTTTTATAAACCTTCCCAAAAGAAAGACAAAGACTGTGATTATACAAACACTTTGTAAATAACAATACAAAGGTTTGTGATGCCTGTTATATCACTTTATATTTAGCTGTTATATTGTTAGTATTCTTCATTCTTAATTGGATTATAAATTCCTGGAAGGCATAGTGTATGCCATGCATATTTCTGATTGCACAGAGATAAATATGTATTAGACCCAATGACTTTTTTGTGGAATGATAAGTTAATGTGTGCTAGTACTTTTAGTTTTGTTTTTTTATTTTATTGTGGTGCTGGGGATTGAACCCAGGGCCTCACACATGCTAGACAAGCAGTTTGCTAATTGAGCTACTCTCCCTGCCTTCACTGTTCCCCTTCCCTCCTCACCATCGCCCACTCTCCACATCTGCTCTGTTGTTTAAAAGCTGGGTGGTAACAAAGGCAAGAGATGGCAAGAGATTGCTCTCTTTGGCAGGACCTGACTAGCATGACTTCCATTTTGTGGCTTAGTTTTTCTATACTGCTAGTCCTTACTGAAAATATATCAACATGTATTTTAAGTTCTCTTCGTATTATCTGTACTTCTAACACTTCATTGAATATTTTGACCATTGAAATAATTAAACCTTTGGGCGATGGTACATGTCATATCTCTTCCATCTTGATTAGTATTTAGTTTAGTGCAAATGGTTGTATTTAATCGTTTCTTTGATTAAATAAAGGCATTTAATGGCCCTTTTGAATCTTGGAGTTAGTGAATTGGATTGGCATATATTTTTATTTCTAATTTATTTATATCACTATAAATACCTTTGAAATGATGAATTTTTTTCTTAGTAAAGTTTCTCTGTTCAGAATATTTATTAACAAATTCCTCCAAATATTACGCAGTTGTATTTGGTGGTCAATATAATTTCATGTGTAACTTAATAGTGCTCATTTACAGTTTTAAAAATCTAAACCCGTGTCTAAAGTAAATGCTGACTTTGATAATATTCCCATAGGAAGCATTTTTATAAACAATTTGAGGGGATTGGGTAAATATTATAAACTACAGTGAATAAAAGAGCTTAGTTACCAAACTAAATAGGTGCTTCTAGAATGAAACATCTGCATGGGGTGTTTCTATGTGGTGTGGCAGTTGAAGAATATCATAGAACATTCTTTTTTGAAAAAGACCCTTGGCTTAGCTCATTTGCTTTCTCTTCCAGCTCAAAAGCTGTCATAATACTTCTTAAACTCCTGCAAGGCAGCTAAATTCCTCTTTAGTCCTTGAAAGCCCGATGAAGACTTGGAAAACAAATCAGTACAAGCCAAACTTGAATTTTTGCAAGATTTGGTGGTAGAAACTTTAGGCTATAAATTGCTTTTCATAAAAAGAAAAAAAGCAATAGAGGCCTCTCTTGGCCTTATATTTTGCAGCTTGTCATTACCTGATAGTTTTTCTTGAGCTTTGTCATGACTATAGATTACAATCAGCAGATTAGAAGTCGTGAGCTTGAAGGTTTCAGGATATTTATAGTCAGGCATTATGGTGTTCAGACATGGCCATCGAGTCTCTTCCTTAGCTTATTCCTTTGTAGATCATTTGGCAAAGGGGACCATATTAAAATATCTATTTTTAGAGGATGCTACTTAGCCTTTCCCTTTCTCCATGAAAACTATAGAGTTCTAACTTCTCCATCTCCATAGAAAGAGGCAGATCCAAAGAAAGTGAAATGAGTCTTAAGGCTTGTGAGCAGCATCACAAGGAAAGAGAAACAGAGGACAGAATCAGGGGCTCTGGACTAGGCTGGAAGAGACTGTAGTCCATTCTGTAGTAGAGGTTGGTTATGGACGGAATGTGATTTTAGGAAATGATATGAACTCGAGAATTTTGTGTTTATGCAAGTTTCATCCACAAGAAATACTAAGTGGAAGCTGAAAATTGTACCAACGAAGCACAGACATAGAACACCCCTCAAACATATACCAGTAATGCCAGTTTCCCCCACCACGAGTCACACCCATCCCTACCCCTCCTTAACAATGTTCTCTATACCTTAACAATGGCTCCCATTCTGCTAATGCTGACAAATTTCCTCAAACTAACCACATGACTTCAAAAGATAAAGCATCTGATATTTATTGTTTTTTCCTAACCCCTTAACAAGTGTCAGATTGTGCATCTGTTTTGATTAGATTCCTGCCTTCTTTATGTGCCACTTAGGAAGATTCTGTTAGCCTCTCCACACCGTTCCTGCTAGCCTGCCTTGTGGTCACAGTTGTTGTTATCATTGATAAATTATAGAACAACATTAGTCATATTGTACCAGAAGTGACTGCACATTCTGCATGACTGCTAGCCCATCTTCCATATTTTATAGGAAGATCGTGATAGAAAGCAAAATGGTTGAAAAGGAAATGAAAATTTCAATCCTATTATTTGTGGATTATGTGTTGCCTTCATAATATTTGGAAGTCCGAATTTAAGGATCTTGAATTATTTTGAATGTACAAGAACAAGATTTGTTTGTACAAAGATTTGAATGGACAAGAACAGAAAATTCCAAGTAAGGAAAGTCAAAGTGAGATAGATGAACATGGAAGCTCGCCTGCTCCTGTTGATATCCTGGGACTGGACTCGGGCCACTCCTGGCATGATGGGTGGACGTCATAGGTAAATGCAACATCACCAAAGTATTTCTTTGAGCTTCAGTAACTAGTAACTAAATGTCAGTCTTTCCTGAGTGCTTCCACAAGTCTCTGGACTCTTACTAGACATCGTATCTCTATATATAATTTCAAAAGCGGTCCTCATGAGCTCAGTATGAACTGGAAACATTATTTTTATTGTTGTAAAACCAATGAGAAGTTTCTTGATCTGATCACACTCATTCCCTAGACTTGAAATCAAGACCATGTACCAAAAAATCCAGTGAAGTCAACTGCAAAGTGAGTATGTACTAGATATAAATATTTTTGAAGATGGGAACTGTGAGCCTGGATTAAAACATTTCAATAAAAAGGAGGAAATGTCATGTACCAGTGGCTTATACCTATAATCTGAGGAGCACAGTTTGAAGCTAGCCTCGGGAGGAAAGCCCAAGAGACTCTTATCTCCAATAGAGTACTAAAAAGCCAGAAATGGAGCTGTGATTCAAGTGGTAGAGCACTAGCCTTGAACAAAGAAGCTCAGGGACAGTTTTTAGGCCCTGAATTCAAGCCCTAGACCACTCCTCCCCCTACCTCCAAAGGAGGAAATAATTATCTAGATATTATCTAAATGAAGTTGGTATACATTGTCAAATGCCCAGATAAACGTTGACCAAAACTGATCTTCTCAAATAGTTATTTTATAGATATAAAAGACAGTTGATGAGAATAGATGCTTTTTCCAATAAACCTCTCCTTAGCTGTATTTTGGACTACCTTCTGACCCTGGGCAACAGGAGTACATCTTAGCTATCTTTAGCTCTTCAATGAAAACTAAAGTTGAAAGTGTTACATTTGGAAGTTTGGGCAGTTTTTCTTATTTACCTTTCAACACAGCTTATCTGAGAAATATGCATTCCATTGTTGATTCCGAAATCTGTTGATGTGGATTTTGTGTGGTGGCTGACACTGGATAAGAGCATCTCCATTATCATCTTCTCCTAGGATATGAAGAATATTCACATTCATCCTACTGGCCACTGCACCTGTCTAACTACTGTCAGAGAGAAGAAGGGGAAAGTGTGATCAGAGCCTCATCAATTAGAGTCAACTCCTAAAAATAATATAAATGACTTCTGCTGAAACATGGAAGATTAAGTCCCCATCAATGACAGTTGCAGGATTGTATAAAGGACTCAAGAAGAGGAGTTGAAAGGTGAGAAGAAAATCACCAAATTTGAGAACCCAGAAAACAAGATCACTAGCAGTTCATCAATCAAGTTTGAGAAAACTGACTTGCAAGGTGAGCTACCTGAAGTCTCTGGAATTGGCAGTGATACTAGGCTTGTCTGGCAGTAAGGCCGATGATGGACAAACATGGAAGATTTGTGTCGTCAGTTTAACAGACAGTCAGAGCTTCAACCTTCTCGCTCATTTCAAAACAACCTCATAGGTGTTTCTCCCCACTCCAGCATAAAGATGGGAGGTTCTTTGCTGGAGTGTGTGTGCTAGATATTACCGACTTGTTCCTTTTGCTGTACCCTCCATCTTTTCTCTCCTCTCGTTGCAGAAGGAGGCTTCCCTAAATGGATCCATCAACAGCTCTGTGGCTAACAGACAGCCATTGATTGGGAGCAGAGATGGCTAAGAATGTAAGTCAAATGATTAATTCTCCAAGTTCTCATGTGAGGTCAACTCAAGAAAGCTGAAGGTCATAGCTGGAGGTTACAACTCCTCACAATTTGGCCTCCCTATAGGACTTTCTTTTGCAGGTGCTAGCAACTTTTTCCTACCTCATGGCCTGGGCCTACAAATAGTAAGAGCAAGAACATCAGCATTTTCCTTGTGGTTCTATCAACTACTATGCACACTTTTGTTAAGAAAGATTCCATTATTCAGTTATTCTGGTTTAAATTACCCATCAGTTTTAGGCTAGGATGGTGGTTTATGAGATAGTCTTAGGACTTTTTTTTTTTGGTCGGTCATGGGGCTTGAACTCTGGGCCTAGGTGCTGTCCAAGAGCTC
Source organism: Dipodomys spectabilis (assembly GCF_019054845.1). Taxonomy (NCBI): domain Eukaryota; kingdom Metazoa; phylum Chordata; class Mammalia; order Rodentia; family Heteromyidae; genus Dipodomys; species Dipodomys spectabilis. The sequence continues at coordinate 12,006,704 of NW_024870773.1, forward strand.
TTCAGCTCAAGGCTAGCACTCTACCACTTAAACCAAAGCTCCACTTCTGGTTTTCTGTTGGTTAATTGGAGATAAGAGTCTTTTCCTGCCTGGGCTGGCTTTGAACCTCAATCCTCATATCTCAGCCTACTGAGTAGCTAGGATTACAGGCATGAGCCACTAGCGCCTATCATTTGGAAACAATGGGATTAAGTGAACATTTGTATACTGAATGTGAAGAACTCCCTGCAACCACACACACACTTGGATTTCCTATAGAGTGCCAGGCTCTTTCTCATTCTGCCACAAATCGGCAGCGTCTTCTCTAGGCAACCTGACGAGACCAATGGGAAAATATACTGTTTTCAAATGAAAAGTTACAGCAGATCGCTAAACAATGAAGGACACAGTTAATGCACATCATTCACACCTGGGGCTTTTCTAGTTCACATTTGAAAGAATTCTAAACTCCATATGATCATTAGTCATCAGTGACAAGTATACAATAAAAAGTACACAAAGATAAACAAAGCAAAAGCTACTTGGGAAAACAAGATCATGAGGAAAGAAGAAAACCAACACCCTTACTTAATAAAATCATAAAGAAGATCTCCAGGTACAAAGAACATGATACTCAATAATAAAAAAGTAGTTGGAGATAAAGATGAAGTCCCTAAGAAATAGGAAAGTAAAAGGAGCAGATGATAGAATTGGGGGTGGGGTGGGATGAATAAGGTCAAAGTACTGTATTTTACATTATTATCTTGAATTTTTTGAAGCATTCCAAACTTCTGCCCTCCCAGAGATGGTTTTATTGTCTTAGAGGAAGTCTCATCATGCCTAGAAGACAATCAAGGCATGATTTCCTCTACAGAAAATGAGTATCAGCTATCTCCCTCTCCCACTGTGAGCACAACGCAGAAAGTCCAAGCTCAGAGTATTTTTATAAGCCTATATGAAAATAGAACAATGAAGCCGGCTAAAACTTGTTTTTTTTTGGGGGGGGGGGCGGTCCAGTCGTGAGGTCTGAACTCTGGGCCTGGGCACTGTTCCTCAGCTCTTCAGGTCAAGGCTAGCGCTCTACCACTTGAGCCACAGCGCCACTTCCAGCTTTTTTCTTTTTTGCTTGTGTGGTGCTGAGGAATCAAACCCAGGGCCTCAGGCATGCAAGGCAAGCGCTCTACCACTGAGCCACCTTCCCAGCCCCTAAAAATTGTTTTAAAAGAGGGAAAGGGAGGGTAAAAGAAGAATGATAAAGGAAGTCAATTTGATCAAAGCACATTATAAACAAGTATGGAAAGATAATGAAACCAGACACTTTATTTTGGTTGGTATACCAGCAATATACACCAATAAAAATCAATTCACTGAAGGAAACTACTAAAGGATTACTGAAGAAGACCCAAGGTTTAGGAAAAAAAAAATTCAACTTCAGGTTGTGAGTTAAGAAAGAGCCATCTGGAAACTGGAAAAACCGCATCTAGACTGGAAGTGGTCAGAAGGAGATATTGCTAACACTGGGTTTTTAGACTCTAGGCTCAAACTCTTAAAGAGTTTTACAGGCCAGCTTCAGCCATTTGCTCCTATGTGGCAAATAGAACATGGTGAAGGGGAGAGAAGAAGTTTTACTATGTGGAAGCCACCGGAAGATAGTACTTCAGTACATCTCCAGCCATCTTCGGCTGTCTTCAGGGATAAATACAGAAAACTGGGGATGGGGTGGAGGCATGCTCAGTGATTCAATATCTCCAGTCAGATGTGTGGCCTGATTGATCCTTATCTCACTGTGTCTCTGGAGGGGTTGTGGAGAGGTTATCACGTCACCATTTGAGGGGAATAGGAAGAAGTCAGCCCCTGTGCCTGGACAGGTGTTCTGTCCTGATCTGTTTGCTTCCCTTGGAACAGTTTCACCTTTGGCCACAGGCTGATAGAAAGCATTGCCTGCGAGAATCAATTGTCCTTCCTGGAAACCTGCGTGATTTTGAAGTGACTGTGGGAGAGAATGGTTCAGATCAAAGGGCACAGATGCAAAGTGGGGGAAGAGAGCCTGGGCACAGCTTTTATCCTGCTTTTAGTAAATTCCTGGGCCCAGTCAAGCAGCTTTTAAGTTGCCTCTGACATTGCCAACAAGATGAAAGTGATGAAAGTAACTCCTGAACTTGAGCCTTGAAGAGGAAGTTTTGACACCTGGGTAAAAGTCGGTGGGTAGTAATAAATTTTGCACAAAGACAAGCAAACAAAATGAGGTCAGTACTCACTTCAAGTCAAACCAAAATATTGCTCAACAAGGAAGGAAATGGCTATTATTAATTATTGCAGGACTCAGAATATATACAAATATGTAAATAGAGTTGAATAGTGATCAAAGTAAGTTTGTAAAATGTTAGTGTGAGTTGTGTTTTCAGGGGGAAAAAGAACTGAATCTTAGAGGAAAACCCAAGGATTATTCTTTTTATTTGTTTTTTGCTTTTTGTATTTGAATTTTTCCTTCCTTCCTTCCTTCCTTCCTTCCTTCCTTCCTTCCTTCCTTCCTTCCTTCCTTCCTTCCTTCCTTCCTTCCCTCCCTCCCTCCCTCCCTCCCTCCCTCCTTCCCTCCCTCCCTCCCTCCCTCCCTCCCTCCATCCTTCCTTCCTTCCTTCCTTCTTTCCTTCCCTCTTTCCTTCCTCCCTTTTTCTCTTTCTCTTTCTTCCTTTCTCTCTCCTTATCTTTCTTTTACTTTTTTCTCTCTTCTTTTTTTTGTTTTGTTTTGATTATACTGGATTTTGATTTCAGAATATTATACTTGCTAAGTTAGTGCTCTACCACTTGAGCTACAATCCCAGCCCTGGTTTTTCTCGGTTATTTTTTGAGATAGCATTTTATATCCCTACCAGATGCTTGCCTGAGCCATGGTCTGCCTACTTTGTTTCCTGTTGTTACTGGAACCATAGGCACATGCCACCCCCATTCAACTTCCCTTCATGAAGGCAGAATTGGCAGATTCCACAATAGCCCCGAACCTCAATCCTCCTGTTCTCACCCTCCCACAGAACTTTAGATGACACATGTGTGCCATTGTGCTGAGCTATGGCTGACGAGAGGGGGTTTGTGAACTTTTTTTGCCTGAGCTGGCTTCAAACAGCAATCCTCCCCATCTTGGCCTTCCCATTGATTAGTCTTAATAGAAGAAATGTAAAAACCACATAGGCTATTTGGCAATAAGGAGGCAATTAAGAACAAGGAGAAGAATCTGAAAGAATTAAAAGTGGCCACCTCTAGAAAGGGAGAAAGTGCGTAGGTGTGGCCACGAGTGGTATTCTTAATGCATAAAGGAACTCTGGGCTTTTCAACTTTTGATGATACCAAACTGACAAAAAAAACCCAACAGAATAGAAGAGTAACAACCACCAAAAGTACATGTTGTTCATCTGTCCAAGTAATTTTTTTCTTTTCTTTATTTTTTAAAGAACTCTGACAATAATCTTGTAGCTAATCTTCCAATATTTTAAACTTATTTTAAAACTGATTTCTGTGGAAAAGAAGCCCATCAGAGGGAACATATTACCTAGAATATTGCCTCCCATTTAATTGAATAAGTTGTTTACTAATAAAATGATTTTTATCCAATAAAATGATTTCTAAGGAAGAATGATTTGTAGACTTGTCAGGTAAAGTGTTTATAGGGATTTGGAATATCAAGTCTTTGAAATGCTTCATAATTCCAGGGCACAGTGAGTTTTTCTCTCCATGAAACCAAGTACTAAATATCTGCATCTATTCCTCTTCTTTGGAGCTCGTAACACCTGTGTACTTATCCAGTGAAAAGATTTTCTGCTTCTAAATATAAATTCATTATCCAATGACTCATAAATAGAAATGTACGCACTTAATCGCAACCAAGATAGAAGAAAGAAAAAAAAAACACTTAAATATCACAGCACTCACATATAAATTTATATGAGAGTTGTATATAGGACTAAAAACAAACACCTCAGTATACTTATGCAGTTATTTGTATATAGCATGCCTAGGTAAATCAAGTTGCCTGGAAGGAAATTGCTGGTAAGTATCTATTCTGCCTTCTCAGATATTTGCTAGCAACACTGAAACTCATTTGTCAAATTTTGGTTTGAGATATTACTAAAGTTTAAATCTTGTATACTATCTCATGGACTAATACTTGTCTTTGGAATTATAAATCAATTTTCCTCTGTATAATTTCAAGATCATTGTAAACTAGGTAGAATAAGAATAGCTGAAAGAAGTGGGGGTAAAAATGGGGAACAGAAGTTGGGATGGATTTTAGGTCATAGATAAAGACCACAAAGAAAGATTAAGATGGAAAAACTAAAACCGAAATAGTGCTTGTGTACATTGAAAATCCATTGTAAATGGTAAATTAGCATCATTACCTCTGTCCTAGTATGTTACCATTATAGTCTATAGTGATAAAGATTCAGAGAATTAGAGGTCAGTTTTGAGTTAAATAGGGTTCGTATGGTTCAAATCTCCTAAGGAGGGAAGGTCTTGGGAAAAGCTCAGGTTTCTCTAGTCTATAATCATTTTTATTTTCACACGAGATGCCTGCCAATAGTCAGATGAATTAAAATGACAGCATGCTGCTTGGAAGATCTAATGCTATGATTCATGACAAGTGTTTGGTTCATTGACTGGCATTCAATGAACTATTAATAGGCTAAAGAAACTATGGGATGAGAAGAGAATGGTCAGAGAAATGATGAGGAGGAAGACAGGTAAGTCTGGGGACAATTGATGTGGGAATTCAGGCTCTTTACATTCTTTGGTTCCTTTCTGGCTTGTTTTCTAAATTTTGTGTTCTCACAGATGACTGCAATGAAGAATATGTTTAAATGAAGTTATATGCCTCGGTAATTAGTTTGCAGATGCCTCTAAATGGGATTCAGGATATTTCAGTTCTGGAAAAGCCGAGTGGATGAAGCAAGAGGTAGAAGGGTTGCTGTTAGTGAAATTCGATTGTCTGTCATGCATGGGGGTTTGCATGGTGTGGTCACAGTTCTGAGAGTCCTGGGACCAAGCTGCTTGAAACGCTTGCTCTGTCCTCACAGCCTCTGGGAACCTGGGAATCACATCATTTCACTTCAGCTCAGCTCAGTTCCATTCAATTCCGTTTATTTTAGTTCATTTCATGCTTCAGCCAGTTGTAGAATGAAAATGGATTCTAAAAATAGCAGCACAAATTATCAGACTGTTCTGAACTTAGGTAGTTATACTTTGGGAGGAAAACAAAAATCTGCTGTTAGCCTGTTACCTTCTCTGCTCATCTCTGATTGTAAAATGAAAGAAAGTTATCCAGAAATTAAAGGAGCTGAGATGTATCACTCAAGCAATCATAAAAGCTGTAATTATCAAAGAAGAAAAACCATCATGTGATAAAGATGCTCAAGAATTCTCAGAAAAGAGGTACATTCTCCAAACCAGAATTTTCTGAGAGTCTCATACACCTTACCAGACAAACTTTTTATTTCTTTTTTCTGTTTATATCCACTCTGACATATAGGTATATCCTCTTTTCTTATTTTTTTGGTACTTTTTGTGAACTCATTGAGTAGAAAAAATTAAATAGATTCATTGTGTTAAGTTACTAGAAACAACTGAGTAACTAATGTTAAAATAGAAAGTAAGCCAGGTGCCAGTGGCTCATGCTTTCAATTCTAGTTCCTCAGGAGGCTGAAATCTGAGGATGTGGTTTGAAACCACCCTGGGCAGGGAAGTCTGTGAAACTCTTATCTATAATTAATCACCAAAAAACCAGAAGTGGACCTGTGGCTCAAGTGTTAGAATGCCAGTCTTGAGTACCAAGGTTCAGGGACAGCACCCAGGCCCTGAATTCAAGCCCTTTGACCAACGCACAAAACAATGGAGGGGTGGATCGATTTAAGGGATCTCATGAGGCAGAGTTTTAGTTCATGGTGATGAGGGTCTTAGTCAACTCTTGGCAAACTCTCCAACTTGTAAACTTAGTAAAAAAAAAAACTGGGTGTGTGGCATAATGTGTGTCATACAGAGGTATAGTTAGAAAGACTGTGGTCCAGGGCTCTCCAGGGGAGAAAAAATGAGAGACTCTACCAGAAGAGCAACTAAACCAAAAGGGCATGGCTCAACTGGTAGATAACCTGCCTAGCAAAGTGGGAGACCAGGAGTTAAAATTCCAGTACCAGAACAAAGAACCAAAACAATATAACCACACAAAGCAGAAATAGGAACAACATCATTCCTTTTTTGCCTTTTCTTTCTCAGTCGGAATTGTTTTCATTCATACATTATGGATAAGTCCTCTTTCTTTTTCTATGATCACATATATAGAGTATGGTATATGTAAAATTTTTATAAGTACATGCAAATTTGGGGAGCAGACTTTCCGTGTACTTATTCATTGATGCAAACATTCAAATCCAGTGCTAATAGATGCCTACAGGTTTCAGGTCACAGACCATTCTATTTTGAAGCTAAAGAGATGCCTTGAGTTGGAGCTGAATCTGGAACTCCTAATCCATTGTTTTCTTTAAAATATTCAAAGCAAATTTTTTTTTCTGCACGGCTTAGCAGTGAAGGAGTGTAGACAGACAGAATATTCTGTCTTCTAGGAAAAGCTCTGTGCAGCCACTCCTGAAACCATAGCATCGTTACAAGCAAAGTTCCCAGGATTCCTCAGGAGAAATTAGCAGCTGTTGGTGAAGAAGAAAAATCTACCTACCCTACAGACATTGACTGTACGCTGAGGACTGAGTTTATGCAGTGTTTCCCTTCCCACTTCTTGGCACATAAAAGATTTCAGGACATGGTAGAGGATTGGTCATTATTTCCATGTCGTGAGATGGAAATCTTGATGATGGATGGAGAAATTCCATTGGCAATTTATAAGTTAGGTGACCAATATGTTTCTCTGGAAATAGATAAATGTCTTGTTTTGTCAAAATTCCATTATTCTGATTTATTTGGCCAACTTCTATGTTGTCAAGGGAGTAAGTTCTGTGATGGATTGGGGAAAATTCACTTTTATTATTTATTTATTTATATTTGTGTTCAAGAATTAATGTGCTGCCTAAAAGCCACCTGAAGCAAAATGTTAGCACTTTCATACTCCCTTTTTCTTTTTGGCTGGTTCCAGGATTGAACTCAGTGCCTCAAACCCTCAATCACATGGTACTCTACCACTTGGGTCATGCCTTCACCCTGGCTTTTTACAAGTTACAGAAGACTGAGTCACTCTGACTTTTCTATCTGGGCTGGCTTTGAACCACAGTCTTCGAGATCTCAGCCTCCTCATTAGCTAGGATTACAAGCATCCATCACAGACTCCTAGCTTGTCTATGCTTTTGCTATTAGTTGCAAGTTTTCTGAACAGTGACTATAAGTTCCTTTGAGCTAGTGTCTCAGTAAAAACTTTAGGATTATAATCTTTCTTTCTTTCTTTCTTTCTTTCTTTCTTTCTTTCTTTCTTTCTTTCTTTCTTTCTTTCTTTCTTTCTTTCTTTCTTTCTTTCTTCCTTCCTTCCTTCCTTTCTTCTTTCTTTCTCTCTTTCTTTCTTTCCCTCCCTCCTTCCTTCCTTTCCTCCCCATCTCCCTCTCTCCCTCTCTCCCTCCCTCCCTCCCTCCCTCCCTCCCTTCCTTCCTTCTATCCTTCCTTCCTTCCTTCTTTCCTTTGTTTCTCACTTTTCTTGCTATGTAGCCCAAGTTGGCCTTGAACTCAAATCCTTCTACTTTAGCTGGAAGGATTATTGTCACTATAAAATAATACATGCTTATTATAATAAAAGTAAAATAATTCTAGCTCCTTCATTTAGAGAATATATGCTTCATTTGGGCCTTAAAACCTTATACTGATGTGAAACATGTTTCTTTATTAAACTGTTGAAATCATATTGTTTTGTATGTTTCCAGATTGTATCAGAAGCATCTCCCAATATAACTAAATATTCAGAGGTTGATGTTTATCAGAGGTTGATGTTTAATGACATTATTCTTTCCCCCAATTTTTCCTATTGTTCATTTAGTTAATGATTTTTCAAGAATACCACATTAGTTAAATATTTTTCACAACTGTGCAGATATGTGTCTGAGGCTTCACTTAGTACCTTACTTGTGGTTAAGTGAAAGCACATCTGGTTTTTAGATAAATGTTTGGCTTAGTTTAGAAAAAGCTTTTAAACTATCATGTGTGTGAGAATAAGAGAGGAGACAGAGAGAGAGAGAGAGAGAGAGAGAGAGAATGAATGTACAGTGCTTGAACTCAGGGCCCCACACTTGCTGATGTGTGTGTGTGTGTGTGTGTGTGTGTGTGTGTGTGTGTGTGTGTGTGTGCGCGCACGTGCAGGTCCTAGGGCTTGAATTCAGGGCCTGGACACTGTCTCTGAGCTCTTGTGCTCAAGGCTAATGCTCTATTACTTGAGCCACAGCTTCACTTCTAGCATTTTGGTAGCTAATTGGAGATAAGAGTCTCATGGACTTTCCTGCCTCAGCTGGCTTTGAACCACTATCTTCAGATCTCAGTCTCCTTAGTAGATAGGATTACAGGCATGAGCCATTCATGCCTAGCAAACACATTTGCTTTATTTGTTCACAGTTAGTGCTTACTTGAACCACACTTCCAACTTAGCTTTGTGCTAGTTAATTGAAGATGGAGTCTCACAGACTTTTCTGCCTGTTCTTGCTTTGAACTTAGATCCTCTGATTTCAGCATCTTGCGTAGCAACTGGTATCGGGCCAAAATTGTCTTTTATTCATTCATTTCTTTTTATTCGGGTCAAAACCTCAGGGCCTCATGCATTTTACTACAAAAGGGCTCTCCCATTAACCTAAATCATGATTCCTTTTTAGATACCCTTTATAAAATTTAAGTTTAAAAAGAATCAGTGCATTGTATTTCTAAGTAGTTAAATTTTTGTCACTGTGATTTCATTTATTCTTTTTAGAATTTAAATTTAAAAATAATTAATGCATTGCCTTTTTAGGCTTTAATTTTTATTACTGTGATATAATTTGTTAATTTTTAAGTTCCTCTGTCATTTTCTCTTGTGACCTCAGGAACCCCTGGAATCAATGCTTAGAGAAAAAACAAGGCAGAGAATGATATGATGATGTCATAACTCATCCTAACAGATCAGTGTGAATCCTCCATAGCTTTGATTTGCCTTTGGCCATCCTCTCCTCTCTGAGTCTGTGTTTATAGTATTGATAACATTGTACACAAACTGCATTGCTAAAGGGAAAAAATTCAATAAATACCCTACAAAATTTGGAAAAGAGAGGGAAAGGATGGATTGGAAGGATTGAGTGAGAATGTGGAAAGGGATGACATTGGTAAAAATACCCTGTATTCATAAACTGCTTTGTGTTGAATGGTAACTCCTTTGTACAACTACTTAAAGATGATAAAAAATTTGTTTCAAAAGTGAAGGTCGATTAAATCTTGGATAGAAATAGCATTGACCTGGAACTTCTGCAATTCTGGATTTGGTTCCACTTCAATGAACACAATTCTGTCATTCAGTTGGATTAACTCTAAAGCACTGATGTCCAGTAGAATCAGAGGTGAAAGAACAGAAAACTGTTTTCAGTATGAATGTAAATCCAATAAAGGAAATGAATTCAGAAGAGAGAGCATTGGGTTAGACAAAAGTTTAGTTACAAAAACTGTGTTTCGCCTCTCATCTCTCCTCTCTCTTCCTCTCGCCCTAGACCTCCCGTGTATATGTCCACAGTAGCTGTAACAGGTGAAATCTAGAGCATCCAACACAGAAGCAACTGTGAGTGGAAATATTTGGAGTCCAACCACATAGTTCATAGCCATTGCATGGCATGTAGATAAAGAGGAGGGGGACTTTGATTGCATTGTAACAGCACTATGTCTGTTCTACAGAATTGCAGCAGTTGACAATGACATGTTTCTCTTAATCATTTTTCTCAATGATTGTAGACTATAGGTATTTCTCCAGGAAAGCTACCTTACATCAAAGACTGAGGAAAAGAAAAGGAAACAAAAAAATCAAAAGACATAGTAGGGGAAAAACAAAGGAGAGAGTAACAATGCTCAATAGGAAATGTACTCATTACCTTACTCATGTAACTGTAACCCCTCTGTACAACCTCTTTACAATAAAAATATTACATCACTTAATATAATTTTTCCAAGTCTTTCTATGTGATTTTTTTGTTTCTTTTGTATGTTCTTCCCCCATGGTACAATTCCTGTTGTCACTGTATTTGAGTCCAATGTCCTGCATCTTGTATATATATATTTTTCTAATTTAGAGAGGGGTAGGGAAATAACAAAATGCTGAAATAAGGATACAGGATGACCCATTGAACAATGAGATGTACAAGTCACTATGTTGAAAAAGAGCTTTATAACTTTGTGTGGGTGGGGTGGGAAGGAAGGGAGGAGTAGGAGAGGTGGGGAGGGAAGGATAGTAGAGGAAAAACAAAGGAGAGGGTAACAATGTCAATAGGAAATGGACTCATTACCTTGCTCATGGAACTGTAAACCCTCTGTAGAGTATCTTTACAATAAAATATATTATCTTCTGTTAAATGGCATTGTTTCTCCAGGTTCATGATCACAGTTTTATTTTGCATTGTTTGCAGTGCTAGATATCAAATCTAGGGCCTTGCACATACTAAGCAAATAGTCCACTACTGAGCTAGGCAATCATCAAAATATCTTTGTTTTTTTTTTTTTTGCTGCTGCTGCTGGGATTTGAACTCCAAGGTTTTCAATTTCTCAGGGGGTGCTGTGTGGCTTAAGCCATGGCTCCAGCCAGCTCTCTGTGTCCTGGTTTTGTTGAGATGGAGTTTTACTTTTTGCAGTTTTCCTAGTCTCGATCCTCCTATGGATACTTCCTGCCATAGCTGTGAGAACAGATGTACTTTTCTGTATAACTGTTTTTCTATTGACATAAGGTTTTAAGAAGTTTTTGTTTTTGTTTTTGTTTTTTTTACTTAGACTGTCCTGGAACTATAGTCTTCCCAATCTCAGGTTTTCTCAAAATTAAGAATATATCTGGGTTGCAATTTCTATCACATAGTTTGCAATTGGGTCTGTAATGGCATTGCTCCATCCTTAGAACCTTCCATACTGTTGGATCATTGTAACTGATCAATAATAACGTGTGCCATGAATGAGTGAATGTCTATTTTAAAGTAGCAATGATAGACCCAGTTTGGGGATTTCTAATGACAGAGAGAGAACAGAGTTGTCTGCAAAATTGGCTTTGAATGGGAGCCTGGCCCTTGTCCAGCCTCTTCCTGCCCATGCTGAGTTTCAAGGTTGTGGGGGGAATCAGATTTCTCTCTCCCTCTTGGCAACAATCAGTTGACTTAAAGAAGGACAGCATTGGGCCAGGTGTCTTGGTTATGTTCTCTCTCATTCATTTAGTTGGACTATATATTTGATTTTCATAGATGTATGGTTATTAGTTTGGGGTATAGATCTATTAAGATCAGAAAATCAAGAATGACCCTGGGAAAAATTTTAAATAATTGATTAGCTACACCTAGGGATGGACTGTGGCAGTGTGTCAATTTGCCAATAAAATTTTCCCACATACAGAAATAAACAAAAAAAAGTTTTTATTTGGAATTCACAAATAGCAAATGAATGACAAGCTGTACCATGACGGCTAAATTAAAATAAGAAAGAGCTTGAAATAATGTTAAAACCAGTTTTGATTAAAGTGAAAGAAACTGTTACAAAATGAATTTCGCTGGTTGAGAGCTCTCTGGCTCATCCATAATAAAAGTTTCCTCTTCACTGTCCTTATTTGCTTGTTTTATGTGGAATATTTGCTGCTACAGGAGCGAAAAAAGAAAAGGTCTTGTTTGATCTGGAGTTTCTCTTTGATCCCGTAATCTTTTCTAAAAACTTTATTGTAGATGTGGAAAATTAAAGTTCAGCCACAATTCCCACGAGAACCAAAGGGCTAAGAAAGTAATAATAAAAAAAAATGGCTCCAAGAAAGGCCCATCACTGTCATCCTGCTTCTTGGATAGACCTCTTGCCATTTTCCCTCCCTGTGGGTAGGTTAAGGTGGAACTCAAGCCTCAGAAAGACAAGTTAGCTTAGAAGACGACTTTGCTATCTGCCTGCTTTCCCTTTCTGCAAAGGAATAATCACGTATAGTCCAAGACATCTTTTCCGTTGGCTTAGAAAGTTACTGCATTTTTGTTATCATCATTTCTTTTTAAAGGTCAGCCTCTGAACGAAGTACAAGAGATGACTCAAGTTTGTGGTGTGAAATGCACTTCTGTTAATGTCAGACAAATTGTTATTCTTCTACAGGTTATTTATTGCAACAGGATGATTCGCTCAAATTAAAAAAAAAATGTGAAGACATTTTTCATCAAGACACAATGAGCCAACAGCCCAACTTCAAGTATGCTCTGCTATGAAACAGATAATAGAGTGGTGGAGCTTTTCTATGGAAAGCAAAGAATGCCAAGCTGGGCCTGGTGACTCAGGTCTGTAATACTAGTTACTTGGGAGCAGAAATGGGGAGAGGATTATGGTTCAAGGGCAGCAGGAGAAAAGAAAAGGCTTCAAGAAACGCCATATCAACCAATGGCCAGGTATGGTGGCACATGCCTGCCTGTTATCCTAGCTAAAGGAAGGCATAGTGGCCAAGCGTGGAGTAAGTAGCTGTCATCCTCATGGTGATAAGTAGCTGTCATCCTCAGGGTCATAGGAGAGCACAAACAAGAAGGTCAAAATCTTGGCTGAGCCAGGCATAATTTCCTATCTCAGAAATAGCCAAGACAAAAAGGGGCTGGAGTAGTGTACTTACCTACCACTCAAGTGCAAGGCCCCAAGTTCAATCCCTAGTACCACGAAAGAAAAACAAAGAATTTCAATGAAAAAATATACACTCACTCACTAGGTCACAGAGTAAATAAAATGGCAATAAAAATTACTTTTCACTTACCACCAGGAAATAGTTCAATATTTTGTCTCAACTCTCTTGGAGTCATGCTTTCTATACTGCTGATATGTGACCATCAAACCTTTCTTTTCAGTTTCTGAAGAGATTTGGGCTCCTATGACTTTGCAAGTCAGGCAAGGTCAGAGAACTCCAAGTGGCAATTAGGCTTCCATCACAGTTATCATCTCCTTTCCCATTGTTCTGCCTTGTCTCCTCCAGCAGGCTAATTTTGCATCAAACTGGTTATATTTGATTCTCCTAGCCCATATGTTTCAGTTCTCTCTCCTTCACAACATTGTCCTATCAGAATAGTATTCAAAGTGTAAGACCCAGAGTACCCAAGATTGAGCACTTAGTGCACTCAGGGTACCTGTGAAGTATGCATCTGTCTTTCTGTCCTACTTAGATGCATATCGTGTGTGTGTGTGTGTGTGTGTGTGTGTGTTCCTAACAATTTAGAAAGCTACCTACCTCATGTCCTGAATACATTTGGAGGAAATGATTGGCACTGTCTATCTAGAAAGGACACTTGAAGTTGCTTTGGAAAGATACCTTACTCTTCTTCAAGCGAACTTAGTACAAAGAAACCGGATTTGATTTGCTACTTCACTGTGCTGGGTGCTGGTATTTCCTTCTCTTTTCGCTCTTCTCTTCATTATTTCTGGGAATTCAGCCTACTAGGAAGTCTCATCACTTTCGTTCCCATTTGACCTTAGGTAGGAAGACTAGTTATACTTAGTTACCTTTGAACTCCCTACCATAACTTTTGAAATTCTATCTCCGGAAGCTTAAAGTGGAAGATGGAAATGTAACGACCCACAGAGTGAAGGTCTGATTAATGCTGGTCCAACTGAGCACTTGTTCCTTTTGTAAGAAATGCTAAAACACCTCCCAGATAATGAAGATGTGGAGAGGGAATGGCTTCTCTGAGAAATACTTTGATAAGCTACTTCAAAAGGAAAGTAGAGAGAAGAATAGGTATAACAAAGTAGGCTTAAGGTCGTTGAAATTATTCTGTGATGATATAACAGAGGATCCATGAATTAATTTTTTTCAAAGCTCCTACAGCTGCACCACACAGAGATGATTCTAATATAAAACCATGGATGTTAGGTAATAATAATTTATCAATATTGGTCCATCAAATGTAGTGGTTGTACTATATTAATGAAAGATGCTAATAGGAGAACTGGTGTGGTAAGGCATTTAAACCTAAATTAAGTCTGATTTAAACCTAAATTAAGTTGATTTTTAGAAGATACTTTTGAAAGTTCATTTGTGTTTGTTTGGTTTTTTTTGAGGCAGGGTCCTGTTCTTGAACTTACAATATAGCCCAAGCCGGCCTCTAGTCCATGGGCCTCCTGGTTAAGCCTCTCAAATGTTAGGATTACAAGTATGTGTGATCCCAACTGGAATAAAGTCTACCATATTTTGAAAAAAATATAAATTGGAAGAGCCTGCCCTAGTCCAAATAAAGTCATGTGTCAGTAAAAATAGAGGGTCATTTTTCCTAAAGTACCTTCTTAGGAACATAGAGCCATGTAGGTAAGACTTCTATGTTGCAGGGTGGTATAAGTTTGTGACCAGGAATAAAATGCTTTGTGCTTGTCCCACCCAGTAGACATTATGACGATGATAAAGGATTGTGCAGTGGCATTTTAGATTTCATGTTCTACATCACCATAGAGGCAAGGAATGAATGAGTTCAATTGACCCTGCATGATTACACTACAGGGTCTTGTCAGTCCTCTGCTTTTAAGGGGTGAGGGAGTACGTGTTTGCCTGGGGGAGGCACATTCCAAAAGGCAGTTAACAGGATATCAGCGGTTAGATATAAACATACAGGCACACATCCTGTCTTTTGCCAGGAACACTATAGAGTCAAACACTCAGTCAAACCTATGTCGTTAACTCAGACACAAGGCAAGAAATCAGACAGCTGGCCATTTTCTACTGGCATCAGCATTCTTTATGTAGACTCATACTTCTTAAACCCAGGAATAGCTCCCACAGGCCTCTAGGGTTCCCACAGCTCTGGACAATTATTAGATATTCATCTCTTAATATTCCTGAAGAACATTGGTTGGCAAGAGCACCAGATACCATGCCCAAGTGGCTATGTGTGTGGGCTTGGGTGGCTGTTCCATGCTATGGCTAATTTGATAGTGAGTTCTGGCCCATCATCCCAGCTTTTGGCTGACAAAGGGCTCCTCTTGGGAGAACCTGGTAAGATGCTAACCTGGTGAGTCATCTGGCTGACGAGAGCTCAGATGCTTATAGGCAAAGATGTGGAGGCCAGACAGAAACGCAGACTGAGCACAGCCTCTTACCTTGTCTACAAAACTATTCACAGAAATGTCAAGGACCTGTCACAGATAGAACCATTCCACCCTGAATCTGAGTTTGATGGGGATTTTGAGATTTAAGGTCCTATAAAATGTTTCCTGTGTATTCTGTCAGTGACAGAAGGACATATTCGTGACAAGTCTTAATTCAAGATTGTCTGTATTTAACACTTATTCTTTAACCACAAAAGAAGTTTCACGTGATCTTGAAACAAATCAAAGAAATAACTAGCTCTTTTGTTTCATCACACTTAACAGATTTCTTGCATAGCCCAAAGTTCTTCATGAATATAAAATTATTCAGTAGATGGCATTAAAGTTGTCCTATGAATTAGGCATGTGTTTTATTAAAAATATTCTCCTTTTCCAGATATGTATGCCAAATACCTAAGAAATGATAGCAATGTTAAGTGCAGAAATGGATATTTACTTTTCTAGTATTATAGAAAAGAATCAGAATAGAAATGACATGACCATTTTTCATACAATAGTTTCAAAGTTTTCTATTTTACCAGGGTTTAAACTCAGAGCTTTGAGTTTGTTCAGCTTATTTGTTAGGCTAGTACTCTATCATTTGAGCCATTCCTCTATCCTGGTTATTTTTGAAATGACGACGTATAGACTTTTCTTCCCAGGCTTGGCTTTGAACCAAGATTCTTTGCATCTCAGGCTCCTCAGTAGCAAGGATCATAAGTGGAGACACTGGTGCCTGGCTCATGTAACTTTTGATAACAGTATTTTCTCACAATTTCAAAAGAAAAAAGATTGGGAGAACAGAAAGAAGGCAGACAGATTTAAATATTACAAATTAGTTAATATTCAGTTTAGCAACAGCATGTTTAAGGAAGAATAGAAATATATTCAAATGACAAAACTTGTATAGCTTTTATTTTAATTTAAAATACTTATCCAAAGTTAAAGGCTAATAAAAAGAAAAACAAAGAACCACGTAAGATTTTGAATCCTCTATTATTTTAGTTAGAGTTCCCAGGACTCAGTAGAAGTGACCACAAGATGCTTACCTCCTATTATTTATTCTCTTTAAATTTCTAAATGTTGGAACACGAGGTTCCAACATTGGAACACCAGATTGCCACCTCTCCACCTCTCTGTTCTTCTCCCTTGAAATTCACTTGCCCACTACAAGGCCCCAGTAAAGTATTTCTTCCCACTTAACATGTCAGAAACTGAACTCTTAATTCCCTCTGCTCTTTAAACTCACTCATCTGCTGTAAATGCCAACTCTTTTCTTCTAGTGACTTCAACTGAAATCTTGATCCGTTTTCTGAAATAAAAACCCAGGGAGCTTGTAAAAAGCAACCCCACCATGATGTTGATGAATGTGCCTCTCACTGCTAATTCTTCAGCATCGCTGTGAGATTTCAGCTTTCTGTGGATTTCTGGATTGAACGATCTTTCCTGCAGAACGAGAGCGCAGGCCAGGAATGTGGATGGAATTTGGATGGTTGCTAGGTGACCCAGTACATTGTATTATCCTCACTGTTTCACAGCGAAAACTCACAGAAGCATGAGATTTTTTTTTTTTTCAAGAGGAAAATAAACTCTTCTGAGGTTTACTTAGGAGAAATCAAGTAGTAAATGAAAATATCTGGCTAGGGAAAAAAATGGTTTCTTTTCTTCTTTCCAGAAAATATTATCTCTAATTGTATAAAAAAATACAATTGAAATAGGACTGAGTTTCAACTAAAACAACATACTGGACAGAGGCCCCAGGGGATGGAAGATTTCATTTAGATAGAAATGCTAGGAAAACTAAAGCTGATGATGGGCGGTGGGGGGGGGGGGGGGAGGGGGGGGCGGCGGGGGGGGGGGAAGGATGCTATTTTAATACAGTGGGTTGAGGATACTGTCATTTACCATTCAAATAGATGAAGGAGAATAATTGTACTGTACTCCAAATATTTAGAGAAATATTATTTTTTGAACTTTATGAAGAAGGAGTCTGGATTTCTGAGTGTTGTACTGGGAGGGGTTTCTGGGTTTTTGGAGCATTTCATACAAAGACTGCTGAAGTTTAGAATTTGTCTGAGGAATTCCTCATTTAAAACAGCAGTCTCAAGGAGTCTTTTAGATTACGTTCCTTATTCCTGGACATTGATGATTTTGTTAGAGTGAAACTCTGCAATATATACGTGTTTCTAATCTTACACAAACATATTTATGTCTCAAAAGCAAGCCTGTAATCCAAGCACTTGGGAGTTGAGGTAGGAGGATTGTTGCATTTGAAGCCAGCTTGAGCTACATAGGATGGCCTTCACACACACATACACACACACACACACAAACACACAACACACACACACACACACACACACACACACACACACCACCAACAAGCAAACAAAATTATAGAATGTTAAAATTTTTATATAAAAATACTATCTGCCTTAAACAGTTAAAAGATGCTTCATAGCCGGGAGCTGGTGGCTCACGCCTGTAATCCTAGCTGTTCAGGAGGCTGAGATCTGAGGATCTTGGTTCAAAGCCAGCCCGGGCAGGAAAGTCTGTGAAACTCTTATCTCCAATAAACCACCAGAAAACTGGAAGTGGCACTGTAGCTCAAGTGGTAGACCGCTAGCCTTGAGCTGAAGAGCTGAGGGACAGTGCTCAGGCCCAGAGTTCAAGCCCCATGACCAACAAAAAAAAAGATGCTTCATAAACAATCATTTCAGATTGCTATATTATTTATTTCCCTTAATAAACCACTAGATATAATAAGCAAAAATAATATGTCTTCACATGGGATGAATAAAACATAAAAGAAGGGATTTTTTTTGTTGTTGTTGTTGGTCGTGGTACTTGAACTTTAGGCCTAGGCGCTGTCCCTCAGCTCTTCAGCTCAAAGCTACCACTTTGAGCCACAGCTCCACTTCTGGTTTTCTAGTGGTTAATTGTAGATAAGAGTCTCATGGACTTTCTAGCCTGGACTGGCTTTGAACCATGATCCACAGATCTCAGCCTCCTTAATAGCTAGGATTACAGGCATGAGCCCCTGATGCCCAGCTTGAGAAATTTTATCAAAACACTCTGTCTTGAGCTTTTTCTTAAAATGAGAGTCAAGGGATTAATAAATAAAGTCTCAGTCCAAATAGGTAATCTAGAACTTATGTTTAACAGAATTTTTTTTTATTTTTTTATTGTGAAAATACTGTACAGAGGGGTTACAATTACATGGGCAAGATAATGAGTACATTTCTTATCAAGCATTGTAGCCTCCTCCTTTGTTTCCCCTTCCCATCCATTCCCATCCTCCCCCTACCCTCCCAATCCTCTCTGACCTCCCCCGCATCAAAGTTGTAAAGTTTGTTTTCGACATAACGACTTGTACATCTCATTGTTGCAATGGGTCCACCTGTATCCCTATTTAAACTATTTGTTTTTCCCCTTCCCCTCCACAAATTATACCAACATGAAATACAGTGAAAGCAGGGGTTATACTGTGGGGGAGGGACATACAAAGCAACAAAGAAATAATCTTATAAATGTACGTTTAGCAGAATATTTTAAAGAGCAAATTCAACAGAAAGCAAGCTTTTTGAAATATATAACATGTTTTCTACAGAAGTACTTATAAAATTAAGGTAATTTTTTTTATTTTGGTGAATGGTATAGAGGTTTGAACTCTGGGCTTTTTGCAAGCCCTACTGCTTGACCCATGACCCCAAATTAAACACAAATGTGACAGAGTTTGTGTGCATTCTATTTTCTACTGGTGTCTTCCTTAACATTATCTAATGTGTAGATAATAGAACATTCTTTTGAGATCATCTCTACAAAAATTATGGTTATTTATGTATATGTGGGTATAAAGGTAATGTTTCCTAATGGTTAACAGAAAAGGAAAGTAGTTTTTTTTTTTTTTTGAAGGAGGGAGGGTCCAGTCGTGGGGCCTGAACTCTGGGCCTGGGCACTGTCCCTCAGCTCTTCAGCTCAAGGCTAGTGCTCTACCACTTGAGCCACAGAGCCACTTCTGGCTTTTTTCTTTTTGCTTATGTGGTACTGAGGAATCGAACCCAGAGCCTCAGGCATGCAAGGCAAGCGCTCTACCACTGAGCCACCTTCCCAGCCCCAGGAAAGTAGTTTTTAAAGAATTCTACTTAAGTTCATAGCCTCCAATACAGTTTCAGGTAGCTTTGTTTCTCTTTAAAAAAGAAAAAGAAAAAGAAAAGGAAAATGTCATCACAACTCTGTAAGTATAAAGGCTTTTATAGGTCAAAAATTCAAAATGCACATAATGACATACATTTGAATGGTATTGATATATCAAGGTCCGGGATGTTAAGCAAGTTGTATTTATTTATTTTTCAAATACTTGACATAGAATAAGTGTACACCATGGAATCATAGAGAAAAGAGAGCTGTTTTTATTGTGATTGAGAAAATATTCCAAGGAGACAAAAATAAAATCAATAAGCCTAGGTACCAGGCCTACACTTGTAATCCTAGCTACTTGGGTGGCTGAGGTCAGAGGATCACATAAGATACTCTACTTGCTTCTACCAAGTTTCTAAATACTTCCCTAAGGAAATTCAAAGATGCCCTGAAAATCATAATTTAATACCTCCTATTCATCTGTTCTTAAAATATTTTCCTATGACTTTTCGTACAGTTCCCATTATGAGGTATTTTGAAGGGGCCCTGGGTCGGAAGAAATAGGTTTGTGTCTAGATATGCATCTATGGATATGTGCAAAATTGACTGAACTTTTCTTGCTTCCTAGGTCACTGAGGGCAAGAACTGTGAAGGGAAGGCAATGATCGGGAGCAACAATGGGCTTATTTTTTTCTAAACTTATAAAATTACATCAGTTCTATTAATTGTTATCTACTAAATTGAGTTTAATCCATTCTGTTTAATTCAGTAAGTATGAAGCCATTTCTGTGCCATTAATATTATATTAAAAGAGCACTTTGTAAGTGTGGGGCAGAGCACCAACAATCAGGAAACTTGAACTTATTGGGAGACATAACAATGGAAGTCCATGAAAAATAGCTCCTAACAGCATACACGCAAGAGCTATGGGTGGTATCCATTTGTGACTTAATTCTGCAAATCCAGTTCCCAGATGGTTTGTATTTCCCTCTCCTTTTGTTCCCTGTATTAGGAATATGCTGTGAAGAGTGTATTTTTACATGATTAAAAGGAAAAATCATTCTAAAATTCCGCTTGGGGCTCTGTCCTTAAGTCTTTTCTTTTCCCTCTCTTTTCTAGTTTATAATCTGAAGTATGTGGAAGTAGATGGCAAAATTTTTTTCTCTGATATATATTGTATGCACAATAAAGGGTTGTGTTTTGAAATGTTACTTGACATCAAAGCTTAGATCAAATTTGAAAAGTATCTTTTGAGGTATCTCCACCTTGGTTGCATGGATTCCCTCTAGGTGATGCCTATAAATCCACAAGTAAACACACTGGATGGTAAAAAAAAAATACACTGGGATATGATAAATTATACAGGCCCCTAGGCATTCACACACAGTGAGACCAAAGGAGGATATTCTTCCGAGAAACACAAAGGCTCAATATCTATGTGCATCTGATTATATATAATAGGATTTATCAAAATGAACTCCAGGAAATGAAACAAGAGTTTTTTTTTTCTTTGTTACTGTTTTTGTTTTCTTTTCCTTTGTCTTGTTTGTTTCTTTGTCTATCTTTGGGAGGGTAATGAGAGGACAGAAATGGAGGAGCAAAAGTTGAACAAATGCAGCATCAACACTACGCTCAAAATGAGCTGTACAACTTGTGGGAGGGGGGTTGAGAGGGAAATACTGGAAGAGAATAAGGGAAGCGGTGACATTGTCCAAAAAGAAATGTCCTCCTTACCTGACTTATGTAACTGTAACCCCTCTGTCTATCACCTTTATAATAATAAAATGCATGAAGAAAAATCTTGAAAAGTAAACTTCTGTGGGATATAGTTTCACATCTTTCACATCTCTTGACTGTCTTAATCTCTTTCAGTTTTGCCCTTTGTTCTTTTTCTCACTAATTTGTTGTTGTTTATTCTTTGGCACTAAGGTTTGAAGTCAGGACTTCACATTTGTGAAGCAGATACTCTATCACTAAGCCACATTTTCAGCCTTTTTTCCCCAGTAACTATTTTTGAGATTAAAAACTTGCTTCTTAGACCTGTACCTAGACCATGATCCTCCTGTTTCAGGCTTCATGCTGTAGCTGGGTCTGAGTGATTCCACCGATGAGTTAAGAAGGGATTTCAGGAACTTATTGCCTAGACTGGCGTTGAATTATGATTCTCCTACAATCTCCCAAGTAGCTAGAATTACAGGTGTAAGCCATCAGTGCCTGGCCTTTTATTACTTATCTTGACAAAAAAAGACATCAGGAATCCTTTGGTTGATTAATTGTTTTTGAAATAGAAACTTTTCAGTCTGTTTATCCTTGGCTTAGGTTCAGATTTCCCTGTATCAAATGCTAAAACCTATAGATTTCCCTTAAGCTCCTGGTATTTCGTCTTGGTCCTTTCCCAAGTTTTTATCGAAGTTTATAGAACAGCATTTCCAGAACTGTTTCTTCATCTAGATATACTTATCACACACAGGAGAGGCACAGAGATTTCTAGCTTCCTTCTGATGTTTTCTGCAACTCCCCTTCACAACTTATGACCCTTTCAAAACACCCTAGTCACTGAATTCTTCCAAAATTGTCCTGAAAAGAGAATATATGGTTTGGGATAGGGGTGCATGGTAAGTAAAAATTTAAAAGAAAGATTTACAGAGATCCTCTGTGGCTAAACATGGTTCATTAATGGTGGGTAGGCTTTGAATAGGTGATGGAATACTTTCCTTTGGGAATGGAAGGGATTTGCACAGTCATCTAGATGGATTGAGTTTAGTGGATTATGGATCTCTTTGCCCTTTAGTTAGTGATAGTGTAGCTTCACTGAGATGGTACTTTTGACTTGTATCACAGGGAATAATTCAGTGACTTACATCATCATCATCATCATCATCATCATTTTTATAAGAAACTAGCTACTATGTTGTGAATTAAATTTAAATCTAAATAGATGGTTACCATGCGACACAGGCTTTTGAAAAATACCAATGAACATAAACAATCCTGTCTGCCTGAGGAAACATGGGAGATGGAGACTGCATTTGATAAACTTAGTGTCTAAAATACATATGCAGGCTGAAGGTATGGCTCAGCGGGAGAATACCTTCCTAGCATGCTTGAGGCCCCGATAGTACCAGCAAATGTTTCAAAGACAGCCCAATAAATAATTAAGTCACCATCGGTTGGACATAATAACACTTTATGATATGAATCTGTAAAGGAATATGAGAAGCAATGCCAGAATCCAGACAGACAATTCCATAGATGCAGTGGCATTTAGGCAGTACGTTGAAGAGATTGGTATTTGATCTCTGATCTATCAGCACACAAATCTCAGGCTCACATAGGGATAAAGATAATGAAAGAGAAAGAGCCAAAATTATTCATACGCCCCTAACAGAGCAAACACAACCTTGGTGTGGTACGATGGCTTCTAATGATAGCAATAAAAATTTATGATCATTTAATTTTTAATAAAATAAGCAATAAAGCAAAAGCTCTGGATCTTAGGAGAGACTTTAGCATGGGGACATTGCTTCAATGGTAAAATAGCCTAAGATTTCTCTAATAGATTCTGCCACCCTATATCTGGCACCCTATATCAAATTTCTTTGTGCACAAATGGAAATGAGTTTATAAGAACTGTATCAGAACTGTGAATGCCTCCAACACAGGCACAACTTTGAATAGGTGCAGACAAAAACCACAAGACTCCTCAAACAGGGTATGAGGCCAGCCAGTCCTTTGGGAACAAAATGTCCCGCCCTTGTCACTTGTGATTGGACGTGAGTGGAATAGACTTTTCCATCACACATCTAACTCTCCTGGGTAGCCAACTGGGACTCAATTATGGAACTGACATATCCAGTTTGTCTGAAATTCATGGAGAGCATCAAGGATAATAAAATCTGGCTTCCATCTCACTTTACCCCTGGAATTTTCTTGCATTCCTAGTATCTTCTAGAAGGTTTCATTGAGACGTAGCAGGTGGCTAGAAACTTTTCTAGTGCTACTGACTACTCCCAAACTCAGACAATTGCCTTTTCCTCTGAATTCTCCCAACTATTACTGTGGTGATTCTTCAGTTAGTACAATCCTATGTACAGATCCATAATTTTTAAGTTAGCCAAATGCGTAGTCTTAGTGAGGTTCTGTTTCTTTCTTTTCCATCTTCTTTTCTTTTGTGCTGGTACTGGGTCTTGAACGCAAGGCCTAGGTTCTGTTCCTGATCTCTTTTGCTGAAGGCTAGGGCTCTACCATTTGAGGCACAGCTCTACTTCTAGCTTTTTAAAATATATTTTTTATTGTAAAGATATTGTACAGAGGAGTTACAGTTACATGACTAAGGTAATGAGTCCATTTCCTATTGAGCATTGTTACCCCCTCTTTTGTTTTTCCCCTACCATCCCTTCCTTCCCCACCTCCCAAACTCCTCCCTCCCTGCCCCCAAGTTATAAAGTTGGTTTTCAACATACTGTCTTGTACATCTTGTTACAATGGGTCAACCTGTATCTTTGTTTCAGCATTTTGTTATTTCCCTTCCCTTCCCCAAATTAGAAAAATGTATATACAAGATGCAGGGCACCAGAATCAAATGCAGTGAAAACAAGGGTTATACTGTGGGGGAAGAACATACAAAAAAAACAAAAAATCACATAGTACTTTGTAAGTACATTAAAAACAACAGCAAGAAAGATAAAATCTCCTGTGTCCCTATCTTAGAGTTCATTTTGCTTAGCATCATCTTATATGGTCATATGTACATAGCTTTTGGTCTTTTCTACTTGTCTGATAAGATTATCCTAGATGTATACTAGCTATTGCAAATAAGGGAAACCATGGGACCTATGTTTCTCTGGGCCTGGCTTACTTCATTTAATATAATTTTTTTCTAAGTCTTTCCATTTCCTAACAAATGGGGCTGTGTCATTCTTTCTGATGGAGGCATAGAATGCCATTGTATATCTATACCACATTTTCTTGATCCATTTATCTACTGAGAGGCATCTGGGTTGGTTTCATATCTTAGCTATGGTGAATAATTACTTACAAGTTTTTTGTGTGGTTACTTGGAGATAAGTGTCTCTTAGACTTTTCTTGCCTGGGCTGGCCTTGAACCATGATCCTCAGATCTTAGTATGTTGAGTAGCTAGGATTATAGATGTAAGCCACCAGGTTCTGGGTTCTTTTTTTTTTTTTCTTTTTTAGAGTTCTATCGTAAAGGTGATATACAGAGCGTTTACAGTTACATAAGTCAAACAATGAGTACATTTCCTTTGGAACAGTGTTGCCCACTCCCTTATTCTTTCCCAGTTTTTACTCTCCTGTTTCCCTGTCCCCCGTACACCAACTTGAAGAGGAAATGATTTCTACAGCTAGCATAGTTCTAGAAAGACTTTAGAACTCTTCCCTATCATTTTCTATCTCTTTCTTCTTCTTCCTCTTATTTCCCAGCTTTAATCCCTCTCCATCTCTTTCTCATTCTTCCCTCTTTCTCCTGGTACTGAGGATCAAACCAAGGCCTTGTGCATGCTAAGTAAGCATATTACCAGGCTCTGTTTCTTAGTGAGATTCTTTATGTTTATGATTCATACACTTGAGACAATTATTCTTCCCTTGATAGCTGGGGTCTCAGACCTGTACTTTCTAAAATGCCCCTTGTTTGTGGCTTTGGAATTTAAAATGTCTTTGGGGTTATTTTAATCGTTTACACTAGAAGTACTCAATTGGAAAGATTTTTATTTTGCTTTTTTTTTCTTTTGGTGGTCATGGGCTTGAACTCTGGGTGTGGGCGCTGTCCCTCAGCTCTTCAACTCAAGGATAGTGCTCTACCACTTGAGCCACAGTGCCACTTCCCGGAAAGATTTTTAAAACCATGTTAACAGAGATCTAAAAACCATGTGTAACGTGGGCTGCTGATGTGTGTGTGTGGGGGGGGGGGTACAGTGAGTGGACTGCAGACAGTGGAGGGCAACAAGCATCCAGAGCATAGAATTGAAGGGCAAACATGGACAATCCTCTATATTGTATGGGTACTTTAGCAGTGTGCAAGACACTCCACTAAGCTGAGTGACAAAGCATTCCAACTCCAATTGATGCTTATTGTTACCTAGAAATCGGCTGGAAATGAGCATTGTAATATTGTTGTCACATAAAGTGACATGAGAATCAGGGTATAAATGTTAAGTAAGTATGAATTTACCAGAGACACTTCATTAGAATGTTTCATCAGTCAGAATGGGATTTCAAAAGTCCAAGACCAATCAAATGGACCCTTTCTTTATCTTGAAACTGCAAATATGCCTTCCCCTGAGTAATTACAAAATGAAACAATAACACTACTGTTTTTAAGAGCTTTTTGTCTGGTAGCAGCACCTGGTAGCTTGCCAGCTGCCAGTGGGTCATGTCTGTAATCCTAACTATTCAGGAGGCTGAGATCTGAGGACCAAAATTCAAAGCCAGCCTGGGCAGAAAAGCTCATGAAACTCTTATCTCCATTAAACTATGTTTTAAAAAAAAGCCAGAAGTGGAGCTGTAGCTCAAGTAGTAGAGTGCTAGTCTTGAGCAAATGAGGCTCAGGGAAAGTCACTAGGCTCTGAGTTCAAGCCCCAGGAGTGGCACATAGATACTCATCCAGACAGACAGACACACCCATATATGCATGCACTCATGTACACATGTGCACACACACACACACACACACACACACACACACACACACACACACACACACTCACACAATACTGCCTCTGGATTTGCCACTAAGGACCTCTCTGAGGTGGAATGGCAGTAGGTCCATACAGCCAAAGCTGGAAGGCATGGCTCAGAACAAGTTGGTGCAGAGTATGTTCTCCATTTCTGGTCTTGAGAGAGAATACACATGTACATCATTGCTGAAAAAGCTCGATATACAGTACAAATTTTCTTAACATGGAGTTTATGGGTCCCTGCAGGAAATGGTGGGCCCCTTGAAATCACACACAAAAAACATTTTATAAGACTGTATATTTTAACTGTTCATTGGGGAGTCAATTCAAGTCAATTCATATAAATGATTTTTAAAGAGCCAGTGGCTCTCCAATGCGACAGTGGGTAACTTTTCAAAGTACTGAAAGTCTATTGTAAAGCATGTTTGAAGATACTTCATTTCTATAAGCATAGTTTTGATAATTAATTAATGATCTTTTAAAAATGAATTAAAACACTTCCATTAGGTCTTTCTGCTCAAGAAGAGCCAAAATATCATGCAAAACTGTTTTGTTAAATAGCAATTCCATTGTACAACTACTTAAAGATAAGAAAATCAATGAACCAATCACTCAAGACATACACACACCAGCCAGGAATAAAGAAAATCCTGTTTTCCTTTTAATTGTTTTTCTTCCCTTCTGCATACTGTCTTCTCTTTTAACTGAGCATTTTGTAAGATATCACTTTCTATCTTCTTCTACATGCCAGTTTTACATTATATTTCTTCTAATTCCTTAGCATCCATAGCAAGAAATTCTAGAAGGCACTAAGGGATAACATAGATAATTTTTCACTTGATTTCCAAAGAAAGCAGACTGTTAGTATAGAATGATTTCATTATTGATATTATTGAATACATTTACTAACATTATAAGGTAAAGAATATTACTATTCTAATAACATAGCAATAATTTGAAATGATATTTTCATTTGCATAGCTGAGATCTAGTTTCTTGGTTCTTGAATATAGTTTGTATCTAAACTATTCCATAAGGAACAGTAGGGGAGGTGGTAGAAACTAAGTGCGAGGGCCTTGTGGAAGGCTTTAGACCATTGAGGCCATGCCCTTAAAGAAGATAATTGGATCTGGCCTTCACTTTCCCCATTTTGTTTCCTGACCAGAGGGAGGCAGTTTTGACTTACTACCCAGCCCCACCAGGACATGCTGCCTCACTACGAGACTAAAAGCAAAAAGAGCCAATGGATCAAGGATTGAAGCCACTGAAATCATGAGCTAAAGGAAAAGTGTTCTCTTCCAGAGTGGATTCTCTCCAGTATTTATTATAATGACACAACACTAGCACAATATTCAATAATCTAAAAAGGTGCTATCAAGTGTAGATAGCCGAGGCCTTGCTTCTTGGTACTTAAATGTTTTATTTCGAGAGTGGAGCTGGAAGGAAGATGGCTACTGTTGGTGGTCAGATGTAAATGCAGGAGCTGCCTGGAAGGGCACCAGCCTAAGGTTGGCACCTTTGCATCCTCACTGCCGCTTGCTGCATGGGAAGCTGTCCCACACTGCAGCCCAGGACCACGCACCGGCCAGGTAGGTGACCTTAGAATGGATTCAATGCACACGAAGGCAATCCTGCCTACAGTTCAGGAGGAATCTCTGCTAATCTTGTTCTTCTCTTTGAAGTGCTGAAGCTTTCTTTTAATACAAGGACCTGCACCACAGGCTTGATTTTATCTAAAGTCCTCTTGGGTTTAGTGCAAGAGTAGCTGGAAAAAAGAATCTTTTTCTTTTTCCCCCCCTTTGTTTTTGTTCAGAAGTTTTTTTTTTTCCTACTATAAAAATGTCAAAGGGAGAAAAGATAAGAATAATGAAACAAGCTGAACAATTCTCATTTTCATAATCTTTGCCAGTGCCGCCTGACAAACTGCTAGAATAAAGACCCCGGGTTCTTACCCCATCCAGCCTCACTTCAAAACACTGGATGTGTTCCCTTCTGACCCCAGCTGATAAGATCAACGGCACTAGAAAACCAGGTGTCACTGAACAGGGTTTGGTATATTTTGTATCCTGAATTATTCTCTTTTTTTCTCTTAGCATTTATCCTCATAGCAGAGTCTGCTCTCTTTGTATGTCTTCAGTGTTTAGCATTTCATTTGGAATGACATGCCAAGGGAGTGAGTAAATGTACCTGAGAACCTTTGAGGTTTTTAGAAGGAAAAGTAGTTATCCCCTGGACTGGGTATGATGGTACACTCCTGTAATCCCTGTTACTTAAGATAAGGAAGATTGTAGTCTGAGGCTAGCCTCAGGCAAAACCATGAGACTATTTCTGAAAAAAAAAATAACTAAAGAAAGGGTTGAGGAAGTAGTGCTGGTGGCTCAAGTGGTAGAGAGCTAACCTTGAGTAAAAGAAGCTCAGGGACAGTCCCCAGGCCCAGAGTTCAAGCCACAGGACTGGCAAAAAAAAAAGTCTGTAACACTTATTTAACCAGGTGCCAGTGGCTCGCACCTGTAATGCTAGCTACTGAGGAGGCTGAGATCTGAGGATTGCCATTTGAATACAGCCTGGGCAGAAAAGTCCCTGTGAGGCACTTATCTCCAATTAACCACTCAAAAACCAGAAGTGGCACCATGGTAGAGGGTAAGAACAAAGAGGCCCACAAGTCTCACAACCACCACCACCAACAACAAATAAAAAGGTTCAGGGTGTGGCTTATGTGGTAGAAGGTCTACTTAACAAGCATGAGGCCTTGAGTTCAAAGTTCAGTATTTTAAAACAGAAAAAAAGGGAGGAAGGAAAGAGGGAAGGAAGGAAGGAAGGAAGGAAGGAAGGAAGGAAGGAAGGAAGGAAGGAAGGAAGGAAGGAAGGAAGCAAGGAAGGAAGGAAGGAAGGAAGGAAGGAAGGGAGGAAGGGAGGGAAGGAAAGCAAGAAAATACAGTGCATATATGTGTACATATTCCTGATCTTGCAAATGACATTGTGTGGGCTCCTGTGGTAGCCCCAAACGACCTGGCACAGAACTGTCCTTGAATGGAAAGGAAAATTTAAAACTATGTATTGTTGTCTGAGTAACTTTGTCTTCCTGCTGTGTCCTATGGAGAAGCAGCCCCCAGGCCTCCAGGGATTTGACCCAGATTGACAGAGGAAAGTGCCTAGCCTTTGCCTAGGTGGGTGTGTCAGATAACAGAAAATATGAAGAATCGTTACAGAGATTTATTTTCAGGGCAGAACATAAAGGCACATCAACAATCTCTCAGGGAACTTAAGTAATGTCCCCAAACAAGCACTTATTTGGACCTTTGGTAAGTAGCCACAACACAGGCTGAGCACCAGGAATAGAAAGTTTTATAAAGCCACATGTAAATGAAGAATGAAACAGACCCGTTTGATTTAATTCCTCATTAATGGATTTTGAAGAAGTCATTTCACCGGTTCATATCTTATTATATATTACTAGTATATATTTTTCGTCTTGGAGAAAGCTAGTATTCTGGATTTGCATCAATAACTTCTGCATATAACAAAATCTTTCTCTTTGGCGCTTTCCAAATAGGTTTTCTTTGAATTCTTCACTGCTTATTCAAGCACTAAGTTACATTGGTAGGGGATGGGTTGCCTCAATATTTTTTGCTATATAAATCTCTTGTCTTGCAGGAAGGAAATGGATTTTTTAAGGAAATTTGCAATGAACTATTGATGAGAAGTACTATAAAATGACCTTTTATGTAGTCAGGAGTTATACCAGCCTGTGTCACCTTGTAGAAATTGACCCTCTTAATTTTCATGATAAAATTAATAATATAACCTTTTCCAGTTAACAGATTCCATTTACGTATTTTATTTTAAAACATTCCATATTCTAATAACTGGATCCTGAATAATGTACCTATTTTATTTTAAAAAATCTATAACTATTGACTGACTAAAAACTGTTTTATAATATGTGTTTATTATTGGGTTTCCTTCTTATTCCTCTTACTAAGAGCCAGTGGTTTGGAGATTATTTCTGTACCCTAGAATCTAGAACCTAGAGCAACTAAATTTCATATCTTGGAACAATAGGCACACACATCATTTATTTTCTATGATTTTTATGAAATCACAACACATAAAGGCAAAATAGATATGACATTAAATCATTGAGATGTTTTCTTCTATACTCTGGGGGCAAAGATGGAGTCAGATAAAATCTATTTTTCTAATTGTTTTGCTTGGGGCTGAATATACTTGTAAGAAATAGCTTTCACATCCAGGGGTCATAGACTTTGTATTCCTAGGTCATAAGCCACCCCAGACTCAATAGCTTAAGGAATCATTTATTTTAGTACTTACACTTTTTATGGGTTGGAAACCAACATGTCCAGTGGGGCTTGGCTTTTCTCATCTGGGCATGGCTTGTCATAGCTGGGCACCCTCATGAAGACATTGGTTGACTGGAAGTTCTGCTGTAATCCAAGCTGGTGGGGAACCTGGTTGGAATGGTTCTGCCCTGAGGATCCTCTAATCTTGGTCATGGGGCCTGGGGCCTAGCTCAGGTTGCTTCTAGAAACCTAGGAGTGAACTTAGCCCTGTTCTTATCTGCTGGCTTTTTGAGGCCCACTCTGGAAAATTGGCAAGTTATCACTTCTGTTGCCAAGTCACTAGCCCAACCGCAGTCAAGGAGTTAGGAGATATAATCTGTCTCTCTTCAAGAGATATGTGGAAGATACAGAGAGGTATGAGGTATTTAGAAGTATTTGTGAAATTTGACACACGTGGAAAGAGAAGGTAAATATTTAAAACACAATGAAATAATTTTTGGAAAGAAGTGATACTATGACAAGATCTCTTTTAAAGCAACCACAAACCTAATGATGCGAAAGTGGTTATACAAGGCTTTCTTTTATCAGTTGCCTTTGAAAAGGCTGGAAGAAGCTAGCCAGAACTTTTGCCATTTTGGCCTTTCTGCTACATAAGGACACAGGGTTCAAAATGCCATGTTGGAAGAGGAGACTGGGCTCTCATCAGACACCAGAACTACTGATGTCTTGGTCTTGGAGTTGCTAGTATTCAGATTTGTGAGACACAAATATCTATAGCTTATACACTTTCCAGTTTGTGGTGTTTTGTTATGCCAGCTCACATAGAAGAAAGCAAGGATCTTACATTTTCTTGTTTTCGTTCGACTCTTACCATCAATAATATTTGTGATATTTTTTGTCACCGATATACAGTTCCTTCATATTCATACTCGTGATTTATGTAATAAAATATTTAGGCTATTTTTGCATGGTATTAGTCCTTTTAGTCTTTCCTATTTTTCTCCAGTGTAGAAAGCTTGATATGTCCATTGTTCTGTGAATTATGTTTCCCTTGACAAGGGTTTTTATGACAATGGTTGGTGTTTAGGATTTCTGACAAGTAAGTTAGAATAATTGAAAAGTAATGTGAACTGTGTTTCATTAAATTCCTCTCTTTCAAAAGTAAAAGGAAGTCAGTCATTGTTCGTATTCTTATTGTTGGATTTTTTTCAGCCTGAAAGAAGTCCTGATTATGGAATTTCCATAGTCGTAATAAAAAGCTTCGTGATTTAAATATTAAGACATTTGTTGATATTAAAAATCATAGACTAGTATTAGAATAATAATATAAATGGAATGGTTACTATTCCTATTTCCTCTGGCTTTTTTTTTACCAACATAAATTATATCCAAAGAAATAGAAACACTGGGAACCAATGTATCTATCAAAGAATTAGTGATGAGATAATTTACAAAATTAACAGCCATTTGGTAAATTAATTAGCAAGTTATTTAGTTGGATAAAAAATATCAATCTTTCTGCCTTACGTATAGAAAATGATATCTAAGGTCACTCAATGTAAAACTGAGTAAAGAATAGCATTAAAAAATCTGAGGTGCATTACTGTAATTATAACAGACCACATGGGTCAGTAATGGAGCTGAGAGAAATTGGATGGGCATAATTTCCAAAGCAGTTGGCAAAAAGGAAGCAGAGAGAAAATTGAATTAATTTATATTAAGGATAATTTTTCTAAACTCAGCCACAAGATCAGTTCTCTTAAGAAGGGTGGTTATTGCTCCAAATTGCTCATTCCATGGCTGTGGCTGCCTCTTCCCACTTTGTTAGCCATGTAGCATCCTCAAACTCTCTGACTCATCTGCTTCCCTTTTCTATTCAGAAGGGTCCTTGTGAACATACTATACCCACCATGTCAATCCTCACAAACCTGTATCAGCCAGTCTTTGATTCTCCTTGCCCATGTAGCCTAATATATTTAGTTTTCAGATATCAGGACAAAACTTTTGGAGGAGCTGTTATTCTGTGTATTACATTATTCAAATGATATTTGCTTCTTTTTTCAAAAAAGAGTGTTCGTCTCGCACAGAACAGCTAACTTTTGTGTTTGTGTTTGACTAGGAACTATGTAAAAGGACTCAAATGGCATATAATTATTTTTAGAATAAATGGCTAAATGTATAAAGGAATCTCATCCAACTCATTTCCAGGCAAATTGTTTCCATCTGCTTTATGTCTATATGAATCATAAGGACCTCTGGAAGGATTCAGAAATCTGGTGCAAATGAAAATATGCCATTGGAAGCAAGGATTAGCTTTGAAAACAAACTACCATGGTGTTTGGTTAATAGTCCATTGACAAAGGCTAAACTTATTTAAAACTCAGCACATTTTAATTTTCTGGAATGAACTTTAAAAGCAATTAGTCTGTTGGGAAAACTTTTAAAACAAAATAGAATATATTGTTTTGAATAATAGTGTGAAAACAAATTGATTTTTTAAAATTAGCATCAATTTTCAAAATAAAAAAAATCAATAAGGAACCCATTTAAGTAAGAACAAAGTTGATAAACTTCATAATTTGCCAACTCTTTTGTACAATCAATAAAAAAAGAATTTGTCAAAGTATCTCAGAACATTTGTTTATAAATTATAAACTAATAACTACTAAATTCAGACCATCTTTTGAGCCGATAGAACTTGTTTTTCTTCTGTGGAAAATGGAAAGAGTGCTAATTAGAAATATAAAACATGATGGCATAATGAAGCTCCTGAGTTATTCCAAATTTGTCCTGAACTTTCATAGCTTCAGGCTGTGGTAACAATTTTATTCTCTATCTTGTGTCCAAGAATCAGCTACCATCTGCCTCAGAATAAGTATTTACTTAAACTGGCACTTTTACTCCTAATCTAATTGCTTATTTATTGAACTAATGGATTCTGTCCTCATTATATTTCTGAGTTCAGAAAAAAGGAATATACTGTATCATAAAAATATTAAGACTATCTGTTGGGTCTTTTCAGACCATTACCTTCCTATATTCATATAGACAAAATTAAATACTGTATATTAAGAGATAAAATTCCAGTGCAAACCTATTGTACTCTAATTAACACAGCAAAAATCAACCTATACTTTCTCCTAGCCAAGTTTGAGTTCTACAAAAACACTCTCTAGGATAATTCTTGATCATTCTCTGCATTTTCCCCGTCCAACTATGGGAAAATCAAACTCTTTCCTTGGAATTCTCCCTAAGTGTCAAAGGTGAGATATTGGTTATAATTCCCCATTGGCAATGCAGAATCATTTTGTTTCTAAATTGCTTTTGTTGTGTAGTGTCCTGTAAGATGGATCCAGAGAAAATCTCTGTATTGAGTTACATCTTTTCTTTCTGAATATCAAGAAGTATTGTATACATATATACACACACATATATATAGCTATATGCATATACAAATGCATATATCATATAGATATCTATGTCTGTAATGCTATAAATATGAATTACATACTCATCTATGATGTGTGTATAGATACACACACACACACATACACACACACACACACGCACACACACATATATATATCAGAACATTGTCGATACTGGCAAGATACATGATGTATAACATAATATATATTCTCTGAAACCTGTGTTTAGGATTAAGTCCTCATTCCCCAAGCTTGATTGCTTTCTTTCCCACATAACTTCAACCGTAAACTTTTCAGCATATATCACATTTTTCTATGCTGGTGTTTCCTGTACCTTCTTAATCCTAACTAGCAAGGCTGCCTGGAAAATTCTATTCTCATTTTGTCTTCCTCTCTGGATGAGATTCAGAGGGTTCACGTCTTCCGGCGGTAGAAGAGGTGAGAGAAGTCATTCTTGGGCATAATGAAGGTACAAATCACTTAGCCAAGGAACTCGCAGCCAGCATTTCTGTTTCACTGGCTAAATATTTCCTTGGGCTGAGAAGTGGGAGGGTGGGGCTTCACTGAAGGAGAGTTTTGTCTCTATGGCCTACCTGTCCCTGTGAGATCTAAAGCTTTAGACACTTCCAATTGATGAGGTGTAGGCTGAATGTTCTGAAGATCCGGTATTCTCACATCACAGACAATAACTCAATATATCAGTGCACTGGTAAAGCTGAATTCTATAATCGGGTTTGTTATTTGTTTTGTTTTGCAATTTGCTGGTATTGGGATTTGCTCTCCCATTAAATGTAATGTTAGTATGACAGTAATGTAGATGATAAGAGAGTACTTGAAAAGAACCAGATCCCTTGACTTATTTTTAATATAATTTTATTGTTATCATTAAGGTGTTATACAGAGGGATTACCACTCACAATTCAGGTAATGTATACATTTCTCTTTTGTCACTCCTTCCTTCTCTTACCCAGTTTCTCCTTCCAGTCCTTGTCCACAAGTTGAATGGTTCATTTTCCACATAGTGCCTACTGCATATGCATACCATGATTATATTTGCTCATCCTTCCTCTCTTCTACACCCTCCTTTTGTCACCCCTAAGAAGCAGAAAAAGTAAAAGAACTACCCCTATACACGAACCACAACAGCAGCACCACCACCAACAATATAAATAACCTACATAACTTTCTGGAATTAGTTTTAATAAATAGTATTGTACATGCTCAGGAGAATTATATATTTGGGTTCCTCCCTACTAGTATACTCCTTTGGCTAGACTGTGTGTGACTACCTGGATTCTGTGACTTCCTTTTTAAGCCCAGTTGATTATATTCTGTAAATGCAAGTGATATCCTTCTTTCATTATTTCATTCACTATTTTCACTTATTAGCCTAAATTACTTAAACATCAAATATGAAAATAGCAAAAATATCTTCAATTTTGAAATAATAAAATGCAGGGAACACAGTAGATAATCATTGATCTGTGTATAAACTCATAAAATGATATCCAGTCAAGACAATCACTTCTTTTATATTTCTACAGAGCTTTCTAAGAGACCTTTTTGTAACCTCTGCCTTCTCTCCCCACCTCCATCCCTTGACAAGTAATCATCTGTTTTTGGTCATTGATACCAGTTTGCCTTCTTCAAATTTTACATAAATAGAATTGTACACCGAATTTGGGGAGTCTATGAAGGTTTTGTATTTCCTCGGAACATTATTGCTTGGAGGTTCATCCATGATGTGTATAAAAATAATTTATTCCTTTTACTATATAACTATATATTTTAACTTGTTTATCCATCTAGTTGTTGATGGCCATTTTGGTGGATTGTTTCAAATTGGAGAGTTTCTATTCTCAAAGAAGCTTCTATTAACATTTAAGTGTGTGTATGATAAAAGGCTTTCATTTCTCTTGGATAAATGTCTAAAGTCAAGTGGCAGCACCATTAATATTATATGTAGGTATATTAGTGTGGCTATATGTTTGACATTTTAAAAAACTGCCAATTTTTCAGAGGCTCTGTAGTGTTTTGACATTCCCACCAGTGACATGAGTCTTCAGTTCCCCCACAAGCTCACCAGCATTTAAGATGGTCTGTCTTTTTAGACATTCTTGTAGCTGTGTAGTTATAACTCATTGTGGCTTAATTTTTCATTTTATTTAACTTATATTTGTCTTTTCCCAATGGCAAATAATGTGGATATCCTGTTATGTGTATTTTACCTCACTGTCTCCTCTTTGGTACAGTGTCTACAAAAACGATGTCAAAATTCCTGTACAGGATTGAGAATCGGAGGAGACCCCAATTCAACTAATCAATCCCGAGGAAGGATAACATTCTGATAAGAAACAAGTCAATCTCTTGATGCTCTACTTTCTAGCCATTTATGTGGGTTTCCAAATAAATGTCTTTGACTTGATTGAATCATTATGGAAGAATGCAGAATAAGCTTCAATTTTCCCCCCTCTCCTTCATCAGGCTAGTAATTCCTTCTAGAGATCAGGACAGAGATTAACATAATTCAATAAGAGTATGTGATTGGTATCCTTCAATATTTATTGAGAGCTTTTTGTACTAGATACATCTTGCCCCCTGCACTGCTCATAGATAAGATACTCACAGAACATGCAGTGTTTCAGGGAAAACTGGCCAAAATGTGCTACATTTCAAATTCCAAAGTAGCATCTTGCTTTTAAGGAAGTAAAGAAATGATAGAATATGTAAATAAATATTGGAGCAACCAAATTACTTAAATCACAGTCATGATGATGAAAAGTGAGAAGTTAGTCATTCTGACTTGACATAGTAAAACATTGAAAATTGATCCATCTGGTGTCACAACAGCCCAAGTCACAGCAAAAGACCAGGCCAACACTGTATAAATTACATGATAATACAACCATGTATGAGCCATGTTTATGTACCATACACTTTTTTTTTTTGCCGGTCGTGGGGCCTGAACTCTGGGCCTGGGCGCTGTCCCTCAGTTCTTCAGCTCAAGGTTAGCACTCTACCACCTGAGCCACAGCACCACTTCTGGCTTTTTCTGCTTATGGTGCTGAGGAATTGAACCCAGGACCTCATGCATGCGATGCAAGCACTCTACCACTGAGCCACCTTCTCAGCCCCTAAACCATACACTTTTATGTATACCAGCCTTTGATACAGTCCAGCCAGTCTGGGCTAATCTGTCCATTTTACAGATGAAAGGATGAGGTAAGGAAATATCAGTGGTAAAGTAATTTCTCAAGGATTCATCTATCAATAAGTTCCAGAATCAAGATTAAATGTAGACACTGACTCAAACCCCATGTCAGTTGACACCTAGCTTTCATTGGGACCTGGAAAGGTCCATCTCACATGTTACCTTCACCTAAAAGGAAAAATTGTATTTAGTGTACTCAGGAACACTGTTAGAACAACTCCACTGCTGCCCCACAACAATAAATGGTCTGTTCAACAGTGAACAACCTGACAAGCCTATTTGCAGACATTTATATTCACAACTCCTCTAGAAATGGAATGGTAGCTACCAAAAGGAAGCCCGCTTTAAAAACTCATTTCCAGATTTGGAGCCCATAAATATACCCGGCAGGTAGATCAGTCTGGAAGATGGTGAAGAATTCATTCTGTCAGAGAATTCAGCCCAGTGGTGACGTACAGTTTCCATGGGAGCTTTTTGGAATTCTCCGCTGACCTAGCTGAATATGTACTGAATGTTTTCTGTGCTCCAGGCTCGGCTGAGGATGCTCAGAAAACCGTGGAAAGGGAAGTACTGGTAAAGTAGTTCAAGGCCACTCGGTACTGAAGGCTACGAAGAAAAGTCTTGCCTAGAGAGCAGGAAAAAATGCATTAATTGCACTTTTAGATGAAGCAGCTGTGACTTGTTGTTATGACTCTGAAAGAGTGTCCCAGAATGTCCCTTCTTTGTAAAGATAAAGATGAGTCAAAATGGGATTTGAAAGGTCCTTCCTGCAAATAATTACAATTTAATGGAGGCCAATTCAACTCAGACAACTAAAATGAAAAATGTACTCAAGCCCAGTTTGTATTCCATGTCTCAGCTGAGGTG
This sequence comes from Dipodomys spectabilis, assembly GCF_019054845.1. NCBI lineage: Eukaryota > Metazoa > Chordata > Mammalia > Rodentia > Heteromyidae > Dipodomys > Dipodomys spectabilis. The sequence goes on from NW_024870773.1 coordinate 12,044,577, forward strand.
TTCATTTGTTCCCCAGACATAGATTGAGTGGCTCCATGGATCTAGAGCTAAATTATGAGTTGGAAATTTAGATTGGGCCTAGATAGAGCAAGAAATTTCTAAACGAGTCTTGGGTCCTCCCACCCTTGCTCACTGCCCTGAGGAGAAGCGTGATGTTGAGTGCATCTCTCCTAGCTCACTCCTGCCACTAGCCTCGCTAGAATTCTCTGCTCATTCAGTTCCTAGAACACACCACTGGCTCTTAGGCTGTAGCTCCTTCTTCCTCTCTGTCCACAGCAGTCTTTCCTTCCCTTCTTGAGTTGGTTCATTCCTATTTAGCTGGAATTCTTGAAGCTTCCTGTCCTTGACAGGCCTTTCCTTGTTCTCCCTGCTAAATTCACTTACAGCCCAGGTTCAAAACACCATTGGCCTTTTCATACTTGCCAGTTCCCACCTCTGTATTTTGGCTCCCACCCACCATCATGTTTTCTACTCCTCCTCGACCACCCACCCTCAGGGTGAGCCTCATGAGAACTTTATCAGTATACCTACAGTATCTGACTCATAACAAGTGTTATGGTTTCAACATGAAATGTCGTTCACACCACCTAGCTGGAGAATGTACATCAATGGAGATATGCTTTCTGAAGGTTATTCCTCATTAACCCTCTCTCCATTTCTCTCCCAGCTTCTGGCCCACCATGAGGTGAGCAGCCGCTGTCACGTATTCAGGCTACCATGATGCTCTGCCCAGAATCAAGGGAGCTAAGCACTGGGGCTTGTGGGCTGAAACCTCTTGACACTGTGAGCCAAAAGGAAATAATCCCTCTTTTTAAGTTGTTTTCCTCAAGAATTTGCTACAACAACAGAAAAAGTAACACACACACTTCCTCTCCTTCCAACATTCTCTACCCACTATTACCCATTCCCTATTTATCCAGTGCAGAATAGTATGGCCTTAATGTAGGTGTTCTCCATTTGCATGTTATAAAAGCCCATGAGCTGGGCACTGGTGGCTCATGTCTGTAATCCTAGCTACGCAAGTGGTTGAGATCTGAGAATCATGGTTTGAAGTAAGGAAAGTCTGTGAAATTCTTACCTCTAATTAACTTCCAAAAAGTCAGAAGTGGAGCTGTAGCTTAAGTGGTAGAGTTCTAACCTTGAGCAAAAGCTCTCAGGGACAGTGCCCAGGCCCAGAACATACACACACACACACACACACACACACACACACACACACACACACACACACACACACACACACACAAATACACCTGTAAATCTGAATTGTATGTGGTAGCACTGTATTCAAGATTTTTTTTTAATGGCAATACTTCCCAAGGCTATCTACAAATTCAACGCAATACCTATCCAAATTCCAACCTCATTCTTCAAGGAAATAGAAGAGGCAATCCAAAAATTCATATGGAACAATAAAAGACCCCGAATAGCAAAAACGCTCCTGAATGGAAAGAACACTGCTGGAGGAATATCAATACCAAACTTCAAACTCTACTATAAAGCCATAGTAATCAAAACAGCTTGGTATTGGCATAAGAACAGACCTCAGGACCAATGGAATAGAATTGAAAACCCAGAAATGAACCTACAGACCTATAGCCATCTAATCTTCGATAAAGGAGCTAAAACAATAGAATGGAAGAAAGACAACCTCTTCAGTAAATGGTGCTGGCAAAATTGGTTAACTACATGTAGAAAACTTAAGCTAGATCCTTATATATCACCCTGCACCAGAATCAACTCCAAATGGATCAAAGACCTTGAACTCAAAGCAGACACTCTGAAAACATTACAGGATGGAATAGGAGAAACCCTAGGTCTCCTTGGCTCAGGCCGAAATTTTCTGAATAGAGACCCAGAAACACAACAAATCAAAGAAAGGTTGGACAAATGGGATTGCATAAAGTTGCAGAGCTTCTGCAGGGCAAATGACATAGCTAGCAAGATCAATAGAAAGCCCACGGATTGGGAGAAGATCTTTACTAGCCATACAACATACAAGGGTCTCATATCTAAAATATACTTGGAACTCAAAAAATTAAACCCCCCAACAACAAATCCTCAAAGAAACAACTGCCCAATAAATAAGTGGGCGAAAGACTTAAAGAGAAACTTCTCTGAAGAAGAAAGAAGGATGGCCAATAGACACATGAAGAAATGTTCAACATCCCTAGCCATAAAAGAAATGCAAATCAAAACAACATTGAGATATCACCTCACTCCAGTTAGAACGGCAAAAATCAAGAACTCTAACAACAACAGATGCTGGAGGGGATGTGGACAGAAAGGAACCTTACTTCATTGTTGGTGGGAATGTAAACTTGTTCAACCACTTTGGAAAGCAGTATGGAGGTTCCTCAAAAGACTTCACATAGAGCTCCCCTATGACCCAGCAATCCCACTTTTGGGCATTTACCCTAATGTTTACAAACAAGACCACACTAAAGCTACCAGCACAACTATGTTTATTGCAGCATTATTTACCATAGCTAAGATATGGAACCAACCCAGATGCCCCTCAGTAGATGAATGGATCAAGAAAATGTGGTATATATACACAATGGAATTCTATGCCTCCATCAGAAAGAATGACATTGCCCCATTTGTTAGGAAATGGAAAAACTTGGAAAAAATTATATTAAGTGAAGTAAGCCAGGCCCAAAGAAACGTAGGCCCCATGGTTTCCCTTATTTGTAATATCTAGTATATGTATGAGTCAAGTGGAAAAGGTCAGATAATGTGATGTCAGGAAAATGAACCCTTAGATGTGTATTTTAATGTTTTTTTCTTTCATGCATGTGTTTCTAACACATTTATAAGATTATCTCTTTGTTGCTTTGTATGTCCCTCCCCCACAGTATAACCCCTGCTTTCACTATATTTGATGTCAGTATAACTTGTGGAGGAGATGGGGAAAAACCAGTTGTTTAAGGATACAGGTGGACCTGTTGCAACAATGAGAAGTACAAGTTGTCATGTCCAAAACGAGCTTTACAACGTTAGTGCCGGGGGGGGGGGGGGCAAGGGGGGGAAGGAGGGGAAAGAGAAGGATTGGGATTAGGGGGGGAGGGGGGAGGCTGGGAAGGGATGTGAAGGGTAAACAAAGGAGGAGGCTGCAATGCTTCGTAAGAAATGTACGCATTATCCTGCCCATGTAACTGTAACTCCTCTGTACAGTATGTTCACAAATAAAATTAAATTAAATTTAAAAAAAAAAAAGATTTTTTTTTTGAAGACAGTTTCTCTCTATGTAATCTAGACTGGTCTTGAACTGGTCATCTGCCTGCCTCAGCTTCCTGAGAGCTGGTGTTACAAATGTGAACCACCATAACCAGCAATGTTCAATACCTTGCAGTCTAACCATTATTAATTATGTTTTTAAGCACCTACTATGTGCTAGGCACTACACAGTTCCTAGATTCATCAGTGGATAAACTATTTCTATCTTTTGGCAGGTGGAGAGATATAACAAAGAAATACTTGATTTGCTTGCAGTACTAGGAATTGAACCTAGAGCCTCAAGCATACAGCTCAAGCTCTACCATTTAATGACATCTGTAGCATTTTTGTTGTTATTTTAGTTTTGAGTAAGGGTTCCGGCTACCTTTTTGGTCCAGGTTGTCTTTGTAATTGTTTTCATCTCCCAAGCAGCTGAAATTACACGTTTTCTACTATTTCGGGTATGAATGAGTACTTGCAATTGTATGGTGGAAAGAAATACTGTGCTTCAAAAGGAAAAGTTGAGATCCAGATGAAGAGAAATGTTATGGGGTTGATAGAGGTTTGCAATATTAAACAGTATGGCCAGTGTAGATCTTCTGAACAAACTTTGAAAACCTTAATGGAGTTTGCTGATTTCTGAATGCCTTCCAGGCAAAGATCAGCGTGTGCAAATTCTTTAAGCCAGGATCATGTGTAGTGTGTTTGAGAAAGACCAGGAAGGACAGTATATTCAGAGTGATGCTAGTGAGTAAGGTAGGAGTAGGGAATGAAGCTAAAGATGCAATAAGAAGTCAGGTCAAAGATCCAGCTATTGGAACAACTAAAGACTTTTACTTTGACTAGCATGGCCCCCATTGCAGAACACAAAAGAGAGAAATAATATAGTCTGAGCTAGTCCTAAATAGATCCCTCTAGTGGCTCTGCTGAGCAGCCCTACAGATCATAGGGGAATAGATTGACTAAGGTAAATAGAGGTCACTCAGGAGGCATTGCAGTAATATAGGTGGTTTGGATTACGGTGATGGTATGAGAGAGATCCTATGAGCTATTGATTGCCATCTTTAACAGCTTGCTTTGGTAGCCTAAAAGATAGAATGTAAAGACAGAATATTCTAGGAGAGGGGGACAGTGAATAGACAACTATAGTATGGAAGAGTTGCTGGGCAGCGCTTGTAATCCAGCTGAAGTTCAAAGGCATGAGTTAGTGTGGTAATGGGTGGGACTATAGCCAAGTTCAAGTGCATGGGAGTTACACGGGGTGGGTGAGGAAGTGACAGAAGGAGGGATCATGACTTCCCATGAAACAGCCGGTATAAGATAAAAAGAGATGGTAGCAGAAAGGTGAGAGAGAATGGAAGGTGGGAGGACAAATATATGGAAAACTCACAGGACCAAAGACCGGAGAGATTGAGGCTCCAGGAAGACTAAGATGGAAGCAGCAAGTATGATTTGGGACAGAGAACATGATAGAGATGGATGGAATGATAAGCCTCTGGTGTATGCCCATGAAAATGAGGAACAGAAGAAGGTAAAGAGAAGACTTTGCTAGAGAGGAGCTCAAGAAACTAAGCAGTATCTGGTCCCAGTACAGCCTAGCTCATAGCATGTGTTAGATAATACCTGTTGAATGATTGAATGAACAAATAAACCAGCTGACTGAATGGATGGACCACTCTCTCAAACAAGTTTTTTATATAACAGGTACGCACATATACATATATATGTTATATATAGTGTTCTATATAAATATATTTTTATTACGTGTATTCCCTTTTTAGGTGTGTGTGCATGCTCATGCACATCATCAGGTATTCTGTTTATGTGATTTCTACAAAAACCCTGTCCACCATTCCTGGTCCCAGTGTTGCAGTGGTCATGAAGAAGAGTTCATTCCATGATATACCCTCATTTTTCAGATGATTAAAGAGACATGTTGGAGAGGTCAGTCAGTTTGTTGGTGATCAGTCTGCTGTGAGGCTACCTTTGCCTGGCCTCTTTGGTGTTTATTTTGTAAGGTTAAGAGGATCATGTTGCCTCATAAAAAAGAAACTGATAAGGCCCAGTACCAGAAGGAGAATCATCTGTAAGAGCACTGAAATTTCTAAAAATGAAGCTATTTTTGTGATGTTAGCTCCAGACGCTGACATCATTAAGAAATGAAGGGGAAAGTCCTGGGAGGTGAGGAGTAGAGTCTTGACTGAATTTATTTGTAGATCTGAGAGCCACCACAAGCTTGTGGAGTTAGTTCAACTCCTTCCCACTCTTCCCTACTGGTACTTTTACTACTGACAAACAGACATGTTTGGAAAGTTTCCACTTTTCACCACTGTACACAGAGTGCTTCATAGGAATCAACTCACTCCTCATAAGGACACTCTCTACTAGGTATTTTGATTATCATTATCATTTCAATCTTACCTTTAAGAATACCAAATATAGAAGGGGTTAGGTAACTTCTCAACATGGTAGGACCAGCAAATAGGATGTCCCAGCTACTACCCATTTGTGCCTTTCCCCGTGAGGGTTAAGACCTTGGACTAACAGAACCATTGCAGCATTGTAGTATGGCTTTCTTCCTATTTTTCCATTTTGTTTTCTCTGAATAGCTATTTTAGTTGTGGAATGCATTCATGTAAAGCTGGTTGTCCAATCAGCAACTAGTTCTAGTATCCGTTCACACCAATTGAAAACCAGTTTTGTTCCACCGTGTGTCATCTTATGTAAAGGGAGTTAGGCTTCTCTGCAGTCCTAGGAAATGAATCGATAATAGTGTAGCAGTCATGGGGAACCATTGTTCTCTCAGTGGTTGTGTTATGAAAAGTCTGGCAAAAAATTCTGGTCAATGAGGCATGAGAGAAGTATCTTCTTCTGATTCCTAATAATGAATCAGAGAATGGGACTTAACTTTATTCATACTATGGCCCTGAGTGAAGATCTGATAGTTGGTTCTGTGACCACCACATTTGGAACAGGAAGTAAGAAGCTTGAAGAAAAAAGCCAATGAGATGAAAATGGAAGAAGAGAAAAAACAGAATTCTTAGTGGCCTGGGAGTGCACTTGAACCACTGAGTTCATCAACCCCTGCCAAGTCCCTGCTGCTAACTGTGTGTGTGTGTGTAATTATATATGCATATTTATTTTATATACTTATATATTTTTTATACATTTGTATATTTATACATATATTTTATAAACAGATAATGTACAAGTTTATAACTTTGTATAGTTATAAATTTTATAAATTTTATATAACTCTATATGGCTATAAACTACATAAAGCTATGAACTTTATAAGCTCATTAGTTATAAATTCTATATAAGGGCTCAGCCAGTTGGATTTTGTCTTCCATAACCTTCCGCTGACTAGATCCTCAGAGATGCTATTGATTATGGAATTTATGGCCAGTTTTCCCAGCATTATAAGCTGCCTAACAGCAGCGACTTCTCAAGCCACTAGTAAAAGCTTCTGTACATTCTTCCACAAATTTTTCAGACTGGAAAGATCTGGAATGACAGGCAATCCTAGCAAGTGCGAGCTCTTTATCCAGTGTGACTATTTATTTTAAAGAAGTACACACTCTTGAGTGTGTGATCTGGCTACTATCATCTCTCCAAAATGAGCTCACAAATTAGAACTCCTTTTGTGACTGCTGATAGCATATTTTTCTAGTAGACTTGTTCTTGTGAGGCTCATTTCAACTTTAATTTTCAAATTATTCTGGAGGGAACAGGACATGTGTCTTGGACTATTTTGATTCATGTCTATCTAAGACAATTTTAAACAAGGTCTGTTTAGTAATCCAGACATAGCCATGACTAGAAGAGGGATGACAATTCTTTTGACTTTGGTAGACATTTATTGAGATCTTGTAATCTGCCAGATATTCCAGGAAGGTAGCAAACCTTGAGGATCAAGATAAGAGGTTGGGTTTCAGAGAGAAATGAATTGTGGCCTTAGAAGGCATAGTGGGTCTTCTTAGATAGAAAACTGAAATGAAGATTGTGTTTCCCCACTGGATTCTAGAGGTCAAAAGCAAAGCCCTGTGGAAATAGGGGGATGAGGGATGGGACTCCTTTTCCTTTTACCTTGCGTTTCTACGTGCAGGATTTTTTTCCCCTACTGAATAGCTCCTTGCTTCCCACCCTGTCCCTTTCCTGGTCAATGATCACCTGACCTTGGAAGCTGAGCCAGTCCAAGGCTGATCACCCCTCCCCATCTTGCTGTTTAGCGGAGGGCCGATTATTTCACCATAGCTGTGTCTAACCAGCAGGACTGTCTCCGATGAATCTGTCTGATGTAGCCTAGCTTTTATTGGTTATAAAACCGATATTTCAATCTCCCAAACTCTGATATCTAGGTCATTCAAAATTAAAATTCTAGAAGAAAAGGCCTCTTGGTACCAGAGGCTCTATGCGGCACTATAGTATAAGCCATATTGCCTGTTGTATACAGAAGGAGGTTTCAAGGAAGGAAAAGTGTGGGAAACCTATGTTCTTTCTATGTCATTTCTTTCCCCTCACATATGCACAGAATTCCTTACTACTGTCTCTTTTTTCAACCAAAATTTCTGGTACAAATTGATTTCTAGAGTCCCTGTCCCATTGCTCATCAGACAGGATCAGAAGTTTACAATAGTGGGGCATTTAACACTATTTATTACAATCCTGCTAACTGTGGTTAAGATGCTGTCACTACTGTGTGGGGAATGTAGTGACATGGTTTTGTCTTTATTTTTATTTTTGTCAGAGGTGGGGCTTGAACACTTGGCCTGGGTGCTGTCTTCAGCTCAAGGCGAGCACTCTACCACAGGTGAGCACAGCACCACTTCTGGTTTACTGGTGGTTAATTGGAGATAAGAGTCTCATGGACTTTTCTGCCTGGACTGGCTTTGAACCAAGATCCTCAAAGCTCAACCTCCTGGGTAGCTAGGATTACAGGCGTGAGCCACCAGCGCCCGGCTTGTAGTGACCGGTTGGAGCCAGGCTGCATCCACAAGTGTCCACACTGAATCATGTCATCTGGTTCTGCTTCTTTTCCTAAAGCCACAGGGGAAGATTGGCATTGTTCTACAAGTAATGAAGTGATGGACCAGGTGCCAGCAGCCATGATAGCTGGGATAGTAACAAGTGAGTAAAGAAGAAAGAAAATTTATGATCGGCGATTAGAAGACACATCCAAAACCTGCCTGTTATATCCAGAGAAACACGAGGTAGAAATTTTGGTAAGTGAACTTGTATGCTTTGCAATTTAAGAGCTACAGTAGATGTGATTGAGATCATTATTAATGTGACCTCCATTGGATTCATGGGTTGACAAGGAGAAGGGGGAGGTGGATTACAGTAAAACTTGTCATGTTGATATGTTGGTGTCATCATTCTGGGTACGAATTTAATTTTTGAACACTATTATGAGTTCTGTGTTTAGAGTTGAACATAACTTTTACTTATTTACAGTTGGTGAAATTTACCATAAATTGTATCATATCAGAGAATGTGCCTCTTGCCTCTAGTCCAATTTGTCAAAAGAACTGTTTGAATTCTGAGCCTGGAGAATGGTTCTTACATCCAATTAATCAACATATCCTGTTGGCTCTATATTAAAAGATATATCCTGAATCTTACCAGCTCCATTGTTTTGTCTTTGGTTAAGCCATTGTCATCTCTCTCTCTTTTTTTTTGGTCGGTTGTGGGGCTTGAACTCTGGGCCTGGGCGCTGTCCCTCAGCTCTTCAGCTCAAGGCTAGCGCTCTACCATTTGAACCACAGCGCCACTTCCGGCTTTTTCTGCTTATGTGGTGCTGAGGATTCGAACCCAGGGCCTCATACATGCAAGGCAATCACTCTACCACTGAGCCACCTTCCCAGCCTCCAATGTCATCTCTTATATCTTTCAATTACCTCTTACATAGCCTGCTTCTTTCCTTGTACCAAATTTTGTGCCTTCCATGAAGGTGTATTTTCATATAGTTTTTGAATTCATCTATAACGTAAGCACATTGAGTCACTCCTCTTCTAAAGTTCTGTAGTAGCTTCTCTTACACCTTAGGAAAATGTTTCACCCAAGGTGGTGCCATCACTTCCCTGAGGAAATCCACCATCTTTAGCTCTCAATCCCAGTAACAGCTCTGAAGGACCAGTCCAATTTCAGACGTCACCCTGGCTGCTTGAATATCTGATTTTCCCTTCACCATTTTTCTTCTGCCCACTCCCACTTCCTTGGTGCTCTCCCAGCTATGAATCATTCAGTTCCCAAGCCAGTCAATAAGCTGATTGACCAAGATGTGCATGTTTAACGAAATAATCTGCACAGTTGAGAGTTTTTTCAAAATACATGTTATATTGCAAAAAAATAATGGGTTGCATTATGACATGTCATACATGTATATACTGTACTTCAATCCTATTCACGCACACAGACACAGACACAGGCATAGACACACACACACAGAAACACACACACACACACACACACAGGCCTCTCTTGTTCCTCCTTCTGCTCCCATTAGTCTTAAGTTTTAATGACAATTTCTTGGTTCAGACTATTTTCTCTCCATACCTGCAGAGCACTTTTCACAGATGAAGGAGTTGGTGACACAGATGCCATTCATATTTTTAAAGCATGAGATGGAGTTAGAAGCCTTCATTTTGGTCCCTGGGATTGGCATGAGGCAAATGTAAACAAGTGGTCTCTATTTTGAAATGTGTCCTTGGTCTCCCCAGAAGGATCTTCCCCACAGTCCTTGCTGGTTCTTAGAATTCATTCATCAGAGATCATTTCACCCTTTACAGAAACAGAGAAATAAATGGGCAGAAAAACTAACATCCAAGTTCAAAACTATTTTTGAAACCAACACATTGAATCCTTTTTAATAAATTGGTTTTGATGGCTGTCAGGCACTGGAATGGAAAGGTAATTAAAAATCTAAGGCCACGAAGGGGAAGGAAGCATGGGAGTTTTACTTCATAGCATTTCTTAGAACCAGCATTGCTTCTATTCTTCCAAAGCCTTGCCCCCAGCTAGTCAGGAAATGATAACATGGAAAATAAGACTGTCATTTATATAATCATGTTTTTACTGAACACAAATATCACTAACTATATACTATTAATGGGAAACTAAAATATTACATTTTGAACTATAAAACCAAGAGAAATATGTGTGCTTGCATAAGGGGGCATACTACAAGCTTTCTTTATTTGCTCCAAAGAATCTCAATTCTACTCCTCCTATAACATTACCAACTCAGGAGCAAAGTACTTACTCTCTCCTTTTCTCAACTACATAATTTGTTTTTGCAAGGGAAAAAATATAATTATAAGCTCTTTAAAAATAAACAGTAGGCTGGGAAGTTGGCTCAGGGGTAGAGTGCTTGCCTTGCACGCATGAGGCCCTGGGTACGATTCCTCGGCAACACATAAGCAGAAAAAAGCCAGAAGTGGTGCTGTGGCTCAAGTGGTAGAGCGCTAACCTTGAGCTGAAGAGCTGAGGGACAGCGCCCAGGCCCAGAGTTCAGCCCCCATGACTGACAAAATAAATAAATAATAAGAATAAACAGCACACCTGGGCATCAGTGAATCCTGCTTATAATCCTAGCTACTCAGGAGGCTGTGATCTGATGATCATGATTTAAAGCCAGCCCAGGCAGGAAAGTCTGTGAGACTCTTATCTCAAATTAGCCATCAGAAAACCACAAGTGGTATGGTGGCTCAAAGTGTTAGAGATCTAGCCTTGAGTGAAAAAGCTCAGGGATATTGCCTATGCCGAGTTGAGTCCCATGACTAGCATAAATAAATAAATAAATAAATACAGCACAGATTTAGAAATGAATGGCAAACATTCAAAATTTAAAAACCAAATTTTGTTGAAAAGACTTCTACCTCTGTTTATTGGAATTCCATTTCGTTTTTAGAAGTAAACTGTAACTGATAAAATAAAAAAGGGTTTTTATATCAGGAAGCAATTAAAATCTGATATTTTCTTCTTCAGTTAATTCTCTGTCCCATAGTATTATTTAATAGTTGGTTATAGAGGCTTTGCATTTGGAATAAGCAGGATTTGGTTTCCTTTAGAGCATAACTAACACACTTCACCACCCCAGTAACCTTCCCATGACATTCTCTCACACAAAATATTGTAGATGCAGAAGCTCCAAGACAGAAGCCAATCTCTCACTCATTCAGAATTGTAAATGGGAAGATTAACATGCTCCTTATTCATGAAACTGAAGACAAAGCAAAACCAGAAGGTCCCCCTTCTTCCTTCTAGTTCTTGCCTCTATAAATACAATTTGAATCATTTGTTTTCCACATGGTTTACATAGCTATCCACTAAAAATATAAGTAGTGCATTTTTTATTAATAAGTTTTTTATTGTGAAAATACTGTACAGAGGGGTTACAATTACATGGGCAAGGTAATGAGTACATTTCTTATCAAGCATTGTTGCCTCCTCCTTTGTTTCCCCTTTCTATCCCTGCCCTCCTACTGCTCTTTTCCCCTCCATCCCCCCTCCTCCCCCTGCCAAAGTTGTAAAGTGCATTTATTTTTTCTTAGCTTGTACTGGTACGTCCAGTATGACAACAATGGCTGGGTGCTGGTGGTTAACTCCTGTAATCCTAGCTACTCAGATGGTTAAGCTACTCAGCCTCAGATCAAGATTGGAAGCTAGCCTAGGTAGAAAAGTCCAAGATCTGTCTTCTCCAAAATAACCAGCAAAAAGCTGGGATGAAGGTATGGCTCACATGGTAGAGTACGAGCTGTGAATGAGGAAGCCAACCAATAATAATTTCTAGTTTCATTTATGGCAGTGATTAGAAGACAATATAAGGAGACATATAAGCCCTACTTGAGATGCTTGCACTCCAATATGATATAATTGTCACTGACATAATCGTAACTGTGGCAGAGGTAGACACTGGCTTGCTTTTTCTTTTTGGGAAAATCAGAATCTGTGCTACCTCATATGGCGGTCATTATCCACATCTGTTTATTTAAATCTAAATGACTTGCAGTTAAAATTTATTTCCTTCATTACATTCAAGAGCACTAGAGCAATGTGACAAATGTCTGCTGTTTTCTGCAGAATACAGGATATGTGCATCACTGCAGATGTGGCTGCATGGTACCAAGCTGGATTCCATTATCTCAGTCTTCCTTATGCTACCAGTAGATGGGGCAAACTTCGGTTCTTCAAGTGGAATGTCTAAGATTAAGACACTCTATCAAAAGAATCATAAGGAATAGGGAGATGGCAAGGAAGGATTGACTAGCAAAGCAACCTGTATCTTAGGGTGTATGTCAGGTGGCTCAGATAGAGAATGACCACCCTGAAATTGTTGGGGTTTACAGTAATCCACAAGATGGGATTACTGGGTGGCATGGAATCGGGGCCCTCACTTTTGGGTCTTCTGTGAATGGTGTGGAGGCTGCACAGTGTTGCCTGGGGTGTGGAAAGTCATGTGCCTGCACTGGTGCAAAGTTAAGGCAGGTACCTGAACAGTTGATTCTTTTGCCCTTTTTTAGTTTAATGCTACTAGTAGAAGGTCCTATAGCAACTACTAAACCCCTTATGATGTAGGATTAGCCTTGAAAGATGGAGAATGTTGTGTCAGGAGGATTGAAGGCCATATCTTAATTATTGGTCCAGGATGTGAGCTATCTGAGGGCCTGTGATTCTGCCTGCATGAATGGGGAATGAATTCTTGTAGCTTGAGGCATTTCCTCCTTCCTGCTAATGTTAGCTGCTTAGCTAACACTTCCAGTTATTGGGTTCTAGGCATTGAAACGTTGTTATCATGTATCAGGCTGTAAAACATCCCCATCATAATGATTTGCTCTCATTCCCTTTCTATAACAAATTTGGAAGTTCTGTGTTGTGAACCGGAAGAACCTCAAGTTAATAAGAACCTTAGGGAATGACCAAGTCCAGTAAAAGATCGTAGGTGAACTTGACTCAAAGTTCAGCAAACATCAGATGAAGGGGAGGCCTTGGCCTTATCTGTTCAGATGACCTCCAAAGAAGCTGACATGTAGTTGATATATTTTATTACACTCTGTAAGGCATTTGGGAAGCCAAAAATTGACTTTTCAAATAGACTCCATTTTAGAGAAACTCTATCACCAAGAAATGAGCAATCTAAATGAATAATTGAGATTTGAAAGGCTTCTGAAACCCCACACGTGTATCAGCGGGAAGCTGTAAGCTCTGCTTTGGGTAGCAGCCCAATCACAACGTAGATCACAAACTTCAGGTCACTGCAGTGTCAACAGACTGAAAACCATGATGATCCTCCCAAGGGGCAGAGAGAGAGCACAGAGAGTGTGGATGAGTATGTTTCTTTCAGAAAATAGGCTTTTGTGTCAAACCAAGAGCCTCCCTTCTTCTCGAAGGCAGCGTGGTCTCATCATGGTTGCCTGGTTGGCTTCCTCCTTCGGCCAGGTGACTGTTGGCCACATCTTGTTCTATTTAGTAAATGGAATGGAATATGTTGGGAAAGTGAGACATGCCCGCACAGATCATTTGCCATTTAAAGACAAGTTACTAGGCTGCAGAGTCACTTCCAGAGTTTACAGATAGGACTAGATATCGCTCCAAGAGTTGGGACACTAAACTGATGTCAGTGGCTATATGGGATTTTGTCTTTTCTCCTATTAAAATCTTGATCTCCTATTTTAGCAACAAGGAAATGAAAGCATTTTGAGGATGAAGGTGATGGGTCCAAATTACATGAGAGGGTCAGGCTTAGCTTCAGAGCATGAGCCCCCAGTCACTAGGCCAAGTGTCTTTTCCACTCCACTGTGCAATGATCCAGTCCAGATTTTCCTTTCTACTCCACTGTGCAATGATCCAGTCCAGATTTTCCAGCGGTGTGTGTGTGTATGGTATTGTCATTGGGGAAAGTAACTTGCAAATGGATGCAAAGGTGTTCTCTTGAGATTAAATAAAGATGTTTTCTATATTCTTGGGAGATGGAAACAGGGAATATCATGGCTCATTATCAGTCTGTGTTAAAAGTTAGCAAGATCTCATCTCAGCAATAAGCCAGATATGCTGGTTCACATCTGTATTCCCAGCTATGCATTGTTGCAAATTGGTAGATTGTAGTCTGGGGCTAGTATCAAATTGCAGTCTTTGGAGACCCAATGTGGGAAACCTTGAATGAAAAAGTTCAGGGACAGCACTCAGGCCCTGAGTTCAATCCCTACCATTGACCAAAAAGAAAAAAAAAAAAGTAATTCATTAGGGAGTGCCATAAGCAAACCACTGATTTCTGGGCCTCCTCTTGCTCTTTCGTCTTGAGAAGTTTGTCTTCTCCTTCTTGCCAGGGAAACAGAAAAACAGGACCACATATGACATAAGACAGCTCTCCCAGCCAGGAGGCTAGAGTTTTACACCAATCTGCTAGAAGCCAAGAGGCTGTTCATGTCTTCTTTGCTAAAGGGTAGCACCCTACCACTTTGAGCCACAGCACCACTTCCCGTTTTTCTGGTGGTTAATTGGAGATAAGAGTCTCACGGATTTTCCTGCCTGGGCTGGCTTTAAACACTAATCAGATCTCAGCCTCCTAATTACAGGTATGAGCAACTAGCAGTGTCCGCTTTTGTAGTTCTTTATTTGATAGAGAAAAAGAGCTTCAAACCTCTAGATGGTATCAGCATGGTGGAACATGTGTTTAATAAATGTGAGATGCCAAGTTCAAATCCCAGTACTGCCAGTATATATTCATGAATATATTTATATATTCAATATACGTGTTTATTTATATATTCCATAGATATGTTTATTTATGTATCTCATATATGATATATATATATGGCCAAAAAAGGACTAGCAGCCTGGCTCAAGTAGGAAATAGAACCCTTATTAAGCAAAAGCCATGAGTTTAAACACTAATAGTATAAAAAACTAATAATAAAATTAGTACTTTGGAACTGAAAGAACCCTTAGTTTCCAGAATCTGCTTATTAATTTTCCTTCTTTTTGGATTCTGTTTGTTTTTGTCGGTTGTGGGGCTTGGAACTCTGGGCCTGGGTGCTATCCCTCAGCTCTTCAGCTCAAGGAGAGCACTCTACCTCTTGAGCCACAGCGCCACTTGGATTCTGTATTTAAAAAAATAAACAAACTTTTTTTTTGGTCTAAAGACAATGGTTTGCTTTAGCAGTCTTTAAGTTGTTTTACCATCCTTACGACCAGGGATGTGAACATGAGAACAGTTCGGGATTCATCATCAGTACAACACTGCTGTCATGGATGGTATCTCTGCAACAAGGGGAGTGCATTTCCTGCTTGTAGTCAGAACAAAGGACAAGAAAATCAGCCAAAGAATGAAACTAGTGTTCCTGAGGCCTGGGTGTGGGTTGTCACCTTAAGAAACTGCTGGTCATCCTGGCCTTTCTGAAATGCTGGACGTGGTTTCCAGAGCCCTCCTTACAAACCCTTCAGAATCAGGAAGCTGTGGGTTGTTACTGAAGGCCACCAGGACCCCAAGGCCTGTGATGCATAAGTCAGCAAACAGACACCACATCACTTATTCAGGAAGGGAAAGGGTGGATCTCAGTTTTCTGTTGACTCTTGGCTCCTGTCCTGGCCATCATTCCACACTTAAAACCTTCAAGACAGCAGGAGTCACACCTACCACTGAGTCTTTGACACTCACCCTCTGTGGGTGGAGATTCCGGGAACCGCAGGATAGTGGCAGCAAGAGGAGCTGTGGGTGAATAGGCGACAGTCAGAGAACACACTCTCTGACCAGGCAGTCTCAAAGCATGGGATGGCTTTAAGTCCCTAATGGAAATATTGGAAGTGGTGCTGTGGCTCAAGTGGTAGAGTGCTAGCCTTGAGTAAAAAGAAGCTCAGGGACAGTGCCAAGGCCTTGAGTTCAAGCCCCAGGATGGGCAAAAAAAATCCTTAAAACATGTGGCTAAGAGACAAAGATATAACATATTGCAGAGAATGTCACAATTTCCCCGGAGAAGCCTGTACTTTGAGCTTCTGTTTATTGTTTTGTTTTGTTGTTTTTTTTTCTTTTGAAGGTACTGAGGGAGTTTGAATTCAAGGCCTTATGCTTGCTGGGCAAGTGTTCTACTGCTCCAGCCACATTCCCAGCTCTGTCGGCTTTACTTATTTTTACACAAGATCTCATACTTTTTGCCCCTAGGGCTGACATTGAGCCATTATCCTCCTACCTGTATCTCCTGCATAGCTGGCATTACAGATGGTCAGCAGTATACCCAGCTTGTGGGGCAGATGGGGTCACTGACTTTTTGCCCAGGCCAAGCTTTATGATCGTCTCAATCTTCAGCTCTGGTGCAGTTGAGGTTATAGGCTTGATCCACCACTCTTGACTCTATTAATTTTGATAACCACTTTTAAAGGTATCTGGCACTATTCTTTGCATCTGGCAAATATTAACTCTTTTGTTGTTGTTTGTTTGTTTGTGGCAATGCTGGCGTTTGAGCGCAGACACTTAGGCTTCTTCGCTTGCTTGCTTGGCTAGTGCGTGCTTGCAAGGCAAGTGTTCTACCACTTGAGCAATTCCTCCAGCTCAACTTTGTTTCTGGTTATTTTGGAGATTAAATCTCATTGACTTTTCTGCCCAGGCTGGCTTCAAACTTTGCTCCTCTAGATCTCAGCCTCCTGAGTAGCTAGGATTATAGGTAAGAGCCACAAATGTTCAGTTTACTTTATTGAACCTTCCTAACAACCCCTTTAATGCAGTTATTACTGTTTTTTCTATTTTATTGATAAGGCAACTAAGGCCCAGGGGGAATGAGAATATTTCTGGGGATCACATGATCCAGCAGCTATGAGCTCCAAGCCCAGAGTTCAAGTTCATCATCAATATATCATGGTGCCTGGCTTCTAAATGCCCTGTGGTTAAGAAGTAATCAGAAGGAAGAGGACTCTACCTTCGAGTCCAAGTCTTGAGGATCAGAGAATGCTTGACCTTGGCAGTGTTTTGTGCTTTATGTGACTTATTTCATGGCCTGTATAGTGAAGATGTTAGCAGAGGACCATTTTGAAGTCACTTTGAGCCAATCAATATGATACTTCCTTCCCTATTCATTCTTGTGTTGTTTTCTTGTTTTAAGGTATTCGCTGTGATCAGTGAATGCCTATTCTCTCCTCATTCAAGTAAGATATAATTACTATTCAATCATCTTAATTCTGTTTTAAGGATTAACTAATCACTTTCCTGGTTTAACCTTACACTGGAAAGAGTACCAGACAACATTTTCCTTCAATCACCCAGAAATAACAGAAAAGGAACATTAGCATCCAAATCATACCAGCCTCATCGTAGGCAATCATCAGAGTAAGAGAACACAAAATCCACCTTTCAGGAACTAGTCGGACTGCTGTGCTGGTGGGAAAATTATTCATGATTAAAAAGAGGAGAGTTCAAACTGTAGTCCCCTGCTGAGGATGGAAATGCTGACCTCATTTTGGATTTTATTATTTACAGGGAAATTTTCTCGCTTTTGTTTTCTCCAGGCAGCCTGCATGTTAAAAGAAAACAACATATATTATCAATGCTTTGGTTAAAAAAGGAATAGCATGGTCCTAAGAGTGTTCCGTTACGTTAGAGTTTGTTAGATTCATGTTAAGACATCCCCAGAGGAGATACTTGGGTTTACACAGAGGCTACTCCAGCTACCCCATTGTAAATAAAAACAACTAGTCGACAATTATTTCATTTACCTCCCCTGGCTCAATGACATGGCTTCCTGTAGGGTACAAGCTCAAACACACCAAATGGGAGGGGGCCCATGACCATACATCATGGGGTCTCAAGGAAGTGCTTTGTTTGTCCACAGGGATGACAGCTTCCTTTTGTAGAACTGGTCAGGATAAAGGAGAGGTTAGCTCCCTGGGGCCTGTGTCTCCAAGAGGGAGAAAAAGGATGAATTGAAAAACATGGTGTGGGTTTGTTTGTTTCTTTCTTTTTTGTGTATCCTTTATTGACAAATATCAATCCAAAATAGGACCTATCCTTAGAGCTATCAGTTAATTAATTCTTACCCAGTGCAATACATTTTAAAATAAATCACTGCAGAGGGAGGGACCTCAGGGAAAAATATTTGCCAATTGCATATATTGAGGATCATCACAATTTCTTTCCAAGTTTAGTCAATTTAGAGGGGAAAAAAAATGTCTCTGTAACTTCTAAATGAAACGGATTGGTCATTATTATCTTCAAAATTCCACCAGGGTGCACACATGTCTCCAAGACTTGTGCTCTACCCGTTGAACCACAGCTCCACTTTTGGCTTTTTGGTGATTAATTAGCTAAGAGTTTCACAGACTTTCCTTTGGCTTCAAACCACCATTCTCAAGTCTCAGCCTCCTGAGTAGCTAAAATTATAGACGTGAGCCACAGGTTCACAGCTGGGATGAGCGACTATTAACCATCAACTAATTGACTATTAATTGCTACTTGGAAACTGGAAGCTATTTGTATGATAAGCAAGTAATAATTATAATTCAGTTTCATTTCTTTGAATTGCATTACCAACTTAATTAGCACGAAAAATCCTTTAGCTTGCAATCTGTGGAAAACTGTGTACAAATTACACAACTCCCCGATCACTTGCGTTTGTTTTATCATACTCACAACAACTTAAAATTGCTTTCATCTTAGTTCTTTAATGTCTTGGGAGAGAGTTAATTCCAGAAGCTATTTCCTTGCAAAGAATATGAAAGTCTTCCTTATTAAAAGGCAAAATAATTGTATTTTTTCTTTAATAGGATAGTTTTGTTCTGATGGATAAACAAGGGCCCAATCATTATTTAGTCTAAGATTTGTGTTGGAAACTCTGCACACAAGAAATGATCCTCTATGGATTAATTCATCACCACTCACTGGCTGGTTCTCTGCTCTCCTAATATCTGTCACTTTGGATTTTAACAGAAAAGGGAAGAGAAAAAAGACCTCCACATCCACTAATGAGGAAAACAGCAGGATATGGACTTACTTCTAATTCATATTGCTTAACTAAGAGAAGGAATGAGTTCATAATCTATGTTGCCCCAATTTTTTTTGGAAAAATTAGGTGGTTTTGGATGCCACTATGTGGTCAAGACATAGTGAGATGATAATCAGGATAATGATTTCCAAACTTTGGATGGAGCAAAATCAGCTGGAGAGCTGTTGGAACTGTGTGGCGTCTAAAAGCCTCTGAAGAATAATTGGGCATGCCAGAGGTCTGATCATCCAGAATGGTCTGACCTCTGGTTTTTGCTGACCTCTGCACATTTTTTTCTTTCTCTGCCTATCAGAAGACTCAGCAGAAGTTTAAGCAGGCAGACAGAAAGATGAGGGGGGTACAAGAGGGGAGAGGAGAGGAGAGGAAAGAAGAGAGAAAGGGGAGTGACAGAGACACAGAGACTGAGGGAAGAAGAGAGAGGAGAAGAGGGGAGGAGGAGAAAGAGAACTAGAATGAGCTAGGACCTCAATATGCTCGTGTGTGTGCGCGCGCGCGGGCACGCGCACATCCACTCATCATGAGGCTTGAACTCAGGGCCTGGGCACTGTCCCTGAGTTGTTGTGCTCAAAGTTAATGTTCTAGCACTTGAGCCACAGCTCTACTTCTGGATTTATTGGTGGTTAGTTGGAGATGAGAGTCTCACAGCCTTTCTTGCCCTTGCTAGCTTTGAACCCTGGGCCCTCAGATCTCAGCTTCCTCAGTAGCTAAGATAACTGGTGTCCACTTTCAACGACTCACTTCCTCCAACGAGGCCTCCTAAAGTTTCCATTCCTCTCAACAGCTCCACTGAAGGATGTCAGGTCCTTAACATGTGAGATCTTAGGGGACATTTAAGATCCAAGCCTTCAGCAAAATCATTTCCACACTAACCATGGGAATGGAGAGAGCAGAGAATAGACATGTATCACAGATGTGGTCCTGAGCTGGGCAGATATAACTGTTCATCTGTCCAGATATGCCAAAGTTGGCTCCACATCGTGGTTATGGGGATATTATTCAGTCCTCAGAAAGAATAGAATCCTGTCATTTGTGACAGTGTGGAGGGACAGGAAGGACAGACACTGTGTGAGGTGAAGGGAGTCTGGCACACAAAGACAAGCATCTCATAATCTCACACCTACGTGGAATGTTGAAAGTCACTCAGAGAAGGTGAGAACAGAATGCAGCCTGCCAGAGCTCATGCAGAAAAGAAGGGAAGGGAGGGGGGATCAATCTATGCAGACAAAGTTATTCTTTGATAGGATGAATAAGCATGTATCATGTTGTGGAACAGCATGGCACATACAATAATGACACAACATACATCTCAAAACAGATGAGTTTGAATGGATGTACCAGAAGGTGAGTCCATCAATGATTTAGTTGATTGCTTCTCACTGTGTACAGGGATTAAAACATCATGCTGTACCACATAAATATTCACAAATATTGTGTCAATAAAGAAAAACATTGTGTATATCTGTGAGAGAGAGAGAGAGAGAGAGAGAGAGACAGAGAGACAGAGAGACAGAGAGACAAAGAGACAGAGAGAATACTAGGACTTGAACCCAAGGACTGGGCACTGTGCCTTAGTTTTTACAATCAAGGTCGGCAGTCTACCATTTGCAGTTCCAACTTTTTAGTGGTTAATTGGAAAGAAGAGTCTCATGTACTTTCCTGCTTGGGCTGGCTTTGATTGGGAGCCTCAGATCTCAGCCTCCTGAATAGCTAGGAGTATAAGCATGAGCCACTGGCCACCTGACTAGAAATTCTTTTTTTCCCCCAAAAAAGACTATGTTGAACATGAACTATACAACTTGTGGGTGGGAACAGGAAGGAAAAACTGGGAGAGAGAGAGAGAGGGAAGGGGTGACATTGTTCAAAAAAGAAATGTCCTCTGTATGTGATTCACATAACTGTAACCCCTCTGTATATTGCCTTTATAGCAATAAAAATGCATGAAACAGAAAAGGACAACCAACCATTTCTAGTTCCCACTCAGCTGACAAGTTCTAGCAAAAGACTCATGTCCAAATGTCAAATTAAAACAACAACAGGCAAGCGCTAACTTCTTGTTGTCTTGAGCTCTATTTTCCCTATGCATTGGGATGGTAGGAAAGCAACTCATGGCCCAGAGTCTAGGGAGGGAAGGAGCTTTAAGGAGACATAAAACAAGCGATGAGTTAGCTGAGCCAGGAGCTGGTGTGCTCCTGTAGGTTAACTGAGCAGGCTGACATCAGAGGGGAAATATCCCATCAGAGAGGATAGCTACGGATACGGGGATCTACCATTTGTAGGCTTCTTATCCATGAACCCCACCAGATCCTTCCAGAAAAGAGTGAGGAGGTCCTTCTTTGATGGCAGAGACTAGACATGTTGAGTGGATGTTTCTTCTCCATGAACAAAATTCTTTAAGAATTTAGCTTAAGGCCATTGAGGGGAAAAAAACCACAAAAACAGAAATGAACTGTCTTGAGTCTACACTGAGAGGCAGCAATGGGTATTTGGCTGCTGAACTATTCTAGAAGCACTCAGCAATGGGAAACGCGCCTTTACTCTGAGACTTTTCCAAGCCTTCCTTTTGAGCAGGATCCTGTGGGGATACCTAAGCTACTAGAAGGATCTAAATAAAAAGAGGTCAGAGAGGTTGTCTGAGGCAGTGTGAGTTACTGTAACAAAATCTCATTGACTGGTTACCTAGTAAACAACAGACACTCCTCACATTTCTGGGGGCTGGAAATATTAGCATGATTGGGTGTTGGTGAGAGCACTCTTTTATTGTGTCAGTGGATGACTTCTTGCTGTGTTCTCACAGGTAGGCAAGATAACTCTGATCCTGTTACACGGACATCAATTCCATTGATGAAAGGTCTATTCTGTGATCTAACCACATCTTCAAAGCCCAGACCCTGCTGCCATCTTATGATTTCAGCATAAAAATATTGGGAAAACACAGGTGTCTAGCCCAACCCAAAGTGGGTAGTAAGGATGGAAAAGCCATAGGGTGTTCTTTCTGCATGTCATTAGAATGGGGTGAAATCTTGCCCAGTGCATAATATTTCTTAACCTCTAATCTGGAATATTTAGTTTTGGTAGAGCTGGAGCAGATTTTTAAAGAATCTTTTTAAATTATCTTTAGTTATACAAAAGAGGTGCAACTTAATAAAGCAGTTTATGAATACAGTGCATCTTGATCAGTGTCACCTCCTTCAACATTCTCACCCCCACCTCCGGTCCACCCTTTCCTTTTAATCTCCTAGGGTTTCCCGTTAGAAGATCCAAGGGCTATGGGTTTAAGAATGGAATGATTGAGTTGGGTGTGGTGGCACATACCTTTAATCCCAGCTATCTGGAAAGCAGAGAAGGATAATGGACCAAGTCCAATCCAGGTAAAATTAGTGCAAGAATCCTTCCGCAAAACAAACTAATAAAAGCAAAGATTGGGGACCAAGTGATAGAGTGTCATATATTGGTCAATAGAAGCAAAGAAAAAGCTTTATGGGGCGATTGTGCAATGGTTATAATGAGATCTAATTGAATGAACAATTAGCTCAGATTCTTGACAATTAGGACTGGTTTTCAATCATCTAATCCAAAGTTTTTATTTTACAGTCAAGGAAATTGGACATGTTATGTAGTACTCTCATAATGAACCTAGGATGAAAACTGGAGAAATGAGGAGAGAAAGGAATTAAAGATGAATGAATGAATGAGGATTAGAGCTAGCTTCTCCACTAGCCAGCAAGAACATCTAGGCTACATCCCTCTCTAGGTGAGTGACATGTACTGGAAGCAGAATTATGCTGATTGAGAAGAATTGTTCTCAGGAATCCTACCTTGGATGCACCCAGAAAAGATGCTTTTCTGAAAAGCAATGTCAGTATGTTATATGATTTCATGAAGGCTAATTTTCAGATTCAGAGCTTTCCTGGGCATACAGCACCAAACACTGGGATGTGCAGAGAGACTGCAATATCTGCTGTTTGTGTGAGGTGGTGTATCACACACTTCTGATGGGAGATGCAAAATTCATGAACCCTGGAAGTCCAATTGCCACAATTGTTTTTCTTGGCACTATTCTATGATCCATTTTTTAAAAGAAGTGTCTTGGTCAACCAGTCTTTTCTTTGGCAATGGGTGGAGGGATACACTTAGCACGACCATCAGTATTGTTAATAGTTTTAGAATACTATCTTTACAAAGTTGTCAAAATCATGCATAGGTAAACTCCTATTTTTAGAGTAACTTAAATATATCTTCTTGTCATTTTCATCGTGTGAGGGATTTGGGTATTGATAAGGTAACTGGGCATTCCAGTTTGTCTGGGATGGTTTCAGTTTAGGATTATCATCCTACTGTGATTATTAATAGGCCCCCAGTCTCTCACTCTCAAAAGTGTTCCAGCTGTGAAGATGAATTTTAGCTTGTTGGAAACTACAGAAGATCCAGCTTAAACTATAACTCACCAGCAAGCTTGTCTTAACTTTTAATTAGAGATCATTTATCTTTGCTAACCCATGACTCTCACACATAAAAATCTGACCCTTAATTATGCACATCCTTTTCAGATAAAAGAAATAAGAATTGAACCTAATTTGCCAAAGGATATTTTTTTTCTAACATAAACTTTGTTTCTTAGAGTAATAGGAAAGTAAAGAATTCTTGTGCATTTACGTAGGCTGGTATGGGAAATGACTGATCTGAACCAGACTTGGAAAAGTAACTTCTAAATTGATTTTTAAGACCAGTCTTTCATTAATATGTAGGAATCCAAAACTATTTAGATCAGTGGTGTACTTCTGGCTCTTAATTTAGGGCATACATCAAGAAACATTGTAACTGGAAGAAAGGAAGACAGTATGATGTATTATCCATGGACAGTGAGTAAACTATTTCTCTAAAGATTTTCAAATACGGGCTGAATAGTTATTTTCAGCAATGGTTTGAACATTCTGTCTGGGAGGGTTACTATAGAAAGAATCTTTGAAGTTTTCTTTCAACCTTATAATTATATGTCACACGCATCCAATGTGGATGAATACAGAAATCTTCTCTGACAATGATTGATCATTTTCTCCTCAGAGACCTCCTGGACAGAAATGTGGAACTTGGCTCATCTTGTGTTTTTGTATCTCTGGAAGTTCTTCCTCTGGTTCATCAATAATCCTTACTTTAGGTGAATGCTCCCTTACTTTAGGTGAATTTTATTTTCTTTACCTGAGCATAGTAATAAAAAATATTTCACTGTGCTTCTCTTTGAAATCCTTTATACAAGGAAGCCAATTATTATTTATTTCAGAGCCTCCTTTCTGAAATTTTTAATCTATAAAAATTCCTTTATTTTCTCCTATCATTTTAAAGTGTTTTGCATCTCATTTTCTCTTAAGAAGTCACCCAGAGTATTCCTTGCTAGCTGTAACAGTTGGGAGGGAATAAGTAATTTCTAGAGACTCTGTCTTCTAATGTGTAATGTGAGAATACTACTCTCATATTGGAAGGTATGTATTAGAAGAAGTATGTAAACACCAACAAGAGACATGGTAGTTATTATTCATTTCTCCTTTCCCTTCCCCCTACCTACTTGCTAGTTGTGAAGTGAGAATTCATGTAATATGGTCACTTTCCCTCTGAACGGATGCAGAATGAAATTAGGCATAATACTAGATTTCTAAATGAACTATTTTCCCCATTGTTAAGGTGCTCATTGTCTGCAATTAATTCTTGAATGAATGAATACAAACACTTTTATATGTATCTTTACATCTTAATGAAATTTTAACTTCCTTTCCCCAATGACATTAATTCTAGCTTATAGTTAATTCCTGCTTAAATTAGGCCACAAAGGCTTTTCTTATTTTTCACCTTGCAATCAGCAAGTCTTCCTTTCTGTATTTAAAGTCTGCTAAGTAGGAAAGTACTTAACTTTCTCTGATATCATCACTCTGAAGCTAGGATAAGTTGTCTCTCAGTGCCCTTAATGTAATGAAACTTAGGCTGTAAAGATTAACAAACCCAATTTGCATGACTTTTATTTATTCATTCTACAAATGACTCTAGAGAAGAAAAGATATTGAACAAATATATAGATGCCAGACTAAGAATATCTAAAGTAACTGTATGTATGGAGAGGAATTATAAATGGGACACTGAGACAAACACGTAGACTTTTCTGCAGATTCCTTCTTGGAGGAAAAGTGACCATGGCCCATAGATGCCACTTCAGAAGATAGGAGGGAGGGGAAAAGAAAGATCACTCATAATGTACATAAATCATATATTATTGAGCATTACAACATTCATATTTAGGGTTAGAAAGCAGAATCTCCAGAAAATAATTATTCTCTTCCAGTTTGGACTACTAGCAAGCAACACTCTTCATGAAGCCTATAGAAGCCTGCTCTGTTGTCACTCATAAATTGCAAGAGCTCTAAATTCTGTAAAACAGAAGTGATTTGCCAGCCGTCGGTAGCTCATGCCTATAATCTTAGCTACTCAGGAGGCCTAGAGCTGAGGATCATGAATCAAAGCCAGCTTGGATAAGAAAATCCAATTAACTAGCAAAAAGCTAGAAGTGAAGCTATATCTCAAGTGATAGAATGCTAACATTGGGTACTGTCTTTGAGTCAGTGCCTAGGCCCTGAGTTCAAGCCTTAGGCCTGCACACACATGAACGTGTATGTGCATGCTCACGCACGCACGTGGGAACACACACACACACACAGACACACACACACACACAAATGCTTTGCTGTACCTAATGGACTTTGACTTGAACCAAAGGCTGCTGGGATAATTAATGGACTGACATAACAGACTTATGTAACAGATGTATTCAATGTGGCTAAGGCAGGAAAAACATGGGTCAAATAGAAAAAAGTGTTTTGTTATGACCCATAGACAATTCTCAATATTCCCACATAAATGTAAGTCAGATATGGAATATGAAATTTAAAAATGTCTAAATGGGATGTGATTTAGAATTATTGATATTATGATGTTGATTGGTATAATGAGTACCCTATACAGGATGGGTAACATATATATATATGTATATATGTGTATATATATATATGTGTATATATATATATATATGAATAACACTTCTGTAAATAATTTACCTACCAGGGTCTGTGTACCAGGGTCAGAGATGAGAATTCATCACTTTGACTGGTAAAACTAAACCTCAAGCACAATCTTCTGTGTTCCCATCAATAACTTTATTATATTCTTCTTTAATAGAAGCAATGGCAGAAAGAAATTAGAAAACTTCTTACTAAATGGCAGAAAGTGAGGAGAAGTCAAAAAAAAAACGTTTTGGATAAACAGATGATGCTTGTTCTGTTAACAGGAGTTGGCAAAAGAGCTTTGATGTGGGCAATTTATTCATTTATCATTTTCAATGCATCCTTAGTTTAGAAAAACAATCCAAGGCAAAAATCCTTCCAGTAAATGATCATTTGTTCTGCAAGATCATAAAGGGAAAATATACTAAGAAGCAGAGCAAAAGCCCTAAAGATTGAAAGGGTGAAAGAACAAGAGAGATGTGGGTCCAGAAGAAGGAGAACTCATGAGTTGATGCTCATCACCAAGGAAGGGGAAGTGCTGGCTGATTTGTAAAAACCCTGAAGCTTCTTAAAGCTGGAATTCAGTTTAACGAACAGGCTGTGGGTGTGGCCCATCTGATTTTTAGACAGTTTTTATGTAGGTAAAAATTGGCAAATTTCAAGCCAAATTCCAAAGTTGCAGCTCTGCTATCATGCTCCTGTGGAAAGGGCTTGGTCCTCAGCTTCCTGCTACTGGAAGGTGATGGAGCCCTTTAAGAGGAGGGGCTTAATGGGAGAGCCTAAGTCATTGGAGGTTTGGCCTGGGATCTCTTTTTCTGTCTTGGTTTCTCAGATGCCATGAGGTGAGCTGGCTTCTTCTACCCGCTGGCTTTATGCTCCTATCCGGAAGCACTTTGCTGCCAAGCAATGGGGCAAATCATTCATAGATGGAAATCTCTAAAAGGAAGACCAAATAAATCCAGCCTCTTTTTGAAATGCTTATCTCAGGTATTTTCTTACAGTGATAGGAAACTGACTATCACTAAAGTATTATCTTCTGGCTCACAACAGCTTCTTTTGAAAAAAAATTGATCTGGTCACTTTGGTTGTGCATTTCCTCCTGGCTCCGAACTATGGCCTTGAGGAGTGTCACTTTGGTATAGATAAAAAAGTTGAAGTAATTAGCAGGAAGGCAACTACACAGAGACTTTCAGACTAAATGACCAAGCTGGAGGGTTTTAAGAGGGAAGATTGAAAAGATTGGTTGGAGCCAAACCGAGGGCACCTTGAAGATCAGGACAAGCAATTTGGATTTTATTTGATAGGTCCTTCACACCGTGTTCCGTAGTATATTTTTACTTTGTGACTTCAGCAAAGGTATTGTGAGCTTAAAATCAAACAATGTCAGGCTTTCCCAATTTGTGGAAAACCAAATTAATGGGGAGAGACTTTTCTTCTCAACTTTTTTTTTTGTACTTTTCTCATTTAAAAATATTTTTCTTAAATACTTGGCACCCCATACTAGTGTGAGTTGGTCCTTGTTAGCATAAGATAAGAGTGCAAGAATTTTTTTTTGTCTTAGAATATAGACAACTGAGAATGAGCAGACTTGGGGTTTACTCTTAACAATTTTTTCATTCTTGAGATCTTGTTCTTATATTTGTGTCCTCGTAGTTTGTATTACACAGTTTGCTAAAAATAATATTTCTTGTTTGAATAATTAGTATGTCACAGCATTTCTATAAAAAGCATGGATATCACCAAAAGCAAAGGAGGGACCTAAGATTTTTGAGCCCTACTGAGTGCTACAGGCAATGTTAAATTCCTCACAGGCAAATCAAATTTTTACCCTCTCTATTAATGCTTCTGATTAAATGCACAGCTAATAAGCATAATTTTAGTATTAACCCCAGCTGCACCTGGAGCCAGTCCGACTTGCATTCTTGAATCCTGTGACTAGCAGTTACTTGAAGTTTGAAGTCATAACTGGGAGGTAAATTAGTAGTCACATTTTTGTTCTTTTCCAATATTGGTATCTTTTACATCGGCTAGCTTTGTTTTGTTTTGTTTGGGAAACAAGGTCTGGATATGCACCTCAGTCTGGCTTTGAACTCAAAATTCTCCTGCCTCTGCCTCCCAAGTGTTGATGTTACAGGAGTGTGCCCTCACAGCTACCCTTATTCTTATTTTTCAGTAAGCAAGTCCTGTATTTTGAAAAGGATGGATTTGGTATTGCGATGGAGGATTGACAACAGAGAAGAGCAATGGTAGCTAGGATGCTGACACAGTAAGGAAAATGGTACCCAAAGGCAATGGAATGCCTTCAAGACTTTTCTCTATCTGGTGCGGATATTTGCCTGCAAACGAATAAATGTATAGCTAATCAAGGAACATTTTTGTATGCTTCAAACTTAAGTATTCAGTTTACAACTGAGAACAAAATTTAAATGAAAGAATTCCCTTGCATCTTTAGGCATGTCCTAAATTGATGGCTAAGGATAGAGATACTTCTCAATATACTCCTGTCTCACTAACTGAGCCAGAAGTTCAATACTGAGGTAATCCAATATCTCAGAGACAAGATATAATGCTCTGAAGATGTGAACAACAAGTTTCTTAAAAGGAAGGAAAAAATGAAAGATGGGAGTTTAGTATGTCTAATAATAATCCCTCAATATGACCACATTTCTTTACATGAAAGGGATTTACATAGAGGAAAGTAGATGGATTATGCAAATAGACTTGATATAATGATCACTGAATTAACGGTCATTTGTAATGGAGACATCAGGAATTGGATAGAAGGAGTGGGATTTTTTCCAATGAGGAAAACTGACAAGTTTTGGTGAATGGTGAGCTGAAGGCCAAGGGTAATTTCACTATTTTAATTCTGAGAAGCATGTCTTTCAACCTAGCAACTGTTTTTCAGAGCAGGACACAATCACCGAGGAGATGTAGGTGTGCACGAGTACTGGTGTTGCTTATTCGTCTAAAGCTGGATGACAGCTTAATATTAAATGTCTGAGTACACCAGCCACCGCTCAAGCCTGTAATCAAAGCTACTCAGGAAGGTGAGATCTGAGATCCTGGTTTGAAGGCAGCCCAGGCAGGAAAGATCCTGAAACTCTAATCTCAAATTAACCACTTGAAAACCAGTGGTGGCACTGTGGCTCAAAGTAGTAGAGCGCTAGCCTGGACCCGAAGAGCTCAAGGACAGTGCTCAGACTGTGAGTTCAAACCCCACTACTGATGTCCCTACCCCCACCAAAAGTCTAAGTGACTGGAGGAAGGATGTCAGCAATAATAGAAACATGGAACTTGCTCATGGGACAAATGGAAAGACATCTAAATTGTTGAAGGCATGTGTAATTCATCAGTGTGTTATATTCATAAACTCATTTATAGCAAAGAATCAGGATGTGTGTGTGTTATATGTTTCTGTGTCATACCCTGGGAGTATATACTTGACCAGCATTTTCTCACAAAATTCTGACCAAGGGGGTAATTCCATGCCCCCTCCCCCAATCATCAGGAACTGCTTCCTTGCTTCAAATCTTTGCTATATCACCCTGCTTTGAGACTTCAGACAAATAACTGAATCTCTCTGGATCCCTGTTTCCTAGTCTTAAAAGTTGGGATGGTTTAAATGATTTAGTAAGTGTCACACAAATGCCTATGTATCAAAGCTCAGTCCCCAGTTCATGGAAATACTCGGAAGAGGTGGAACCTTTAAGAGATGGGACCTACTAGAAGGTCTTAGGTTACTGAGATAGGGCCTCAAAGGGGCATGTGGGATGTCAGCCTCTCTGTCTCTGTCTCTGTCTCTGTCTCTGTCTCTGTCTCTGTCTCTGTGCTCTCTTTCACGTTCTCTCTCTCTCTCTCTCTCTCTCTCTCTCTCTCTCTCTCTCTCTCTCTCTCTCTCTGCTTCCTGGGTAACAGAAAGTGAGCATCTTCCTGTCACACACTCACGCCATAACATGCCTCCTTGGAGTTCCCAAAGCAATGAGACAATAGATCACAGATTGAAACCTACAAAATTAGGAGTTAAAATTAACATTTCTCCTTTTTAAGCTTTGTTATAATAATAGAAAGCTGAGCAGCACGGATAATGGTAGCACTATACTACAGAGATTTGTTACATGCAAAGAAATGGATTCATGAAAGCCAGTTTCCTAGTACCAATCACACCATGTAAATAAGTTAGTGCTAACAACATCACTGGATGGTAGAGAACCTGAAACTTGGTGAATTCAAACCAAGACTATAGAGCTGGGAAATGGTAGGAATGGAATTTTAAATTAGGCAGGTGGTATCAATAGCAGGAGACAAGACAAATTCAATGATCAGGAAAATGAGTGCAAACATATCAGCCAGACTAGAATTTTTTTGCCTAGGTGCTGTCCCTCAAGCTCTTCAGCTCAAGGCTAGCACTCTACCATTTGATCCACAGCGCCACTTCTAGCTTTTTCTGCTTATGTGGTGCCGAGGAATCGAATCCAGGACCTTATGTATGCAAGGCAAGTACTCTACCACTGAGCCACCTTCCCAGCCCCCAAACTAGAATTTTTTAACTTCTTAGCGATTAAACTGCTTTCATTACATGGCTTTTGATTTTAATTCATTAGTTGTGTTTGATCGTTTTATTTTATTTTATTGATGTTGTTATAAGTATAGGACAGTAGTCCAAAATTTACTTTAAAACAATACAGGTAGGGGCTGGGGGTTTAGCCCAGCGGAAGGGCACCCACCCGGCACGTGCAAGGCCCTGGGTTCGGTCCTCAGCCCTGGAAAAAAAGAAAAAAAAATACAGGTAGAGCTTTTATCTTCAGATAATTTTTCTTATATTCTATAACTGAATGAAGAGTCTGAAGGATATTTAAATACATCTCTAAGAGGCAGGGAAAAAAATACACTGTGTATGCTATTTTGGCCTTTCCTTAGCAACCAGTATTAGCTAAAATTAGTACTAGGCCCTGCCTGTTATTCTCACTAAAATAATAAGTCTTCTAGGCATTATTTGAAGTAGCAGAGTCCCCATGCTATTTCCATACAGCATGAACAACTAGCCAAGGTCATCAATCACAAGCCACAGTGGTTTTTCAAAGAGAAAATTTCAACCTTAATGATAGTTTGATGATTAATTTATGTGACCTTTGATTCTGAGTCATTTGGAAAATTTCAACCAAACCAGATATGTGTGAGTAAACTGGCTTTTCTATTCGAAAAAAAAAAATATGATTAGCATTCCAACTCAGAGCCATTATTATCAGTTACTTTTCACTTTATTTTTTTTTCACTTTCATGAAGCAGATACATGTTGAAAAATTCCAGATACCACTTTAAACCCACTTCAAACAGCACAAGTTGAATTACATTTCTTTTTCAGAAATCAAAAGAGCCTTTTTGTATTTTCCTTCCATTACTCCCAACACAAACACAAACACACCTATCAAACCAAATAGTGAAGGGGTTGTTGGCTGTCATGGAGAGTTGAAAACTAATATCAAAGTTGCAAGTTGAAATGAAATGCCATAGTTACCAGGCCACTTACTCCAACTGGGGTCTTGAATCCATTATAATTTGACCTTTGGTTTGGTGTAATACCTTTCTAGGCAATATAGTATCATTTTTCAAAGATCTCCAGCTGATTTTTTTTAAAATAAAGTTTAATGCATGATTGGCAGTGTCAAGAACACCCAAGTGTTTACTATTGGGACGAAAGCAACCCTTACCTTCTTACCTCTTGGCCCATACATAATGTAAGATGGATTCAGGCATTGCCATGTATCCTGTGTATGTGTAATTTCCAAATTCAGAACTGGCTAATCCAGGCAAAGGAAAAAAAAATACCTATCTCTTGGTTTGCAGTGGAAGAATTTTGCAATTCCTTTATCTGTAAGAAACGTAGGGGCATCTTGTACTGTTAAGAGAACCATCAAGCATAAGAACTAAAGGAGTCTAGAAGGTGGGTAGAGGCAAGGGAGGGTGCATGCGCATATAGATCTGCCCGTCCTTGCAGCCCCAGGTATGGGAAGTTACTGAGGTCATCTTGTGCTATGCATGCCAGTTCTTCCTGTTGTCACTCCTAGGAGAGAGCACTGTACTGTGAGTTCTGCGGCAGTAAAGACGCTTTTATTGCTGAGGGAATGGTTCTTAAACGATCAGCGGTGAATTTTCAGCTGCTGATTAGGAAGAGCACAGATAAGTTGACGATTTTAACATTTCTTATTTACTACTGTAGTCTTGGAACCAAAGCTGGGGAAAATAATCTCTATAACCTCCCTCATTTCCTTGAGCCCTCTCCCACAAGAAAGATGAGGAGAACGTTGCTAATGAGTATAAAACACACACATAATTCAGATGAAGAGAAACAAATTGCTTATGTGACTTAGGTGCCAGGAGACGGGAGTCGCTAATGAAGTCAGTAATATGAACATTCAGAGCAATGTTTTATATTCAATCTTGTCTTCAGTCATTGTCCCCAACTCGTTTGTCTCCCTTTCACTTATGAAAATGAAAACGAAGTGATTGGGAACAGAGTTTCATTCTGCATCCCATGCTGGCCACAGATTTGGAATCCTCCTTCCTCTGCCTCCTAAGTGTGAGTCACCATGTCCATCTGCTTTCCTATTTTTAATTAAACTAATTATCATTGTTATTGGTGGGACTGGAGTTTGAACTCATGACCTTGTTTTTGCTAGGCATGTGCTCTACCATAAAGGCCATACCCTAGGCCTTTTCGCTTTAGTTATTTTTTTCAGATAGAGTCTCCCACTTTTTACTGGGACTAGACAGGAACCATGACCCTTTGATCACTGTCCCTCAGAGAGCTGAGATTACAGATATAAGCCACCATGCCTGAGTTATTAGCTGAACTGGAAGGAGTCTCACTAACCTTTTGCCTGGGCTGGCTTTGACCTGTGATCCCCCCAAAGTGATCTGAAAACAATCTCTAAAACAGCCTTGGTCTTCTTGTTTTATAGGAGAAGGAAAGTCCTTCATGTTTAAGCTGATCAGCTAAATAAAAACTATATTTGTGGATAAATGAAGTGCTAACTGGTAGAGTAAGAAGCAAAAGTCCTAGAGTAAGAAAACTATCCTTATTTCAACATCTAACTTCAATTGTTACCAGCTATCATTTAGCCTCAAATAATTCTCCTCTTTCTTCTCTGCCTTCTTTTCCTCCTCCTCTTTGCCCTTTTATTCTTCCTCCGCTTGTTTTCCTTCTCTTTCTTCAACATTTCAGTTTGAACACAAGGCCTTGCACTTACTAAACAAGTATTATACTACTTGAGACTCACTAGTACTCCTTTGGTTTGTGTTTTGTTTGTGAACCTTGTAAATTTTTCCCAGGCTAGAACTCACAATATGCCCTCATTATAAGTAACTGGTATTACAGGCATACACTACTATGCCTGACTTTCAAAATCCTTCCATTTTAAAGTCAAAGTAGAAATATCTGTTATAGAGCTCAGAATTTAAATTAGACAACATATGCAATCCCTTAGCATTGTGACTGACATAAGGAAAAATACCCTAAAATATCAGCAGTGTTTTAATTACTGTAATTTGCTAGTATATGAAGCACCATTGTAAACACTTAGGTACACCAATACAAATCAAAACACATATGTGTTCATCTAAATGAGTGAATTAGATCATCTCCATTCTGGGGTGTAGTTGGCTGGTTGTGTCCGTGCCATCTCCCCTCTGGTATTTTGCAAAAATATTGTCACAACAATCTGTATCTCCAGAAGTTAGTTCTAAGTGTTTACGCCACCCCTCTCCCTGCACTGAAATACCAAAAATCATGGTCAGCCAAGGAGCAGATTGGACCAGGTTGTTTTAACATGGATTACTTAAGGCAAATTGTATCCAGAGAGGTTAGGAGGGAGGGGGTGGATGGAGGAGAGAGAGAGAGAGAGAGGGAGAGAGAGAGAAAGAGAGGGAGAGAGGGAGAGAGAGGGAGAGAGAGAGAGAGAGAGAGAGAGAGAGAGAGAGAGAGAGAGAAACATCCTATATCATTTTGGAAACCTCCCTGGATGGAGAAGTTATTCTAGATGAAATCCTTTGCTGCCTATTTTCCTCTTGTTCTGTGATGAGATAAAGAATATCTAATCGTTCTCTTTTGTGACTGTTGTTTGTGGCCTTTATGTTTATCCCAGTGGGATTTTTTTTCTTGGATTTATTCCAGTATTTCTTCTTTCTTCTCCAGCTGAGAGTTATAATTAGTCATTCTCTCTTCCCCAAGCCTGGGATTGCCTTGTCCAGGCTCTTCCCAGGCTTTGCTTGTTGTCATCCTCAACTCTTCACCTAAACCAAACTCCCCAGAGGACCTGTGCCCCAGTCCCTGTGAACCCAGATTCTCCACCATCACAGCTGCTGAAACAGTGCTCATGCTGTGCCTTTCAGGGTTAGAGACCAAGGAAGGAGCCTCAGTCTCATGTCTTTACTAAGGTAGCAAGGGTGCCTAGGAGAATTTCTTCATTTCTCCTCTGTAGACAAGCTAATTTATAATATGGGCCTCTCAATCAGAGAGTGGGTGTCAAAAACTTGTGAAACAACTGCAAATGAGATCCCTGAGCTCCTGACCAAGGCATATGTTCCCTGAGAAAATGGGAGTGGCAAATTCAGGAAGAAGAAGTGACACACTGCCCCAGTGATCCAATGCAGGATGCAGAGATTGAGCCAGTACAGAAGAAGACAGAGTCCTACGGACACATGTCATTCCAAGTGACAGTGGTTGAGAGCAGTGTGTTCATGGGACGTATGGCCTCCAGCTTTATTTCTGGGAGTTTTGGAGACCTTTCTAACAGAACATGGATTTGTAGAAAGCCTTCAGGATCCAAACATAGCAGCACACACATACATCAGCTATGATTACAAATGCTCAGAGATACAGGTAAGACAATTGTTGTTGAAGTTGGCCTAGGCACAAAAAAGCACAAGACCCTAACTGAAAACAAATGGCCAGCAAAAACGACTTAGAAATGAACATAGTTCAAGTCCTAGTACCAGGCCTGAGTTTAATCTTCAGGGAAAGAAGGAAAGAAGGAAGGAAGGAAGGAAGGAAGGAAGGAAGGAAGGAAGGAAGGAAGGAAGGAAGGAAGGAAGGAAGGAAGGAAGGAAGGAAGGAAGGAAGGAAGGAAAGAGGGAAGGAGGGAGGGAGGGAGGGAGGGAGGGAGGGAGGGAGGGAGGGAGGGAGGGAGGGAGGGAGGGAAAGGAAGTAAACCAGCCATATGGGTGCTGGTGGCTTACACCTGTAATCTTAACTATTCAGTAGGATGAGATCTGAGAAATGCAGTTCAAAGCCAGCCTGGGCAAAAAAGCTGTTAAGACTCTTATTTCCAATAAACTTCCAAAATGCTGGAAGTGGAGCTATGGCTCAAGTGATAGAGCATTAGCTTTTGAGCAAAAGAAAGGAAAAAGAAAAGGAAAGGAAAGGGAACAGGAGGGAGGGAGGAAGGAAAGACCTGCATGAGTGTTGAGACTGTAATAAACCTGTAAAGAGGACAAACTTTTCCTTTAATGTTGGAGACATCCAATGTCTGTGTTCTGAAAAGTACATTGGAGAAAGATGGTTCTAAGTAAAACAAGAAGGTTGGGGTGGGGATGGGGGAAACAAGCTCTATAAAACAGAAAGCCCAACTTCACTTCCCTCTGGTATTCAAAAATTAACATTGTATACTGTGATTTATTTAATGCTGCTGCAACAATGCTTGTTTTATAGATTGATTTCTGAAAGAGTAAAATGGATCCAGTATGCAAGCTCATTGCTTCAGCTTGTGGAAGAGCACATCTTAGTATTAGGTGAGTGGAGGACAGTTAACAGGAAGATATTTAAAAGTTTTATTTAGTTAACCCTCAAATGAATTGTTGAGTCAGGTTCCATGTTTGCTTGTTGCTTGTAAAGTAGTTTTTTTTTTCCATTTAGTATATAGTCTTCTTTTTATAAAATTGTCTTTGCTAAATGTTGAACACATGCAAAATGCAGATTTTCTACAATATGTGGAGTGTCTAACGGGGAAAAAATGGCCCATAACTTCCCTATCCACATGAAGAGGGGGAACAGAAGTAATCACCACACAGCAGAAGGAGATCTGGTCTGAACGTGGTATCTTCTGTTTCTTTCTTTCTAGTTTTCTGGTACACATACCTATGTATCCAAGGACATTATGACTTTTCCAAAAAGAAGTAGAAATGAACATCTGTGGTAAATTAAACCTCATTTTGAAAACTTTGCTATCAAATAGCACTGCTGATGGATTTTGCATCTTACAGAAGCCTCATGAAAAATTTATTATTAATCTACATCTAAAACGAAACCTGATTACAGCAGCTAATGTGAAGCTATTGAGAGTTACAACTAAAGGAATATTGTAATTTAAAGGTAAAAAGAAAATAGCTAAAGCAGTTTCAAGGAAAAATACTGAATAGACATATATACAGGTGTATATGTAGTTTTTAATTGACCAGAAATGGAATTTCTAATGAAAATGTGACAAGCTGAATATTTTCTCCTCATGCAATATTGGACCTATGTGAAATCTTTGAAAATAAAAGCCTAACTATGTAGCAATTATAAAGACTTTTCTGCATAAGTCTTCTTGGTTATTAAGACAGCTAAATGAAGCACAACTAATGAAATAAAACATTGGCAATTAATGCTCTAATGGAAGTGTGATCTGTTGTAAATGAGGAGCAAGAAAGCATTAACACTCCTTTCATGAGAAAGTTGTTTCTTAGAAATAAAATTCAAAAGCAGTCCTTTTTGGCGGAAGTAACTAAAAGAATTTGCTTAATATTGAAACTACCCTCATTCTAGCAGGCAAATTCTCCAGGCCATAAGAACTACTCATCCTAAGTTGAAAATTGATTTGTAAGAAGAAAACTCACCATTACCATGAAAATTACGAGTGTGTGTGTGTGTGTGTGTGTGTGTGTGTGTGTGTGTGTGATGTATTCCCTTTGATAATGTTGCTCTTTCTGGGTAACATGAAAATTTCAACATTGGAATGTAATAATTGGAATGAAATTTGAAGTTGCATTTTACAGCTAGCAAATGCTAGACAGGAGAGACAAGATAATACAGAGCCATCATTTCATGAGACAGTTGTCAATCACATATTCAGAGAATATGATCAGGAGGGGTAGACTTATATCTAAAGGTGACTTGGGAATTACCACCTCCCTCATAGTTGACATCTATTAGTATTAATTGTTTAATCAATTTTACACTAATTCTCTTCTTTCAATGTGTGGTCCATCAAGGTAAAGTATACATGCTTTCAGCTACTGGCTTCTCATTTGCCTATCAGTTTAAAAGTTTTAAAATAATATTAAAAATAATATTTGGTTATTTTCTAGATCTAAGGAAACAAAATTGAGAGGTATGAACCTTAATGGAATAAATTCTCAGCTGCAAGTCCACCAAACTTGCTGCTCTCGAGCAGAACTAGACTAGCAGCCTAGAGGTGTTGGTGAGGCCTCTCCTGGATCCTAGTACTACCCCCACCATCACACTTCCTTCAGTCGAGTCCATCCTTGTTTTTATTTCCAGAAACATTAACCCCCACAGGTTTCAAAGTATGTCATTGCTGTGCTTAAGTCTCCTTTGCCCAGGCTCATCTCCATCTGGTCAGTACCACAAAGGTCCCTGTTGGAAGAATCATTTCAGCTCCTCCAAGAGTATCAGCACATCCACCATAGCCAAGGTATGGAATCAGCCCAGATGCCCCACAATGGATGAATGGTTCAAGAATAAAATTCATATAATGAATAAAATGGAATGGAATGAACATTGAATAAAATGAATATATAGTGGAATTTTAGTCATTCATTAGAAAGAATTATATTGTACTATTTATAAAGAAATGAAAGACTTGGGAAAAATTTTATTAAATGAAGTAAGTCAGGTCTAGAGAGACAAAGGATGCAGGATATCCCTTATATGTTTAGTTTGTAAACTTACAAGTAAATATGTTGAGTAGTATACAAGTACAGTCAAGAATTCAATGTATATCCTACAAAACTTAGAAGAGTGAGGGAAGGGGTAGGCAGAGGGGGATGGGCAGAAGTTTGAAAGGGGTGATATCAATGAAGATATATTTTATTCATAAACTGCTTTGTTAAGTGGCAACTCCTTTGTACAACTACTTAAAGGTAATAATAATAACAGTAGTAATAACAACACACAACAACAATAATAAAGAACTCTAGGGCTCTGTGCTGCATGTGCATCTCATAGTTTGCATTTGACTCTCAAGAGTCTCTCCTATGTCTCTCATAGGTTGCATTGTGATCCCCAAGAGCTATTTCCTCCAAAAATCTTAGAATGTGAGCTCATCAGGAATAAGGGTCTTAGCAGATGTAATTTAGGCTAAATATCTCAACATCTTCCTAGACTAGGGTGGGATCCAGATTTAAAGGAGGGAATCCAGCAAAAGAAAATACACAGGTATGCAGTGGAAGAAGGACATGGGAAGACAAAGGCAGGGAGTGGAGTCATGCTTCTATAAGCCAAGTGCCAGAAGCCATCAGGAGCCAGGAGAGGAGCCTTGCATGGAGTTGGCACCAGAGCCTTCACACAGAAGCAATTCAACCCAAGCCATTCCCTCCCCAACCTTGATCTTGGACTTTGAGCCTTCAGAATCATGAAAGGGGAAACAAGCATCCTGTGTGAATCAGGAATCTTCAGAACATAGATATGTCTTTTCCCTTTGCTTAGAATCATGACCTTTTTTTTCAGGAGGCCAATTTGTTTCTCAAAAGCCAGCTCCAATATCTTGGTCATGTGGCACAGGAGTCAGAGATAGAGATTAACAGCTAGACTACTGGGCTTTCACCCCACCCACTCCTGACACTTGAGATAAAGAGCAACTTCGATCAAGTTCTTTGACTTCTCTGAGTTTCAGCTTCCTATTTGCAAAAACAGAAATAATATAAGAGGAGTTTTATTAACTATGCAACTATGCTAGACCATATAAATATGTGGAATAATTTATGGCCTGTTTTTAAAAGAAATCCTTCAAAAGTTATTGACTAGTACTATTTTTTTAATTTTTAAAATGTTCCTTTCTTTCTTAAAAAATTTTAAAGGGTATCTTTAAGTGGAGGTTGTGCAGAGGGGTTGATGATTGAGCTTATATACCTGAGGTGCTGTATGTGTAACTTCCTCTGAATTGTCTAAGATAAAATCTGGGGACTGGCACTTGGAACTTTTATTGACACTGACACGGTAGACCTGTCCTACCTGGTCAGTTTCTTAGGACATCTGGGAAGGCTGATTTGTCCTTCCCAATCAGTTGTGCTTGGTCCAGAACCAAAATCTACCCCTGGAGAGATATTCACACAATTTAACTGCCCTGTGCTCAAACCACCTGTCTAATAGAAATATTTTAAAATTCCAGTAGCTAAAGATAAAAATGTTACAACTGGAGAATTTAATTTTGGGGGCTTAAAAAATCTGTTATTATTAGGTACTTGTACAAAGGGGTTACAATTCCTTGAGTCAGGTTATGAGTACAATGATTCTTGGACAATGCCACTCTTCCTTCATTCTTCCCCAATTTTTCCTCTCCCACCCCCATCCCTGATTGTATTTTAATAATACATTCATCCCCAATCTAGCCATGACATTATCAAACATTAGCAATGTAAAAATTATCAATGAGCTATCTTATAGTCTCTATATCTGTAACTGAATTTCAAAAGCCTCTGTAATTTACAACTGCAAACCTCTATCCAAACCAGAACTTTTCCAAGTGGCCAACATGTAGCTAGTAGCCACCATCCACCATACTGGATAGCTCACTTCTAAAGAGTATGTGACATATAGGATAAGTAAGTGGCTATATCAGCAACAAAACACCGTGATTGTGCTTAAGATGTCTACACAGAATAACCAAAGCCAACATAATACATAGAATTCGCCACAGGCTAGGTACTGTGGAGCTTCATTGGTCTAACCACAATAAGATGCATGGTAAGCCTATGTCTAAACCCCTTTCACTGCTTGAGTACTGATGGTGAGAAAGCAGAGGAAATGACACAATGCTTGCGTTGTTTGTGGTCAGGCACCAGAAACTGAGATGAAGCCCTCAAAGGCTGTCTCTGTTTCTACCACTTTCCTGTTCTCTTTGTGTGATAAGAGATGAGCTTCAATTTTTTTTCTTTTTTTTTACTGCATCCTTTTTCCATGTCTAGTGGAATGTTTGCACCACTGTCTGTAGGGAAGGAGAGACAATTCATTTTCATCTGAAGTTGAAATTGCCCACTGTGTTTCTATCTGGATTCCTTTTAATCTCCCATTGATCCACACCTTTAAATCTGAGGATAGATTTGGGGATCGGCAGGGCAACCATGGCGAATCCCAGAATGAAGTCTGGCGTACATTGCAGCCTGACCAACCCGAAGCCAAAATACCCTTTGGGGGTAATTAGTGCCCTCACCTCTTTGTGTGTGCTCAATAAGTCCAGTTATCTCACAGTTCAAACTACTTCCAGGAGATAATTAGGAGCTGCTGAAAGCTGAATTGACGCTGCTGGGCCACGGGGGCATTGTAAATGACTGTTTCTTAAAGAGACTCATCAGCTTTCAGCAACTTGCTGCACCTCAACTCTCATCCCCAGAAGGGTGGAGTGTGGATTGCTTGGCTTAGCCCATGCTCATTTGGAGGCTTAGAATCTCTTCTTGCAGAGACTAATATCATTGCTATGCTTTAAAGGCAGCATTGGGGACATGAAGAGTTAATGCTGTGCCTCAGGAGAAGGCTGATTAAAAGTGAAGACTTCAGTCCCAGACAGAGTATTCTGACTCAGTTGATTCATGACTGTATTGATTTTCAGCCAGCTTTCTGCTCCATCACACAGACTGCCAAGTGGTGTGAGGGTGGACTAACTCCGTCTTATATATAAAGCTCCTATTAAGTGCCACACACGTCCTAGGTATTACCATCAATCTTACAATAATGATGTTGTATTCATAGTAACAACATAGTGAAGGCTACTAATATCACAGGCATGATTCTGGCCACCTTCCATACATTAACCTTTGAATATTCATTCCAATAATCTGCAAGATATGACTGCCCTTACTTCTGTTCTGACAGACAGGACAAAGGCAAAAGGAGAGATGATGACTGGAGTTGTAAAGTCATGCTTCAGCCTCAAGTTCTGCTCAGATTTCTATTCTTTTCTTTTTTTGTGTGTGCCCATGCAGGGGCTTGAACTCAGGAACACTGTCCCCGAGATTCTTCTGTTCAAGGCTAGCACTCTACCATTTGAGCCACAACTCTACTTCTGGCTTTTTTTGGTGGTTAACTGGAGATGTTTCACCCACTTTCCTGCCTGAGCTGGCTTGGAACTGCAAGCCTTAGATCTTAGCTTCTTGAGTAGCTAGTATTATAGGCACGAGCCACTTGGTACCAGCTGGATTTGTATTCTTAATCTTTACTTGATACAGTATTCTTTTTCTTTTGCTTGTGGTTGGACTGGGGCAC
Source organism: Dipodomys spectabilis (assembly GCF_019054845.1). NCBI lineage: Eukaryota > Metazoa > Chordata > Mammalia > Rodentia > Heteromyidae > Dipodomys > Dipodomys spectabilis. The sequence goes on from NW_024870773.1 coordinate 12,086,306, forward strand.
AGTATGTATTATGCACACTTGGTGGAAAACAAAGATTTTTTACCCTGTGTTGATGTTCTGGTTTGTATGACCACACTAAGCAAGAGCTTCAGTACACACAGAACATACCTGGGGTTATGGGAGATAGGGCTACTCCCTCATCTGGATGAACTTGTGGCTTCTTGATGATCTAAGCTGCCAAGAAGGCCATGGGTTTCAGCCCTGTCTGAAATGCTTCAACTGTCACTGGTTACCATGATAGTTTTGCCTTCTGAAATGAGTAGAGCCACCGAGCACCATGTCAAGCCTTTGAGCCACTGCCCAGCTCCCAGCCTGGTCTTGCACTTTGCAATGGAACACTGATGAGATTTAATTAATCCAGGTGTGAAGCCAAGGGAACATACAGGAGTATGTGTGCATATAGGTCTAGGTTTTTGATGAGTACTCAGCAGTTCTAGGCCAGAGGCTCAACTCCAGGGTTTCCAAAATATCAAATCTGGCTACTTGACCTAATATGTCAATGAAAAGACAAGTAACAGTGAAGGACAGAGGAAGATTTACTAGTAACATAAGCAGCCCTCAGGAAGAGGCAAAGTACGCACTTCCCATCAGCTTCAGGATACAGACATGAGCTTTAGGTTTAAGTAGAGAAAGAACTAGTGTAGTGGGTAGAGGTAGGTATATGCATATACATTGTAGATGTGTGTATGTGTGTATATGTTATATGCATACATATATGTGTATAAATACTCATTTACATTTATGTAGATCTATTTATAAATCTCTATATAGATAGATCTATTTATCTTGTAAATAGTCTATATATACCCATATATCGGCACATGTATATTTCTATTTGCATATATATAGATATACATGAATCTATGTAGGTATGTGTATATACACATATAATAATATGCATATATAATATAGTGCATATACATATATAATAAACAAAGATAATGCTGTTAAGTAAAAGAGGATTTGTTCTTGCAACATTTACATTTTACATTATATTTATTATATTTGCATTACGTTTGACATTATAAAGCCCAATGAGCCTCAGTGAGTTACTTAACCTCAACTAAAATAATTTTACTTAAGATAGGGCTGGGTTGCTTTGCTACTTCAACTCCAAAGGGAAAAAAGGAAATGCAACATTAATCCTTTAGACAGCACTTCATTGACTGATGAAACTCTCAAGTGCCTCTAATTTAGTTGGTCATTTTGCCTGGTGCTGAGCAGAGATTAGCAGGCTGTAGCAGCCAAGTCTCCCATTTGATCACTGGAAAGGAAATGTGTTGTCTTTTAGCAAAATGTACTGTGGGCAGTGACAGCCTAAAGAGACTTGGAAGTTGTACTACTTGCTTGCAGACTGGAGTCTCAACTGCTTCTTTGGCATTTGTGAAGTCCCATAGCATGGAAGGAGGTCATTTCCAGAATTTCTTTAGCCACCCCATGCCCATCTTATAGCTAGTGAAATATTTTCCTTAGCAGTTAAAACAATAGTTTTGTTTTTTTTTTCTGGAGAGAATGTCTCTGCTGTATTCCTCTAGTAGAGAATGCCCTTATTAGAAATAAAGGCCTGAAATTCCACTTCTAGTTATTAATCTTTCCAGGAAGTCACATCTGCCCTCCCTATCCCATAATTTTTACTGAAAATATTATAACTCTGGCTCCTATTTGACATAGATCATCATGCTATCAAGATCCCTAGACCTCAGGAATAATGAAGCAAGTAAAATTAAGTTGGATTTAAAAAGCTCTCATTAGTAGTAACAGCTCACTACAGACTCTTGTCTCCCCCAACACAGAGCTTTCCCATCTCTTCTAGATTGAGATCAGGGGAGGTACAAGGATTTTTCTTCAGGAAGCACATTGTATTTGAAATCTCAATTGTGAAGTAACTCAACCCATGGATTTCAAACAATGGATCCCAGGAAAAGAAGGAACGTACTGAGATCCCGAATTGCTTCATTTTTCACCCCAGAATGGTGGAGTGGGAGGCATGGGAGGTAGAAAGAGATTTAACAAATGAGTGAAAGCATTTGAGAGCTTGGCTGAGGTCACTCAGAGTCTGGAGCAGACACTGAACTATAAGCCAGTTTCCTGGTTGACAGTCCAGTTGTTCCACTACACTGTGCAAACGCCACATTTGCAAATATCATGTCTAATTTTTCCTGTAACCAGGGCACATTGCCCATGAGTCAGGAGACGACATTTGCAAGCAGTCATTTGCAATAAGTACCTCCATATTGTCAACTTATTTAGTGGCACTGTTTAGACGCTTATTTTATTTAGATGCTTGTAATGGGTTTTGACAATTCCCAGAGGCAAGGATGTACCAAATCTAATTTTTAAAAAATCAGAAAAAAAGGAGGAGGTGTAAGAAAACCATGCCAGGAACTTGGAATGACAATTTGAGGTTAATGCTCTTCTATGTTCTTCATCTAATTACCCTCATTGTTCTCAACTGAGCTAGGCTAACTCAGATGTAACTATATGTTTCTTGGGCTTGTTTATCATACCATGCAAAGGTTTGGACTGAATCTATTGGATTTTGAAAAAAATCTCTCAGTGCCATGAGTTAGTTCTACAGCATGACTATTTTTATGTCTTTCCTCATTTGTCTCTCAAAACATCTTCAAATTCTTCAGTCTACAAACTGTATCTTGTAAAAAATGTCCAAGAAAGTGACACTTTTGGTACATTCATTTTCAGTACGCTCTCACTGTTCTGCATAACTTACTTTTGAAGAGAAAGTTATTAGTGGTTTGGTTCTACTATCAAGCACAGCTCCAAGACATCATTGTATCCTAATGTGTTCAAAATTTATTCTTTATTCATAATTTGGGGATGACAATATGATTTTAAGTCACACAAATTGTCCAGCATACATGTAAATGTTCCACTTTGGTGAAAAATCAAAAGATGAGCATTTTTTGTGTAGAAAATGCCCAGATTGTACTTGTCAAATATATATTTTATAGTAACTGCCTTTGGTAGCAGAGAGACCTGACAGAGGCTTGCTTACAACTGAATAACTAATGTGGTCTGAAATTAGTTTTATAGTTAAGTGACTACATGACTTTTAGAGCTGTAATTACATGGCTTTTGGAAGCAATGTTTGGGAAATGATGTCTCAAATTAAAATTATGTTTCATCAATACAATAATTACATAAGAGATACGAGATTTTTTTTCCTGACAATTGCGTCAAAAAACTAACCTTCAACTAGTTACATCTTCTTAAAAAATTAATGTTTTTATTGTGAAAATACCTTACAGAGGGGTAACAATTACATGAGTAAGGTAATGAGTACATTTCTTTTCAAGCATTGTTGCCTCCTCCTTTGTTTCCCTTTCCTATCCCTTCCCACCCCCACCTACCTTCCCACCAAAGTTGTAAAGATCATTTTTTGATATAACATCTTGTACATCTCATTGTTGCCATGGGTCCACCTGTATCCCTATTAAAAACTTTATTTTTTCCCTTCCCCTCCACAAATTATACCAACATCAAATACAGTGAAAACAGGGCTTATACTGTGGGGGAGGGACATAAAAAGCAACAAAGAAATAATCTTATAAATATGTTAGAAACAATAGCAAGAAAGAACAAACATTTTAGTTCTTATCTCGGGGTTCATTTCGCCTAACTTCAACTTATCTGACCATTTCTGCTTGTCTCAGACATATACTAGTTATTGCAAATAAGGGAAACCATGGGACCTATGTTTCTTTGGGCCTGGCTTACATCACTTAATATAATTTTTTCCAAGTCTTTCCATTTCCTAACAAATGGGGCAATGTCATTCTTTCTGATGGAAGCAGAGAATTTTGTTGTGTATATATACTACATTTTCTTGATCCATTCATCTACTGAGGGGTATCTGGGTTGGTTCCATATCTTAGCTATGGTGAATAATGCTGTGATAAACATAGTTGTGCTGGTAGCTTTGGTATAGCCTTGTTTGTGATCGTTTGGGTAAATGCCCAAAAAGGGGATTGCTGAGTCATAGGGGAGCTCTATGTGGAGTCTTTTGAGGAACCTCTATACTGCTTCCCAAAGTGGTTGAACAAGTTTACACTCCCACCAACAATGCAGTAGGGTTCCCTTCTGTCCACATCCCCTCCACCATCTGTTGTTATTAGATTTCTTGATTATAGCCATTCTAACTGGGGTGAGGTAGTATCTCAATGTTGTTTTGATTTGCATTTCTTTTATAGCTAAGGAGGTTGAGCATTTCTTCATGTGTTTATTGGCCATTCTTTCCTCTTCAGAGAAGTTTCTCTTTAAGTCTTTAGCCCACTTATTTATCGGGCAGTTTTTTTTTGAGGATTTTTGTTGGGGGATTTAATTTTTTGAGTTCCAGGTATATTTTAGCTATCAGACCCTTGTCCATTTTATGGCTAGTGAAGATCTCCTAATCCATGGGCTATTGATCTTGCTAGCTATGTCCTTTGCCATGCAGAAGCTCTGCAGCTTCATGCAATCACATTTGTCCAGCCTTTCTTTGATTTGTTGTGTTTCTGGGTCTCTATTCAGAAAATTTCGGCCTGTGCCAAGGAGACCTAGGGTTTCTCTTATTCCATCCTGTAATATTTTCAGGGTGTGTGCTTTGACTCCGAGGTCTTTGATCCATTTGGAGTTGATTCTGGTGCAGGGCGATACATAAGGATCTAGCTTTAGTTTTCTACAAGTAGTTAACCAATTTTGCCAGCACCATTTACTGAAGAGGGTGTCTTTTTTCCATTCTATTTGTTTAGTTCCCTTATTGAAGATTAGATGGTTATAGGTCTGTGGATTCATTTCTGGGTTTTCAATTCTACTTCATTGGTCCTGAGGTCAATATACAGCTTTTTTTTAAAAAGAGTACATTGTCATGGTACTAATGTACAAGTAAGAGTCAAGGTGCTGGAGGAATATCAATACCAAACTTCAAACTCTACTACAAAGCCATGGTACCATAGTAATCAAAACAGCTTGGTACTGGCTCAAGAACAGACCTGAGGACTAATGGAATAGAAATGAAGACCTAGAAATGAACCCACAGACCTATATCCACCTAATCTCCGATAAGAGAGCTAAAAATAGAATGGAAGAAAGACACCCTCTTCAGTAAATGGTGCTGCCAAAATTGGTTAAACACCTGTAGAAAACTAAAGCTAGATCCCCATAGATCACCTTGCACCAGAATCAACTCCAAATGGATCAAAGACCTCGCAGTCAAAGCAAACATCCTGAAAATATTACAGGAAGGAATAGGAAAGTCTAGGGCTCCTTGACACTAGCTGAAATTTTTTATGTTTTTTTTTTTATTATGAAAATACTGTTCAGAGGGGTTATAGTTACATGAGCAAGGTAATGAGTACATTTCTTATCAAGAATTATTGCCTCCTCCTTTGTTTTTCCCCTACCATCCCTTCCTTCCCACCTCTACAACTACACTCCCCCTGACCCCACCTAAATGGTAAAGTTCCCTTTTCAACAAAGTGTCTTGTACATCTCGTTGTTGTAAGGGGTCAACCTGTATCCTTTTTTAAAAATTTATTTTTTTCCTTCCCCTCCCCAAATTATACTAACATCAAATACAGTGAAAACAAGGGTTATACCGTGGGGGAGGAATATAAAAAGCAACAACAAAATCACATGGTACCTTATACATACGTTAGAAACAATAGCAAGAAAGAAAAAAGCACTTGTGTCCCTATCTTGGGGTTCATTTCGCTTAACTTCATCTTATCTAGTTATATGTACATAGCTTTTGAACTTTTCTGCTTGTCCCTTACTGCAAATAAGGGAAACCATGGGACATATGTTTCTTTGGGCCTGACTTACTTCACTTAGTATAATTTTTTCGAAGTCTTTCCATTTCCTAACAAATGGGGTTATGTCATTCTTTCTGATGAAGGCATAGAATTCCATTGTGTGTATGTGTGTGTGTGTGTGTGTGTGTGTGTGTGTGTGTGTGTGTGTGTGTATACATATATATGGATCAAAAATGTATATATATATGTGTGTGTGTGTGTGTCTGTATACATATATATGTATATATATCACATTTTTTGATCCATTCATCTACTGAGGGGCTTCTGGGTTGGTTCTATATCTTAGCTATGGTAAATAATGTGATAAACATAGCTGTGCTGGTAGCTTTAGTATGGTCTTGAACACAGAAAATCAAAGAAACCTTGGACAAATGGGATTGCATGAAACTGCAGAGCTTCTGCATGGCAAAGGACATAGCTAGCAAGATCAATAGTCCATGGATTAGGAGATCTTCACTAGCCATAAAATGGACAAGGGTCTGATAGATAAAATATACCTGGAACTCAAAATATTAAATCCCCCAACAAAAATCCTCAAAAAAAAACTGCCCGATAAATAAGTGGCCTAAAGACTTAAAGAGAAACTTCTCTGAAGAGGAAAGAAGAATGGCCAATAGACACATGAAGAAATGCTCAACCTCCTTAGCTATAAAAGAAATGCAAATCAAAACAACATTGAGATACCATCTCACCCCAATTAGAATGGCTATAATCAAGAAATCTAATAACAACAGATGCTGGAGGGGATGTGGACAGAAGGGAACCCTACTGCATTGTTGGTGGGAGTGTAAACTTGTTCAACCACTTTGGGAAGCAGTATGGAGGTTCCTCAAAAGACTCCACATAGAGCTCCCCTATGACTCAGCAATCCCACTTTTGGGCATTTACCCAAACAATCACAAACAAGGCTATACCAAAGCTACCAGCACAACTATGTTTATCGCAGCATTATTCACCATAGCTAAGATATGGAACCAACCCAGATGCCCCTCAGTAGATGAATGGATCAAGAAAATGTGATATATATGTATATATATATATATATACGTACATATATATACATATATATGTATATATGTATATATATACATATATATATATGTATACATATATACATATATATATATATGTATACATGTATACATATATACATATATATATATACATATATATATATGTATATATATACATATATACGTACATATATATACATGTACGTATATATACATATATATGTATATATATGTATATATATATATATATATATATATATATATAATGGAATTCTATGCCTCCATCAGAAAGAATGATACAGCCCCATTTGTTAGGAAATGGAAAGACTTGGAAAAAAGTTATATTAAATGAAGTAAGCCAGACTCAAAGAAACATAGGTTCCATAGTTTCCCTTATCTGCAGTAACGAATATATGTCTAGGACAAGCAGAAGAGGTCAAAAGCTATGTACATATGACCATATAACCTGATGCTAAGAGAAATGAACCCCAAGATAAGGACACAAGAGGTTTTATCTTTGTTGATGTTCTTAATGTGATTTTTTTGTTTCTTTTGTATGTTCTTCGCCCATGATACAACCTCTGTTGTCACGGTATTTGATTCTGTTACCCTGCATCTTGTGTATACACTTCTCTAATTTGGCAAGGGGAAGGGAAATAACAAAATGCTGAAATAAGGATAAAGGATGACCCATTGTAACAATGAGATGAACAAGATAGTATGTTGAAAATGAACTTTACAACTTTGCCAGGGGGAGGGATGTGGGAGAAGGAAGGGAGGAATTGGGGAGGTCAGGAGGAAAGGGATGGTAGGGGAAAAACAAGGAGGAGGTAACAATGCTCAATAGGAAATGGACTCATTACCTTGCTCATGTAACTGTAACACCTCTGTACAGTATCTTTACAATAAAAATTTTTTATAGAAGTAAAAGTCAAACTTTAATAAAGTACAATATAAGCATCTGCAAGAGTCAGAGAATAGAAGATAATACTTAGTCATTATATGCTAAATCTTATTCCATGTACTAAAATAAGCTTCTATAACACAAAAACGAACTATATGAAGAACAATTAGTACTTGAAATTTAAGCAAAATCTTCACGAGTATGTCATGTCTAAATGGGGGAAAACATGGAAACAAAGCCAATCAGTAGAACACTATAAAATACTGATGAAAGACTTTAGAAATAATACCAAAAAGAGGAAAGATAGCCTAAGGTTCGTGGATTTGAAGAATTAACATGATTACCATGACCATACTAAATTGAAGTGATCTACACATTCAGTGCAATTCCTATCAAAATTTCAATGCCTTTTTAAAAAAACTGAAATAGAAACTAAAATTATGATATTTAGATGGAGCCAAAAAGGGCCTACATTGCCAAAGCAAAGCAATTTTGATGACGAAAATCAAAACTTGGGACATCACATTCCCTGATCTTAAGTTATATTACTATTAATAATCGTAGTACATTACTTGTATAAAATGAAACGTGTAGACTAATGAAACAGAATAGATAGTACAGAAATAAACCTATACCTATACAGACAACTAATCCTCAGTAAGAGGGTAAAAATAAAATAGGAAAACATACTTGTGTACAATGGTCTTTGGGAAACTGGATTTATAACAGTGGTTTCACTCACATCTTCTACACATAACACAAAGTCAACTCAAGGTGGAGTAAAGGTTTGAACATAGAGCCAGAGCATAAAACTCACAGAAAAAAAAGCACAGGAAGAAAAATTCTTGTCAGTCATGTTGATAGTTATTTTTTTTTGCTATGATACCAAAGGTGTAAGCAATAAAAGCAGAAATAAACAAGTGGGAATACATCCAAGTGCAAAGCTTCTGCATAGCTAAAAAATCAACAAAAGGAAGATATCTAACAAGAAGGGAAATATTTCTAAATCATATATCTGATAAAACATTAATATTCAAAGGAGCCCCTATATATTGATAGCAAAAGAATAATCCAGCTAAAAGAATTAAGAGTATAATCCTACTGGGAAGACAAAAATTTGGGTGGATATGTCTCCAAATAAGACTGCAAATTATAGGGAAACAAATACCACCAAAGATCAGAGAAGTTCAAGAAAAAAGTTTCTAATTATATATCAGTTCATACCTGCTAGAATGGGTATTATAACAATCATAATGCTGAGTTGTGGTGAGAATGTTTAGATATGAGAATTCTGGTGTGTTACTGGTGGAATGTGAAGGATACCTTATTATGGAAAACAGCTTAAAATTTTCTCAGAAAGATTAAAATAGCAATTTTATGTACGGTATTTCTTTACAAGAAGTGAAATCAGAATCTCAAAGAAACAGAACCAAACTAAATGTGTCTATTGATGAATGGACACATAAAGAATGATGCATAAAGTCTAAGACTTCAGAAAGCAAGCAAATCCACCATTTGTGACCATATACTGGGAGACATCTTTTTTTTTTTTTTTTAATTTAATTTAATTTTATTTGTGAACATACTGTACAGAGGAGTTTCAGTTACATGGGCAGGATAATGCGTACATTTCTTACCAAGCATTGCAGCCTCCTCCTTTGTTTACCCTTCACATCCCTTCCCAGCCTCCCCCCTCCCCCCCTAATCCCAATCCTTCTCCTTCCCGGCCCCCCCCCCCCCCCCCCCCCCCGCACCAACGTTGTAAAGCTCATTTTGGACATGACAACTTGTACTTCTCATTGTTGCAACAGGTCCACGTGTATCCTTAAACAACTGGTTTTTCCCCATCTCCTCCACAAGTTATACTGACATCAAATATAGTGAAAGCAGGGGTTATACTGTGGGGGAGGGACATACAAAGCAACAAAGAGATAATCTTATAAATGTGTTAGAAACACATGCATGAAAGAAAAAAACATTAAAATACACATCTAAGGGTTCATTTTCCTGACATCACATTATCTGACCTTTTCCGCTTGACTCATACATATACTAGATATTACAAATAAGGGAAACCATGGGACCTACGTTTCTTTGGGCCTGGCTTACTTCACTTAATATAATTTTTTCCAAGTTTTTCCATTTCCTAACAAATGGGGCAATGTTATTCTTTCTGATGGAGGCATAGAATTCCATTGTGTATATATACCACATTTTCTTGATCCATTCATCTACTGAGGGGCATCTGGGTTGGTTCCATATCTTAGCTATGGTAAATAATGCTGCAATAAACATAGTTGTGCTGGTAGCTTTAGTGTGGTCTTGTTTGTAAACATTAGGGTAAATGCCCAAAAGTGGGATTGCTGGGTCATAGGGGAGCTCTATGTGAAGTCTTTTGAGGAACCTCCATACTGCTTTCCAAAGTGGTTGAACAAGTTTACACTCTGGGAGACATCTTAAGTGAAATAAGCCAGTAAAGAAATACAGACACTGCATTTTTTCACTTCTATGTGGAACTCCAGTAGTGAAATCCACAGAATCAGCCATTAGAATGGTTGTTACCGGAAGTTGGGGAAGAGGTGGGAGGAAGAAATGGGGAGATAAAGGTCAAAGGGTAAAGTATAATAAACAAGTTTAATAAGGTCTGGAGAGCTACCACAGAAGGCAGCTACTTCCTCTGTGAATGCTACATTGCATATTTAAAAATCTATCAAGTGGGTAAATCCTATGCCTGATGCTCTACATACACATGATAATCATAAAGGAGGGTGGAGGGACCTTTAATAGGTGAAGGACTGTGACCCTTGTGTTGAAGTTTCGTAGCAGTCTACTTACTCACAAGTGTGTTGAGTTGTGCATATTAAATGTAAGTGACTTTTTGCATGCAAACATTGCCTCAATAAATTGTTTAAAGAATAAAGTCAATGAAATCACAAGATAATGATTCTGCTATATGAAGCATTTTCTAAACATTTCATTAGCCTATATTAGCTTTACTGAGCTAATAATTATTGAGTACTTACTAAAAGTCTTATCTACTAATTGTTTTGAACACATTAGATGAGCAAAATGCAGTGGTGCACATTTAAATTTCAGTACTAGAAATCTAAGGCAGAATGGTTAGGAGTTTAAAACCACCCTGGGCTACATAATGAGATTCTGTCTCAAAAAAAAAAATCTAACTGAATTCCATTTAACCCTTTTCATTATTATAACAGCCCTATAAAACACACAGTATTGCTGTGTATTTCACATGTAAACATACTGGAACACAAATAAGTTATAGCTCTTGCTTAAAATAACATATTATATGTTGTGAAATAAGATAGCTTAATGCTTTTGAAATGTAATTTTAAATTAGCATATATTATAGCACAAGAGCATTTCATTGTGGCAATTTCATAGATATATGCTGTATACTCTGAAAAAGTTCTCCCCCTTTATTATTCTCCCATACTCTTTCCCAAGTGTTTGTTGGGTTTCCTTATGCTTTCTTCATGTCTGTCTGTCTAGCTATCTATTTATCTGTCTACCTATCTATCTATCCATCTATCTATCTAATTTCCCTATCATCTATATCTTTATCTTTCTACATGTGTGTATATAATGCAATGTACACACATATGTATGTATAATTTATACATACATATATATGTAAGTGTACCTTGATCCTCCTCTTACCTCAATATCCTTCCCTTTTCCCTCTCCCTCTCACAATCACTCAACATACCAGGCCCTTCCTTTACATTCATGCCTGTTATCATCACCATCATCATCATCACCATCATCATCATCATCATCTATAATATATATGCGTGATGATGCATTGGTCATGTTGTCATATTTCTTCAGCAACTTCTGCATTTTTCTTAGCCACTTCACAAGGAATCCTACTATTGACTTGGCTCCTTACTCATGCAAATATATTTTAGAATACATTTCTACAGTGCTATTTAAAAAACCCTATTGGAATTTGTTCTATTGAATTGCTTTCAAACTATAGAGTGGTTTTCAAAGAAGAGATACCTTTTCAATATCCTCTTCACTCATCAAATTGATAAACACAGATGATCCTCTGTTTTCATAGGTCCACAAACACAGATTCAACCAATTAGGGATGGAAAATGCTTGGGAAAACCTGTATCTGCATTGAAGACATATAGATGACTTTCTTCTCATTGTTCCTTTAACAATATAGTGTAATTACTATTTACATAGTGATTGTATCATACTAAGTGTTATAAGCCATCTAGAAATGATTTATAGTTTCCGACAGGAAGATGCAAGTTGTATGTAAACTCTGCACCATTTTATGTGAGAAGCCAGAGCATCTTTTGACTTTTTGGGTATCCATAGAGAATCCAGGAAGAAATTCCCCCATGGATACCAGTGAGCAATGATATTTTCCTTAAAATGAGAGGACTAGGTAGAGAATGAGAGTGGAATTCATGTCCTCAGAGCTTGCTTGAGAGAGGCTCAGCTGGATAAAATTTGATAAAAACTTGTAAATAGATTTACCAATAATAAGTTTTGGTGATTTTATGCCAGGAATTGAACATTGGCAAATCTATACATTGTTGTTATCATTATACATTATCATTATACATTAGAGTGTGTGTGTGTGTGTGTGTGTGCGTGCGTGCATGCGTGCGCACGCACAAGCGCAGGTCCTGAGGTTTGAACTCAGGGCCTGAGCACTGTTCCTAACCTTTTTTGCTCAAGGTTACCTCTCCATCACTTGATACACAGCTCCACGTCCAGCTTTTTAGTGGTTAATTGGAGATAAGCATCTCAGGGCCTTTCTTGCCTGGGGTTGGTTTTGAATAGTGATCTTCAGGTCTCAGCTTCTTGAGTACCTAGGATTATCAAATTACATGTGCCAACAGCACCCAGTATTATAACAAAATATGGTGGCACCTAACTATAGAGATTGAGACAGGAAGGGTCTAAATTCAAGGCCAACAGCACAAGATCTACAAAACAGGGCTACAAAATGAGGCTACAAAACAGGATGCTGTCACAGAAGCCCAAACCCCAAATCAGACTCAAACCCAAACCCAAACAAAACAAAACAAAACAAAAAATTAATGTCTAAATATTTAATAAAAGGTTATGAAATACAACTTTCTGACAACAGGAATTTGATTAAAGTATTCTCTCATATTTGTTTAAAGGATAAAAATAGTCATTTTATTTTAAATATAATTTTATTGTATTTAAATATAATACCTGTTTACTCGGCAGGTGTTCTACCTCTACGCCATTCCTCCAGTTCTTTGGGGGTTGGCTGTTTTTAAGACAGGATCTTGCTCCCTGCCTTGGCATGTGCTTCAACCATGATTCACTTACTTTAGGCTTCCCGTGTCAGCTGGGAAGGCAAACATACCTGCTCACGTGTAGGTTCTTCCTCCACTGAAATGAAGTCTGAGGGACTTTCCTGCCTGGGCTGTTCTGGAACCACAACTCCCTTGACTTCAGCCCACCATGTAGCTAGGATGACAGGTATGTGCCTTGACACCCATCTACTAGTTTAGAAGGGGGTTCATGAACATTTTGATGAAAGCTGGCCTCTTACACTGATCCTCCCATTCTTAGCCTTCCACATAGCTAGGATGACATTCATAAGCCACTGTACCCAGCAATCTCCTGAACTTTCTTCCCGTTGTGAACCTCCCAAATAGCGAGGATTATCACAGGTGTAAGCCACCGGTGCCTGGGCTTTTTTATACCTTCTTTCAGAAATTATTCCTATTCAATGAATAAATAGTGCAACCATCTCTGTTTGTTATTATTAGTGATGTGCTTTATTAGTTTTAGCACTGCTAAGGACAGTAATACTGGAGCTGTGTGTTCACTGTAATTGTTTGCAACATCAGTGAACAGGTCCAACCAATGTACTGGTAAAAGAGCTTTATTATATCTGACACACACGTAACTCACCACCCCCTAATTTACATAGCAAGCCCTTTGGAGGTTTAAGAAGCATAAAGCAAAGCTGAAGGCAATGCACAGTGGGCTTCCTGCCTTTGAAGGAAGAGTCCTGCAAGTTATTCTTTTATTGACAAAGGATATACCTTCACATGCTCATCTGGATACCAGGAATTCTCCATGCCTCCAGGTATAGAAGCATAAGTTGGAATGATGTTACTCTCTTTCCTTCATGCTTCTGATTAAGAGGAGCTATTACAACTCAGATTGCTTCTCAAGTATTGTTTGTGTGAAGTGACTTCTAGGCTGTCTTATTACATTTTCAGGAAGATATTGACCCAATGACCACAAATGCCTATCATTTGAGCTTGCAGTGGATGTGTGTCATACAGCTAATGCAGAGGGGGAATTTCCTGTGCTAAGTCAGAGCTCAACATTTTGTTTTATTCTTAACAGAGATGCTGTCTATGATCATGAGATATTACCTCTTTATTTCCTAAATTCAACTTGGTAGATAGAATGTTGCTAGAATATATACACATGTATATATATTATATGATATATCTATATAATATATGTGTATAGATTATATAATATATGTATATGTATTATATATTATATCCATACTATGGTATATCTATATATTATGTATGTTATATATATTGCATATTATATATCAATATATATTATATATTGTATATATGTTACATACACATAGAGATTAACTATATTTATGGAAAATATATAATATTATATGTGTGTATGGGCATATGGGTTAGTTTTCCTATCCAGTCTTTGAATTTTGAGGGACGCTTATACTATTACCACTTTAAACATAATTATTGGCATAGTTACATTAAAACATACTTTTTCCTGTTCAGTTTTCCACTTTTCAGTCTGTTCTTTGCTCTCTGGTTCTTTCCTACTTTCTTCTGGGTTTCATACTCTTGATGATTTAATTCTATCTAATTTGCTGTCTAATAAGCTAAAACATTTTATTCTACTGTTAGTTTTTCCTTTAGAAAAATCACACACCTATTTGCCATACTCACAAGACTTTCATCACAGATTGTTGTTGTAATGGTGATATATCATCATTAGTTATTTCTGTTAACATTTTACTGTGCCTAACTTACAAACTAAGTGGGGGGAAAATGTCATTTATATTGAGTTTGGAACTCCCATTCTTTCAGGAATCTAGTAGAGTTTTGGAACATTACACTACAGAGAAGAGAAGAGCATTTCATTTATTATTATTATTATTATTGTTATTATTATTGTTGTTGTAAAGGTGATATACAGAGAGGTTACAGTTACATAGGTGGTAATGAGTACATTGATTTTGAACAGTGTCACCTCTTCCTTGTTTTCTCCCAGTTTTTTCCCTCCCAGACCTCTTTCCCCCACAAGTGTATAGTTCATTTCAACATAGTGTCTAGTGAGTGTCACTGATACATTTGTTCACCCTTTGTCCATTTCTGTGCTTCCCCTTAATAATTCCCAAAACATATACACTTACATACAAGACAAAAAGTACAGAAATAAAAAATAGCAACAAAAGGGGAAGAACAAAAATAAAACAAAAAACACAAAAGTAAAATAAAATAACCTCTTGATTCCATTCCTTGGTGTTCATTTCAATATGTATCATGTTATATGAACATTTATTCACATAGCTATTCAGCCCTTGTGATCCTTTCCTAAGAATATCCTCCTTTGGCCTCACTGTGTGAATGTATAACTGAGTCCTGTATAACTTATCATGTCCAAGTATAATATTTTTGTCTTTTACCATCCATTTTGTTTACTTATAGATTTATAGGCACATTCTAATTACTATAAATGAGGGAAACCATACAACCTGTGTTTCTTTGGGTCTGGTAACTTTGTTGAATATAATTTTTGTGAGTCTTTTATTTCCTTACAAATGGGGCGGTATTCTCTCTGATGGAAGCACACAATTCCATTGTGTATATATACCACATTTTCTTGATCCATTTGTCCACTGAGGGGCATCTGGATTGTTTCCATATCTTAGCTATGGTAAACGATGCTGCAGTGAACATGGTTGTGCTGGTTACTTTAGCATGGTTTGTGGTCTATTGGATAAATGCCCATGAGTGGGATTGCTGGGTCATAGGGAAGCTCTATGTTTGGTCTTTTTTTTCTGGTGGGGGGGGGGAAGGGCCCGGTTGTGGGGCCTGAACTCTGGGCCTGTGCACTGTCCCTTAGCTCTTCAGCTTAAGGCTAGCGCTCTACCACTTGAGCCACAGCACCACTTCCGGCTTTTTTTCCTGCTTATGTGGTGCTGAGTAATAGAACCCAGGGCCTCAAGCATGCAAGGCAAGCGCTCTACCACTGAGCCACCTTCCCAGCCCTATGTTTGGTCTTTTGAGTAGCCTCCAGACTGCTTTCCAGAGTGGTTGAACAAGTTTGCATTCTCGCCAACAGTGTTTAGTGTTCCGCTTTGGCCACATTCCCTCCAGTATCTGTTATTGTTAGTTTTCTTGATAATGGTCTTTGTAACTGGGGTGAGGTTGAATCTCAATATTATTTTGATTTGCTTTTCTTTTATGGTCAGAGATGTTAAATAATTCTTTATATGTATATAATATATATATTTGAACTCAGAGTTTTGCCTTGTTTTATACAATTTTACTTAATACAATTTCACAAAACTCTCCTTGTATTTCCATCTTGCCAGTATTAATAGCATTATCACATATTTTACTTTTGTGTATTTTTTTGGTCAGCTGTGGGGCTTGAACTCTGGGCTTGGGCTCTGTCTCTCAGCTCAAGGCTAGTACTCTACCACTTGAGCCACAGCACCACTTCCTTATTTTTGTGTATTTTAACATCACATTTAGTAAATACATTTCATGAATGTCCACTTAGAGATGACATGGATTTCAGCAGCTTTAAATTGTGAGAAAACTTACTGATGTTTTGTTAATTTTTTTTTTGCTTTTCCCATCTAGCCATTTTTCTCTTTGCTTTCAGTTTGAGTAGCTACTATTTAGATGCCCTAACGTTCATTTTAAAAATGTATGCTATTTTGAAATGTACTCACTATCTTACTTGTGTAGCTGTAACCCCTCTGTATATCACCTTTATAATAAATAAAAATAAAAAGTACAACAAAATAAAATAAAATGGAAGATTGGACTTAAAAAAATAATGTTATTTCTAGTCTGGTATTTATTTTCTTTTTCCAGTTTCTGGGCTTGAACTCAGGGCTTGGGCACTGTCCCTAGTCTCTTTTGTTCTAAACTAATGTTCTACCACTTTAAGCCACAGCACCACTTCCGTTTTTTGAGTGATTAATTGGAGAAAAGGGTCTCACAAGAATCTTTCTGCCCCGGCTGACTTTGAACTGTGAGTCACTAGCAGCTGGCTTAATTTGATGTTCATTTTAACAAATTGTTGGTTTTTTTTTTTTAATTTCAGAAGTTGTAGTTTTCATGTCAAGATTTTCTAATTATGCTATGTTAGTGTTTTCTGTGTCTATGTGTGAAATGTTCAGTCTTTCTTCTCAGTTTTTCAACATCTGTAATATATTTAGTGTTTCAGTGTCCTAGCTTTACTAACTCTACCACTTTGTTTCAGTTAAGGGTAGTATTGTCTCTTCATTGTGAGTCATATATTTCTGATTCTTTGACATCCTAACGATTTTTTTGAATGTCATTTGTCATTATTATCTGACAGATGCTAGATAGCATTGTCTTCCTGTGAGCTTTGATCAAAGACAGCAATTTGATGCTTTGGAGTATCACTATTAAACATTCGAATCATAATCACATTTAATGTGGGATGATTTTCTTCTGCCCTGAGCAAAAGTCTTCTGAATATTTTTCCTTATTTCCCAGGAATTATGACCATTATTTTCAACCACAGGGAATGAAAGCCCAGAGAGTCTTTTTTCCAGCTAGACTGCATAATTTTCTCATATGTATAATCCTTCTGAATAATTCTTGGGGTAGCAGGATGTATAATACAGATCTAATTTCTAATCCCAGTTTCTTATTGTGCTAGCTAGTTGTTCTAGAGCAATGCCTTTATAACTTCTGAACTTCAGTATCTTTTTCTATAAAATGATTAATGTGGTAGCTATTTCATAGCAATTCTGTGACAACAAATGCAGTTTTCAGCTTGATGACTGCTACATGAAATGTATATATATCTTTGTAAAATATAGTGTGATTTGAAAGCATAGTCATATTAAAAAATGAATATTTCCCTTTATAGGAACTTGGAAAATGCATATGCTTAACAATATCACAAAGAAAAGTTGTAGTATTCCACTCTCTGTTGTGATAATAAAGTGCTAGGAGGCACTTTATAAAGCAAGGTGCATTCTTGGGGGCATACAGTTTTGGGGGCTGAAATGTCAACATCATACTGGCACTGTTGAGTACCTTTCTGACTACAAAACATCGTGGAAAATGGTGGAATATCAACATAGGGAGAAATCATATGGAAAGACAGGAAGCTAAGGAGTTGGGTGGGGGAAGTATTCCACATCCAGATCAACTTTCTTGGGAACTAATTAGAGTAAGACAGAAACAACAGTAACCCTCTTCAAGGGTATACTCCCAACCTCATTCCACCCACACCTTTCAAGGGTCCCACCATTGTACCCAGCCCCATACTTGAGTACAAGTTTTATAGCTTATGGACCCTGAAAGGAAACAATTAATCTGTATCAAGGCATAGCGAACATTAACAAGGTTGAACAAATGTCTGCAAATCGATTTCATTTTTCCTTATACAAAAATCATAAAATTAAAGAGTCAGGGTGGGTTATGACTTCTGAAATAGACTTCCTCCTCTAATTGTCATCTAACTTCAAGGAAATGGGTTGGAGAGATACACACTTTTTAGTAAGTAATTAATTTTTATGGTTATTTGGTGCTTCAAAATTACTACATTTTGAAGTATTAGATTTCTAGACATTAAAAGGATCTTCTCCTGGAACTCTATAGATAGGACACTGCGTAGAGTCAGCATAAGAGAGTCCATGAAAAGAGTTAAAGGTAAGTAACAGATAGGAAGTCACTGATCTTTTTTAACCCGTTATCCTTTTCTTAAAGTAACACAATTGTCATGTCAGGGTGATTTATTGACTTAACAATGATCACTATTAGACATGTATGACTCTGAAAAAAAGCCCATGCATGTAGCCAAGCAAAGATGATTATTTTTCTCCTACCACAAGTAAAACTACTTTCTTGAGACAGCTTGTTTGTGCTCTGACAGTTATAGTCCACAGAACACATTTCTTATTTCGGACAGTAAAGTGGAATTCTTCTGGTGCTGTGTCATTTGGGAAATCTTGTTCAAATTTGACATTTTCCACAGCAGTCCCTTCAGTCTTGTTTTGGGCTGTTTTCTTGGCTTTGGTAAGGTTCTCAGTGGTGGGTCTTTGCTTTGGACGTGCACCTACAGTAGCACAGGAAAAAAATGTCAAGAAGTTGCTTTATTACAGAAATCATTCATTAAAAAAAATCCATTGCCCTGGAATGAAAAAATCAAGCCAAATCAAAACAAAAAACATTCCTATCCATTCAGGATCTAGAAAATATTCTGAGGTTTACAAAACTATCTAAACAGCATGAAACTTCAAAGGCTTATCCTTTGAGAATAATTCCACTTAGCTACCATTTCCTTCCTTTAGTCTCATGTTGATATGGTGATGTTCATTGAAAAATAGTAACAATGAAGTTTCAGATACTTATGCTTTCATTTTGCTTTTTAATATATTTCACTCTTGAATGTGTAATGTTCAGGTGAGATTAGACTAAAATGCTATACAAGTGATGTTCTCAATCACCCAGCATTCTGTTCATGAGACTCACTTTAATCAGATTTCTAGGGTGAAATCTTCATTAATTTGCTTTACTGACTCTTTTTTGAAAGGAGAAAAAAGAGACTTAGTTTTTCTTTTTCTGTTTTATACATTTGAAGATAATGTATAAAAGAAGATAATGTTTGACAATCTTTGCTTGAGTCCATTTATGATCTGATTCTATAGAAATCCTACCCTATTTCATGCATCTGGTTTGTGCAAAGTGTCTTCAGAAATGAGCTGTCTAGATTCACTAAGATGAGTTATGAATTCTTTCTCAGGAGAAGAAGGAAATGGATACGATTAAGGCACTTTTATAAAATAGCAGTTATTATTCTGTCCTTTCTCTGTGGGTTTCCTAATTACTACTTTGAAAGGTATCATTATCTATTTATCTATCTCTCTCTTTGTCTATCTACCTATCTTATCTATACACAAACATAGTCTGCCTGCCTTCTTCACAATTATGATCCAAATATAATAGGCATATTATTAGCAATAAATAGCATGAGGTTATAAAAGCAGTGAGATCAGAATTACTATGAGGTAACTACAAAATGCTAACTGTAAAATAGAAGAGGTAGGAAGTAGGCTATATTGAATCTTAGGCCAATGATTTTCCTTTTCTTTCTTTCTTCTAGCAAATTTACTAGAATAGTTTCATTCACAAATACTCAAATTGATCTACTTTCTCAAAGATGGAATTGCACAGAACATGGTCAAGTCACATTTGGAGATGTGTCATGGTAGACCCAAACCTGTAAAGAAATTAAAACCTGTCAAAGTAAGGTACTCAGAAAAAAAATGGAACTCTTCTCTGTAATCAACCCATTTTGAGCTTTCCCAGTCTCTTCATCAGCAATCCCAAATGATTTTCCTAGTGAAAATCATTTTCCTATTATAGGCTATATCGAGTTAAAACATACAGAGATATTTATATTGAAGACTCTGTAGTCTATTCCTATCTGGGATTACTCAGACCAGGGCGACTCTATATCTATGCTTGTATCTCTGATTTTATTGTCCAAAAACATCAATGAAATCAATTTTAGCTGGCTTACACGGTGGCAGAGCTGTCCAGGAGTGCCAAAGTATCTCCCTCTGATTTCATTAAGATCTACATCATTCTAGGAATCATTTTCTATTCCGAAGTTCTGAAACAAACAATCACATGGAAAGCATTAATGGGATGAATGTTCTCTTAGACCTTGTCATCAAAATCTATAAATTAATCTAGTTAAATGTTTGATCATTGGCTATGAGCAATTGTGTCCAGATAACTAATCACAATTTACTGGTCTAGTCCTGAATTATGTCCTGAAATGCCTAGCTGTTTATTCCCCATGCAGTTTTACCTAAGGACTTTCTATCCATTATGGTGACACTGATTCTTGCTCTAGCAGATAAAACTGAACAAATATGTACATGTCTTAGCACTCTATGGTTGTATATCCTGGACATTGCTCCACAACTCTTTTTCTAGGAAGTTTTATAGGATACCAGTCATAAAAAGTGGTGATGTGAGAATTTGTAAGTCAGGATCACTAGCATATTCATCTCAGATAAATGTATATGATTTTTACAAATTTTCATCTTTAATTACTTAGCTATATGTTAACAGTGGTTGCTCTAAAAGGAACTAGCAACTTCTGAAAGAAGTTTCACTTTAATTTCCCACTTGTTCTTATTGAAATTTCGGTTGTTTTGAGCATGCACATTAGTATACTACTGGACAGAATCTATTTGGTAAAACCAATTACTGTACTTCAACTCAACATGCTTTTAAAGCAATTGATTGTACTCATGAATGTAACTACATCTTTGCAAACAGAAAAAGGGAACGAAAGAAAGGAGGGAGGGAGGAAGGAAGGAAGAAAGAAAAGACAGAAGACATTTATGTGAGGCCATCAGATTTTAGGTAAAATATCTCTGATATCCTCTTTTAAGAATTCTTTCCCTTCAAGTCTTCATCTCACTAAAGTGACCTTCACAAGAGGCAGCCTGAAAGCTAAAGACAGTAGCTTGACAATGGGTTTCTGTAGGTATTTTGATCCCTTTGTGCTTTGTGTTTCTTTTTCTTCTACATAGTGAAATCACAGCACTACAGAGAGAAACATGGAGACTTCCTTTTCATTGATGGATTGCTAATGAGGCTGATTGACCCCACAAACTTGGTCATGGGGGTTTATATTGAAATATTGGAATGTCATATATTGAAAGGGAGAAGGAAGAAAGGGTTTTCAATCTGATCTTTGGCTTCTGGGCTAGAAGCTACATGCAGATGGGACCCATCACAATAGAAAATGCCCAAATGCCATCAAAGTGTAGATGCTTTGTGTGTGGAGCACATGGCCTTAAGAGTTGCTACCTGCTAAGAATTAAAGCAAGGGCTTATTTAATTTGTAATCAATTGTTCTGATTTGGGCCTATTTTAGCAATCCAAAAAGTCTTGAGTTGCAAAGGTTGGACTTTCATGTCAGCACCTTGTAGTGATTAATTATGCATGTATAATTAGGGGTTGTGTTTTGTAAATGTACTAATTTTTTTTAACACATCCATCATTTTTCTATTAAGAAATATATTTACTGTCCTTTGCCAACATGTGTAGCAGTAAATCCCAAGAACAATAGTAAAAAATAAAATGTGCTCATTATTGTGTTTATTATGAAGGACCATATATGTTTTCATCAGTGGCATTCAAATCTACTGAGTGTTTTGAGATATGGCTCTATGAATGAATTATAAAACTATCAGCTGGGTGCCAGTGGCTCATGCCTGTAATCCTACCTACTCAGGAAGCTGCTATCTGGGGATAGTGGTTCAAAGCCAGCCTGGGATGAAAGTCCATGAGACTTTTATCTTCAATAAACCACTTAGAAAACCAGAACTGGTACTGTGGCTCAAGTGGTAGAGTGCTCACCTTGAGCTGAAGAGCTGAGGGATGGCACCCAGGTCCAGAGTTCAAGCCCCATGACCACCACCACCACCAACAACAAATATACATATATATATATATATATATATATATATATATATATATATATATATATCTCAGAACACCAATAAAAGATACTGTTTTATGGTTTCAAAATCTCTGTTTTAAAGAGAATCATCTGAAAGAGAAGTCTGTCAGGAAATTGGTAAGTGTTCTGGCACATGGTAGAATTTGCTAGCTACATGATTAGTTAACCCTCGATGAATTTGACCTACATGCTGATTTATTTGTGACCTAGGGTAGTTCATTTGCTTTCACTTGGTTATGACTTTCCTCGGTTCTGCAGGTACATTCCAATGGGGATTGCTTCTCCTATTTCAATAAAGACAGTGAGAAGGTACTGGCTCTCTTTCTGTCATTCCAAGAGCATTTGTCTCATATTTTGGTGTCCTGTGAGTTTTATTCTTTGTCCTTGAAGTGAGAACTATGTTAATTGAGTGGTTTGGTGTCTCCTAAGAGAAAGGTATTTTAAAAGGATTGGAAGAGAAAAGGCTGAGCTCATTTCTTTTTATTTCCGTTAGTCCTTTTTTATGATCCTTGAAGTGGATATTGTGTTTCTCATTTTACTTCGGAAGTTTCCAGACGGTACAAGTGTTCTTTATTTCCAACTTTCCAGTCAACCTGATATCTGTGAATGACTGGAAAAGAATAAAGTGTAGCTATTTTTAAAGTTAGAGTCGTGTCATATTAACTAATGACATATCTCTGCATGTGTGTATTGGTGTGTGTATGTATGTATGTGTGTGTGTGTGTGTGTGTGTGCACGCGCGCTTGTGTGCATGTGCCAGTTCTGGGGCTTGAACTCAGAGCCTAAGCACTGTCCCTGAGCTTTCTTTGCTTGAGCCACAACTCCATGTCTGGCTTTTAATTGTGATTACATGAAGATAAGAGTCTCACATGCTTTCCTGCCTAGGCTGGTTTTGAACCTTGATCCTCACAACTCAGCTGCCTGAATAGCTAAGATCACAAGTGTGAACCACCAATGCCAGGTTTGTCCTTATATTTTTATTTGCATCTGTTAGGTGTACAAAGAGGTTTCATTGTATCATGTCCGTGTATACATACACTGTATCTTGATCATACTCACTCCCTTCATTGCTTTTCTTCTTTCTCCTCTCTTCCCAAGCCAATCTCAGCAAACTTTATTGTTCTATTTTCACACATGTACATGAAGTATTTTGACCCTATTCACCTCCCTTTAGCCCACTTTCACTAATACCCACATCACAGACAGAACCTGCTTTACATTTCTTCAGTCATTATTTTAATGTATGGTAAGAGTTCAGAGGAGTTTTTACATGCATAAACAGTATTTTCACTTGATGTATCTTTTTGATATGAATTCAGTATAAACAACAGACTCCCAACCCCACGTATTTTAGTCATACAGTGGCATTAGCAGAGCAGATTTTCTGTACAGGAAGGTAATTCACTTGAAGGTAATTACAATGATTCAATGTACATTATTACAGGGATAGTAGTTCAGAAGAAGTTCTGTTGGTGGTCTTCCTGTGTTTTTGGCTTAAATTAAAGGTTTTACTCTATGTAAACACTTGGAGGCAAATTCTTGCCCTTTTAGAAAAAAAAACAGTAAATATCAATTGATGATATAAATGAATTAATGAACCAAACTATATTCTTACTAATTGAGCTGTAATAATGCTCCTTTACCGATAAAACTTAGCCCAGTGCTGGTGTCCTACTAGAGTAATTTAAAGCTAATCTCTCTTTTATTTCTCTAATGAGTTTTTGAATTTTCCTGGAAAATCACCATATCATTCTTTCAGCCAGCATAGACAATCTGCACAGGAAATTACCTTGACAGTCATCTTGGTGGCCAAACCCTTTGCCATTAAGCATCCTTGTCTGTCACACGCAGACAGTTTGTGTTAATAACCATGAATTGGGGACCATCTTCAATGACCAATGGAATTGGATTCAGGCATTTTTGCTTTGTGAGGCAGCTGATGCCAGGATAGTATTACAGAACTTTTGGGTGATAATGCAGGGAACCAGAGGATTCCATTCCATATCCAGTCAATAGATGTAGCGTCGCCAAGGCTGTATGTTTCCTCTGTACCACACTTTCCCTTCCTATCACCTTAGGGGAGACATTACCATCTTGGTAGATAATTTAGCTTGATTACTTCTGTGAATCTGTCCTTCATTCTCCTTGAAGGAAGTCATTATTATTAGAGGTAGACAAATACCTCCATGTTCCTCAAAAGACTAACTCTTTTTAATTATTTTAAGGCAGAAGACAAACACCCGTATTTAAAAAATCTTTTAAACATTTGTCAACTAACGGTTCTTATTTTTCAAGTATAAATGTTAAAGTTCTCCCCAGTCTTTCTGGTAATATCTCTGAAACTGCCAAAATGTCACATCCTTTAATTTTAAAAGAAGGTGTATGGCGAGCACTAAAAATATATAAAAAATAATAACCATGGAATCTATACTTAAAAGTAATCATTTTGCTTATTAAAATTTTTTTCAATAAAAAAGTACTTGACATTAAAAGGGCATTTGCTAAGCAGACACATTACCACCTGAGCCATTCTGCTACCTGAGTCCCTTTTCACAATTTTTTTTAAAGGAAGGGTCTCTTCTTAGGCCCAGATCTGGACTGAGATCCTCCTATTTGTGCTTCTTTTTGTTGCTAGGACAAAAGGCTAATGACAACACATCTAGTTATTAATTGAAATCAAGTCTTACATTCTTTATGTCCATTCTGGCCCTAAAATATGATCCCCTGAACCTGCAGCTAGGATTATTGGCTTGAGCCACTGCAACCTACCTCCTCCCCCTACCCACCACACTTTCTTATTTTGCCAGTCCTGAGACTTGGGAACTCAGGGCCTAAGTACTGTCTCTGAGCAATTTTACTCAGGGCTAGCACTCTATCGCTGGATTCACAGCTTCACTTCTGGATTATTGGTGATTAATTGGAGTTAAGACTCTCTTGGACTTTTTTGTCTGAGCTGGCCTTGAACAATGACCCTTAGATCTCAGCCTCTTGTGTAGCTTGGATTAGACATGAGCCAGCAGCGCCCAACTGCACCCTGCCTTTTGTTGTTGTGGCAGTACTGGAGTTCGAACTCAGGGCCTTGTGCTTCAAGGCTAAAAGTCTACCACTGAACCACACTCTCAGCTAAAAATTGTAACCTTTTTGTTTTTTTTACAAAGATGTATATATTTTTAATGCTTAAGAAGTTCCTGTGGGGAGGTGACACTTGGACCTGTAATCTTAACAAGTCAGGAAACTGAGACCTGAAGAATCACAGTGTGAACTCAGTTGGGGTAGAAGAATCTATCAGAATGGCTCAGGTGGTAGAGACTTTAATTTCCAATTGACCAAGAATAAGCGTGGCTGGAGACATAGCTCCAGTTGTAAAGCAACAGCCATGACCAGGAAAGTTGAGCAAAAGTTAAAAGTCCCGAGCTCAAGTTCCAAGACTGAAAAACATACACACACACACACACACACACACACACACCCAAACACACACACACACACGCACACACACACACACAACTTAGAGCTTAGTGCTGGTGGCTTACACCTATAACACCTATAATCCTAGCTACTCAGATGACTGAGATCTGAGAGTTGAGGTTCAAAGCCAGCCCAGGCAGGAAAGTCCATGACACTCTTATCTCTAATTAACCACCAAAAAATAACCAAAGTGGAGCTGTGACTTAAGGGTAGAGCTAGCCTTGAGTAAAAAAACACAGGGACAGTGCCTAGGCCCTGAGTTCCAGTTCTAGGACTTATGCAAAAACAAAACAAAACAAAAGCAAAAAACCTGGTATGTCCTTCTGCTAACAGGTCATATCACCTTCTTTCTTTAGCTTCTCAGATTAGAAATATCATCTATAGATAAAATTGGATCATGTTGATCATTTTGCACCTCTACAACTATATAGGTTAGCTAAAATTATTTGCATACTTAACAACAATTGAATTTTATGATATGCAAATTTTGTCTCACTAAATGTAAGGGAACTTACCATTGAGCATGGTTAGTTTACCAGTATGCTGCAGTAACTTTTCACTTTAGAAACCTTCTTACATATTTTTTACAATTTACTGAGAAGTAATTCATATATCATAAAATTCATTCATGGTAAGTATATAATTCAATAATTTTAAAAATAAATTTATAGTATCTCTAGATCTATTATATAGCTAGCTATATCATAGAATTCACTCACTTCTTGGATTAATGGCTTCTGCTATTTGGACTTGAAATGATTAGGTTAATGTCAACATTACTGAGCCACA
This sequence comes from Dipodomys spectabilis, assembly GCF_019054845.1. NCBI lineage: Eukaryota > Metazoa > Chordata > Mammalia > Rodentia > Heteromyidae > Dipodomys > Dipodomys spectabilis. Next base: position 12,113,086 of record NW_024870773.1, read on the forward strand.
ATTCCCACAATTAGAGTAGATAAAGCAAAGGTTCAATCCCACTGTCCTCCCTAGTCATGTTCTGGAATTCTGTATATACTTGTTAGCAAAAATAACAGCAGCAGGATTTTGTGTGTTTGGAAGCTTTTGTGCACAAGGATAGCTCTCTACCACTTGAACAACAGTTCCATTTGCAGCTTCTTTGTGTTTAATTGGAGATGAGAGTCTCACAGACTTTCCTTCCCTGGCTTCTAGGATTGACCTTCACTCTCATGACATTGACCACAAGCCTTTTCCCTTCAATTCCTAGGCTTTCACTGTCCAAATAAGTACAATTGTCCTTGGGTGGATGAAAGGGAAACAGTTCACATGTCTTAGCAAGCTTTCACAGAAAGATCTAAAGAGTGGAGGAAACAGAAACAGGTTTTCCTTATTATGTTCTTGTTTGTTTGTGACTTCCTCAAGGAATGTAACTTAAAAATATTTCCTGCAGAGTCTAAAACCAACTGTGTCGTACAGTATGTCAAAGATTTCTACTTATTTGTAATGGCTTAAGAAAGAAGAATCAGAGGTCTGGGTTTTGTTCTATGAGAGGAAACTAGGTCCAGAGAACAATTTTCCAAGGTGAACATTCCAGCAATACTGCCTCCTCAGTCAATTACTTTGAAGGCAATTCAGCACTGAACTATTTTCTGGCTAAAAAACAAATTCACTGGCTCCTCTCTATACTCATGTCCTATTAAATTAGAAATAAATTATAGGCAACATTTGATTTGCAAAATTAGGTCCAGACCTCCTGAATGATCCTGGTCCTGACATCTTTCTAGTCTCCTGTGCGCACTGGTATTTCACCTTGCTTCTTAAGAGTTTATTTGTGCTGTCATTTACACATCATTCAAACTGCAAAATTCAGAAATGTTAGTAGCCTTATAGACTGTGAAATCATCGCCCCTCTTCCAATCTAAATTAAAACATTCTTTTAATCAGCGCCCAGAAGAAATCCTGGGCCAATTAGTCATCTTTCCCATCTTTCTATCTCTCCCCTAGACTCTACCCTCCCAGGAAATACAATTCTATTTTCTCTATATAGAGATTTTCCTATTCTGGATATTTCATAAAAATAGATTCATATATTGTATTTTGTGACTAGATTCTTTCTCTCAGTATAATTGTTTTTCAAGATCTGTCTGGTGGCATGTTCAGTTCTTCATTCCTTTTTGTTTGATGATAGTATTCCATTTGAAAGATTCACCAAGTTAGGTTTTTATCCATGCCTCAGGTGGTAGAAGCTCAGATTATTTCTCCCTTGTTTTTTGTTCATTATCTGAAGCTGCATGATAATACTGGAAGCCTGGCAATTTGTAAGGAGAAGAGGTTTATGTATCACATGGTTTGGGAGAATAGGAAGTCCAAATGCTCAGAACTAGAATCTTTTCCACTTCCAGTGAGCCTGGTGAAAAGACCATAAGCAGGCATGTGCAAGAGAGACAACAAAACACAAAGCATTTCTACAACACACACTCTTGATCACTGTAGCTAGATCACAAGAGCTAGAACTCACACCTTCCAGAAGTAAACCAGTCCAGGAAAGCAGTCATGAATCCTTCATAAAAACTAAATCACCACCTAAAGGCCAATCTCAACATCACCACTGATCTACTAATATTTCAACATGTTTGGGATGGGGCAAGCCATGTTCAAACCATAGTAGGCATCTGTTTGGCCCATTGTGAATAACATGACTAGTTTTTTTGCATGTATGTTTTCATTTCTCTTGAATATATAGCTAGAGGAGAATTGTTAGGCCATATGTTAACTCTATGTTCAAAATGTTAAGAAACTGTCTTCCAAATGTGGCTACAATGTCTATTGTCTTACCTGCAATGCCCAAGACTTCAATTGCCGAATTGTCTTTTATTTCAAGTTTTAACAATGCTAGTAGATATAAAATGATGCATATGCACACACATGTGTGTATATATGTGTGTATGTGTATATATGTATATGTATGTGTATATATATGTGTGTGTGTGTGTGTGTGTATATATATATATATACACACACACACACATGTGCTGGTCCTGGGACTTGAACTGAGTAACTAGGCACTGTCCTTGAACATTTTTGCTCAAGGTTGGTGCTCTATTACTTGAGCCACAGCTCCTCTTCCAGCTTTTTGGTTGTTAATTGGAGACAAGAGTTTCAGGACTTCCTCTTCAGCTGGTTTGGAGCCATAATCTTCAGATCTCAGCCTCCTAAGTACTAGCATTACCAGCATCTGGCTTTTTTTATTATTCATGATTTTAGCATATTTTAAATATTCCGATGTGCCTTTAAAATGATCCCCCAACCTTTTAAAACTGAGAGAACAGTGAGGATCGTAGCCCTTCATGCCTGAATTGGTCCAGTTTTTCTTATAATCATGCTCAGCACATCAAAGCTATAATCAAAATACGAAGGCCTATTTAAATAGCTATATTTTTCAGACTGTCAGGAAGGGCAATTCAGGAATAAAAGTTATATAAGCTGTCACCTAAGTAGAGTCATCTTTAAAATATATTGAGAGACATTTCAACTACTGAAATTTGGTAGAGCAAAAGCCATAAACAATTGCACGATAATAAACTTCAGGATTTAGGCTCAATATTTCTTCTCTCCTACTGAGAGATCAAATAAAAAGTTAGGAAAATATTAATAAACTCTCCTCTCATTTCCGATAGGCAACACTTATCCCTCATATAGAAATGAAGGGCAGAAGCAATAGCAATGTTTTCTTCCTGCTCTGCTTCCAATTGGTCTGCTATTTCCCTCTTCTGAAGAGGGTTACTTTGTTATTGAGGCAGACTTGGGCTGTAGCTATTACTGTATGGAAAGCAGTACAATACTGGATTGTTTTGCAGTAGATTCAGGCATGGAGGACTGGTATAGGAATGGGGACACACAAATAGGCCTTTATTAATACAAGCACTACATCATCTCTAAGTATGTAAGTTTCCCTGTATTTCCCCACACCAGGGATTCTAAATTAGCATTTGACTACAGTTGTGAAGTTAATTAGGATGTCTTGTCTTTCTAAAACTCAGGAATTTTATGAGTCAGCAATTCAGGCAGACCATAGAAATGCAGATTATTTCTTTAGATATATTTTTACACATACATATAAATAAAAGATATATGGATGCATATATATATATATATATATATATATATATAAAACCCATACACACATATATAGGCATACACTTATACTTACAGTCAATGAATAGAATGATACTATATGTTACACACCAGTCTTAATTTTGATTTTAATTTAATCTATTTTAGATGTTTAATATCAATATATCCTTCTAAAAATAGTTCTATAATATCTATCAGATAAGCATTGTATGATTTTTAAGTTAGTCTACAATTGTTGGACATTTAGAACACATACTTATGTAAATCATTACACATATTTTTCCCATAGTTTCTCAATCAAACTGGACTTTGACATTTTTATTAACTATGAAAATTTGGTCTCTGAGTACCAATTATTTGCATATAACAAAATCCTCCCATATTATGTAATTCTAGTAGGAAAGTTCTAACAGACAACAACAAAAATACTAATGAAATAGAATCATCCAGAGAACCCACTGTTTATTTTATTATTTTGGCCTCTACTCTTTGAGTTCTTTTTTTTTTCTCATGCAGCGATGCACCAGTAATTCCTCTTGATGGTTCCATCCGCATCCAATGGTGCCACACTGGGAGGCAAAACTCCAAGACCATAACGTCCCTGTGTGGACACTTAAGATCCCAACTATATGTGGGCATAAGGGCCTCTTTGTCACCTTCTAACGCATGTGTCCCAGCTTCTTCCTATTATTGCTCCTCTAATGAGCTCTTTTAGACATCTTCCCTTGTTTGCCAGTAACATTTGAGTTTTATGAATAGCTTACATACTTGCTTATGCATTAAGTAGAGTATATTAGCTTCCCATTGCTGTTACAGCCAGTGACCACTTAGCAGCTTAGCATTATGAGCGATACAAAGTTGCCATCTTATACTTCCAAAATAATAACATAACATCTGACAGAAGGCTCTCTGCACTATAGCGAAGAGGTCATCAATAGTACGGCTCGCCTCTATGAATGTCCATGTGAGAATCTGTGTCCAGCTACTGGATTTGTTTGTGGTCTCTACTTTCAGAGCCAGTGTTTCATTACTCTGGGTGCCTTTCTTTTATTAGTCATATTATATTCTTCCATTTTTAAGGAGTTTTCCGATTATATTGAGCACCCCTTGCTAATCTTCTCTGTCAAGATCAGTTAATTTCATTCCCACCTATAATCTTAATTTTCCTTGCACAGCAAGACAGAATGATCTCCAGTTTCTAAAAATGGAGTGAACTTGCATGGGCTATTACTTTGCTCACCACAGAGGCCCACGGAACATTTCCTAGGCCTCCAACAATTCACTTTCCCACACTAGGGTGAGTATCACCTCCTCTAACTGCATGCTATTGGGAGTCACTTCTGCCTTCATTTCTTGTCTCTTCATCATTGGATTTCCATGACTTTGATCCAACATAGCACCAGAGAAGTGTTCTCAATAGATGGTGCAAAATATTCTTAATATACATGCACACCTTCATGGAGAATTGACATTTGTATTTACATCCACACTAAAAGCCCTTTTACCCACCTAGTTAACCTACAAAGAATATGCTATTGTCAAAATGTAGATTTCTCTCTGTAATCATTGAAACATTAGAAATCCACATTTAGGCTATCAAACAGTATTACATTCATAACATTTATTTCTGTGTGTGTGTGTGTGTGTGTGTGTGTGTGTGTGTGTGTGTGTGTGTGTGCGTGTGCATGTGTGGTGTGATGAGGCTTGAACTAGGGGCCTGAGCCCTGCCCTTAAGAGCAATTTTTGCTCAAGGCTAGCCCTCTACTACTTTAAGCCACAGCACCACTTCTGGTTTTCTAGTGGTTAACTGGAGATAAGAGTCTCATGGACCTTCCTTCCTGTCTGGGTTTGAAATGTGATCCTCAGATCTCAGATTCTGGAGTAGCTAGAATTACAGGTGTGAGCCACCAGCACCCAGCTTTGTATCTCTATTGTTTTTCAGTGTTTATAGATGTGAGGGCTATAAATGAACCATTGCTAGGAGCTGTGATACATGAAATATAGAAACCTGATTCAATATGTATAGTTTCCAAAGAACTATCTGCTCCAATTCTTTCCATTTTTACTGTATTGCTATGGAAATAACAAGAAATCTGACATTTGGGGCCTGAAGGCTGTTACTACTGAACTCTTTCTCTTTTATTTATTTATTTATTTTTACAAAAGACTTGAAACTATATCATCAGGTTTCTGTTCTCCGTGTTACATCAATTAATGGGACCTGAAAATCCAATTCCATTTAGTTTTCTTGAAATGGAGACCTAGGAAGAACTCTCTCTCTCTTTTTCAAAGGAAACCAACTAAAGACTGTCTCTATTATCAAAGACGATTCTCCTTTGGGCTTCAGGAGACCAGAAACACAATGTCCGGAAAATGGAACAACTTCAAGCGCATTTATATCCGTTTTCGATAATAACATGGGAAGGAAAGCTCTGATTCTACGTATTTAAAAAAGAATCAAATCACTTTGTAGTATTGAAGAGTCCTCTCAAGGACGAAATGTCTCCATTTTGTTCTTTGTCACTTTGAAATCAAAGGGATTTGTTGATGTCCCTGTACCTCTGAGATGATTGCTTTCCCCTATCAAGTAAGGAATCCAGTCCTGGGTGATGCAGTACATTAGTAGATTTTTCAATAAGCCTGGCTTATTGCCCACATTTCTACCTCCAGTCTCTTGTCTGTCTAACATGGCCTCTACTCTGTCTCTGTAGATGCCCCAAGTGCTAGTGACTATTCTGATAGCCTCATGGTGCTCACAGACTACCCTTTCTTATCCTCCATTGAGTGGTCTCTGTTATTGAAATAATAAATAGTTGATCAAACAATCATATCAAATGTCTGGTCATCCCCACATTTTCCATCAGCAAGACCTACTGCAGGTCAGATATACGGCCCTGTGAACTTGTCCCAAGGCCCCTATCGCCCAGATATACCTGCCCCATGTGGACAACCCTAGCCCTTCCCAGTTATTCACAGAAAGCAGAGGGTTCCTGTGGATGTGAGAACATTACTTTCTTCAAAGGCTTCTCATCTCACCAGAGTAATGTGAAGTTCTCATCTGCCTACCATGCCCTTCATTTCTGACCTCATCCCCAACTACTGTTGCTTATTTCATGTTGCTCCAACCACATAGGTCTACTTTATTTCCTCAATTATATATATTGTGTTCCTGCCTCTGTGCCTCTGTGCTTAGTATCTTTTCTGTCTAAAATATTCTTTCCCAGATACCTGAATGGCTCAATCCTTCACTTTCTCCTAGCCTCTGCTTAAATGGTATTATTTTAGAGAAGTCTTTTTTTTTTTTTTAACCATCTTATGTATAGCTGTCTATCTAGATTCTTCTCTTGTTTTGTCTGGTTCTTAGAAGATCTTATCACCAGCTGGGCACTGGTGGCTCATGCCTGTAATCCCAGTTACTCAGGAGGCAGAGATATGAGCATCATGGTTTGAAGTCAGCACAAGCAGGAAAGTCTGCAAGACTCTCATCTCCAGTTAAGCCTAAAATAAATCTGGAAGTGGAGGTATGGCTCAAGTGGTAGAGTGCCAGCCTTGAAAAAAAATTTAAAAAGCTCAGAAACATTGCCCAGGCCCTGAGTTCAAGCCCAAGGACACACACACACACACACACACACACACACACACACACACACACACACACACACACACAGATCTTATCACAGTCTACTCTGTACCTATTTGTCTGTAAGCTTCATGTTACCCCTAACATGTAAAGTTCCAAAGATGGAAATTTTTCTTTCTCTGTGTTCTATATTAGTGGTAGTGCAATTTGGACTCAAAGCCTCACATACATGCTCAGCTTATTAGGCTGGCACTCTAACACTTAAGTCATGTTTCCAGCTCTGATTTTTGCTGAGTAGATTGGAAATGGAGTCTCCTGAACTTTTCCGTCATGGCTGGCTTTGAATCAGTCTTCTAGGCCTGTTTAGTGGCTAGGATTACAGGCATAAACTACTGGCACCCAGAAAAGCTTTTCTGTCTTTTTTTTTTTTTTTGGTCTGAACTCTGGGCCTGGGCGCTGCCTCTCAGCTATTCAGCTCAAGGCTAGCACTCTACCACTTGAGCCACAGCGCTGCTTCCAGCTTTTTCTGCTTATGTGGTGCTAAGGAATCGAACCCAGGGCCTCTGGCATGCAAGGCAAGCACTCTACCACTGAGCCACCTTCCCAGCCTGAAAAGCTTTTCTTTATTCATTATTATATGTCAAATACTCAGCACTTTGTCTATAATATGTAGCTTAAGACACTTTTTTATTTAGCAGGCATTTATGGGCTATGTGGACAGCATAAATATGTTTCAAATATAAGACTTGCTCTACACGAATAGAAAGTGTGAATGGATAGAGTATGGAGAAGATAAATTGTTAGGCTGGAGCTCTAGCTCTTGAGTCACACCTCCAGCCCTGATTTTTGCTGATAGAAGTGGGAGTCAGATGATTTGAATTTGAGTCCAGATAAACAACTTAGTAGCTTTGGGATCTTATCTAATGACTATTCTTTTCACCTGCTTAGGCTCATCTATAAACATGGGAATAATCTTGTTTGCCACATCAAATCCTTGTAGATATGAGGTTAAATAATACATATGAAAGTACTTCCATGTCTAGAAAACAGAGGGAGATCAAAATATGTTTGCTTAGTAAATGAGCAAATGAACTAGCCAGCACAGCGGTTACCAGCTGGATAGGTGTCTTTAGTATACGTAGCATTTACTGTCCATTTATCATTGACCCATACTTAGAGTTTTCCTAAGGGAAAACTGAATTCTATTTTCTTTCCCTTCATTTCACTTCATGATAGGGACAAGAATATTGCAATCATTTTATGCATTCTGGCTGTGTTCTTCATTTAGAATTACACTAGCATATTTGGAAATGAAGAAAAAAAATCTTCAAATGAGTAACTGAATTAGTCTTTATTGAAAGAAGTGAAATGATCCAAAGGTTTTGAAATTTCCCACAGCAGGCTCTAGTTCTTCTTGATAAAGCTTTACAAAACTGCAGTGAAGACTTACTCAGATCTAAGGAACTCAGAAGCCTTCCCACTTAGAATTCTGCAGCTCTCAGATTCTGCAGGTCTAGCACACAGTGTGCCCAGAGGCAGTGGGAGCTGGAAGCAGAAGTTTCCGCACTTTTTGAAGACGAGTCTATGCTGACAGTGCAAGATGCTCACTGGAGAGAAATAATCATTTTGCAGCATGCTGGCCAAGATGAGATGTCTACACGAGAAGGAAAATGACAGCAGAGGCCTAGAAATAAAGGAGAGAAAAGTTAAAATCCAGTTATGCCAATTATTCAAACAGCATTAGGATCTGGGAGCTTGGGTTGAATTTTCCTAAATGAAACAGAGCTTTTAACAAACAGCCAGTGAAGAAGTGTGTGGAGCTGGAGAGAGAGAGTTAGGGACAAGTTTTGATAGGGAGTGAAGCAAGGAGATGTGATGTGAGGAAAGGAAAACGGAAGAGCAAGGAGGAAGTTGGACATACCAAGTTGACAAGGATTGGGGAATTGAGTCTGCTTTATGCAGCCCTGGGCGGCTTAACTACAAACATATGCATACCTTCAACAGTCCTGGAATTTGGAATCTGGAAACCTGCGATCACATGCCAGCATGGCTGGTTCTTGGTAAAAGTTCTCCTCTTTCTGGATTGAAGAAGGCTTCCTCTTTGCTGTGCCTGTGTATGGGAAAGAGAGAGAGGGGCAGAGAGGGAGAAGGAGGGAGAGGGAGAAAAGGGGCAAGGGGAAGGGGAGAGAAAAAGAAAAGAAGGGGCGCAGAGGGGGAGGGCGGAGAAGGAGAGGGTGAGGTAGACAAGAGATATCATCCCTCTGTGTCTTCTCTTTATAAGGGCATGAATCCCCCGAAATCTTACTTATGAAAATTCTTCTGTCATTGCCAAAAATGAACCCCCAAATGCTCCACCTTCAATACCAGGCAGTGAGGGTTAACACCTCAACGTTTTCATTGGAGGGACATGCAAACATGCAGTGCACTCCAAGTAAGCATCCAGATGAAGAATCCTTGGCTCTGCAGACTTCTTGAGTGGGAAAACCAAGTATTTTAAATATGGGCTGTGACTGATGGCTGAAAATAGACATGGGCAAGAGCCCTACTAGACAAATCCTCTAGCAAGCCAGAAGAAGCACTGTCTAGACTTGACCTCAAGGCTGCTGGTTTGAAATCCAGTGCTGCTCCTAACCCTGTAAGTGCTTGGGACAAATACAGAGCCTTAGTCTGTCAAACGAGGGTGGAGACTAAAGAGTCCTGAGACTGGAAATGGTGATCTCTGTTGTTGAGATGAGGTAAGAGGTGCAGACAGCCTTCTAAGTTGCAGTTTTTGAGGGGCAAGTCATCTTATTTATTCATTAATGTAAACAACAAATAGGGTTAGAATGAGTACAAAGTCTTTCAATGTCCAGGATTGCTTTAGCTTAGATCTCACCCGTCACTACTTCCCCCTATAACATTTAGTTTCAACCATGCTGATTGGTTAAATCCCATTCATATCCTGTTGGTAGAATGGATGTCTCTTTTCTGCAAATTTTAGCATCTACTGCCTGGCATGTAAGTGTCAAACTTCCTGTCTGTGCCACCAATGTAACAGACAATTCTTGGGAGTAATAACTGTTGTGTATTCTCTTCTAAAATAATGTTACCCTTTGAGAACATGTAATTCCCAGGGTCACTGTAATCATTTAGGTGTAAGCTGAAGATGAAGGGTTTGGGGTGAAGTGAACATTTTACTTTTTAGGAGAAGCAATTTTCAAATAGACTTACAAGTTCCTTTGTGTAAACTGAATGAGGTACCTTATTAGAAAGGAAGGATGAGCTCTTATCTTTTATCTTCATTCAGTTAATCACCAGTTTCTTAGCAGGTATGAGTGCCTGTGTGTACACTGGGATGATTATATATATATATATATATATATATATATATATATATATATATCACAAGTATATATAAATAAGTAATATCTACACTTATATTTTCAAATGAACCAATTAGAGGCTAGGGTAATGCCTGTAATCCTACCTATTCAGGAGGCAAAGGTAAGAGTCAGTCTAAGGCCAACCCTGGGAAAAAAGGGCAAGATACTGCATGAAGAATAAGCTAAGGCAAAAAGGGCTTCAAGTGTGGATCAAGTGATAGAGAACTTATCTATAATCAGAAAGCTCAAAGTTTAAATCTTAGTATTGACAAAAATTGAAAAAAAATAAAGTGAATCAAATAAACTAGTACACTATTAATAGATTATTCTAAGGAAAACCACATAAAGTATGGTGTACATAATTGTCACATATACTATTAGAACTATCCAAACTTTAATATTAACAAATGTTTTCTGTATGTGTGTGTGTATGTGTGTGTGTGTGTGTGTGTGTGTGAGAGAGAGAGAGAGAGAGAGAGAGAGAGAGAGAGAGAGAGAGAGAGAGAGAGTGCGTGCACACATGCACACAGCTCCAGCCTGGGGCTTGAACTCAGCTTCTTTTACCAAGGCTAGTAATCTATCACTTGAGCCATAGCTCCACTTCCAGCTTTTTTGCTGGTTAATTGGAGATAAGAGTCTCATAGATTTTCCTACTTGAGCTGGCTTCAAATTGAGATCTCAACCTTCTTTGTAGCTAGGATTACAGGCATGAGCCATGAGCATCTGTCTTTTTTTTTTTTTCTTATTTAAAAGCAAATAAAATATAATGGCCAATATCAGGAATCTAAATCACATTTAATTGTATCATAAAACAAACTTTATTTTCAGCTGTAATTTTTTTAAAAAGCTCCTCTTTTTTCTAGAGAACAAATGGTTCTAATTTATAATTTATTACTTAATTTATCCTTGTTTTATATACACATAAAATAATAGGTTGCTGTTTTCAACAGCCAAGGAAAGAATGGTCATGTAAAATTATTCTAGAAAACTTCAAAACACAGCTAAGTTTCCTCAGTTTGGAAGGGTACATGGCTCTAAATTAATACATGGTATTCATTTTACATTTACGTCTTTGAGGTTATAAGAGACCAGAAGGACTCCTAAATTTTTTTCTTCCTTGTTCTTTCCTTTCCAAAAAAAAAGCCCACTCATTTAAAAAATGTCACATTTTTATCAAGGGTGTATATAAAACTCTTACCACTGGTAATAAATGTACTCACCTTGGAAGAGTAGACTAATTTTAGATGTCTGTGTCTGGCTTCCCAGAGATTTTTTTTGGTAAATGAAATACTCCAAATTCCTAGACATTTCATTTTATCAGGTGGACCAAGCTCCATAGAGGTCAGTGTACATAGAATATAATATTCTCATCTTCTCTGAAAACTGTCTGAGGACATTTTCCCTTTATGACATGGAAAGCACATTCAAAATAATAACAAAAAGACTAGTGAAACACAGAAGATGGTACATTTGTTCCAAATCTGCAACAATTCATATCTATCATTGTAGGCCCTTTATTCTTCTTAACTTCATTATCAAACTATACTCTCTTAGGAAAGTCCTCCAGCTATTCCTAGGGAAGAATTAGGGAAATCTGTAGCAATGCAATGGAGGGATTCCCCTCCCAACTTCTCACACGCTCTCTCCATTTCTTCAGTTAAATGTTAGGTGCTGGAAAATTCTCAAAAGCAGATGACTTGGGCTGAAGCTAGTATTTTAGATAAGAATTGCCTTAAAATTCTAAAGAATAAAGAACATGATGGGAAAAGTTTGTGTGCAGATTCATGGCTATAGTTAAACAGCATGTAGGGACCCGGGAGCCCTGAACTCTGCTTTATGGAGTCGTTAGTTAAGGATTTTCATCTCTGTTACTCCAGCTGTGTTTAGGTTTACATCACTGCAGTTTTACAGATGCTGGGAAGAGGAAGTAAAATACATTATTTAAAATGTCTACTTATGATATTCTCCCATGTGGTGATGTGAAATCTACAAATAAGCAAACAAAATTAGGGGAAAAATCTAAGAGAAAATGGAACAAAATAGTCATATTTCCACTAGGCAATAGTAATGGTTTTTTCCGTCTTCTAAGTTTTCTCTATTTTCTTTCTTTCTTTCTTTCTTTCTTTCTTTCTTTCTTTCTTTCTTTCTTTCTTTCTTTCTTTCTTTCTTTCTTTCTTTCTTTCACTCTCTCTCTTTCTTTCTTTCTCTCTCTCTCTTTCTCTCTTTTCTCTCTCTCTGTCTCTCTCTCTCTTTCTTTCTTTCTTTTTTTGGTCAGTTGTGGGGCCTGAACTCTGGGCCTGGGCGCTCTCCCTCAGCTCTTTAGCTCATGGATAAAGCTCTATCACTTGAGCCACAATGCCACTCCTGGCTTTTTCTGCTTATATGGTACTGAGGAATTGAACCCAGGGCCTCATGCATGCAGGCAAGCACTCTACCACTGAGCTACCTTCCCAGCGCTAGTTTTCTCTATTTTCTATAAAAAGAAGAATTAAGCCAAGCACTGGTGGCTCAGGCCTGTAGCTTCTCATGAGGCTGAGATCTGAGGATCACAGTTCATAGCCAGCTTGGGCAGACTGGGCAGTCTGTGAGACTCTTATCTCCAAGTACTAACCAAAAAATGTGGAAAGTGAAGCTGTGGCTCAAGTAGTAGAGTGCTAGCCTTGAGTTAAAAAGCTCAGGGACATCCCCTAGGCTTTGATTTCAAGGTCCAGTAACTGGCACACACCACACACACAAAAAAAGTGATCAGTTCTTAGAAATATATATATATATGAATAAATAAATATAAAACAAATATAAAATTATAAATGTATACTATATTTATTTACATATAAATAAATGTATATTATTTATATCCATATAATATATACGTAAATATATATAGTGAATAAAGATGCCAATTTTTAAATCATGATGTTTATATTCTTCCTCTTTGGAGATAATATGCTGAACCAGTAACATAGGAAAGTAGTCTTTAAATTAAGTTGTGGTAGTCTTTAAATTGTGATATTCTTTTATTAAGAGATTAACAGTGATACACTTAGAAATGATATATCAAGATATCAACTGGCTCTTAAATCTGAAAAAGCAAAAGAAAGTCAATGTAAACGATATTAGTGACTGATGAACCTAGACAAATGAGACATGAATATTCACTCTCTCATTTTTACTACTTTCTATGACTTTATAATTTTTCAGCATGCTTTTAGTTCAAAATATCCTTGCTACCAAGAAGATAATCTGATCATTTCCCCTAAATTTTTTATTGCTTTTTTCTGTATTCACTTGGGTGGGTTAATCTATAAATTCATATTAATCCAAGTGGATAGTAATGCATTACCTTTAGTTATAAATTTCATGACTTTCCACTTCATCCCATGACAGAGTAGTCAAATAGAGCTAAATTAGTTGAAATCCCTGCATTTGAATATTTATGAAGTAGTGCTCTTTGAGCACTTTCAATTAAATAGTTTAGGGAGTACAAAATCTGATTTGGAGCTAATGGACAGGTAGTTTAGGGTGTTTTAGATTCAAATTACCTGTCTCTTGAATGTCACTTAAATGTATATCTTCTAAAGTATATTTTGCTTTTTAACTGCTAGGAGGAAGACGTGAGGTAAGAAATAAAATTGAGAAAATATTGTTCTAAGATTCAATTTAAAGTAAAATACATTTTTAGCTTGAATTTTGGGTTCTGATGCAATATCCCCCAAATACCTCCACTATATATTGTAGCTCAGAGATCAGACACAGCAATTCCAAAGCTCAGAAGGGCCGTCTTCCTGCTCATAAACCAGACTGGTTGGGATTTTTCACATTATAAATCACATACAACACAAAATAAAGAGTCCATAAAATTGGAAAGTAGGTTTTGAAAATTGCTGAAGGCAAAATAAGCTTTGGAAACTCTGAAAACTTTTGAGATATTCAGGACAAGTGTGAGCAGGATATGTTAGCTTAAGGCAGCCACAGAGTGGGGACAGAGGCTCCAGGGAATCAAAAGTGATCTGTATTTCCCTGGACTCCCAAATCATTCAACAACTTCCCTTTCCTTGGCAGGAAAACTCAGATTGTTCACCCAAAGTCCTGCAGCTGTGTAGCAGATATCATCATATCCTGCAATGACTGGTACAGTCATTCTTGGATTCCATGTCATCTTCCAATCCTGATGCTCACAAGGAGGCTGGAGGTAGCCTGGGTCTACTGGTTATTTCCAAGCAATCAGTCCAAGCTTGTTGTGTGCTTCCCATTGTTTCCTTCTAGGGTTGTTTCTCCTTTATCGGCTGTTCTTCTTGCTGGAGTTGGTTGTTTGTCTCAAGTAGTACAAATGGAATTTCCCAACATGGTGACCTTACTCCTCTTGGGTTTTGTTTTGTTAAATTTTTTGTTGGTCTAATTTGCCTTTTTTAGATGTTGAACTGTTTTCATTTATTTGTTGTTCGTTTGTCTTGTTGGTTTACCAATGATTGATTTTTGTTGTTATTGTTTCAGTCCTGGGCTTGAATGAAGGCCTTGGGCACGGTCCCTGAGTTTTTATTTTGCTTAAAGCTAGTGCTCTACCAGTTGAGCCACAGTTCCATTTCTCAAGGTTGTGTTTTTTTGTTTGTTTTTTTTTTTGGTTTCATGGACTTTCCTGCTGGAGTTGGCTTCAAATAGTGATCCTCAGATCTGAATATTCTGAGTAGCTAGGATTATAAGTGTTAGCCACTGGTTCCCAACTTGAAATCTTTTGAGGTTTGAACTTAATGTGTTCTACTTTTGTTTTAGGGAAATCCGAACCAGGTGGTATCAGCATCTTAGGACACATTGAGTGGCCTAACCCAAGGGAACCTCTTAAAGCAACTTCTTGCCACGAATTATGAAGCTTCAGTCTAAGCAGGATTTGAGTAAACATTAACTCAACTTTCTTCCTAACAATAAGTCAAAAGTTTTATTCTTAGGGCTCATTATTTCCTCTCTATTTTTCTGAGCTTATCAGAAATGATATGAAAAACATGCTCTAGGAAGTCTAATGTAACATTTATGAAATGGATAACCTTTCTAGAACTCTCTAGAGCAGTACAGGAAAATTACTGAGAATCGTTGTTTTAAAAAAGACAGAACTCTCAGGTGTATCTAGACCAATGGACTTAGGTAAATGTTTTCAGGAGATGAGACTCTATCATGGGTTAGGGACATTGGCTGCAACAAACTGGAAGTTAAACTTAGTTGCTTAGTTTCTCTTTTGCCACATTAAGAAAATATTTTCATCTATATATTCACAAGATCCTTTCTTTTTTCACTCATCAATTTGGGAGTTGATATCATGCTGATAGAGAATTTATCATATTGGAAGTGTAATTTTCCCTGAGAAGAAAAATACTGGCTACTGGAATCAAAAATACCTTAGATAATTTGAGTTTTAAGAACATTTATAGCCATTTAAAAAATGGAATTCAACAGAAACATCAGTGTAGTATAGTCAAGCTGCTTAATCTCTAAATAACAAATCATGGCTAGGGAAAATTAACATTTGCAGTCAATTTATTCATTTAAGAGAGGAAAAATCTCCTCTATTTCCACCATAGCGTTTCAATCTGATTTTAGAAAATACAGTTTTGATGTAACATGTTCACAGAGTGAAAGTAGGTGAATGACCTTGTGTTTGTCCTCAGGTTCTTTTGCCTCTGTGTTTGTGGGCCATGGGTGAGTCAAGTCTTCTGTCATTCTGACAAAATCCCTAGGAGAAACAACCTGGAAAGAGGAAAGATGTATTTGGAACTCTCAGTTTCAATCCAAGGTCAGCTGATCCTGTATTTCTGGGCCAATCAGGTGGAAAGATATCATGGCAGAATGACACGGAGATGAAAATCTCCTTTCCTTATAGCAGCCAGAAAGCCAAGAGGTGATGGGAAGGGGCCAGAAGCAAGTCATTAGGTTCTGGGGCATGCCTTTCAGTGACCTACTTCCCCCAGTACAGTCCTACCTTCCACAGCGCTTCCACCTATCTTAATTATCTCTTCAGACTTTGAGTCCACTAGTGGATCAGGGAAGGCAGAGACTTCACTTCCCCGAAATCATTCCCTTGAACTTCTACCTCGTAGCACTGCATTTATCCCAACAGCAAGCTTTCCATACACATGCAGTTACACAGCCCATCCAAAGTATAGCAGACTATCTTTTCCTTACGGATCCATAAAAGTACATATATTCTAGATCTGTGCTGTTCTCTAGAGCTGTCATTAGCCACACATGAGTATTGAGCACATGTCGAGTACACATGGAGATATTTTGTGAGTGCAGGATGAAAGCACAAATCCAGAAGATGCATAGCAAATGTAAGAATCTGGCCAATAGGTTTTTTTTTAAATTGTATTGGGTTATATAAATTTTTTAAATTATGTCATCTGTTTATATAATCAAATGTAATTATTAGAAAATTTAAAATTATTAGTAGAAGAGTTAAAAACTCATTTGTGATTTCCATCATGTTTCTTCTATTGGGTATTATGCTAGCCTTATGTCAACCTTTTGCTGGTAGTACACCTTTTTCTACCTTGTGTTCATTTTTTGTGTTTTTCTTCTTATTTTCTTTATGTTGTATTATGTTGTGTTAAAGGGACTGCTTGACTACAATAAAGAGACTGTAGAGAGGTCAAAGAGAGACATGAATGAATATATTTCATTATATTCAATGTATATTATGTTAAAATTAAACTATGTAACTTGAGGGTAGAGATGGGAGGGTGGAAATGGGAAAGAACAATGGAGGAGGTGACAATGATCAAGATGCATTGCACTTATAAACTGACTTATGGAATTGAACTTTCTGTACAACTACATCATCATCATCATCATCATCATCCTCACTATGGTCTTTGGAAAAACTGCTGATGGACTGGATTGATGAGCAATAAGAAGGAAAGGGTCAGGAACAATCTCTTAGATTTGGAATCAAACTGTTCAGTATTTTAGCTGTTTTCAAGCACAGTTACAGATTAGCTAAATGAATCTGACTTCTTGTATTCCAAATTCTCCAAGGGGAAGAAGTTGAGGCTTGTCTCTCTCAGCTAGTGTAAATAATGACCATAAAATCTCTTCCTTTTCCATTCACTCCTTTTCACACTGGCCACCATAAGCCATTTTGCTCTATCTGGTGCTCACAGCCAGGATGCCACCATGGTGCCATGCTGGACTGCCTGCTCACAGGCCTAAGGTAACACAAGACACCCATGGTCTCAAACTTCCAAAACTCAAAGCCACAGAAAAGCTTTGCTTTTCTTTCTCTTCTCTTTTTTTCTATTTTCTCTCTCTTCTCTTCCCCTCCCTACCTCTTCCCTTTTGCTTTTTCTTTTTGGAATAGCAAGGCCTCATGTTTGGTTGATCAGTGGGCCTTCTACCATTTGAATCACAATTCCAGCCCTCCTTTCCACTAGTTATTTTGGAGATGGAATCTCATAGTCTTTTCTGCCTGGCTAGGCCTCACCATGAGATCTTCTATATCCCAGCCAACTGAGTAGCTAGGATTACAAGTGTGAGCAACCATCACCTGGCTCAAACCTTTTGTTTGATGAGCTAATTTATTAACTCCTAAAGTAATTATTAAAGTAGTTGATTGTTGACTGAAACAATATTGAAAGGCAAGTGGTAAAGGTTATGGATATATAAGACATGAAGAAGATAGGACAAAAAGAATTACAAACAATGATTCAATTTGTCACCCATCTGAACACAGCAAAATACAAACAAGGGCTTTAAAATGCTTTGTTTAAAAAATTCTAAAGCATCACTATGGAATTTAAATCACTCTTCTCTGACAGTGTATTAGTATTAATCAAGATGTGAAGAAGTAAATTGAGAATAATTAACAATCAATAGGTACATAGAGAGGTGGGCTGATGGGATGCTGAACGATTGTATGGTTATATTTTCTTACCAATATATTATGAACTTAATTGAAGGGATAAACAGAATGAATGGCTCAGAACTTACATGGCAGACTATGTTATCACAATTTGATTACAAGCAGTGTTTACAATTCAAAGGACTTTGGTTTGACTTTCCATGATGTAATTTACTAATTCCTCTGATCTTCTCAGCTTCTTATCCTTCCTCAGCCTACTATTCTTCATTTGTGAAGTGAGATATTAAGATCTGATTTACAGGGCTGTCATGCAGATTAAAAACAAGCAATGTGTTTAATCACTCAAATAATTACTAATGTTATTTGCTTCTCTTTCATGCCATATAAATACTCTTTTCCAGTGTCACTTGATTGTATTGTATTGATTGATTAGCTGATATTTTTCATCCCTCTCAATTTACAGTCCCTTTGAGCATCAGTAGACCACATGTGGAGCTATAGTTATCTATTACAACAGCTAGCATACAGCAGGTGTTTAAGAATATTTTGTTTTAATAAGTTGAGTGGATATTTTCCTTTTTAGTGACAAACACTAGAAAATAACAGAGGACTACAATCCTTTGTTTTCTTGTTCCTGTCACTTCTCAATGATTGTATCATGAGTTAGTTATAGTCAATGTGATAAGAGGTGTTAGTTAGCACCTGATCCATGTTATGACCTTACTAACTCTTAGCTTTATTTCCATCTGTTTGCAGATTTTTAGAAGGAGTGTCAGAGCATTATAGCCTCCTTAATTAGATTTTTTTAGCCAATCTAAAATTGCCCTCTCTGTACAGCTAATTCTGTACAGAAATATCCAGTAACTACTTTCTAGTTAAAATGGCCAGAAAAGTTTTGCTGTGCTGGTGAATTTCAGAAAGGATCTGATAAATGACTATATTAGAAAGTTATGTAGGAGCTGCTCCAAAATTGTTTTCCATAGTGAATTTAGCATGTAAAATTGTTTTTCATTGTTAATCAAAATTTCCATTCAATGCGAACTCATTTCTTTATTAATCAGTCTATGTATAATACCGATCTGATATCCCCTATGGTGCTGTTTATCATCAGGACAAGATAAATTCTTGTATTATGTATCTATTAAGTATGAATTTTACTTGAATAATTTTTTCTGGATATAGTATCATCAGAAATGTGAGAGGACAGCCCATACAATGTGAGAAAATATTTCCAAACCCTGTATCTCTTAAGAGACTTTTACTTTTGAGTATAATTTTTTTTAAAAATTAAAGATAATTCAATTCACTATAGGCTAAGGAGGATCTGAGTATACCTTTCTCTAAGAATACATAAAAATGCTACTAAATACATAGAAAGACATTAGACAGTATTAGTCATTAAGAAAATACAAATGAAGCTGGGCGTCAGTGGCTCATGCCTGTAATCCTATCTACTCAGGAGGCTGAGATCTGAGGACCATGGTTCAAAACCAGCCCAGGCAGGAAAGTCTGTGAGACTCTTATCTCAAATTAACCACCAGAAAATGGGAAGTGGCACTGTGGCTCAAGTAGTAGAGCACTTGCCTTGAGCCAAAGAGCTCAGCAACAGTGCTCAGGCCCAGAGTTCAAGCCCCACGACCGACAAAAAAAAAAAAAAAAGTAAGAAAAAAGACAAGAAAAGAAAAATGAAAATCACAATATCAACTGACTGATAGGGCTCTAATTTAAAGTCAGACAGTAGACAGTAGCAAGTGTTGGTAACCATGTAAAGAAATTAGAACCCCCACCAACTGCTACTTCTAATCAGTATAGAAAATGTTCGAGGAATTCTCACAGTATAAACCATGAGGCTAACACTGTAGCTCAGTGGGAGTATAAAACCATATAGATAGATAGATAGATAGATAGATAGATAGATAGATAGATAGATAGATAGATAGATAGATAGATAGATAGAGATAGACATATATCCCTGGATGATTCATCCCCAGCACTTGCTAACCAAACAACACTATAGAGAATTACCATATTGCCCAATAATTGCACTCTTAGTTAGATGTGAAAAGAACTGCAAAAAACATACAAATGAAAAATGGTAAGTCCATATACTAGTATTAGTTACAAAAACAAAAAATTGAAAACCACTCATGCTCAACTGCTGGTTAAACAAATATGGTGAATGCATACAGTGGGAATGCTATTTGACAGTAAGACGGAATAAAGCAGTGATGCATGCTATGGCATGAATGCAAGGATCATGTGCATGTCAGGTTGCTATAGCACCAATTGTTGAAAGATACTAATTGCCTTCACTCCTTGTCAAAGTTCCATTGAATTTACTTTGGTGGGTCTATAGTTAAGCCTTCTTTCTGTTCTATTGATCTATTTTTTTTTCTATTCTTTTGCCAGTCTTGTACTGTCTTGAGTAGTCCAACTTAATAGCAAAATTTGACATTGGTTAGCAAATTTTGAAGTCAGTACTAAAATATTGGGTAATTTTGTTTTGCTTTGTTGTTGTTTTTGAGCCAGTACTGGGGCTCGAACTCAGGGCCTTGTGCTCTTGGCTTGGCTTTTTCTGTCCATTCGCTGGCTGTTATTCACTTGAACCCTATCTCCACTTCCATGTCTTTTGCTGGTTATTTGTGGATAAATATCTTGTGGATTTGTCTACCTGGACTGGCTTCAAACTCTGATGTTCTGATCTCAGGCTTCTGAATACCTAGGATTAAAAGCCACTGATGCTGGGCTTTTTTAAAAAAAAATTATGTTTAATATTTTTTTGTCTATCTTATATCTTTGCCACACTATATCAATGTAGGGTCAGTTTAGTGATGTCCACAAAATAACTTGATAAAATTTTAATATTTATTCTCTGGTCTTTATGATACAGTCATCATCTTACTTTTTTTAGTTTAAATTCTTTTTTTATTAATAAGGTTTTTTTGATGTGAAAATAACGGTAGAGAGGGGTTACAATTACATGGGCAAGTTAATGAGTACATTTCTTATCAAGCATTGCTGCCTTTGTTTCCCTTTTCCATCCCTGCCCTCCCATCTCCCCCTCCACCCACTGCCAAAGTTGTAAAGTTCATTTTTCGACATAACATCTTGTACATTTCATTGTTGCAATGGTCATCTTACTTTTATTTCTACTGGAAGTGTAAGATGCAAATTTTCTTCTATTGTCTGTTGTCTTGAGAAATAGGAAATAACACACACACATACATGGGCACTGTTTTCTAAGGTATTTTCAACTCATTTTGAAAGGGCTAGAGGTCTTCATTCTGTGAGTGAATTCTGAAAACTCCTTCTTACTGTGTTGAAGCAGATTATAAGTTTTTCAGACAAGCTTTATTTGTATCAAATGGCTAAACATTTATAAAATTGACAAGACTCAATTTGAGAAGATAGTTTTCCTTGATAATGCTATTTTTTGTCAAATCATTTCTGTTGAAAACTTTCACACACAGAGATTTCTGGGCTCTTATTCCTCGGAGGTATGTGATCATAATCCTATGATTATGATGCAGGAATTTTAAGTACCCACATGTATTTGGACACAGCAGAAAGCCTTTATAATGACATACCTGTAGAGGCTCAGTGAAATATCTACTAAGACCTTATTTTTAAATGGAAATACAAGACTTTATCTGGTGCCTGAAAAGGGACATGTTCATAACTTGGAATGAAGTAATGTTCACAAAGCTTGTCAACTGTGAGTATAGTGACGAAATCAAACTTGTCCTTTTAAAATTAAAAATTCTTATTGTGTAAGTGATGACACCAGCTCTGTGTGTGTGTGTGTGTGTGTGTGTGTGTGTGTGTGTGTGTAAAGCTAAAGAAGGCTATATGGGTTGCTGTGTCAGTGGACAGTACCATTTGATAATATAACACTCTCTATTAAAAGAGGTTAAAAACAGTCTTTAAGAGAGACGATTAAAGATCCAGTCTTCTGTAAATATCTTCAGTATGTTGCTAAATGTCATTACAGAGCTTTGAGAATACATTTTAACTTCGGTAAACCACTAGCTGTCATTTAACTCAGGTCCTTTCTCTCACAGTGTCCACAGCACTGAGAAACCCAGTTTCCATCAACAGGAACCTTGGCATAATGCGGGAACCCTAAGGAGCTCAGCCATTAACCAGACTGATGTTGGGACTCCAAGGCCAACACATGACATAGAAACAAAAATAAGTTCTTAAGGTTCACAATTTTGCCAACTTGTTACCTGATATGACTCTTATTTTCAGTTTTCTCGGCAGGGATCCTAAAAGGCCCAGTGTGTTCAAGATCTTGCATTGTGAGTTTATTGCTGAAACTAACTAGAAAGTACTTTCTAGGGAGAAAAGAGCCAGGAAGTGCTGAATGTGCCTTTGTAGCCACTTTCGGCTCTTTTGAGGGTCATTGTGTCAGTTACCACAGTCCTTAATCGTTTCCTTTTATTATTGTCTAAACTTTAATTTTCTCAATCATTCCTCTCTGCATTCTATTTCCAGCAGTGTCATTATATCCAGATGACAACTTCTCTATCTCTAGAGGCTACCATTAAAATCTTGTTCTCTGATGAAAGAGGTAACATAGAACAAGATGCATTGTACTCCTGAACTGACATGCTGAATTGAAACCTCTTTGGGCAACTACTTAAAAAAGTACATACATAAAAATAAAATCTTGCTCTCATATTGCATAGAGATTGTTGGTATATATTTTCTCATACTGAATATTACTTAACAGCACCACTGTGTGAATTCACTCACCTATTTTATCCCATGAGAATGGAATTCTTTTGGACTTTATTGTTTTCAAACGCATAGACCATAAAGAGATAATATACTGTAAAACTGTGCAGATTATTATCTTCCTACTAATAGAAATGCTCTATTTTAAATATAATCAGATACTTTAATATATAAAGATGTCTATTTTTCCAATTTTAAATCTTTGTTGTGGTTTTTTTTTTTTAAATCGACATAGCAAGTATGTGTTTCATCTTTGGTTCGGCCTATCTATTTTTATTTCCATTAGGCCCTGAGTTTTCAGATTTGAATACAAAGAAAATGCATGGGTAGAATTTGGGGATTTGTATATGAGAATATAGGAGATTTCTTCTAGTTCAAGCGTCCCATGTTAAGTCTGATAACTGGCAATTCTGTATTCTTCCATTGTCCTTCACTAGTTTCTTGTAAATTTTCCATATGTTTACCTCTTCAAGTGTCTCCTGCTAAATATTTAAAATTATACATCTTTCCTTGAGAAATCACTTTCTTTTGCATAGACCTAATGAATTGATTTAACTATAGAAATCATTTTATACTCAATTAGTTCATTTTCTTATGCCTGCTACTTTGCATATTACACTGCATCTTATGGGTGTGTTTAACTGCTCTATTATAACAAATCTCTTATATTCTCATATACAAATCCCCAAATTCTACCATGCAATTTCTTTGTATTCAAATTTGAAAACTCAGGGCCCAGTGGAAATAGAAATAGATAGATAGGCCGAACCAAAGATGAAACACTTGTATTCTTGTTATGTTGATTTAAAAAAAATAAAAACAACTATTCAAAATTGGAAAATATACATCCTTAGATATTAAAATATCTGATTATGTTTAACATAGAGCATTTCTATTAGTAGGAAGATAATAATCCCCAACTAGCCACCTAACAGCACTGTACATCCTTTTGCAGCTAGAAACATAACTATGAAAAACTGCAATACTTGAGATAAATCTGTGCAAGAGTCGATATTTCATTTCAAAATCCAAGCAGCTCGACACTCCTCAGAAACCATGATGAAACTCTTCAACTGTAGAAACTGGAGGCAAATCTCTTGACCTTTTAAAAGTATAGTCCCTATCAGTCTTTTTGATAAGAAGTTCTGGGAGGCAGAAAACAACTTTCAATCCTTATATGTAAAGCTTATTGAAACAGAAAGTAATTTTCCTTGACCTGAGTGTGTTGCTTTATATTTAGGTGACCTTATGAGCTTGACATCTGGTTTTTCAGTATTAGGCTTTGATTTGGTGAGTTAAAGGTAAAATCCAGTTGTTTCTTTGAAGATTTGCTTGGGGGGGGGATTTAATTTTTTAAGTTCCAGGTATATTTTAGATATGAGACCATTATCTGTTGTATGGCTAGTGAAGGTCTTCCTCCAATCCGTGGGCTTTCTATTGATCTTGCTAGCTATGTCCTTGCCATGCAGAAACTCTGCAACTTCATGCAATCACATTTCTCCAACTTTTCTTTGATTTGTTGTGTTTCTGGGTCTCTATTAAGAAAATTTCAGCCTGTGCCAAGGAGACGTAGGGTTTCTCCTATTCCATCCTGTAATGTTTTCAGAGTGTCTGCTTTGACTCCAAGGTCTTTGATCCATTTGGAGTTGATTCTGGTGCAGGGTGATATATAAGGATCTAGCTTTAGTTTTCTACAAGTAGTTAACCAATTTTGCCAGCACCATTTACTGAAGAGGCTGTCTTAATAAATAAGTGGTCTAAAGACTTAAAGAGAAACTTCTCTGAAGAGGAAAGAAGGAAGACCAATAGACACATGAAGAAATGCTCAATCTCCCTAGTCATAAAAGAAATGCAAATCAAAACAACATTGAGATACCATCTCACCCCAGTTAGAATGGCTATAATCAAGAACTCTAATAACAACAGATGCTAGAGGGGATGTGGACAGAAGGGAACCTTACTGCCTTGTTGGTGGGAGTGTAAACTTGTTCAACCACTTTGGAAAGCAGTATGGAGTTTCCTCAAAAGACTCCACATAGAGCTCCCCTATGACCCAGAATCCCACTTTTGGGCATTTACCCAAATGTTTACAAACAAGACCATACTAAAGCTATCAGCACAACTATGTTTATTGCAGCATTATTTACCATAGCTAAGATATGGAACCAACCCAGAGGCCTCTCAGTAGATGAATGGATCAAGGAAATGTGGCATATATACACAATGGAATTCTATGCCTCCATCAGAAAGAATGATATTGCCCCATTTGTTAGGAAATGGAAAGACTTGGAAAAAATTATATTACGTGAAGTAAGCCAGGCCCAAAGAAAAATAGGTCCCATGGTTTCCCTTATTTACAATAACTAGTATATGTCTGAGACAAGCAGAAAAGGTCAGATAAGTCGATGTTAGGTGAAATGAACCCCAAGATAAGTATTCAAATGTTTTTTCTTTCTTGCTATTGTTTCTAACATATTTATAAGATGATTTCTTTGTTGCTTTGTATGTCCCTCTCCCAGGTATAACCCCTGCTTTCACTGTATTTGATGTGGTATAATTTGTGGAGGGGAAGGGAAAAAGCAAATTGTTTATGGATACAGGTGGACTCATTGCAACAATGAGATGTACAAGATGTTATGTGGAAAACGAACTTATAACTTTGGTGGGGGGGGGAGGATCTGGTGTGGGCAGGAGGGGGAGTATAGAAAGGGATGGAAGGGGAAACAAAGAGGAGGCAACAATGCTTGATAAGAAATATACTCATTATCTTGCCCATGTAATTGTAACTTCTCTGTATGGTATTCTCACAATAAAAATAAATAAATAAATATTTTAAAAAAGAGAGAAAAAAAGGTAAAAACCAAATACTGAGCCATGCAGGTAGAGATGGCAGCAGTTTGGGAATGACAATAAAGTAATTTTCAAAGCATCAAAATTTAGAATGTCAATGTTCTCTTGGAGTATCTTCCAGTTAAACCCAAGAATCATAACTGACTGGTTGAGTAATAGTTTCTTGACTCTGCTTCTCAAACATGCCTTCAGTCCTCTCCCACCAGCATATCTTGGATTATCTGTTTTAGAGCTGCAAAGTCTCAGTAACAGATATTATGGATCATGCCTATAATGTTAGATACTAAGGTAATAGGAATTGGAAGGACTGCAATTCGAAATCAAACTATGCAAAAAGTTAGTGAGACCCCCTCTTAGTTAATAAGCTGGACATGATAACTTGTTTCTATAATCCTACCTCTACAGGAGATCAGGAATCAGATCACACTCAAAGCTTGCCTGGGTTAAAAGCAGGGGACTCCATCTAAAAGATAACTAAGAGAAAAATGAGTTGGGGCTGAGATCAAGAGTTAGAGCTTAAACTAAACAATTAAGTTGAACAATCCTGAAGCCCCGAGTTCCAACTTTGATGCCAATAAGAAAAATAAAGAAACCAAGCAAAATATATCTCCCATATGGTACTGCTATACCACATCCGGGTATATATCTGCGGGAATGTAAATCTGTATAATCAAGACATATGCCTACACTTCGGCAGTATTAATAACAACTAAATTATGGAATTAGCCTACGTGCCTGCCCACCAGTGGATGAACAGATAAAGAAAATGTTGAGTAGAAACTAAAAACATGAATGACAGGAATGTGAAACATCTTGTCTGGGCAAGGATGGGACAAGTAGCAGAGGAAAGGGAAATCAGAGAGGGTGAACTTGGTCCACATACT
Organism: Dipodomys spectabilis; assembly: GCF_019054845.1. Classification (NCBI taxonomy): domain Eukaryota; kingdom Metazoa; phylum Chordata; class Mammalia; order Rodentia; family Heteromyidae; genus Dipodomys; species Dipodomys spectabilis. Next base: position 12,139,501 of record NW_024870773.1, read on the forward strand.
TTCAGGTACACGTGTCACAAATAGAACAAAGAAGCTTGTTGAGCTTGGTTGGGGGAAGGGGAGAGATGGAATTTATGCATCTGATCAAGGTTCATTGTATGCATCTATGGACATAACAAAACAAAATTGCTGCTAATCAGAAAAAAATATTTTAAAAAGAGAAAATTTGAGAGATATGCATAATGGAACATTATTCAGCCAGAAAGAAGAATAAAATTGTGTCATTAGCAGGAAAATGGATGGAACTCAAAATAATCACATTTAGTGAAGTAAGTCAGGCTGAGAAAGACAACTATTGCAGGTTTCCTTTCTTGTGTGGAATCTAGACCTAAAACAAAAAAGAATAACACAGAGGTAAAATGGGAAGGCTGTTTGGGGATACCAATGAATGGGAGGGTGAAAGGGGGTAGATATGGTAAAAAGTACTCATACATACGTATGCAAACTGAGTAATGAAACTCATTAAAATTATTTAGATGGAAGCATAAGAGTAAGAGTGTGAATCTGATCAAAGTTTACTATATGTTTGAGTGGAAATATCACCACCATCCCCTTTCTATATTTAATATACCTTAATAAAAAAAAAGATAAAAGGAACATCTGGATAATTTAATTGCATGATAACAAAATCTCATCAGTTCTTGGCCTCTTGCTACTATAGCCTTGCTTAATGCTGTGTCTCCTTTCCAGATCTCTCTAGAGGTTGTGGAATTTATGTATCAACAACTGTATGAGTCAAAAACAGGGGAAGGAATGGGCTTTTTTCCATGTCACTGTTAGTTTCCTGTTGCTTTGGCATTTGAGCCCTGAACAAAAGAATGTCTGCATGGGCCCAGTGCTAAATAATGGATCTCAAGGTGGTACTTTCTAAATATATATATATATATATATATATATATATATATATATATATATATAATATAAGATTATGTATTGTAGTATAATTTTATAAATTATATATACACACACGTTTCGTCTGAAGGATATATAGCATTTTTCACCAGTGACTAATTTCTAGACATGTTTTACAGTTGCACCAAGGGAAGAAAGATGTTGATTTGACTTTAAAATTTTCTATCCAGGGCTGGGAAGGTGGCTCAGTGGTAGAGCGCTTGCCTTGCATGCCTGAGGCCCTGGGTTCGATTCCCCAGCACCACATAAGCAAAAAGAAAAAAGCAGGAAGTGGCGCTGTGGCTCAAGTGGTAGAGCGCTAGCCTTGAGCTGAAGAGCTGAGGGACAGCGCCCAGGCCCAGAGTTCAGGCCCCACGACCGGACCCTCCCCCCCAAAAAAATTTTTCTATCCAGAAGCCTGTAATCCTAGCTACTCAGGATGCTGAGATGTGAGGATTGCAATTCAAAGGCAGCCCAGGTAAGAAAGTCCATGAGCTTTTTGTCTCCACTGAACTGCCAAAAACAAAACAAACAAACAACAACTGGAAGTGGAGTTGAGGTTCAAGTAATAGAGTACTAGTCCTGAGCAAAAGAACTCATAGACAGCACCCAAACTCTGAGTTCAAGCCCCAGGACCAGCACAAACCTTTTTTAAAAATCTTTACCAGAAGAAAGTATGAGTTCTGATTCTAGTTATGCACCTCTTTTTAAGCAGATAAAGGCTGATAGTTCTTCATGAGCATAGATTAATTGTACAAAGGGGATTCACTGTGATATTTCCATATCTGAATAGAGGTATTCTGAACAAGCCCATCCCTTCTATTCTGCTCTTCCTCATCCCCAATCCTTGTCTCTATTGGAATAATTTCAACAGGCTTTGTTATTCTATTTTTTATACATGTGTGTAAAACTAATTGCCCATACTCAACCTTCTCCTCCACCGTCTGATACTCATCTCATGAAGAACTTGTTTTATATTCACATGCCTTATTTTTAAGAACTGGATTCTAGAAAGAAACAACCATATCTGACTTTCTCAATTTGGCTCATTTCATTTAATACAATGATCTCCAGTTTGGTCCGTTTTCCTGTAAATGGCAAAATTCCACTCTTTTTTATGTCTGAATAATACTCTGTCATGCGTAGATACACTACAGTTTCCTAATCCTATTCATTGATTGGCACCTAAGTTGATTCCATAGCTCGGCTATTGTGAGTAGCTGATGCAAACATAAGTATGCAAGAATCTCTATTTGCTGATTTACATTCCTTTAGTATAGATGCCCAGGAGTGGCATAGCAGGATCACATGGTAGTTCTGTCTTTCCTTCAGAGAACTCCATACTGATTTCCACAGAGGCTGCACTAATTTACATTCCCACCAACTCTGTATAAGTTTCCTTGTTCTCCCACCTTCCTGCCACTATTTGTTGTTTGTCTCTTGGTGACAGCCATTCTGACTAGGGTGAGATGGAATCTCAATGATGTTTGGATTTGAATTTCCTTCTGGCTAAGGATCTTGAACATTTGTATTGCTTTTGAAAACCATCTGTTCAATTCATTAAGGGCAAGGGTTCTTGACTTAAGTCAGACATTATTTTGCCATTAACTTTCTAGAGTCTCATGCTTATTTTTCTAACTCCAACCAGAATATTGTAGAATCAAAGGTGACTCCTGGATAAAGGAAAGGATTTTCTGAATTTTACCCATCAAATTTGTTTTTTTATTTTCAATAAAAGCCTGGCCTGGTTTACATTTTAAAAGATGCAGCTATTGAAATCTCTATGAAAACAAGTCAGTCCTGATCCAAATTAGGTATAAACTCATGTTTTCCTCAATGTGTTTTTACCATGGAGATGGTCAGTAGGAATTAGCTCACAATTTACAAGTCATTAACTTATTTTACATCAGTGAAAAACAAAAGAAATTAAAAATGGTGAACCTATAGGTCTATTCAGTTCACATGTGACATTGTGAAATAATGTTTGCTAAATTAACAAATAATTGCATAGTTGAATAAATATTATGATTTGTCAGTAGTTTTCTTTCCAGAAAAAAGTCTTGGAAAGGAAATCTTTATTTTCTATCAAGCTTAACAGTATGATGATATTATGTACATATTTTCAGAATCTCCATCCATTTTTCTTCAGCTTCTCCAAGAGTTAGGGATTATGGAGAATGTCGGTTTGTAGACTCACTGTAGAGTAACCCAGAATGGTTCTAGGCTCTTGGAAAATAAAGCAGCTCAACATTTTTCAGTGGACATTCTATAATGTTTTCCTCAGACCACATTCAAATTTTCAGTCTGGGTCTTTAAATGTTTTAAATATCATATTGTACAGGCATACAGGGAGATTGAGTTTACCTCCCATAGGAACCCAGTATTGTCAGATACAGGCACCAAGAGTTATTTGTGGAAGATGTGTTTGGCTGTATAGATAAAGAAAGCCTTAAAATCTATTAAGTCTCTTTTTTGTTGTTGTTGTTTTAATTTTTTGTATTGTGAGAATACCGTACAGAGGAGTTACAATTACATGAGTAAGATAACAAATACATTTCTTATCAAGCATTGTTGCCTCCTCTTTGTTTCCCCTTCCCATCCCTTCCCATACTCCCCCCACCACCCCTAACCTGATCCCCCCCCCCACCAAAGTTGTAAAGTTCGTTTTTCGACATAACGACTTGTACATGTCATTGTCACAATGGGTCCACCTGTATCCCTAGTTAAAGAATTTGTATTTGCCCTTCCCCTCCACAACTTATACCAACATCAAATACAGTGAAAGCAGGGGTTATACCGTGCTGGAGGGACATACAAAGCAACATAGAAATCATCTTTTAAATATGTTAGAAACAATGCATGAAAGAAAAAAAAACATTTGAATACTTATCTTGGGGTTCATTCCCCTAACACCAACTTATCTGACCTTTTCTGCTTGACTCAGACATATACTAGTTATTGCAAAGAAGGGAAACCATGGGACCTATTTTTCTTTGGGCTTGGCTTACTTCACTTAATAGAATTTTTTCCAAGTCTTTCCATTTCCTAACAAATGGGGCAATGTCATTCTTTCTGATGGAGGCATAGAATTCCATTGTGTATATACACCACATTTTCATGAGTTTATTTAAATAGCTTTATTTTTTCCTTTAAGTGTAAAGTTTGAAACACTAGTTCACCTTGCATCAATGCATATCCTATAAAATTAAGAAAAGTGAGGGAAAAGCCAGGTGGTAGGACAATGTTTAAAGGGGCGACATTGATCAAGAAGCATTGTATTCATAAACTGCTTTGTTGAATGGTCACTCCTTTGTACAACTACTTAAAGATAATTTTTAAAAAGAATTTGATGAAAACATTTATCTTAAATTTTTCCCTTCTGATTGAAGAAGTTGTCTTTGTTGTTTGAAGAATAATCTACCTCTACAACAAAATCAAAAATAGCTTCACCCTAATTTGGTGCCTTTGGTTACCTCTGTAATTCTAGCTACCCAGGAGGCTGAGATCTGAGGATTTCAACTCAAATACAGCCTGAGCAGGAAAGTCCTTTAAACTCTTATCTCTAACTAACCACCAAAAAGCTGGAAGTGTAGTTGAGGCTCAAGTGATAGAACACTAGTCCAGCAAAATAGCTCAGAGATAATGCCCAGCCCCTAAGTTCAAAAATAGCCTTACTCTATCTTTATCTTAACTATAGTTTAAGTTTGTCTTCATGAACAGCTCCCTTTACTCATCTGATAATTTGTTCTTTTCTGGACTTTTCTCAAGCCAATAATCTTTTACTTATTAAACATAAGTCTATCAAATCTTTATTAGTGAACAGAAACAAGAAGTTCATGGAATGTAATGAATCTTATGTCTCATTTAATATTATGAGTTATATGTATACATTTGCATTATACATACATATTGTAATATTATAATGTAATGATAATGCATTATTACATCTGCCATACTTATGTAGTAGATATCACGTTTTGACCTGTTTCTCCTTTAATTATGTTTTCCTGTCTTTATGGTTATTATATCTGCATTAGATATATGAAATTTTACCATGGGATAATAGAAACTTATAAGTTGTTGAAATTAAAAATAATGATTGCTAAGAGCTAAACATTTATTCCTGGTTATTATCTTGATAGTAGTATTTTTATTTTTCATGTGAAATATTTTAGATATATTTAATGACCAGTTTTAACATTTCAAATCACAATATTGTTCAATTCATGTATAAAATACAAATGTAGGATTGGCTTTTCTTTAAATATAATTACCTCTGTCCAGACACCAGTGACTCATGCCTAGCTATAATCTAGCTCTTCAATAGGCTGAGATCTGAGGATTGTGGTTTGAAGCTAGTTCAGGAAGGAAAAGCCATGAAACTCTTATCTCCCATACCAACAAGCTAGAAGTGGAGCTTTGGCTCAAGTGGTAGAGTGCTAGCCTTGAGAAGAAAAGCTAAGAGATAGTGCCCACACCCTGAGTTCAAGCTCCAAGACCAGCACATACACACTTAAAAAATTGTCTCTGATAAAGCTGGTATTATCAATGAAATGGACCTAATGGGACTGCAGAATTCTATACATCCTATTCTTTCATCATATTTGCATCTAGTTAGAGGACTAGGTGTGATTGTCTTAAGAACGTGATCATTCTGGATTATTTCCAAATAGTCTTCCTATTATTGTTGTGTACCATTATTAATACATTCATTGAAGCATGTGAGCTCACCATAATCATTTCTGTGTGAAAAAAAATGTGTAAGCTCTTATTCTTGCCCATATTTGACAGAGCATAATTTTTAAACAAAAAAATTGGGGCTGGAAAGGTGGCTCAGTGGTAGAGTGCTTGCCTTGCATGCATGAGGCCCTAGGTTTAACTCCTCAGTACCACACAAGCAGAAAAAGCTGAAAATAGTGCTGTGGCTCAAGTGGTAGAGAGCTTGCCTTGAGCTGAAGAGCTGAGGGACAGCGCCCAGACCCAGAGTTCAGGCCTAGGACCGACAAAAAAAAAAAATCATGAAGATGGATTTATGTTGGTTCATTCGTCTTTTTGTTAGGAGGTAAAAACTGGGTGATAGTGAGAAAACATTGCTCAAAAAGAAATGTACTCTTTATCTGACTTATGTAACTGTAACCACGTTGTATATCACCTTTACAATAAAAATTTTTTGAGAACTAATCTTTTTTATTGTTGTTTTTCATTCAGAGAACATGATTTTTTTCTGTAATTTTTCCTTCCTGGAAGACTTGATTGTCAGATGTAAACTTGGAGAGTTACTAATAGAGTGACTCTACCAGTTTACTTTAAAACAGACTTACAACAGCATTGGTTTTAGATCATATGTTCTAGAGGACTCCATCATTCAGATTATTTCTTGTGTAGGTTGGTCATTTGTGCCCTACATATTTTGTTTTGTTCTTTGATCTTCCTTCACATCTGGGTTGTGGATTTTGGCAAATGTGGGGAGTATGTTTTACTTGATATTTTCCATAGTTCCTAACTAAGCATATAATAATAAATATTCATTGAGTGAAATGTCAATTTTCTAGAACACTAAAACAGTGTGCTGGTATTTCCAACCCTATGTTGATTTAATTAAAACATAATAGCCTTCGTATAAAACTTCCACTAAGACATTTCGAAAGTTTAAGGCAGCCATTTTCTCAGTCTCCTTTTCCACATAAATATGCATCACATCAAAGGAGTCTATATGGTTAGTCAGGAATGATTTCTGCTAGGAGAGCTGCATTAACTTTTTCCAAATAGATCGTGTCAGTGAAAATGTTTCATGATTGTGTCTTTATTTTACATATATGCAAATTATTCCAAGTAATCTCTAGGGATGCTGGGCACAAGGAGAACCATCATGGACTACATGGTAATAGAGTACATGTTCTATCTCTAGAGCATTTACAACCGTGAGAGGTCCAGAAAGTAACTGTGATTGATGGCCACACACATGTAGGCATGTACCCGCCTCCTTTGGAAGTTATACAAAAGTCAACTGAACAGAATACGTTATCAAAAAATTTAAAATGACCCAGGGTCCCTCAGCAGATGAATGAATGAACAAAAAGATGTGTTAGGAAATAGTATATGGTCATCAACAAAAAAACAAATGAACTTCTGACAAATGCTACAACATGGATGAATGTGGAGAACCTCAGGCCACATAAAATACATCAGACACAAAAGGACAAGTATTATGTTGTTTTCTATTTGCTTGAGGAAACTACAGTGGTCAATTCTGCAGAGACAGAGAAATGCAGTATGCCCAGGGCTGATGGGGAGAAATGATAGCGGGGTGATTGCTCGTTGGTTACAGAGATTCTGTTTAGTGATGAGAACATTTTGGAAATGGTAGTTATAGTTTCACAACACTGAGAATGTGATTAATGCTCCTTAATCACAGATTTTAAGCTAATCAAAATGGAAACTCATATTATATGTATGTCACCAAAATTAGAATAAGTTAAAATGTAATATGCCCAAAAAAACCCCAATGATTGTACATTTTGAGTTTTTTTTTTTTTTTTTTGTCGGTCGTGGGGCTTGAACTCTGGGTCTGGGCGCTGTCCCTCAGCTCTTCAGCTCAAGGCCAGCGCTCTACCACTTGAGCTACAGCGCCACTTCCGGTTTTCTGGGGTTTATTGGAGGTAGGAGTCTCACGGTCTCTCCTGCCCGGGCTGGCTTTGAACCGCGATCCTCAGATCTCAGCCTCCTGAGTAGCTAGGATTATAGGCGTGAGCCACCAGCGCCCGGCTCATTTTGAGTTTTTTGAGGGGTTTGCTTTCTGACTTTTTAGCAAACACTACATAGCTCAGGCTGGACTTTAACTTGAAGTTCTCCTGCCTCAGCTACCTAGTATGTGTGGGTTATATGCATCTAAACCCAGGTATAAAGAATTAGAATTCTTTCTAGTGCTACAATTGAACTCAGGGCCTCAGTCAAGCTACATCCACTGAGCAACATCCCCAGCTGGCTGTGCATTGAAAATGGGTAACTTTTTTTTTTTGTCGGTCCTGGGTCCTGAACGCTGGGCCTGGGCACTGTCCCTCAGCTCTTCAGCTGAAGGCTAGTGCTCTACCACTTGAACCTCAGCCCCACTTCTGGCTTTTTCTGCTTATGTGGTGCTGAGGTATCAAACCCAGGGCCTCATGCATGCAAGGCAAGCATTCTACCACTGAGCCACCTTCCCAGCCCCGAAAATGGGTAAATTTTATGCCATGTGAGTTATATATTTCCTAACTGGGTCTTAAGAAGGCAACTGAAGGATGAACAGCAAAATTATATACTCCTTTAGTGTTCCTGTTACCCTCCAGTTAAAAGAAGATATGGGAATAATAATTATGAAAATGAAAATAAATGTACCAACACTTTTGGAGTTTGGGCATCTTCTGGGAAAGGTGTCTGAATCAATATATGATTGGTGCTCTCTAATACCCAATCAGCAATATACATGAATTCTAAAACTTTCCCAGTCTTGCTAAATATTTGTTCATATAGATATATTATCTATTATATATCATACATATCTATCTATCTGTCTATCTGTCTGTCTGTCTGTCTGTCTGTCTGTCTGTCTGTCTGTCTATCTATCTATCTATCTATCTATTCCCTCTTGCCTTGGTAGAGTAGGTCATATTTCCAGAAAGCCTTTGGGTATCTACGAAGAATCACTTCATTTTCCTGTTTCATCTAGAAACTTTGCAAACTGCAAGCTTTGTTTTGTGATCTGAAAGGCCTCAGAATCTGTGAGCTGTGTGACTTTGCCAAGATTGCCAGCGTGCCAAATCTTCAGCTGCCAAAAGACTAGCCCGAACTTCTTCATGTGATGGAAGTACAAAAAAGGGCCATGTGCTTGGCGGACTTCTCCAATTCCCTTTGCTTCATAGGGAAAATAAATCTCTGAAGAAGTCCAAGAGAGAGCTACCATCTGGTCTGTCTCCTGGCTTTCTCCATGTGGCTCCTAACACCTATCGCCAAGTGTCAGGAGGGCTTCCTGTGTTGGACAAAGGCCGGTGTTAGTGTTTGGTGCCAATATGCTAACATTAGATGGGAGCCTAATGAGGTGAGATGGGCAGCCTGCCTTCAACCTGTGGTCTCTTCACCACCAATGCTGCTCTCAGGGAAGGCTCAGCATTTCAGCGATAAAATTGGAGCAAATTCATAGTTGGCCCTCTCTTTTCTGACTGTCCACTAATTTCATGAAGATTTGAGAGCAAAAAGCCAATGCAATGATTGCAATTTTGTTCATCCACGAGGACCCCAAGGCATTCAGAAAGAGCTAGAAAGTTGCAGAACTGCTTTCTCTCTCTCTCTCTCTCTCTCTCTCTCTCCCTTTCTCTCTCTCCCTGCCTCTCACTTTGCTCCCTCCCTCCCTCTCTTCCCCTTATTAGTCTATATTAACTGTTCTAAAAGGCTTGTTTCATTGTGATACTTCTATCCATGTACATTGATTAAATTCACCCCTGTATTTATTCTCTGTTTTTCTTCCACCTTCTAAACTGCCTCTCCCTTCCCCCACCTCCCCCCAAAAACTGTTTTAACCATGAAGATATTCAGCAGATTTTGGTGGCACACTTCCCACTCAGATCTTCACTCTGAAAGCTAAGCCAAGTTTTCTTTTTGGTTAGGCTTACTCATGATACAAAAGTTCACATTTCTTAGGAATATTTCTGTTATCTGCCCTTCGAATTTATCAGCAAAACCCATACATTCTTTTTATCTCCCTTTTCTTACTAAAAATTCCCCCTTGTAAGCATCTCAGGGTAGCCAAACATCTGTATGCTGTTGTTCCCCAAACCATACTCTCCAGCCCTGCATTTCCCAACCATTTTTATAAATGGCTCTAATCCCTTCCTGGAGGCATGGGTTTGATGCTCCAATCACTTCCTAGAAGGTCTACCTCTTAATACTGACACAAAGTGGGAATTTAAGAGACTACACATTCCAGCCACAGCAGAGACGAACCTCATCTGTAGCCCAGGAAAATTTTATGAGGAAGTGATATTTAAACTGAGGTGTGAAGGATAAACAGATAAATGGATAGAATTTTCTAGGAAGTAAACTCAGAACTGACTTTCGCAAGTATGCAAAAGGGGGACTTGAGGATTTGGGCAGTTTAGTTACAGCAGCTTCCCCATGGAGGAAGGATAATTCATAAAAAGAAATCACATTTGGCTTCATTTCCATGTTCTCTGAAATCTTTCTCGGGAAGAATGATGCTGTGTTGGTCTTTTCGGTTTAGATTTCAAATAGATTATTTTCTACCTTGAAAGGTGTGGCTTCAATTCATACTAGAATTCGAAACAAGATTGGAATCTTAAAGGAAGTGGATAAAAAAAAAAAAATGAAGGAATGGGATCAGGAACTTATAGCCGAAGGTCAAATCAAGGTCAATCATGAAAGAAAAACAATCAACAGATAAAAAGGATGGGAGAATCCCAGAGCTCAGCTCATCCATCTTTGGGCAGAAAGAACCAGCCCGGCTTGGAATGCAGACAACTAGCCAAGTCAAGGGTTAGAAGACAAAATTCCAGCTTCTCTCCGTCACCTTTAAAAACCAGATCTTACCATAGACTAACTATTTCTGTGGTTTTTATAAGATTTACTTTCATGCCAAAGTGTTTGTGAGTTTTACACAAATAAAGTGACAAGAACTCTTTGAGACCTTCCAGTCCTTGAGGATAAATAGCACTTCTATTTATCACTTCCTTTGTCTAGTACAATAGAGCCTTAAATTTTTTCTTTATTGCATATACTGAAGTCAATTATGAGTTCCAATAACATCAATCTATAAAAGTAAATAAAAAATGATATGAAGACTCCTCAATTTTATAAAAGAGAGGAAGAAATGGCATTTGCAGAGTCTTTCCATATCATTGTATGAAAATCACATGACCATCAGAGGTAACTTAATCTTGGTGCTTACTAAAAATGCACAGAGGAAATGGGAGGGAGCCCACACCAGACTGACACCAAGGGAAGATGAAATGGTGTTATCTCCTGGATACGTAGTTTGCTTCTTAGGAAATTTCTGATAATGATTAGCTTGATGTGAGAGAGATACAAGTTTAATAACTGCTGATAGATCACTGATGACTCATAGGCATGTATAAGATTGCAGATCTGCAAAGTGCATTCTGAGATACTGTCATCATATCCTACTTTCGGAGCTGCTATAAGATGGTGTTTTCCAAAAGCCACAAAGACTGGCAGAATTCTCTTTTCAAATGTTATATAACAGGACTCATCTCAAAGCAGATAAATACCCAGCATAAGATGTCAAACAGCTGTAATCTGAGCAATTCTGGAGGCAGAAGTAGGAGGATCATGGCTTGAAGCCAATGGCAGGCTAAAAGTTGCAAAATCCTACATAAAAAATACTAACTTAACAAGGGCTTGAGATGTTACACAAGTGGTAGATCAACTGCCTAACAAGCACAGGGCCTGAGTTCAAGCCTTAGTACAGCAAAGCAAGTCACCCACAACCACCACAACAAAACAAAACAAAACAAAATACCACAAAGCAAAAGCAGATCAAATTGGAGATGCTCTGATACTGGTGACTCTGTCCTCAGGTAGCCTGATGATGTTTTTATTCTTAGAGTCCCTTGCAAGCAACCATAGAACTTCCCAGAGATCTCAAACCAGGGCAGTTTATGTTCAGGAAGTCAGGACACATTGTGAGGCAAGCAATTGAATACTCAGGGTCTTTGTCAGATGAACTAAGTGTCCCACAGGATACTTTTCAGAACTATAACCCACAGAAGTCAATTAAGAAAAATAATAGAATTGAGTTTAGCTAAACATGGACCATAGTGGACAGGGAGGCCTGGTATCAGTTCATACAAATCAGCAAGATTTTTGTACATGGATCCAAACCTAATTCTCATTTACAGAGACTTTTTCCTATGATGATTAGGTTGCCATGTTTTCTTGTTAGACATCTGAAATAGTTTAATTTGGATTTTTTTGGTACCTGGTCATAGTATTCCTAGCCATATGGATATATATTCAGAGCTTAATATACAGACAAAAAGGTATCCAAATTGAGCAGTCGATACTGCAACACTATTTAGGCAATAACTATGACAAAGCTAAGATGGAAAAACAAATGATAAAACTTTCATGTGTTAGGAATTTATTTTTAATGAGGAGCATTTTCTGTCTTCCCAAATAAAGTAGTATAAATCAGTTGATCGTAAATTATGAATGCTGATATTTGAATCAAGCTAGTGTAAAGAGATCTCTAGAGTGGGTCCTACCCCTCCATTTAGCAAAACAAAACATAATCACTGCAGAGAGTTTCAATATGGGAAATAAAAACCCACTAGCATTCCTTTTTTTTTTTCTGTCCCTGTCATTTTAATCAGTTTGGGCCCCAAATTGACAATATTTTATTCATTAATTTTTTTTCTGCCTGTTTTACATGGCAGATGCTGATGACTGCTGCCATGTGACTTAGAATGTTAGAGCAAAAATAAAACACAGAAGTTCTATACAGTTGGGTCTTTGCATAAACCCAGGGCTGACAATGGGATGGCTATGGGATGTGGCAATCTCCATCTCCCATCTCTCCCCACTGGCACACCCATAGATATTCTATATCTTAATTGGATTGTGATCCCTTACAGCTCTGCTGAAGGGACTCGAGCCTCATGAGCAATCCTGGAGGATCCAGAAAGCCTAGCTATCTATGGAGCACCCAGCCCTGGCTTAGGTGCTCTCAAGAGGGTCTTCTGATCTTAGCACTTGGCTTTCTTTTCAGTCTCAACTCCAGAATAAACAAACACACATGGGTTAGACGTGAGGTTAATTGCTGAAACTAGCATGGTCCCAAGATCAGGTAAGCTGTAGCTGGAAGCAGAGCTGTCTAGCAGAGCCTATTCTAAACCAACAGAACCCTGGTCCACCTGTACATTTAGGCATGGGAATAAGAGTGAACTAATATACTGCAACACTTTGTTTTGGGGAATGTGCCAGTCAGTGTCCCATCAGTATAACAAACACCTAAGCTAATCTGTTTATACTGAGGAGCAATTTAATTCAGGTCACAGTTTGGGAGGTTTCAGTCTGTGATCAGTTTCCTTGGTTGCTTTGGGCCTATGGTGGAGCAGAATCTTATGGTGGGCTAGGTGGCTGAGCAAAGCCAGTTACTTCAGCCAGGGAGAAGAGAATGAAGTGGGGTCTCCCAATCTCCTTCAATGACCTGAAGAGCTCTCAGTGGATCACACGTCTCGAACTTCCACCACTTCACAATAGTTTCAAGCTGGGAGCTAAGTATTTAACTCATCAGGCTTTGAAGATTCTCTAGACCCAAACTATAACCAAGTAACTGGCTACTCAGCAGGATTACATCAGTCCATTGGCCAGCATAGAACTTGAAACCATCCCATGTTGTCTGTTCCTTTTAAACAGGTCTGGAGGATTCAACCAAAAAGTGCTTTGGTGCAGACAAGCAAAATTGGTCGCAGCTACACATCACTGAGAAATACTTCTATCATCTTAAACGAAAGGGACATCAAGAGCTTTGTTGCTCATGAAATCTAGGCTCAAGAAAAATCATTAGTTGAAGAGATTAACTAAATTCGAATTGAGGACAAGACAAAAATATAACTCCTTCTGGCGATTGATTTGGATACATTGTCCCATTCGAGGGAAAGGTTAAGATTACATCCTGGCAAGATTTCCATCTGTTTAACATCCTGACTATGCTCTGTGTAGGTCATCATTCTTACTGTTCAGTTGATGGACGACACATAGCTTTTGCTGCCACACAAAGCCATTTCATTTCTGAAATGAGAAATGCAGACAAGATGTTATGGATTTAAAGAGAACAAAGGAAGGAAGGCAGAGTCCACGGTTCGTGACCTATCTACTCTGTTTCGTAAATCTGTGGCTTTGGAATGGACACTCCAGCTCTCTGCTGTCTGCATGGTTAAATTCTCACAAGGATAACATCTGCTCCATCCATGTCCTGGTGCTGGTTGCGAATCCTATGTGACAGGCCAGGAGGCTGCAAGGAGCTCCACATGTTTCTATGGGAAACAGATGTCAGGAGACAATGCTTCATACTATTGAAGAGCACGCTGGTTTTGAAATCACATGGGCCAGAGTGCTGACTTCTATACTGTCACTGACTACCATGAACAAGTTACTCTACCAGCCCGAGCCTTAGGTAGCCTGGATTAAGAGTGGCCACTTTAGAATTGTGAACATTAAATGAGGTAAGGAAAAATGAGCATTTAGCACAATGTCCAGTGAAGAATAAGAGCTCAAAAATATGGTAGATAGTTTTATTAGCAATGCTCTAGTATACAGCTGTTGATGAAATGGCAATGCACAAGACATTGACCTTCTGCTGTCACCAGAGTACTTGAAGACCAAGTACTTGAAGATCAGCCTAGCATGGCTGGTAATGTGTTGCCTGCTTGAACCTGCATAATTCATTAACCTACTGATACCCATGTGAGAGAAAACAAATGACTAGCATGTGCCTTGTTTTCAATTTGTAGGATTAAAAACAAAAAGTCATAGTGTTGATTGGTATATAAAAATAGAAAAAGCACAGACTCCACAAATATGGAATGTCAGGGGGCTCTGGGTTTTCCTGTCTTCCATCAGCAGGAAATATTTCCATGAGGGCTGGAGAATGTGAAAATTCACTTATAAATTCCACTACTTACTAGCAAATATCTTCACTTTTTAACAAACAACATCTTGTTAGATATTAGGTTCAGTAAAACTCCAGTCACACATTTAAAAAATATTTGGTTTTATCTCACATACCATTCCATTCCCATTATAGAAAATTTGGGGGAAAATGCAAGAATATTTTAAGAAGAATTAATAGACTTTTACAGATACTGCTATTTCTATTTTGATGTATTTTTTCTGGTAGTTTTCTTCTTCTCTTTTAATTATTACTTTGAATATGATGAAAATTTATATACTTCTAGTATATAACATGATGCTCTGATTCACCTATATATTACTTCACTTTTCTGTCATGAGTACTAACATATTCTTAGAAGTTTTCAAGTATTGTTATTAATTGTAATGACTATGATATACAATATAGATGTTGAGTTGGTTTGTTGTTGTTTTTTGCCTAATTGAAAGTTTCTGTCCTTTGATCAAGAGCCAATCCTCCCACACACCCGATTACAAATCCTTTTTTAGCTACCATTCTAGTCTCTGCTTCTAAAAGTTCATCTTTCCTAATTTCTTTAAATATATCAGGTCATATGGTACTTATCTTTCTTTGCCTGGCTTATTTCATTTAATATAATATCCTCCAATGTCCTGTAAATGACTGGATGTGCGTCTTCTATGGGACTCAATAGTATTCCATTGTGTATGTTATTTTCTTTATTCATTTCTACATTGATGGACACTTTGGTGGATTCCATGTCTTGGCTATTATGATTATTGCTTCATGGATCATGGGTAGTCAGATATCTTTGTAAGGTAGTTATTTCATCTCTTCTTCCAAAGGAAGGAGTAACAAAAGGATTGTATGGTAGTTTTATTTTCAGTTTTTATGGACATTTCCTTAGTGTTTCCCATAATGGTTGTACTAATTTCTAGTTGGATTTTTATTTGGGCAATTTTTTTTGGGGGGGGTGGGGTCTGGTCGTGGGGCTTGAACTCTGGGCCTGGGCGCTGTCCCTCAGCTCTTCAGCTCAAGGCTAGCACTCTACCACTTGAGCCACAGCGCCACTTCCGGCTTTTTTCTTTTTGCTTATGTGGTGCTGAGAAATCAAACCCAAGGCCTCATGAATGCAAGACAAGCACTCTACCACTGAGCCACCTTCCCAGCCCAATGGGCAATTTTAACTAGATGATTTCCATATGAATGTTTTGATGCTCTTCTGATAAAGATGTGCTTTCCATAAAGATATGTGACTGTCAAAAGGCTTTGCCTTTTTCAGTACCAAAATGAGTACTCAGCATCTGTGACATATAATAGCAGAGCATCTAGAGGCATCTAGAATGATTGCTTAAAGCACAACACTGACAAGCACGTGCGCTCTTGACAAATCACATCTAAACTTCAACTATTTAGCTAAGAAATTTAGGGACAAATTTCAGCAAATGGAATAGTGTAAAGTTATCGTCAGTTCTAAAAGGAGAACATATTGCAACTGACAATGGCAGGCGCACTTTATTTGGATTTGTTTTTCTGCGTGTTATCCACTGGGGATTTACAAAATCCACATGAGCTCTAAAAAAAACCCTACCATTTCCTGTCAATGAAGCCCATAATGGAAAAATAACAAATACAATGAAAAACAGCCACCTAGTTGTCAGAATAATATATATTAATCCCATCCCCATGGTGGAGCGATGGAAAGTTATTATAGAATATGATTCCTTCATCAAAGCAAGTATTTGCTATTGCTCCCAAGTACGCATCTGGCACTGCTGCTTCTTCACACATCTGCTTTTTCTCCTTGAACTTGATAGCCATCTCAAGGGGGCATGTGGTTGAACAGCTCTAAGATAATTAGTTCTTTCCATTCTATATTATGATGGATGGGGCAGACCTCAAAAACACTCAGAACTGGGATTTACATAAACTCTGGGCAGTTCCAAGACTTTTCCAAAATTCAAATCCATCTTCTGGAAGAAAAAAAAGAAGCTTGTACACTTTCCAGTCCCTTCCTGGAATCTGCTGTATTTCACCTCTCTTTGAATATTTTCCCTTTAGCCATTTCTCTACAGGTTTTTTTTTCTGTTATTGTTATTTTGGGTTTGTTTTGCTTTTGTATTTTTTTTGGTTTTTTTTTGTATTTTTTTTACTTAATTGCTGGCAGCCCTTCAAGATCTTCTCTGGAATATTTCAAAGGCAACCAAATTGAAGGAGTTCACCCCAGCCCCGATAAGTGAATACGCCAGCAAAGTATCAGGCTGGCTTTTTATGTTACACATGGAGAATTTTGACTGTGTTTCATTCAGAGCCCTAGGAATTCGGAAACTTCTATAGAAGAGCGGTTTTATAGTTGTCTTCTCATAAGAGATTAAAAACCTACCATCCCCAGGGATGTTGATGATACTTTGGGTCATTTGTTAGGATTTCAACTGGCAACCATGCCTAGAGATGGGATGAAGGTCTCTGAAAGAAAAGAAATATTCCATATGTTTTCATTTTAGATCCAATGTTTTGTATTCATTGAAAGAGCAAGTGGGCCAAGAGGGAGATGACAGGAAACCCAGACATCCAAGTAGGCAGGAGGTGGATGGGGGCAATAAGGCATTCTAGAATGAAAAAAATGTAAGCAAATGGTAGGGTTTCTTTCCAATAAATGCACAGCAGCTTGACTTGATTTTGGGAATACCACCCAGCCGGCCATCATTCCAAAGTGCAGTTTCATGAAGAAAGTTTGGAAAGGAAATGTCTATTCGTTCATGGCATCCCTGTTTGATTTGTAGTCTGTAATGAGATCATCCCTTGGTTGTATAGTTGTGATTTCTTATCAGAAATCAATGACAGTGATGTAGAAGGTCATTTTGTGAGCCTGCTGGACAGTATGATGCTCTGCTTCCTGTCACCTGCAAGTTGTCATTAGGAATAGGTTCAGCTCAGTCTTAACTGTCATGACTGTTAAGCTTTGGGGTTTTTAATTTATTGATGTGTGTGTTTTAGTAATAGTAATAGTCTACGTCAAATAGAAATATACACATATATGGCCTAACCATGCATACATATGCATATATACTACACATACATATACACATTTATACTATATACATAAATATCTGACTAAATGTAAGTTCACAGTATCTTGATACTTCCTTGCTTTTACCAAACCTAATTTCATAATCCAGCAAAAGCCATAGAAGTCATTTCACCCCATTGGAAAGTCTGTTGTTTTCATTTTTCCTGTGTTTTGTGTGGCTGAGTTGGCAGGAGCCCATGGAAAATTGGGCATGCCACTTGACCATGGTTTCTATTTCTTGGTTGTGGAGAGGGAATATGCTAGTACTTGGGCCTGAACTCAGGACTTGGGTGCTGTCCTTTAGCTTTTTCCCATAAGTGGCACTCTACCACTTCAGCCATAGCTTCACCTCTCTTTGTATAGTTAATTGGAGATAAAGTCTCACCCACTTTCTTGCCTGAGGATAGCTTCTAGTCACAATCCTCACATTGCAGGCTCCTGTGTAGCTAGGATCATAGGTATGAGCCTGGCTCATGGTTTCTTCCTGAACTTGCTTTCTTCTCTTAACTCCAAGACTGTATGCTGGCCTGGCTTCCTCTTGTCTTTGTCTTTGTCTACCTGTATGTACAGTAGCCATTATCTGACATCACAGGGTGGGAATTCTTACTCCATACTTCCTTTGGAGTAAGTCTCCATTTTTCACAGCTCTCAGATTGCTTCCTCAAGTGAAGACGTATCTTTTGGGATCCAAAATCATATCCAGATGCCTGCTTTTCATATGACTTGTCTACCTCAAAGTCAATATGTTCACTAAACTCTGCCTTTCCACCCTACTCCTCTTCTGTAGGAGATTAAAGGTACTCCAATTTTATCTCCACATTTCTGCTTTGCAAGGGCAGAAGAAGAATGGAGTCCTGATTGTGGATAAGATAGAATTCACTCTTCATTTGCCTTATTGGTCCATCCAGGTCCAAAATAATGGCACTGCTCACTTTGGGGATTCATCATTCCTATTCAGTTTACCAACCGTCACACCATACCACTGTCACAGGCATGTCTGGGGCTACACAGGCATGTCTGGGCATATGCAATCACTAGAAACCACCTAGAAATGCCTTTCAGCAGAAGAAGTGTGGACTTGGTTGCTACCAAGATATTGGGGAAAAAAATGCCCGCTTCCCCTCAGCTTTCTGAGGATTTTTTTTTAATCCAGCCAAGCTGATATGCCCAATAGACTCTCATGACAATATATTAGAAACAGGACTCAGCATTTTCCTGATCAGAGTCAGCACATTAAGTGCTGAAAATCCTTGCTCAATAAAGTATGGCTAAGATAATATGCCAAAGGTGGCAACCTTTATAGCTGGCACTATCAAGGAATAATGGGCAAAGAGAGGGTTTTTTTTTCCATTGTAAAGATTCCATTTTAGAACTTAAATACCACTTGAGTGGAAAACAGAACTCGTGCTTCATTCTGAGGGGTAGAGAGATTTAGAGGCTGGTTTGACTAAAAATGACCGTTTCCTCAATTGGGCATCATGAAAGATCCTCGATGGATAAGTAAGAGGAGAATCAAAGCTTGACCCTGCTACCTTGATTTCCTATATGTCTCTTTTATTATCTTAAACTTAAGTTCAGATTCCTGCTCAACTCGGCACATGGGATGTAAAGTGTTCATGTAAAATTGGTAATCATTTCCTCTCAAGTTCAAAGATACCAAGGTGAGTAAATTGTGTACAGTAGTTGTCAACTACCAGAGTTTACAATAACCTTTAATAGGCTCTGGCTCCCAAAGTGGTACCTGGAAGCCTTCCATCATCTTCCCCAGATCATTCAGAAACAGTGAAGCCTTCCAGGCAGAGGTACCCCATGAAGAGTCTATACTCTCTAAGCATGAGCAGTCTTTTCTTGGGGACCAAATTGCTTCTCCTTCCAGGATCTCAGATCACATAGATCAACATCTTCCTCATCTTACCAGCAGAGCTATCGGCTTCCTTTCCAGCTCCTCACTTCTGTTAGTCTCCTAGCAGATGAGTGGATAGATGTGTTTTGTTGGGACCTCAGAGTTGGGTCCTTGACCTAGGACTCTGGTAACAATAGGTAGGATCAATAGAAAATATTTTCCAGAATGAAAGATGGGGCTAACAATAGCAATAAGAAGGGAGGTAGAATGCAGGCAGTAAATCCTGGCAAGGAGTAAAAGCCAGTTCTGCCTCCTTGGAGCTCAGCACAGCATTCTGAATTGGAATCCAGTTTCCTGGATTAATTAGTATGTATGTAACATCAATGGCAACCACCAGAGGTTCCAATAGGATACCTCATTTCTCCGCATAGCCTTGCGAGTCTGTAGTTCCAAGTGGTTGACCTGGTATGCTGGCCAGACCACTTGCCTGGCAGCTTTCTAAAATGCTTCTGGCTTTATCATAGCTTTGAGTAATTGAATAACAAAGGTTTAAATGAGGCAACCCTGAAAACACAATACTCCCCAAAACTGTATCAATTCAATTAGTGGCATTTAAAATGAGAATGGGAACAAGTGAAATATAGCTAGCCAAACAGCAAGCAAGCGAGAGAAGAGGAGAGAGAGACTCAGCTGATGAATTAAGCAGTTGTGCGCCTGTGCACTGTGACGCTGACAAGAGTGAGTTCTTAATGAGTAATTGCAAATATCCTTGAAGTGCGTATCCCCCAAGGAACAAACTTCAAAATGCATTATCTTTGGAGGAGGCAACAGGGCCTGAGTGGTTTCTGCCAAAACCATTTGCAAGCTAACTACTTGTCTGGAGTACAAATACATACATGTGTGTGCATGCACACACACAGATATTCCCCACATGACCACATATACACATGCACACCACACACAACACCCACACAAGCACAACATAGAGGTACACATGCATAGACCCATAGACTCTCCAGAATACCTTTGTTGAGTCCTCTAGGCTTCAGAAATCAAATGCACATTCCATTATTTCAGTGGTGAGGGGTTAAAGAAACACATTTTGTTTTAAAAGGCAGCAGGATATCAAAAACTCAATGTAAAATCCCTTTCTTCAGAAACTGGCTTCCCAGGGATCCAAGGTCAAAAGTATCTGACCCTTCCCCCAATTCTCTTTCATGTATTCCTATGCATACATCACCCTCATATTTCTTTGTACAGTGATAATTGCTTTTTTAAATTTTTTATTGTAAAGATACTGTACAGAGATGTTACAATTACATAAGTAAGGTAATAAGTACATTTTCTATCGAGCATTGTTATCCCCTCTTTTGTTTTTCCTCTACCATCCTTTCCCTCCCTACCTGCCCAACTCCTCCCCCGATATAGTTGTAAAGTTTGTTTTCAACATAGTGTCTTGTACATCTCATTGTTACAATGGGTCAACCTGTATCCTTGTTTTCACATTTTGTTATTTCCCTTCCCCTCGCCTAATTAAAAAATGTATATACAAGATGCAGGGCACAAGAATCAAATACAGTGACCACAGGGGTTATACCATGGGGGAAGACTATACAAAAGTAACAAAAAATATAGTACATTAAAAACAACAGGGACAAAGAAAAATCCTCTTGTGTCCCTATCTTGGGGTTCATTTCACTTAACATCCTCTTGTATGGTTATATGTACATAGCTTTGGACCTTTTCTGCTTGTTTGGTAAGATTATCCTAGATGTATACTAATTATTGCAAATAAGGGAAACCATGGGACCTATGTTTCTTTGGGTCTAGCTTACTTCACTTAATATACTTTTTTTCCAAGTCTTTCCATTTCCTAACAAATGGGGTGGTATCATTCTTTCTAATGGAGGCATAGATTTCCATTGTGTATCTATACCACATTTTCTTGATCCATTCATCTACTGAGAGGCATCTGGGTTGGTTCCATAGCTTAGCTATGGTGAATAATGCTGTGATAAATATAGTTGTGCTACTAGCTTTAGTATGGTCTTATTTGTGATGATTCAGGCAAAAGCCCAAAGTGGGATTGCTGGGTCGTAGGGGAGATATATGTGGAGTCTTTTGAGGAACCTCCATACTACTTTCCAAAGTGGTTGAACAAGTTTACATTCCCACCAACAATGCATTAGGGTTCCCTGTTGGCCACATCCCCTCCACCATCTGTTTTTATTAGAGTTCTTGATTATAGCCATTCTAACTGGGGTGAGGTGGAATCTCAATGTGGTTTTGATTTGCATTTCTTTTATGGACAGAGAAGCTGAGCTTTCTTCATGTGTCTATTGGCCATTCTTATTTCCTCTTCAGAAAAGTTTCTCTTTAAGTCTTTAGCCCATTTATTAATGGGGCATTGTTTCATTGAGGATTTAATTATTGAGTTCTAAGTATATTTTAGATATGAGGCCCTTGTCTGTTGTATGGCCCGTGAAGATATTCTCCTAATCAGTAGGCTTTCTATTGATCTTGCTAGCTATGTCCTTTGCCATGCAGAAGCTCTGCAATTTCATGCAATCCCTATTAAGAAAGGGATCGCTATTAAGAAAGTTTCAGCCTGTGCCAGTGAGCCCTAGAGTTTCTCCTATTCCTTCCTGCAATGTTTTCAGAGTATCTGCTTTGACTCCAAGGTCTTTGATCCATTTGGAGTTGATTCTGGTGCAGGGTGATATAAAAGGATCTAGCTTTAGTTTTCTACAGGTGTTTAACCAATTTTTCCAGCACCATTTACTGAAGAGGCTGTCTTTCTTCCATTCTATTTTTTTAGCTCCCTTATCAAAGATTAGGTGGCTATAGGACTGTGGATTTATTTCTGGGTGTTCAGTTCTATTCTATTGGTTCTGAGGTCTTTTCTTGTGCCAGTACCAAGTTGTTTTGATTACTATGGCTTTGTAGTAGTTTGAAGTTTGGTATTGATATTCCTTCAGCATGTACAGTGATAATTTCTTAACCATCTCTCTCTCAGGCCCTGAAGTCTATGTTCTACTCTACCCTGTGTGACTTTACCACACAGATATATCTGAAATAATACCTTGATTATTAATTCAAAACAGTTCTTGGGGCTGGGAAGGTGGCTCAGCGGTAGAGCACTTGCCTTGCATGCATGAGGCCCTGGGTTCAATTCCTCAACATAAGCAAAAAAAGCCAGAAGTAGTGCTATGGCCCAAGTGGTAGAGCATTAGCCTTGAGCTGAAGAACTGAAGGGCAGCGGCCCAGGCCCAGAGTTCAGACCCCATGACCGACAGAAAAAAAAAAAAAAGAAAAGAAAAGTTCTCAGTGCATAATATGTGGTCTTGCCAGTCAACATACACTAAAAAAGTTAATGGAACAAAAATTGACATAGGTCAAGACACATTATATTCATAAGCTGTCTTGTTGAAAGGCAATTCCTTTGTACACCTACTTAAAGATAACAAAGATATATTTTAAAAGAAATGAAAGTGATCACCCAATAGAAAATGTATACAAGCTATGAGTGGCAAGAGATGAACAACAGTAGGAATGGCTTCCAAGTCCCTAGGGTTTGATCTTTGTGATATCCCAAGGCAAATGTGGTGGGGTTTTTTAATAAAAAAAAAGTTTTGAGATGATTGCAAGAGTTGACTACTTGATGTTGGCCACAACCAGGAAGCCAAGGAATTGTGCCCCATTTTCCTTTTTTTGTGTGTGTAGCTGTACTGGTATTTGAACTCAGCCTTCCTCTTGACAGACAAATGTTCTATCACTTAAGCCCCAGCCCCAGCCCCATTTGCTTTAGTCACTTTTCAGATAGAATCTGGACTTGAAATATGATCCTCCTAATCTCTGCTTCTTGGATGGCTGAGTTTACAAGAAAGGAAGAAAGAAGACAGAAAAACCTCCCATTTTTATGATTTCACAAGAGACTTAGAAAGCTGTTCTAAAGAGCTCCAGCTACAGCACTTTGAACCTCAAAGACTGAAGCAGTCAAATCACTCAGGGGCTCTTCACATTGACTCTGCAGCCAATGTTTGTTTTTGTTCTGGACCTGGATGCTTTGCATACCTTATCCTTATATCCAAAATGCAGGTTAGTAATAGGATCTCAACCTCCCTTATTATCTCATCTCTGACAACTTTTTTTTTTTTGTCAGTGGTGGGTCTTGAACTCTGGATCTGAGTGCTATCCCCGGGCTCTCTAGCTCCAGGAGAGTGCTCTACCACTTGAGCCACAGCACCACTTCCTGTTTAATTGGTTAATTGGAGATGAGAATATCACAGACTTTCCTGCCTGGGCTGGCTTTGAACCTCCATCCTCAGATCTCAGCCTCCTGAGTAGCTAGGATTACAGGCATGAACCACAGCTGCCCAGCTCTGATAGCTTTTTAAGCCCCCCAACAAACTGCAAAATCCAGCATACTTACAAGAATTAAGTGTTAAAAAGTCACTGAAATTGTATCACAATTGTCTGTTTTATATGTCACTCTAAATAAAGGAGGCTATTACATTATGCATGTTAGCATAAAATAAAGCCATTTGTCTTGACAACTATGACATCCTACCCACATGAGTATTGGAAACAGATGAAATGCCATATGAATAAATCTAAACAAAATTTTTATGTTCAGCATCTTAAGATAAAGCAGAATGATAGTTCCATCACTTAAAAAAATACCAGTGGGGCAGACTATATAACAAAATGGCCCTAAAATATTCTGGTGACTTTTAATTTCTACCCATCCACATTTTTCTTTGACATCTCAAGATTCTGCACTAAGTTAACACTGGGAATATGTAGTTAATGATGTGGTTGTTATTTGGAAAGCCACAAACGAGGGCAAAGTTTAAGTGATTTTGTGGACAGATTCAGAACACACGGCCATCATTCCTTAAAGCCAAAAAATAAGTAGGTCAAAAATTTCAGTAAAACCATGACCACTTCTTTCTTTAATAGCAGGAATAAGTTTATAAGTTTCCATAATAAGTTTCTAGGGAGAAATACTGTGAAACAGCTTTGCTTTCTGAGTTAAATCTCAGGGTATAGCTAACATATGACAGAATCAATATTGAAAGCAATTGTTTTCCCAAAACCACTACTCCATGCTCTGGGTTCAAATGGGTAGATAGTGTTGATGGTAACTTTTCCCATGCTGGGTGAGATCTAATTACATATTCCTTTAGAGCACAGAAATTCTCTAGGACCACTCTAAACAGAACCACTACTCTACTCTAAGGAACTGGAAGGGGCAAAACCATGCCACGAGATTTCCTTTACCTTTCTTCACTTCATACAAGCCTTTTTATTCTGTCTTTTTAGGGGGGGGAAGGGTTGAGTGGGAGGCGGGGGGAGGATGGGAAGGGGAAACAAAGGAGGAGGCTACGACGCTTGATAAGAAATGTACTCATTACCTTGCCCGTGTAATTGTAACCCCTCTGTACAGTATTTTCACAATAAAAAAAAGAAAGAAAAATCACCAACACTTACAGATAAGAACAAACAGATAAGAAGTCTTCTTATAGAGAGATGGGGGTAGGGAACATGCCCCAATTAGCTAGCTATCCAAAATCAACAAATAGGTAATCCTAAATTCTAGTGTTATCGGAATAGGTTACTTCAGCCTTAATCTTTAAAGTGGTTCTGTTACATTCACATATTAACAGTCTTATTAAAATCTCAACAGATTTCTTAAGCCATTGCTATGTCTTTTTTTTTTTTTTTGCAAATTCTTTATTGTGATTAAGTAACTACATTATTTCCCAAATTTCACAGTATTGTGGGATAGTGATGCTTAGTTCATTTCTGTGTCTTTTAAAGTCTATGATCCAGCAATATTTAAAGAGTTACATATCAGAATGGATCATAAAATCGCTAGCTGGGACTGCCCCAATAGGTTGTAGTGAATCTGCTGGAATGAACACGAAGGCTGAAGGTAAGATTCTCATAAGAGAAGCTTTTATTGTGGTATGTGGAAGGCTGAGGCACTGACTGGTAATCAGCTGAGTTTTCAAGTGGTTGTGTGTTGTCCTATTCCCAGTACAGTTCTCCCCAGAGTAAACCTGGCTGTATTTTATGAAAGCATTACCAAAGGATCCTTCAGTCTTTCATGTCAGCAACAGAACAACAGTTTATTCCCACTGGCAGTGTAAGGAGGGAGGCGTAGTAACCTGTTGTCACTTAACGTATTAGTCTAAACACTTGAAGAAGTATTTTATTAAAGACCAATGCATGTCGGAATAACCTGGGGAATTGTTCTCAAATACCTACCATGAAGCCATATTCCCAGAATGCTGATCTGAGGGTAGCCATAAGAATTGACATTATAAATAAGTATCTCAGGATATTCTGATGGAGTAGCTTTCAACTCTTTTTGTGCAAATAACTGTAAACTAGTGCTACCTTTTCTGAATTTTAAGAGTAAAACAACCATTCACTCCATAAAATAGTCATGTATACCATAATAGCATAATTAAGACAACATTGTGTTCTAAGCAGAAAGACACAATCTAAAATCTTCTATCATCAAAGAATGATAATACATGTGGCACACCACTCTAAATGCTCCTTGTGCAACAACATTATATAAGGCAATATGTCTTAAAAAAAACAAGTTGAATTTTTGTTAGGTGCTAGTAGCTCTCACTTGTAGTTCTAGCCTATGTGGAAGACTGAAATCTGAAGGATGCAAGTTTGAAAAGCCTGGGCGGAAAAGTTGATGGCATCCTCTTTTCAACCCCTAGCTGTGTGCAGTGGAGTTTGTGGCTGTGTAAGAGGTTGAGAATAGAACAATTGTGGTTCCAAGCCAGCTGGACAGGAAAGTGTGGGCAACTCCCATCTCAGAGGAGAAAGTTGAGTGTGGGATGCGTGTTTGTCATCCTCACTACAATGGGGAAGAAGCCTGAAAACAAGAGCATCGTGGGCCTGGCATGTGCCTAGAGAGGAAGTGACCCTATCTCTGAAGTAACCAGAGTAAAAAGGAAGTAGGAACTTGTCTCAGTGATAGGACACTTAGCTAGAAAGCTCAAGGCCCTGGGTTCAGTTCTCAGTATCATCAGAAGAATAAAAGTATGGCTTTTGTTATTTATTAGTAGTACATCTAACATAGGAGTTTGGATTATTTTTGAGAATGTTAGTATGAATGAAAAATGTATTGTGAAACCTTAGATAATTTTCAAAATCTATAATATGGGTTTTGACAAATGCAACTTTCTACAACTTTTTCAAATACTGAATTTTGTCTTTACTTCAGGAAAGAAAGAAAGAAAGAAAGAAAAGAAAGAAAGAAAGAAAGAAAGAAAGAAAGAAAGAAAGAAAGAAAGAAAGAAAGAAAGAGAAAGAAAGAAAGAAAGAAATAGAAAGAAAGAGAAAAGAGAGAAAGATACCACCTCTGGAATCCCATTTACCAAGAGACATATGAATTCAACCCTTCAACCCAAAGGAATGATTATTATTAATAAGTCATATATTATTTATAATATTGATATTAGTAAATATTAATACTTATTTCCTATGCCCCACTTTGATTTGACTCATACTTAAAGATAAATATAGTCATATTCAGAGATATAGTTATAACTTCAGAGATGGTAGAAAATGGCATATTTAGGTATTGAGTTCATAGACCATAAAGCAGTAAAACTTAAGCTTGAAATCTGGCACTATAGTCCCTGTTGGTTTCAGTGTTTTGGGAGGCTAAACCTAGTTGGACAAAAGGGGAAATACTTTGTGAGTCTAGTTCTCTGGAAGCAATGTATCAGGTAATAGAAGAATGAACTACTGAGCATAGAAGAAAATATGGTAAGTATTGGCCTTCACAGTATTTCTCTGCATTTCACTTTTGGAGCTATTGCTATTTGGATTTTGGGTTGGTATTTTGCATGCTTAGTCTCAGCTGAAAGGTGATTTTATTTCCTGGAACATATAATTGAGAACAATGCATGAATGGAAAAATAGATTTTTTCCATTTTAACTGCAATTTTTGGCTATTTTTACACTTGGCTAGCCAGATTTAAGAGCTGAAATGTTGCATATGTCTAGTTTCACTCATAAGGAAACTGTTGGCATATGTATCCTGGAAAAGCTAACTAGCATGGTTGACAAATAATTGACAAAACTGGCCTTTGGATATAAATAAGCAATTTTGCATTGCAGAAACCTTAATGTGTATGCAGTTCTAGCTTCTAATATTCCTTTGTAAAACTGAATGCTTTCTTGAAAGATTATTAGATTTTCATCTGACTTTTCCTTAAATGCTCCCAGTTAATCAAAAATTATTTCAATAGTTGGCTTATGGTTTTAAACATTCAATGATGAATACTTCCTCCCACACACTATTTCCTTGTCTTCTGAATTGCTGTATTTGCTTTTGAAGTATCTCATTTCACATAGGTTCACAGTCCCTATAATAAGTGTGTAAACTGTCTCTTGGGAAGACTAGCAGTATTAATTGCTACATTGAAAGTGAATAATAGTCTGTTAGTCTGTTTTCCACTGCTGTAAGAAAATATCTGAGACAACTTATACAGAGGAAAGGTATATTTGGAAATTGTAAGTTTTAGCTTGTGATCCATTGGCCTTTTACTTTGGGGTCTATGGTACAGCAGCACATCTTGATGAAAACACTGTAGTGGTTCAAAGATGCTGACCTCATGACCTAGAAGTAGATGAGATAAAAAGGAAGAGGCTAGGATCCCACAATTCCCTCTGAAGGGATATCCTCAATGATGGAAAAATCTCCCATTGGGCCTCATTTTTTTTTTTTAAAGCTTTCTCCATATACCAAGGGCACTACAGCCTGGTGACCAAGCCTTTAACATGGGGAACTTTGGCAGGATACTCAAGATCCAGACAGTAGCACAGCCTGGATATACCCATCGTGCTGGGAAAGTTCAGAGCCTACTAGATAACATATAGAGAGAATCTACTAGATAACATACAGGGAGAATTTACCAGATATGCTAAAACTAGACGTGGGAGAAAAAGTCAGTACCTATTATTAAATGGATAAAACAAGGAACAAAATATCTTAGTTTTTAATGTGAAATATCTTAAACATGCAGAAAGCAACTTATAAAGTGAACTATACTTAAGAAGTTTAAACATCATGTTTTATTTGTTTGCTTGTTAGTTTGTTTCCTTGTAGAGCTAGGAATTGAATTCTGCACACACTCTCCTGTTTGACCTGCTTCTCCATCTGTTTTGTTTTATTTTTGGTAGTATTAAGGTTTGAACTCAGGGCCTTATGGTTGCCAGCCAGGTGTTCTACCAGTTAAATCTTGTCTCTGTCGCTTTTTACTTTAGGTTATTTTTTCATATGGAATCTTGTGCTTTTTGCCCAGGCCATCCTCATACCATGAATTTCCTACTTATTCCAACTTATGTCTCCTGTGTAGGTAAATTATGTAAGTGTGAATGACCATTCTTGGCTTTTTAATTGAGATGAATTCCCACTATTTTTTTTTGGGGGGGGGGTCCAGTCGTGGGGTCTGAACTCTGGGCCTAGGCGCTGTCCCTCAGCTCTTCAACTCAAGGCTAGCGCTCTACCACTTGAGCCACAGCGCCACTTCCGGCTTTTTTCTTTTTGCTTATGTGGTGCTGAGGAATCGAACCAAGGGTCTCAAGCATGCAAGGCAAGCGCTCTACCACTGAGCCACCTTCCCAGCCCCAAATTCCCACTATTTTTTTCTCCAGGGCTCGCCTCATATTATGAGCCTCCTGATTTCTGCCTTTGAAGAATCTAGGATTACAGGCATTAACCATTATGTCCAGCTTGTTGTTGGAAAAGAAGAGGAGGGACAGGCTTCACATTGGATAAGGGAATTTTCTTGGAAAGTTCTAGGTTATGGTAGTGGGTATTGGGTGGTCTCTGGCTGCCTTGGTATAAGTCCCGAGTTGATTTAGGGCAAGACAATAATATTCATATTGAAGAGATTCTGATCAAGGAAAGTGGGTTTGGGTATGCATTCTAGACTGGCGACTTTCATATGAAAGGCACACTTCCAAGCAGGTTGTTTGATATTTGCAGCGAGGCCTCTGTGATGAGATCTCCCAAGACTCAAGATGCCCATTCTATATTCCCTTTAGCAGTGAGTGGCAGCAACAGCTTTTCTCATTCATGACAGCACTTGGCATTGCCTTTGATCTTTATTTATTTATTTTTGGTCATTCAAGAAATATAGTGATAATATAGTGATGCATTGTTGTGGTTTAATTTGCATTTATCTGGATTTAATGAATATATTCCATCTCACTCTCTGAGGTATTTGTACAACTATTTCACCTATTATTAATGGCATTGTTTGTGAATGGTATCACTAAGGGTTCTTGATCTATTCTGGATACAAATCCTTTATGAGATGTTCTGCCAATATTTTAGCTTATTTCAATTATTAGTTACTGCTGATTGTAATTAAGTGTTTTGCTTTATCTCTTGAAAACAGCATATTCTTTTTCTGCTTCAATCTGTTACATGGCTGGTTATATAAAAAATTCTCCAATTTTTGAACTTAAATTTCTAAAATAAACATTAACTGGTGATATAATTTTTGAAAATATTTTATTGAATTTATCTAATGGGGTTTTAAGTTAATAGGTTTTCTCAGATTTTTTTAAAATTCTAATCCAAGATATTCCTTTTTTATTATACTTGACCTTGTCCATCTTTAATATCAATGTTATTCTAGTCTGATGTTATAACTTGGTTCATTTCTCTTTATATTAACTTTCTGAAGTAAATTATAAGAATAAGAGTAGCAGCCTTACACAGAAACACATCATGTTATATGTTAGTTCCTGTTTATAAATATTATTTACTTTTTTAATCCTGCAGACATATCTCCAACATTATTCTGGGAATTGATCCTTTTTCCTATGTTCAATATACTGTATGGTCTCATCTTTTTGTTTCTCCCCTTATTTTGATGGGCTGTATCTAAGACTCACTGGAAAAGGAGTCCTTAGGGAATATGTAACAAGTCTCATGTCTGAAAATGTCTCGTCATCACTTATGCTTGATTTATTATTTGACTGCAGAGAGTTCTTAAGTTGTAAATCATCTATTCATTGTGAAGGGAATTTTCCATTCTGTCCTAGCTTGGCAGATAGTTATTGAGAAAGGTGCTGCCATTCTGATTCCTCTGGTATGTGACCTAAACTGTCCCTCTATTTGCTCTTCTTACCCCTGCCTATTCCTGAAACATAGCAATGATGATTTTCATACCTCTCTTAATAAGTCAACCAGAAATTGTTTCAGTGTTCAACGTTAAAATCAGGGCGAAGTTTCAACTTTAGGCCAAGAATCACCTCCTTTGTGCATACAGGGGCAAGAAAGTCTGCAAACACAAATATCTTCACCAAGTGGCACATCCCCACTAGTTAAATTAGATTCATTTGTCAAATAGATGGGATTCTACTTATATTCACACCATTTATCAAACCAGACAACTCTTGCTTACATGTGATTTTACTTCTTGCATTCATGCCAAAGAGAATAGTTAATGGTTTGAGGGTAAATGACACTAAAAAGAAAAGGATTTTTTTATTAAAAAAGCAGACTTCTTTACAGTAAACTGAAATATAACCATCATTTAGGCAAGATTATTGAATGCAAAATTAGAAAATATTGCAGACAAACTGGGATGACCTTAAAGAAATACACATTACTGTTGAATAATCCCACAAAAACGTGTTTTGAAGTTTAGAAATCATAGTCAAGTGAATAGCAATGTATCTGATTTATTACCAATTACTCTTAAACAGGATTAAAACATATCAACACTTGAGAATGGTAAAACGTATAATAAAGATTACATAAGCAAGAGTGATGATTTTAAGGTCACAAAGCAGCCAGAAATATAAGGAATAGAATATACCCAGACACACCAATTTTCTTTGAGTCATGCTAGGCCGCAAAATACCCAGTTTGTCCTTTCCCTGGGCTCTCTGATCAAGAAGGCTGACAGCTGTACCAACACTGGCCCAGAGCAATGGAGCCAAGTGATTATCTACTGGAGCTTCAGAAACAGTGGTCCAAAGTAAACCTTTTCCTCTGTATAAGCTCATTGTCTCAGGTGTTTACAGTTGCACAGACCATAACAGCTGGCCCAAGAGATTTATTATAAAAGATTAGCTTGTGAGATTAAGGAGGAGGAAACGTGTTATATCTATGAAGAGCCTAAATGCTTGTGGTTCAGTTCTAGTCTAAATCCACAGGCCAGAAAACCAGGAGCACCAGTGTTCAAGGGGAAGGGAAGATATATGTCCAAGCTCAAGCAGGAAACAAACTCACTCTTCATTCATGTTTTCTCTTTGGACCTTCAATGTATTGGAAGCTACCCACCCACTTTGGTAAAAGTGATCTTCTTTATTTGGTCTACTGATTCAAATACAAATTGCTCCCAAAGATAATACCTAAACACATCCTGAAATGATGTTTCACCAGTAACCAGGAACTCCAGTAGCAAAGCTATTCTTTTTGTTAATTACTGGGTATTAGAACTCATATCTTGGCACCTGCTAGATAAGTGCTCTACCATTTGAGCCATATTCCTATATTCAAATAAAGTAAGCAAGCAGGTCAGAGTTAGTTACTCATTATCCAGTACAGAGTACTGGTAGAAAATGAAAAGATACACGATAATGAAAAGATACATCCTAAGGTGCGTAAGCCTAGTGCATTGTTTGAGAATTGTTTATGAACACCTACTATGTACATACCCTTGACCTGTGAATGAAAAACACACAGTGATTCATTTAGTTCTCACTAAAACCCATCAAGTGAGAACTGTGGTTATCTATTGTTATCTCATGAGGGATTTATACAACTCCAGTATTATGTCACGTATCTCTAAGCTGAGGAGCAATATTCAGATTTCACTCTAAATTCTAAAGTGCAACTCCCTTATTGTATGGTTTTATTGATGATAACTAGTGCTCAGGACAAACCTGATTTTTTCTTACTGACCCGGGATTCTGTTTGGTTTAGTAAGTCTTTGGGTTAATGAACTTAAATCGGAAAGGCCATCTTGGACAGCATGGCTCCTCTTCCTGCCCCCTATTTAACAACTATTTAGTATTTATTATGTGCTGGGCATTGTGGTAATCGTTTTATAATATTAACATACTAATCTTGTTAGTAGGTTTATATTTGTGAAGATCCTCATTTTACCAATAAGAAAACTAACTAAATAACTAACTAACTCACTAAATAAATAACAGAGAGATTCAAAGCCTTATGGTGTCAACTGGGAGAGAGAGTATGGTCTTTGGTTTCTGCTTTTAACTCCTTTCCAATATTAGTAGACAGATGCAACTTCCACAGGAAGTCCACTTATTTGACCACAGTATCCACTGTTATTTTTTTTCTTTTGCATAGCTCCCATGGGACTTGTTTTTCTTTATGATGCACAAATTCCTTGACTTCAAAGAAGAAAGAAACTGACCTTTATTGCTGCATGCCAGTTAAGGTGCCGGAGTTTTGTTCTTTGTTCCCCCAACAGTGATAAGCAAGAAATGTATGAGCAAAAACCTTTTTACCTAACAATGATTGACTGTGTGTGGATTTGATTAATGATGTCTATGATAGCCCCTGGCTCTGTAGCTAATCCCAACTGCTGAATTTTCCTACCATAGTGCACCATTATTTTTCTCTCTGCCCCACAGTGAAATAAACTGGGTGCTGGGTTCATAAACAACCATCTTAAATTAGATCACAAATCACTTCCTAAAGAGTTAAAGCCCACCCTTGAGCCGAAGGTGTTTGTATTAATATATAGCCCTAGAGCTCCCTGGAGGCAATCCATCCGCTCAGTCAGAAGACCCCAAATCACCTCTGGTCTCTTTCTTATTCAGCTTTTTTCTCTGCTTCTAAAAGCAATGCTGATTTTTCAAGAAGCACCCCCACCCTCTATCTTTTCAAAGAGGTCTCTTTATCTGTTCTCGGGGATGTATAATCCAAAGCATGACAAAAAAAAATTCAAAAGCTGGAAATAAACACATTGGAGGCACAAAGTTCTTCAAAAAGTTAAAGTAAAAGGCACACACAGGTGAAGTGTAATGAAATGTTCTTTTATTGCTGTCTTGGCAGCTATAAAGCATGAGGTATTTGGAGCACTGTATTTGGTTGATTTAAGATAACCTCAGCTGAACGTAGAGGCAGAAAAATGGAAAAACGCTCAGTGCCTCTAAACATGTTATTCCCAAAGCTACATAGCAGCAAAGCCATCATCCTTCTCAAAGCAAGCAAAGTATGTTGGCAGCACACTTGTGTTTGGAGTCATCTGCTTCACTCAAATATGATTGTCAACAATTATGATCAAATAACCTAAATATGTAGGAAGATATATATCCAATATACATGATATATATTGTATATATAATAATAAAATGATATTTACAATATATGATGCTATTATAAATAAATGATATATGTTATATATATCTATCTATATATATATATCTTTAAAACAAAAGTTCAATGTGTCTGTATTTGGTTTGAATATTTTTATTTTAAGCCAGACTTCACTTAAAATTTAATATTATTTGTACAGAGTAAATCAGGGCCCTGAAATTTATATCTAGAGACACACTCCTATTCTGATACTTTTTAAAGCAGTGAGTATTTTAAGTGCATTTGGAGTAAACTAGAATTTTTAACAATAATTGGCACTGTCATATGAAGTTCTTAGGAATTCCTAAGAAAACTGTAAGAAGTAAACAGGGCTGGGATGTAGTTCAGTGGAAGAACAGCTGTTTTGCATACACCATGACCTGAGTTTTATCCTCAGCCAGCACTCTGAAAAACAAACAAACAACAAAATCAAAACCACCAACTGTTAATTCCAATGATTTAATGAAATGAAAAAAAAAATGAAGTATCCTAGAATATGCCTATTCTTCAATCATTTTTTTTCTTTTAAGAAATACTAATATATTATTATATCAAAGACAATAACATTGGGTAGCATCTTACCTAGAGAAAGCCCAAAAGTGCCTTCCTTCCTCTCTTCTTTCCTTCATTTAAATTAATTCAACAAATCCAAGTGCCTACTCTTGCTGAGCACTCTTGTAGACATAGAGAAAAACACATTTTACCATCTCTGATGTTGGTTATAGAGCAGAGCATTGGGAATCTATCTTCCATGAGAAGGTCTACCCACCTTTCCTTACGGATGGCAGCATTTTGTAAGGTATAGACATATGACAGGGAAGAGTGGTATTATGGGGTGAAGTGAAATTGAATCATGAGCTTATGCCTAGAAAAGTATTCATACTTAATTCTGCTGACCAGGATTACTTGGTCAGCATATCTACACACTGGGCAACTAATACGCATGAATCATCTCTGACTAATATCAAATGTGAAAAACTGGGTTAACTCTAGGATTTAAACCATGTAAAGTTAGATTGAGAAGCCTTTATTTTATATATTAACTTACTGTCCAAAAAATTAGGTATGGCTATTTTATCCAGTTGTGGTATAAATTCTTACCACTGCTGGACTGCCACTTTCAGAGTATGATGAACTGTTTTCTAATTAGATGGTCAAGAATATCACCTTATTGTCACTTTAATATGCACATAGAAGGCTAGTGACTATTTTTGTATTTTTGAAACACTTTGCTCACTAACCTTCTGAGATACTCTCCCACCGCTCTTCCTTCTTCTCCTCTGTGCTGCTCCATAGTTCAATCTCCTCATCCTGGAGTGTCCCAACTCTTCAGTCATTCTTCAGTCATTTGGCCACTTTTTTCTTTTTTAAAAAATGAGTTCTTTATCATGAAAATACTGTACAGAGGGGTTACAGTTACATGAGCAAGGTAATGAGTACATTTCTTATCAAGCATTGTTGCCTCCTGCTTTGTTTTTCCCCTACCATCCCTTCCCTCCCACCTCCACAAAAAAAATCAGATGGTTCCTTATAAATATGTTAGAAACAATAGCAAGAAAGAAAACACCACTTGTGTCCCTATCTTGGGGTTCGTTTCGCTTACCTCCATCTTATATGGTCATATGTACATAGCTTTTGACCTTTTCTACTTGTCCCAGACATATACTAGTTATTGCAAATAAGGGAAACCATGGGACCTATGTTTCTTTGGGCCTGGCTTACTTTACTTAATAGAATTTTTTCCAAAGTCTTTCCATTTCCTAACAAATGGGGCAATGCCATTCTTTCTGATGGAGGCATAGAATTCCATTGTGTATATATGTCACATTTTCTTTTTTTTTAATTGTGAAAATACTGTACAGAAGGGTTACAATTACATGGGCAAGATAATGAGTACATTTCTTATCAAGCATTGTAGCCTCCTCCTTTGTTTCCCCTTCCCAACTTCCCCCCCCCCCACCCAATCCCCCCCCTTCACCAAAGTTGTAAAGTTCGTTTTTGACATAACGAATTGTACATCTCCTTGTTGCAATGGGTCCACCTGTATCCCTATTTAAACGATTTTTTCCCCTTCCCCTCCACAAATTATACCGACATGAAATACAGTGAAAGCAGGGGTTATACTATGGGGGAGGGACATACAAAGCAACAAAGAAATAATCCTATAAATGTATTAGAAACAATCGCATGAAAGAAAAAAAACATTTAAATACATATCTTAGGGTTTATTTCCCTAACATCAACTTATCTGACCTTTTCTGCTTAACTCGTTCAACCACTTTGGAAAGCAGTATGGAGGTTCCTCAAAAGACTCCACATAGAGCTCCTCTATGACCCAGCAATCCCACTTTTGGGCATTTACCCAAATGATCACAAACAAGACCATATTAAAGCTACCAGCACAACTATGTTTATTGCAACATTATTTACCATAGCTAAGATATGGAACCAACTCAGATGCCCCTCAGTAGATGAATGGATCAAGAAAATGTGGTATATATACACAATGGAATTCTATTCATCCATCAGAAAGAATGACATTGCCCCATTTGTTAGGAAATGGAAAGACTTGGAAAAAATTATATTAAGTGAAGTAAGCCAGGCCCAAAGAAACATAGGTACCATGTGACATATGTCACATTTTCTTGATCCATTCATCTACTGAGGGGCATCAGGGTTGGTTCCTTATCTTAGCTATGGTAAATAATGCTGTGATAAACATAGTGGTGCTGGTAGCTTTAATATGGTCTTGTTTGTGATCATTCAGGTAAATGTCCCAAAGTGGAATTGCTGGGTCATAGGGGAGCTCTAGGTGGAGTCTTTTGAGGAATCTCCATGCTACTTTCCAAAGTGGTTGAACGAGTTTGCACTCCCACTAACAATGCAGTAGGATTCCCTTTTAGCCACATCTCCTCCATCATCTGTTGTTATTAGAGTTCTTGATTATAGCCATTCTAACTGGGGTGAGGTAGAATCTCAATGTGATTTTGATTTGCAATTCTTTTATGGCTAGAGAGGTTGAGCATTTCTTCATGTATTTATTGGCCATTCTTCTTTCCTCTTCAGAGAAGTTTCTCTTTAAGTCTTTAGCCCACTTATTTATCAGGCAGTTGTTTCTTTGAAGATTTGTTGTTGGGGGATTTAATTTTTTGAGTTCCAGGTATATTTTAGATATGAGACCCTTGTCGGTTCTATGGCTTTCTATTGATCTTGCTAGCTATGTCCTTTGCCATGCAGAAGCTCTGAAGCTTCATGCAATCCCATTTGCCCAACTTTTCTTTGATTTCTTGTGTTTCTGGGTCTCTATTAAGAAAGTTTCGGACTGTGCCAAGGAGACCTAGGGATTTTCCTCTATCCTTCCTGTAATGTTTTCAGGGTATCTGCTTTGACTTTGAGGTCTTTGATCCATTTGGAGTTGATTCTGGTGATATATAAGGATCTAGCTTTAGTTTTCTACATGTGACTAACAAATTTTTCCAGCACCATTTACTAAAGAGGCTTCTTTCATTCTATTTTTTTAGCTCCCTTATCGAAGATTAGATGGCTATACATCTGTGGGCTTATTTCTGGGTTTTCAATTCTACTCCATTGGTCCTGAGGTCTGTTCTTGTGCCAGTACCAAGCGGTTTTGATTACTATGGCTTTGTAGTAGAGTTTGAAATTTGGTATTGATATTGCTCCAGCACTATTCAGGGTCTTTTATTGTTCCATATAAATTTTTGGATTGCCTCTTTTATTTCCTTGAAGAATGAGGTTGGAATATTGATAGGTATCACATTGAATTGTAGATAGCCTTGGGAAGTATTGCCATTTACACGACGTTGATCTTTCCAATCCATGAGCATGGGAGATTTTTCCACTTTCTAAGTTCTACTTTGATTTCCTTTTTCAGGTTTTTAAAGTTTTCATTTTAGAAGTCCTTTACTTCTTTGGTTAATTCCTAGGTATTTTATTTTTTGTGAGGCTATTACAAATGGAGTTGCTTTCCTGATTTCATCCCCACTCTTTTCATTGTTGTCGTACAGAAAAGCCATTTGAGGGTTAATTTTATACCCTGCTACTTTGCCAATATTTTGAATCAGCTAAAGTAATTTGGGAGTGGAGTCCATGGGATTCTTTAAGTACAAGATCATGTCATCTGCAAAGAGGGAGAGTTTTACTTCCTCTTTCCCTATTTGGATCTCCTTTATGTTTGCATCATGTCTTACTGCTGTAGCTAGGCATTCTAATACTAATTGAAGAGAAGTGGAGAGAGTGGACAACCTTGTCTGGTTCCTGAGTTTAGCAGAAATGGCTTTAGTTTTTCGCCATTATTTATTCCTTTCTTGCATGATCTCATTGGGTCCCATGGCTTAAAGCTCTATATTTATGTCAAACACTCCCAAATTTATCTCTCTAGTCTAGACATCTCTCTTGCCTTCAGAGCCATAAATTCATTTTCTGTCCAACTTCACTTACATGTCTTTTCCCTGAAAAGACATTTCAAACACAAAACACTATAAACAGCTTTCACATCTCCTTCAAACTTGTTCACTCTATGGTCTTTTCTATCTTATCTAATAGGAACCCTATTGCTTCATATCCAGGTTCCTATGTATTCCTCTTACTCTAGCGTCCCTTACCTAAATCATTAGCAAATGCCCCCTTATTTCAAATGAACACACAGTCTTACTGGTTCTTACCATCCAATTGTGGATTGAAATCATTTTTACCATTGACTTTTTAAAAAATCATTTTAAATGCTGTCCTGATCTAGTTTTGAGACCTGGGTTGGGAGCTGGTAAGGTCTCCTTATTGAATAGCTGGATTAAGTCCACCCCTAACCAACTTCCCACATGGGTTCACATGTGAGACCACAATACTCTGTATTCCTACTGACCTGTATCTGGCACCTTAGAACAGCCCTCACAGGCTGAAGCCCTAATGATTCCACATTCATTCTGGCCAACCTACATGGAGAAGGGAAACTTCCTATTCCCACCCTACTTACAAAGTTTAAACCACCTCCTACATATTTAGCTTGCCCTTGCTTTGTCCTGAGGTGAAATTCCATGGGGCTATGTTTGGTGGTGTAGGTAACAAGATCAGAGCTCAATCTCAAGGGAGGGGAGAAGAGCTAGAGATTGAATTAATCACCAGTGGCCAGTGATTTAATCAACCATACAACTGACAGGAGAGTTCCATACAAAGCCCTGAATGATGAAATTTGGAGAATTTCCATGTTGGTGAAAGCATGGGGGGGCCAAGAAGGTGGTGGGCCCAGAGAGGACAATGATGGCAGAGGATGTGGGAAGAGGGGCTACCATGTTTCTAAAGTGTATCCTTTTTTTTTTTTTTTAAATTTTATTTTATTTTATTTGAGAACATACTGTACAGAGGGGTTACAATTACATGGGCAGGATAATGCATACATTTCTTACAAGCATTGCAGCCTCCTCCTTTGTTTACCCTTCACCTCCCTTCCCAGCCTCCCCCCTCCCTCCCGCCCAGTCATACCCCCTCTCCCCCCCACCACACCGACATTGTAAAGCTGGTTTTGACATGACATTTTGTACTTCTCATTGTTGCAACAGGTCCACCTGAATCCTTAAACGACTTGTTTGTCCCCGTCTCCTCCACATGTTATACTGACATCAAATATAGTGAAAGCAGGGGTTACACTGTGGGGGAGGGACATACAAAGCAACAAAGAAATAATCTTATAAATGCGTTAGAAACACATGCATGAAAGAAACAAAAACATTAAAATACATATTTGAGGGTTTGTTTTCCTAACATCACATTATCTGACTTTTTCTGCTTGACTCATACATATACTAGATATTGCAAATAAGGGAAACCATGGGACCTATGTTTCTTTGGGCCTGGCTTACTTCACTTAATATAATTTTTTCCAAGCCTTTCCATTTCCTAACAAATGGGGAAATGTCATTCTTTCTGATGGAGGCATAGAATTCCATTGTGTATATATACCACATTTTCTTGATCCATTCATCTACTGAGGGGCATCTGGGTTGGTTCCATATCTTAGCTATGGTAAATAATGCTGCAATAAACATAGTTGTGCTGGTAGCTTTAGTGTGGTCTTGTTTGTGATCATTTGGGTAAATGCCCAAAAGTGGGATTGCTGGGTCATAGGGGAGTTCTATGTGAAGTCTTTTGAGGAACCTCCATACTGCTTTCCAAAGTGGTTGAACAAGTTTACATTCCCACCAACAGTGAAGTAAGGTTCCTTTCTGTCCACATCCCCTCCAGCATCTGTTTTTTTTTTTTTTTTTAATTTTATTTTATTTTACTTGAGAACATACTG
Source organism: Dipodomys spectabilis (assembly GCF_019054845.1). Taxonomy (NCBI): domain Eukaryota; kingdom Metazoa; phylum Chordata; class Mammalia; order Rodentia; family Heteromyidae; genus Dipodomys; species Dipodomys spectabilis. The sequence continues at coordinate 12,179,667 of NW_024870773.1, forward strand.
TACAGAGGGGTTACAATTACATGGGCAGGATAATGCATACATTTCTTACCAAGCATTGCAGCCTCCTCCTTTGTTTACCCTTCACCTCCCTTCCCAGCCTCCCCCCTCCCTCCCACCCAATCATACCCCCCCCCCCACCGACATTGTAAAGCTGGTTTTGACATGACGTTTTGTACTTCTCATTGTTGCAACAGGTCCACCTGAATCCTTAAACGACTTGTTTGTCCCCATCTCCTCCACATGTTATACTGACATCAAATATAGTGAAAGCGGGGGTTACACTGTGGGGGAGGGACATACAAAGCAACAAAGAAATAATCTTATAACTGCGTTAGAAACACATGCATGAAAGAAACAAAAACATTAAAATACATATTTGAGGTTTCGTTTTCCTAACATCACATTATCTGACTTTTTCCGCTTGACTCATACCTATACTAGATATTGCAAATAAGGGAAACCATGGGACCTATGTTTCTTTGGGCCTGGCTTACTTCACTTAATATAATTTTTTCCAAGCCTTTCCATTTCCTAACAAATGGGGAAATGTCATTCTTTCTGATGGAGGCATAGAATTCCATTGTGTATATATACCACATCTTCTTGATCCATTCATCTACTGAGGGGCATCTGGGTTGGTTCCATGTCTTAGCTATGGTAAATAATGCTGCAATAAACATAGTTGTGCTGGTAGCTTTAGTGTGGCCTTGTTTGTGATCATTTGGGTAAATGCCCAAAAGTGGGATTGCTGGGTCATTGGGGAGCTCTATGTGGAGTCTTTTGAGGAACCTCCATACTGCTTTCCAAAGTGGTTGAACAAGTTTACATTCCCACCAACAATGAAGTAAGGTTCCTTTCTGTCCACATCCCCTCCAGCATCTGTTGTTGTTAGAGTTCTTGATTTTTGCTGTTCTAACTGGAGTGAGGTGATATCTCAATGTTGTTTTGATTTGCATTTCTTTTATGGGTAGGGATGTTGAACATTTCTTCATGTGTCTATTGGCCATCCTTCTTTCTTCTTCAGAGAAGCTTCTCTTTAAGTCTTTCGCCCACTTACTTATTGGGCAGTTGTTTCTTTGAGGATTTGTTGTTGGGTGGTTTAATTTTTTGAGTTCCAAGTATATTTTAGATATGAGACCCTTGTCCGTTGTATGGCTAGTAAAGATCTTCTCCCAGTCCGTGGGCTTTCTATTGATCTTGCTAGCTATGTCATTTGCCCTGCAGAAGCTCTGCAACCTTATACAATCCCATTTGTCCAGCCTTTCTTTGATTTGTTGTGTTTCCGGGTCTCTATTCAGAAAATTTCGGCCTGTGCCAAGGAGACCCAGGGTTTCTCCTATTCCATCCTGTAATGTTTTCAGAGTGTCTGCTTTGAGTTCAAGGTCTTTGATCCATTTGGAGTTGATTCTGGTGCAGGGTGATATATAAGGATCTAGCTTTAGTTTTCTACATGTAGTTAACCAGTTTTGCCAGCACCATTTACTGAAGAGGCTGTCTGTCTTCCATTCTATTGTTTTAGCTCCCTTATCGAAGATTAGATGGCTATAGGTCTGTAGGTTCATTTCTGGGTTTTCAATTCTATTCCATTGGTCCTGAGGTCTGTTCTTATGCCAATACCAAGCTGTTTTGATTACTATGGCTTTATAGTAGAGTTTGAAATTTGGTATTGATATTCCTCCAGCCGTGTTCTTTCCGTTGAGGAGCGTTTTTGCTATTCGGGGTCTTTTATTGTTCCATATGAATTTTTGGATTGCCTCTTCTATTTCCTTGAAGAATGAGGGTGGAATTTTGATAGGTATTGCGTTGAATTTGTAGATAGCCTTGGGAAGTATTGCCATTTTCACGATGTTAATCTTTCCAATCCAGGAGCATGGGAGGTTTTGCCATTTTTTAAGTTCTGTGTTGATTTCCTTTTTCAAGATTTTAAAGTTTTCATCATAGAGGTCCTTCACTTCTTTAGTTAAGTTAATTCCTAGGTATTTTATTTTTTGTGGGGCTATTACAAATGGAGTTGCTTTCCTAACTTCAGCCACACTTTTCTCATTGTTGGCATACAGAAAAGCCATTGATTTTGGGGGGTTAATTTTATAACCTGCTACTTTGCCAAAGTTTTGAATCAGCTTGAGTAATTTGGGAGTGGAGTCTATGGGATTCTTTAAATACAAGATCATGTCATCTGCAAAGAGGGAGAGTTTTATTTCTTCTTTCCCTATTTGGATCCCCTTTATGTCTGCATCTTGTCTTATTGCTGTAGGTAGGCATTCTAATACTAGATTGAAGAGAAGTGGAGAGAGTGGGCATCCTTGTCTTGTCCCTGAGTTAAGAGGAAATGGCTTTAGTTTTTCACCATTGAGTATAATGCTGGCTGTAGGTTTGTCATATACAGCCTTTATTGTATTGAGGAATGTTCCATGGATTCCTAATTTTTCCAAAACCTTCATCATAAAGGGGTGTTGGATCTTGTCGAATGCTTTTTCTGCGTCTATTGAGATAACCATGTGGTTCTTATTCTTGCTCCTGTTGATGTGATGAATAATATTAATTGATTTGCGTATATTGAACCAGCTTTGCATCCCTGAAATGAATCCTGTTTGATCGTGGTGTATGATTTTTTGGATGAATTGTTGAAGTCGGTTGGCCAAAATTTTGTTGAGAAGTTTTGCATCAATGTTCATCAAAGAAATGGGTCTATAGTTCTCTTTCTTTGATGAGTCCCTGCCTGGTTTTGGGATGAGGGTGATGATGGCTTCATAGAATGTGTTCGGTAGTGAGCTTTCTCTTTCAATTTCATTGAAGAGTTGGAGGAGAATTGGTGTGAGCTCTGCTTTGAAGGCCTTGTAAAATTCCGCTGTGAAGCCATCTGGTCCTGGACTTTTCTTAGCTGGGAGGTCTCTTATTGCTGTTTCTATTTCAATGCTTGATATGGGCCTGTTAAGATAGTTTGCCTCATCTTGGTTTAGTTTTGGCATGTCAATATTTGCTAGGAAGAGGTCCATTTCTGTCAAGTTCTCAAACTTATTAGCATAAAGTTTTGAGAAGTATTCCCTTATAATGTTCTGAATCTTGGTTGTTTCCGTGGTGATGTTTCCATTCTCATCTCTGAGTTTATTAATTTTGGTGTGTTCTCTTCTTTTTCTGATAAGATTTGCTAAGGGTCTGTCAATTTTGTTAAGTTTTTCGAAGAACCAACTCTTTGTTTTGTTGATTCTTTCTATAGTTTTTTTGGATTCTAATTCATTTAATTCTGATTTAATTTTGATTATTTCTTTTCGTCTACTGGATTGGGGTTTATCTTGCTGCTCTTTTTCAAGGAGGTTTAGATGTGTCATTAAATTGCTAGTTTCAGATCTCTCCAATTTGTTGATGTAGGAGCTCAGAGCTATAAACTTGCCTCTGAGTACTGCCTTTGCTGTGTCCCAGAGGAGCTGGTATTTTGTGTGTTCATTTTTGTTGAATAGCATGAACATTTGAATTTCCTTTCTAATCTCTTCCATGACCCACTCATGATTCAGCAGTGTGTTGTTCAGCCTCCATGTGATACAGGACTTTCTTTGGTGGCTTTTGGTGTTGAGTTCTAATTTTATTCCCTTGTGGTCAGAGAGAATGCAAGGTATAACTTCAATGTTTCTGAATTTAGACAAGTTTGCTTTGTGGCCTAAAATGTGGTCTATTTTAGAAAACGTTCCATGTGCTGCTGAGAAAAACGTGTATTCTGATGCTGCTGGGTGAAATGTTCGGTAAATGTCTGTTAAGTCTAGTTGATCTATGCAGCTGTTTAGATCTGCGGTTTCTCTGTTGAGTTTTTGCCGAGTTGATCTATCTAGTGGGGAGAGTGGTGTGTTAAAATCCCCAACAATTAATGTCTTTGGATCTATATGGGATTTGAGGGAAAGTAGTGATTCTTTGATAAATTTGGGTGCTCCATTGTTTGGCGAATAGATATTTAGAATTGTAATATCCTCCTGAAGGAGAGATCCTTTAATTAGTATGTAGCGACCTTCTTTATCTCTTTTCACGAATTTTAATTTGAAGTCTATTTTATCTGATATTAGGATTGCAACTCCCGCCTGTTTATGCGGTCCGTTTGCTTGGTAGATTTTGTTCCAGCCTTTAACGTTGAAAATGTGTTTGTTTTTACGGGCAAGATGTGACTCCTGTAGGCAGCAGATAGAAGGGTCTTGTTTTTTAATCCAACTAGACAGTCTATGTCGCTTAATTGGAGAGTTCAGTCCGTTAACATTAAGAGATAGGACTGAGAGGTATTTGGGAGTTCCTGCCATGTTATCTACCTTCTTGGGGGCTGCGAAAACTGGGTTCTTCCTATGGTTCTTGGATTCTCAGTTTGGGTGCAGTTTCTTGGCCTTTATTGCGGTCTTGTTGGTTTTCTATGTGTAGGACATCTTTAAGAATCTTTTGTAGGGCTGGTTTGGTGGAGATGTATTGTTTCAATTTTTCTTTGCTATGGAAGGTTTTTATTTGGCCTTCAGTTATGAAGGAGAGTTTAGCTGGGTACAGTATTCTTGGTTGATAGTTGTTTGTTTTTAGGGCATGGCATACATCATTCCAGGCTCTTCTTGCTTTGATGGTCTCTGCTGAGAAATCTGAGGTGATTCTAATTGGTTTCCCTTTATAAGTGATTACCCTTTTCTCTCTGACAGCTTTAAGGATCTTTTCCTTGTTCTGAGTTGATCCTGTGTGGATTATAATGTGACGGGGGGATGTCCTATTCTGGTCTGGTCTATTTGGGGTTCTAAAGGCTTCTTGTATCTGGACAGGCCTATCTTTTTGCATGTTTGGGAAGTTCTCTGCTAGGATCCTGTTAAACAGATTTCCTAGACCATTAACTTCTGTTTCTAGGTGCTCCTCTACACCCATTATCCTTAGTTTAGGCCTTCTGATGGTGTCTTCCAGGTGTTGGATAGATCTATCATATTTCTTGGACTTGTCTTGGATGGTTGTATGTTCTTTCTCTATAATATCTAGGCTGTCTTCAATCCCTGAGATTCGATCTTCTGCATGGTCTAACCTGCTGTCAAGACTCTCTACTTTGTTTTTTATCTCTTTTCCTTCTAGTTGGTCAGCTTTGATGGCTTCAAGTTCTTTGTTGAAGCTCTGTTTTAGGTCTTGTATGAATTTCTTTACTTCCTTAATTTGGTGTTCAGTGTTTGTCCTCAAATCACTTAGTTGATTGGTTATTGTTTCTTTGGGCTCCCATTCCTTCTGTTGGGTTCCATTCAGCATTCCCTTTGTGGTCTCCCTGACTTCCTTCAGCTCTTTGTTAATGGATTCCATGAATGCCTTTAGTGATCTTTGTGTGTTCTCTACCTGGTCTCTCAATTCCTGTATTACTCTGATTAGCTTCCTCCCGTTCGTGGGATTCCTGCAGATCTCTTTGAGTGTTCTCAGCCTGCTCACGCCATTCCTCTCTTTCTCTTTGAGTATTCTCAAGTTGTTCACGCAAATCCTGTATCAGTTTTTGAGTAGCTTCCTCACGCTTATGATATTCCTGTATAAACTTCTGGGATGCCTCCTCTCTCTCCCTATCACGCTCATACAGAGTCCTTTGTACGTTGTCAAACTTTTCATTTATCATGTTTGCCAGCAGTGTTTGTAGAGCTGTTTGGGAACTCTCCTCTGGATTATTCATTATCTGTTCTAACCCCTGATTATGAGGATTGGGAATTGAGATACCCGAATTTGCCATTTTTCTTGTGTTTTTCCGGCTTACTCTGCCCATTTGAGATGAAGATAGCACCAGTTTTGTGCTAGAACACTATCTTAAGGCAACCATCAACCAAAGTTTGCATTTGTACAGTCAATAGTCTACAGATACAATCTAGTTCAACAGATACATCTATTCGACATCAAACAACTATATGTTAAAGGACTTCGAACCGCAGAGAAGAATTTGGAAAACCAGAAATTATTAGGGTTAGGGAGAGATGTGGGTAAAAAATAGGAATAGATTGGTGTGGGGAGGCACAGGGAGAGTTAACTATGTCCTAATCACAATGCAGGAAATAGGTTGGGTAGGATGTAAGTAGAGAGAGAGAGAAAAAGAAGAAAGGGAAAGGGGAATGAAAAGAGACCAGAAAATAAAATAGAAACATAAAAATTAATGTTATTTTAGAGATTAAAAGACCATCTATTTATAGAGGAATATGAATATGTTGAGAGAAAGGGAGGGACATAGAGGAGATGAGAAAAACTTTAAAAAAATGCTTAAAATATTATATAGGTATAAAGAGGTAGTACTGCTATTAATGAATTTAAGTCTCAGAGGTTTTGAATTGAGTAATAAGTTTGTGGATTAAGTGTGTACACAATGGGGGATAGGGTCTACTGGTTAACTACGGGTTTATCTGAGGATGTGCAGGACAAGAGTTAAGTCACATAAAGATGAACAAAGAGGAAAAGATGGAAAGGATAGGAAAGTGAGAAGAAAAGATCAGAAGTTCAGTAGAGCTAGAAAAAAAAACAAAAAGATAATTAAGAATGAAAGAAAAAGAGAAAGAAGACAAGAAAAGAAAAGAAAACACACATTCACGTATTCCTAAAATAAAAATTATAAGAGGAGAAAAAAAAAAGTTAATGGAAAACAATTATTTTTTCAGAAGAGGCAAAAATTAAAGATTAATAAAAGTTTTAGAAAAGCAAAAAAAAATTTTATATATATATAAGGTAACAAAAAATGAAAAAAAAAACAAAACAAGGAAAAGAAAAAAAAAGAAAAGAAGAAGAAGAAAAAAAAAGTTCTTTGATTTTTTTTTTTTTTTTTTTTTTTGGGAGGGGTGGGAAGAGTCCTGTATCTCCCTTTTGTCTGTAACCAGAGTCTGGTTGGAGTCTCTGGTCAGCTTGAGGTCCTGTGGCTTGATTGGTTTCTTAAGTCAGTTTGTTGGAACAAGCAGAGAAATGCTCTGCTTTACCCAAGTTTTTGAGATCCCCCTCCCAGGTTAGTTTACTGGGAGGGTGATCTGCTTTGAGAATCACAAAAGAGGGGGATGCAGTGATGAGGCTAGGTTCTGGGTAGAGTTGAGGCCTTTCAATGAACAGTAGCTTTTCCCTGGGGCTATTTTGTGAAAAAAACTCACAGCACCCAGCCTGGAGCCATTCTCAGGGTTTCTGTTTTTCAATTGATTGTGGTGGCTGCTAGAGGGAGGGGCAGCCTCTGGCTCTGGTTACCCGGTGAGGAGAGCCACTCCAATGGCTGGCGCCTGAGCTGGGTGACTTTTCCCTGGATGGAACTGAGTCTGTGAGGTCACTTCGCCGTTAAGTTCTTGTGACCTGCTAAATGACTAGTTTTATTCCAAGGCCTGAGCTGGAGCTAGCCGCTCCTCCGAGCTTTGTCGGTATCCAAGATGGAGATCACCGGTGCTGGGGGGGGAGGGGTGGCCTTCCCTCCTCTTCTCCCAGAGAAGGAGTGAGGAAGTGGGGCTTCTACTCACGCGGAGTCTTGGAACCCGGGTCGTCTCTGGTCTGCAAAGTGCAGGATGAAGTTGTCCGCTCCTTGTCGGTTCTTGCTGGTGTTGAGTAGAATCCGCTCGTCTGCTGCGTCTGGCTCCTTCGTCCCGGACTGCGTCTCAGGTATGCCTCCGCGGCGGTGGTCACCGCTGCGACCCTGCCGCCGCAGCGGCAGCTGCTCAGATGAGTCTGCTTGGCTTCCCCGCTCTTGACTAACTCTCTGTCCTGTGATGGCACACTTGGTGTGATTCTCTGGCTTGGGACTGTTCACTGGAACTCTGAAACTGTTTTCTATGCAAGAGCTTGTTCAGATTCCAGCTTCTCCTCCGCCATCTTCCCGGAACTCCCCCAAGTGTATCCTTTAGAGTAAAAAAATCTTGTGTCAGTAAGCACATGTTTTCCCTGGGATCTGTGTCCCTGAGCTCTGTGAGCTTGAGGAAGAAGGCCAAGAGGAGACTCCCAGTTTTTAGCCAGTGGGTTAGAAATACAGGCAGCTTAAGACCGGCCATTTGGTAATTTTGTGAGTTATAGTTGTTAACTTGAGGTCCATGTATGCTCTCTGTGTGTAATTACTTTGAGAATCGAGTTAAAAAGTGGAAAAGCCAGCAGTTGGCTGGGAGTTGGAGAACTGGTTTGGTGGGGATGCTTAACTCCCCACATACATAAATATGGTGTCAAAATGTTCTGTGGAGAGAAATAGTTCAGAAGCTGGATCCATCTTAGGCTACCAATATAAAGTTTATTCGCATGAGCATTGTGTTTTTTTTTCACATCTCATCCATTTTATCTTAAACAACTTGGAGATGATTTTGAAATATTTCTCTCAGTTTGTACATTGAGAACTTAATGTGAAGTAAGGAGGTCAGGTCTGGCCAGCGCCATATTGGCCACATGGTGGATGGTAGGGTCTGGCATCTTGTCTTCATGCTGGGGAAAGGAACCCCCCTCCCACATCACCTGCCTCCCAGATAATGGGTGTCCCCAGACTCCTGGAGGCAGGAGCAGGCACTTGGATGATAGGCTATTGAATCTGTCAGTCTACTGCCTGAGACTGGAAATTTCCTGAGGATCTTCCCCCTGCGCCCACCTATTTAGGACCAGCCCAGCCCAGCCGCTGGACTGCTGGACTCCATGCCACGTGTGTCTCTGTGATTGTGTCCTGTGTCCTGTCTCCTGGCTCATCTCCAATCATCATGGCATCCCAATTCAGCTTATCATTGGGCCTGAATTAGTTTGTTGGTATTGTTTTTGTTATTTCTTTCCTCTTTAGCATGTTTCCGAGCTGTGTTATGTGTATTTGCGTGCTGCAGGCCTTTGTAACAACTGGTGGCCTGCAGCCTGTTAACTGTATAATAAAGACTCCAATATTCTATATTTTAAAATGTGGCTTCTGGGATGATTTACCTTACAACCAATGCAGATATATAAAAGTCTTAAAATAACACTCAGCAGCATTATTTGATTTTCTGTAAAATTGTGAATAAATTATAAGTGAATAACGATGAGAAAGGGAGATGCCTTTCCTCTTTAGATTCTAGAGCCCATTGTGTGTTTTAGATGCAGATTTGTGTTTCACAGTGTAATTGTTCTGCCCTTAATTAAGGCTTTAAGTTCTCTCTTTCTTTTGCATCTCCTTATCTCAGGATGCAGAAAGAATAGTACTAACTAAGATGATGAAGAAAAATGAGAGTCACTGAAAGAACAAGTGGAAAAATTGAAAGGGGAAATACTTTGCCCCCCCCCCATGTGATTTCTGGCCTTGCTTATTTTGCAATTTGTGCATCCACTTAACTGTTTCTCCATGTTTTTATCTTGAATTGATCTTCAGAAAAAGACAATATTGTTGTGACTAAAAGGAATGGACCTTTCCTAGACAACAATGATGATAATGTAACTGTAATTTGTGTTATGGCTGAACATGAAGCTAAATGATTTAGAGCATGTATGTATCATAATCTCCTCAGACATAATTACTTTATTGATGATAATTTCACAGATAAATGGGACATTGAGAGGTACACAAGTGACATCATAGAGCTTGTCCCTTTAACTGTTGCTATTGGCAGAGAGAGAAAATTTGTCGCAGAAAGCTGACGCAAGTAAACACGAGCGAAAATGATCTTCAGCCAGCATTTTCGCTGTAGGGGTCCTGGTGTGGTCCTTTTGAGAAGGAAAAAAGTGACCACCTCTGGACTGTTCTTCCAATAGTAGTGGGCACTGAATGTTTGTACACTTTCAAGAGGTATCAATGAGATGAGTTATTTGTTAGATTTTATGTCAAGGAAATCAAACTGATAGTAGCAATCTCGATAAAATAAGTGAACTCCGACCCCAGTGCCTTAGTAAGGCTTCCTACCAGGTCAAAAAGTGTAACACACTTTCTAGAAATCCATGTGGGTCTCTTCCTTTTGCACACACTGCTGTACCAGAGTTCACTGATTCTAGGCAATCAGTAGCCTTCTAGGAGAGCAATACGTTGATTTCAACTTTTCTCTTCAACACAACTGCTCCTACTCTATTCACCCTATTGCTGTTAATCTGGGGTCTTCTCTTGTTCAAATAACATATATCTCCTGGAGGTGACATCTAATTAAATTTCAGTAACACCATTTTACAATGGGGTTTGTTCTCCTTTTTATATTTTTATTTTTCGCAAGTCAGTTTCTCTTCCCATATGCTCTAGCTTGATTAGTGTCTCACTTCAGGGCACCATGACGTATACTAACCATGTTCTAGATAGAAATAAAATTCAAAATCCTGTGACATTTGAAATAATATGTAGCCCATCCTCTAAACTTAGAGCCCAACCCCCTGAAGGAGCAATTTGGTTCGCATTCTATCAAGATTCACACCAAAAACAAATCCTTTTTGGAAAAGATGCCTATATTGCAATTGTATGAAGAAATTCTGGAAGAAATAATAGCCCCAAATGGCCCTACAGCCCTGAAATATTTGCTAGCTGAACAATAAGAAAAGTCAGCATCCTCTCTAGTTAAAGGCTGTAAACAAAGTTTGCTGCAGCTATTAGAATAACACACATTGGAAGGGGTCAATTAACATTTATCAAGAAACGCTGGCATTTCTGAAGTGTATTTACTCTGCAAGGCCGAATGTATCTGTTTGATTTCAAAGTGACAGCAGTTCCCAGAAAATGCAAATGTCCATCCCTAAGTGGAAAGCTGGAGTTTCTCAATATTTTGAAGTTGCAAACTGTATGTGTTTTTTATTTTTCTCTTTCTCATAGGTTTTCTTTCTTTGACATGTTTCTGAGATTTTCTAAAAGTATAATTGCCCTACATCTAGAAACACAGATCCATAGATGACATTTCTTAACACCTCCAGGCCTGGTCTGGTCAGGAAAATAGAGTCAGCTCAGGCAGTAAAGTGCTTTAGTATTCACACAGGAAGGAATTACTGTTTCTGATCTCTCATCTCCTCCTGCTGTCTTCCTTGTTACACCCCAGGGAAAGCCAGTACACGTGTGAAATTTGGCTCCCTGTAAATGGGAGCCCAGAAGACTGGAACAAGCCTGTTAGCTTCTTGTTCTCCCAGCTTCTTACATCTCCAAAGCCCAAGCCACCCTCCCCTGGCTTGTGGCACAGATGCACTTGAACTATGAGGCTGTGAGCTTTAAACACAGAGCCAGGCTCATGGAAGCCAGTTGGCTTCCGTTACTACTGACATCTTCATTGTTTCCCTGATGACTAAATCAGGTGTTTATCTGCTTCCCTGGAGAGTTCTGAGAAACTTCAATATGCTCTCAAATTATCCAGAGGCAGTTTCAATTCGCTATTTGAAATCCTTTTGCTGTAAAGACTCTTGGAGATTTTGTGTGAAGTGTCTGTCAGTGTTGATATTCTGATTTCCTCTCCTTCCTGGATCTAAAGTCTACTGCTTTCCGTAGACATTTGTGCCCAGACAGAGGCTTTGGCATGCCTTTGGTTTTTAATCTCAGTGGGAAACCCTGTGATCTTTCCAACTGCTTTTTTCTTTTTTTCTTTTTTTTTTTGCCTTAATTTAGATTGCTGGGCTTTGAAATAACCAAAAACACTCCTGACTGAGCTTGCTAAGTCACTAATTCTGAAGATAGCCTAATGGGATAAGTACTAACATTAAAAAGTAGTAGCTAAGCATCCTAGGTACTCAGGAGGCTGAGATCCAGAGGATCTTGATTTGGGGCTAAATGGGGTAGAAAAGTCTCTGTCTCTTTTTTTTTTTTGGGTCCGGTCGTGGGGCCTGAACTCGGGGCCTGGGCGCTGTCCCTCAGCTCTTCAGCTCAAGGCTAGTGCTCTACCACTTGAGCCACAGCGCCACTTCCGGCTTTTTTCTTTTTGCTTATGCGGTACTGAGGAATCGAACCCAGGGCCTTGAGCATGCAAGGCAAGCGCTCTACCACTGAGCCACCTTCCCAGCCCAAGTCTCTGTCTCTTAAGTAATCAGCAAAAGGGAAGAGTAGAGACATGCTTCAGGGGGTAGAGTACCAGTGGAAAAACAACCCCAGTACTATCATTCTCCCCTCTCCAAAAGTGTAAGGATATGAATTTGGGGGAACATACCTTAAATCCAAACCTCTTTATCCAAATATTCTCCAGCCATCCCAGAAACAACTTATTATCCCCATGAGGACTAGAAGAAAATTAATGACATATTATTTTCTGGTTTCCTTGTGATTATAAGAGAAAGATAACTTCAACTTCAGATGGTTTTGGGGTTGTTGTAGGTTTAAAATTTTTAAAAAATGAAAAAGGAACTCCTGTACTTGGAGGTTGTTCACACACTTCATTTCAGTTCTTGCCTCTCATGCTAGTCTTGCATTATTAACTTTCTCTGTCATTTCATTCCTCTCTTGTCAAACTGCTTCTCTGCGGCTGTTGGATGTGGGCCTCAAATAATTTTTTGGCGAATGTGTGAAATGAGATGTTTCAAATTCCCTAAACTGGTCAGATCTGGGCCATTCTCATGAAAAGACTTTAAACTTTTTTCCTGAAGAACCCGATACACAGAATTTGCAGGAATGGATGGATGAGCAAGGAGAGGGTCACCCCACCAGGACTGAATGTTTAGCTTTCAATAAGAAAGGACTGAATCCATGAAGATGAAGAGTAGAGAAACAGAAGAAATAGGTGTCATGCTGCAGTGGCTGGATTTAAGCAGACATACTTACAACTGCCAGGTTTCTCCTAAGGATTTATCCCACATTCTGCCCACTGAGGGAGCATCTAATAATGTCTGGGTTAAATCTGGGTTCAATGCCTTTGAGTGCACCTATTACTTGAAAGGTTAACTTTAAGGCTATGAGTATCACCAGATATCTAACACTGTGCTGGTTACCATGCCGGCCTGCCCTTTTCCTTTGGCTACACTGAGCCTCACAGACAATCTTTTCCCGGATATAACTGTGCCTGGTGAACACCTGTTCATTTGATAAGGCCTACTTCAAGTTCAAATACCATTTGCTCTATGAAAACTCCTGGCCCTTTTTCCATACAGAATTCACTCTTCCTTCTTACAATATCACTGTGCTGTGTTGATATTTCTGTCATGGGACCTGTAATCTAAGATTTACTATATACAAATATTTGTCTCCTCTACTGTATAATAAGCTAATTGAAAGCAAAACATGTCATTTCTTTAAAGCAATCAAGTACACTTCCTAGCACAGAGTTGTTATTTAACAAATGATCATTAAAAAAAAAAAACTAAAGAGAAACATTTCAAAATGTATGTGACAAGACTCGGATTTTGAAGACAGTAGTTTAGAAGAAGGGAAGAGTGCAGGTCTTGAGGTTCATGAAAAATAAATCTACAGCTAATTTAAAAGTTCAACAGTCACTAGTGCTTTGCTTTTTAACACGTATCTTAAGAGTTCATTTTTGTACTGCATTAGTTAAAGAAATATCAAAATCTATTAGGTAATTTGTTTTAAAAGCATTGAGTTTTTTAATTTTATGGAAAAGTTGCACAATTCTCAGGAACAATTTTCCTTTTGGACATCATGAAGATAATTCATACCATTTAAAACTGAAGTTCTAAATTTACTTCATGATATTAAAGTTAAATCAATATAGAGCCATTTGTTGATTAAGATTTAAAAAGTCAAGCTGGGTGCTGGTGACCCATGACTGTAATCTTACCTATTCAAGAGGCTGAGATCTCAGGCTGAGGATGTTGGTTCGAAGCCAGTCTGGGTAGGAAAGTCCATGAGACTCGTCTTCAATAAATTACTCAAAAAAGCCAAAAGTGGCACAGTGGCTCAAGTGGTAGAGTGCTAGCCTTGAGTAAAAGAAGCTCAGAGACACTGCCCAGAGTTCAAGCCCCAGGACTGGCAAAAAAAAAAAAAAAAAGAGAGATCTAAAAGTTTTTTGGTTTTGGTTTTCTAACAGGTTTAAGACAGTTGTTCAAGCTCAGGCACTTCTTGGAATTTCTGAAAAGTTCAAGTATTGTGCGTGCTACTCAGTCCTGGGTTCTAACCTGCCCATACTTGGTGAGGTTAACAAGACAGGCCAGAAATGCTGGATTAAGGCAATAGAAGGGGTCTGTGAAATTTGAACCATCCTTGATATTCCACAAAATTTGCCTGAGGCACACATGCAACTGACCTGGAGAGGTACCATCTTTCCAGGTTGGCACAAGAGGAGTGGAAAAAATAGAGAACCTTTAGGAACGCACTTGGAAAATCAGTGGGGGAGTTTATAAAGCAAGACAAGGGACATAGACAGGGGTTAAATTAAAGCACTTGGAATGATTCCAACTCTCAGATTTAAGGTGGCTGCTAAAACCCTATCTGTCAGACACAGAATTCATTTTGGCACTGGTTAGAGATAGGGCTGCATGCTATGATATCCTGCATCCTTCATTTTCTGTTGCTCACTCTGGCTCATATCAGTCCTCACATCAGGGCATATGTTTAGAAGCAACTAGATTGTCTACCATGCTAATAGCCTGATGCTACTATGCATCCAGCGTTTCTGTCCCAGTAGGCAAAATATTGTGAAACTAGTGAAGGAAAGAAAAAATGTGTAGAAAAGACAAAGGCAAAGAAATCAAAACAAAATGCTTATTTATTGTTTTTAATATGCAGCCAAATAAGACAGCAATATTACACAAATAGCTTCCTTCCTTTCTTCTTCCCCATCTAAAATCCCAAATTGATGATTCTAATTATAGGTGTGTGTGGGGGGGGACCCACATGGTTGAATTCTGAAAATAGCAATCAACAGCAAGAACACGGATCACATTTGGTCACAACCGGCTTCTAGACCTTAAAAATGATGTATTATTATGGCAGTTGGTGCACTGGGTTTCTCATCAAATTGTTTCTAGAGAATAAAAGATTACCTGAACACTGAATGTAGAACAAGAACTGCAGAAATGCTGATAAAAGAAACTGAGTCCTCCCCTGCAAATACCGTATTTCTGTTAATATATTTGTGTGCCCTTGCATACAACCTTGTTATGTTTACTTGTGCATATATAAAGTGGTTCTAGCTTTCACATATGAGAGAAAAAGTGTGCTTTGTCCCCTTTGGCCTGATGTGCCAGGAAAGTGGTACTTGAAAAGTATGTGTGGGGGACGGGGGTCAAAGGGAGAGGGTTAGATGAGTGAAGAGAGGGAGGGGCAGAGAATGCAGCCATAATATTCAATTCATATCCTACAAAATTAAGAAAATTCAGGGGAGAGGGAGGGTTGGGAGAGGTAGGGAAGACTGATGAAAGGGGTGACTTTGATCACAATGCATTGTATTCATCAACTGATCTGTTCAATGCTAACTCCTTTCTATAAATACTTAAAAATAACAAGAAATAAAACTAAACAACAACGAAACTAGGAAGAAAACATGAATGGATTGTCACAATTCTGATTCCCAGGTCCGAGATAGATGGCCAAGTTACAGATCAACAGGAAATACATTCAAGCATCTCTTAAGTCATCTTAAAGGGAAAATAATCAGGAAGCTTGAACTTTTCCCAGAGAGCTCCTATAGAAGTAAGACTTCTTTTGCTCTCCGGCATCCTCACTGCAAATTCAGATACAGTTGTTTTTAAATTTGCAGGTTCAAATAGGTCCAACCTCAGGTCATTGTGAACTACGTCAATGTAATCTTAACCTAACAGGAAGTCAGCCTTTGGCTGTCTCATTGACATGACAAGAGGCCATAGGAAAGCTAGCCAGGGGACTGGAAGGAATTCAGCCTGCTCAATTTTCCAAGCCTTGTGCTAATTAAGTTTTTTTTGAGTAAAAATATCTCTCTGCAAAATTAATTTTCACCTGAAAGACATATCCTTGATTGCACATACAGGGTTCAGGTAAACAGTGAGAAACGCCCTGGGAATGGGCAATGCTTCCCCCTTCCCCCCCAGACTTGCCTTTTGTTCGAGGTTGACTGGGTTTACAGGGTCAGATTTTCCTCAGTGTTCTCTTTAAGCAGCACCACAGTGAGCTTTGTGCTTCTGACAAAGGGTACAATTATGCCCACTTCAAAATGCATTACAGATATTCTGTGCACTGGTGAAATTGGCAGGAAACATGAACAGCAAGTTCCCTCCCCACACCTCCCCAAGTGCTCAACTTTTTTCTCTTTTCACCCTTCAACATTTCAAATAACTACAAGCAGAATTACCAGAAACAGTAGTAAATTCCTGGCATTTGAAGTTCCCATGATCCCAGCTGGCATGCAAGAGGCTCTCTCTCTCTCTCTCTCTACTTTTCCCCCCTTGGAAGTAATGTACTTCCCAGGCCCTGTCCAAATGCTTCAAATCAGGCAAACGGGAGATTTGTTTTGACCAACCAATGAAAAGACTTGCCCAGCTTCTCAGCCAAGGGCACTGAGACTGAATTACAGTAAAACACAAGATGTTGATGGCTAAAGACATTTAATTGATTTTCTTAGAATGATTTCTTTGCAAGGGAAGCTCAAATTTCTAATAATGTTATTTTCAGGAGAGCCTGGTAGAAGAGATTTGAGCTATGATTTTCTTGCGATCCACATGACAATTTGACCATATCTTGGGTCAAACTACCTTTAAAATGGTAATGGTTGTATAGACATTCCTCACGATGGTTAGACTAATAGCAAGAGGGATTGTGTCTTGAGAAAAATCAAACTTCACAGACATCTAGTACTGGTACCACAGATGAAGGTCCCCTTTCTTAGCTATTCCTCAAGAGGGTTATTCTGATATTATGTTGTTGCATTTGGATGGTTGGCTGGCTCATGGTCATTAATAAAAGAAAACAAAAGAACATAGTCCTGACTTTCAAATGACGAGTATGTAAGTGCAGTTGGTTTGGGGTCATTACCTGGCTGTAGGTTGTTCTGTTTCCTACAGCAGGTTTTGAGTGGTGTTAAAACTGGTCCTGTAGAGGCAGTCAGGATGATGGCTGTGTTTCGTATCAGTTGGACATCCTATACTTTGTGTATGTCACTTACCTCTTACCATCTCTTGCAAAATCTGCATTCTAGTATCTGAATGACCTAAATTTGAACTGATCTCCATAGACTATTTACTTGAGCACTACTCTGAAAACTGCCAGAAAACTGCCTGATGGGGCGTTTAGATCTTTATAACTTTCCCTAAAATCAAATCATCTCTGTTTACCCCACTGCATGTTTACACCAACTCCCAATGCAGCAGACTGCTAAATTTAGTTTCATGCTATGTATTAGATTGGCTCTAAAGGTTTACAGCTGTATGATCATTCAGTGATGTCTCTACTTCATCGTGAATATGTAGTTCTGGAATGTTAGAAAAAATGGAAACTGCTATTAAAAATTGAAACTGCACGCTGGGTATGGTGGTGGTGGTGTACTCCTCGAACCCCAGCACTTTGTGAGGCTGATATGGGAGGTTTGTGAATTGGAAACCAGCCTGGGAAGCATAGTAACGTCAAGGCTAGTTAGTACTACATAGGGAGACCCTAGCTCAGAAGAAAAAAAAAATTCAAATCTGAATGGATTAAATAGAAATCAATGAGGCCTTTCCATTGGGATAAAATTGAATATAAATCACTATCTACCAAGTAAAAAAATTTACTTTATTCTATTAGGAGGGCATTTCTCAAAGGTCAATAAATCTTTCATTAGATAAAAATGAGTACCAGCTTGTGATTTGCATTTAATGTTTTTCAGACTTTTACCTTAAAATAACATACCATTTTTCCATGTAGACAATAAGCTAAAAATGAACTCCCAACAGCAAGTTTTGAGTATTTTCTTCCTCTAGACATTAATTTAGTCATTATAGTCCATAATAACTGCACCATAGAGAAAGCAAGGATAGATTGTGGAAAATTCACTGAAAAGTATGTGATTTTCTTTTAGCAATTATCATCTTGCTTCTTTGCAACAATCACCGTGAAAGCAATGGATACTGGAAGTGTGAACACTACACCAGGGAATAAGTTAAGTGGCGGCTAGATGATCCGCTCGTTTAAAAATGTTATGTAACACTACTGAGTCTGATCTATATATAGCACAACAGAAATTCAAATACACATTTGGAATTTTCCTAAGAGTTTTCGGTGTTCATGACTGTACTATGAGAACTTTCCAAGGATATTCTGTAGCTATAGGTTTGATGCTTGACAGTTTTAATTGTGTATCCATATTAATACATAATTAAAAATGTTTTCCAAATCTAGATTGGGACTTTTAGCTAAAAAAGTAAAGGGAGGCCTGATGTTTTAGTTTTAGTTTGCCATTTATTCTATAATATTCTTAATGGGCTATGTCTGTATAACTTCGACATGCTTTCTAATTGGTGCAAAATAGATGTACGTATGAATGGGTCAGATTCAGAGTTATCCATAAGAAATCTCTAATCTGCCAAGGACATCTGAGATAAGGCACATCAAGTGACTATAAACTTTGGCTTGACAGTCTTAAACTATCCAACTCCGAAATATCCAGTCTCAATTACTTGGGGCATGCTCCCTGCCTCATAAATATATACCATAAAAAATGATCACCATCACCTTTACTGCCATAAACCCATAGCTGGTAATTAAAATGTAAAATAGTCTCATGATGTAAATAAGAAACCTTCAAGGAATTAAAAACAGAACTAAAAAAGTTACCCAGCTTTACTCAATTCCTACATCAAATCAAATTAATGTGAATATGGACTGTGACCTTTTCCAAGCTTCTTGGTGGGCCAACAAAAATTGGAACAAAAAATAATTAATGAGAAGTGCATGATCCAATTCTAACCCTAGGAAAATTGCTGTATCTCTTTGGGTTCTAGCTTTCATAGCTATAAAATCAACAGGTTGGATGAGAAAACTTTCCATGGGTCTCTCATCATTGGATGCTTAAAGTGAGAAGAGGGCTTGTGAAATGAAAGCATGACCTGTCTATTGGAATTGAGGGAGTGTGTTATGATACAACAGCTGGAAAACAACTGAAGGAATTCAGAGCAAAAGAATATTTCACAAGAGGGGAAAAAAACATACTGTGGAAATCACTTTCAGTTAATGGTAAATGTTCATTTCTTACAAAAGTTCATTGAATCACGGAAAGGATTCTAGCAAAACTTTTCATTTCTTTTTTTCTTTATGGGCCACAGATGCTAGGGGTGTTACTAAATTTATGGCTCTTCACTAAGGAATAACAAGATGCTCTTTTTTCCCCCCCAAATCTAGATAAGTACACCAACTTGAGACTATGTATTATCTGGATATTTGCATAAAGTGTCTTAATTTTTCAAGATTTTACTTTCAAAATTAAGTTGTACCTATGTTTATACTTTAATGTCATATAGTCCCTTATATTTGTGTTACAGGGAGCAAAAATGAAATGAAATTATTTATGTTACGGCACTATCTTCCAAAGAAAAAGCTTCTGTCAGCTGCTGGGATTTCTCTTGCTGTAAAGAATAAAATGAGAAGTTAAAGGTACTAAGGAAATTAAGTGACTCTACATAATAAAGAACCCAGCCAGATGAAGAATGCTCATAGTCAATTTGGGCCTGGAAAAAGAGAAATAATTTGGATGGTTGTCCTGTGAAGCAAATTTAGACACCATGAAAAGGAATTTAAGCAATTTCACTGTGTGTTCAGAAGGCATTCTCCTTTGACACTTTCTCAAGAAGGTACTGAATTGATTGTCTTTGATCGCCTTTTGGATTGATGCACTATTCTTTTGAATGCAATTTTGTGCTGGCATTGGACCTTTTGGTGTGCTTTATTTGCATCGCATTGACTAGGAGTTCAAAAATCTGTACATCTGTACATTTAATCAGGCTGGATAATAATCTCGGAAGAAGACAGGACAAAAATATTTTTATTTTCCAAAATTGCAAATTGAGTGTCGTGGAGGTTGACGTGATTTCCCCAAGGTGACATAATGGAGACTCAAAGCCATGTCATCTGGTATTCTTGTCACTGCTTTATGGACGTCCTCTCAGTTACTAGCCCCGGCTGGTTAGTGGATATAATATTGAACAGCACCATTCCAGGTAATACACGTGTGGGATTAGCAAATTCCCTCGGTGCCCCAAACCAAAGTAAAAATTGTGAACAACAGGATACCTTGTCATTTATCTTCAGTTCTAATTGTTGGTATATCTTAACGTCAAAATATTTCATAAACAAACATGATAGTTCATACAATCTGGTTGGCTTGAGGTATTGTTCTTGTCTTTTAAGTACCTTTATTCACTAATTCTTCTTTTTTTAGATAAATAACTAAGGTGAAATTAGTACAATCCTCTATAGCACCATTGACCTGTTGTCTCCAAAAGTTTAAATATTATCCCTATCTTATTTTAAAATTGTTGTTATTAAACTTTCCCAATGGCTGTGGCACACAGAGGCCTGTACACATGTATGTTCTCTTTACGACAAGATAAATGTAAAGTCCAACGCATTCATGTTCATTATGAAAATCCCAGAAAGTGTGTGCTTGCTCTTTCCAGCAAATAGACTCCAAGAACTAACGAGAAGGTATGAAGAGAAGGCAAGTTTCATGAAAAGAGAAGTATTGAGACAATACTTCTCCCTTGCCACTCAGGGATTCATAGACGACAGAGAGGTGTCTCACTTTCTTTCATCTTAATTCCCTTCGGAAGTTCCCCCAGCATTCCAGAAAAGTATCCTTTTATTATTCAGTGTTATCTATGTTTCACTGACGAATTCATGGGTTATTTATTTATATATTTATTTATTTAAAAGGAATTACCAATTTGTTTGAATCTGAAATGGAAGATGAGCTTTGAAGGGCAGAAGGATAACATGACTTTATAAAGAAGTTGTGCAAGGAGTCAGATAGGGGTGCAGACATCCCTGTAAGTGTTGATCAGTTACTGTTGGAAGTCATACCCATTGCCAAAGTGCATAGCAACACATCATCTGACCTCAAAAGGAAGTCGTCTTGGTATTTCTTACATATTTGTAGAAGACTAGTTGTACCAATTACATTGGCAAGTCATTTGTTATTGCTATCTGACCAAACCTACTCCATGGGAATAAGTTGGACCCTATCATATAAACTGAATGTAGCTTCACCCAAGATTGTTCTCATATCCTCCAATCACCTGTATTTTCAATTTTATTCTTTTTTGCCATTATTAAAGAAATAGGCTAGAGAAAAGTTACTGCTCACCAGATACTTAAAAATGTAAAGCAAAAAGCCAAAAAAAAAAACCAAAAAATGAAAAATGCATGGCAGAAAACAGCACTTGTTTATGTCAGACAGTCACGGTGCTGGTGTTCTGTGAGTGTACTGGTGCTGTCTAATACAGACATTGTGTGTGGAATCTATGCTGTTAGTAAAGTGCTACTTTTGAGACCTCGTTCCTTTTTGAGACCCAAATCTGCAATCATTGAGCCAACAGTTTTCTTGGCACAGAATATAAAAATGGGGTCAGGATGTTGATGAAATCATATACACCATGCCTGAATTTAAACGTTAGGAGGTCAATATATATGCATTAACCACTTTCCTACTCAACAAAACTTTTCCTTTCTTCATGTACAGTGAATTTTTCAAAAGCTAATTAGTGGGTCAGTGGTAGTTTCATCTTCAGAGCTTTTTGTATTGTCTTCCTTGAACCAAAGAGGGAAGGGGTGGGTAGGAGAGGAAAAGTGGATCAACTAGGTAGGACAATAATGGATGCTGCATCTCACTGAACCACCTTTGCTAAGTGACATAAAAATATTCTACCATTAAGGATTATTTTACAACTCTATGGAAGCAATGCAGTGATACATCTTGCATTTGTGTTGTCACGATGACAAAATGCACTCTTTAGAGTCACAAGAACCTGCCTTGTGTTAGTTATAAACAAAAATATATTTATATATATATATTTTTAAGTAACTATTATGTGCTTTAAAGAAAATTATTGTATGGTTCAGCAGGGTTCATTCATTTCTTCTATCATCAGGGATATGCTGACTTGAATGGCTTGTTAGACAGGAATCCACAATGAAATGGGCTTTGCTTACAGAAATGGCAAAAAAATTTTTTTTTAAAAACAACAACCACAAAGTCCCTTAAAGGCTTTGTCTCAAAAATGATCAAGGAACTCTTGGTTATTTCCTGTTATTTCCATCAGCCGAGAGTGATGGTTGGCTTTGTAGTATTGAATAGAGAGGAAACGAGAGGTAACACTTCTTAAAACAAATCAGTGCTGAGGCAGGGGTATGAGAGCCTCTTCTGCTACTTTCTCCTTTTTATCGCTTAGCTAAAAGCTTGGAAAGTTTGTCACAGGTCTCAGAAGGGACACTCATTATCAAGGAAGAAGTAGGCATAGTTTAAATCTCCCGTGCCGATGCAAGATTCATCCCATAAAGTAATCAACTTGATGCAGCAGCTGGATCAAGAGTAGAAAACCAAACTCCTTTTGCCACAGGTCTGTTTAGAAAAGATAGAAAACCTCTTAGCTTGGGTTTGGTTTTGTTCCCATATGAGCTATTCTCAGGAATCTTGAAACTTCATCAGTACCCTTTCGAGAGAAAGAGTTCCAGCCTTTGGGAGACGGTTATCTTTGAGACCTTAGAGAAGAACATTTGAACCAAAGGTTGTAGATCCCTTGTGAACTAAAGCTTTATTATTATTATTTTTCTCTCAATTCCTTTGCAACCCTGCACCTAAAGCCAAAAGCATTTTAATCTTGTCATATTTCTGCTAAGTCCAGAGGAGATATTCCAAGTGAACTCTGGATGTCATCCCATTAGGGAATTTTATGTTTAGTATACACAATGTCTTATACAAGATTTAGTGTATCTTTTGCCCTTCCTGGATTGGGTATGTCCAGAAATCTCTTTTCCTTCAGGCTATAGCAGCTTAGGGTTCGTGTGTGTGTGTGTGTGTGTGTGTGTGTGTGTGTGTGTGTGTGTGTGTGTGTGCGTGTGTGTGCGTGTGTGTGTGTGTGTATGTGTCTTAAAGATATAAGCAAAATTTTAGTCTTAACACCTGTAAGCCAGTACTGGTGCTAGTCTGTCCTAGAAATTTTAGCACTGCTCTGATACAATAAAACCTTCTTTCTCTCCGACTGGTTCAACTTCAGCATAGGCAGGATGACCTGAACCTCTTCGAAACTTCATCGCGGGCCATTGGCTTGGGCGTCTCTAAAACAGAAAATGAAAAACATAATAGTAGTAATGAACTTTAGGGTGAGACATGCTCATCAGAAACAGTTTGCCAACTAGTCTAGATTAGCTTCTCAATTAAATGTAGCAAGTAGGTTAAATGATGTTTTAGTCTCATGAGAGTTAAAATTGATACAAGTTCCATTCTCTACACTCTCAAAGGCTGCACTTAAATCTGTCCTGGGGCTCTATACCCTCAGCAGGTGGAAGTTCATTTGGGAGTTTCTTAAAGGCAAGATTTCATCCTTATGCATATGTATGGGAAAAGTGCCCAAATACAACCAGGTAAAAATGAAGTCTTAAAAAATACATGGCCATTGACATTTCTCTTCTCTAGAAGTCTATATCACTTTTACTTCATCTTGCTAAATTCAATAAAAAATACAATTTTGCATAACTTTGCACGAGTCCTACAAGTGTGCTTTCAATTAGCGGATGGACTTTCTAGCAATTGTAGTGCCAAGAAATATCCTTTAATATCTTAAGAAATTGTTCAATAACCCATGCACACCTCTTTAGGGCTTTTTATACTTGAACATTTAAAGTGGCATATTCTAAAAATGGAATCCTTAATCAGAAGGTGTGAATAATTTGGAGCCTATGAGGTGAAATTTTGCACAGATGATTCTGGCCCTGCAATTCAGGCTACTTGTAGCCCCCAAGCCCCCAGCATTCTGTCTATCAAGCAAACCTCCGGTGGCTTGGAAATAGATGTGCTGAGATGAATTATGAAGTTGCAGGAGCAAAAGACACTAAAATGCATTTCACTGCCGCAGTGACACTGGAAACGATTACTTCATTTATCAAAGTGCCTGTGATTTGGGGATAAATAAGGCAATAAATATTGAAGGAAGTTTATTTCTATCTGAGGAATTTTAATGCAAGGAAAGGTTAGATGTCTATTTGCATATACAGGCATTTGGTGTCTTGCTAGATTTGCCAATGGTGTGCCCATGTGATTGATGAGGGGCTGTGGGAGAAGGATTTTACACCAAGTAGTAATGATTAGTTCTACATTTCGAGAGAAAATGCCCATTGAGGTAACTTTCTACTCTTTTTTTTTCTTTTTTTTATTGTGAAAATACTGTACAGAGGGGTTACAATTACATGGGCAAGATAATGAGTACATTTCTTATCAAGCATTGTAGCCTCCTCCTTTGTTTCCCCTTCCCATCCTCCCCTCACCCCCCCATCCTCCCTGCCCCCCCCCCCGCACCAAAGTTGTAAAGTTCGTTTTCGACATAATGACTTGCACATCTCACTGTTGCAATGTGTCCACCTGTATCCCTTTTTAGACTATTTGTTTTTCCCCTTCCCCTCCACAGATTATACCGACATCAAATACAGTGAAAGTAGGGGTTATACAGTGGGGGAGGGACCATACATAGCAACAAAGAAATAATCTTATAAATGTGTTAGAAACAATCGCATGAAAGAAAAAAACATTTGAATACGTATCTTAGGGTTCATTTCCCTAACATCACCTTATCTGACCTTTTCTGCTTGACTCAGACATATACTAGATATTGCAAATAAGGGAAACCATGGGACCTATGTTTCTTTGGGCCTGGCTTACTTCACTTAATATAATTTTTCCAAGCCTTTCCATTTCCAAATGGGGCAATGTCATTCTTTCTGATGGAGGCATAGAATTCCATTGTGAATATATATACTACATTTTCTTGATCCATTCATCTACTGAGGGGCATCTGTGTTGGTTCTATATCTTAGCTATAGTAAATAATGCTGCAACAAACATAGTCATACTGGTGGCTTTAGTGTGGTCTTGTTTGTAAACATTTGGGTAAATGCCCAAAAGTGGGATTGCTGGGTCATAGAGGAGCTTAACAGTATGTGTGGCATCTATAACGTTGTATGCTCAGAATGCCTACTACTCATTAGCTGATCAAGTCTCATGAAGTAAATGACATCAAAGCTCTCTATTATCTAGAAGAATGAATTCAAACTAAGGAGACGGCCATAAAGCAAAATCGTGGGCTTTTAGTGGGACAATAGACCATCGCCAGCGGATACATTCTGTAGCTCAAAGTAATACTGCTCTGAAGAGGACACCACAGTGCTTCCATCAGCCTCCATAACTCCACAACTGGGCTGTTACGAAGCCTGACTCTCCTAGGCAAACATTATGCCTTTGCTTCGTAGCTCTACATTTCCAAAGTCAAGAATGCATAGCAGCTAGCAGGGAGCAATTAAAAAGACACGATGCTCTAGGTAGATAACTATCACCAAGGAGGGGCAATGACAATCACATTCATAATGTGCTTGCCGAAGTTACATTTTATGAGCATCTTCCCTATATAATTATAAGTCATTCATTTCTAATTGGCAACTCAACATTTCCTACAAAACTTCGAGGGTAGCAAATGAAAGTCATGCTTAAAATGGTATTTCCAAAATTCAATGGTTTATATTGAATCCAACATCCAACATGTGTGAGCCTTGTTTTATTGTTATTTATGCCTTAAACATGTGACACAATTAGTCACTTGAGGCTTCTGTTACTAAATCGAATGACTAAGGTCCTCAGTTTGGCTTAGGTGAGAAGTTTGCAGGGCTGCTGACACTGTTCACTGTGAATTCATCCTAGAAGGTCTAAACATAGCACAGATATACTCTAGACAGTGAAACATCCTCTGTAGAGACAATACAAATTTATTTTCAGGAATAATGTATATATACTTAAAGATAACTTTTCTTGATTCATTATTCACCAAAAGGCATAGAAATATGTCAGTAAGAAATAAAATGCCTAGAGAGGCCAGCTCTCACACATAATTTGGACATCCATATATGCACTAAGGGGTGGAGAGCCATTGTACTAACAAGGACCATTTGGACTTTTATAACATTCTTGGACCAGACAAAATTATTAAGGAAGCCAATGATAATCATACCTGTCTATTCTGTCATGTATGGAGTGATTTCATGGCCCAGGGCCCACATGCCAGATAAACTCAATACAATGGGTATAACACAGTTCCAAAATAATGCAAGATTGCTTTTTTACTCCAGGATAAGTTCACGTACTATACCTATTCCCATAGTTTTGACTTAATGGAAAGAAAGGGAATTTTCCAAGACAATATCTTAAAATTTATACAGGTTGATTATCTCGACTCATAATCTGAAAAGCTGAAATTGCAAATGCTGCAAATTCTGAAATGTTTTGAGGATAGATATAATTCCACAAAAGGAAAATTCCATACTACAAAACTTTGCTTCATAAATGGCACTATTAGAAGCATTTTATCAAAGTACCTCTAGATCATAGATGGAAGGTGACAAATAATTTTTGTGTTTAGATGTGCATCCCATCCCCAAAATTCCCCCAAGGTATCTGAAAATATCCTAAATCTAAAATATTTCAAAATCTACTTCTGATCTCAAGCACTTTGGGTTAGAGATACTCTGTAATGAAATCTATTAAAAAAATAGTACAACTGGACTTTAAAATTTTTTATCTTATTTTATGTTCGTTCACAATTCCTTGACTTACTTAGCCCTAAAACCTGTCAAATAAATTTAACAACTGCATCAAAGTTCTGCTTTCTTTATAAAATATTTTCACAAAAGTATAAAAACATTTTTCTACTTAACAAAAAATTATGTGATCGCAAAAAACTCATTCAGGGTTTTGGAGCCTTTGTTTCCTTATCCTTAAAATAATATCTATTTGTCATTTGAAATCCCCAGATCTTTGTTTTTGCTTGTCTCTAGTAATTGACTTTATAACTGGAGAGACCACAATGAAAGAAACTAAAACAAGGGTCGAGCATGATGGTCTATGGCCGTAATCCCAGCTACCTGGAGAGGCAGAGATCCAGAGGATGATTACTGAGACCAGCCTCGGCAAAAATCAGGGAGATTTTGCATCACTATTACTAAGCTGGGTATGGTGGTGCATGACTGTGATCCCAATATAGGTAGGAAGGTCATGATCTGAAACCAGTCCCAGATAGAAACTCAACACCTGACTTGAAAAATAACCCCCAAAGGGGTCTAAAACACCTATCTAGCAAGCATAAGGCTCTGAAGTTCTACCACCACTACTACCTCCACTAAAAAGAAACAACAAATCTTCCATGCTATAGTTCTGATGGTTGATACTCATGCCTCATTTGATTAATGTTTGCAATTCCTAAGCCTAAGAGAAGATTATAAAACAATTAATCCTAACTGAAATTGTGTTTCAGTATCAATCTGAAGCAATTCAGAAATGTCTGAATAAATGAAAACAAAAGGAAACTATGACATTGAGATACTCAACAGATTATTTTGTTTTTATGAAAAGATCCTTAGTATTGATGCTATGTGACTTATGCACACAGTCACCAAGAAAAGCAGAGGCTCTCAATATTATTCCGGCCTGACATGAACTTGTAGTTTGGCATGTCAAGAAAGGAATATACCAAACTTCTTTCTTGAGGCTTGGACATTTCCAAATCTGTGGTCTTTTTAGAACAGTGAATTCAAACTGTTCCAGAAAACTGACAAAGTTCACAGGGTCACTGGCTAACACAACAGGATGTATGCGGAACATTGCAGAATTCAAACCAGACGGGAAGATTAATTTGTTGCAGAGACCCAGGATGCAATGCTTGAAAACATATTTAGGGTGTGATGTGTAGGCGATTTTAATTTCATTTCTGAGAATTATTTGTGTAATTAATCACAATCAGAAGAAAAAAAGTGCTCCTGTTGCTATGTTGACACTGGGGTGGGCCACACGAGCAGGGATTCTCCCTAATTACTCCTTCAGTTTTATTAACTGAACAGTCATCCAAGTCTATCTCAGTGGTCTGTGGCAGGACAATTAGCTGACACATCCACAAACAAACAAACCTGTAGCATCTTCTCAGCAAAGTACACAGAACTGCAGCTGGAGATGTGTCTTCCAGCGGGGAGAGACAACAGAGCTTTGTGTTGTGTTATTGCACCCTTGAAAGGAAGTGGGAAACATGCATTTAAAAGTAAAGGGGATAATTTTCAAATTTGAGAGACAGATGACATCTGTGGTGATTGATGGCCCTGGACAAGCAGCTGATCTGAAAGTTCTGCTACTCTGTGTTGCTTTTCTCAATGAACAGAGAGAAAGTGGAAAGGGGAAACCATCTCCCAACACAGGACTTGGACAAAGTTCCATATCTTTTTCCTTATCTAGAAAATGAAATGAACAAGACGAACTAGAGTCTACTCCCCTTTCTCACGGCCCCCAATTTTAATAATTAAAAAAAAATTAAACAGTCTTTTTCTCCTTCTCTCTCTCTCCCTCCCCCTCCTCTCCCCTTCCCCTCTCTCTCTTCTGAATATAACATTGCCTAGAAGTCCAGTCACCCAAGGTTGGTCTCCTTCAGTTGTTCGGGCAATATTACAAGCTTCCGCCTCCTAAGGGAGCCTATGAATGCATTCTTAATGCATGTTTGCAAGCTATGGAACGAAATCTGTATTTCTCGACCTAGCCTGTGCCTGCCAATCACGGAGAATTCTGTCCCTATGCAGTCTCCTTCTGTGAGTCTGGGGAAGCCTGGAACTCTGCATTTCTGCCTAGCTCTTAAGGATACTGAAACAGATTAGCCACACAGCACAGGCAAAGTGCAAGGGTAATGCTTCTCCAAAATCAAGTGCTATAAGCAGTATTGAATTCTGCCTTCCTTGTGTTTGTATGAGGACAGATGTTGATGAAAACTAAACACAGGTTTTTGTACTGCAAGCAAATTTTAAAATATTTAGTTTTGGTTTTACTGTTCAGAGGAAGGGAATTTGTGTGTGTGTGTGTGTGTGTGTGTGTGTGTGTGTGTGTGTGTGTGTGTGTGTGTGTGCCAGTCCTACTGTTTGAATTCAGGGCTTGGGTGCTGTTTCTGAGCTTTATTGCTCAAGGCTAGTGTTCTACCTCTCGAGCCACAGCTCTACTTCCAGCTTTTTGCTGGTTAATTAGAGGCAAGAGGCTCACAGACTTTCCTGCCTGGGCTAGCTTCTTACTGTAATCCTCAGATCTCAGCCTCCTGAGTAGTTAGGATTACAGCATGAGCCTTTGTTTAGGGGAATATATATATATTTAATAATTTAATAATATATGATATATAATGTTTCATACATATTATATATAACATATAATTTAATTATATGTAATTTATAATTCAAAATATGTCAATGTCTATTTTCCTTATTTGGTTAAATATTTCATATGAATAGATTATAATGTTGGGTAGCTAGATTTAGTAAATAAATGAAAACTACTTAAAATTGAATTTCAGAAAGATAAGTGATTTTGAAAACTATCTTTAATGCAATATATTTTTACTTAAAAATGACTCATTTTTATTTGAAATTTAAAGTCTCTAAGTGTCCTATGTTTCATTTGGCAATTCTTTTGGAAGGGAA
Organism: Dipodomys spectabilis; assembly: GCF_019054845.1. Classification (NCBI taxonomy): domain Eukaryota; kingdom Metazoa; phylum Chordata; class Mammalia; order Rodentia; family Heteromyidae; genus Dipodomys; species Dipodomys spectabilis. The sequence goes on from NW_024870773.1 coordinate 12,209,122, forward strand.
AACAATGTGCTTGGATCTGAATCAGTCAAACTTGCGATGTAATCAAAAGAATTACTGCTGTTTGTACCAGTAACTGGGTCATGGATTTAATTTTGCTTTTCTCCTTAAAAAAAGAACAATATAATGACTTATCTATCTTCTGGTGCAGCTCTGAATTTCAAGCCATAATTTGTGTATGAAATGAAGCCTGAGTCTTGGTTGATGTATTTTCTGCTGGTCCTATTTCGGTTCTTCCTCATGTGGCAGTTGTTTTCATTCTGGAACTGTCCTATGATGATCCTGAAGTGCTAAGTTATACCATCATTGGCAAATCCAAGAGGAAAACTGTCCTAATGCAGGCCTAGAGCAACCATCTATTGGGATGAACAAAATCCACATAATTCATATGCTTTTTTTAATAAACTAAAGCATTGAAAAGATAAAGTAGATGATTTTTCCACTGGCGGCAATATTAAGTACAAACTATTTAATTTGAGAAGAAATATATATTTTTTTCTGGTACCAGGGCTTGAACTCAATCTCTTGTTCTCAATTGACTAGCTTGGGTGACACTCTACCAACTAAAATACACCTCCAGTCCCATATTTTGTTCATGGAGTCTCTTTTTTTGCCTGGTATGGCTTTGAATCATTTTATTTCAAGATCTCAGCTTCAGAGTAAATAGGTATGAGTATAGGTATGAGTACAGGTATGAGCCATTGATATCCATATGAAAAAATAGTTTTAATCATACATTTCAAACACTTGAAGGTCTATTATTGTCTTCTACTCTTTGGGATTTCTCAGAGCTCACTGAAAATTAAATCCCAAAGGGCACATGCTTTTCTCTCCTTTGTGGATGTTTGATCTAAATTATAAATATATAACTTATACAGGGTCATCTGTTTATATACATAAAAGCATATTGACGAAATTACGTCATGTACAGGGGATGATTCCAAAGGTGTAATGTCTTTGAACAATCAACTCGCGGTTTAGCAAAATGCATATTAGGAAGCTGGAGCTTTTGGTGTGTATAATGGGAGGGTGAGATCAAGGGGAAGGGGTAGATGCATGGAGCGTGAAAAGATGGGGTAATGCAAACGTAAGATCCATGTACCTATGGAAAACGGAACTAGGAAAATTGAGGGAATGGGTGGGGTTGGGAGAGATGGAAGAGAATGATGAAAGGGAAGACGTTGATCATATTTAATAAACTGACATGTTGAATTGACGATCCTTTCTATAACTACTTACAGATAATTTAAAAAATATAAAAGAATACTCAACAACTAACCAACCAAAAAGTTAAAAAAAAAAAAACCAAAATGCCAGAAACACAAACTGATACTAAGGTCCACTACAGGCACTTGACTGGCGCCTGGGCAGGTATAGAGCCAGTGACCAAATAAAGATTAAGAAGCAGCCACTGGGGTTCATTTCTTCTAACATCAGCTTATCTGACCATTTCTGCTTGTTTGAGACATATGTTAGTTATTGCAAATAAAGGAAACCATGGGACCTATGTTTCTTTGGGTCTGGCTTACTTCACTTGATAGAATTTTTTCCAAGTCTTTCCATTTCCTAACAAATGGGGCAATGTCATTATTTCTGATGGAGGCAAAGAATTCCATTGTGTATATATACCACATTTTCTTGATCCATTCATCTACTGAGGGGCACCTGTGTTGGTTCCATATCTTAGCTATGGTAAATAATGCTGCAATAAACATAGTTGTGCAGGTAGCTTTAGTAGGGTCTTGTTTCCTTGGCACAGGCCGAAATTTTCTTAATAGAGACCCAGAAACACAAAAAAACAAAGAAAGTTGGACAAATGGGATTGCATGAAATTGCAGAGCTTCTGCATGGCAAAGGACATAGCTAGCAAGATCAATAGAAAGCCTACGGATTGGGAGAAGATCTTCACTAGTCATGCAACCAACAAGGGTCTGATATCTAAAATATACCTGGAACTCAAAAAATTAAATCCCCCAACAACAAATCCTCAAAGAACAACTACCCAATAAATAAGTGGGCTAAAGACTTAAAGAGAAACTTCTCTGAAGAGCAAAGAAGGATGGCCAGTAGACACATGAAGATATGCTCAACCTCTGTAGACATAAAAGAAATGCAAATCAAAACAACACTGAGATACCACCTCACCCCAGTTAGAATGGCTATAATCAAGAACTCTAATAACAACAGATGCTGGAGGGGATGTGGACAGAAGGGAACCCTACTGCATTGTTGGTGGGATTGTAAACTTTTTCAACCACTTTGGAAAGTAGTATGGATGTTCCTGAAAAGACTCCACATAGAGCTCCACTATGACCCAGCAATCCCACTTTTGGGCATTTACCCGAATGATCACAAACAAGAAGATAAAGACTCAAATGGTTTTCCTTTCTTGCTATTGTTTCTAAAATATTTATAAGATGATTTCTTTGTTGCTTTGTATGTCCCTCCCCCATAGTATAATCCCTGTTTTCACTGTATTTGATGTTGGTATAATTTGGGGAGAGGAAAGGAAAAAAACAAATTGTTTAAATAGGGATACAGGTGGACCCACTGCAACAATGAGATGTACAAGTCGTTATGTCGAAAAACGAACTTTACAGCTTTGGAGCAGGGGTGGAGGGGAGGGGCGGATGGTGGGGGGGGGATGGGAAAAGATGGGAAGGGGAAACAAAGGAGAAGGCAACAATGCTTAATAAGAAATGTACTCATTACCTTGCTGTTGTAATTGTAACCCCTCTGTATGGTACTTTCACAATAAAAATACTTATTAATAAGAAAAAAAGAAGCAGCCACTGTCTTTTCTCATTGTCCTGCTCATAAGCCATCATTTCTCAACTGGAGGCTTTGCCTAGGGTCTTCTCGACAATCTGGAATGTGATCCACCCATCACATTTACTTAGACAAATGCTACTCATTTCACAGAATTTCTGGGACAACTTCTCAGAGCTCTACCCACATCTAAGCAGTCACTTCTCATTCTCTTTTGTTGGCTCAGCCATTTTGAGATGCTTTATTGATATCTCTGGCCATTTTTTCAGCATACATTGTGGTTGTTTTTGTAATCATGTACATGGAGAGTGTGTACACATGTTCTCTTCTCTCTCAGTATCCCAGAGACTGAGTGTCATATCCTTTTGAACTCTTGAAATATCCACAATGGAGTACCAAAGAGGGCTGACACCAAGAACAAGCCTACTAGCCATATTTGTTTTCTCTATAATACATCATTATTTCCAAGAATTGCAAAAGGATCTGAAAAATATTCAAGGGCTGAAAAAGACAGGCTAGTATAATTTTTGTGTTTAAGCATGCCAGAAGTGGATAAAAAAACTATGAAAGAATAAGATAAATATTATCATACCCCCCCCCCCAAATGGGAAAACAACCGGGTGCTGGTGGCTCACGCTTGTAATCCTAGCTACTCAGGAGGCTGAGATCTGAGGATTGCGGTTCAAAGCCAGCCCAGGCAGGAAAGTCCGTGAGACTCTTATCGCCAATAAATTAACTACTCAGAAAACCAGACATGGTGCTGTGGCTCAAGTCGTAGAGTGCTAGCCTTGAGCTGAAAAGCTGAAGGATAGCACCCAGGTCCAGAGTTCAAAGCTCCTCAACGGCCCCCCACCCCCCAAAAACAAACAAACAAACAAAAAAAAGGAACACAGAGTAAATACAAATTCACCAGTTAAGGAGGAAAAAGAAAGTAACCAAACACATGTAGAAATGTTACCAAATGAACAAACTCGGGGCTGGGAAGGTGGCTCAGTGGTAGAGCGCTTGCCTTGCATGCATGAGGCCCTGGGTTCCATTCCTCAGCACCACATAAGCAAAAAGAAAAAAGCCTGAAGTGGCGCTGTGGCTCAAGTGGTAGAGCGTTAGCCTTGAGCTGAAGAGCTGAGGGACAGCACCCAGGCCCAGAGTTCAGGCCCACGACCAGACCCTCCCCCCCTCCCCCAAATGAACAAACTCTAATAGGTCCCTAAGATAATTTATACTTATAATAAGAAGTAGTTTAAGTTCCATATCTTCATCCTTAAACCACAATGCAGTAGTCAAGGGACACCCCCTTACCCCCTTCTCTTTATGACTAACAAACTCTAGGAGCCTTTGAAGCTATTTAATTTCTTATAATCTCACTTTCTGTTACCTATAGTCACTGATCTTGCTGGGGCGTAATGAGAATTAAAGACAATTGACTGACAGAACCTTCAAACACATATCTCCATGCAAATGAAATTAAATTCCATCTTTCTCCTTCCAATGGTTCTTGAGCTAGCGATACATAGATCTTTTCCTCATCAAGACCCAAGTTCAGTTCTCAGCATCCAGCTCTACACACACGAATATAATCTGTTAACTTCCTTCTAAGGGGTCTCAATTGGCTCCAGTGGTTGTTTTCTCCTAAAATTGAGTAGTAATTTTCTATTAGACAGGCAATTTACTCTAAAGAAAAGTGACCTGCACTGGGTGTGAAAAGGAGTCAAATCACCATTGTACAGTGATGGGGCTCATAGACAAGACGAAGCTGCTCTGGTCGCAAATGTCCTAGTAAAAGTCAGACTTGAGTTAGTGCTGTTTCGACAACAATCAGACTGGCTGTGTTCCTCAAGGCATCGTTTTCATGAAGTTATTTGTGGGAGGAGCACCAGTGCGTTTCTGAGAAAAGTCAAAGACAGCTGAAAGGTTAGGATCTCACCAGCTCTGACCTTAGGGATGGGAAATAGCAAGTTATTTTCTACCCTAAAGTAGTTGTGGGCTTTAAGCCACATCTTAATTACACAATTAGAAAATGGCCCCACAGGATAATGTATGCATTCAATCTAAATTTGAAGATTTAGATCAATGCCTATTTTCAAACTACAAAGATAGATCTTCACATATGATCTGAATATTATAATATCATTTTACTTTTAAGTGTACACTTAAGTGAAATAGAAACAATAGTACTTTAAAAAATGATTTAAGCTTCCATATTGAAAAATGGGTACCCCAAATGGTGAATCTCTTTATATACTTTAGAAATTTAATTTATTTTTCAACGTTCGAAAGTACTATCTTTGGTCAAGTCAATTCATACAGTGAAATAAAATGATGATTTATGTTCCTAACATAGGAATCAATATAACATTAGGATGGCGGGGAAATAACATCTAAGGAAAATGTGGTTTTTGAGGAGGGATTTTAGAAGTACTGAGAGCGAGAAGTGCAGTGCGATAGCTGATTTCAACATTACTGACTTAAAATACCCTGTAGTGCTCAGGGCCATAGCCAATTTCTATGGAAGCTCTATTGAGAGTACAGCCCATGCATACTGTGACCAAAGTTGCAAAAATAGTCACTGAAATACTATTGCGAGCAACAGTGTATAGTTGTGAAAGTAAATCCACTTGCAATATTTTAGACAATGAAAAAAATGAATGCAAGAAAAACAAAATGCCTGAGATATATCAATTAGAACTCATAAAAACAATTGTTTTGATGGTACCATCAATGATGTACTATCCACGGATCCATCAATGATTTGGTTTGTGACTTATCAAGATCACTTGTTCTTCTTGCCTTTCATCTGCCGTGTGGATAAACTCATCAACAATTACCCAAGAGAAGAGGGGAGGAATGGAAAGAAGGAGATTTCTGCAAGAAATCTCAGTATTTATAATAACACTTTTGGCTGCAACTCGTGTTTGCTGTTCAAAGTTGTGCTTTTGAATTATTCATGGTAGCCAAGATATTCCAACAAGGTATCTATAAACAGATGAATTTAAAGAAAACACACACACATACACACACACACACACATTCAATGAAGTACTTTTGTTTCCCCAAAGAGACAAACACTACTATTTTCTATTTATGACTACATGAATGAACTAAAGAACCTGATACTACATGAAATAGGTCAAAGACACAAAGGAAAATATTGACTGATCTTACAGGTATAATTTTTAAAAGGTTGAATGGACAAAATAGACTAGAAAAGCAGTTAACAGGAGTAAACTTAGAAGGTGAAGGAAATGGGAAGAAGAAGACCAAAGGACATGCTACACAGATTGAATAAGTCTAGAGCATTACTACATAGCTTCAAGACTATGGTTAAATTCATTGTATGCAGAAAATTTGCTGAGAGTAAATTTTAAGTGTTATCGCATAAAAAGTCAGTATGAAATGCTGTGCAACACATCTCATACGGTCTCACATTGTTCTAATCTCTATTATTCTTGTTAATTTCTATTGTCCATATTCTACTCCATTTTTATACCAATTCCAGTATTTTCTCTTAGTGTGGGGACTGGTCATGTGACTTATGCCTCCTTTTTTCAAACCCACCAGATACCTGCAGTTTCCCCTTTTTCAGATCTTGGAGCTTGTACAAGATCTTTGTATGCACCCAATTTTTTTTCTCTTCTTTCAGCTCCTCCACCATCCTCCTGCTCATCTACAGTTGGCAGCCTATTAAAACTGTGCTCCTCTTTGCTAGAACTTCTCCTTGCCTCCATCCTTGCCTTGGCATGAGTGTCAAGTCTTTAATCTCCTTAGTCCTTCTCCTCCAATGAGGAGAACATAGGTTGCCTATGTTCCTCTATCTATATGGGGTACAGAATAGACCTCACTCTTGATAAGGACCATTTTGGTTGTCAACTGGAGATAAGAGTTTCACAGACTTTTCTGCCTGGGCTGGCTTTAGACTATGATCCTTAGATCTCAGGCACCTGAATAACTAGGTTTACAGGCACGAGCCACTGGCACGTAGCAAACATAGTTCTTTTTTTTTGTTGTTTTGTTTTTTGCTTATGTGGTGCTGAGGAATCGAACCCAGGGCCTCAGGCATGCAAGGCAAGCACTCTACCACTGAGCAACCTTCCCAGCCCCAACAAACATAATTCATTTTAAAATAAAACCCAAGGCTTTGTGTATACATCAGCCTAGTGCTCTAGGCTGCACCTGCACTCCACCCTAAGCCTTATAGGATATATCATTAGATGGCAACCACATACCCATGAACTCAATGTTCTTTATCCATTCTCTGCCACATCTATGTTTCCTTCTCATATTCAATTTATATTTATTCAAGAGTCGTCTAGTTAGCAGTTACTGAATTCCAGTTAGATAGTCCAAGGTTAAAACAAGGAGATAAAAGGAAACAAAAAGATAAGATGTTAATTCTAACATAATGTTAATTCTAAGACATTAATTCTGATATAAAAGAAGATAAGTCTGGTGCACTAGTGCAAGACAAGTAGCTCTGATTAAAACCATAAAGTTTTAACTTGCACTATGCTTTTGAATAAATATAAACATTTTATTTTATGAGACTTTCTTGTTATGAAACTATCATTACTCCTTTAAAGTCTGTGCCACATTGCAATGAGTTAATGCTTAAATACATATTTTTCTTTCTACCTATAATAGGATTTGAAATCAAGGCCTCAAGCTTGCTTGGCTCATGTTTGTTCAGCTGGTGTTCTACTACTTTAGTCATGCATCCAGTGTAGTTTTTTTTTTTTTTGCTGTCTATTTTGGAAATGAAGTCTCATAGACTTTTTCTTTGTATGTGTGTGTGGGGGGGGTTGCTTTGAACTATAATCCTCTAGTTCTCTCCCTCTTAAGAAGTTAGGATATGGATCTGAATTACTAGTGCCTAGCTTCAAAAGTAATTTTAAAAATTCATGAATCTTTTTTGTCTGTCCAAAACTTACCCTATCTACAGAAATTTCTCATTATTATATTTATTTAATCATGTAGTTATAGAATTAGATATGTACTCATTCACTTAATATATCATATTTAAAAAGTTGTTTTTGTTTAAAGTAGAAGGAATTTTATTTGTGGTGAGAAAAGTTTTATTAGAATGATCATCACAGAAGTGGAACAAAGTAATCTTGATCGATCTGCAGATTAAAAATGCCTTTGGCAGCTGGGTATGGTAGCTCAAGCCTTTAACTCTACCTATTTGGGAGATGGAGATTGGAGAACCTCTGGTCACGGTCAGCCCAGACATAAAACTTCATGAGACCCCCATCTTAATCAATGGTTGAGTGTAGTGGCACTTACCTGTCCATCCTAGGAATATCACAGCTCAGGCTACCAGAGCAAAAATAGAAAAACACACACACAAGCCATACATAACCTCAAAAATAATCAATATACAAACAGACAAGAAGCATGGTGCAAGTAGTGGTGCACTTGTCTAGCAAGCATAAGCCCTGAGTTCAATCTCCAGTACCACAAGCTAAAAAACAAAAATCCTTTGGTTAATCATGGCTACTAGAATTATAACAGCTTAATTGTTACCATTCTTTATAATGGATTCTTTTATATTTCTGTTCCTTAGACTCTTCCATTTTTGATCTCTGGAATTCAAATTTAAATTTTTAATTTTCTTACAGTCACAAATAATTCTAATCCCAGCATACCATAATAATCAACACATTAACACAATTTTCTTTCTTTTTCTGCCAGAAGAAATTGTGCTATCCAAAAATGCCGGAAAGAATAATTTGGTAATGGAATAAATTTGTTATTGTGGGAAATGATAATTATCGCTGAAATTAAAGTTCCTATGATCTGATTCTACAAATAGAAATGTTTATGTATTTAACAGAGAACAGTTACAAGCCACCAAAAAGAAATTAGTCAAGAATTGATTTTGAAAGAACAGCAATCTTCTCTTCAAGATGTAAGAGAAGAAAGAAATCAGAATACTTAATACAATGTCATATTCTTTTTTTTAAATTGTGAAAATACCGTACAGAGGGGTTACAATTACATGAGCACGGTAATGAGTACATTTCTTATCAAGCATTGTTGCCTCCTTTGTTTCTCCTTCCCATCCTTTCCCATCTTACCCCCCCCCCACCAAAGTTGTAAAGTTCATTTTTTGATATAACGTCTTGTACATCATTGTTGTAATGGGTCCACCTGTATCCCTATTTAAACAATTTGTTTTTTTTCCCTTCCCCTCCCCAAATTATACCAAAATCAAATACAGTGAAAACAGGGCTTATACTGTGGGGGAGGGACCAATGTCATATTCTTAAAATAACCTAAGTCAAGTATTGAAATGCCGCATCAAGCTGTAGCCACTTATTTATTCATGAGCTTCTTTCATCTCTTAAGAACTTTCTGATGGAGTCTGTCTGTCTGGCTCTGTAATTAAAATTTTCTGTAATTAAAATTAATCTGTTCACAAATGATAACTGTGAAGGAATTTGAGTACAAAGCTCAGCAAAATGTATGATACTCAGTGTTTATTATAATCGTTCCCAATGAAGAGAAGAAAACATCTCATTAAATTAGAAACAAACTATTTTAAGGTTTGGAAATGTAAATGAAAATACACTAACCAGGAGTGTAAATTAAAGGTGACATGTTAAAAAGGAATCTTGTTTTATTGGTGATATTTATGAACCTGAGCTGATGTCCCAAAAACATGTGGTGAAGAACAGAATAAAATTCTTGCATCTAACATCACGTGTAATGACACACAACTGTAATTCCAACTACTCAATAGGATAGTGGTGCTAAACTAGCTTGAGTAAAGTTAGGCATGGGTGGCTCACGCCTGTAATCCTAGCTACTCAGGAGGCTGAGATCTGAGGATTGTGGGCAGGCAGGGATAGTAAGGAGAAACAAAGGAGGAGGCAACAATGCTTGATAAGAAATGTACTCATTACCTTGCACATGTAATTGTAACCTCTCTGTACGGTATTTTCACAATAAAAAACTTATTAATAATAAAAGAAAGAACAGAGTAAAGTAAAAAGACTCAAAGGGGTAAAGCACTTGCTTAGCAAGCATGAGGCTCAGCATTTAATCTTCAGTGCAGGAGAAAAAAAATCTAGCCTCTTGGAGGAGAAAATAAGGAAAGAAAATTACAGAGTCCCTCTTTTTAAGGTAGTCCTTTTCACCTATTTCTCTTAATTTTTCAATAACTCTGGAAGCTCTAATAACACAGTTTTTTTAGTGGGGGGGGGGAATCAAATCATTTCACTTAGATTCTTCCTAACCTTTCCTTCTTGTCACAGAAGATTTTCTTTTTGCTTGCTCTAAGAAGAGAAATAAGAAACATTTACTTTCCATGTATTCGTTTCTTCCCCTTGGGTTTTCTTGAAGATTGAAAGAAGCTCAAGAAATACCTCAAAAGCAAAAGCCAGCCACACAAAATGTGTGACTTCAAGATTAAAAAAAAAGGATGTGAGGTTCTTATGAAATGATATCTTTATTTACTCTATAGGTCAGTCAGTGGACCATGTCTTCCATACTTCCATTTTTTATTTATCCAGCAGCTGTGCAGTAAGAGACCAAACTTTTAATAAATGTGTTCTTCTCCCAAGCAATGTTTCCAGAATCCTTGCCTGACTTCTTTCTCTGGTTTCTTTCCGGGTGGCCCTATTGTCCCCCAAGAAAAGTGAAGAGCCATAGGTGTCAGTCTTTATGAGTCCTGGTTATCCACAAATAGCCCTTGGGATCAGAGTTCTTCTCTCCCCGTGGCAAACAGCTCAGAAGGTCCCTGCCATCCTGTGGCTGTGGTGCCAGAGAGAGAGTCTCATCTGGGCAGACAGATGGCAAAACACCCAAGCACACTGCTTCCCCATCCTCAGTCTTAAGTTACTCAGTGAGATTCTAGGAGCCAATGTTTCTGTGGGTTTGAATTGATCATAAATTTACAGTATCTCAAACCACACAGCTAGAGAACCAAGGCTATGCAAAGTAACAAGAGAGATAAGAATCCCCTTTGGGAATGTGAATATTAGTGGAAGGTGCATGTAGTTATTTTTTACATCAACCACATGTGTCTATATTACAGAGTAGAATGCTGCAAAATTCTCACAAGAATGATAGAAAGTTGTCTATAAGTCTATAGTTGTTGTTGTTGTTGTTGTTATTGTTGTTAAGATAAGACACAACTCTCAAGGAAATATACTGCATAGGGAAATCAGAATTTGCTTGGAAATGTTAAGAAGCCCTTAGGTTGTTGAATGTGTGCTGAAGGCTTTTGTTTTAAATAAAATCTTCATTTATTTATTCTAGCTGTGATATAAGCTCTGTAGTTTTCTAGGAGAAAATATGGGTATATACAATAAAGGCATATATTTCGCCCCTCTCAAGAAATGCTTAAGACATTTGAGCCACGATATGAACAATGATTTGCATTGAAACATTTGTGTTCAGCCATTAGTGTGAAAACCTCCTTGCAGCTTTACCTTTAAACTGGTATGCATGATTTAAACTGGTATGCATGATTTAAACTGGTACGCATGATTTAAGAGTTGTGAGACAACTTGTTTTCTCATTCAGAGAAATTAATATTTAAGAAAATAGACAATCACACACGTTTTTTAAAAAAATAAAGGAAGTATGGTAGATTTTTGTCAGAGTCACGTATCTTTATCTGTTGGGCTGTTGGTTTCTGCCAGTACGGTACCATTCGAGCCATAGCTCTACTTCTGGCTTTTTGGGTGGTTCACTGGAGATAAGAATCTCACAGACTCTCCTTCTGGGCTGGCTTAGAACTTTGATCCTCAGCCACTTGAGTATCTAGAATTATAGGCATGAGCCACAGTGCCCATATCTTTTTTGAAAAAGCAAGAAAGATAAATGCAAATGCAAGCTGTTCATGAAGTCAGTGCAGATGGTTGATGACTCACCGACAATTGTTGAATTTTCAGTTCTATTTAAAAATTTTTAATTTTCTTTGACCTTCTAACCAAGAAAAAGTATTTAAAGAAATGCCAAGTCCAAGACTGGCAGAGAATGACAGGGAATTCCAAGAGACAAATTTATGAAAAGCAGACTATTCTGTAAGAAGGAATGGAGATTAGATATCTCCCTAGGAGATTGGAACTTTGATTCTTGACCTTGTATAAGAAGACTCACTTGGGACACAAAGAGTCAATTCACTTTTTAACAGTTTATGGGGTGAAAGTTTTCTTCATAACCTTATTTACTAGTCACAAACTAGAAATTTAAAAGCCACCGCCCATGGAAATATTTTGTTCGAAAAGTGCCTGTATTCACAATATGTATAATAACATATATTTTTTGTTAGGAGAAAATATGCAGATAATAGCTTCTGGTAGTATTATTGTTACTCAGATAGTAAAAACAATAGCTTCATGTAAACATGAATACCATTGGGCAGTGATTTTGGCATTATCTACTAAATGTCTTTAATCTGTTTCTTCCCTTGGATTCCACTTTGAGGGATCTCAAAGTAGGACATAATCCATATTGTTGCGTGCATGTCACCCCACATTTCTACTTGCAGCTTATGAAGAAAAACCCTTACTACAGAGTGAAGGAATATAACATGGTGGTTAAGGCTGGTCAACAGAGTTGGATCCTGGGCTCATAGTCTGAGTGTGCGGTAAAAGATGCTGATTCATAATGCTGAGCAGATTTCTTTAGGTCTGTATCTCTGTCTCCTCATCTATGATGAAGACAATGCTAATATCTCATAATATGTTCACAAGGGTTCAATGAGGGAATAAGTGGAAATCACCTCTAGAGTAGATTTTATAAATGTTAGCTATTATCATGAATAGGTCCATAATAAGGCCAATTATAATAGGAAGAAATGGGAAAGAGCACATTTTTGGGAAGAGATGACTATGATAGAAGATTGGTGGTCTGAGTTCTGGTACCTGCGTATGGGCAGAGTCATTAAATTCCCTCACAATATATGTTCAGTCAAATACAGGAATGAGTTTATGCAGGTGTTTTTTGCGATGTAGATTTGACTATGAAGTATAGAAGATACACTTAGGTCACCTTGTGACCTCACTAAAGGTGGATAACTTAGTGAAAAGTAGAATATTTTTCCACAATCAAATATAAGAATGCATCAGCAGCTAATTGATTATATGTGATGTATCTTACATTATATGTGAATCATATCATATGAATAATTCCCCAAAGATGCCCATGTGTTAATAAACTCAAAATCCTATCCATGTTACCTTATATGGCAGAAGGAAGTCTGCAGACTTTGGCATATAGAAATTATCCTAGGCTATTCAGTTGAATTCAGCGTTGGCACAAGGGGCCTTATAGGAAGGAGGCAGGGCTGTTTGAGGTAGTAGAAGAAAATGAGATGGCAGAAACAGACTTGAAATGATATAAGGAGAGACCACAAGCCAAGGAATTTAGGTAACCTTTAGAAAGTAATGGTGGCAAGGAAATAATTCATTCCTGGAATTCCCTGAGGGAATTAGCCCTGCTGAAACATTGCCTGGATAAGGTCATATGTGTTGTGTTAAGCTACTAGACCTTTGGTAACTTGGTGTAGTCATAAAGGATACCTAACACACAATCTCAGGTGGAAAACAGTGGGTTTTTTTTGGTTTGTTTGTTTTTTAAATTTCTGGACACTCATTAGGCCCTTCTGCTTTCTGAATTACCCCCTTGTCAGCAGATGGTGCAATCAGTGTAGAGTTATTGAATGAATAATGAATAAGATAGTTTATAGCCATTTAAGTCAAGTTTACAAAGAGTTCCTAATTGAGCAGGAAGAGGGCATTAAAAAAAGCCAACATCAATTTGCACTGAGGTGAAATCACAGTGATATAAAATGGACAAACATGAAATTATGCATATGAGTTCTCAAAGAAAACTCACTAAAATATGAAGTTATTATTTCTGCATTCACCAGAATTTGGAATGACTTTTTCTTTTGCATTGCAGCCTTGTCCTAATTTTCTGTAATCAACAGTGTCACTTTCACAGTGAAAAAACACATCAATTTCATTTTAAAAAAGCAGACCGCCGTGCAACATGAAATATAAATGCAATGTAAACAATATGACTGTATTCAATCTCCATATTTGCATGCCTATGATTCTAATCTAATTAGTCACGAAGAAAATTCCAAGCTCTGACATTCTAGTCTGTATAGTCATTGTGAGTCTGGGTTGTTTTGTTTGTTTGTTTTGGAGTACCAACATTCACTAGATTTAACAATAGTACTTATCACCTTTCATAATTCGGCTACAACCCAGCCACTGTGAGATGGGTAACAGAGTAGCAGAGTGTCACAGAGGGAGTGATTTAACATTTTCAAGCAATTGACTCAAGGGATGGGTGAAAAGCATGGAGGAAAGAAGACAAAGAGCCTGCAGAATGATGCTACTGTAGTTACATGTAGAATACTCATACACACACAATTCTAGATTTCTACAACTATGGCAGGTTGATCTTGGATAAGTCATTTTACTCCTCTGAGCCCCAGTCTCTCTGCTACCAGGAGATGGTAATAAATTGTCACTAAGATATCACCCCACTCTATCATTCCATAAATACACTGTATGCAAACACACACCAACACATTCCACACACAGGTGGACTTACCTCCATGCTTTGATCGTTAAAGCAAAGGGACGGATTCCAAAAGGCCAATGTAAAAGATAAAATATGTCTGCTCAGGCTGGGAAGGTGGCTCAGTGGTAGAGTGCTTGCCTTGCATGCACGAGGCCCTGGGTTCAATTCCTCAGCACCACATAAGAAAAAAAAGCCGGAAGTGGCGCTGTGGCTCAAGTGATAGAGTGCTAGCCTTGAGCTGAAGAGCTGAGGGGCAGCGCCCAGGCCCAGAGTTCAGGCCCCACGACCGGGCCCCCCCCCCCAAAAATATGTCTGCTCTTTTTCCAGACTGGTTTTGTTGTTAAAATTTCTGTGAACTAGATTTAGCTAGGTACACAATGTAAATTAGGCAAAGTGCACTATGTAATTTGCTACTAATACCAGCATGATCAGTTAATTCCCAGGACTCACAGCACCAACAGCAACAGCCTGATGTCTGGCTGGCCATTGAGACTTGCAGCTTGTCACTTATCAGCTGTTTGACAAACACATTCACAACCCTGGTGAGATGCTCACTTTCTTCTTTGAAAGTCTTGCCCATGACAAAATTTAACAGAGGCTTTTGGATACCGCAAAGCCTGAGACTATGATGTTAAATGAAAATGCCATTTCTGAAATATATATTAAACAAAATCCCACTGCATGTTTGAAATGCCCTCAGATATTTATTTCTTCCAGGAAGTATCAATGGAGTGTCTATTTTTTTTTTTAAGAAACTTAGGATATTTAATCCAGATTTCAAGGACCTTATGAGTCTTGGAGAGAAGAATAAATCATACACCAACTCACCACTAATGCAAACCAGAAAGGTCAATGTTGGAGAAAGCTATGTGTGTATTATTATGGATAGAGCTGCAGAGCAGAAGAGAGGGAGGAAGGTGTTGGGGCTTGGTTACAGGGATTTTTTTCAGTCTAGGTTTCCCCCAGTTCCAACCAGCTAGATATTTAGCTTGCTCAGGTCCCTATGTCTAGCCTCCTTTCTGGCATTGGTCCCAAATCAATATTCTGTCCATGAAAACACAGCACAGGTAAACATGGTACTGTCTCTGAGTATATGTAAAAGAGTGTGTATTTATATAATACACGTACAATTATACTGTGTGCTGAATGGTAACAATGCCTGCCATCTTATTTTTGTCTCTTATTTTGTAGTGAAAATCACATTCTCCCCTCCCCTGTATATTCTGTGAAGATTTTGAGAACACACCCATTATATCATATCATGTACACAGTCAACCCTCAATTTAGTATGCGTTCAATTGATTTATAAATTCATTTAAATAACAAATTAAATTAAAAATAAATCTAAATTGATTTAAATCATATCCTTCTGTGCCTGGGAAGTGCTGAATTTTCCTCCAAGGAAAAGGAACAGCTGGTTAACACACTTAGCATTATCCGATAAAAAGAAAGAAAAAAAAAGTATGGTTTCCATTTTCTGTTAGCTCTGCATACAGCAGATAGCTTGTTTCTTTCCATGCTTCAAAGATAAGGGGACTGAACTCATCCTATGCAAGTAATCTAGCCATCTGTGCGGGCAAGCGAAGTGTGTGAGACCGACCAGCTCAACACGGCCTAGGTCATGGGCTACATATTGCATGCAGGTCATGTTTGCTCAGAGTCAGTTCAGCCACGAGCTGCCTTTCCCAGGCTGTCCTGGGCACTTACCTCAATGAAGAAGATGCTGGCTGCGGACGTGGGATGGTGGTACATGTACACTGTCACCAGGATGGCTGCGGCTACAATGAGCACCAGGATGAGGACACCAACGATGAGGCCGGCATGGAGGCTTCCGCTTTTCTTCTCAGCTGCGCTGTCATCTGTGGAGGCTGAGAAACATCCCCTGTGTCAGGACCTTCATATGCAAACTTTTATGTTTGAATTCTCTCATGCAGGGAGATATATGCTTCTAATATAGAAACCATGAATTTTTTTTTGCCTTTTGTTTTGTATTTCCCTTTTGACTCTTGCTAGCCATATGATCAATGGGAGAATTTATTGGGACAATGAAAACTCCATACTATAAGTTAGTAAAAAAAATAATAAATGCACATTTTTGTTTGTGCCTAGACCAGGGTTTGAACTCGGGGCCTCGGCATTGTCCCATAGTTTTTTCACTCAAGGTTAGCATTCTACCATATTAGCCATACTTCCACTTTCAGGTTTTTGATGAAGTAGAGATAAGGATCTCCTGGAATTTTCTTTCCAGTCTGGCTTTCAACCAGATCCCCAGATCTCAGCCTCTGAGATAGCTACAAAATTACAAGGATGAGCTACCAGCACCCGGATACAAGCTGTGTTTTAATTTCTGGTTCAAGAAACAAAGTCAGTAGTTTACATTCTACAAATACCTTGAAAATAATCTCAAACATTGTTGTACTCTACAATAACTTCAACTTTGATTTTCCATGTTTTTCTTTTTGTTCCTAGACTGGGACTTAACTCAGTACTGGGATTTAACTCAGTACTGGGATTTAACTCAGTACCTCAGGCTTTGTTCATTGACTGGCACTCTATCATATCAACTGATTCTTGCTTCCAATCCCATAATTGTTTTTCTTTATTGGATTGACACAAAATTTGAAACTTCCTTTCTCATTTTCCTGGGAAAAGTTTAAATGTGATAGGTGATAACAGACATTACTCAGAAAGTGTGCATAAGCTCAGTGCAAGACTTTTGAAATCTTTCCCACAGAATTGTTCTTTAAAAGTGTAGCAGAAGGAAGAACATCTTTACAAGAAAATACAATTTAAAAAATAAAATTATAAAAACAGAATACGAGATACTCTGCAGGTTACTAAATATACCAAAGTAAATATATTTATTCCATTTTGTTATTTTTGAGAATTGACAATGCTTTAAAATAAAAATTTAAATACAAAAAAAGCATAGCAGAGACCAGAAGGTTTCTGTTCTTTATTGCTATTTTTGTTTTCTTTTCCTTTTGTCATGTTTGTTAGTTTATCCATCTCTGGGAGGGCAATGGAGGGCACAGAAATGGAGGGACAGAGGGTGAACAAATGCAGCAGTCATACTCACTAGACACTATGTTGAAAATGAACTATACAACTTGTGGGCAGGGATGAGAAGGGGAAAACTGGAAAGAATCAAGGGAAGGGATGACACTATCCAAAAAGAAATGTACTCATGTACTTATGACCCTCTGTACATCACCTTTACAATTACAATTTTGTGTGCGCACGTGTGTGCGCGCGCACACACATACACACACACACACAAGCAATGTAAGTAAAAAGAAAAAGTATAGTAGGCAGGAGCTCAATGACCCTCAGATTGTTTTATCTCCATCTACAGGGAGAATTACAACATATAAAAATATTCCACTGTGCCACGGCTGGCCAGCTATCTTTCTCCAACTTGTACTGAGATGTTTGCTCCTCTAACATACATTCTCAGATTTAGGAAAAGGGGAGATTTAATTTCTAAAACTAGCAACTATTGAACTCCAAAGCAACCAACCAAATAAAACCCATCTCTAAAGTTTTTTCTTATTATAAGATTCTGTAATCTTTGATGATTGCCCAGGCACTAAAAAATCTTAAATTATGTGTAGCAGGTAACTGTATCTTAGCGTATCATCAGATTGGTATTTTGGAATCGCTGGCCAATTCCTTAAGATACACCAAAGTTCCACAACAGTGCTCCTGAGCTTATTAACAATTCACCTCTTTGTTATTCCTTGTTATTTTTCTCCTTTGCCTTCAGGGTTTAACGTTTTATGTCCATTTAACCTTATTTGCTAAATAATTTACTTAAGTTTTTGTTAAAAAAAAAACTATCCTAGTGAGTGGTCAGATAAAGCAAAACAAACCATGATTCCCCAGATTTGGTTTTGTTTTGGTTTTTGGTGGGCTTGAACTATTTTTTTATTTACTTGTTTGTTTGTTTGTTTTTGTTATTTTATTCAGGGCCTGGGTGCTATATCTGGGCTTTTTTTTGGGGGGGGGGCTAGCACTTACCACTTGAGCCACACATTTACTTCTGGCTTTTTGATGGTGAATTGGAGATAAGAGTCTGATGACTGTGCCTAGGCTGGCTTCAAACTGAGATCCTCAGATCTCAGCCTGCTGAGTAGCTAGAATTACAGGTGTGAGCCACCAGTGCTTGGCTGATTTCCCATTTCTTTATACTTATCCTTTATACCTATACCTATACCTATATACCTATATCTAAATCCTTTATACCTATACCTATCCTTTAGATGGCTGTTGTTAAACCTAATTTTTGAAACCCTGAAGCTTTCCCATTCATAATAGAACCTCAATAATGAAAGAATATTAAATTTAAAGAGTAGTTCACAATATAAAAATTGACTTATAATGTGTCAGGCTTATGTGTGTTGCTTTGTAAATATCAAGTCAGCAGCCCTAAAAGGTAGACCTTATTTTCATTCCCTTTACTGTATAGAGTAACAGAAGCATAGGGAAATTCTAAACTGTGCTAAGATTATAAGGGCATTAAGTTAGATCTCACTGGGCTCAGACACAGGGTGGCCTCAGCATCTAAACTCTGAACCTCTGATCAATGTATCTCCAATTAACACTGCGAACTTTGTACTGCTGTTTCCGCTTCTTCCATGTCTTGAGTTCTGGCAGAGAATTCCAAAAGGAAACTGATACTTTCTAGTGAAGAAAAATTCATTTAAAAGGCAGCTAAAGAATTAGCTTGGTGTCCCAAGAGGGCAGAGGCTGAGTTCTTGTCATATCTTCAGTACTAGAGCTTATTCAAATGGGTTACAGCTATTGGAATGACCAGTTCTCTATAAACATTAAATGAGGTTATAATAAATGACCTCATTTGTTTTGTCTTCAGTTACTTTTTGCCTCTTCAATATGATCAACAGCAATTAATTACTCAATAGGGTTCTTCAGAGAACTCAACAGTTAATACACACAGACTTCTCAGGACACTGTTTGGCATTTAATAAACACTTAACTAATGCTAATATATTATTCTTATATCATTATTATATTTTTATAAGAATCAGATTGAGGCAAATCACAGTGTCAGATTCATGACGCCATATAAAACTATGTTTTTGCCCTTAATGTATTTTGATTTTAAAACTCTGACATCATTACTAAGTGTGTTGTGTGTTTACACCATATTGGTTTGCGTGTGTGTGTGTGTGTGTGTGTGTGTGTGTGTGTGTGTGTGTGTGTGTGTGTGCTTAGCTTTATGAATATGACATTCATATTTGGAGGAAAAAGATTAATTTAAAATGTTGTTTTGGAGAAAAGTGTAATAAAAATATCTACATGAGTCAAAAGGAAACTTTGAATGTTGCTTTGGATACATGTATAATTCCATTCATCCCTTCTACCAGCTCTTCCTCTGGTCCTACATCCTCACCATCTCTTCTCCATCTTCATCATTCTCCATCTCTCTTTATTCACTCTTGCTCTCTTTATCTATTTCTCATCATTGGTTTTCCTCCTTTTATTGGTCAGTTTATCCACTGACCAAAATCCATCCATCCATCCATCCATCCATCCATCCATCCATCCATCCATCCATCCATCCATCTATCCATCCATCCATCCATCCATCCATCCATCCTTCCAGAGTACAATGAACAGAGGTAGTCAGCCTCACCTAATTCCTGTATTTTGTCATAAATATTTACTTCCACTATTATTACTTATTATTACTCCCACTATTATTACTCCCACTTATTATCCCACTATTATTACTTATTACTTATAATGTTTTACTTATTTTATTTCCCCTTAAAAACTTTTCTGTTCATCAATGTTTTAGATGTTAAGACTTCAGGTCATGTTTAATGAAAATTTTACAGAGTCTAGTTGGTTGCTAACCAATTAAAATTTCTTGTATGATGATAACTTTAGTAAAACAAAAATGTTGTGGATTCACAAATACTACTAACCAGTAGACAAATACTCAGATAGCTGTGTTTTACATGACTTTATGATGAGTTGTAACTTGAACAAACCATTTCTGGAGAGATATTAACAAAATGAATCCTAAAACAGTATCAAGGTTGTTAATGATTATTTAAAAATATCCCAAGTGATCATTTAAATGATGTGGCCAGAACTGCACACATCATTTTGGAGAACAAATTTCTCTATCTCTGTATTACTTGACCTTTTCTTTTTTTGCCACTGCAATAATTCTAAATTAGTGATTTTTTTTTTGTACAGCACAAGCACTTCACCTCTAGCTGCTTTCTAAGGATGTTAGAAATCCAGAAATCCAGGAAACAGGAATCATGTTGTTATATTGAAAGTTGTTCAATCAGAAGGTATAATAAGCATGGTCTTGATGAGCTTTAATTTCAACTTCTTTCACCATTTGATTTCCAGATTAATATCACTCACCAATTAAATGCAGTACTGTTTGCATATTTATAGGTTTGCATGGACAACATGCAAGGGATTTGGGTGCTAAAAATTATGAGCATGACAAACACAGAATTGAAATCTTAAAAAAATATAAGAAAAATTAGTAATTTCAGTAATTACAGTTCTGTCCATTTACCTAAAGGGCAGAGAGTGCAAATCAATTGATCTTACTCCCTCAGAAAATACATTAAATCATGATATCAATTTTGGAAACAGTCAGTCCTGCAGCTTGACTGAGTGTTCCTTCCAATTGGTAGATGAAAGTGGATCCAAGAAAACTCTGAGGAGTGAGGGTAATAATCAGATCTGGTCAGAAGGCAATAGGATTGAGGCCCTAACACTTATTCTATTTTTAGAAGTGTCTCTGCTCTTCCATTCATGTCCAAAAGCAAACTAATAGAAACAGCTATTCTTCCATCACACAGAATTCATATTTTTAATCGTTACTCTAAAGTTATGGGTTTCAATTAGAAGGATTAAGGATAAAAGGAAGTAACATAGCATAAACTCAAATCCCTTGGGCAAAAAGGCAGAAAAAAAATATTTTTAAAAGACTACAAAGTATCAGCTTATTTACTTATTTATTTAGTGCAGGTCCTGGTGCTTTTACTCAGGGCTTGTGCCCTGAGTTTCTTTTGCTTGACTCTAGAACTCTACCACTTGAATCACAGTTCTAGTTCAGGTTTTTCTGGCTTTAAATCATGATCCTCAGATCTTAGCCTTTTGAGTAGCTAGGATTACAGGTATGAGCCATTGGAGCCCAGCTATTTATTTCTTATTGGGTGGTACTAAGGTTTGAACTCAGGGCCTTGCATTTGCGTAGCATTTTCCCTATCACTTGAGCCACACTTTCAATTCTTTTTATCTTTTTCAGTTAGGATTTCACTAACTTTGAGCTTGAGTGGGCTTAAACTACAATTCTCCCAATCTCTGCCTTTTGAGGAACTAGGATTATAGACATGAACTCACATACATGACCCAAGACATAACTTAAAACATAAATGAAGTGCAAAGAGGTTAATAAGATAAAAAATAATATGCCTTTTATATTATTGTATATGTAGTTTTTGGTAGCTTTTAATATTTTTTAAAATTTATAATATTTTATAAAACAAACTTAATATTTACCCAGAGAGAAGACTGCAAGAATGTTCACATCTACCACAGTTGGATAAGATTTAGTTGTCATACAGCAAAAGCAGATTTATCAAAGGCACTAAGCATGCAGTAGAAAACATTTAAGACCTTAAATAAATGTGCCTTACTTGCTCTATTCTATGAAAAATTTATGACTAAATAACTTAGTAAGAAGAGAGTTGAAAGAAATAAGCAGAGAAGAGAAGTACAAACAGAGAAGAAAGTTAATGTGATTCTTTAAGGTGCTGCACTGAATTCTAAAATTCATTTTCTCCTAATTTTATAATTTTTTCCAAGGTTTACATATTTGTAACATGTAAACACACTTCTAAATGCTGAATAAAGTTTATTCTTTAATATGATAAAATTTTAATACATTGCTAAAAAGATCTGAATTTCCTTTTAAAATTAACTAATAATTATAGTCCAAAAGCAAGGCAAAAGTAAAACAGAAGTGTTCATTGTCTGAAATTATATTCACTTTAGAACTAACTCTTCCCCTGGCCAAAAAATGAAATACTTCAGCCCATAAATTCCATATTGTATTAGTATCTTTAGGGGACTAAAGGCTTGATTGATTGGACAAAGTCTAGTACAAATTTCCTCAGAATCCATAAATCTTACCCAGATGATGCCAAAGTGTTCTTTTCTTAAGTTTCAGAATGAAGTTGAACTATAAATACTTAAAATGTTAGTGTTCCCTTTTGGATTAAAAACATAGAGACAATCATACAATTTCCCTGTGGAATATTACCTCATTCATTTATAGGCTAAAGCATGTAATGGAAAAAAACCATGTGATAAAAAATTTAACCAAATCGATTCTCCTTTGGATATTTCCCTTGTTACTGATCTGATTTTGTAGCTTGTGTACTTTCTCCATTTGCACTTTTATTTTATATGCCCACAAGCACGATCTTGACTATATTGTTTTTTCATAATTGTCTTTGCTTTTTATGTGTCCTGGTATTTTTTCCTGAGTGTTAATCAGTCTGTCAGATTTCCCGGGTAGTGTGATGTCTTGAAATTACCATAGAAGGTATATGTCCATTTCATAATCTACATGACAGTGACAATTTACCTATAATTTACATTATGACATTGCCATTGGAGAGATTTGGGTAAGAATTCTATGAAAAGATATGAAAATCAGCACATGAAACACATGTAAGTACATTATGTGCCATAAGAACAATATTTGGTAAAGGCAGCTGGATCACTTATCATCTATCTATTATTATCTATATATCAAATATCTATCTCCATTATCTATCCATATACTTATCAAGCTAGTTATCCATCTTCTATGTATGTATCTATCATCTATCTGTCATCTCTCTCTCTCTCTCTCTCTCTCTCTCTCTCTCTCTCTCTCTTTCTACCTATCTACCTATCTATCTTTTTGTGGTGTACGCCACTACAGGCAACTGTAAGTTTTCATTCCAGAAATTTAAAATGTTCTACAGCTTAGAGGATGGCAATTATTTTTGAACAACAACAATCCTTTAAACCCTTATCTTTGAAAAATAAAGCTAAATAAAATTTCCGTGAAATTGTGTTCAAAGAGACTTTTGATTTCATCAGAATGAGAGATAGGGAATAACAGTCATCACATGCTAGTCTGCTTCTACTGAAGACCTGATCACGGAAGAGAGAATAGAATTGTAGAGTTGATAGCTACTTGAAGACCAAAATAATTCCTTAGAACAATCTACCATAACTTTTCATTTCTTACATGTGTATGTGTTTCTCTTTGTAATCATCTATTTATATCTCTAATATTTATGGCTATCCATGTATCTACATTTAAAGAAGTTCCTAGCTTTTACATTTTCCATATTAGGTTTCCATACTAAGTTTTTTCTTTGTTAATATATTCATATGCATTTATTTAAAGTCTTTTTGACAAATTCACAGATATGCAATCCTAGTATCTAAATTTGGAGGGAGGGAAATATTAAATGGAAGAATTCATAGAGTAGTGACTTCTTTTGACCCCTGCCAAGCTCTAGTATGATTAAGAATGTTATGATTTTAACTTCAGAAAAAAAATGTGTGCCGTTTTCCTCAAGACTGCATGTTAATTGTGGGACCAAAGTGATTTGACCAGGTATTTCCAAGCTTTAGGAATTCAGATTAGAGTGATTATTCACAATATTTAATTCCACTCATTCTTGAATGAAGTCATTTACATTAAATCTGAATATTTTAAATTGTAGAATGGCAACTTTGTTGTACAGCTAAAGATAATAAAAATATAATTTAAAATAAACAAGTAAATAATCTGTTTAGAAATGTACCTGTTTCTAAACCACTTTGCCAATATACAGCCTTCGAGGCTTCTAAAAATAGCATCAGAAGCTCACAATGTCCACACTAAAGGGAAAAACACCTACCAAATCTTGTCTTCTTTTCTATCAAATCTACTAGTAGCAATGCCCATCTATTATAAGGGCCGTGAAGGCAAGGCATCAGGCTTATTATTTACTTGGCACTGTGACTATGATATAATAAGTACTTCATGAGATATTTGCTGTTAGTTCTACTGATACTAATTGCTATTCCACACATTACTGCACTAGATTGATTCTATTAGTGTTGTTGTCCATACTGTTATTAATACTAATGATTATTCTATTGATTACTCCCCTCACACCTCTCAATCATGACTCCACCACCAGGGCACTATGAGGTATTCTAATAGCCAGAATCCAGTCCCTCACTAGAGCTGAGTGAGAGCAAGAACATTTCAGTGAATACATTTTTTCAATCAAAAGATCAAGGTCATTTTCATATATTCTTGCTCTGCTACCCTGGCCCAAGGGAAACCTGCTATCCCAGCCAGAAGCTAAGAGTCTGAACACATTTTTTCCCATTGGCACAACAGAAAGTGCCGTTGCTGAGGTTCAGGTGGATCTCCAAATAAAATCAAGTCCTCGTGGATATTAGTTAGCATCTGAGTTGGGTAACTACAGGATACTAAGCCAACAATCTCAAGTTTATGAACTTCTGAGTCTCCTAAGAAAGCATGGATTTATTTTGTGGCTTGAGAGAAAGGACATGTGTGCCTCAGGATTGAAACCCTAGTTCTCCGTGTGCTTAATAACTATAACTGTAAGATCTTTCTGTAAACTGCTGTGGTGTGATATCTACTATTGTGCCAACTCCTGCAAGAAGGATAAGGAACATTCCACATGTATGAGGTATGTATCTCAAGTTCTCAGAATCTAATGGGGAGAAAAGTCCAAAACAAAACAACAACAACAAATCCCTTAAACATAGCAAAACAGAACAGAACAAAAGCCAGCTTGTTAGATTCTGGGATTTCATTTTAAAACACATTAGTTTTGCAGGGTATTTGTACAGCTTACTGTATGAATGGATACAGGCAGAACAGGGCTTGGCTTGTGCCTTTAACAGGGATAGAATCAGTTAACTTGCTTGCAGAGATATTCTAAAACTGAGCATATGCATTGCTTGCTCGTAAGGCCCTGGAACACCAGGCCTTTGAAAGCTTGCACTTTTGCACTATATGTAGGCTAGAATATGGCATAGATTTAACCCAAAGGTGAGAACCAGACCTATCAAATCAGTTATTGAACCAGTTTCACAAAAGAGGCACAGTAGAGGGGCAGAAAACACTTCCATGAGTTGTGGGGTTCCAAGGGTATTAGTTTCCCAGTGTTGGGAGAAAGGATCAGGATGACAACATGGATCCTTCTGGATTCATAATTATGATTAGGTACAGTTGGTGCTGTCTGTGTTTGTTGACATATAGGGTAGCTTTCAGAGGAGTAGACTGGTCAGTGGATGAATATGTAGCCAACATGGCTACATTCAAAAGCAATCCTTCCTAGGGTGATGGGCTCCTACACCAAGGGATTCTGGGTAAATGATCTGAGTCCCCGGGCTTCTAATACTTCCCTGTATGAAATGAGATGACAACAGAACTTTCATCATAGGGTACTGTGAAGACTAATGAGATCAGCATGCTAACTCCCTAGAACACTGGTATATAGTTGATAGTCCAATCATTTGCCAGATGAAATTTTCATTATTCATAACTACATGGGAAGGTTTGATGAAAAAAAAAACTAAAGCAAAAATTTGAACCACATAATCAGAAGTGTCAGATTTTATACCTACTAATTGAAGAGGCTGGTTTATTAAGAAAAAGCTCTTGTAATTTAGCAGAGAATTTTAAAAAGCAAGGAATAAGTTATGTATGAGGATTATTTAAAAGTTATATTGAGTTTTTGAGAACCACACGGGATGCCTCTTTTTTTAAAAAAAAGTTAAGGTAAAATCTGCATCCTTGAAATGCATGAATCATCAGTGTACAATGTAACAAAATTTAATAACTGTATCTAGCCAGCTATTAAATAGTCACCATCCAAATCAAGATGTGGACTACTTTTATCTCCTTAAAAAGTTTCCTTGTCTTGCTACACATCAGATTAAGATAATAGGGGAGAATTAATAGACTTTGAACTCAAGGCTTGAACTTGCTAAACAGCCAATCTATCACTTGAGCCAAGCTCCTGCCCTTTATGGTTTTGTTACTTCAAAATAGGGTCTGGCATTTTCTCCTGTCCTAGTCTGGGCTACAATTATTTTTTTTTTATTGTGAAAATACTGTACAGAGGGGTTACAATTACATGGGCAAGACAATGAGTACATTCCTTATCAAGCATTGTAGCCTCCTCTTTTGTTTCCCCTTCCCATCCACCAAATCCTCCTCCTCCCTCTCCCCCTCACCAAAGTTGTAAAGTTCGTTTTTCGCCATAACGACCTGTACATCTCACTGTTGCCATGGGGCCACCTGTATCCCTAATTAAATGATTTGTTTTTTCCCTTCCCCTCCACAAATTATACCAACATCAAATACAGTGAAAGCCGGGGTTATACCATGGGGGAGGGACATACAAAGCAACAAAGAAATAATCTTATAAATATGTTAGAAACAATCGCATGAAAGAAAAAACATTTGAATGCATACTTTAGGGTTCATTTCCCTAACATCAACTTATCTGACCTTTTCTGCTTGACTCAGACATATACTAGTTAGTGCAAATAAGGGAAACCATGGGACCTATGTTTCTTTGGGCTTGGCTTACTTCACTTAATAGAATTTTTTCCAAGTCTTTCCATTTCCTAACAAATGGGGCAATATCATCTTTCTGATGGAGGCATAGAATTTCATTGTGCATATATACCACAGTTTCTTGATCCATTCATCTACTGAAGGACATCTGGGTTGGTTCCAGATCTTAGCTATGATAAATAATGCTCCAATAAACATAGTTGTGCTGATAGCTTTAGTGTGGTCTTGTTTGTGATCATTTGGGTAGATGCCCAAAAGTGGGATGTCTGGGTCATAGGGGAGCTCTATGTGGAGTCTTTTGAGGAATCTCCATACTGCTTTCCAAAGTGGTTGAATGAGTTTACACTCCCACCAACAATGCAGTAAGGTTCCCTTCTGTCCACATCCCCTCCAGCATCTGTTGTTATTAGAGTTCTTGATTATAGCCATTCTAACTGGAGTGAGGTGGTATCTCAGTGTTGTTTTGATTTGCATTTCTTTTATGGCTAGAGAGGCTGAGCATTTCTTCATGTGTCTATTGGCCATCCTTCTTTCCTCTTCAGAGAAGTTCTCTTTAAGTCTTTAGCCCACTTATTTATTGGGCAGTTGTTTTTTTGAGGATTTGTTGATGGGGGGTTTAATTTTTTGAGTTCCAGGTATATTTTAGATATGAGACCGTTGTCTGTTGTATGGCTAGTGAAGATCTTCTCCAAGGTTATCTACAAATTCAATGCCATACCTATCAATATTCCAACCTCATTCTCCAAGGAAATAGAAGAGGCAATCCAAAAATTCATATGGAACTATAAAAGACCCCGAAGAACAAAACCAATCCTCAACAGAAAGAACAGTGCTGGAGGAATATCCATACCAAATTTCAAACTCTACTACAAAGCCATAGTAATCAAAACAGGTTGGTACTGGCACAAGAAAAGACCTCAGGACCAATGGAATAGAATTGAAAACCCAGAAATGAACCCACAGACCTATAGCCATCTAGTTTTTGATAAGGGAGCTAAAAAAATAGAATGGAAGAAAGACAACCTCTTCAGTAAATGGTGCTGGCAAAACTGGTTAACTACTTGTAGAAAACTAAAGCTAGATCCTTATATATCACCCTGCACCAGAATCAACTCCAAATGGATCAAAGACCTTGGAGTCTAAGCAGACATTCTGAAAACATTACAGGATGGAATAGGAGAAACCCTAGGTCTCCTTGGCACAGGCCGAAATTTTCTGAATAGAGACCCAGAAACACAACAAATCAAAGAAAGGCTGGACAAATGTGATTGCATGAAGCTGCAGAGCTTCTGCATGGCAAAGGACATAGCTAGCAAGATCAATAGAAAGACCACGGATTGGGCTACCATTCTTCTGTTTATACTTGCTGCATAGCTGGGGTGACCAGCGTGGATCACTGCCCAAAGTTTTAAAATTATATCTCTATTATATTTATGTAGTTGTACACAGGACTGTGCCCTGATTTTTGTTGGTGGAGAGGGTCTCTTGCAACGTTTCTGTCTGGAATGGCCTCCAACTGTGATCATGCCAATTTCTGCCTCCCAAATAATTGAAATTACAAGTGTGAGTCACAGCACCCAGACTTGTGGTGACTTCTATTATTGTAAATTAGTTTTTCTCTTAAATGAATTTCATAGAAATTGAATCACACTTCAGGTACTTTTATGGATGTGTCTAGACTCCTGTTTTCATTCTCTTCCCTTGTTGCATTGACTATGTTCTAATTTTCCTATATTTTCTTCATGTATTATTTCATTATGTTCACGTTTGGCATATTTAGGAATTTTCTAGATATTGTATTTTCTTACCAGCTTCTTTAAGTATAATTGGTCAAAAGTGTACATTTTCTATGTGCAATAGTTTTTTACATAAATATGTTGTGAAATTATTAAATCAAACAAATGTCTAGCCTCTCAAATAATTATCATTTGTTGTTGTGATGAGAATAGTTACCAACTGATAGCATAGTTTTCTGGATCCTCATTTGATTCTTTTGTTGACAAAAATGTAAATATAGTCCACATGACTTTAATCTTTTGAAATCAATTATGTCTTTATGGCTCAAAATTTGTGAATCTTGGTTATCATTTTTAGTATATTTGGAGAAAAACCTATAGTTTTTTAGTTGGTGGAAACAGTGCTCGTATCATTCACATTTAAGGTACTTGACAATGTAGTTTAAATCTATATCCTTTCTTTTTTCTCCATGTCTCTGGCTAATGTTTACAAATTATAAAAATTTTCCTGATAGACTGACCTTTCTGGAATGCTCATATTTTGCTCCACATCTTTGTTCATATGCTTTGTCTTTAAACCTACCTTATACTCATATTTCTCCACTCAATTTTTTTTGGGGGGGTCCAGTCATGGGGCCTGAATTCTGGGCCTGGGCGCTGTCCCTCAGCTCTGCAGCTCAAGGCTAGCGCTCTACCACAGCGCCACTTCCGGCTTTTTTCTTTTTGCTTAAGTGGTGCCAAGGAATCAAACCCGGGGCCTCATGCATGCAAGGCAAGCGCTCTACCACTGAGCTACCTTTCCAGCCCCTCCACTCAATTTTAAACACATTAAATGTGTCTGAGATTGACTAGAGAAATGTAATGCACACTGCACTTTCTCATTTGGATGATAAGCAGACATGTCCTGGTCAAAATACTCAAATCCATTGCCTTGGCACAAAATTTGCCTTGCTGCATTTTTATCAAGCAGAACCCCCCATCCATCTAGATAACCTAAAACCCAGTAGCCCCAAGTTCCGAGAGCTTCCACAGTCACACAAATCACATGTCGAATCTGGTATAAGTTACTTAGCTTCTATTTCATTAAGAACATTTCACGTGTCTAGTCTCTTTCTGTATTTCTGTTGGCATACCTTTTTTATCATTTCAGTTATTATTTTATTATGTATTATTTTCATTACATGTTATTGTATTATTGTTATTCATTTTATTATTACAGATTATTAGTGTAATATATTGATTAACACTCTTGGACACTGAACTTTCCCTTCCAGTTCCCACAATGCTTTGACAGGACTGCACATGTCAACTTTCACGGAACTCCCTTGCCTAAGTGGGTTGTTCCTACTACCTTTGCATTAGCATTCAAACTCCCTTCCCTGGCTTCAAAAACCACTAATGTTCCAATCCTTACTTATATCTCTTCTTTGATGCCCAGAATTACTCTCTGTGCACCTTTATCCCATCCAAACACCGTCAGATGTTTCATGCTTCTGAATTTCCATGGATGTTGATTCCTTAGCTGAAATACCTTTCTTTTCATCCCCTTTCTATGTCAATCTTACTTTCTAACTCAAACCTTAGATCAATCAGCACAGCAGCCTCTGTAGTAGTTCTGGTTTTGGTGAGATGGCTTCTTATCAATTTTCTGAACCTGTCCTGGCACTTTCCTCCCATGGCTAATTGCAGATATACTTGATTATGCTATCCTATCAGGCCATTTACTTCTCCAGAGCAGGCACTGGACGACTGTGTTCATCTTTCCATAACCACCTATTTATAAACCTTTTAACTACTAATTTAAGAAATGGTTCTTACCCAGGGCATCCACATACTAGGCAAGTGTAGTACTACAGAGGAACATTTCTTCTTCCAACCCCAAATCAAATCAGTTCTTCCAAACCACCATTTCATTGAAATGAATGGGGATATATGTATTATATTAGTTAGAATAAGGCCTTTATAATCACTATACATTTTGCAGTTGTAAATAAGCATGCAACTTTATGTGTGTTTCCCCTATTGTGACAAGAGGCACCTTTCATAGGTCTGAGATTCTAAAATCCTGTGATCTATAGAAGTTTCTTTTGTCCTCCAGATGAGTCTTGAGCCTAGGTTTTTCGACAGGGACAGCTCAGATAGAAAAGCAAACAGGGGCTGAACACTGAACACAACGTAGCTATGGGCCAGAGGGATACATGAAGAGATTCCATTTGTAGCTGCTTCCTGGAAGTCACCTATGACTGTCCTAAGAGAGACTCTGCTTTGTTATTTGGTTCTGTGTTCTACTAGCAACAGAAACACTAGTCACAAGTCCTATCAATGTAAGTGGGGGCAGGGGTATGGAAAGTACTGCAATGTGACTTTTCTTTTTCCCATGCTGGGTAACAGTTTTTCAAGCTATTACCTTCTTCAGTGAAATTGCTACTTTCATAGGTTAAAGGGACTTTGCAAAATCAACAACTTCATATAGTTCAACAAAATACCCTGATAGAGCAAATACAATTTCCATCAGCTTAAGCAGACTAATTTTCACATGCTAAATTCAAATGAGTTCAGAGGTAAAACAGATCTAATGACTTCTGACCATTGCCTCAGGAACAAGACATGTTTTTGTCCTTCCTTCCTTCCTTCCTTCCTTCCTTCCTTCCTTCCTTCCTTCCTTCCACCCCCCACCCCTCTCTTTTTCTTTTGGCAGGTCTTGGGGCTTGAACTCTGGGCCTGCGCCCTATCCCTGAGCTCCTTTTGCTCAAGGTTAGCACTCTACACTGGATACTTCCAGCTTTTTCTGTGATTAATTGGAGATAAGAGTCTCATGGACTTTTCTTGTCTGGGCTAACCTTCGACCACAATTCTCAGATCTCAGCCTTCTGAGTTTCTAGGACTACAGGTGTGAGCCACCAGTGCCTGGATTAAGCACATTTTCCATATTGAGATGGAAGAAAGCTATTGCTTTCTTCACCCCAGGGCTGATTTAAGGCTGCCATGAAGGGGAGATGGCTGGCAACTACTTCACCTGGGAGCTACTTAGAAATGCAAGGTGAATGCTGAAAGCCAGGGCTTACACTTGTGATCTTAGCTACTCAAGAAGCTGATTGAGAGGATCATGGTTCTCTGCTAGCCCAGACAATAAGGACCCTATCTCAACCAATGAAAGGGTGGATGTAGTGGTGTGCTATTGTCATGCCAGCCACTTGGAAAGTGGAAATCGGAGTATGTCAGTCGAGGCTGGCCCCAGCAAATAGTGATAACTTATTAAAAAATAATAAAATCAAAAGAATTTTGGTCATGGGTTACGTTAGCAGAGGACCTACTTAGCAAGTGCAAGGTCCCGATTTCAAACCTTAGTACTGCAAAAAAAAAAGGACAATGTAATTGATCAATAGATTATGGTTTTAAATAACAATCCAGCCTAAAGGTTCAAACTATCAACTTAATTTTATACTGGGATGATTGGAAAGTGCAAAGGAATATTAACTCTGGAATGCAGACTTGTAGCATAACATTTAAATGGGCATAAATTTAATCTGAGTTCAAAATCTTTATAAGCTACAATGATAAAATTAGACAACAATTACTACTTGAGTCTAGCTCATGGAAGAAAGGTGAGGACCACTACTGTAGGTAAAGATTTAGAAGAAAAGTCCTTATTCCTGGGGAAAATTGAGAGTATTCTAAGGCATAAGAATTTTTCACTATTATAGTATAGATGAACTGAGAATAGAGTTAGCACTAACATGAAATGTAGCCAAATGAAGCAAAGGCTAAAAGTAAATGCCAGGATATTTTATGGCTTTAGAAACAGAAAATGATAGATATTCAATCGCCTGTCAAGAAGAAATAACCATTTCCTTTTGCTTTTAAGACCATGTTTCACACAAAAGAAGTAGATAAGAAATAACAAGGAAAGGTAAGGGGAAAAAAGACTAAAAGATACATTGTTTTGATCATTTATGTATGAAAGTCAGAAAAATAATTCAATTGAATGATCAGTGGACTCATAGACATTTGATCTGACACTACAGAGCATGAAATAAAATAAAACCTTAGTATCATTTTGATGAAAAAGTTGAAACACAAAATTTCCAATATTTTATCCTTGGGTGAAAGTTTTAGGTTAGGTTAAGAAATAAGAAAGTAACTGTTACAGAATTAGAATTTAAGATAGCCACTCCATACAAGATTCAAAGTGTCTGTTTGCTCTTTGAAATCAATCACCTGAGATTGTACTTCTAAATTCACTTAATCATATGGTACAAAAGTCACATCTTCTTAATGAAGACAACAGCCTCCTATTAAAAGAAAAAAAAGAAAGCAGACATCTAGTGTTCAAATTTGGTAAAATTCCTAGCAATAAAAAAATTGAAAAAGGACTAGGTACCAGTGGCTCATACCTGTAATCCTAGCTACTCAGAAGGCTGAGCTCTGAGGATCATGGCTCAAAGCCAGCTCAGGCAGGAAAGTCCATTAGACTCTTATCTCCAATAATCCACCAGAAAAACCGGAAGTGGTACTGTGTCTTAAGTGGTAGAGCACTAACTTGAGCTGAAGAGCTCAGGGACAGCTCGCAGGCCCAGAGTTCAAGCCCCATGATCGACAAAAAAATAAAATAAAAATGGAGAATCACAGAATTACCTGGGTTCAATTACCTGCTTTTCTGTAATACTGATCATTTTAAATGTTAGTAACTAAGGATTTATGTTCACACTCTCTTTTACAAAGAAATTTAATCTAAGGGGAAAATCTCAAAAGCATTCTATTAAAAAATTCTGGTTCATTGATACCTAGCTCAACAAATTTGAAATAATAAAATCCCTTGAAGATTTTTGAGATTGAGATAAAATTTTAACATCTGCATTGTAACAGAATGGCACAGTTTAATTTGCTAAATTGAGTTGAATCTGGTGGTAACATTTTCTCTAAATTAAGAACCCTCACCATTGATTCAGCTTGCAAACCTCTCAGCCTTGGGTGTAACTTGATTCAGTTTGCATTTTGAAGATACATTTCTAATCAGGTGGCGAATGCCACTGAAAGTAATCTATTGGGATGTCATAGAGGGCATGTCTTAAGGGCATGATGAAATATATAGTTAAAGTCATTCTTAACAAATAATTCTAATAAGCGATCTCTAGGATTAGAGAGCTCAAAAGATGTTGCTTGAACTACACCTAGCTATTATCCACATGCACAGTGTATTAAAGAATATAGTATACGTGCTCCTTACAAGTGAATTAAACCTAAATTTCTAGGGAAACCAAGAAGGCCCGAATCACTTTAGATTGTGGAATAAACTATACAGTACATTGTGTTTGAAGACCATATGCCAATGACTCTGACATGACTCAATTTCACAGGAGAATTAATGCAACTGTGATTTTTCATAGTTAAGGACCAAGTGGAAACTTATACATAATTACATGAGTGAAGGAGATGCCATTTTCAAACACAGAAGTATAAGCAGGTGCTACAGAAGAGGAAAATGAATATAGGAGGGTAAATAAGATAGCTTATTCTTGTCCCTACTACAGTGGCCTTTGATGGTAAGAGATTTTTCCTAAAATGGATAAACAATAAAGACTTGGAGTTTGCATCCAGGCTGAATACATTTATATACAACCTTAACCTCTGTGTACCTTTTACTCACAATAATGGAAATCATAATAAAACAACTCGAGGGTATTGCAAATTAAGTAAGTTAATGCATCTACTGCACTTAGAAGAGAGCTTGAAACAGGAATCAATCAACAACTATTCCTCTTTCTTCTACCCACCCCTACTCTCTCTGTTCTTATAAAAAAGAAAAAGTTTGAACATTGGGCTTGCATAAGGTATTTAAATTTTGATGTAATATTCTAGGAAAATAACCAGTGATAACGCAGTTGGAGATAAAATCTAGTCCTTAAATCGGAGCTTCTGAGTTTTCAAAATTTTAGTTATTAGTAATGGTTAATTAGGTTATATCTAAGGGAGGCTGCACATATTAGGTTGAATTCCTATTGTTTAGATTTATTTATGATATTTTCTCCAAACTACTCAAAAAAACCTCAAATTTCTATTCAACCCTGAAGGTTCTACCTAAACTCAATGTCCAGACAGTAGGGAACTCAATATGGAATTGAAGATTCATGGAGAACCACTTAACAGGCTGTGTCTCAGTCTAGGCCCTCTAAGTGAAAAACCCTGTGCTATGGCTTTGGTCTTTAGCTGCTCAGAAATATGTTATGCTTTGATATTGAAGACAAAAGAAAAACATCTCCTTGAAAGGGAATACATAATCAGACCAGCTGTGGATTCCACTAAGAAAATCAACTACCAGAAAGACTTGGAGCTGAGGTTAAGGCAATACTTAAACAATACAATTTATAGAATGTCAGAGGCATTGATTTCTAGCTACATATTGACTGTTTTGAAAATTTTCCACCATTTTCCTAGAAGAGCAATGATCTCTAAATTAAAAGGATTTTAGAGACAGCCAAGCAAATTGAGAAGTTAAATCAAGATATCTAATTTACTACACGTAGTGATCCTTCCCAAATGCCCACATTTCATAAAGGAAAAGGCAAGGGTGCAATGAAGAGTAATGCATAATTTTTCCTAAGTCATTTTTTTCTCTGATTTGCAGAGCTG
This sequence comes from Dipodomys spectabilis, assembly GCF_019054845.1. Taxonomy (NCBI): domain Eukaryota; kingdom Metazoa; phylum Chordata; class Mammalia; order Rodentia; family Heteromyidae; genus Dipodomys; species Dipodomys spectabilis. Next base: position 12,244,468 of record NW_024870773.1, read on the forward strand.
GAAATCAAACCCAAGTCTTTGGTTATGTTAAGCAAGCAGTCTACCATTGAGTTCCAGCACCAAGCTATAGTTTTTTGCAGAAACGTATCTTAAATCTCCTTAGATAGGGTGGCCAAATTGCATTTCAATTTTCTTTACTTTTCTTTTCTTTTTTGTCAGTCATAGACCTGAACTCTGGGCCTGGGCGCTGCCCTCAGCTCTTCAGCTCAAGGCTAGAGCTCTACCACTTGAGCCATAGCATCACTTCCAGCTTTATCTGCTTATGTGGTGCTGAGGAATTGAACCCAGGGCCTCAGCAATGCCAGGCAAGCATTCTATCACTGAGCCATCTTCCCAGCCCCATTACAATGGTTTTAAGAAAAGTACTTTTAAAAAAAGATGTGGAAAGAGTTTGGTATTACCATGACATTTTGGAATTCTGGTGGCTATGGTTTATATTATCTAATATAAACATTATAATTACTTGGAATTCTGGTGGTTATTGTTCATATTATATATAATATTTTATTATATATTACATATAATCATAATATTTATATTATATGCTATATAATTATATTATATATAATTATATTGTACATAATGTAATATATAATTATAATGTTTATATTAGATAATATAAACAATAGCCACCAGAATTCCAAAATATCAGGGTATATATAGTTTATATATAGTTACATATATAATAGTTATTATATAGCTATATGTGTCCCAGTTTTAGATATATAGTTATACATATCATGGTATGTATATAAAACTACACACACACACACACACACACACACACACACACACACACACACACACACACACACAACCTCACTGTATTGGTTTGTTAAAGACTTCTTGTTCAAATTTTCAAGTACCAGTACAGATATTTCCAAATCATCTTAGTAAAACATTAAATCTGTCACTAACAGGATGTTCTCTTGAATATTTAATTTTTGTCCTTTGCTTCCCAGAACAGATTTTGAAAAGACCTAGTGTAGTATGTTTCCATACTTACTGTATTATTTCTTAATGTCATATATAACACATATTGATCATTCACTCAACTCAGTGAGAAAACACTTGAACCAGTACCTGCAGCTATGTAGATAATGAAAGATGTATGAATTTTTCTACTTCCTTTCTGGCACAAGGATTAGACTTTTACTTTCTAGCCAACCCAAGTAATTCTTCCCATGTTAAACACCAACACAAATGAAAAACAAAACACTTTCTACTTGAGAGGTCATATGCTTTTTTTTTTGGGTCCGGTCGTGGGCCTGAACTCTGGGCCTGGGCGCTGTCCCTCAGCTCTTCAGCTCAAGGCTAGCGCTCTACCACTTGAGCCACAGCGCCACTTCCAGCTTTTTTCTTTTTGCTTATGTGGTGCTGAGGAATCGAACCCAGGGCCTTGAGCATGCAAGGCAATTGCTTTACCACTGAGCCACCTTCCCAGCCCAAGGCCATATGCTTTTTGTTATATCAAAAGAATGAATTTTTTAATTTGCAATATCTAGTATAGGTATGAGTCAAGCGGAAAAAGTCAGATAATGTGATGTTAGGAAAACGAAACCTCAAATATGTATTTTAATGTTTTTGTTTCTCTCATGCATGTGTTTCTAACGCATTTATAAGATTATTTCTTTGTTGCTTTGTATGTCCCTCCCCCACAGTGTAACCCCCGCTTTCACTATATTTGACGTCAGTATAACATGTGGAGGAGATGGGGACAAACAAGTCGTTTAAGGATTCAGGTGGACCTGTTGCAACAATGAGAAGTACAAAATGTCATGTCAAAACCAGCTTTACAATGTCGGTGGGGGAGGGGTATGATTGGGTGGGAGGGAGGGGGGAGGCTGGGAAGGGAGGTGAAGGGTAAACAAAGGAGGAGGCTGCAATGCTTGGTAAGAAATGTATGCATTATCCTGCCCATGTAATTGTAACCCCTCTGTACAGTATGTTCTCAAATAAAATAAAATAAAATTAAAAAAAAAAGTATATAAAAGAGAAGTGTTACTTCCTACCTCCATTATCTTTGAGATGTAGCGCTATCTTGGTGTCATCTGGAAGAGAAATTTAAAATAATTATATAACACAAATCAGATTTTAAAAGTATATAAAGCTCATGGTCCCTTATTGTCTATGAATTTCCGCAGTTGTGACATGACAAGATTTTGGTCATATTTTCAGACAAAATCTAGCTCAATCAGAGCTAGATCTAGTTTTTACGTGATACAGTAAGCATCAGAGTTCTTGCAGAGATTGTTAAGACAAAGAATTTAGTGAAAGATCCTAACCTTTGTGAGAAAGAGAAATAGTTACAATATTAAGTACATTGATTTTTACCCATTCTATAGTTATGCTGTAATTTATTCATTTGTAAAGAATCAAGATTAAGAACATTACAGATTGTAAGTCATCAACATTTGAAAATTCAGCAAATTCACTAAAGTTTGAAACTTAAAATTCTTTTTTTCCATAATAACATAAATGGCCAAAATCATTGGTGAAAGGATCTTGTTCTTGATTTAAACAGTTCCATAAGATTTGCTTTTTCTTGTCTGGTTATATTCATTCCGAAGAGTAGGGTTTCAGTTATAAGAATATTTCCATGGACTTAATGTAATAATCTCAAATAATATGAATTTAAGTACAATGTTGCTTTTAAAAGCAATAAAGTACAGTTGGCACTTGCCTTCCCTCTCAATTTATTCCATGAACCTTCCAACATTCAATTATATTTCAAAATAAAAGGGCAGGCTCCAAGTTTAAATTCCTGGCTTATGGCAATGAAGGTATGACTATTTTTTTCCAAGGTTTCCTCATGGGAAATCATTGTCATATTTCCACCTACTTCCACCTACTTCCTAGTGGTACCATTCAGGTTAGAAAGTTATCACATACTGACTAACATACATTCTTCCCTCATGAATTGCCTGAATTTAGGGTATCATGTTCATGGCTGGCACTGTATCGCTTGAACCATGCCTCTAGTGTAGCATTTACTGGTTAATGAGAAATGGAGCCTTCTGGACTCCAGCTTGGGATGGATTTGAATTGAGATCTTCAAATCTCAGACTTCTGACAGGTGTGAACCAGCAGCACTTGGCTGAGGAACACCTTTTTTTTGTTGTTGTTGGACTTGGGGCTTGAACTCTGGGCCTGGGCGCTGTCCCTCAGCTCTTCAGCTCAAGGTGAGCACTTAAGCCACAGCGCCATTTCCTGTTTTCTAGTCGTTTATTGGAGATAAGAGTCTCATGGACTTTCCTGCCTGGGTTGGTTTTGAACTCAGTCTCCTAAGTAACTAGGATTACAGGCGTGAGCCATGGGATCCCAGCTGAGGAATACTTTTAAAAGAACAATATTGTGATGTGCATCCTTCTGCATGGTTACAGGATAATATTTTATTGAGTACATTCAGGAAACATAAGAAACCTATATGAGTAGAATTATCTGTGGCTCAGAATTCAAAATCAATAGGCATTCAATACACATTTTCCCTTCTATTCTATGACTTCGAATGTGTTGAGAATCTAACAAATACTAGGGAGGACGAAAGTCAGATCAGCGGTAACAGCTTTCAAATAAATTCATGAAATGAATTCCTGCATATAATATCAGCCCATGAAAATTTTTGCCTTTCCCTCTTTTAGAAATCTCTTAGAAATTCAACTTCCCAAAGAACAATTTTCTCCCTGAAAATCATCATTTTATATATATGTACATATATTAGCATAAATATTAATATATACTATATATGTTTTATATATAGTGTGTGTATATATATATTATTTGTCAGTACAGAGATTTTCTCAACCTTTGGGGGGAAAAAGCCAACTATCTCATGAGTACCTTCTGTGGGCAGGCTGGTTGGCAGCTGAGATGTGGTTGTTCTCCTCGTGGTGGTTAAGACTCTGAATTGGGTGGCTGTTGTGTGTATAGTTGTGGTGGTTTGAGAAGGTTCCACCGAGTCCACATTCTCACACATCTTCTCTTTTGACTAGGAAGAGACACACAACAGAAAGTAAACTGAGGACCTAGTTTTCAAACTTATATCCTAGAAACTGGATTGTAAAGCACAAGAGATGGCAGGTATGTTATTTTTGTGTCAGATTATATTTATGAATTTTGCTAATTCAAAAAGTTTATAAAGCCGGATGCTAGGGCTCACCCCTGCAATCCTAGCTACTTCCGATGCTGAGATCTGAGGGTGGTAGTTCACAGCCAGCCCAGACCTGGAAGGTCTGTGAGATTTTTGTCTCCAATTAACCACCAGAAAACCAGACATGGTGCTGTGGCTCAACATGGTAGAACACTAGCCTTGAGTGAAAAAGCTCATGGATAATGCCCAGGTCCTGAATTCAAGCCCCACTCCCACTCCCATAACCACCAACAAAAAAACTTACAAGGAGAGAAAAAAAGAGCTGTAACAAAGTGTGCTACCTTAGCATATTTACGTTTCTTTTTGCTTTTTGTGTTATTCTTTCATATTACTATACAGCTTGCCTTAAATTTTATATACATATATTTATAAAAGACATAATATCAAACAAAAACAATGTTAAAATTAGAAGAGAAACTTGTAACTAAATGAGGTTTAAATTATGTTCAGGTATATGAAGGAAAAGTGTATTCTCTTCCTCCATTGAAAACTCCAACCTACAAGGATCAGGTCTTAGCACCAAAGGCTGTGGATCACCTCTCTGACCCCACATTCATATCCTCCCCACACCTGAGACCTTAGCCTCATCAGTAAATGCTTTAGTACTTAAAACACAAGCTCAATTTTCCTACTTCAGTCTATCCATTCAGATTCTTTTTATCTTAGACTATTCAGAACATTCAAACCCAATAAACTTCTTGCTTTATTTTTCATCATTCCAATTGCTCTCATCGTTTTAAGCAATTTTAGTCTAATTTTTTTTGCTAATTTTTAATACTCTCTAAAGTAAAAGACCCATCCCGCCAGGTCAGTTAAAAGGTAAGGGTGCGTGGAGAATTACTCACCACCACCTCTAACCCAGCTCCATAGATTCATCTCCTGTGCCCATTAGCTCGGCTGACTATGCAACTTGGCTGTACTTTGGTTCATCTACTTTCCCATTGTCCTCAGAGGCAATTTCTCCACTTCTGCTCTAATCAAAACTGCCATCCCACAATGATTCTCTTAATTTTACACTTGGGGCTCACCTTTTATCTCTTGGATAAAAGAAAGGCAATTAGAGAGCTCAGGGACAGCCCACATACATACAATTCATGAATCAAAAACAATCCAGTATTACTTTTCAACACTGCACATTTTTCTAACTGGTGCTCCGCAATTCTGGTTCTAGGGTCATGAGAGAAACTTCTATACATTTAATTCAGGAGTCATGCATAAGGTTTTAAGTAATAGCAAAACTTTGGAAACAATGTCCAATAAAAAAAGGCAGCGTGGGGAAAATCTGATTATGAGAGGGTAAATTTTAGGAAGGTAGAGCTTGGTAGGTTTTTGTTTGTTTTTAATTTCCTTGCTACTACATTCCAGTAACTAAAAGGTACTTGGCACATCATGAGCATACAACCAATATTTGTCAAGTAAATGAATTATATACTCCAACCACAGAATATGGAGCTACAAAAAAAAAAGGAAGAATTATATACCACCACAGAAAACAACACTAGTAAGAGAATAAACCAAATTCTTTATTGATAAATCTGAAACTCAGAATAGTTTTACTTTTAATAGGGATAGGAAGGCATACAAATAGAACGAAAGAAAATCCTGCTTCTGAGTCATTGATAATTCAAGTTCTTTAAAAAAAAATGTTTTATGGGCTGGGAAGGTGGCTCAGTGGTAGAGCGCTTGCCTTATATGCATTAGGCCCTGGGTTTGATTCCTCAGCACCACATAAGCAAAAAAGAAAAAAGCCGGAAGTGGCACTGTGGCTCAAGTGGTAGAGCGCTAGCCTTGAGCTGAAGAGCTGAGGGACAGTGCCCAGGCCCAGAGTTCAGGCCCTACGACCGGACCCCCCCCAAAAAAGTTTTATAAGTATAAAGTAATAGTACCGAGGGGTTTCACTGTAATATTTTTGGCATGCACATAATTTGATCAGATTCACCTATATGACTTCTAATGAACCAAGGATTTGGGGGGTTACATTATATTATTTGCATACACAATCTAATATATCAAGTCTGTTTGATCACATCTTCATTTTTTCACTGGGCATCAAAATTACATTAAAGATGGAAAAAGTTAAAAAACGCTTAAAAGGAATATAAAAGAGAAGAGGAATTTAAAATATTTTCTTACTATTTGCATTCAACCAACTACCTCATTTTTTTCCACCACCACTACCACCACCATTGCCCTCACCAGCTCTCCCCACTGATTCGGTTCAGATCACCAAACTGGGTTAGAACTACATTCAACACAATCACCCCTTGTGCCTTAGAGGAGGCCAGGGTGATTTTCCCAATAAGTCATTTCGGTATTATCCCCTTGATCAAACCATTCAGACAGCGTTGCCTTGTGCTTAGGAGAGGCATATTCCTTCCATGTGTCACATGCAGGAAACTGTTCACCTCCCCAATCTCATCTGTTATCTTCTGGCTTTTTTATTCAAATTGCTCTTCAGACTTCACCTTAAACATTATCTTCTGTTTTCTTACTTAACAAGACAGTTCACTTGTGGTTACTCTGCTTTTGAACAGCTAGATAGTCCAGACTATTCTGCTGGACATAATGGCCTATCTGATCTAACTAGACTTTCTCCTTTTTTGCTTTTTGTTTTTTTGAGTCAGTTGTAGGGCTTGAACTCAGGGCCTGGGTACTGTCCCTGAGTTTTTTCACTCAAGGTTAGAGCTCTACCACTTTGAACCATAGCGCCACTTCCAGTTTTCTGGTGATTAAGTGGAGATAAGAGTCTCACAGACTTTTCTTCCCAGGCTGGCTTTTAATCCCCATACTCAGGATGAGTAGCTAGGATTACAGGCATGAGCCACTGGCACCTGGCTTATTCCTTAGGTTTAAATGATCAGTGTTTACTATGTTGTAAGAACCCCTGGCCTTGGGCAGATCCAGTTCTCCAAGTTCACCACCTTTTCTCACTTGCAGTTGCCAAGAGTGGAGAAAGAATGTGCTGAGAAATGCATCAACTTCAATACGCAGGGAGGCACTGACCCCAAGAGCTTTGCTCGATTTCAATTCCTCCTAGAAAGAGAATGCCCTTCAATGCTTTCGTCCAGCCAGTCTCAGGGACATCTTGACTTCCTTCGGTCTCTTCAGCTGGGTTGCAAGTGGACTCCTGCAGATGGAACTCTATCTGCCTTGGGAAGCTCTTGCGACTCTTACAGGGTGTGGACCACAGTGAACTCTAGGCTATCATTGTGCCTTTCTGCCTGTCTTTGGAACACAGCCTGCTTCATGGAACATGTGGTTAGTTAGGCTTTCTTTCTCACTGGATTCAAGCAAGTCTTTGTACAGTGACTCCGCTTCTTAAGCATAAACAGTAGGTGCTCATTATACCGATCAAATGGATTCGGCTGACAGTATGTATGAAAAAGAAATGTTAACCCTCGCCTCAGGTACAAAAACTGGATGGGAATAGATGAATGTGTTTACTTATCTATTGCATAAGAAAAGAATTGCTTTCCATCAAGCTAGAAATAAAGTTGCTGGTAACTTAATTATAGAAGGAAAAGAGAAACACTGAATGCTACAGTATTCAATAGATTCTGAGTTACTTGGGAGCAGGGAGAATATTTAAATTTATCTGTGTAGTTTTAGTGGTTAGCACAGTCCACTGAACACAGTAACTTCTCCACAGATCTTCCTGGTCAGGCTTATAATACCACAGCTTCCTCTGTTTTCCACGGCTCATAGTAAGACCATGCTGGAGTGAAAAATTAAGTGTCTGAATTACATTCTAAATCTTTATGAAGTAAAGACATTCATTGTGAATATATCTTTGGCCCGCGTGGAGGACTGAATTCAAAGCCTTGCGGTCACTGAGCTTGAATGGTCAGCTGTGGCTACACTACTTGAGTGAGGTTTTCACCATGCTTTTCTCAAAGACTTCTTCACACACTGGATTTGAATTGAGATCTTCCAAATTTCAGCCTCCGGATTAGGTAGTAATTAGTGGCATGAGCCACTAGCATCCAGTATTTGGAACATTTTTATAATTTTGGATTTTTTTCCCCTCTGGTCATGGGGTTTGAACTCAGGGTCTGGTTGCTGTCCCTGAGCTCTTTTGGCTCAAGGCTAGTACTCTACCACAGCACCGCTTCTGGTTTTTGAGTTGGTTAATTGGAGATAAGAGTCTCACGGAGACTTTTCTGCCTGGGTTGGCTTTGAACCACTACCCTCAGTGTCTTGAGTAGCTAGGATTACAGGCGTGAGCTACCAGTGTCAGGCCATTTTAGACTTCTATTAAATAAAAGCCACTATGATATGAAAACATATTCATACTTTATCAATGTAGTTTTCTTTCTGAACTGCATTGTTAGATTAGAGAAATGAGAATGAAGGGTTCGTATGTACTACTGTAATTTCCCAATAGAATGGAAAGAGTTGATTGAAGGTGTATTTGCAATACCTTATATTCAAGAGTGCTATTTTGGCTTCATTTATTTATTTCTTATATTTTTATTATCATTAAATTATGGTTCAAAGGAGTTACCATTCAATAAAGCAGTTTATATACACAAATGCTTTTGGATCTAATTTTATTTAATTATTTTTGAGATAGCATCATACTACGTTTTCCAGGCTACTCTAATTCCTCAACTCAAATGATCCTCCCATCTCACCCTGCCCACTGCTGGGATTAAAGGAGTGTACCACCACATCTAATATCAGGAAGCTTCTTAAATTTAGTATTTTTCAGGATTTTCATGAAACATTCCCCCACAAGTGAAAATTTACAAGTTTCAAGTAACCACTGAACTCCTCAGAGTTTTTAAAAATAGCACTTGACCAAGATTTGCTTTGTTGACTGAGAAAGCTGGCGGGATGATTTATAATATTTGCTGAAAAATTAGGCCTTACAACTTAATAATGGGAGAAGGAAGAAACACTTTTCCCTCATGAAGCAAGGAGAAGCTCCAGGTGACTTTGGAATAAATGTGTAAATAGAATTCCCTGGAAAATCTAAACTGGTGAAAATTGCTGTTGGAACAACATGCCATTGCTTGAACCATGGTATGATCGAGTTTATCCTGCTTGCTTTGGAGTGGACATTAGGCCATGTCCCGAGGGGGCAGCTATGTCATACTGTCATGCCTTACATAGCACACTGGCTGTAGCCATCCGTCTTCTCTCCTATATAATTGCTTTTGTTATTTGTGCTAAGAAGTGGAAGAAGTGTTTCTTTGATGGTAGAAAAGCAGCAAGTATTTAGAAGAACTATGTTTTGCTTGGAGCTTCCTACCCTGACTCTCCTACTCCATAGGCAGGTTCCAAACAATCCGAGAATCACTTTCCACATCTCTCACTGCCTTCTCCCCCACCTTCTTCTCTTCTTGGTAATAATAGCACCTACCTCACAGGACAGATACATTTATATTATAAGTGATATCTATCTATCTATTTATCTATCTACCTACCTACCTATCTATCTGTCGTCTATGTCATTGACCCCAATGTTTAACGCACATCAAGGGTCCTAATTTTGACTAAAGTAGATAAGCTTTCCATTAACTTGTATCAACAACAGATGACAGCTTAGTTCTAGGAATCTTATGATAATGGAGCACACATGTACCTCTTCAGGACATCCACTGTCTACCCAGTCCTGTCGATGGCGATCGAATCCACTGGAACATCTTCGAAGAAGACCCATTTGTAGTTCAGCAAGTAAGCAGCGAAGGGAAAAATGAAAAGAAAAAGCAAAAAGGTTGGTAAGTATCTACTTTTCAAACTTTTAGTTTCAGCACATCAACTTCCGTCCACAGGGCCGGTGACTGGAGGACACAGTGTTACTGAATGGACACTGACTGTGTTACTGAATTATCTCTCCTAGTCTGTCACAGTATTAAGGTCACACAGGGCAAGGTCTCCCTCTGCTGAGGTTGGTCGCATTGTATGGAGTGACAGGACTTCTGCACAAAGGTTATGAGCAATTGCTATTCTCTGAAGTTGGTTGTTTTTATTCTAAAGAATAAAGAAATCTGAAAAAATCTCAAGACATTCCCCATCCATCATTAAAACAAGTCAATACAGACAATATTTTGCACCATTTTCACGACTTCAGATATATATTCATTATTTAGGAGAAAAACAAAGGAGGGGGTAACTATGCTCGATAGGAAAAGTACTCATTACCTTACTCATGTAACCCCTCTGTACAGTAGCTTTACAATAAAAAATGTACATTAAAAAAAGCCATATCAACATCTTATTGTGCAGTTAAGGGTTAGCTTAGCATTCTGAAGTATTTTTAAATAGGTCCTAGGAGAACTGAAATATCTTAGATCCTGTAATATCCTGCCTGGTAACAATATACTAAGACAGTTTATGCTAACAATATGATTTGCTTACTTTTATTTTTTTGTTTACTTTTGTGGTACTGGGGATGGAACCCAGAGCCTTGTGTATGGTAGGCTAATGCTCTACCACAGAGCTACAATCCATAGCCTGACAATATGACTTATTATGAATATTATAGTTTCTTCACCTGGGCCTGAGCCTCATGAAGACCCTGGTCACCAAGACTTGGTGTGAATTTTCATGGCAGTCAACGCTTGTATATTGTCACCCCATGTGGCTGGGAGAATTAAGAAAGCTATCTATTTGATGTTACTGAGAACTGGGAACTTGTGCACGGTCTATGCCTCTTGAGCTCTACTCTATGAGTCTTTCTTCCATGGCTAAATTTAACTGACTTCTTTCATGTAATAAATGACAACTTTGAACACCACAGGTTTCATGAGTTGTATAAGTCCTTCTGGTGAGCCTGAATGTATTTTGGGAAAGTCCAATTACACTGTGATTGAATTAGGCCAAAAAAGGTTTGATTGTGCAAGTACTAGATTATCAAGGTTTTGTTCCTTTGTCCTTGACTAGAATAATTTTGTCTTCTCTACCTAATTTAACAGAGTCTATTCCTTTTCAAGGCCCAGGAATTACTATCCAGAGCATGTTCCGATAAAGCTGTGATTGCATCTCATTTTAATATTGAGCTGTTCTCTCTTATCTAATACCTTATGGCTTATGTCTTATGCCAAATTTGATTGAGAATATTTCAGTTAGTGTGAGTTTTTTTGATTATATCTGATATATGTGACACAAAATACATTTTGCTAGTCTATTACAATTAAGGACCAACATAATTTTAATATTTAATAAGTCTATATATTTATGTTTATGTCTAATATATGAATCCTATTATTATATAATAATCTAACAGTCATTGATTTACTCTCAAAATAAATAAGAGCCATTCACTTTTTATCTTTATTTTACAATGGATATAGTTTTACTTAGCATCTTTTTCCTTCAGTGTATTGCAGTGGATCCACATGATAGCCTTTTTAAAGATTCTTAGATTGTCACTGTGAACCACAGCAAGAAAGAGGATACTTTAATTCAAGTGGAAAGTGAAAACATCGCTACCATTAACAAATAGATGATGTTTATCTATCATTCTCTGTACAGGACCTGCTGCACTCAGCTATTTCATGCCTACCAACTGTGTTCAACACATTTAGCACAGAATAAATACCAGTGCGTGATTTGGACTCCTAACTTCTCAAGTCCCCATTGGCAAATGGCATCTTAGGTTACCTAATGAGATTCTCATGTGCACCATATAGTTAATTTCAGACCAAGTAGATGCCTGATGATGTCTTTTCCTCCTCCTCCTCCATCTCCTCCTCCTCTTCTTCTTCTTCTACCCTTTCCTCTTCCTCCCCTTTTCTTCCTTTCATCCTTCTTCCTTTCTTTTTTTTTCTTCTTCTTTATTTGTGCTGGTCCTGGGGTTTGAACTCAGGACAGAAATGTTGTCTCCGAGCCTCTTTTTTTTTAATGGCATAAAGCTAGTACTCTACCATACAAGCCAGAGCTCCATTTCCAGATTTTTGGTGTTTAACTGGAGATAAGAGTCTCATGGACTTCCTGCCTGGGCTGGCTTTGAACTGTGATCTTCAGATCTCAGTCTTCTGAGTAGCTAGGATTATAGGTAAGAACTACCTGTGTCTGGCCTACCTTCTTCTTCCTCCTTTTCTTTCTTGCTTTTTTTTTTTTTTTTCCATTTTAAGTCTGGTTAAAAAGTGAAGAATGTACCATCATTTGCTTTTGGAAGACCAGAATGCATTGGTTTTTCTATAAGAGTTGTTTTCTGGGAGGTTCCTTGACCATAATTAATAAAGGAACACACACAATTTCTTGATTCTAGTTTGCTTTTATGTATTGCATCCAAAAATATCCAAAGCCAGTAGGATGTATATTTACCTTATTATAGGACATCATCAAATCTGAAATTTGTGTCAAATGAAAAGTTAACAGTGGAAACATAGTCACTTAGAATGTTAAATTAATCCCAGGGAACAGTTCAGCAGTGATTTCCTTGAGGTATTAGACAATCCTCTAGTTACTTCGTGTGAAATTGAGTTCTACTGAAGATTGTCAGTCAATTAAGCAACTCATTTACTTATTTATTCACAATTGGCCCTCTAATAATCTATCTATGAGTTATAAGGATTAGGAAGGGGGAGGGTACAGAGAACGGCAAAGCAAAGTAAGGTTTGGTTCAAAAAGCTGATATATTTTGTAGCTTACAGTGTCTTAAAGAGAATCAAATTGGAACTTGCTATTTTAGCATTTTTTTTATAACCCAGTAATCTAAATAGCAACCAAAAGCAATTATAAGCTAAAGGGCTATTTGCATGTGTGTGAGTGTTAAATTAATCACTTTTAAAAGCTACCTTCATAACCTTCATATTACTTCTAAATGTTAAATAAATAAAATCATGGTGGGAATAACTTTGTCTCCACTCAGATACTGTGGATACTTTGATATTAATTATGTCCTGTTTCAGCATATTGATTTTCCAACTTTTCTTTTTTCTGGTGCTGGTCCTAGGCGCTGACCCTGAGCTTACCTGTTTTGCTCAAGTCTAGTGCTCTATCACTTGAGCTATAGCTCTGCTCTGGCTTTTTAGGTACTGAATTGGAGGTAAGAGTCTCATGGGTTCTCCTGCCCGTGTTATGAACTGTGATCTCAGCCTCCTGAGAAGCAAGGATTACAGGCATGAGCGGCCGGTGCCTGGATTTTCCCATTTTTTTTTTTTAACGGTAATTCACAAAGAGGTAAGCAAGCACCCTCTTTTGTCACTCCTACAGCTCTCATTATACAACCCGAATATGTACTTCTTACATTCTAAGAATAGCAATTGTTTGCCCTTCCCTCAATAAGTTGGGCTCTCTCATGACACTGCCTTTCAATGTGCTATTTACTGCATACACCTGGAAAATACCCCACTTAGTAAACCAATTCTACTCAAGCTTCCTTTGTTCCCAGAAACATAGCCTCCCACTCACTGGAGTCTACAGCTCTTTTCTGAGACCTCTTCAATACTAAGTGTAAGCATGAATTATTATATAATTGGTTGCCCTTATTTGTAAGACTCAAGGGAAAGCATTGTTAAAAGCAGGTGGAGCTTGAGTTCAAAACATGTACAAAACGTGTAATCTCATGAAAATTATTTTCCCCTTCACTTTAAATATTACTTTGTTGTATCATGACGGCTTAGAATTGAATATATTTTAACAGTTTAAAGCAATATTACAATATATGTATTGCATGTGAAGGGATTAATCTAATTAACTTATTCGTGGCTTCAAATACTGATTCTTTTTATTTATGATGAGATTATTGATATTTACTTTCTTAGCAGTTTTGAAATACATGATATGCTTTTATTAACTATAGTTTACATCCTGTACATTAAATTTCAAAACGTATTCCTCCTATTCGATCAGAACTTTATTAGCCATAATTAATTTTCCCTTTTTAACCCTCCTCCTTCATTTGAAAAATGAGGTAAGGGAGATTATGTAAAAGTAAAAATTGAATGTGATTTCAAAAATGACTCCTGTTTTTCATCCTTAGTCATATCTATGTAGTGGGCATAGAGCGAAGGAGTGAGATTTGCATTTTATAGTCAAGACTTAGAAAATGCTTAGGAATTTATTCTATGTATTATATTAACATGAAATGTTTTCATACCAAAAGTTTATCATATTTGGGGATTAGTGCCATAGAATCTTATGAGAGAAAAGTCTTAAATTGCTCTCATGTAAGGGGCCAAATCTTCATTTGCTGTGTATAAACATAATACTGTTTTGTAAATATCCATCAGAAACTGAAATTTCAAAAACAAAAATCTGAGCATTCAACTCCATGTGAAATGCAATTGGTTCCCAATGGTTTAATTTTCAAGTTATTCTGATCTTACCATTAGCTAATCAGTCCCACAGCAAATTCATAGAGGCCTGCCATTCTATTCTTTATTCAATTTCAATGATACATTGACACCAAAGTCCCCCCCACCACAAACCACAAGTGAATGTGATTTTTTTAAAAGGCAGCCTAGACAGCAAACAATATTCTCCTAGCTTGCAGCATCTCTCAAATCAAGAAGTACATGCATAAATCTCATCACATTTTTTGCTTATCTCAGTGTTGTGGGAAACGTTTCTGAAATAATGCTTCTTTTACAAGAGTAATATATTTAGTCAAAGGAAAAACATGTTAGAATGTATTCAGCAGCAATAGACAAAGATTAAAAAATGAAGTGTACGTCTTACTGAACAATTGAACTTATGCCATTTTTGCGGGGAAGATGAAACTTCTACAAAAGAGAAGATAGTAAAGAGACTACAGCATCTGAAGGCTTTCTTACAGTTAGTTTCTAGATCAGGAAGTGAGCAATCATTTTCTATAAAGACCCAGAAAGCAAATATATTAGGATGGGTACTTTTCTCTTAACCAATCATGTAGTGAGTGTAGAAGCAGAGACAGATAGGTGCATAATCAGATTTGGCTAATAACTGTGTGCCAATAAAACTTCACTTACAAAAATCAGAAACTGGGTCATATTTGGTTTACATTCTACAGTTTACTAAAGTATACTATAGGTTATTATATAAAAGTAAAGGTCTATAGTATTCTGGAGATTTTGGGTAAACATCTCATCCAGGTATCATGATTTATATGGTTCTTATAGCCTAAAGCTATTAGGGTGCACCATGTTAATGGAAAAATCAATTGTACAGCTAGCAAACTAGTGTGAAAAATGATCTTTTAGCATAAAAATAGGAATGATGCTTTTAAAAAGAAGTAAAAGTATTTAGATGAGATGTTCCCACTTTAATACCTACAAAATTTATCATATAGTAAGAGAATGGTCCTATAAGATACAGAAAATATTTTTATTTTCAAATATTGGAACATTTTAATTTAAAAGAGCTCATAAAATCTGAAGTACCAATCATAATTATTATTGTTTTGAACAGAAATTAACAAAAGCTCATACCACATTTTCTTTATGGGTGTCCTTGATGTTCCCAATTGGCCTTAAGCACGCTAAGAACAATTGTATCTATATACACTTTTTCTTCTAAAACCAACAAACTTGAAAATACGGTTTCTCAGAATTTTCATCCCTGACCTTTTATATACCTTTTATATACATACATATATATATGAACCTGTCAGTAACCAAGTATACAGACACTACTGCAAGATACATTATGAAATTTTTACCTAGTTAAGTAAGAATTTGGAATATTCTTTCTCTTTGTCTCTGTCTTTCTCTGTCTCTGTGTGTGTATGTCTGTCTGTGTGTGTATACTGGGGTTTGAACTCATAGCTTTGCATTTATACCTATAGACCTGCTTTTTTGTTGGATAATTGGATATAGTACCTCAGGATTTTCTGTTCAGGATGGGTTCAAATCTCTATCCTCCAGATCTCAGTCTTCTGAATAGCTAGATTTACAGGCATGAGCTACTGATTTATGGATATATATCTAATAAAATAAAGGCCCACATTTTGGTCTAGATTTCTAGAATATACAATAGTCCTAACATGTGCTTATAAAATACAACCACCAATGTTATCCTTCCAATTCTGCTACCTCATTTTAAAATTCATGTTTTCTTCCTTTCTCCAAATGCCTGGTGAAAAATAAAAGCACCTACATTTAGTTTATCTTATTTTGATTAAATTTTCGCAAGGAAAATTATTTGCAATTGCCATCTACTAATAACCGGCCTCTTTTCAGTTTCAGAGTGTGGATGGTGAGAAAGAATTAATGTTGGAAGAAAACCAACAATAGTTAGGCTAATCTGGAAAATGGCAATCCTTGAACAAGTCTTTCTAATTAACAGCCACAGCTTATGTTGGCAAAATGTTCTCAATTGTGCATTTTCATGGCTTTAAGGAAATGAAGAATATATAAAAGTACATTGAAATTTGCATTCAAATCATGCTGTGCAGAAGCAAAATTAATTATATTCTGGGCAAGCCTCTAATCCCAGATTAGGGCAAAGTAATTAGTAATAGTGTAGAACTGCTAACTTTTCTCTTCTTTTCTTTTCTTTTCCTCTACAAGTACTGGTGTTTGAAATCAGGACCTCCCACTTGCTCAGCTGGTGCTTTACCACTTAAGCCACCCCTCCAGCCCTACTTTTCGCTGATTATTTTGGAGATGGATTCTTCTGGACTTGCCTCAAACTGTAGTCCTCTGGATGTCAGCCTCTTGAATAGCTATGATTACAAATGAGAAACACAGGTGCCAGGCATCTATATGTTCTACATATTTTAATCAAGGAAATGGTCATTTTATCTGGATTGTTGAAATTTAAAAATATATAGTTCCTTACAACAAATAACTAGATATTTTAGTTACATCGTTATTGAATAATGCTTAGCTACTTCCTTCTTCCATCATTGATCTCATTTTAATTTTGTTTCCCTTGAGCTTCCTCACTCATTTGCTCTTCTATGGGATTTTAATAATCACATGATGATATTCCAATAATTTCACTGTGCACACGACAGATTGCTAATGGAAATAACTAACATCTTAAAACTTACCAGCATTCCAGCTATTGCAGTGTTTATTGAAGGGCCAGCCTGAGTACCTCGTCAAATTTTCACTGTTTCCATTAGATGGATTGTTAAGCTTGGCAGTGACTATTTTACTTATTTTTGCTTTTATTAAGAATGTTTTTATACTGCTTTTTAAAAATTACTTTTTCCTAACAGGAAAAATTCTGAAAGGAATTGTTGCTTTTTGTTGTTGTTGTTTTTCCCCCAGTGGGAAGCTATTGATTTGTGTAATTGTTTTGTAACTGGGATCTTTACTTGCAAACAATAACTTGGGGTACCCCATCTGTCATTTTTGTTTCCTTCCCTTAGACATTAGCTAGAATCACAGACATAGGTTAGGTAGCTAACAGTGTTTATCATATTTCAATCCCCATTATGCTTCTGGGGCTTCAAAGTTCAGTATATTTTTCATGTTGTTGTAAATTATTATTATTATTATTATTGCATAAATCCCCTGTGTTTTATCTCAGTGTGCTAACATTTTCTTCTTAGGAAAGAAAAAATGTTAGATTTTATCAGTTATTTTCCCATTTATTAAGACTTCAAATAATCTTCCGTCTTTGTGCTACAAATTACATTATGAGATCTCTTTCCTTTTTTAAGACAGGGTTTTGCTATGTAGCCTGGGCTGACTTTGAACATGCGGACCTCCTGCTTCAGTCTCTCCAATGCTGGGAGTATAGACACATGCTACTATTTGTGGTTTAAATTAAATCATATTTGTATTCATGGTGTAAATTCATTTGGGTTTGATTTTTAACTGCTGAGGTCCCAAAAATTTTATGTTTATAAATATAGTAAGCTGTCTATAACCAATCAACTGCTAACATTATATGTTATAGAAAGATTGAAGCATATGAATAAAAGAAAGATAAAATGGATGCTCACTTTTACCTATTGTCATTGCACTGTATCAATTTGAGGATGCAAAGAGAAACTAGAAAGCAAGAAAATAAAGCTTTGGAAAAGCAGTTGAACCATTCATCGCTTTCTGCATGATGGTTTTCCTTCTAGAAATTTAACAAGATAAACCAACTCATAGCTAGAAACAAGGCAGCCATACTAGACTATGAAAGAATTGATGTGCAATTAAGGCTCATGAGAGCTCTTATCAGAAATAAATAGAAGATATACTATATTGTTGAAATGTTGGAAAAGCTAATAATTTCACTAATACAAACTTAAGAATAAGCAAAGAATATCTTGGAAATAATTGTCAGAATTTTTAAGTGGGATGAAAACTAACTTACTAACAGGATGAAAATTGGAAGTATTCCTTTTTTTGTTTATTTATGGAACAGGGAATTGAACTCAGAGCCTTATGTATACTAGACAAGAACTCTACCACTTAAGCCATTCCCTCATTCATATTCTCCAACAGTCCTCATTCATATTCTCCAACAGCAGCACCAATAAAGACTTCGCAGTTTCATAGATACCTTCCCTTCACTTACCACAAGCTCTTTTCCAAATTGTAATCAAATTTCAAGCATATTTCAGTTCTGGGCCTTCTGCTCTGAGATTCTCTTACTCTCCCATCCTACTCACACTTTCTATGGAACCCCATTCAAGTATAGTTTTCATGTTGCTGTAAAATATTATGTATTACTGTACCCCCTGAGACAGTATCTCTTGATACAGACACATGATCTCTCAACTCTCAGCACCAAGCTTGAGGGTAGAAAATTTATTGTCTAAAGGAAGGTTTGGAGTGAGAGATATGATCATAATGATTCAGCTTCTCAGAGCTTTTACCACTTGGAATCAAGCTTGTTATTCTAATATTTTAAGAAAATACTTTAAAAAGTGATTCATCTTAAATATGGCTTTTGGTGTCACAGTCTGCCCAAAACATGTTTTAACAATTTGACTCCTTGTTTGTAAAATATTTTTGACTTCTTTTGGAATATTGTAGCTCTTCTAGTGACAAATGTTAGAGACCAAAATATGATTACTAAAGGAAGAGTAGGATCACGATTAGTGTGCCTTATTTCGTAGTTTTAGAATATATATATATATGAATATAAAATGAGTATTCTATCTGGGGTGTGGGTCATAGTAGGAGCAAGGAGGGCAAAGAGAAAGGGTCGGGGAGGAAAAATATGGTCGAAATACTTTTTGCATGTGTGAACCATGGAGCTTGGTGAGATGGTTTGGGAAAGGGGGCTGAGAGCTGAGGAAGAATGACTGAGATGGTTGAGTCTGATCAAGGTTCATCGCTGCATATATGTCAAGATGAAAGCCCCTCATGGGACCAGTTGAGAATTCCATTAAAAATGCTGCTGTGTTTCCCACTGAACTATATGTGCAGCTTCTGGTGTCTTGCATGAGGCCAGAATGGGATCCTGTCCTGGAAAATGCTGTAGCACAGCGCAATGAATCCCATTCCAACAACAGATGCATCACTGCACACTTGACTCCCTTTCCAAGTTGGGGTTCTAAAGGCAAGGGTGCCTCTAACATTGAATTACTAATTTGGAATTTAATGAATAATATGTAACACTCGGTTAGAAGCTTTTTCACAAAACAAATGAACCATATCGCCTCATTTTAGATGACCCGTAAAGCCCCTGTTTGAGCACATAATAGTTGAACTGAGCTCAGTTTAACAAGGGTCAGTCAGAGAATTCTCACCTCCAACTTGGCAGTATTCCTCACAATTTGATGGTTGCACAAAATTGAGGCTATCCTATTTAGTCGAAAGAGTGTGAGCTTTAGAAATGCATTCGTAAAACCAGGGTCAGTTTTTGTCTCTGCCACCTATTGCAATTTGGGGAGTTAATATTGGAGATTCTGTTTTGTAGGAATGGAGGCTGTCATGTTCAAGTTTTCTGGGTGAGGATGAGGACGAAGCCCTTGTTTTACTTTTCTACAGTCTATCAACGTAAATTCTCTTATACATTTTTAACGTTCGTAGCACCTAGTAAAGATAAAAAATGCCTGTTTGAAGGAATAGCCAAGAAATTTGAACATAATTCTATAAAGGAAAATCTACATAATGCCTTCTATATCCAGACTCACACTTCACCTACCTTCAGCACAAAAGTTAGGGTGCTAAAGCAGTCAGGAGAAAGTTTCATTGATTGATGAATAAATTCTTTTTTAGAATCTAAAGTTTCTTGCCAGCATCTATCCTTGCTCTCTTGGTAGAATAGAAAGAAGAGTTGAGTTCAGGGGGAAAGAAGAAGGAAAAAAAAAACCAAACGATTTCTCCCGCGGGCTGTGAGCCACTGAAGCGAATACTCAACAACAAAGAAACCTACGGGATGTTTCAAGGTTCCATTTTGTGACACTGTTCCTTAAAAATTTCTGACTTTGTGCCAATGTTACACTTGAGCGGCTCCTCTAAACCTGTAAGGCAAATAGGAAGCAACTTTTTACTTTGTGGTTGGCTCAGAAAAAGGAATGTAAAATCTTGGTGGCTTTTGTTAATCATTAATTCAACACTAGAGGTGCCCTTGCCTATAGAACCTCAACTTGGCAAGGGGGTCCAGGTGCACCACGATGGAGCTGTTGTTGGAATGGGATTCACTGTGATGTGTGCCCACGTTTTTTTTGGGACCAGGCTCTCATACTGGCCTCATGCAGGACACTAGAAGCTACACATACAGTTCAGTGGAAAACACAGTAGTATTTTTAGTAGGATACTGAGCTGCTCATATTACTTAGAAATTTTTTTATTTAGTGATGCTAAGATTCATGGCTGCTTTTCTCTTGGAGCTCTCTGTCTTCATCAGGTGCATTGATACATGAATCATCTCACCTCTCACTGCCAAGGGAGCAAATGTGGACTCTGACAGGAGATGAAAAGCTGTCAGATAAAATGATAGCCTCATCAAAGAAAGGTCATCATGCTAATTTATCACCCTATTATGAATGAGTCTCTGCATTGAGGTTGGAATGTGGAGGATGACAGAGAAAACAATAAAGATGACATGTCTAGATTATGGTAACTTCGCTCTGATAATGAACCACAATCATTTAGAAAAGGAGTCCTCTGAAGTAGAAGAGACTTTAGAGGATCAGAGAGAGGAACTCATTACTGGTTCCAGGAAATCATGTCTTTGTCCTCCTAGGTCCGAGATGACTACTTGAGAGACAAAGTTTAATCCCAGTTGGGAGCTTGGAAATAATCTGCAGTGGGGATTAAGAGTGTGATATGATTGAGTCAGGAAACTAGGCAGGAATCACTGATGTGAAATATGTTCAGAGTGCAGAGACGGTTTGTGGAAGGTATCAATGGCTGCTCTGGAGGGCAAAATAGAGCGAGGAGGCTTGGCTGACTCCAGAGCGCACCGGAGACAATCTCATTTCATCCCTTCATTATTTGGGGTTCTACATTTTGCAAAATGTAACTGGTGCCTAAGGAGAAACAGTTGAAAAAGCATTTTTATGAAATCACTTGCACAGTTTACCCCATTAATTAACCTAAGATTGTTTTTCATGTATTTTATAATGTCACTAAATCTTTCTATGAGTCCCGAGAAGATGAAGTGTCACCATATAACGCTAAGATACAGCAACTAAGTGAATAGTCTTACAGTCATTTCCAGAATATTAACTTTAGAAGGTATTTGTTCACAGTGGTTTTTGTTAATTTTTTTTTAGCAGTACTGGAGTTTGAACTCAGGGCCTCCTGCTGTCTGGGCCAGAGCCCTACCACTTGAGTCATATTTCCAGTCTTGCTTTTAGCTGGTTATTCTAGCAGACTTTTCAGCCTGGACTGGGCTTGATCTGTGATCCTCCAGATTTCAGCCTCCTGAGTACTTCATATCACAGGTATGAGCTACTGACCCCTAGATTCCTTTAAAAAAATGTTTGACAGTACACTTCTATATCTTTCAAGAGATATTATATTTTGAGATAATTTGAGAGGTAACTTTGCTAATATTTTTGTTTAATTAGGATTTCTTTTACATATATCATAGTCCATATTAGTTATGATGGGCCATTGATCCAAGAATATGTTTCCCATTCATATTTAAAATTCATAGTAAATTGAAATATATCATCTTCTAAATTCGTGTGTGTGTGTGTGTGTTTGTGTGTATGTGTCTGTCTGTCTGTCTCTCCTGGGGCTTGAACTCGGGAACTGGGTGCTGTTCTTGAGCTTTAGTGCTCAAGGCTAGCTAGCACTCTACCACTTTGAGCTATAGCTCTATTTCAGCTTTGTGTTATTTAACTGGAGATAAAGAGTCTCACAGACTTTCCAGCCTGACAGCTTTGAACTTCAATTCTCAGATCTCAGCCTCTTGAGTAGCTAGGATTACAGAATTTTTTCCTAACTAGACTGTGGTAAATATATAAATTCTTCAAAAGCGTGTTTTTTTTTTTTTTTTTAGTGAAAGCAGGGGTTATACTGTGGGGGAGGGACATACAAAGCAACAAAGAAATAATCTTATAAATGCGTTAGAAACAAATGCATGAAAGAAAAAAACATTAAAATATATATCTAAGAGTTCATTTTCCTAAGATCACATTATCTGACCTTTTCTGCTTGACTCATACATATACTAGATATTGCAAATAAGGGAAACCATGGGACCTATGTTTCTTTGGGCTTGGCTTACTTCACTTAATAGAATTTTTTCCAAGTCTTTCCATTTCCTAACAAATGGGGCAATGTCATTCTTTCTGATGGAGGCATAGAATTCCATTGTGTATATATACCACATTTTCTTGATCCATTCATCTACTGAGGGGCATCTGGGTTGGTTTCATATCTTAGCTATGGTAAATAATGCTGCAATAAACATAGTTGTGCTGGTAGCTTTAGTGTGGTCTTGTTTGTAAACATTTGGGTAAACGCCCAAAGGTGGGATTGCTGGGTCATAGGGGAGCTCTATGTGGAGTCTTTTGAAGAACCTCCATACTGCTTTCCAAAGTGGTTGAACAAGTTTACAGTCCCACCAACAATGAAGTAAGGTTCCCTTTTGTCCACATCCTCTCCAGCATCTGTTGTTGTTAGAAAGCGTGGTTATTTAAAAATATATAAATTCAATTTGGTGGAAACATTTTTCAAAAACTTTTTTGATATAACCAAGATGACTCCCTTATGATTGAAAAGTCTGTTTGAGAATTTTGGGTACATGCAGATATACATATAAATGCCATACATATGTCACGCATGTGTGTTTGCGCCAGTGAATGCATGTGTAATTCAGTTTGTTTTCTTGAATTCCAAGTGATACTACTAATGCTTAAATAATAAGGTGTTGGAAGCTTAACAATGGAGGAGGGGGGCTCATGTCTATGATCCCAGGTACCCAGGAAGCTGAGATCTGCAGAACTGTGATTTCAAACCTGAATGGCCAGACACGTCTATGAGAGGCCATCTCCAAAATAACTAGCAAAAAAGTGAGGCTGGAGCTGTGGCTCAAGAAATAATGCATAGTTTTACTTGTACTGGCTTTTAGGAGAGAGCAAGCTTGTCTTTCTCTTGACAGTTTTGTCGCCCTCTCCTTATTGCACATCTTAGACCACATCTGACCGATGAGAAGAATTGCCAGGCTGTGCTAGGCTTCAGATCTTACAAGTCATGCATTACTACATGCATTCCATTCTGAGGAAACCTATGTTCCTTCCATAGTGCCCTTCTTTATTCTACATCAGATTTGTTGGGCATATAAAAATCTCAAATTACTATATGCTAATTCCATCAGAGTTTTATGCAGCTCATGTTTTCCAATGTTCTATGTCTTATTAAAGACAGCCAAAAAAAAAAGAAGGATTTTAAGAATTGGGGTGTGAAGCAATTTTCTGCTTCATAAAATGCAGTTAATGTCACCTTATGTTCGCAGAAACATTTTTAGCTGTGTAGATTTTGTATTTTTTTCCTTTGGATTTGCTTTTAATGAGACTGACTTTAATTCATACACACACACACACACACACACACACACACACACACACACACACACACAAAATAGAGCAAAAGTCATATAAGCATTCATGGAATATGTGGACAGATCTGAATCGCTACGTCATTTTCTCATCCAGCTCACTCATAGCCAGCCCACCACATCCCATGCCATTTTCTTGTTCATTTGCTATAATGGCTATATTATTTTGATCTGGGCCTTCATTTGTTATTTCTCGTTTTCTGCAAGTGATGCTCGCTAGAGTTATTTATTTATTTCCACTGTCACTGTTTGCTTCACTAAACCCATCCTGACCATAGACAACATTTTTTTTCCTAACTAGATTGTGGCAAATATATAGCATAGTTTCCTCCCTAATCAGCACATTTGTTATATTTCTTCCCTTTATTAGGCAAGCATCTGCAGTAAAGGGCCAGATAGTAAATATTCTGAGCTAGTGGACCATATGGTCTCTGTTACAGAAATTCCATCATGGAAGATAAATGGGTTAACCTAGAAATTCCAGCACTACCCTAAATGTTGAATATGCCAGTGCAGCAACAACTTAGACAGCAGCAAGGGCTGCAGGAAAATCCTAGTACCAGAAAGGCCTTTGGTAAGCGAGCATATAATTTATGATGCAAACATCCCACGTGCCAGTAGGCTCAAGCCTGTAACCCTAGCTACTCAGGAGGTTGCCATCTAAGGATCTTGATTCAAAAGCAGGCCAGGCAGGAAAGTCCATGAGTCTCTTATCTCCAATAAAATACTGAGAAAAAACTGGAAGTAGAACCATGACTCAAGTGGTAGAACGCTAGCCTAGAGCAAAAGAAGCTAGGGGACAGCATCTAGGTCCTGAGATTGGGGGGCGGGGATATGTCGAGGGGCAGAGAAGGAGAGAGGAAGAGAGAGAGAGGGAGAGAGAGAAAGAGAAAGAAAGAGAAGAGGCATTGACTGAATAGAATACAGGACTGAGGCTTGTATTCAGGGCCTGGGTACTCTCTCTGAGCTAGTTTGCTCAAGGCTCCAGCTCTACCACTTGAGCCACAGGTCCACTTTTGCTTTTTGGTGGTTAATTGGAGAGAAGTGTTTCACTGACTTTCCTGCCTGGGGTAGCTTCAAAACGTGATCTTTCTATCTCAGCCTCTTGAGTAGCTAGATTACAGCATGAGCCACAGGTGCCCAGCTTGATAAATTGGATTTGTACACTTCACAGACAATGGTGTACTCAACTCTAATTGCTTCTCAACATCATAGTCTGTTTTGTTTTTTTATTTTTTGGTTAGTCGTGTGGCTTGAAATCTGGGCTTGGGCGCTGTCCCTCAGCTCTTCAGCTCAAGGCTAGTGCTCTACCACTTGAGCCACAGCACCACTTCTGAGTGGTTTATTGGAGATAAAAGTCTCACTGACTTTTCCTGCCCGGCTGGCTTTGAACCTTGATCCTCAGATCTCAGCCTCTTGAATAGCTAGGATTACAGGGGTGAGCCACAGGCACCCAGATCATAGCCTTTTTACACAACTTTTCTCATATGTTTCTCTCTTATCCTGTGTGCTTTCTTGTTTGTTTTGTTACTTTACATAATCCTGTGGTGGTTCAGGAAGATGTTAAATGCTTGAAGTACTCTGAGCCCATTGTTTGAAAGAGTAGATCAAAGATGATCAGTTTTTTCCAGAGACAACTACACAGGTCTATGAGGGTCACACAGAAGTAAACTGATGTGCCAGCTACTGAGATGTGTGTAGAAAACACACAGCACAAGGTGAAATAATAGTAGTTTTCCCATAGAAAATAAAGTCTCCTCTATTGGATAAAATAATGCTTGCATGCTATTTTAACTAACTATTCACAAATGCATTTTTGTCTGTTTGCTTTACTTTGATTGGTCATGGAGCTTGAACTCAGCATTGTCCCTGAGCTTTTTCACTCAAGCCTGTGCTCCACCACTTTAAGCCACAATTTCCCTTCCAGTTTTCTGGTGATAAATTGGAGCTAAGAGTCTCACAGACTTTCCAGCTATGACTGGCTTTGAATCATGAAACTCAGATCTCAGCCTCCTGAGGATTACAAAAGTAAGCCACCTGCACCTGGCTTCATTTACTTAGTTTTCAAACCAGCATGACTAATACTTCTCCATGTGACTGTGAGGACTAGATAAAATAATAATGGAATTAATCGACTTTAGTGGCAGGAAAGGTGTTTCTGTGATGGCTAGCACAGAGTAAATCTAGAATAAAAGGTAGATATTATAAACATTTAAGAATCTCCTGGTCTAAGGCACTTGTACCCTTCAAGCAACCTTCCTCCCTTCCTTTCAAACCTCTTGTGCTTTTGGAGTAATAGCATCTGCAGTAGCCACCAAGGAAGAAAATTCAGACAATGATAAAATAGATCTGTGTGTTAGTGCAGTATGTGAGGGGAGGGGGTAGAAGGAATTCTGATCAGGGAACTCTTTCTTGCATGCTCACAAGGTATTATTTTAGGAATATAAAAATCTATGGTTTTTAAAGGAGATCCTAGCATTAGAGTTTTTTTTTTTTTCAGTCAAAGGCATGACTCATGAAGACAATAAGTCATTCTCCCTTGACAATAAATTGTCGTGGAAAGATTTCAAGAGCCAAGAGAAAAGAAAAAAGTAGCCTTGCTAAGAAGAAGAAAAACTAGGCTTTCCAAAGCCTACCAGTTCCTTTCTATAAAGGCTCAGGGAAAGAAGGCTGCAATGCTGAGCGTCATTCAATAACGTGCCTCATGGAATCATGAACCGGATTTGTCATTGTTTTATTTCTGATAATGTATACGAGGCTAGTCAGAGTGTCACACAATTATACAAAAAGATACATTTTAATGGAAGCACTATGTTCTTAGAACTAAATAAATCACGGATTATTACATGCTCTTCCAAATTACTAGATTTTTCACTTTTGCATGAATGAGAAATTTCCAGGCGTGTCATTTCCCTCCAAACTCTGGGAAGGCTGTGATAATAGATAAAACTGTGTCTCTAACATATTTATAAGATGATTTCTTTGTTGCTTTGTATGTCGCTCCCCCACAGTATAACCCCTGCTTTCATTGTATTTGATGTTGGTATAATTTGTGGAGGGGAAGGGCAAAAACAAATCTTTTAAATAGGGATACAGGTGGACCCATTGCAACAAGGAGATGTACAAGTAGTTATGTTGAAAAACGAACTTTACAACTTTGGCTGAGGTGGTGGGGGTGTGGGGGGGCAGGGGGTGGAGGGATGAGAGTTGGGAAGGGATGGGAAGGGGAAACAAAGGAGGAGGCAAGAATTCTTGATAAGAAATGTACTCATTACCTTGCCCATGTAATTGTAACCCCTCTGTATGGTATTTTCACAATAAAAATAAATAAAATAAAATAAAATAAAAACTGTGTCTCTGACCCAGGGTTTGATAGAAAATAAACTCTTAGCATTTAGAAAATATCTTGAAAATCTTGAGCTATATAATTCCCATCAAGAAATTATAATTGTTGCTGGGCATCGGTGACCCATGCCTACAATCCTAGCTAATAAGAAGGCTGAAATTTGTGGATTGTGGTTCAAAGCTAGCCTGGTCAGGAAAGTCTGTGAGCCTCTCATTTCCAATTAAGCACACAAAAAGATGGAAGTGGAGCTGTGGCCCAAGTGGTAGAGCACTAGTCTTGAGCAAATAGCTCAGGGACAGCACCCATTTCCAGAGTAAAAGTCTGAGGACCAGAGCACAAGAAAGAAAGAAAAAGAAGGAAGGAAGGAAGGAAGGAAGGAAGGAAGGAAGGAAGGAAGGAAGGAAGGAAGGAAGGAAGGAAGGAAGGAAGGTGTTTGTGGGGGGGAAAGAGATAAAGGAACAAAGGAAGAATGTATAAAAGGATGAATAAACCATCATGTCTTAACCTTGGGGATAAAAGTTAGCAGAGGGTAGAATATCAGAAACTATTTCATTAACTATGTTTTTCTAACTTTCCTGTATAAAGATAAAAAGAGCTAGCATAAATATTACTTCCTATTTTTAACATCTTTCTAGAGTTTAACATTAGATTTTCAGCAAAACAAATAATGGAACTATAAACTAGTTTTGTTAATATTGGAATTTACCACAGTACTGCCCTTTTCAACATAAGATTGTCAATGCACGGTTCACCCAGCATTCAACACTTATGTCAATATTTTTTAACAGGTAAACTGTGAACTTTGCTTTTTTGAAATAATGCTTGTAAGGATTATGTTTTTTGTTTCCTTATAGAACTTTGGGAATCTATGGTTTTTTATAAATCGAGCAAGAGCAATTTCATTCTTGGCTAATTAACTTTTAATTATTTCAGGGCAACTCATTATTACATTAGTGGCAGTAAGCTAAGGGAAAAGAACTACAATTTAGCACTAAAATGGTCAATTATTAGATTCTCTGTACATGTTGTTAGATCAATGTTAGTGAAGTCTAGTTTTCTAAATGACTACCATATATAATGAGTTGTTAAATAATTCTATAGCCTTTACCTTTGGTTTGTGAAATGGTGTTCACATGGAGATGCACACAGCATTTATTGACTAGAAAAATAAAAAACAACTCAAAAGGCCTGCGTATTTCAAGGTGGGACCTCGTTATTCAGAGTCTGGCTCAAACAGCTGTATCTTTAGAATTTGGAGAAAAGAATATCACTTCTATTCCTTATACATATCCCTACTTAAAGTCTGGCAGGTGGCCAAAGGAGACAAGACACTAAAATGGGTAATAAGAAGACTGAGAGAAAAAAGGTACTGTGGAATAGAAAGAAAAGAACCAAAAAGAATGACGTGCATTTTATATCCACAAAAAGCTAGTGAATCAGATGCTGTCTTCCCAGAAGAAAAATGTACAGATTGAACATACAGCTTCTGAGAAACTTGCCTTTGAATTTCTGATAATTGACCTTAGAGTTTCCTAATATACTTTAAATTTGTTTTCTTTCTTCTTCTTGAAAATATTAGTTTCTTTGCTTATTGATTGATTGGTGGTAGGAAGTGATATGCAGGTAAAAGTTTAAACTGAAGGAAATATGATAAAATGGTAATATTTCAATTTTGAAGTGAGGAAGGGAACCCACTTACTAATATGCTATCTGCTCAGAAGTTTTTCTATATTTAATGTTCTTTAAAACACAAAAAAGAATCAGCAAGCTTTTGTTAAAGATAGGCTTAGAAAACTCAAAGGCAGAGAAAAAGAATTTTACTTGAAACAATGTCCATTTTTGGAAGACAGGTGTTTATGCTGTATTTTTTGGACAAGATAACTAGCAGATATTTTATGATTTTTTTATTTGAAAATTGATAAGACAAATTATGAAATGTCTTGAACTAGAATGACTTCAAAATTCAATTTACTACTTGTAGATACTGCAACTCAAAGATAGTTACCAAGGTTGTACAAATTTTCTAGAAGTACCTTAATTCCCTTAGGACCCTAAATTACCATTTTAGTAGCTAATATTTTTTAAAAAAATAGAATTAAAACTTTTAATGTATTTAACAGCAAATATTTTTAGATATTTACAGAGATTTTAAACTGCAATACTTATAAATTTCAGTTGTATTGATAACTGTAGCTATATATCTTTGGCAAGTCACTGCAGTCCCAGGTCAAACATGAGTTTCTACTGTGTTGTTTTCAGACCATCTCAGAATCCCCTGCAGATGACATACTTCCTACCAAAGACAAAATGTGTTTCTTAGAGTTATAAAAAGATTCATGTCAGGCACGGATGACTCATGCCTGTAATCCTTGCTACTTAAGATGCTGAGACTTGAGGATTCTGGTTCAATGCCAGCCCCAGGAAGAAAAGTCCATGGGACTCTTATCTCTACTTAACCACCAAAAAGCCAGGGGTGGAGCTGTGGCTCAAGTGGTATAGTGCTAATCTTTAGCAAAAAGCTCAGGGACAGTGCTCAGGCCCTAAATTCAAGCCCCAGGACCAACACACACACACACACACACACACACACACACACCACAGAAAGAAAGGAGAAAGAAAGAAAGATTTATATCTTATATTTTAAGCCTAGCAATCAATTTATACATTGACAATCATAATGTTTTTGGCTATGTATTCCTATTCAACAATTTTATAAGGATATAGTGATTTCAACTTGAAGGAGAATTAACCTAGAACATAAAATTATTGACCTTAGAACATGGATCATTCATGCTTCTGATCCAGGCCTTGGTGGCTCATGCCTGTAATCCTAGATACTTAGGATGCTAAGACCTGAGGATTTCGGTTCAAAGCTGGCCTCAGGGGAAAAAAAAGTCCATGAGACTCTTATCTCCAATTAACCACCAGAAAACCTGAAGTGAAACTGTGACCCAAAGTGACTGAGCAGTATCCTTGAGTAAAAGGAACTCAGGGACAGCATCCAAGCCCGAGTTCAAACTCCATAACCCATGACAAAAAAAAAAAAAAAGTTTTGAAACACTTCCATATAAACTTTAGTGTCCTTGCAATGTGAACCTTATCTTATCCTAAAGCATTAAAATAAGCTGATGGTGGTAGAAATTCTCCAAGTCTCCTTGATTTTTAAAATTTTTCTATTTACTAGGTTTAGCATTCACACCCAATCAGAAATCCTAAATGCTCCTCTATGTGAATCATACAAATATATCCTCAATGAACTACATGTAAAATGAACAGAGGCCATAATGTCAAAAGGGTTCTGGGATATATGGCTTTTTCCAGGATGTAAAAGGTATAATTGAACAAACACAATTATACTAATTCTAGCTACTGATTTATTTTGGGTCATAAATTGCATTTTGAGTCATTGACTCCAATGGTATCTGACTTGCCATTCAACCACTTGTCATTCAACCATTGTATTTCTGATTCCCTAATTTTAATCTTAAAATCTTGAATTAAATTAACCTTATAACTAAACTACCTTGTCATCCCCCAAAGAATGACAGTAGAGGTGCTCCTTGCTTGAGGGTTATATTCTGAGGTGAATAAAAAGGTGAAAATCAAACTTAAAGTACACTGCATATTCTTTAGTATAATAATCCTCAGAAGCACACTATATCTTTTAATAGTCTATTCTTCCTGCAGGAGCACAATGTGTTTCTTAATATTGTTCATCCTGAATTGTCCCAGAGGACTGGGGGTGGGTGGGTCTTTGACTGACCTTAGATGAAATTGATGGCTTACTTAGACCCAGCTGCTTAGTATGGAAAATAGCCACTATTCCTTTGATAGTGAATATTTGGTAGATCCAATGCTATAAGTATAATTAAGAGTCACATGGAACAGGGTACCAGTGGCTCATGCCCGTAATAAGGATGTTGCCATCTGAGGATTTTAGTATGAAGCCAGCTGAGGAAGAACAGTCTTCTATATTCTAGCTCCAGTTAATCAGCATAAAAACAAGGCTGGAGGCATAGTGCAAATGGTAAGTGTTAAAGGAACAAGAAAAGCTTAGCAACCTGAGACCTGAGTTCAAGCAAGAAGAGAATATATTCACCAGTGCCTGTCTCCCTGGAACTCTACTTAAATGTTTTCTCTGTCCCTCTCTCTGTCTCTGCCTCTCTCTGTCTCTTTCTCTCAGTTTGAGCTTATTTTCTCTAAGGTAAATAATAATTCATAATGAATTACTGGTTAGATTTATTGGTCTTATATATTTTCACAAATTTTAAATATCTGACATGTTATTCATCCATCTTTTAAATCTAACAGATCATGCATCACTATCCAAGTTTTGTTTGTAAATTTCTGGCTTACTAAGCTAACTACCCAGATCCAAGAGACCTGTGACTTTGATTAATCCTTGATTTCTGTTACAACTGCTTCAATGTATATATGACTGATATACGGAAAGTATTCCACACTGTCAAATAAAACCATATTTTAGTCCTCACAAAATGTATGAAAAAATATGCCATTGGTTACTACACAGCCATAAAGAAAAATGAAATGACATCATAGTCAGGAAAATAGACGGAAGCAGAGACTGTAATGGTGAGACAAGTATAAAAAGCCAAATGTCACATTTTCACTTCTTTATACAAACTAGACCTACACGTGTGCACACACATATACACACACACACATTCATGAATATGAACGTTCTTTTCTTGAATGTTTATACACACATACAGTCAAAATATATTTCGAATTAAAAAATTTGCTCTTTTGAGATGATGACTGATCAACCTTTTAAATCTTTAAAGGGCAAGGTTATTTTAAAATGATACAATGATTAAATCTATTGTTATTCTTGTCAGCTCTGCAAATTTTCATTGTTCATCTCCCTTACCATAATTTATCACAACTAATTCGATGTACTCTGTATTTATTTGCTTCACATCTACCTCCTTATACTAAAAGTTTATGTTCCATTAGATATATAAATGTGTATCTCTTCTTTATCACTGAATGTACTTAGGAATCATAACTTAAACGGAGACATTTAAACTTTGTTATTGTAGGAACAGAGAAGAAGCAAAATGATTTGGATTTTGTCAATTTACAGTCATGAAAAATGGCTCAGAAAGAAAATGAAACTGGGAACGATCGAGGGAAGGGGAGATATTGTCCAAAAAGAAATGTATTCTTTATCTGACTTATGTAACTGTTACCCTTCTGTACATCACATTTATAATAACAATAAAATTAAAAAAGAAAAACAGAAAGGAGCCACGTATTTTAAGTACTTTCACTCCTAGATCTCCATGTTCTTTTTTTAAAATACATTTTTTGTTGTAAAAATACTGTACAGAGGGATTACAGTTACATGAGAAAACTAATGAGTATAGTTCCTATCAAGCATTGTTACCTCCTCCTTTTTTTTCCTTACCATCCCTTCCCTCCCACCTCCACAACTACACTCTCCCCGCCCACCCCACCCCCATCTAAATTCTAAAGTTCGTTTTTCAACATAGTGTTTTGTACATCTCATTGTTACAATGGGTCAGCCTGTATCCCTATTTAAGCATTTTGTTTTTTCCCTTCCCCTCCCCAAATTAGAGAAGTGTATATGCAAGATGCAGGGCACTGACATCAAATACAGTGAAAACAGGGGTTGTACCATGGGGGATGAACATACAAAAAAACAAAAAAAAATCACATTGTACATTACGTTTCCTTCTATGTTCTTATAAATCTTCTTAGATCTTGGGTAAGCCACTGAAAACTTTTGTCATAATTTTTGCCACCTGAAAACTGGAATTAAAGGAAATAAACAAACCAATTAAAGTTATCTTATCTTTTTAGAGGAAGCCCAATTTGAGAGTTCAGTAATCACTAGCAACCGATTACCATTCAGGAACATATGGGTACAAGGAGTAAGTTTGAATGGTATGAGAACAAAACTCCAAGGGACAATTTTATACTACTGAGGAGAAGAATTCTCTAGATTAGTTTAGTGAGTTTTTCTCTTTCTTTCTTTTCATAAAAGTTGTAAAGTCTAGGGATATATCTTGGGCAGCAAACCAAAGTGTGGAAGCTCATAGGCCTAAAGAGAAATTAATATTGGGCAATGGGGAAATTATTTTGAACAAAAGTGCAACCACCCATAGTTAAATCAATCAGTTAAACAGACTTTTTCGATATGGATGTAACCAGATTGCTAAGGAGTTAAAACTAAACCCAAGATTTTAATCAGAGTTGAGTATTCAACAAAACACCTAACAGTAATATAAAGAAAACGTGTATTTTTTAGTGGTGGACTGTGGTGCATTTCTATTAACAACCTTGTCTACCAATTGCATAATAACTATGCCTCATTAATATACAGAAGTTTTAGGCATCTTGAGATTCTCCTCTAGATGCTTTATATCCTCCCTTATAAATCACCTCTTGCTGTGCACTGGTGGCTCACGCCTGTAATCCTAGCTACTCAGGAGGCTAAGATTAGAGGATAGTGTTTCAAAGCCAGCCAAGGCAGCAAACTCCCAGAGACTCATCTCCAATTAACCACTCAAAAACCAGAGGTGTAACTAAGCTCAAAGTGGTAGAGCACTAGCCTTGAGCAAAACAAAACAAAACCACACAAAACAGCACAGAGACAGCGCCCAGGCCCTGAGTTCAAGCCCCACAACCGACAAACAAATCACATCTCTTTCTTGTAGAATCTTCTATAAGAAGCTTTATTTATTTTCCTGGAGTATGTCTACCATTTTGCAGAAAACAGTGAAGGTTAGCTTGTTTGGTGCGCTTACAGCCTGTCAGGTTTAAGACAGAACAAGTAGGCTATTAAGACTAAAACCTGGGAGTTAATTTTCAAATGTTAACACTTAAGAGTTCCCAAAACTGGAGCAAAGAGCTCCAATCACCCCAGTTTTCTCTGTTGAAAAGATGTTGTTAGACACAATATCTAAAAAAATCCCTTGGTACAATAATTTAGCTGAGAAATCTCTCAGTATAAAGTACATGTTAACAGTAGAGCAGATTTCAACTGGTGGTTATGTTTGATCACCAACCCTCCTTGTTTAAAGGTTTTACACATATATTTCAATTGAAATTGTAGATTAAACCAATGGTCAGTGGTAGAGAGGCTCCTAGATGAAGCTTCAAAGCTTTAATTTATCAGAATATTATTTCTTTCAAGAATTGTTTAATGATAATATGGCTAAGATAATCAGTAGGTGGTGGTTTCCTCTGCACTTTTGTGCCTTTATACTGAAACATCTCTTATCCAGAAAACCCTTTATTTCCAGAAAAGAGAATCATAATTCTTTCATTTGAAATCCAATCAGGATTTATTCATTCTCCTACTTTCCTGCAAATAATGTAAGTTGTTTATGCCATGAAGTCATAAGGATAAATCATACATTTATTTGCTTTTGACCAAATTAGAGCCTGACAATGGAGATAGACAAATGAGGAAACATCTGGAAACTCTATGCTAAAGGCTGATGACTGTTTGCCTAGGATAGTGACCAATGAATAAACTTGATCTTGAACTAGATATGAAGAAAGAAAATCAGTGTCTTCCACTTAGTTATTTTGAGCATTTCTAGTTTCAGAGGCTATAACTCCTTAAGTACCTATGTGAAAATGCCAACTCTTTAGATTCCTCACATTTATAACTATAGGCTTTTGGATAACTTTGGATAAGCATGTATTAATATTCATGGAATCATAGCAAAATCTAAAACACTATCAGCCTTTGATTTTATAGCTGAGTTAAAATCGACTCTGAAAAATTCTATCTGCTTGCCTGCCTTGTCACTATGTGAGATTCATTTCCCAAAAGAAATCACTGCACCAACATGTACCATTGTACACAGAACTGAGGTGTTCATGAAAAAATTGTTCTAGACACAATACTGTACTAGCCACAATACTCACAAAGTTAGTAAGTTAAAATTGTGTCCAACCGCTTGTTATCAACCAACTGACTTTCTACTTTTAATCATTCAAGGACATTTCAAGCATTCCCAAACATGCTTTTACCGTGGCAGCAGTTGTGCATTCGTGCAGAGTGAGACACAGATGCCTGTAGCTGGTGGCAGTAACATTTGCTAACTAATAACATAGTACTTAGTTTTCCACCTGGGAAGAGAAGCTGACTTTTCGTAGACTCTGAAGGTGAGAAGAGAATTTATTCCCAAACAGGGTATATATAATCCCACAAAAGAAGGCTTGGGACTATGTTGATATGCTTAACTGCTGTGTTCCAGGTGCCTAAGACATAATAAATGTGCACAAAGGCTGAGAAAACCACAAACTATATTGAAAAGTCTTTATCTTGTATATCCACCATGCTAAGGAAACAAGCAGGTATCTGGGAAGCAAGTCTTCCTCTGCATGGGCTCAGGTTCCTTGAATTTCTGCAAGTGTTTTGTAGAACTGTGCTCATTCATCATTGGAAGCATAAGCAATCTGCTCCCTCTCATCCTGTACCTCCCATATCAGGGTAATCTCTGACAAGCTCAAGGGACTAAACCATCTTTTTTACTGATGTGAAAAGAAATCAATGTTTCTGAGACCAGCAAGTCTGCAGTTTGTTTCAAGTTCAGTTACAGCTTGAGACCAAACCGTATGTGTGTTCTATTAAAGTAGTGTGAGCTTCAGAATTACTTCACTAATCTTGAGTAGTTTTCTTGTTAATATTGTATACAAGTTTACTGAGAGTATGAATTTATCATAACCCAGGCTTTGGAAAACATATACCAAACCATACTTTCCCCAAAGTGTAGAATGAAACCATCAATTTATAGACATAAAATTGCACCAAGAATGAATGTTAAAATGCAGAGAATTAAAAAACATATGTCAGAAGCTGGGTGCTGGTGGCTTATGCTTATAATCCTCACTAATCAGAGGCTGAGATTGGAGGTTAGCGGTTTGATCATAGTTCGAAGCCAGCCCAGGCAGGAAAGTCTGTGAGACTGTTCCACAAAAAAGCCAGAAGTGGAGCTGTGGTAGAGCAGTAGTCAAGAGCAAATAAAGCTCAAGGACAGCATCCAGGCCCAGACCCAGGTGTCCATTCCAGCACACACACACACACACACACACCCCAACACACACACACACACACACACACACACACACACACACACACACACACACACACACACACACACACACACCCCAAAAATATATGTCAGATAACTCTCTTACTGAGTATGAAGATGGTTAGCACTTTCAGGCACTTCAAGGAATAGCCTAAAATCCCCATATTTGATCTTTGTGTGTGTGTTTTAGTCATAGAATATCTATATTTTACATGTACACATTTACTAATGAAATAAGAATTTGTCCTCTTAACATACATTTAAAATTCAAGGAGAGGATAGTTACCAGTAGCTCATAACTGTAATCCTAGCTACTCAGGAGGCTGAGGCAGAAAGTCCCCATGAGACTCTTATCTCCAATTAACCACTCAAAACCTGGAAGTGGAGCTATGGCTCAAAGTGGTGGAGCTTCATGCAAGAGTTCAGGGACAATGCCTAGGCCCTGAGTTCAAACCTCTCAACCAAATGCCCTCCCCACAAATAACAAACCCCTCCCCTATAAAATTCAATGAGAGAGTAGAGGCAACAAATCGTAATAAAATAAAATAAAATAAAATTTGAATCAGCCTTGATGGTGTTGAATCTGTAATCCTAGGGCTCCAGAAGCAGAGGTAGGGGGAGGATAAGGCTAAATAGTAGGTTCCAGGCCAGCATAGGCTAATATATAATAATTATTTCTTACCTTTGAAGTTTACTGCACCAACTGCAATTGAAGCCAATCTGAGAGGATACACAGGAGTCACAACCATTGAACTGCAGGCATGCTAGGAAATAGGAGAAAATAGATTCACCACCAAAAATTGACAGAATGGAAGGGGGAAAAAATAACTGTTTTAACTTGCTCATCCCTATGCACATTCAGGATCAAGCTATCCATGCATGGCAAGCATTCTAATTATATAGTTAACACAATAATCATGAAACAAGTTTATCATCAAACTTGACAATCATCCCCCTCAACAACTGTTCAAATATTGGCTTACTGGGTAGTGGGGTCATCTCTACTGCAGAGACATTTGTGATTCTTGACATTTGTAGTTCTACTCGGTGGTACTCGTAAATTGTTCTTCTTCGAACATCTGCACAAACAAATTCAGAAAGAAAATAAAATCAGTTTTTCATATTTCCCCACATATAAAATGATAGCATTTTAGTAATAGGTGGAGAATTATATACTTTTTTTTACCTGATACTAAAATAATGCTTCAGCCTAGGAAGAGACTGTACAAAAATCCCCTGAAAAACGTGTACACAGAAGTCTTTCTAATTCATGAAGATGTAAACACTGACTATGTGTGAGATTTCTTGCTGATTGAGCCAGTCCAATTTTTGGTTATCCAGAGAATGCCAATGGTGTTTTCTTGGTGGATTTATGTATTTTGAAAAGTTTAGACATATGAAATAATAAAAAAGATGCCATAATTTCTCCCAAGTTAAAGATCAAAGTGAAATATTTTTTAAGAGATGGGCAGTAATTATAAAATTTCACAGTCTAAAGTTAATGCCAGAATGGCATTTTGATGCCTGTAATAGTTAAAATACTATTCTTAAATATAAGTCAAAAAAGATAAAAAGAATTAAAGTCAAAACAAAGAGTTTCAAATAGAAAAATAAAAGTGTCAAATTATACCTTCTTGCTAATGATACAATCCTATCCATAAAAGGCCCTGGATATTCCACCAAAAAGCACCTAGATCTAATAAACACTCGGACCAATGTAGCAGAATATAAAATCAACATACAAGTATCAGTAGCTTTTCTGTATAATAATAATGAATAGGCTGAAAAAGAAATCAGGAAAACAATTCTATTCACAAGAGCTTCAATAAAAACTAAAATAAATACCTAATTATAAACTTAATCAAGAATGCAAATGGAAAAGACTTCTACATTGAAAACAATCAGATCTTGAAGACTCAAACTGAAGAAGCCATGAGAGGTTCGAAAGACTGCCCATATTCATAAGTTGGTAGAATTAACATTGTGAAAATGGCTCTACTTACCAAAAGCAATCTATAAATTCAGTGCAATACCCTTCAAAATCCCAATGCCACTCTTGGCAAAAATACAAATATCAACCCAAAAATTCACGTGGAAGTTTCAATGACTCCAAATAGTAAAAGAAATCTTGAGCACAAAGAGAAATGCTGAAGGTTTCACAGCACTGGACTTCAAGTTGGAGCCACAGTCCTAGAGACAACATGGAACTTGTACGAACATGACTTGAACACCGATGGAAGACCCAGAAATCAAATAAAAGCTGCAGTCATCTAAATTTTGATAAAAAAATGTACCACCTTTTACAAACTCTTAAGGCAAACAAGATGATTTGTCTGAATAAGGCAAGTTTCTAATATGGAGTTTTTCCATGCCTTATGTTGAGCAATTTAATTTTCAGAAGTAAAGAGATAATATGGCCTGGCCATAAAGACCACTGGATCATAAAGACCACCCATCATCTTCATCATTTCATGTTATCTTTTGCAAATTCAACTACTGATACTGACTGGGAAGCCTCTGATAGTTAAATACTGTCCATAGGTATGGAGCAAAGAGAAAGGGGACCTTTTTCTCCAGGCCGGCTCTATCGCCTGCTCAGGCACCTCCAAATACTGGGAGGAACATAACAAGACCAAAGCTAATGAGAATGTTTTTTGTTTGGTGCCTTGCCAATCAATGACAGCTTCCAAATGGTCCTTTCTGTATTATGTCAGAGACACCTCTGTCAAAAACAAGTCATTAGGAATTTATTCACTGGTTGGCATCGTCAAATGGTAGAAACCTTCATTTGACTCCAGAAATTATTTAATTCATGAATCTGCTTCAAAAAACATTAAGGCAAAATGATATTAAATAGAATCTTGCTGAGATGTTAAATAGAATCTTACAATTTTAGCAAAGCCACATTAACTACAAAACTTATCTGTGATGAGCTTTTAGACACTAACAAAAATAATGAACAAAGTAATACATAGAGGAAACGTACCTTAAGGATCTATTTTTCTATTCTCATATTTTTAAATCTCTTAATAGTTTATTAGCATAGCAAATAAAAGGTTCACTAATATTTCCCTATTTATGTTGTCAGTACCTAATGACTGACCCCAAATGGTTCAGCTTTATTTTCTAGTTCAAATAGAGCACAGCTCACAGCACTATTTATTGAATCCCTTTAATGTAAATAGCACAGGTTGCATAACTACAATAAACAAGGTTTATTCCCAGCATGAAGACTCAGGAATAATAAGAGGCTTCAGATTAAAAAAAAAGACACTATCATAGCAGTTACAAACTTCCACACAAAGAAGCTGGGCAGCAACAGAATTAGCTCATTGAGGTTATTAAGGAAAACATCTAGAAATAAAAAATGCATGTGCTCCAAACTTTATTTCTAACGCCACTT
Source organism: Dipodomys spectabilis (assembly GCF_019054845.1). Lineage (NCBI taxonomy): Eukaryota > Metazoa > Chordata > Mammalia > Rodentia > Heteromyidae > Dipodomys > Dipodomys spectabilis. Next base: position 12,284,304 of record NW_024870773.1, read on the forward strand.
GTCATTCTATGCCTATTAACTGGTAATATAATTATACCTTAGATAATGCACCAAAAACCATGGGTGATCATGAAAAGTAAATCCAAATCTCTCTGACTGCTTATCTCATCATTCTCTGACTGCTTGCAAAATTTGAAGTTGCGGCTAAAATCTAAATGGTCAAATTTACTCGGGCTCAGTATTTGAAGGGAGTTGGACATGTGGCCCAGAACAATATTCGCACCTTACCAGCAGAACAATTGGCACCCTGCCATCCTTCTCCTTGTGTGTATGTAGATTAACTAATGGATCGCAAAAGCTACATCTCCTGGCTTTGTTTTGTCATCACTTTGCCCAAGAAGAGAAGCAGCCCCAGTGTTGGTATAGCAAGTCAACATGGTGGCCCAGTGGCCTCCTGTCACTTGACTGTAGACCTGTGACCAACATCATGGCTCCTTCTGCCCAGAAAATATAACACCCTGCTCCCAAAACATGAGAAAAGGTTTTAGTACACATTTGCAACATCAACAAATCTCATGTCAGTTCATTATATTTAATGTCCTTAATTATTTTTTTCTGAAAGAAGGAAGTTGTGACTTCATTAAATAAAATCTAGTGAAATCAGGTAAGAGTTCAACATTTTAAAATCAGAGTGTTTTATCAATTATAAATCACAACAAAAATACAACCAACAAGAAAGAAAATATTAGATATGTAGAGATACATCAGTCAGATGTTTAGTCCTCAGCTGGAGCGAATCCTTGTATTACTTAAAAAGAATAAACTTATTGTAGTAAAATTCAATGAGAAAAAACTAAATTCTTATAAATGTAGACAGGCAGTACTGGTGAAAAACAGAAACATTCTGTGAAGTAAAAAAGTGTGAGTCACAACAGAAATGTTCATTACATAATAGGGGGAAATAAGCAGGAATTAAAGTGTGAGGCCGTCTAAGTTTGAAGGAAAACGTGGAAAAGAAGGTAAAAACTGAATATTTGAATTCACCATTTGAAATGACAAAGCAAATAAATCTGGGTAGGAAGATCCCAATGCTTTTTACAGTAGAGTGATCAGAGAGCTGAGTTTTGCACAGATAAGCTTTTCATTTATTGTTTGTTGTCAAATAAATGTTCACTACGCTGAGCACTAGTGGCTCAGGCCTGTAGTCCTGGCTACTTAGCAGTCTGAGATGTAGAGGATAAAGATCAATCAAGGCAAGAAGTTAGACCTCATTTTCAAGGAACAGGCCAGGTGTTTGGTATATACATGCAAAGCTATTTGGGAGGCAGAAATAGGATAGCAGTCTGAGGCCAGTTCTGGCAAAAACATGAGGTCCTATCTATCAAACAGAAAATAGTCTTAGCATAGTATAACTTAAGTAGTAGAGTGGCTGCCTGCCTAGCAAACATGAAGCCCTAAGTTCAAACTTCAGCACTTTCAAGAAGAAAATGTTCAAGTCACAGTCAAGCAAATACAAGATGTTAGAAATGTGTAAATTTAAGAATTAAGCATCATTTTGTACAAAGAAGGTTTTTTGTTTGTTTGTTTTTTCAGTTGTGGGGATTAGGTGCTGTCCCTGGACTTAGGTGCTGTCCCTGAGCTCTTCAGCTCAACGCGAGTGCTCTACCACTTGAGCCACAGTGCCACTTCTGGTTTTCTGGTGGTTAATTGGAGAGAAGAGTCTCTGGGACATTCCTGCCTGGACTGGCTTTGAACCATAATCCATGATCCTCAGATCTCAGCCTCCTGAATAGCTAGAATTACAGGCACGAGCCACTGGCACCTGGTCTTACAAAGTATTTCATCCAAGGGCATTTTTTGTTTTTTTGACAAAAGAAGTCATGACATCTAGTTCTTCTTTTGTTGCATCTTGTGAGCTAATAAAGAACTAAGAACTCAAACAATGAATGAAATTGTGGTGTTAAGGAAAGCTATTTTACTTTCTGCAGAATGAATCATTTTGAAGGGCTTTCCATTACGAGGAGAGCTAAGCAATGCAATTTAATGGAGATTTATAGGTTGATCAGGCCATAAATGAATGGAAATGATCATTAACACTGAAAATAACAGGTGAGGCTGCATTCTTCTGAAAAGACTCAAAATAGGTTTTCATAAAGTATGACAAAAGAAAGGAGATCTTCAAATTAACAGCAGCTATCTACATTTCTACATTTTCCACAGTTTTCACATCACTTTAAAAAAATTATACTTACTAAGTCATTAAAATGGATGTGTCCTACCACAAAATAAAAATTGCAAATTATTTTTTATCTGGAAATGAGATACAATGTTTATACTGGAAAATAGACTGTTTAATAAGTACATTTATATTTGAGAATTTACTACTTAGCAATAGCTGAGATGCTAAGACCAGTTAAGAATAAAATAAGTTTATGCAGATAGTATGTGGTATTCCACATTTTATTTAAATATGTGTTTGGCACTCTTGCCTGGTCCAATCTGGCATCCCACAGTCACATGTGTCTGTTTAGCGTAAAGTTAATTAATTAACTTGAATTTAAAGTTCATTTCCCAAGCTCACCAGCTATAGAGTATATCTACCGCAACCTCACGAACTAGTGAGCTTCACATGCAGAATACATTTTTTTTCCCCAGTAGTATTGGGATTGGACCCAGGAGTAGCCTCACACTTGCTGGGCTAGAGTTGTACACTTAAACCACACCTCTATCCCAGCTTTTGGCTGGTTGTTCTAGAGATGGAATCTTGAGGGGTTTTCTACCCAGGCTGGCCTTGAACAATTGCCCAGATTTCAACCTCCTGAGTAGCTAGGATTTCAGGCTGAAGACAACCAGTCCAGGCTTTGAGAATACTTTCAATAGCACAGGACGCTCTATTGGTCCAGGTTATTATTTCATTGGAAAATCAAAGCTTAAAATACTTTGCATATATAATAAGCAAAGCTCTGTTCCTGTTTATGAAGGGTATTTTATTCATACTCTACCTAATTTTGATCTATTTCTTTGAAAATTTACCACCTCATCTGTAAATTTATTCTTTAAATATATCCAGGCATAGCAAAATACTTTAAAGATTTTAAAGATCCTCCAAGAATCTTTGTTTGTAGTTCATATTGGGGATTGCACCCAGGACATGACACATGCTAGGCAAGTATTCTACTACTTGTTCCAAGCCCCAGCATCTTTTCAGAATTTTTAAAATATGTTTCGACCAAGAGTTAATTTTGAATTACATTTCTAATGTTTGCTGGTGAGGATTAAATAACAACAATCCACAAGGGAAGGCACACGTATCATGAGCACTGTGGATCAGTGTGTAACAGGGGATGCTGATGAGGAAAGGTTTGGTATTAAGAAGGTGTCAGGTAACACACTACTGCTGAGGGAATACAGGGGTGCGTTCCTCTGAGAAACTGTCACTGCCATAACTTGTAGTGGAAACATTGCAGGTTAGGCCAGTTGCTGCCTGGATTTGCTTCTGTTGTTATAATTCTCATGCATGTGTTCATATAACTTTTTAATTAGTCAATTGACAAGGTCCAAGGTTTTCAAAGAAGGAAAAAGAAACAAAGAAAGACAGAAAGATGGAAGGAAGAGAAAGAAGAGAAAAGAGGGAGGAATGGAGAGAGGGAGGAAGGAAGGAGGGAGGAAAAGAGGAAGAGGAGATGGTAGTGGAATGTAGGGGTACTGAAGTGAGGGAAAGGGAAGGGCTTGGGTCTAAAGGAAGAGAAAACAGTGGAGGGAAGGGGAAAGGAAGAGAAGAGGGAAAAGGAAGGAAGGAAGGAAGGAAGGAAGGAAGCAAGGCAGGCAGGCAGGCAGGCAGGCAGGCAGACAGGTATCAGGGAGGGAGAGGGAGGAAAGGAGAGAAGACAGTGCGAGTGGATTTTCTGGGTTTCTTGCTGCTCATTAGACTCAGGAGGGAGAAAAAATACTGCGACATGAGCTGGAAGGTCAGCATTTTAAAGGTTAAAAAACTTACATTTTAAGTGGAGGAGAGAAAAACAAGCAAATGACAGTGGCACTAGCGTTGTGTCTGTATGCAGAGGACCCAGGCACGTGGTGCAATTGAATATACACTGAGGTCCACAAAGAATTATGTCATCAGGTTATTCAAGAAGAAACTATGGAAATTAAAAGGATCTATGTATTCATATCACAATGTCAAAACTTCCCAGGAATCAAAAGACAATTAGAGCAATAATGAAATACCGTATTCTGTTTTTCAGATTTGTGATGTTAAAAAATGATAATAATCTGACAACATTTGGGGAAATGTGGTAATTTAATATAATGCTAAAGGGAGAACATTGAAGCAATTTGTCAAAATATGTAAAACACCATTAGTATTTATCATATACAAATTCATGTTTTGAGACTCAGATATGAGTAAAAACAGGAAAACACGGATATACAGCACAGATAATTAATATGAGCAATCTCCCAACCATTGAAGAGAAAGTGTCCATGAGCTATGAAATACACGAATCTGCTGTTCCATTATGATTGCATTTTAGATCCATACCTGAAAATATAGGAAAAGGTTTTATACACTTTAAGGGAAAACAGGTCACAATGATATGTAAAGCAAAATGTCTACTTTCTTGGTGTGTCTTTGTGTATACACACGTTCTACATGAGGGATTGGGTAGAGATACATGAGGGCTTCGAGAGCTAACGCTTGAAGTAGATTTGCAGGTACTTTATGTTTTCTTCAACTTTATATATTTTTAAGTTTTTCTGACATTTTATAAATTATGCCGAGTTAAAAGATACTCTGTTTCTAATTGCAATGACATATTTCTATACTTATATGTCTGGGATGTTTGACAAACCAAAGTCACTGAAGATCTTTTCATTTCAGTTCTGGACCTGTGGCAACAGAAAGCTGTCTCTGAGCTGGTGGCAAAGCTCAGGCGGTAGAGCACCAGCAATAAATAAGCAAGCTAAGCAAACCCAAGGCCTTGGAGTTCAAGGACTGGTACAACACCATCCCTCCCCTCCCTGCCCATGCCACAAAACAAAACAACACAAAACAAAAGCTGGTCTTGGTGGTTCTCTCTTCTATAGTTTTATAAGTGCATTTCACAAACAAAGAGAAAGTGAATTAGTAAGAAAACAAAGGCAGAAAACATTCCTGAAAATCTTAGTACTGAGACATTAAGAAGTACTCAACATCATTCTCCAAAAGCACAGTAGCTCTGAGTCCTGTGCCAAAGGGTTTCACAGTAAAAACAAATGGTCTTAGCACCCATTCTGTTGGATACCTAGGTTGGACTGTGATTCCCCAGTTAGCACCACTGTCCTTATTTTATTTTTTGAGGCTATTATAAATGTAGTTGCTTTTCTGATTTCAGCCTCACTCTTCTCATTGTTGGCATATAGGAAAGCTATTGATTTTTGTGGATTAATTTTATGCCGTGCTACTTTGCCAAGTTTCGAATCAGCACTACTGTCTTTAAACTGATGATAGTGATATTGATGGCGATCACCACAGAAATGACATCTGTAGGTGCAAGTGCATGTCTACCTTTGTGCCAGGGATTTCCAGCTTGGTACACATGGCATTTCAAGTTCTAAAATGGTCATTTTTTTATGTGTAAAAAGTCACATAAGCTAAATAATAGGTTCAAGGTCTCATGATCAATATTCGTTCTACATTAGTCTTTATATTTTATGTGCTTTTAACTATTTTTTTGTCTTTTATTTTCTTAACACAAAGATTAGTTTCACCATAGGTTTTCTTTTCATGTTTCTAGAAATAGCAAAGTAATTTTCAGCTCTAACCTTAGGACTATTTATCAGTTCCCTCACAATGTTTGAATTCCCTTTGATATTTAAACAATCAAGTCCTTTGATTTTTTTTAACATGAAAAGAACTGCCTTTAATTATGCTTTAAAGTTAACACTGAAATCTTTTATTTTTTGGAAATATTTTCTGTCACTGGTACAAAGAATAAGTAAGGAGAAATCTTAATGCTAAATAAGGATTTTGAAAGTGGTATCAAACCTTCACCCAATCTGATAAGAGTAGTGTAGAGAGAAAGTTTCATTGGGGAAAAATATCCTCCACGCTGTGACTCAGATTCTTATACTACCATTGGTTAGGTTATGCCAAAAGTTTAGATTTTATAACCTGTGTAAGGAGATGACTGAAAGAATAGAAAGCTGATCATATGAGTCCAAGGGCTGATATACTGTACTTTGAAATGAAATCACTCATTACTTAGGAGAAATATCTGTTGTAACCTAAATCTACAAAGGAGAGGGTAGATGGAATACCAAAATGTAAGGGTGTAAATTCCCTAAACGACTACTCCTAATAGTGACAGGTGTTAAAATGGAAATTTTGAAAATGACTTCAATGTTTACCTAAGCTCTCGTTAAATGAATAAAAAGCACACAAATATCTAGGAATTATATTTTTCTCAGCAAGAAATACATACCTACACAACTCTGAATGTGGGTAATTCTAATCTCTGGTCCACCTAGCTGGACATTCAATGAAACGTTTCTCTTCCTTACTAATATGATCCTGTTGCACTTGGTTATATGGGAACCGATTTTGAAGGAGATTAACATTTTCTGTTCCCCAGTGACTTTTAAATAGAATACATTAATTCTAATTTTCTTGCTCCAATGTGGTCTCATTTAACACAGCAGAGATGGGAGAACTTGAGACTTAGAACTTCCAATTCTTCTTGACTAATCTTTTTTTTTTCTGGATTGAACAAAGAAAGTCAACAGGAAGTAGGGTTACTGTTCCATACAGGCTGAAGAAAAGCCTTCCTCTGAAACTATTATTTGGCATACAATTATTTAGTTGAATATTAGATCCCAAATATTAGACATAACTGGTCTCCAAATGCATATGGATTTTGTAAATTTATTCAATGAAAATTTTATCTGGAAGGATATTTTCTCTTTGCAAACCTGACAAGTCAAAATAATTTCGTCATGAGGAACAAACTAAATTAATACACATTAAAATATATTTGTAAAAGAAATAGTGCTTTTGTATTCTGGTGGGCCTATTTCTGGAAATAATAATATAGCAGATTAGCAATGTGATCTCCTTAGTGAGTGGCAAATAAAATTCTTCCAGGAATAAAAGGCTGCAACAAATACACGAAAACTAGCATTTCCTTTACCTTGTGCAATAACTGACTGAAGTCATGCTCTATTTAACACCTCTGAAAAGAAGAATGTGAGAAAGTCCCCCTCAAACAGGAACCAACCCTGACTCTCTGGAACTCAGCCTTTTATTTAAGAGTTCTGTCAAGTGGCCTTTCTGTTGTCGACACATACTAATATATCCTTGTTTTGTTCTCTTGTAATTTAGTTTCTAGAAAATCTGCTTTGATTTAACAATTTCCTTGAATATTACCTCCCACAATTTCTCAGCTAACAAGGAGAAATGCAATAAAGGGAACACACTCTTTCTCAAGTTGAATTGCTATATACAAATGCCATTCTAAAGGATGATCACCCTTATAATGTTGCCAGCCACTTACTGCTCTGAAAAGTCTAGTTTCCACTCCATTTACTTGCTGCTTTTGAGAGATGACATAATTAAATAGAATCAGCTCAAATCAAGACCAAACATCAGACACATGAGATAAATTAAGTCCACCATTAGAATGAAATAAAAGAAGAAAAAAAAAACTTTGAGAGAAGAGGAAAGAAATGACCTAATCTTGACATGTATTCTGTTTTTACTTCTTGCTTGAAAATAAGCACAAATGGGAAACAAATTCTCCCATTACTTATGTCAAGACTGTTTTTCAAGGAAAGGAGGTTTAAAAAGCAGGAGCTTTAAAAGATAGTTATTTACATGGTCCAAACTGCTCAAAACAAATGCAGTTTACATTTTTAATTTTTTTCCTTTTTGCTTCCCTCCTTCCTCCCTCCTTCTCTCCCTTCCATTTTCTCTCCCTCTCCCTCATTTCCTTCCTCCAGTACTTCCTCCCTCCCTCCCTCCCTCCCTCCCTCTCTCCTTCCTTCCTTCCTTCTTTTCCTTCCTCCTTCCTTCTTTCTTTCCTTCTTTTCTTCCCTTTCCACCCTCCCTCTGGTACTGAGTTTGAATCAAGGATCATCTATATACTTAGCACACATTCTATCACTAAGCTATACTCCCAGAAGCTGTTTGACATTCTACTATGATGAACAGCTTTCCAAAGTAACCCATACTTTGGAATTTACAAAATATGAATAAACTAAATCAACAACAATAATTTAAATAAAATAGAGAGAGAATCATAGCTTCCCTGGTAGACCGAGCTTCAATGGTATTTTCATTTGCCTATATTTACATTTTTTCTTTCATCTCCCTTTCAACTCCAAGTTTTGCACACACATGTAAAACATAAAATGGACCATAGTTTCCTTTTTCTCCTCAATTTTAAATGAACAAACAAATATGGAAATAAACATTGAATGTGTGTAACTTAGAGGGTCAAGCCAGATCATAAAAGCATAAAGACTTGTATTTTGAAATATACATTTCAGAAGTAGTTGAATTCTTTTATCATTATTATTATTATCATCTTTAAGTAGTTGTACAAAGGAGTTGCTATTTATTAAAGCTTTTTTTTAATGTATGCTTTAAAAGTAATGTGAATTTTAGAAGTGATTGGCTTATATTTATTTCTAATTACTGGTAATGTATCCCAGAGAAACACTAAGAAATCACTTGTTATTTTTCACTCTTCTTTTCTACTTTTTTCCTAAGAGAAAGTGCTTTAGCTATGACAAGTTTCGGAATAATAATTCAATTTTTAAAAACTTTGTTTTGTTTTAGTGCATTATTTCCCTGCAGTTCACACAGTGAATTAATGGGAATTATCTTAAGAATCATTATGTTGCTCTCACTAATATTACCCTTTGAGATCAAATTAAGTTGAAAATAAAATGATTCTTGGTTCTGAAAAAAGACAAATATGGAAAGGAATACACAATCAGGCCATTGATCACTATTTTATATTCTTCTTATTAATGAAAGAACTATCTTGGTTCAACCAAGCCAAGTATTCCATAGATGGGCTATTTAATCTCAGTTACCTACATTTATCAGTTCAAGAGTAATGGATGCAACTGTCACCCCTCTGGACAGCACCTTTGCAATAACATAAAATTTTAAAAAAAGAATAATGGAGACAGCCAACACAGTAGTAGTTGTAAACCAACTAGTAGATGTCATGAGCATCCATCAGATACATGATTCTTTCCTCAGTGACATCAGCCCAAGACTGGTGCCCTTAGGCATTGTCTATGCACCTGTACAGAAAGCTCATACTTTGCAGTCACGCTTCTACGTACTGGGTATTTGTTGGATCCTGTGAACAACGACAAATGCATCTGACAGCCCCACTTTTACTGGATGATTGGTCGAACTTATCTGTGTGACCAAGACAGGAATCTAGAAAAGAAAAAGCAGATTAGATTGTTAGATTTGAACATCAGTCAAGGATGGTGGCAGGGATGGTTCTCATCTTTCTTAGTGAGCCAAACCAGCTATCAGAGATGAGGGACTAGATCCAGTGCAGGAAATATTATGAAAGGAAGACTTACAACAACTCAGAAAAACAGTCTACTACAGGAGTTCAAGGGTAGGAAAGAGCTCCTGGTAGCAGAGATGGCTATTTGCTATGAAATGTATATTACTTTCAGAGAATCTGATGCTGAGTGCTACAAGTTACACATTTAACCCCCAAAACCAACCATCAAAAAAGAAAGCTTCATGGATATTTGGAATTTTAAGTAGAGGAAAGCAATCCCTGGATTAAAATTTTTTATTGTTTTCCTAGATTACTTTTTAATATCTATTTCCCAAGGAGCTAAAAATATCTTAGAAATAAGTACACTGCTAAATATAAATTTAACCATCACCGTGTTGATTACTGAATAGTATTAGTCACTTATGATTGATTTAATATACAGCTTAGCCTGGCAATTGTTAATGCATATTGGAGTACACTATACTTGGTGAAGCATCTCTTGAGAGGTTTATGAGGTTTATAGGTCATCCTAAACATGCTAAATTTAAATGAAGGAATCAGAGATCTGAATATGATAGGCACTTCTAAAATGTTTGCATATAAGTAGGTACAAGATAATGGGGACAGATCATAAGAAGAGGGTTTTTTGTTGTTGTTTTGTTTTGTTTTTTGGTAAGCCATGACAATGCCATTGGAGTTTATTCCAAAACACACAGGAAGACTGAATCAGGCATAGTGGCACATGCCTGTAATCTCAACACTTGGGAGACTGGGGATTTTGAATTTGAGGCCAGTTAGAACTACAGGATAAGTTCAAGGCCAGCCTATTGTATATAGTAAATAAACAAACAAACAAAGCCCCCCAAAACCAACCATCAAAAAAGAAAACTTCATGGATATTTGGAGTTTTAAGTAGAGGAAAGGAATGCTTTTCCATTTGAAAAATTACACATTGACTGTTGAGTTATGAAGACTGCAGGGGTCCAAGGGAAATAGAGAAAGTAGTTAGGAAGTATCCAAATTATCCGGATAAGAGACACATGACTTCTACATCAGCAAGGAAGAGGTGGATTCTGGGTGTGTAGAAATAGATGACAGTATCAAGACACACCATAGATTTGATAAAGATGGTGGCAACAGGATTTCTGGTCTCATTGTGCATTACATGAGAAATGCAGTGTTGCATGACTTCACACTGTTCTATTAGAAGGGCATTTTCAGCTCTGAGCACAGAGAACAACCTAGACAGTTCAGAGTTTAAGACCCAAATGGGCAGAGGTAGAAAAAGTCGAGAGAGCAATGGCTGGTTCTGGATAATCAACGTAATGGCAAGTACACTGGCTTCAAATGCTTTCTTTAAAATACAGTAAGGTTTCATGAGAAAGAGGCTAAGAGTACTAAAACTGTGGTGTTTGGTCCTGTTTAAATACTGAAACAAAAATATACAAAAAGCTTTCCATGTCTCTGTTTTCTCTAGGAGCTACTGGAATCTTTTCTTTTTTATTTATTTTCTCTCAGAAACACTCTTATTAGCATATGTTAGTTGTCCAACGGGGGGTCCCTTGGAAAGGGGGGGTCCCATGGAAAGGAGGGTCCCTTTCCATGCACAAATGCAATGTATCCTGATCAAATTCACTAGATCACTCTCCCTCATTCTCTCTTCTTCCTTCTGAAAACAAGTCCAACAGGTTTCATTGTTCTTGTTTTTATATATGACAATAAACTACATTCACCATATTCTACCTTCTTCGCTCTCTTGATTCCCTCCCTACACCCACTCTCAATGGTAACTGCCTTCCAAAAGAACCTATTGTATATTCTGGCCAGTTATTTTTCAGTGTATTTAAGTTGCACAAAGAAATTTCACTGTGATATTTCACATATACATATATTGTACGCAGTCTCTTTCTCAATCCCCGCTACCTCACTATTACTCAACTTTCTGAGCTTCCTTGTGCCATTTGATGCACAGATCCAATGTATTTTGATATTATCCACCTCTATCATTTTCTTTCCCTCTCTCTCTTCTACCATCTCTCAAAACAGTGCCATAGTTATGCTCAGGCTGTTCCATTCTCTATATATGCACATCCATATATATGTATCTTTTAATACTAAATTCTGAATATGAGAGAGAACATGTGACCTTTCTCCTTTTGAATGTGCCTAACTTCACTTAACTTGATGATCTCTAGTTCCACCCATTTCCTCGCAAAGCACGCAATGGCTTTCCTATCTATGGATGAACACTAATCCATTGTGTGTATATACCACATTTTCTTAGTCTGTCCATCAGGTATAAGACACCTGAGCTGCCATGAACATTCCATGTCCTGTGTTGCTGTACACATATACCAAAGCCATGTATGTAGTGACTACAACCTGGGCATTGAAAATCCTGTTTATGTCAAATAACTTAAATGCCTGTTATTGCCAAAGATTAGCAAAGAAAACAAGAACATCTCCAGACTTCCTCAAAGATTTCCGACAGAAAATATTTCTGCCTGAATATGTGATATTGCGATATTGTTCTTATTCTGAGCCATAACTTTTTTTTACACTGAAATAGAGAAAAATCAAAATCTGGCTGAATTTTCCGAGAGTAATGTCCAGAATTAAAATTCATTAAGATGAATTAGGTTGCATGCTAACCGTCACATTTAAGGTGAAATACTTATTTTCCCTCCAATATCAAGGAAAAGTGTGTGAATATATTTGTAAACAAACTATTGATAATGATAGCCAGTACTGGGCAAAAGTATCACACGAATTAGAGTGTTGTACTGTCATAATCGTCTATTCCACAAAGGAGCCTGTGTTAATAAGGATATGAGGCACTCAAGTCAGTGAATTGATGATGAAAAGAGATGTCAAAACCCTAAAGGCTGTGGTTATGGGTAGCTGTAGCTTGCCTTTGCTATACACAAAATTCATCATCAAGATGCCTCTAACTCAGCCAGTCTGAACACATTAAAAAAAAACTCTGAAGTACAGAAATTCTTTTGTTTTTTGAGCAATGAGTTTGTTTTTTTTTAAATTATCAGTAAGTGCCTGTAGTAGCTGCCTTCTCATGATCAAAGCAAAGCTAAAATTTTTAACTGGGCCTCTGTGATTTGCTTTCTGCATTCTTGAGAACTGTTTCCTTTTGAAGTATATTATTTTCATAGGACAGAGTGCAAAGAAGCATTGTTTCCAGGCAGAATATAATTCCAGTCCCAGCCTGGTGGCTCATGCCTGAGCTTAATGCACAATTTAGTTGGAACCCATTCAACAAACAAGCCTAGCACTGTGGTGCAAGCTGGTAATTCCACCGATTGGGGAAATATAGATTGGAGGACTGCAATCTCAGGCCTACTGGGCAAAAAGCGAGAGATACAATCTGAAAGATTGCTTAAAGTGTAAAAGGGCAGAGGTGTGGCTCAAATGGTAGCACATCTGCCAAGCAAATGTAAAGGCCCTGAGTTCAAAGCCCAATACAAACCCCCTCCAAGAAAAAGAAACACTTTGCTGTTGTCTTACACATGCATTCCTGAGTCCCCCTTTTGAAATGAATTTTAACTTTTGTTTTATTTTCAAATTCCATCAGTTGATTATTTGTTATAACTTTTTTTTCTCCTACAAATGCTCTATTGAGATAAAGAGTAAGGTTAGAACAAAAAAGGAGTTATCATAGCTAGACAAAATAAAGACTGGAAAGTTATCAGAAGCAAACCAAGTTCAGGCAAGCAGAGCACCCTGGCCTTGGAAAGAAGATTCAAAGGCAAAAGCTGTTTCCTTCTGCACACAGCTATGTCTATCAATGTCTCCAGGACTCAGGGTTCACTGTACCTAAAATATAAGCTTTAACGTCTGTCCTGAAAAGAAGGAGATAAAGACCATGGCTGCTGCAATGCCAGGCATTGGGGTTTTCTTTTCTTCCCCTGCCTTTTCCTGCCCTGTAACCCTCATTCAAACATTGATTTATTCCTATCACAGGCCCTGCCTTGCAAATTCCAGGTGGCACAGGTGCTCAGCATGAGCTTGAATGTATCTAAGGTCCTAAGGGTGATTCAAACCCACCAGAACTGAGCTGGAAAAGAATCATTTTAAACTCATCTTGTGTCCAATTGCTAATCAACAGTATGGTATCTGGCTGCCTCATGCTACAAACCCAAAGTCCACAAATAGCCCTAGCTTTCTAGCCCATTTACTCCTCTTTATCCACTCCACCCTAACTTCCTTACCCTATTTTTCCTTAAATGTTTGGCCTGGTGTCTGTATCACTTGGTAAACAGGCAAACTCTTTTTAACAAAACAACATACCGAGTCAAAAACATGAATAACCAAGTTGCCTACAAACAACATGGGCAAAGAATTAGTTTCAGTTAAATTTAATGTGAAATATTCAATGTGATTTTTCACACAATGTTTTAATTCATTTTAGCATCAAGTAGTCAAGTCTTCCATGTTCCAGGTATTAAGCAATAGACTCGATCATGGATGAGATTAAAAACAGAGATGAGCCATAATTGGAAGGCAAATTTGTAACAAACCAGCTGTGTAGTATACATCTGCAATCTCTTTCTTTTGACATATTAATTGTGCTTATCAATGAAACAGGAGAGGGAATCCCATCATAAAATTGATCTTCATGTTGAATTTTGATAGCATAAGAAGATGGTTATAATATGAAGCTAAGTGAAATAAAATCAGGATACAAAATTTTGGATACAGAATTTGGATACCACAAACAAAAGGTAAAATGCATAGCAAACTAGAGCAAGATGTTAGCAGTGGTACAACTATAATCTTAGTTTGAGACAGAACAATGCTGATTTTGATGAGTACATAGGGACATCTAGTCTCCAAAACCTAAAATTAAAAATAAAAAAATAAAAATTATAACGTGACTTCCATTCCCCAACTCTACAGTTACATCCTATGGGAAGTCTCAAAGGAGTCAGAGAACAGAATGTAGTCAATTAGCAAAGTCAGTCCCTGTATTCAAAGAGCGCCTGCAAACTTCATCCCTATGTAACTCAGAGTGGGCTTAGAATATGAGAAAAGAAATTTGTGAAGGAGAAATGGGATGAGCCTATTCAGAATCCATTTTTCACCAGGTCAAGATCCAAGCCAAGTGCTGCAGGACTTCTGATGTCTTAAGAATAAAAATACAGGTCTTTCATTTATATATTCAAATACTGAGTTGTTGGTAACTTTGTTCAAGCACACAGACAGCATCTCATCTGTGTGAAGGATGGCGGGCTACCAAAACAACAAACTGTCACCTGAGCTTCCTAAAACACAAGTCAGTGAAGCAGAGGCCCACTGTGTGTCTTGGCTACAGAGTCAGGCTTGAGTGAAGGCTTTCTCTGGGTGCACAATCAGCTAAGTGAGCTTGCCTATTTATGTCCAGCTTGGGCACATACACTAGAAAGAGAAGGAAACTCTACAAACTCTACACCCTGGGGTGGGAGAGGCAATGAGTGCATCAGATCCTTCAGGGACAAACAGCCTTCCTTGAACAACAGGGCAAGGAGACAGGCTATGGCCTGATAATGGGCAAGAACCTCCACTCTCCGACATAACGTCTATCTTTATTGAAGGCAAAGGAAAGCCACTGGCAGCATCACATCCATCGTCCAGCACGACAGATACTGCTAAAGGCAGAGCCAACATCAGCAACAGCTTTCTCGTTTCAAAAATAACTTCCATCTTTCACCACAACATTGATTTTTCTACTTGGCCACACGAATCACTAATTTATTTTTACTTCTAGTATTTGTTATTGGAACTTAATACAGTGAGAACCACTCCATGTGTCCATTTTTAACATTATGGAAAGTAAAGTTCACATGTCAAGAGATGTCTCATGTAAGGTTAAAAAAAAAGACATTCATGCATGCAAACCCATTTGAGCTAATAGAGCATGTAGGCAAATTTTTATTGCTTCCTATGTTTAAAATACAGGGAAATGCTGTGGTAGAACTTCATGAGATTTTTCCTTAAAATATGTCAGGGTTTGTAGTCAGCATTTTATTCCATTTAGGTTTTTCAATTTTATATGGTATACAATACACAAAATTCATGTGTATAATGCTTTTTTACACACTTACATTCATATATATTTTCTACATGCAGATTTATAAAGGTTTTAGGAAATATATATCATATATTGTCTATTATATGTTTCTAGTTTTATTTGTTATATATAAAATATGCATATTCCATTATAAATATAGGTCTATATTATATGTGTATTATATATGCATCATATTACATGGCTATGTTATATTCATTATGTATTTTATAATATATATTAATGTTATATCTATCTATCTATTTATCTGTATCTATCAAATATATCTCAAGCATTCTCATCCATACAACAGTAACTATGGGGACAAATGGTACTTTGATGCTGGCTGGCTCATTGTTGAGTCTCTTCTGGCCTCTTTCTCTCTTGAATTATCCAGTTCCCATAAATTCTAAAATTTTATGTGTTCCTCTTTTAATATTTTCAGCATAACAACTATGAATTCTGGGTTATTATAGTTTAAATAAGAGAAATAGTCTTTGAAGAAATTTAAAAACTGCATTAAGGGCCCCATTAAAACCTACAAGTTATAGGCAAGGACGATTTATTAGCTAACCTGTTACCATGGAAGCAATGCGCGTCACACTAAAGAACATTAGGTTTAGTACAAATGGTGGAAGGGATTAAGAAGTGGTTTTACTTAATAAAGTGAAGTTTCTCTATAGGGACCTTCTATAAAATTTGCTGTTCAACAAGATGGTAAGGTGCCTAACTAAGAAAATAGAACCGACAGATTCCATTATTCATTACTTCTTCCCATCCCCATGCAATAATATTATAAGTCTTTTTGTTTTTAATTGCGTTATCCTAACCCGATGATCATCCTTGCCTCTCACGTGAACTGGAAGTAGATAAAAGTCACCATATTTTCAATACATACAAGAAAAATGACATCTTTCCCCAGTGTGAATCCAGAGTAACAGAAAATTCAAACCAAGAGCAGAGTGACTGCAAATTCAAAATTTCAAGTGAAAAGAGAAGAAACAGGTCAGGAAAGGTGCCACTTCTAATTGACGATGTGTGCCAGGACAGACAATGTCAGACACAAAGATATTTAACGTTAAACCTCCTCTACTCTTATTGAAAAATATTGAGAGTAAAGGTTTCTTTGTTAAATTATTAATAGATTAAAAATTTTAGTCCATATTGGTTGTAATCAGACAAACCATTCTGAGTGTACAATAGCAATGTAAACAAAAACATAAAGATTCAGATTCTTGGGTTGCAGTCAGTTATTAACAGAATAGGAAATAAGAATTTGATTTTCTAAATTTCACATATAAAAAAAAATCCTCATCTTTCTCAGCTTGCTTAGCCATAAAGAATCATGTGTTACCTAACTCCACAATTAAGTTGAGAAATTTTTGTGGAACACTTTTTTTTTAAAACTTTACGGACACCAGAGATTGTCGAACAGTTGAAACAAATAATGCATGTGCAAGCACTTTGCAAAATAACTGACTATGCAATGTGCTGTTTTATACTATCATGTGATTTTTGTTGTTGTTGTCATCGTTCATGGGTCTTGAACTCTGGGCTTGGGTGCTGTCCCTCAGCTCTTAAGCTCAAGACGAGTGCTGTATCGCTTGAGCCACAGTGCCATTTTGGTTTTCTGGTGGTTAACTGGAGATAAGATTCTCACGGACGTTCCTGTGTAGGCTGGCTTCGAACTGTGATCCTCAAATCTGAGTTTCCTGGGTAGCTAGGATTACAGGCGTGAGCCACTGGTGCCCAGCTATTATGTGATTTTTTAAAAAATACTTTGTAGAGTGCCAGGAGCATCTTCTTCTCAAATGCAAAGAGCCTCATATTTTAGCAAAAATTTACAGATAGAAATCCTGCAAAATAGATTGCATGATAATTACTAGGAGAAATGAAAAAGAAGAAGAAATTACTTTCTGGCGAGGATACAGAAAAGGGGAGTAAGGCAAATAAAAATGAGCTCTTTGAACTCTGAGCACAGGCAGAAGATGTTCTACTGGACCACAGTGTGGGAAGTAAGACAATATCAAACTGCCTATCATCTTAATACTGCCTATGACAAAACAGGAAACCAGCAAATGTTCAACAATTAAAGTGAAGGAAAGGAAAACTAAAGTGCCAACTCAGAAGAAAGGAGAACCTACTTTTGGTTCTGTAATGTGAGAGGCCCCTTGAGAACAATCTAAATAAAGATGATAATTTTGATAGTGAAGGCTAGAGAGATAGAAACCGTAATAAGAAAAAGAGTATCTGTTTTGACAAAGTCTACAGTGGGTGAATTCTAAGGCCATAGACTCAGTGACCTTGGGCATTCATGAAGTTTTACTACTGCGGCCTAAATCTGTTGAATATTGACATTCCTAAAGGTGAGTGCTCTTTTTGCACTAGATTACAATGAATAAGCAAATAAGTCCTTTTGAGAACTATTATCTCCACTTGCAGGAAACATGATAAAAGAACTCAGTGGATTATGATAGCAACACATAGCCCTGGAAGAAGAAATGCAATTCAGGACACACCCCATATAATATCCTATTGATATTATTGCCCCAATTAAGTGAAAAGATACTTCACACAGAAATTCTCTTTGAGTAAAAAGATCTAGTATACTTGTTGGATTTTTAAAAATTGGTTCATTTAGTTAAAATTTAGCCATCTCTTACTTTATGATTACATTCCAGGAGATTTGACCAATATGAAATATTTCCTTATCAACATTTTGTGTTTAATAATCAAGGATTCATTTCTCCAAAGAGAAGATAATCCCTCAATTGAAAAGAATACATAGTTTATATTATTATAAATACCCATTAACCTGTGTTAATAATACCATTATTTATTTACTTTGTCAGGATTTCTCTCAAAAGTACTGCTTGCCTGAAAAAAAAATCCTATCTCTAGTATTTGGGACATGATTCCTATATTCTTTGTCTAGTAGCTTTTAATTGCACTGTCAAATGAGCTTAAAATCAAGCACATTGTAATTCCAGTCTAAACATTCTACACATTTAAGGCTATGATTTAGGAAGTTTTTATTCTTTATTTTTATCAGTTTTATTTTTATTTATTTATATATTTATTTATTTTGCTGGTTGTGGGGCCTGAACTCTGGGCGTCGGCGCTGTCCCTCAGCTCTTCAGCTCAAGGCTAGCGCCCTACCACTTTGAACCACAGTACCACTTCCAGCTTTTTCTGCTTATGTGATGCTGAGGAATTGAACCCAGGGCCTCATGCATGCAAGGCAAGCACTCTACCACTGAGCTACTTTCCCTGCCCCATCCGTTTTATTTTAAAAAGGAAAGAAGTCCTCTCACTCTGTCACTTACAGCACTAATTAATCTTTCCTGTCAGCTTCCAATAACCATTAGCCAACTGTTGTGGGAGTGACTTACTGAGCTTCTCAGTATTGAGTCACTGAACTATTCATGTTTTCAGGTTCATTTACATTTTGGGAATCAGAATAAAAAAAACCATTGCAGAAGTCAATAAAACACTACCGCCCTAAAAAATACTAAGGATATAAATGGATCAAGAAAATGTGGTATATATACACAATGGAATTCTATGCCTCCATCAGACAGAATGACATTTCCCCATTTGTTAGGAAATGGAAAGGCTTGGAAAAAATTATATTAAGTGAAGTAAGCCAGGCCCAAAGAAACATAGGTCCCATGGTTTCCCTTATTTGCAATATCTAGTATAGGTATGAGTCAAGCGGAAAAAGTCAGAGAATGTGATGTTAGGAAAATGAACCCTCAAATATGTATTTTAATGTTTTTGTTTCTTTCATGCATGGTGTTTCTAACGCATTTATAAGATTATTTCTTTGTTGCTTTGTATGTCCCTCCCCCACAGTGTAACCCCCGCTTTCACTATATTTGATGTCAGTATAACATGTGGAGGAGATGGGGACAAACAAGTCGTTTAAGGATTCAGGTGGACCTGTTGCAACAATGAGAAGTACAAAATGTCATGTCAAAACCAGCTTTACAATGTCGGTGTGGGGGGGAGGAGGGGGGGTATGTTTGGGTGGGGGGGAGGGGGGAGGCTGGGAAGGGAGGTGAAGGGTAAACAAAGGAGGAGGCTGCAATGCTTGGTAAGAAATGTATGCATTATCCTGCCCATGTAATTGTAACCCCTCTGTACAGTATGTTCTCAAATAAAATAAAATAAAATTTAAAAAAAAATAAATAAATATTCAATTGTAGATGAAAAACTTATACAAAGTGGAAGTTTTTTCTTAGAGTTGTTCACTGTAATGTAATTATTCCATAATTTTACAGAATTTGTGGGTCAATGTAAATGATACCAGTGTATGTCCCAAAAGAAAGTTCTCCCCAAATTTACTGTAAATGTCACCCAGGAGATTAAAAATAAAGAAGTGCATTTATTAATCAAAATAACACAGTAGACAAGAAAAAGGAGATATGCTGTTCTTGGCACATGCAGGGAGGGGTCATGGTCAAGGTCACTTACTTCTTTGTACCCAAAGATGATGCGTCCATCCATGAGAAGAGTTGCCTGGAACGTAAAGCTGCCTAAGTTGTAATTATCCTGGAGATGTACATGGTCCCACTGGACAACTAGTGCAGTACCTGCCATTGCCGAGGGCCAAAACAAAACAACAACAACAAAAATGCAATGAGACAAATACACCTCTCAGTTCTGGGGAGAGCAGTCACAGAAGCATTTATCCAGCCTTCAAATCCAGTAGGTATACCATTGCAATTTTTACGGTTAATTGTAATTCCTCCACTGAAAGAGCAATTGGGTCGTGTGTGTGTGTGTGTGTGTGTGTGTGTGTGTGTGTGTGTGTGTGTGTGTGTGTGTGTGTGTGTGTGTGTGTCTCACTTCATACTGAGGTTAATATTGAGCCAACTCAGTGTGAAGGAATCTTGCCGTAGGAATTTCATTAATGTTAATGGCTACTATGGGCTTACATTGCTGTAAGTTGCTTTCAAAATGCAGCCAAGTGGATTGATTCAATGAACTTCAAATACTTTTGAAGAAAGTATTTGAGAAAGGTACATATTCAGAAAAACTAGGCCCATTTATAAAAGACTTGCAAATGTCTCTCCCTACTTAGAATTATATTCTTCTCCCCTCTGAAGAAGTCCCTTCATATTAATGGGAATTTTCCTTTCTGAGTAACAGTGGATCACGTTTCTGTCTTCCTTGCTTTGTTTCTAGACAGCTGTCAGGTAGTTCTGAGGACTCTGGGCTAATGTTTCTGAAGATTCTTTGAAGCTGATTGGCTGAGCCCATGGCCCTGTGCCTTCTATTCTGATGGCCTCATGATTAAACTCAATGCAAAGTAGATGCTGAAACACAGATTAATACTTGTCAGCAAAGATAATGTGTGTGTGTGTGTGTGTGTGTGTGTGTGTGTGCGTGTGTGTTTAATTTGCAGCTAGTATTTTTCCTTAACTCTAATTGATGCTATTTGGCTTTGTAAAAAAAAAAAAGTTGAACTAAAGAGCAAAATTTATTTCCGGGCAGAAAATATCTGATTGATAAAAATCATTGTTGTGTAACAAAAGTACTTTTCAGAAAGCATTCTGTGCTATTAGTGCTATTAGTATTGTCTCTTGAGCTGACAACTTTAAGAGATAGTTACGTGAAATATTTTTATTATAAAATGTCGAAGTATAGAAATATATTTCTTTTGAGCTACTTTAAAAATAGTGAAAACAATTTTTTTTTCAGAGAGAGTCTCAGTACACAGCCCATGCTTCATGATCCTCTTGCTCAGCCAGGATTACAGGCATGATCCACTGTGCTTGGCTCCACAAAATGTTTTTGAATGTCACCTTGGTGATTTTAGCTGGAGGAAACATCTCATGCATATTACTGTCATGAGTGAAAATCCGGGTTTCTCCCTTCCAAGGCCATCTCATAGTCTATGCTATCTCGTATTTTTGAAAATTAGAAAGGCTATAAGAAAATGTTAGCCAGGGAAATGCTTCACAATTCTATAAGTAGAAGGCTCTCCTAATCATAAAATTCCCTCTAAACCTCTCTTGTTTCTCTTATGCCTCAAGCCCTGAGGGTCTCATTTGTATCACACCCTGGATGTGCTGTTAAAGGAAGATCAGAAGACATAGATTTATGCCCTGTAATCCCTAAATCCCTCTCTAGCTGCTTGGGCCTAATCTACATTCAGATCCTATTTCCTCTCCTATGACATGGAAAGGACAATCCTTGCCTGATCCTCAATAAATGATTGCTGTATTTATCATAAGAAAATACATTTATTATAAGAAAATAATATATCTATATCATCCTAGCTACTCAGGAGTTTGAGATCAAGTAGTGTTCATTTGAGTGTAACCTGGGCAGAAAAGTCTGACCTCATCTCCCAGACAAACAGGAAAAAGCTGGTTTAAAGGCATGGTTCAAATGGTAGAGCACAAATTAAAAAAGAAAAGAAAAGAAAAAAGGAAAAAGAACAGAAAAAAGGAAAAAGAAAAGAAAAATCTACTCACACACAAAAACAGAAAACAGAAAAAAAGAGGAAATAAGTGACCAAAATTTCTTTTTTTATTATAGTGTGGATTCTTAAGTTGATATTCTTAATATATTGTTAGCTTTAGGTACTCAGAATTGTTTGGAAAAATTGTATTTTATCTTATGGGGTAGTTAGTTTCAGTGGGGAGATTATTGTGCATCAATAACTTTAGTTAAATTTTCAAATTTGTGGGTCATTTCTATTAATGTGTTTATCAGAGAACCAGCATTTCAGGGTTCATCTTTTTCTAAATATTGCAAAAATCTAAAACTTCATGTTATGTAGGTAAACATGGCTTTTAGAGATACATGTTTATCTCTGTTATCTGCTGTTTTCCTAATTAGTCCTTTACTCAAAATCTCTCTCTCTCTAGCTAGCGCTGAAAATGAGTAAAACAATTGACTAAGTGGACCAGGAATGACTTTTTCTTGGACAACTATGATGGAAAAAAAATATGACCAAAGAAAAGCAGGGCTGAAGAAAACGCACATTTTCAGAGTCGAGTGTCCCTTTCTCAGCTTCACGGACATAGACTTTCTCTAAAGTTATTTAATAACTGACTGCAGAAATTCATATACTCTTTCTCCTATGTGTTTATTTATTTATTTTTTTCAGTCATGTGGCCTGAACTCTGGGCCTGGGTGCTGTCCCTGAGCTCTTCAGCTCAAGGCTAGCACCAGCTTTTTCTGCTTATGTAGTACTGAGGAATCGAACCCAGGGCCTCATGTATGCAAGGCAAGCGCTCTACCACTGAGCCACCTTCCCAGCCCGTCCTATATGTTTATTAGAACTGAGCTCCTGTAGCCATTACCTTAACAGTAAAAAAAAAAATCTCCAAAGTAAAAGTGAAAATGGAATGACAGTGCTATTCAAGGTCACTAGCATCCAAACTTTCTGATTTTATGCCTGATCAGATCTCTGGTCAACTGGTAGGAATAAAAGTGTATGATGTGCTATTTATGACCCATCAAATTATTTTTCTAGTAAAAGGGGTTACTTTTACGGCTTCTTTCATTTTGGTGCATTAATATTCTATGACTCACTCAGACTGCAGTAATCATTAAGACTCACTTTTAAAATCTACTTTAGTTCTCACAGAGATAGTACCTTAGAAGAAATTTCCTACTTTGCCACACAGTTTTCTAAAATTCTTATTTACTTAATTTGGAGTGTAAGTATTTAACCCAGTGCCTAGTGCCTTTTCTAGAGATACTTTGCATTCCTAAAATCCTCATTTATTTATTTATTTTTGGTGGTGGTGGGACATATGGGAGTTCGTAACTTTTAGAAATTTACTATGAATATATTATACTGATTTAAATATATTTAAATAGGAATTTATTGTGAATATATTATGCTGATTTAAATACCTTTAAATAGAAATTTATTACAAATATATTCTGATTATTTAAATATCCTTAAATAGGAAAGACTTATGTAACATATCATCAAATCAATGTATTTGCTTTGTCTAAGGTTCTGCCTACAGCAACATGTTATTATAGTGTGACAAAGATTCTAGTAAACATTTGTTGGATGAACAAGTGAATGAGCTCCATTGGGCCAGTGTACTTCTACCATTGTGTTCTCTCAGAGAATGAGCATCAAGCAGTTTATAAATCCATTCTACCCAAAAGGATTTCCAAATATTAACATGAATGACATGATGATTGTTTTTGAAACATACATTTGACAAAAAGAATTGAATCAATACATACCATTATCAAAATATCTGACTGTTGAATTTCTGGAAACACTGGGATCAAAATTTGCCATTAAAGGTGCTATATACTGTGTGGCCGTGAGCATTCTATGTACAACTTCTCCAGTGTATATGAAACCTGTGAGCAAAGAGGAAACACATGAGCAAGAAAGGGATCCGAGATGAAACTGTTACTGAAATATCTCCTATTTATGACAGTCCTGTTTTGGTAATAAAATCTAGAAGATATATGTGTGCATGCACACGCACGTGTGTGTGTGTGTGTGTGTGTGTGTGTGTGTCACAGGCCACAGTCCCTGAGCTATTTTGCTCAAGGTTAGTTAGTACTCTATGACTTGAGCAACAGATTTACCTCCAGCTTTTTGGTGGTTAACTGGAGATAAGAGTGTAATGGACTTTACTGATTGGGTTGACTTCAAACCATGGTCCTCAAATCTCAGCCTCTTGAATAGCTAGGATTACAGGTGTAAGCCACCAGCAGTAGATACACTTTTTAAAAGGAACTTTTTAATGTCTTGCTGCCTGATTAACAGTGCTTGGTGTTATTATTGTTATTATCATTATTATTACCTTTAACTAACTGTTCAGAGGAGTTGCCATTTTACAAAGTAGTTTACAAATAAAATGCATTTTGATCAATGTTACCTCTTCAAATATTTTCACCCATCTTTGTAGCAATTCTCCAATCATTTATAAGTACCTTGTACAATTGTCCATCAGAAATCCATGACACATACAATTCTAATTGTGGGAAGAAAATAGTAGGCTGAGAAATGCTAATAGAGTACCACCAGCAAATCAAATATTCTATTTTTCCCTTATTCATCACTTATTTTAGCACAATGTATCATGAAAGCTCCATTTACAACTGAAATTCTTTTCATGGCACTCATGTGTAGATTTTATCTTTCATTTTTATTGTTTGTTTTTTGTTGATTGAGGATTGAACTTAAGACCTTCCACCTGCTAGGCAAGTGCTCTTGCCGGGAGCTTAATTTCCAGCGCTAGATGTTCTCAAATTTCAATAAGATTGAAAGTGGAAGGCATTTTAGAAATATGATAAAATGTGCAAAATATCTTCCTCTTTCTTCCTCTTCTTCCTTTTCTTCTTCATAGTTTTGAAAATTGCAAAGGGGTTAAATACCCATGGCAACACTTTCCAATTCTCACATTGCTCAAGCCTTTATAATATGAGGTTCCTATCAGGAAGATGAGGTCAATATGTTTGCAGATCATATGGTAAAATATTGACAATTCACAAATGCTTCTCTGATTACAGAGTTATCAGTGCCAGTCCCTTTTTCTAGCAAATGGATAATGAGAAAAAAATTACTATGGAGGAGGGACTTCAGCTTTGAATTTACTTTCAATAGTTCCTATGTTACAAATCTAACCCACTTTCAATTACTCACATTAGGCTTATTTACTTCGTGGATTACCCGTGACAAATCTTTAATCCCATACTGGCTTCTAGCCTCAAGGTCTCTAGCTGCCTGAAGAAGAGCCAGCTTAGGGAATATTAAGTGATTTTAATAATAATATAAGAAATGAATGATTAAGAACAAATTTCCAAGTCAACACACACAATATTACAAAATAAAGTCCTAAACAACTTGTTTGTAACAACGTGACTGTAATGTTTGGGAAGTTATGAATTAACTAGATGTATGAGGATACTTTATGTCACTTTTGTATAATGATAAAATAAAACAGAATATTACAAAATTATAATATTATAAAATTATGAAATATTTAAGCCTTGACAAGAGTTAAACTTTTTTTATCTCACATTGGGGTCTGTATGAAGATTTTACTGACATTAAAATTTTTCTTTTTTTGCTTCAAATTCTACATTGTGATTTCTAAATAGCTTACTATAGATCAGTTTAGTTAACTAATTGTAGAGTTTAAAAGGAAGAAACATTTACTAATTTAAAAAAAGACTCATTTCTTACCCCAAGATAAGTATTCAATTTTTTTTCTTTCTTGTGATTGTTTCTAACATATTTATAAGATGATTTCTTTGTTGCTTTGTATGTCCCTCCTGCATGGTATAAGCCCTGCTTTCACTGTATTTGATGTTGGTATAATTTGTGGAGGGGAAGGGAAAAAAAATCTTTTAAATAGGGATACAGGTGGACCCATTGCAACAATGAGCTGTACAAGTCGTTATGTCGAAAAACGAACTTTACAACTTTGGCCTGGGGGTGGGGGTGGGGTGACGGGGTGAGATGGGAAGGGATGGGAAGGGGAAAGAAAGGAGGAGACAACAATGCTTGATAAGAAATGTACTAATAAAAAAATAAATAAATAAAATAAAAAAGAAATGTACTCATTAACTTGCCCATGTAATTGTAACCCCTCTGTATGGTATTTTCACAATAAAAATAAATAAATTTTAAAAAAAGAAAAAGAAAAAGAAATTCTGCAGATCTGGTCATTGCTTTTATAACTTTTCTCTAGTTTTTCAGCAATAACCTTAATGGTCACAGTCCAATATCACATTATCAAAAGTATATGTTGGTATAATTTGTGGAGGGGAAGGGAAAAAAAAAACAAATTGTTTAAATAGGGATACAGGTGGACCCATTGCACCAATGAGATGTACAAGATGTTATGTCAAAATGAACTTTACAACTTTGGCGCGGGGGGGGGGGGTGGTTGTGTGGTGGGGAGTAAGGGGAGGGAGATGGGAAGGGATGGGAAGGGGAAACAAAGGAGGAGGCAACAATGCTTGATAAGAAATGTACTCATTATCTTGCCCATGTATAAATACAAAGAGAAATTATTTTTCAGGGTTCCTGCTTTCTTCCTCTCAGCAGGATTCATTTGGAATTTCATGTTGAAAATGAACATCAAAATTCTATTGATCAAACCTTCTAGAAAAATGTTCTAAAAGAGTTCTGAGAGAGAGAGAGAGAGAGAGAGAGAGAGAGAGAGAGAGAGAGAGAGAGAGAGAGAGAGAATAGTTCCAAGTAGCTATTTCCCTAGTCCTAATTCTCATTACTTACAGATAAAAGTACCTAACTAGAATAGAAAGAACAGCAACTCAAGGCAAGGAGCTAATTTCGAATCACTATGATATCCATTCTCCAAAACAATTGTGCAAGAATACAGCAGCAAACTTCACATAATAAGATATATATTTTTTTCTCCCCACTTGAAAATTTGTTGATTGACACACAATATTTGTACATATTTATGAGGTCTAATGTGATGTTTCAATTCATGTAGGTATTGCATAATTTATCAGTTCAGGTAATTAGTGTAATCCTCACTGTAAACTTTGATAATTTCTTTCTATGAAATATATTCAAAATCTCTTCTTCTTTGAGGAACTATTGCACTATTGTTAATTCTGTCAACACTGATATAGCATAAAACACCAGACTATATTCTTCCTATTTAACAATAGCATTGTATCTATATATAAACTGTTCTTTTAAGTTGTCTACTAACAATTACTCAACTCTTCTCATTTTCTCAACTCTTAGATCAACTATTTTAGAATCCAGATATACAATTACTACTCATAACTTTAGATTGTTGTATTTATTTTATTTTTGTTGTTATTATTATTATTATTTTATTATTGTCGAGTGTAGGAGTTGAAATCAGAGCCTGGGCACTGGCCCTGAGCTCATTTGCTCAAGGATAACACTCTTCCATTTTGAGCCAAAGCTCCAATTTTGGTTTTCTGGTGGTTAATTAGAGAAGATTCTCACAGACTTTCCTGCCTGGGTTAGCTTCGAACCCCAATCCTCAAATCTCAGCCTCCTGAGTAGCTAGGATTATAGGTGTGATCCACCAGCATCCAGTTACTGGTAACATTTAAAACCAACAAGACATATCCAGGTGTTTTTACATTGATTTGGCAAGAAATTACTCCTCACTTCCCAGGTTTCAGATTATGGGATCCACTCACTGTTCTTATGTTTCACCAACTATAATTTTCCAAAATACAAAGGTGAAATTGCATATTGTTCCCAATAAATGAGATAAAAGTATGGGAGAGTGATAACAGCAGAAGACATAGTTAAAGTTCTTCACACATATGTGATTGTAACATTAAAGTAAGTTATATCTTCTATAAATGATTACACTATAGTTGGTGCAACTTATGAATGATTGTAATTACTAATTACTGATAATAATATTACTGACATGATTAACTCCACAATACCAAAGACTAACGTACACAATAATCTAAGGACAGAAAAATGGAACAAAATTGACCAACCACCACCACAACAACAAAAGAAGAAGAAAATCTACTGCTCTTAGAAATGTTTTAAGGAAGTGGTGCTGTGGCTCAAGCGGTAGAGTGCTCTCCTTGAGCTGAAGAGCAGCACTGTTCAAGCCCCACAATCAACAACAACAAAATATGTGTTGAATTTTGTTAATCCAGAGAGCACTTATTTTTCTTGACCACACTGAAAATTTTTATCAATACCTTGGATTACTTTTTAATGACAAACAAATAAAATGACTGACATCAACAATGAATTGTATTTAGTATTAAGTTTCTATATTATAAATCAATCATTTCAGCAGTGATTAATAACTAAGTGGACAGATACCTTACAGGTATACAAATTAAATACATTCAATTTTTTTTCCAAAGCTTCAAAGCACCGATGATTACAAAAACCATGTTCAGATATTTATCTCCTTTTTCAAGAAAAAAAAATATTTTTGCCTGTTCTGGGCATACTGGTCTTAGAGAATAAAAAATTTATTTTTATAGTCCTTCACATTTTGAACTACTTTATGTAATACATTTTAATTATTTTCTTCAAACTTCTTTGTTATTCTTTGTAGGGTTAATCATAATATTCTTTTTATATTTATATGCTTCTGGTAGAAATAGTAGTCATCGGTGTAGTCATTAGATTTGCAGGAAGGTAATTATCCAGATAATTCTTCAAACATAAAAATACCTTCCTTTAAAAGAATAAGAGAAAAGTTTTGTGCTTTAAATCTCAAATCATGCTCAACCCGTTGACTTTCCCTTTGCCTTCTCTAAACTTAGAGTCAGGTTCTGAGCTTAGTTGCAATCAACAGCTTTGTTCTTGCTTAAAAGAACTTGTGCTGTTCTGTGCCCATAGTCTGTACACATTTGAATAATCTGATTTTGAATGTCTATGATCAAGTTATTTGGTGATCTGTCTTTGTAGGGTCTCTCAAGAATTAATAACACTCAATCATATACATATATTATATCTGATATAATATATATGATGTACCATATATATTATATATCATATATTATATCAGATATGCGATATGATATATATGTAATATAAAATATATGTAATATAGAATGTATATATACCACACAATACATTATGTAATATATGGATAATGTTATATTTAACATAATATAACATACACACATATATATCCTTATTTACTAACCAAATTTGTTGTGGAAATGAAAGCAGTAAACATCGATGTAGGCCTTTAATAATTACATTGTTTTCTTGTGTTTACTTCATCTTCACGATAAGAAATAATGGAATGATGCCATTATTATTTTCATTTAACTGTATTTGATAAGGCTGAGCAATTTGCCCAAAGCCACATAACTAAATCAGGTCTTGTGATTTCAAATGTTATAAGCCCTTCACAGTAAAGTTCAGAACTCTTAAATCTAGCCTTGTGTCAAGTCCTAGGTGAGGACAGAATATTAGTTGGTATTGAGGTTTGAGGTTACTTCTAAGATAACCACTGTGCAAAGAAAGCTGAAAATTCCCATATGCAAGTTAAAAAAAAAAGTGTCAGGTGCTGCTGGCTCACATCTGTAATCCTAACCACACGGGAGGCTGAGATCTGAGCATCATGGTTTGAAGTCAGCCTGGGCAGGAAAGTCCATGAGACTCTTATCTCCAATAAGCCTCTGAAAACCAGAAGTGGTGCTGTGGCTCAAGTGGTAGAATGCTAGCCTTGAGCTGAAGAGCTCAGAGACAGTGCTCTGGCCCAGAGTTCAAGCCCCACAACTGACAGAAAATGAGTCACCAAATGAGAATTCTCTCAACCATGTGCTCCAAGGACTCTGAGAAAGAAAAGACCTTTCATTTTTGTGTGAGAAATCCCAAGATTCACACCTTAGAGCAAAGTTGGAGTCACCTCAAAGTCTGTTCAGCCCTTTTTAGCTGAAAGATTTTATACACAGGGTTTAGATTCTTCTATTGCAATCCACAAATGAAATGTAAATCTGTGTATGTCATTGTCTGTGGGGGCAGCGGGAGGGGGACAGACAGTAACACATGAATAAAGATTAGAGTTGTGACCAAATTACTTCTCTTCTCTTGAGCATCAGTTCCCCAATGTAAACTTGTAGTGTAACAGTTTCAGTTCACATAGACATCATTGAACAAGAGTGCTGAAAATTAAAGTCTGGACTTAGGGATGTAGCTCAGTGGTAAAGCATTATTTACAAATCATATGCCAAGGCCCTGGATTTGCATCCAGTACTGAAAACTAGAAACTTACTTAATTACATAGAAATTATTTGATTATTGCTAACTTTTCCCGATGAGATTGTTTCTAGGTGATTATATGATGTTAACATTGTACTTTAGGGAAATGGCGCTATGGCTCAAGTGGTAGAGCTCTCTACTTGAACTGAAGAGCTGAGGGCCAGTGCCCAGGCCCAGAGTTCAAGCCCCACAACTGACAAAACACACACACACACACACACACACACACACACACACAAAACAAAAAAAAAAAACAAAATTGCACTTTAGATTTAACTGCTTGCTGTGTATTTATCTGCATTGTTCCTGTTTGGGTTAAACTACAGAATTGAATTTAACTACTGGGCAACAGACAATAAAATTCTTTCATGTCCATATTTCTTAGTGGGATTCATCTTTTCTTCCAATCTTATAGAACAAGCAGTTTGTAAAAATATTAACTTCCTATTGGCTGCATATGGTGGTGTCATATAACTGGAAATGTCATAGTAAGAAAGGAAGCATGTACTTGTCTGAGTGGCAAAGAAAAAGGATGAAAGTTTCTGTTATACCTTAAATATTATCTGTGTTTCAATAATGTGTGCAATTAAGATTATTAGTCAGATTCTAATTTTAATTAGCCTTTCCTATTTGATAATTTTCTGTGTATTGCTATCTGAAAAAGAAATTAATGTTTTGATAAGCCATATATCAAGTTTTCATTTGGAAATGTGGTGGTCAATATAAGTGCTTACAGTACCTCCCCTACATACCTAGTGTAATTTTTTAGCATGTTACTTGGAATAGTACTAAACTTTTAGAGGATTCTTATGTGTGAGAATATTTTAGGATGCCACTGGAATTCATGATACCTACGATTGTCAAGAATAGCTCAAAACCTGTTATGGTTCTTCAAACAAATCTGCTGGGGAAAGTTCATTATTATTAGCCACTACTAACATGGTTTTAATTAGTTATACTATTCATACTACTATGTCATATATATTAATATAGATATGAATCTACAGTCATATATATATACATATATATATCTTTCATTGTGTATATGACAATACAAATTTATGTACTTTAGTGTAAGAATAGTTTCTGTTTGGGATTTACCTTAGATTCACATTGATATGAGCTGACAATAAGGAAATTTCATGGAGAAGCAATAGGATGTCTGTTGGGAAGTAAATATTTGTTGAGAGATTTGAAATAACTCTGGGAATTGCACCGATTAGAGACAAAAGTTATGGTGGATTTTAAGGATTTCCTATCAAATGGACCCTTCCTAAAAGAAGCACATGTTTTTAATGTACTATGTGATTTTGTTTTTCTTTAGTGCTGTTTTTCTTATGTTTTATCCCCTGTTGTCACTGTATTTTTGTCTATAACCAGTGAAAAAAACAGAAGTAGAGATTGGCTAAAATGCTAGAGTACTATTCTTGAACAAAAAAAATCTCAAGAACAGGGCCAGGCCCTGAGTTCAAATCCCAGGATCAGTACACCAATGAGGAACCAAGGAGGATTATAAATCACACCTAAGCTACTTCCTGAGGAAAAGAAGCAACAAATGATCATTTGTTTATTTTTATTATAAATTATCTTCATGAAAATACCAATACAAAAATTTCTGTTGAGCGTACATAAACTACCTCCTCCTACTACCTGAAAGGAAAGAACTGGAAGAAGACAGGAAGATAGACAAAAAATACAGGAACCCATAGACTTGGTCAAAAGCTCTCTCTAATTAACAATGGACAATTGAACAAAAACTTCATCCAAAGTCTCAAATGCCAAATCAGTCCTGTGGATGAAGAACTGGGCCTGTCTGTTCCCTGCCCCAGGTAGCTAGCCTGCAATCACCTGAAACAAGCCTTTTCCTAGCCTCTACTTCCCCAGTATTTCTAGCTGGGAAGGGTAAAATGATATTCCTCACCAAAAATCAGTTTGTAAGGACTGGAAAGAGGTACCACAGACACAAATGCTAGCAGCACAGATCACAAATAATTGGGGGTTATGACAACACCAAAATAAGCAGGATTTCTGGAAAGAGATCTTGGCTTCCTGAAGGTTTGCTCCCCATGGCGGTTTCTGCCCAAGGTGCCTGAGGTGTCATTTGTGGTACCTACAAGAACCCTCTGTGATCAGCTGTGTTCACATCCTGGCTCTGACCTCTGCTAGTAAGGGGAGCTCTAGCATGTTTCTGTCTTTTACTTCATCCCAGAAATCCTCTTCTACCACAAAGAGCAAAGCCAGCTGACTCTTTCTAAACACTTCAAAACTATCATTTGAAATCTATCTGAACCATAGGCCAGAAACAGCCCTGCAGAGAACATTCTCAAATAGAGCCCATCTATTTTGTGACACCACCAGACTTCATTGTGCTTATTGAATATTCTATAGTCCCACACACCTGCCTTTAACAATTGCCAAGCTTAAAGTAAACATAATCCCATAGAAAAAGAATTGTCCCTTTCAGATTCTTGTCCAGAGCTGTAGTCTACCCAGTCTCTGGTTTCCAAAACAAAATTTACTGCACTCTCAACATTTTTCAGAGGTGTTTTCTATTTCCCTTGAATTTTAGATATCCCCAGGAAAAGTAGAGATCTTATCCTTACATTCTATTTGAATCCATGAAATCAGGCATGTCTGGATATTATGCTGACCATCTCTTGTTTGTCCTTCCCTTTTCCATGCAGGGAAAAAAAAAATCATGTGGAGAAAGATGGTATTAAAGGAGAAAATGTGCTTTGCTTTTTCAAAGATAGCCAGCCACTGTTTGCACTACCCATCCCAAATCCAGGGATGCCTTCCTTCTTTCTTCCAGATATACTTCAGTATTTCGAGTACCTAGCCTTAGTGGTATTAGTGCCAACTCTCTTGGCACTTACCTTGTAATTATTGTCATATACATATGTTTATGCATGCATAGGTACATGTATAAATATATAGGTGCATATATAATATGCATATATAATATATGTAATTACAACATAAAATAATATACATAATATATAATATATTGGTACATATATAAGTATATGTAGTATATGTATAAGATTTTGAATGCATATATTATGTATACCTATTATGTATACTTACAAGTATGCTATATGTGTATGAGTCTATTCTTATATAAGCATACATGCTTACTTGTGTGCATATATAAATGATTTCTCTCCATGAGGAAGAAAACCACCATGGAAAGCCTCATATTGGAACTCTTTTTGTCTCCAACAAGCTGAATGACCTCGTCATCTCTTTCTCTAACTGATTTGCAATTTCTTATGTAAAATTGGACTGAAATTAACCCTTTTCAAACAACACCGTGTGAGCTTTAATTAGTAGAAGGAAACAACTCAAATTCAGCTGATTCTACTATTCAACACAATAGGTTGAGCATCTGCACTGTAGTTTGCCATCCTTTTGCAATCAGAGCTCCAAAGAAGCTGTCTCTGCAGCTGCACTGATTCCTCATCTGCTCTTCATCTTTGCAGTCCTATGGTTAAGCTCACACTCTGATATTTCCTAACTTCTGGAGCTGTGAGCCCTTTCATAAACTTAGCATTGTGACCCAGACTACATTTTCTTAGCTGGTTTGGTAGTTTGGTATTGAATGGTGATACTGTACCATCTCTCTGACCCTTGAGTACAAACAGATTGTCTTGACCACGAGTCTTCTATCACAAGATGCATTTGCTTAGCCAGGAAGAATCCCAAGGATTGTTTTCAGTCCTTCCTAAGAACTTTCTTTGGCTTTGGGGAGAAGAGATGATTAAAATGTTAAATCAAGACTTCTGCAATATTCCTTTAGGTGGATAGGTGGTAATCCTGTTCTGTTACTGTTCCCTTTTCCACTGCCAGGGCTGTTGTGAGTGAACTCTATGTCTGAGGGGCTATTTGTCTGACTGTTGGAGAGGTTCCTTTGGGATCCAGTTTGGACAGCCAGCCATTAAATGTTCTGCATTCTACACAGTGAAGAATTGTCCTGCCCAAACACCAACTGTGATAAGTCACCAAAAGCTAAGAAACCATAAGTAGTGGCCCATTTCAGTAGTGGTCCACAATTATATCACGTCCTCCTCAACCAAATTCCATTCATCAGAAGTACTACTAGTGTCCAAGTAGTACCAGAAGTACTGAGGATCTAGCTATGGCTTTACACTTACCACCACTTGAGACACACCCCCAGCATATGTTTCTTTCCTTGTTTCTCAAATTGAGACAGCCTACACTGCAATCTTCCTATTGATACTTCCCACATAGCTGGGATGACAGGTGAACACCATCTCACCCCACGTTATTTCCCCCACTTTTTATTGACTGAGATGGATTCCTGTGTACTTTTGGTCTTGAACTATGATCCTCCTATTCTCAGCCTCCAAAGTAGCTAGAATTATACTCATGAGTCACCACACCCAGCACAAAGTGTGTCTCATATCTTCACTAGAGGGTAATTACTCCGTTCCCCAATACTCTTTGGATGATTTTACTCTCAGGTCCATCATCATATTTATTATTGACACATGAGATTCATGTGTCTTAAGACAGTATTTATCTGTCAAACATTTCAATTGGAAAAGTCTTATGAAATGGAGAAAAATTTACTCTCCCTAATTTGAATTAAGATAATTGGTTATAAGCACTGACCTTGTGATTTAATAAGTGCATAGTTATGAATAAGCTACTTAAATGCCCTGAATTTTGTTTCCCCAGATCCACAATGCAGATAATAATAGCTTCTCTATAGGAAAAGGATGATATGAGTTCAATAATAAAAGAAACCCAGTACAGATCCACGCATGGAACGATATTTCTTAACAAATGCTACTTTTCTTTCTCTTTGTCTTCCAGTTCTGTATAAATTTTCAGTAATTTCCTTAAGATGGCTCAGCTTCTTAAGTGTAATCTGAAATTACCAAAATTTCCTTAGACTGCTATTGTATTAAGGTCAGCCTTCACTGTGGACAGAGGGAAACAAACCATTTTTGCACAGTCAGTGTAGTTCACATCGATTTTCCTGGATGTCTTTTAGGTCCCTTGCTGCTGATGAGATTGTGGCATTAATAACTGTTGCTTGATACAATAACTTTGAATTCTTAATGAATTCATAATCCACCTTTCCCAACCTTTTCTATATCATCCTACTGATTCACCTTGGCCATGAACCATGAGCTATACTGCTTATCTGAAAGAACAAAATTATAATATGAAAAAAAACATTGGGCTAATTATATAGTCTTCTTTTTTCTTTTCTTTTGGGTCAGTCCTGAGGATTGAACTCAGGGCCTGGGCATTGTCCCTGAGCTTTCTTGCTCAAGGCTAGTTTTCTACCACTTGAACCAGCTCTAATTCTGGTTTTATGGTGCCTAATCAGAGGTAAGAATATCAGAGACTTGAATTGAATCACAATCCTCAGATCTCAGTCACTAGGATTACAGGCTTGAGGCACAGGCTTAAGCTTGGTTTAAGTATGCATTACAATGATGGTTTACATGTGGTACTTTCAATGTATCCTACAATTTGAACACATAAAACATTAAATGCTGTTATTTACCATAACTAAGGTATGGAACCAATCCAGATGTCCCTGAATAGATAAATGGATCAAGAAAATGTAGTATATTACCCAATGGAATTTAATGTTTCTATCAGAAAGAATGACACTGCCCCTTTCATAAGTAATTGGCAAGACTTGGAAAAAAAATCATATTAAGTGAAGTAAGTCAGACCCAAAGAAGAATAGGCTCTATGGTTTCCCTCATTTGCAAGAATTAGTATAAGCCTAAGTTAGTCCTGACAGAGAATCATAATAGCTCAAGAGCTGTGAACATATGAACATACAAAATGATGTTAATTGAAATGAACTCCAAGACATGGAAAAAACGGGTCTTCTTTTTTTAGTTGTCAACCTTGATGTCGCCAATGTACTGTATCCAGTCCTTTATTCAAATTTTACTTCATTTTTCTTTTTCTACTGGTTTATCTCTGGCAATCTCTGTCTTTGATTCTGGTACCCTCCATCCTGTATATGCATTTATATGATTGAGGTAAGTGAAGGGAAATAACAAAATGCTGAAAGAAGCACAAAAGATGATCTATTGCAACAATGATACAGGACACTATGATGGAAATGAACTTTACAACTTCATGGGGAGGGGAGGATTAGGGAGAGGAAAGGGATAGTGGGAGAACAAAAATGGAGTGGGTAACAATGTTCATCGAGAAATGTACCTTACTCATGTAAATGTAATCCCTCTGTACAGCATCTTCATAATAAAATAAAATTAAAAAAACACTAAATGCTGAAAGGTGAACATTATTTGATAATAAGAAAGGGATTGATAGCATATTTCACATGCATGCACATCATTATGTACATAGGAGAGGCAGAGTGAGTCATCTTAAAGTACAGAGATTTTTATAAATCAATACAAATCACATATAGTATACCTCAAAATCCAAAGCACAATAAACTCCAGGCAGCCTACTTCCTCTAAATGCATTTTCAAAAGAAAAAGAATTTTTTTTTTTTACTTTCTGCTAACCTAGATGCACAGATCTATCAATATCTCGGTTCATAGCCACTGAAACTGAGCTTTTCAAAACTACATTTCTTTTCAGGTATAATGAATTCTTCTTAGATTCTGTCTGTTCTATTTTAGGAAGCACCACAGTTACCTAGGGCAGACAGACTGAAAAGAGACCCTCAGTCCTTCTCACACAGTCCTTCTCAGTTTCTCTCCCCTTCCTCCCCAACTCTAAATAAAAAGATCAGCAAATAAAGTCACGCTCACAGAGACTCCTTTCTTCCTAATGTAGACTCTTAATCTATTTCCTAGAATATACATTCTTCCAGTTGTGGTAACTACACAGAATAACTTGAATTCATTTTATTTAGGATAGATAGAATACAGGTCTGGTTCTCATTAGTAGTTACTTCAGAAACAACATCCTATTTAAACTATTAGACATTTTACTTCTTGTAACACTATTGTTTAAAAATTATCGAAATATGTTTAAAAGAGGAATATATCATTTGCCTTAACCTGGGACTCATTGCAAAATCTAGATAGACACTAAACAGCTTGCATTTCAAAATACTCATGATATTCAACCAGGGTCTATGTGTTGCTGTATAATAATGTTTCAATAATTAACAAACTTAAAAAGAGACAAAAGTCATAGGTGTAGTAGTTGTGTTTATGAAGATGAAAGTAGATAATAATCATCGGTGTATTTTTTAAAAATAAGTTCGTTATTGTGAAAATACTGTAGAGGGGTTACAGATACATGAGCAAGGTAATGAGTACATTTATTATCAAGCATTGTTGCCTCCTCCTTTTAATTCTCCCTACCATCCCTTCCCTCCCACCTCCTCAACTACACTCCCCCCATCACCCACCCCCACCTTCCTTCCTAAATTGTAAAGTTTGTTTTCAACATAGTGTCTTGTACATCTCATTACTGCAATGGGTCAACCTATATGCCCATTTAAGCAATTTCTTTTTTCCCTTCCCTTCCCCAAATTATACCAATATCAAATACAATATAAACAGGTGTTATACTGTGGGGGAACGACATACAAAGCAACAAAAAAAAAATCACATGGTACCTTATAAATATGTTAGAAACAATAGCAAGCAAGAAAAATAAACACCTGCGTCCCTATCTTGGGGTTCATTTCGTTTAACATCATCTTGCTGCAGAGCTTCTGCATGGCAAAGGACATAGCTAGCAAGCGCAACAGAAAGCCCACAGATTGGGAGGTCTTCACTAGCCATATAACGGACAAGGGTCTCATATCTAAAATATACTTGGAACTCAAAAAATTAAATCCGCCAACAACAAATCCTCAAAGAAACAACTGCCTGATAAATAAGTGGGCTAAAGACTTAAAGAGAAACTTCTCTGAAGATGGAAATAAGAATGACCCATAGACACATGAAGAAATGCTCAACCTCTTTAGCATAAAAGAAATGCAAATCAAAACAACATTGAGATTCCACCTTACCCCAGTTAGAATGGCTATAATCAAGAGCTCTAATAACAACACATGCTGGAGAGGATGTGGACAGACGGGAACCCTACTACATTGTTGGTGGGAGTGTAAACTTGTTCACCCACTTTGGAAAGTAGTATGGAGGTTCCTGAAAAGACTCCCCATAGACTTCCCCTATGACCCAGCAATCCCATTTTGGGGCATTTACCCAAATGATCACAAACAAGGCCATACTAAAGCTACCAGCACAACTATGTTTATTGCAGCATTATTTACTATAGCTAAGATATGGAACCAACCCAGATGCCCTTCAGTACATAAATGGATCAAGAAAATGTGGTACATATATATAGAAAATGGAATTCTATGCCTCCATCAGAAAGAATGGCATTGCCCCATTTGTTAGGAAATGGAAAGATTTGGAAAAAATTCTACTAAGTGAAGTAATCCAGGCCCAAAGAAACATAGGTCCCATGGTTTCCCTTATTTGCAATAACTAGTATATGTCTGGGACAAGCAGAAAAGATCAGATAAGATGATGTTCATCAGTATATTTTTATTTTTGATATGCACTAAAATATATGTATATGTAAGAAAGCATAATAATATAGTCTTTAAAATGTGCTACTTTCCTCCTGCTGAGTTCAACCACTACCACTCATGTCTCTTTACAATTTCCTTCCTTTCTTTGATAGTTACAATGTATTTTTGCACCAGTGGAGAAGATTAGCTTTGACTATGTTTAGGCTTAAAATAATTGACTTACTCTTGCAGCATTCTTTTTACATTTTTAAGGCATCTATTGCTCACACAAGTAATTCTGGCCAATCAGGAAATTGATATTTGAAAACTGAAATTCAAAGCCAGCCCAGACAGGAAAATCTAAGAGGCTCTTATTTCCAAAAGGCTGGAAGTCCACCTGTGGTTTCATGTGGGAGAGAGAGTACTACCCTTGAGTGAAAAAGCTAAAGGATAGCTCATAGGCTTGAGGACAAGGCTCAGAACTGGCTAGATAAATAAATGAATAAATACATGAGCTGTACTTTTTTGTTTGAGTCTACATTCCTCAGAAACCCATACATGTTCGCATAAGCTATGTTCTTATACATTTTTACTGTTTTATAATATTCTATTATATGTACGTACCATAATTAATTTATCCAATATTCTCTTGTAAACATTATATTGTCTCAGATTTATCTCTTTGGTGTGTGTTTGCTTTGACTGCTACGTGTTTCTAGTATATTTATTTTTATTTATTTTTATTTTTTGGATCCAGTCGTGGAACCTGAACTCTGGGCCTGGGCGCTGTCCCTCAGCTCTTCAGCTCAAGGCTAGCACTCTACCACTTGAGCCACAGCACCACTTCCGGCTTTTTTCTTTTTGCTTATGTGGTGCTGGGGAATCAAACCCAGGGCCTCAGGCATGCAAGGCAAGCACTCTACCACTGAGCCACCTTCCTAGCCCCTCTAGTACATTTTTTTGTCGGTTATACATGTATGAGACAATTCAAAAAGTGAAAAACTAGGAGTTGTTTATCTAGGGCTGATTGTGCACACCCACAATCTCACCAGATAATGCTCAATTGTTTTCTTGAAGCATTGCAGCAATGTGCCTAGTGTCTCTATCAGAATTTGATATAATTATGTTTCATTGTTACTAGCCTGGGCATTGTGAAATAGACCTCACATAACATTTATTTACATTTCTCTGAGGTTCAGTAATTATCAAATTGATGTTTTCAAAAAATTCATTTGCATTACAATTTCCATTTCTGTAAAGTAATTCAAAAGTTGTAGCCTTGCCTGGGTTTTGTTATTATTGATTAGAGTCCCATGGATTTTCCTGCTGGCACTGGAATAGAACCATCATCCTCAGATCTCTTCTGAGTAGCTAAGATTACAGGTATGAGCTGCCAATAATCAGTGATTAGATTAAATAAATAAATAATAAATAACATTGTTGATACTATTGCTATGTCTTTTATATGTTTTTTAATGCTTGTCTATGTTGAAGTTATAAAGATCTTTAGATTTTTTCTACTGTTATAGTATGAATATATCCTTCTAAATAATCTTCTAAAAGGCTTATTAATTCACCTACCCGATTAAAGATTTTCTTATACCTGAAATATATTTGTAGGTTATTATATAGGGATCCATGTATGTTTTTTCTATATATAGTTTCCAGCACAGATTCTAAACAAAAAACTTTTTTACCTTAATCTCATAACCAGCAGTAATACATGAATCTAATTACCACAAATAAATGGGATTCGTTCACGACTCTCAGTTTAAATTCCCTGGTCAATCTGTATACATCTGTTTGGAAGAAATTATATTTTCTTACTATGTCCTCCGCCTAGTGAATTAAGAGCTCATCAGCTCTTTGTCACATGAAGACTGTGTGACCAGTACTGGCCAGGGTTCCACCTGAACTGTGGGGGTTCCTTTCTCAAAATGCATACATACACAAATATGAAAGAAATCATCTTATGTTGTGACCAAAGCTGCATTGAAATTGTGTCCATTTAGAAGAAATTTATTCCTTTTCATCTTGAATCTCCAATTCATAAACATAGTGTTGATCTCTATGTAGGTACACAATTATTATTTATGACTTTCTCACAACTGCCATTCACATAATTTTGGGACTCGCTCTAACATTGATTCCTGTTAAAAGCTATTGTCATTGAATTCTGTTCAATGATATTTTCTAATAATCTGTTTGAAACAAAGTTGACTTGACTTATTGGTTTTATGTTTTGCAGTCTTACAGAAATGTTAAGCAATTCTAATAACTTGCCTACTTCTAGAGGCTTTAGCAAATGGATAATTATTTTTCTTTTCAAAATTTACACATTACACTTCTTTTTCAAGGTTGTTATCTTGTATATTGATTAAACATTATAAATAATTTAAATGTAGAAATAATAAACTCTCAAATAGCTATGTAAACTATA
This sequence comes from Dipodomys spectabilis, assembly GCF_019054845.1. Classification (NCBI taxonomy): domain Eukaryota; kingdom Metazoa; phylum Chordata; class Mammalia; order Rodentia; family Heteromyidae; genus Dipodomys; species Dipodomys spectabilis. The sequence continues at coordinate 12,325,476 of NW_024870773.1, forward strand.
TGAAAACTACATTACATGCAATGCAAACTTTAATAAATAAATTTATACAATACAAAGGAAAATACAATTTGGAGATCTACCTGAAACAGCTATCACAAAAATATTTTATAAGCCCAAATAAAATATTTGCTTATGAATAACAATTTCAATAATTTCTTTCTATTTCTTCTGACTTCCCAGCAATTCATTTACACATTACAAAGAAATAAATTCCTCTCAAACTACCAATCTATACATCTCCAAACATCACTAGCTACATTTGGAGATGTTATTTTTTAAATTTCCATTTCCTCCTCAACTTTATTTCAATTAAATCTTCACACCTGATTAACCAAAGTAAACCCCTAGAAAATGTTCCTCACAAAGTGGTTCATTTGTTGTTGTTGCTGTTGTTTATCAGAATGACATTCACAGAGAAAAGGCAGAAAAAGATGTGTGACATGGCAAAGACAGGCAGGTAACAGAACTACAGCTCAAGAATGGTTATGGATGCTAAAACAACACCCCTTCCACTATTTGGTACAATCAGCAATGCAGCTCCCATGTTCCAATGCTCCCCAGGAGAGAAAGGAAAGAAATTCTTAGAAATGTATCTTTCATCAATACATTTATAGTGATGTCTACCAAAAATAAATTAAAAAGCTCAAGGGCCAAGCTATCGCTCTCCTGGGTTGAAAGAAGACACTTCTCAAAGGGGACGAACTAGTGGCAGGCCTGGAAGATTCTTTGTAATTGACAACCCAGTTTCTTAATATATTGCTTTTCTGAGACTGCAGCTTAGGCTCACATCCCAAAGCTATTTTTCTGTAACTGGTTCAGACTAATCAGTGCTGAAAGGATAGGTTTTATTTTTTTTTTTTTAATTTTTAAATTGTACTTTCAGTCAGCTAAAACAGAGAGTTAAAAGGCTCACCATGCTGGAAGGAATATCCCTACAAAGAAAATAAGAATATCCCTTTAAGCTATCTATATAAAAAATTAGCATTTTCACTTTTGCATAACTTAGGAATCTGAGAGGTATCAGAGAGACATAGACAAAAGATGTCATTGTCATTATAGTTCATTTGCAGGCTCACTTTATCTTTTTTCCACTTTCTCCTCTTTCCCCTTTCCCTTCCTTTCCTTTTCCCCCTCTGTCATTCTTTCTCTCTCTCCTTTCTCTCTCTCTCCTCTAACTCTTTCTTCCCCTCCCTCCTTCCTTCATTTCTCCTTTCTTTTTCACTAACAGTGTTCAGATTGTGTTTTCTCATATTTATCACTGCCACCTCTTCCCCATTAATACCTCCTCAGACCTTGGAAGACAGAGACCATCGTAAGTTTTGCACAATTTTGTTTCAGTTGAAGGACTTTTATTTGCTAGGCAGAGTCACTACCACTTGATTCAGGTCTCCAGCCCTTTTTGCTTTCATTATTTTTTGAAATGAGAGGTCTCATTGTTTTCTCCAAGTCAAACTCGACTATAATCTTTTGAATTACCTTTCTCATGTAGCTGGACTGACAGGTACAAACCATTATACTCAGATTTCTTGTTGGATATTAAGTTATGTTAATGTCACCCTGGATAGCCTTGACCCATGATCCTCCTGATCTCTGTATCCCAAATAGATGGTAGTAGAGGGCATAAGTCACCAATGTCATCTTATTCATCAGTTTTGTAATACCAAAATGGCTGATAATTGTTTTTTTTTTATTGTAAAGATACTATACATACTATACAGAGGGTTACAGTTACATGAGTGAGGTAATGAGTATACTTCCTCTTGAACATTGTTACCCCCTCCATTGTTTTCCCCCTACCATCTCCTCCCTCCCTCCCTTCCCCGAGGTTCTTTTTTTTTTTTTTGATTGTGATTAAGTGATTACATAATTTCCGGAAATTCACAGTATTGTGGAATAATGATGCTCATTTAAAGTCACAAGTTCATTCTAACTTTCCTGGAGCAAATTGTCTATCACAGTCTGTAATATATAACGGTGTTCGCATGTTATATGCCATATATGTGATCAGCAGCATGGGGATATTTAGTAGTGGTTCAACCAGATGAGTGGGAGTTCTTTGTTTCTTAAGTCCTGTTAGTTTTGTCATATCACCTAACATTTTGGATTTAGCATCCACTTATCAGGGAGACCATGTACCGTTTGTCTCTTCGTTCTTGGCTAACCTTGCTCAACATGATTCCTTCTAGCTCCATCCATTTCCCTGCAAATGCCATTATTTTGTCATTTCTAATGGCTGCATAATATTCCATTGTGTATAGATACCACAATTTTTGGATCCATTCATCTGTGGTGGGGCATCTAGGTTGTTTCCATATCCTAGCTATTGCGAACAGTGCTGCAATAAACATGGAGGTACACTTGTCCTTGTATATTGGTTCCTGTTGTTCAGGGTAGATGCCTAGAAGTGGTATGACTGGGTCGTAAGGGAGGTCAATCTTTAGCTTTCTAAGGACCCTCCAGACTGCTTTCCAAAGTGGTTGTATAAGTGTACATTCCCACCAGCAGTGTAATAGGGTTCCTCTTTCTCCACATCCCCTCCAGCATTTGTCGTTGGCTGATTTGTGGATGTGGGACATTATGACTGGGGTAAAGTGGTATCTCAGGGTTGTCTTTATTTGCATTTCCTTCACCACCAGGGATGATGAACATTTCCTCATGTGTTTCTTTGCCATTTTTATTTCTTCATTTGAGAAGTCCCTCTTTAGTTCCCTTGCCCATTTAGTAATTGGTTTGTTGGGTTTGGGAGGGATTCGTTTGTTGGGTTTGGGAGGGATTAGTTTCTTGAGTTCCCTGTATATACAGGATGTTAACCCCTTGCCTGATATATTGCTGGTAAATATTTTTTCCCAATTAGTTGGTTGTCTTTCTAGCTTAGTTGCGATAGATTTAGCTGTGCAGAAGCTTTTTATTTTAAGGTAGTCCCATTTGTCGAGTCTCTCTCCAACTTGTTGTGACCCTGGGAATCTGTTCAGGAAGTTCCTTCCTGTGCCTATTAGTTCAAGTGTCTTTCCTACTCTGTCCTGCAGTAGTTTCAGAGATTCAGGTTTAATGTTAAGGTCTTTAATCCATTTTGAGTTGATGTTGGTGCATGGTGATAGGCTGGGGTCCACTTTTAGTTTTCTGCATGTGGCTGCCCAGTTTTCCCAGCACCAGTGGTTGAAGAGGCTGTGTTTCTTCCATTGTATGTCTTTGGCTCCTTTGTTGAATATCAGCTGGCTGTAGGCCTGTGGATTTATTTCTGGATCTTCTATTCTGTTCCATTGGTCTTCGGGTCTGTTTTTGTGCCAGTACCATGCTGTCTTTGTTATTATAGCTCTGTAGTAGAGTTTGAAGTTCAGCATGGAGAGCCCTCCCATATTGTCTTTATCCCCTAGAATTGTTTTGGCTATTCTAGGTCTTTTGTTGTTCCATATGAATTTTTGGACTGTTTTCTGTATTTCAGTGATGTACGTCATTGGGATTTTAATAGGAATTGCATTGAATTTGTATATTAGTTTTGGAAGTATTACCATCTTTACTATATTAAGTCGGCCTATCCAGGAGCATGGGAGGTCTTTCCATTTCCTAGTGTCTTCTGCAATTTCTTTCTTTAACTTTTTATAGTTCTCATTAAATAGTTCTTTTACATCTTTGGTTAGGTTAATTCCTAAATATTTTATTTTTTGGGAGGTTATTGTGAATGGGGTTGCTCCCTTTATTTCCCTCTCTTCCTGTACATTATCAGTGTATAGGAAGGCAACTGATTTTTGTGGGTTTATTTTGTATCCTGCTATTTTGCCGAAGTGATTTATGATTTCTAACAGTTTGGGGATGGAGTTTTTGGGATCGTGGAGGTATAGTATCATGTCGTCTGCAAAAAGGGACAGGTTAACTTCTTCTTTCCCTATGCGGATCCCTTTAATGTCTTTTTCTTGCCTTATTGCCCTGGCTAAGGGTTCTAGGACTGTATTGAAGAGGAGTGGAGACAGTGGGTATCCTTGCCTTGTTCCTGATTTTAGGAGAATTGGTTGTAGCTTTTCCCCATTAAGTATAATATTGGCTATTGGTCTGTCATAAATGGCTTTTATTGTTTTTAGAAATGTTCCTTCTATTCCTATTTTCTCCAGAGCTTTTAGCATGAATGAATGTTGAATTTTATCAAAGGCCTTTTCTGCATCTGTGGCGATAATCATGTGATTCTTGACCTTGGCTCTGTTGATATGTTGGATTACATTTATTGACTTAGGTATGTTAAACCATCCCTGTGTCTCTGGGATGAAGCCTACCTGATCATAGTGTATTATTTTTTTTTATGTGTTTCTGGATTCTGTTAGCTAGAATCTTGTTAAGGATCTTTGCATCTGTGTTCATCAAGGAAATTGGCCTGTAATTCTCCTTTTTGGTTGGGTCTTTGCCTGGTTTGGGGATGAGTGTGATATTGGCTTCTTAGAATGAGTTTGGGATAGCTCCCTCCTTCTCTGTTTCTCTGAAGAGCTTGAGGAGTATGGGTATTAGTTCTTGTTTAAAGGTCTTATAGAATTCTGCTGTGAATCCATCTGGTCCTGGGCTTTTTTTTTGTTGGAAGACTTTTGATAGCTTCCTGTATCTCATTATAGGATATTGGCTTATTTAATTGGTTAACTTGTATTTCTCTAAAAATGCATCCATTTCTGCCAGATTTTCTTCCTTTAGAGAGTATAGCTTTTGAAAGTAGTCTGTTAGAATTGTTTGGATATCTTGGGTATGTGTTGTGATGTTTCCCGTGGCATCCCTAATCCTATTAATATGGGTTTCCTCTCTTCTTTTTTTAATTAATCTTGCCAACGGGCCATCAATTTTGTTTATTTTTTCAAAGAACCAGATTTTTGTTTGGTTTATTTTGGTTATGGTTGATAATTGTTTTTTAATCACTTCATTCACACAGAGGATCATGACTGAGGTGAAATCACAATTGAAACCAGAATAGTTCACTTTCTCAGAGAGTGGGGAAAAGATAAAAATGGGCTTAAAGGAGGAGTGAGTGGACAGAAGTAGACACATCAATGAGCTTTCCAGATGTAGAATCTATGGAAAATCCAGTGACAGAGCTAAGGAATGAGTTAAATGGAAGGGGGTGATGCCTCTTAAAAGGATGAAGAAGATGGAAAAAAGTCAGTGAAACGTTGGTTTGAAAGTTTCGGAGTAAGGGTTTGTAATCAAGTGAAAATCCAGTTTCTACAATGTAAATACAATCTTAGATACCAAAATAAAGAGGCGATCTTTCACTGGAAATCTACTTGTTTGTATCCTGAGAATCTATACAATGAGACTCATGTTGTACAAATGGCCATTTTGGATCAATGGAGAGATGGAATTACCAGCTAAACTAACCTCGAGTCTGGATTTACAGCTCTGTCCCAGTTGGGTGAGGATTCATGGACCCAAATTGGTTAATTGGTATACAAGCTAATAACAATAAGTCACTAACTCTATATTGATCTGGTTCCTATAATCCAAAGAAAGCTTTGTGCAAGAAGCCTAGTATATTAAATAATTTATTTTATATTCCAATTTGTTTGTGGGCAATATTAGAGCTTTACAAGTGCTATACACAGAGATAAGAATAGATAGAACATCTATTGCATGGTAAAGATTTCTCTTTCCAACTTTCATGCAGCAGTCTCTTTGGAATTAACTAGTGTTAAGTACTGTGAAATAAATACTGAAAATACAAATACTGAAAAATGAAATTGCAAAAGCTAAAAATCTATTAAAGAGGATTTCAGATACTGTCACATCACAAGTTAGGGCTTAAATACAGGAATTTGAGAGAAAAGTTAACATTCAGTCCATAGGAAATATAAATGCAAACATTGCAAAGGTGTGTTAGAAAGTATCTAAAAGGTTTCACTGGGATTTGCAAATTTCCTAAGTCTCAAACTTTCTCAGAGAGAAAGAGTTCTCTGGGAGAATTTGGTTTCTACTGACAAAAGGTAACTACAAATGGGATTGAGAGCTGAGAGCACATGCGAAGTTTACAGAAATATTTAGTTATTCTTAACCAGCTTTTAAAAAAATGGAGTAAATAAGTATTTCCCACAAAAAACTAGAACATGATTCTTTTTACAATGTTTTATTGGTGAAACAAACATTTCACTATGACTTTTTTTTGGTGCAAGCTTTTGAACTACCTGAAACTAAATGTGAGTTAATGCATATGTGTGTTTTATGTAGAGATACCTATAATCCAATGAAAGTACATGTTCTCTGAATCACAAAACCATTTTTTTAGAACTCAAAGCCTGAATTAGAAAAACAGGGTTTCAGTTCAACATGTAAGAGAAAATTTCTGAGAGGCATTTCTCAGCACTGCTTGTAAGTTAAAGTAAATAGGTTCTAGGTGTCACTGCCTGTCATTTACTTACTTCCCTTGGGCCAGCACTAATTAATCAATCCTATCTTGTCCCCAGGGTTGGCAAGGTTAGGTCTACATCCTTCACGGCTTTCCAATTTTTTCCTGTGCATTTCAACTCTGTCTCCCCTTCCTACAGTGCCCTTCTCTTGCATAACTGCACCTGTCAAAAACTGCACCTGATCTCAGCCTTGTTTTCTCTTCCTGAGCAATTGCTATCCTTGCCAAGCAGATGTCTTTGAACTTCATGTCAGTTCCCAACTTCCTTCTGGCACTACGTGTTATTGGTGTTTGTATCCATAACAGCCTGTCTGTGTTTTATTTTTCTCTTTGCTAGACATATGTTTTTCAAAAAAAGAAGACAGGGATTAGCAATTATGACATTTGCATGAATGCTTAGAAAAGTGCACTGTTTGCTTCATACATCACAATTTTCCTTCCATTTGGCCAGCGGAGGGCTGATTCTATGCCAGACCCTGTTTTGGGAATTTGATCCAGTAGTGGAAAGATAAGAGAGGGCCCTGCCCTCTGGGTGGTTATTCCCTTGTGTTGGAACTGATTGACTATTAAAGATCTTTCCAGTTCTAAGGATTTATGACTGTAAGAATCATTGTTTCATTATGGAAGTTTAAAAACCACATCGAAATGTTTTCAATTGAAATGGTCTTATAATTATTTTTTCTGTCTGAAAGAAGAGATCACACAGACAACATTCAAATAGAAGATTTCTCTTCACAATTATCATTAAGAAGAGGAATTAACAGACAAGATGATACCTTCTCCAGCAAAATAATCAAATTGATCTGAGCTGAGCTTACAAACATGAGGGCAGAATGTTCTAGAAGAAGAAAGACTTGGGCATAATGAGATTTTAATGTTTTTACAGTATCATTGAAAAATGTAATTTAATATATCTGCTTAAGAAAGATGCTGTTTTTCACATGAAAAGCAATAGCATTAGGCAATACACACAACTAATCACTGTGTATGCAGATATTTAAAACCACTTCAAGGCCGTATTCCCATTAGAACAGCAACATTTAATTTTATTTCATTTTGTTTTATTTTATGCAGACAGGATACTGAACTCAAAAACTCATGTTTTCTAGGCAAGAACTTTACCATGTGAGCCATGCTTCTAGCCATTTTTCCTTTTTAGTTACTTCGCAAATAGAAACACACATTCTGGTCCCAGAGGCTTTGGACAGCTATACTCCTGTCTCTGCTCTCAAGCATATGTGAATACAGGTGCGGACTCCATGCACAGCTTTGCTTTTTTCCTTTTTGGTGGTACTGGGTTTTGAACTCAGGGCCTTGTGCTTGCTAGGTAAGTACTCGACCACTAGGCTCTATTTCCAGCCCAGGCTTTTGCTGGTTATTTTTGAGATGGGGGAAGGGTCTCACTTCCTACCCAGGCATATGTCTCACATATGATCCCTCTATTTGAAGCTCCCTGTAGCTGCTGGAATGACAGGTATACAACACCATATTTAGGCCCCTCCCTCCCCCTGCTGTGCCATGATAGAGTTTCCTAACTTTCCTGACCAGGCTGCCTGGAACTGTAAACTTCCAATTCTCAGAATCTCAAGTAGCTAAGATTACAGGCTTGAGCCATCTGTGCTAGGCTCTGATTTTTGTTTTGGAGATAAGGTGTCACTAAATTTTGTTTGGTCTAATCTTGAATTATGATATTTCTTATCTCTGACTCTAAAGTACCTAGGGAAGATAATACACTTAGAAAAAAGGTGATATATTATGTCATCAAGACAATGTCCAACACACAAAAGCTATTGTTAAATGTATTCTGGAACACAAGGATAAAGTATATCTAAATAATGATTGACTTGGAGCAGAAATTTATAAAAATGTGATATACTACTTCAAAAATATTAAAGCATGAGTTGCATAACATGAGCATTTCAGGAATTAATTTGTATGTAGGATTCCTTTCACTTTTCTTTAATGAGGTAAATTTATTGTCCTAATGTTAAACGTGGTTCCAAGTTTTATTTCTTCTCGGAAAAAAAGATCAAGGTGTTTGTTGATCTCAGTTCGGATTTGATCTTTTCAAATTTTTTTTCCATTGAATAAAGAAACAAAATATAGAGAAACATTTTTCATCCTGACTAAAACTATTCTCTGTAGAAAAGAGAACCCTAAAGAAATACCTTTATCTGTCCTTTTGTTGTATCAGAAAGTACTTAAAAGCATTTAATAATCTGTAACCTGAAGTTTATATCTACTACAAACTTGATGGGCATTGAATAAATAGACTAAGGCAAATATATGGTAAGTTTCAAAAGCAAAATATTAGATGAATGGAGATGAATGGTAATTTAAAATAGAATCAGAGAATATACTTCTATACAAAAGGGGACGTAGTGTTGATAATGGCCCATACTATCTCTTCTCAAATAGTGAGGAAGTGGCATGACTCCTTTTCAGACATGTTTGAACTAGGATGCAGAGATTTTATTTTTCATTGTCATTAACATGGTTCTCTTTTCCTGTGTGTAATATGTATTCCCAACCTTCATGCACAGGGCATTGAGGATTGGATATAGAAATGGAAAATTGCTGTTATTATCTCTTCTCTGTTTCTTTCTTGAATTTTTTTGCCTAAGGTTTTATTAGTCTGTCTCACATTTCCTAAAATTTGTAGGAGGCCTTTAAGTTCTTAATAAGATAAAAATGGCCAAGAGGGAAATTTGGTATGTAGCAATTCTTTAAGCTGATTTCATCAGGGCCCCAATATGGGAGGTGGGGTGGTGTGTGTGTGTGTGTGTGTGTGCGTGTGTGCGTGTGTGTGTGTGTGCGTGTGTGTGTGTGTGCGCGCGTGTGTGTGTGTGTGTGTGTGTGTGATTGCTATTTCTATACTCCCAGAACACACTTTGAGAAATACGTTATAATGAAAAGGGGAGGGCAAAAGGATCTAGAAACATGTACTACTGATAGTGTCCTACTGTACTGATGAGCTCTTCATCCAATGGTTACTGGTAACAATATATATTTGTTTATTTTGAGTAAGATTAGCCAGAGTCTTTTGTCAAATAATCCACTTTTCCCCCTAAAAGAGTTCCCTATTCCCTGAGTTATACCCTTTCCTGGTTATAATACAAGACTTTCAATTAAATTCTTAGAGGAAATAAATGTTTTTCTTCAATGAATCATGAAGGATATATTGAAGATTTGTTTCAAAGGCATCATTTAAAACTTTAGGGATGGTATACAGGAAGGGACTAAGAATTTTAAAAGTCTGATAGAGATTACACTATATTTAATTTATGTCTGGAACCATTTATAAAACCTAGTGCAAAAATTAATATAAAACAATGACTAAAGGTCTTTTCTATCAGCATGGTCTTCTAGATGAATCTATCAAATTTTCTTTTCTCCATAGTCACTTGTTGAATTGTTTCTTACACACACACACACACACACACACACACACACACACACACACAGAGTCACTCCTGAGAGGTAAATATATTTAAAAGATTTTATCCTGAAAAAATATATCCAGAAAATAAAAGTTAAAATAGTCTACAGTGAATAAACTCAAAAATCTCTGAAGTGAATAAAGTCTTTTCTATTTGGGCATCTGTTCACCAAGAAGTTTTCTTTTTCTTTTTGTATGTTTTTTTGTTGTAAAAATACTGTACAGAGGGGTTACAGTTATATGAGCAAGGTAATGAGTACATTTCCTACCGAGCATTGTTGCCTCCTCTTTTGTCTCCTCCTTTGTTTTTCCTCTACCATCCCTTCCTTCTCTCCTCCACAACTATATCCCCTCTCCCCCCCCACCTTTCCAAAGTTGTAAAGTTCGTTTTCACCATACTGTCTGCTAAGAAGTTTTCTGAAAGTCATCTTTGTGCTAGAACTCTCTTGGGGTTATGTTAGGAACTAGGTTGTGTATACGGAGAGGGCCAGAGAATATTAACTACTGATCACTATGTGTACTTTCTCATCCAGGTAGATTGCATCTTTTAATCGATAACAAGGAAAGCCAAAGCATAGGTTTCTATGTCACCTGGTAGGTGCTTACTTATTTTTACATTTTTAAAATCTGAGCTACCTCTCTCTCCTCATTTTCCACCAGTCAATATATATTCTTATCAGAAATCTCAAACTTAATTACTTGCAGTAGAGCATTCTTTATTCAATCTCTGAGACATATTTGTAGAGATACCAGGTATGTGATGGAAAACAATACAGACATTGCTTTTAATCTTGTTAAAACTTCACTGGGAAGCTACTTAATCAGATAAGTGAGAAGCACTGATAAATACTAAGACAAAGACATCGTGATATTACGTTACAAAGACAATATGCAATACGTAATCATATTGCAAAGTATACAGTATGTAGTATATAGTCTAGGCTACTCAGCCTATCGCATACACATACTCCATATGGCTTGGCATGTGCTATACAATCATAGCCTATTATAGCATGTGGTGTAAAGTAGATAATGAATGAAGCATGTAGCATGTGGTATAAATGATGGCTGGCCAACCAAAGATCTTCACTGAATGTCACTTTGAACAGGATGATTTCACTAGGCACTGACCCTTTTGTCAGAGGGTTCTGAATGTCAGCACTAAAAAACCCAATCACAGTAATAAGTGAGACAACTGGTCAGATAAAAGATGGGCTGTCAGGCTTCCTGGCTGCTCAGTTGTACCAGTGACCATTTACCTGACTTGTTCAGGGCTCCAGAAAGAAAAGAGAAAGGTTCCCTATGAATGCATCTATTTTGTGAAAGATTAGTAATAGATCGGCTTCCTCTGTATTCATCCCACCCTGCCATTTGCTTGGAGAACACAAGATCTGAATTGCCAAATAAGAACATATATTTGATGTTTTAATGCATATTTCATTTCTTCCTGCCAATAATGTGGCCAATCACGTTTATCAGCATAGGCATTTGAGGTTGACTATCATTTGTAACTCATTTGAGCCAAGGCTCAGCATTCATTTCCTATGAAAACAACATTACACAGTGTGGTTGTGTCTGCAAGCTAGTCTAAAAATAGGATATTGATTTATGTGGCACAAATACTTATTGCCTATGTGGCATTTCTGGAACAGAATGGAGCAGCAGTCGTATTGAGATTAAAACTATCTCAGGGCACCAACGCAAGGTTGGTGGGGGCCTTAGTGATAATGAGTGTCATCTCATTGTCTATGGTCAGCCAGTTGGAAGGTTGGAGGTACCACGCAGGACCCAGAATCTGGTGGATCTGGAAGCCCTTATGACACAGAAAATGTTGGCAAGACTGCAGAAGTGAGGGAGTAACTGCTGAAAATATTTTCTGCTTTTCTTCCCATTTAGTTTTATTTTTTCCTCCCTGTCTAATGTTAATCTCTCCCAGCTTCAACTTCTTCTTGTGTTTGCAGGAGATAGTCCACCTGCCGTATCAGCTTACAGTGAGGAACAGAGTTAAAATATCCACAACTCCAGACTGATTGATTACTTCCCTAGGTATGTAGAAATGGTGGCTCCCACTTCTCCCACTGCTACTGCTACTGCCATAAGACTGCAGTTACTGATGCCATGCTCACCAACACAATCCAATGCACTAAGAATGCCTAATCAGCCTACAGGCTGAGCCCACAGAATACAGCTTCAGTTTTTGTTATTCTTGTTTTGTTTCCCCACACCAGCTTTCCCCACCCAGAGGTGCAATGTCTTTTGCACCTCTGTTTTTGATATCACAGAAGCATTCCATGTTCTGGTAATATTAAGTAATGAACAGTTACCATTATTAGTTTTAGGTACTAGAGAAAAGACTTAAGAATTGGACACTTCTGGTCTACAGTCTAAAATGGATTCCTTCTCTTATGGTTTGAACTTGGAACTACTTTACCTGCAGTGGTCTTCGTCTATTTTTGTTTTTAAGTAAACCTCACTTCTTTCCTTCTTGATACAGAGGAATGTACAAATTTTCTTCTTTTTTAAAAAATATGATCAATATAGTACTATGTCTTATTAAGGAATTCTGTGGTTCAATAAAGGGAGGATTATATCAAGAAGAACAGAGGAGTGGTAGAGAGGCCTCTCTCAACTCCTCCTCCTAGTTCCCTTTTTTGTGTTCCATACGCAAGGTGCAGAGCTTGTGTTTTTCCACAAAAACTGACAGGCACTTGGAAAGGGAAAGAGAATGATTGGAGGATCATCGAGTGACCTTCAGGGGTAAAGCAAGCTATGCTTTAGTAAAAGAGGAAGGAGAGGAAATGCACCTGCCAGCCAGAATTCACATGTCAGATATTTCTGTAATCAGACACGTTCAACCAAACAAGTACCTTTAAGGGACCTTGCTTTTAATAGCAAAAGTTGTTAATATTCACACAGATAGTTGAAGCAGCCCATAAAATACATGACAATAAAAATGTATTAAAAATACAGGACAGAAATACCACTGCAAATCAGAGATGAAGTCTTAGGAAACATTTTAAACAAGGAGTGAGAGTTGGTCTAGGAAAGAATTTTGATAGAATAATGGACACCAAGCAAGAAATTAGATATAAGAAGACTGTTATTTTTAATAAGTTTTTGAAGCAAAAAAAGTACTTCACTGTAAAAAGTTTGAAACGAAAAACATATAAAAAGAAAATAAAATTTCACGTTTGATCTTACTGTCTAGAGATAGTATCGTGGGGGACATTTTCAATTTCCTTGCATTCTCTCTCCCTCCTCAGTTGCTTTGTATTTCCTTAGAAATCTGTTCAACATATATAAAAGTGACTGTTTCATACTTGGTCCTCAGTCCTGAAATCTCTCAGAATTTCATGCTCTCAGTTGATGACTTAACTTCTTATTTCACAATGGAAACAAAAGCTATTAGGAAGAACTTGCTCCTCACAAATTTTGCTGAGGTTGTATTATAGGCGCGCGCACACACACACACACACACACACACACACACACACACACACACACACACACATATCCTTTGGCTCTATATCACACAAAACCAATTTCTGTTGGCTCCATACCTCGTCTATACCTTTGCAGAGTTCTTTGACAAGTTTGTTAAAAAATGTTATCTCTGGGCTGGGAAGGTGGCTCAGTGGTAGAGCGCTCGCCTTGCATGCTCAAAGCCCTGGGTTCGATTCCTCAGCACCACATAAGCAAAAAGAAAAAAGCCGGAAGTGGCGCTGTGGCTCAAGTGGTAGAGCGCTAGCCTTGAGCTGAAAAGCTGAGGGACAGCGCCCAGGCCCAGAGTTCAGGCCCCATGACCGGACCCCCCAAAAAAAAATGTTATCTCTGCCTCCACATTCCATTTCTTCTCCAACTCTTCTTGAACCTACACTTGTCAAATTTCTCTGTCCAGAATTCCTGCAAACTTGTTCTTATCCATAGGAGCAGCATGTCCCCTAAGCTATCTGATGCTCAGCAGAGTCACATTAACACCTTTGTTGGAGGTTTCATTCAAGAAAATAAAATATTTTAAAATTATTTAAAACTGTATGACTGCATTATTATAAAGACAAACACAATCCAAGCTGAACTCGTTGCTATGGCATTTGTGATTTTTTTCTCCCATCAGATTTGAAAAAACAAGTGAAAAATAAAGCACGCTATGAGTTCTTGAAAGTAGCTGAAGCCCCGATTACTGCAGTGCTACACCACCTGGATGAACTGGCTCTGATGAGTTGGGTTAATCCTTTGCACCTTCAGACTCTCAAATATTCCGAATAGCTAAAGTTTCCCCTCTAGAAACCTATTATGAAACTTCCTTAATGATCCTGCATTCTAGGGTTTCTTCCCCTTTGCTGGTGTCTATTTCTCAGTAATGTTTGAAAGCAGACACCTGTTCTGCTTGCCTTTTATCTACCCACAACAATGAAATGTTCTTGCTCTGTCTCATGGCTTTAAACACACAAGTTCCTAAATTTTAATCTTTCCTATCCACTTTTCCTCTAGACTTAGACTCATGAAGCTTAACTGGCTATTCAATATCTCTAGCTGAATGTTTTACAGAAATCTTGAATTTAACATCCCTACAACACAGACTTTCCTTTTCATTCTCTGAGTTTGGCCTGCAAATAAATATAAAATTGTTATTCATTCAGTTGCTCGAGCCAAAATCCTTAAAAATCATTCTTGAATTTTTCTTTTGTTTCATGTAATGTCTTACATGAGTCATTGTAAATATTCTCAACACATCTTTCAAAAATATAAATAGGCCAGGTGCCAGTGGCTCATGCCTTTAATCCTAGCTACTTAGGGGGCTGAGATCTGAGGATTGTGGTTCAAAGCCAACTCCAGCAGGAAAGTCTGTGAGACTCTTATCTCTAATTAACCACCAGAAAACTGGAAGTGATGCTGTGGCTCAAGTGATAGACTGTTAACCGTTAGCTGAAGAGCTCAGGGCCAATGACCAGACCCCAAATTCAAACCCCACAACTGACTATATATATGTATATACACACACACACACACACACACACACACACACACACACACACACACACACATACACATACATATACATGTACTTATGTGTGTATATCCAGAAGCCTCCCACTGATGGAAATGGAACAGACTAGAGACTAGATATAAACCCCACCTAGTACAAATAAGAATGGTTCCACTTATGAGTTTCAACATAGTAGAAGTAAACAATGTTTATATGAGGGAGAGTCTTCATCCATTCTCAGAGATGATGATAATCCCCAAATGCACTGTAGTTCATAGTTATCCAAATCAAAATAATAAATAGATACAAGAAGATACTTGGGTATGATAACAATAAAATTACAGATTATACTGTGTTTATTATATTGTGTATCTGTGTTACAACACAGAAAACTTCTGAAATAGAAAAAATAAGAGATGAGAGGATGAGAGTCACATCTTAGGACAGGCTTACAAATGGTGGAGGGAACAGTCAGTAAAACGAAAGTCATTAAACGAAAGTCCTGAACGAAATCACCAACCAATTGTCATGTAGTGACTCTGGGAGGGAAAGAAGCTTTCATGATGGAAGAGGAAGAAGCTGGATTAATCATGAGGTAGAAAGAAGGGTTGGATCCTAACAACAGGTACCTCAGGAGTCTTAGCATAAAGAATAACATTGTTCATGGTTCAGGTGGAAGAGCACCAGCCAATAAGAAAAATCATTAGATACCAGAAATAACATACACCATCTGATAGGCTTTTACTGAATGGAAATGAGAGCCACCCGTGTGTTTGGAAGAGTGTGTAGGAACAGAACATTACCCCATCCTCTTATGTCTTTATATATGTTCTGTATATATGTTCTCTTATCATTTTTATAAGCTACTGCGTCCCAAAACTAGATGTCAAAATATTTATATCACAACTTTTCCTTACAAACTTCTTTTCATCACTGCAGGAAATAAAAATAGATGAATCATAATTATGGGCCAACACCTGAGTTACAATCTTAATGAGTCCAAGTCAAATTATTGAGCTAGAAAGTGAGGACACTGTGCAAGATAACATGGCAATTGTGATTTAGTAGTTACCAACACAATTAAGAATTTGCTGTCTAATTTATTCATTTATTTATTTTTCTTTTTGCTTCAATGGCTACTATTAGGGCTGCTAAACCATATCACTTCCTTTCTTGTTAAATTTAATTTTATTGCCAAGGTGATGTACAGGGGGGTTACAGTTACATACTTAAGGTATCAAGTACATTTGTTGTCAACCTTGTTATCTCCTTCCCTCATTTTTCTCCCACTTCCATAATAATTTTCACTTCAATTTAGAAGAGGTCCAAGCCAAAAGAAAGGTGTTCTGATGATAAGTAATTTTTAACATCACTAGATATGTATAGAGAATCAGAATGCAAAATATACTAAATTATTTGTAAAATTATTTAATTAACCCCCAAAGTCTCCTCCCTTTCTTTTCTGTCACCTGTGTTGTTCAGCTATTATCAATTATTCTGCAGGCCAAGGCAATTTTACTTTAAATTACACAGCAGGGGGGGAGGAAAAGAGTAACAGGAAAGACATGTCCTGAGCAACTGAGCTGCAGTCAACTATGAATTAAATTAAGAGTCTTCTGAATTACCCAAGATGTCTGCACTTGGCTGATAACTACGTGATGTTTATTGTACTTCCAACCTGCACCTTGGAGAAAAAATTATTTATATCATATTACTTCCACCTTATGGACTTTCTTTTATGTTGCTATGGAAACCTTACCATTTCACTATCCTACAAACATACATCAAGCAAAAAAATGGAATTACAAATTTATAAAACAATTTATTCTAAACTCATACATGCAAAATAAGGAGTTGGTAACCTGTTCTAGTGAGAAAGAAGTGTTTTAGGTTCTTCTGTCTGTGAGAAGTGTAAGTTTTACCAAAAGCCATTCAGCATTTTCTCCCATGGCTCCTCAAGAGTTTTCCATGAAGAGAAGAATTTTCATGTAAATTCTAGCATTTGCTAGAATGAGATTCTCTTATAATTGTAGCCTTATTAGGTATTTATTTCCAGTGACAAGAATGACACTTATTTTGTTTGTTTTTGTTTCTTTCTAGAACCCATTGAGTACCCAGGTACCTTTTTTTTTTTTTTTGGCCAGTCCTGGGGCTTGAACTCATGGCCTGGACACTGTTGCTGAGCTTCTTTTGTTCAAGGCTAGCACTATACCACTTCAGCCATAGCATCCACTTCCGGCTTTTTCTGTTTATGTGGTGCTGAGGAATCAAACCCAGGGCTTCATGCGTGCAAGGTAAGCACTCTACCACTAGATCACCTTCCCAACTCCACTCTTAATTTTTGTGACAGAGAATTAATTGTTAGGCTCATGTGTTTGATGAGTTCATTTACAAAACAGTTGATATGTAGTTTTCTCTTTGTGTTTTATATTGAAATTTCCTCTGGAATGTCTGAAGACTTGTAGCACTGCCCTATGCATAAATAGTGATTTTATCTAAAGCAACATTCCAGTTTGGAATGAATTACAAAAAGAAGGATCTGTAAAACAAACTATCGTACCAAATATTAACAGAATCTCTGTAGAAGGCTCTTCATTTTCTAAGCCAGCCCTAAAGGTTTTCTTCCTCTAGAAGCTTCCTTTTGGGTCTCTTTGAGTAAGAGATGGAAATTATTTTTCTAAAGCTATATTTCTTTTTATTTATTTATTTTTATTTTTTATTGTGAGAATACCGTACAGAGGAGTTACACTTACATGGGCAAGATAACAAGTACATTTCTTATCAAGCACTGTTGCCTCCTCTTTGTTTCTCCTTCCTATCCATTCCCATACTCCCCTCCCACCCCCGACCCGATCCTCCCCACCCCACCAAAGTTGTAAAGTTCGTTTTTCCACATAACAACTTGTACATCTCATTGTTGCAATAAAGCTATATTTCTTACAGTTCAGAGGTCTTCTTAGCAGCACTTTGTTTTCCTATTTATCAATATTATTTCTTATACTGTGCCAAGCAAACACTGAATAATAACACAAACCAAAACAAAAAGCAACAAAAAAGCCAGCAAAAGAAACAACAACCAAATAAAAAATCCTTCAAATATTCCTTTGAGAGGAAGGATTTCTACAATTTCTACATACATTTTCAGTGAAAAGTTGTTTAACCACAATGTATCAAAATGTTGAACCATCATGTAGACATTAATTTGCAGATAAATATTTGAGAACACGAAGAGGTGATCATCATGTCATAAGACTCCAAAGAGCAATTTCTAAAAGAAGTTTAACTTCATTTGTGGGAAGAGGATGCTACAAAATGGTAACGGTGGCTGTTCCTGTGTATGGCTAGTAATGGTGAATTCATTCCTTTGTGATCGTTCCTAGTTCCCACACATTTTAGAACACACATGCTGCTTTTGGCTGCAGTACCAGAAGACTTGACTAATAGCTTAGGCAAATATGGGTTTATTGATTCCTCAGTCATTAAGCTTTTATTATACCAAGAAGTCTGAAATTGGCAGGTTTGGACATTATTTCAGCTGCTTAATGATGGCCTCTTCCTTTTCAACTTTCCCATTCTGAGCTTTACCTCACCGCTCCCTTGCAGGCTATTGGTCTCATGATTCCAAAAGTCCTGGTCCCAGGATCAGGCCTGATTTCAAGATGGAAATTGAAGGCAGAAATAGAATTTTTCATATCTATCCTAATTAGTATATTTATCAAAGCCTCTGTCCCAGAACTAATTCTAAACTGATTTTTTTACATCTTATTTCCCAGAACTGCATTATGTTGTCATCCATACCTTCATAGCACACAGACAGTAAAAAGACTAATAAGTCAATCTTTACATCTTATAGGAATTATGCTAGCTTAGACAAAATCACAATTCTATCAGCAGAAATGACAATGTCACTGTTGTGAACAGTTTGAAAGGTTGAAAAAAAGCCTAACTTCCCTTTCATATATATATGCGTTATTTATTATTATTATTATGCTTATCATTATTGTATGTGTCTGTGTGTTGGTACCAGGGCTTGAACTCAGGCTTGGGATCTGGCCCTTAGGTTTTTCACTCAAAATTATAGCTATACCATTTGAGCCATAGCTCTGCTTCTGAGTTTTTGGTGGTTAATTGGAGGTAAGAGTCTCATGGACTTTCCTGCCTGGGTTGGCTTTGAATCATGATCCTCAGATATTAATTTTCTGAATAGCTAGGATTACAGGTGTGAGCTACTGGCATCTGGCTTTGACTGCTCTTTTGTATGGTCAGAAAGAGTATTAGAGGATGTGATCATGTTTTTGGATTTTGAGATGGGTAAATGACTCTGGATTATCCAACTGAGCCCTAAGAGAAAGCACATCTATTCGTGTGTGCAGGAAATTCTCTCTCTCTCTCTTTCTCTCTCTCTCTCTCGCTCTCTCTCTCTCTCCACACACACATGCAGTGTATGTGTCAAACTTTAAATATATGTGCATGTGTGTATTACTTTTAAAAGTCCATGTAGCATCTTATTGCTTTCTGAATATTACTTTAAAATTAATGTATTAAGCAAGGAAATAATTCTTTGGATATTTCCATTTCAAGAGAATAATATCTTTTCAGCAAGGTGCTGCCCCAGAATTAAATAGGTCTTCATAAAACACACAGGCATCTATAACCACCATCCACTACTTCTGCAGGTACTGTCAGAGTGTTTATAAAAGTAGATTGGGCTGGCCCACAGAGCATGGGGTATTGATAGTCTTCTGGCCTTTGAGTCAACAAATGTTTTCCCTCATCTAATAACCTTATGTTGGGAAAAAAATTATAAGGAAGAACAAAATAAATTCACATGAATTCACACACAGTATTGGAGCAAATATTTAAGGAATGCATTAAGGAAACAGGAAATGTATCCTTCTCCTTTTCCTGCAGAAATAAGGTGAAGGTAGTCACAGGGTTTCTGATCTGCTATGGGAAAGCAGTGAAGAATGCCAGCATACCGTCTTCTCCTTCAAAGTCAGTGATGAAAGTTTTCTTTTCTTCCCTGCAGAACTCAACCTGACACGAGCTATTTTCAGGCTATGATCTCTCTTTCTTCAACGTCCGTGCTAGAAAGGGAGACCACCAGCTCCACATAATTACCTTATGTACCTGCTCAATGTCTCCTCTCTGTCAGTAAAATCAGACATCCCAATTTTACACAAAATATGTTCTCAGCTCTACAATTATGTATTCATGGGAGACAAATGCTCCCAGGGAGCCCATCAGGACTCTATTCCTAAAGCACAAGAAAACAATCTGCATACTACCAAATAGAAATGAGTAAACAGATACAAAAGCCAGTCAGTCAGAAAACCAAGAAGTTCTCGCTTTGAAATAACCATCATTCAAATAAACCTAAAAAGGCATTTAATTTTGCTCTATGTATAAAATATTCAGGCAAACTCTTTTTGTAATATTTGTCATTACTTTATGTTCACCAATTTAATATTTTCTTCCAAATTTCTTTCCCAGGCTAGGCACCTAGAAATTTGTTTGGACTTTCAAGTCTCAGGATTAAAAAAAAATGTATCTCAGTTATCAGATATACCCAGTTATTATTTAGCTTTACAGATGAATAATTCTTATAATGTGAGCTTAGAATCCTCAGGAGATAGAGATTTTTCTTACTTGTTTCTCTTTTGCTTCTGGGACTTTTGGCCTCTCCTCCTGTCTAGAAACTGGGTTCTTGCATTAAACCAAACTACTGCTCCTCTTCTGCTCCTCAGTTTCCTGCCTTGTAATTTTCTTCATTTGTTCTGCTGCAGCTACTTTTAAATATTTATGATTCTCCATACTTTCTATCTCCTCCTTTACCTTCTCTTCTTCCTCCTTCAACTTCCCTTCTCACTTCTTAGGCTACCTTCATGTTTCTGTTCTTTTCTCGTTTCTTTTTTTTTTTTAATCCAATTTTTACCTAAAAGAGGAAAGAGGAAGAAGAAGAGAAGAAAAACAGGAAGGTGAAGGGAAGGGTGAAGAAAAGACTGAGAAGTAGTAAGAGGGGCAAGAGAAGAAGATAATGAGTTTTCTTGTTATCCACAGAAACAAGAAATAGAATGGAGAAAGCTGTGAAAAGTCACACCGTGACGTCCTTTAATTTCAGAATATAAACTGTTTCTAAATTAGCATTCCAGAAGTATTCCAGGCAAAACTAGTCTGCAAGATGGTCCCTGTGGGGAAAAATAGTCTACTGGCCAAAATTATTTGAAGAAAATTTTATATGTTGCTCCCTCATGAGTTTATAAGAACATCAGCCTTGGAAAACTTAATTATCTTAGAGGAGGAGCTATTTGACCCTGCTTTATACATCATCTAACCCTCACAAACATGCCTTTGACTATTTTTATTTCCTGATTAGTCTAGTTGTCTCTTAACTATCTTCTTGACATCATCCTACTTCAATCCACTCTATATGACACAGAAATTAGACCTCTAGAATACTAAATTATACGTTAGAGCTCCTGGTCAATATTTAAGAAATGGTGATTTCTAGAAGTTGAATATTTTATATACAATTCCACATCATTTTAAATTCCCAATGCCTTTCTAGTCATGATCATTGGACCCATGTTTACTGAACACCCAGAATATGTCAAGCTATAGGATTAGATAAGAACACATGCCACTTAATTTTGAAAATCTTTGCCATAAAGTTATTAATATTGAGTGATCTGCCAATACTGTAGACTATAAAAAATGCAACTCTTTTTAAATTTAATTATGTTGTCAAGGTGATGTACAGAGGAGTTTCAGTTACATGCATAAGGTAATAATACATTTCTTGTTGAACAGTGTTACCCCCCTTGTTTTTCCCCCCATGTTCCCTCTCCCATAATTCCCTACTCCCCAAGTTGTAAAGTTCACTTTCAACATATTGTCTGTGAGCATCGCTGTTGCATTGGCTCACCCTTTATACATTTATATGATTTGGGGAAGGGAAGGGGAGCAATGAAATGGTGAGAAAAAGGACAAAAATGGAACTCTTAAAAAAGCTAAAATATAACCAGGTTATACCTTCATTTTTTTTTTTTTTTGTCAGTCGTGGGGCCTGAACTCTGGGCCTGGGCACTGCCCCTCAGCTCTTCAGCTCAAGGCTAGCGCTCTACCACTTGAACATACAGTACCACTTCCGGCTTTTTCTGCTTATGTGGCGCTGAGGAATCAGCCAGGGCCTCATGCATGCACGCCAAGCACACTACAACTGAGTCACCTTCCCAGACCTACACCTTCAGTTTAAAGTGACAATGAGTTCATAGAAAAGCAGTTGTTAAATTGCGCATATGAGTTGGATGCTGGTGGTGCACACCTATAGGGACCTGGCCACTCAGGTGACTGAGATCTGAGGATTGACGTTCAAATCCAATCTAGGCAGAAATGTCCATAGACTCTTATCTCCAACTAGCTAACAAAAAAGCCAGAAACAGAGCTCTAGCTTATGTCATACAGCACTAGCCTTGAGATAAAAAAAAAAAAAACAAAAAAACCTCAAGGACAGTGCCCGGACCCTGAGTTCAAGCCCCAGGACTGGCATAAAAATGCCCATATGTTCAATTCCCTAGGATATAATAGACATTAAAAGGAAGTCTTGCTTGGTCACTATTTGTTCAATACTGTGGCTGAAGGTCTAACATTCATTTATGTATTTACTCAACATTCACTGGAAGTTTTCACTCTGCCAGGCACTCGCTTCAGTGCCGGGCTGACAGTCACATCCTAGGGTTTCTTAGAGATTGAAGTAGGTGGTTGCAATAGGGGAAGATATATATGAATCCAGCTGAGACCTTAGCGAGCAGAAGGGATGGATGATTTAGGCAAGAAATCTGGGCAGAACTTGCTACACAAAGACTTATAGCATTTAAAATAAAGGATCAACAGAGGAGGAAGAATGTTACGACCCAGAATGAGGTAAAGTTGGAAAAATGAATGTTTTCTGTTACATACTTTTGCTGAAGCAGAAAGAACAGGCTCATCTTAAAACGTTTCTTGTTCTGTCATGTGGACAAAGTTGTCCTCTTCCCTCCTCCCCTCCCCCGGGGCAAGATTAGGTAACCATAAGAGCTAACCAAGATGAAGGGGCTAGGGAAGACAGAAAATATGTAGGAAAGTGTAGCATTAGAGGAAGATTTTAAAAGTACAGCTATGCACAACTTGATCATTATGAGGATGAGAAGTGATAAGAACTAGTGAGAAAGAGGAATCAAGAATGACAGCAAGATAGACCCATTACGGCTAGAAATTCAGTTCCTTGAGACTGGGAACAAAAAGGAGTGTTGTGGTGAGAGGAACATCTGAGGAAGGACATCGTATTGTCATTCAGGCTCATGTGGATCCCCAAGATGCTAGAAAACAGTGCGGGTATATATACACATCTGATGTCCTAGAGCACTCCAGGCTGGTACACTGGCACATTAATGTCTTAAATGATGAAGCAGCTGACAATGGCAAAGTTCATAACATTATATAGGTACTGTGTACAGCATAGATTTTTTAAAATGTGGTTTATTACCTGTTACTTCAGGATACTGGGTCTGAAGCTGACTGTTAAATACTTATCTGTGTACCCTAATATTAGAATAATGAATATATGGAACTATACTAGTGCTTTCAAAGTTTGCCCTTATTTATTAACATTAACCTGGGGTGAACCTTTACTTTCTATGGTAGATTTTATGAGAAAATATGGTCTGGAGCTTTCAATAAGAGAGCTAAGTAAAGGGACTTTGCATGAAAACCATTGTTTTCAATGTGTACTGTGGATGGAATATCCATGCACAGCGTGCAGAAGAAAAATGTCCAACTTCAGAAATTCAGGATCTTGCTCTCACTTTGTTTCTACCTGGTTTATCAACATGTCTACTGGAAGCATTCATTGTATTGTGATAATTAACATTTGCATAGCACAAAATAAGTGGACCAGTGGGAAGTGTGCATTGAGCTTGTAAAGCAAAGTTCAGCATATTTACACACATATATTATATGTGTGTGTATATATTCAGACATATAGATATATATTCCCCAGTGTGGGAATGTCTCATTTACTACCATATTATATTTTCCCTTCCATCGAATTTATTCGTTGTGGTCATCCTTAGAACCACGTCTTGCTTGGATTTTATAACCTCATTCCTCTATTGTCATTTCCAAGTTTGCTAATGACCTATGAGTGATCATCAGTTTTGCTTGTTGCTTCATTTTCTGTGAGGACTAGTTGCTGTTACTTCATTGCAGTGGTCATCATGAAAAAGAATATCTGGGCATTCCAGAAGAGGCATGGACAAGTTTGTGTTTACTAGTTAATTCCACAACTCTCTTCCAAAACAGATGGCATTAAAGCTAGACTATGAGCCATTCTCCAACTACTGTGAACTTTTGTGGGCAATGGGCACCCAACATTTTAGGATAACTGGTTTACCAAATGGGAAGGTACAGACTCATTTGTGGTGAACCAACTTCTAGGACACATCCCATGACCCTGGCAAGACTTCCAAACCTCCTTCATGGGTTACCACCGTGCACCAGTCAAGGAAACCGTGTTCCCTTCCTGCCTATTCGTGTAAAGTGGTACAAAATGGTCTTAGAACAATGGATACAGAAACTGATGTCCATGTTAATCCCAATGGTTCCTATGGATCCTAATTAAATGAAGGATTATATTGCAAGATATATGTGGGCTTTAACATCTTCTGCTTCTTATATCAGTTAATTACAGTTCTCTCTTGGACTCAATTATACCAGTCCCCACACCTCAATTAAATACCATACTGTAAAACTGTCAATGAACTGTTCCCACTCAATCCTCTCCTTTCCTTTTTTTCTTTTTTCCCTTTGTTGTTGTTTTAATGTACTATGTGATTTTTTTTGTTTCTTTTTATTTAAATCAGTTTTTTTATTGTGAGAATACTGTACAGAGGAGGGGTTACAGTTACATGTGCAAGGTAATGAGTACATTTCTTATTAAGCGTTGTTGTCTCTTCCTTTATCTTTCCCCTCTCATCTCCACAACTACACTCTCTCCCCCCCTACCCCACCCCCTAAATTGTAAAGTTCATTTTTCAACATAGCGTCTTGGTTCAATTTATGTGCCATTGCTCTTAACCAAATTAGGAGATGATAACAGGTCTTGCTTTTACATCCATCTTTCTGAGTATAAACAAAGAAACAGCCATAATAGTCAACTACATAATACTTTCCATGACCGAGCTCACTGGTTCCTATGTACAGTTCCACTCTCTCCTGGTACTGAGGGCGGAATTTTGTACAGTGTCCCTATGCTGTCTTCCTGATTTTCTCAGTAGGTCTCTCCATGAATCTTAAGAACAAGTCACCTGATTTCTTATCATCCTCCAAATTGCTATGAGCTGTTAAGCTGTGCTTCCTCTGCCTGAAATTCCCTTTAACAGCTTCTTTGATGTTCAAAGGCCTGTTCCTGCAGGTCCAGGTCAAATGCTGGTGTCTCATTATGGACTTAAACAGAGAAATTGATTCATAATCTCTCTCTCTTTCTCTGCCACTCTTTCTTTGTCGCTTTCTCTAACACACACACACACACACACACTTGAGCAGCAGACCTTGGAATTATACCAAGTCAACATTCTTTATTTTGGCTCTCTATGAGTGATTTTGAAGGCTTGTGACAAGTATTATATTTAACTTTGCTAAAGTATAGCCTGAATCATCCTGCAATGAGTTTCACAGCTAAGAGTGAACCCAACTTGTGTTTCAGCACCCAAGTAACTACACACTTTGCAAAGCTTGAATACAAATTTCTCTAAGTAAGAGTAGTAAGAGTTCCAAAATGTATAGAAAGATAGACTTCCTAGTAAATATAAAAATGTAGCTAGTAAAAGTTATCTTAAGAAGCCGGGAGTCGGTGGCTCTCTCCTGTAATCCTAGCTACTCAGGAGGCTGAAATCTGAGGATCATGGTTTAAAGCCAGCCTGGGTAGGAAAGTCCATGAGACTCTTACCTCCAATAAACCACCAGAGAACCAGAAGTGCAGATGTGGCTCAAGTGGTAGAGCACTAGCCTTGAGCTGAAGAGCTTAGGGAAAGTGCCCAGGCCCAGAGTTCAAGTCCCATGACAGACAGACAAAAAAAAGTTATCCATTTTCTCCTCACTGCTCTGAGTAAAAATAGTATTTAATAGTATTTAATCTTCACAACGTTGTTTTGTGGTATGAGTTCAGAGCTTTATGCTGGCTAGGTAGGCACTCTACTGCTTGAGCCACACCTCTAAACTGTTCTGCTCTGGTTATTTTTTTGATAGGGTCTCACTTTTTGTGTTTCCCTGCCTCCCAAGTAGCTTAACATTACAGGCATGAGATGCTGACACTTAACCACAATTTTTAAAAGCAGATGCTATAAGTTAATTCAAATGATAGAGCAACTACAGAAAAGAAGTCACAAACTGTTGACAAAAGAGACAAGATTTGAATCAATGTCAGAGTTCTCCAGCTTACATCTTTAACCAAAACACTTCTACTGTCTACTGGGTGGTAAATATAAGCAATTACCATAAGATATCACAGAGTATCTGTACTTATCCTAGAAACTGAGAGCAGTACCTTTTAGCTTCTTTCATCAATAGTATTCTTCAGTGTTCCTTATAAATGGAAACTAGTATTGATCATTGGTTTTACAATTACCAGATAATAACTAGCCACATAGTCAAAAGTACTCCCCCAAGTGATGAACATCAATAAAACTTTTCATCTCAACTCAAAACAAAACAAAACAATTGTATTTACTCCTAATTCTGCTTTCTCTCAAATGCAAGCCTGCAAAGTCCCATTCACCTCGAGGACCTTCACTAAAAGTAATTGAACACATATTAGAAACATTTAGCTCCTTCATTGCTGCTATGTAAAATAAGTTTTGGTTATAGACACTACAACATTAGTAAATACTCTCCTGCTACGCATGAGGGACCACTTGTCAGAAACAAGAGTTAAAAATAGATCTGAAACACCTCTAGGCTGCCAAGGTCCTGCATGCTATGCAGTATTTGAATTTTTACTTCTGACCCAGGGCTATTTAGATAATTTTGATTTGAAAGAAAAACAATGGAATAATGATGTAAAGGGCCTGCTACATAGGAATTAGTGTCTCCCATTTTTCGCCTTCTAAAATGTACTTCATCAGTATTCAAGTTGAAAACAGGAAGAAGGTACTTGCCTAAAGCCATAACCAACATGTCCTTGATTTAGAAAATATAAATTTAAAAAATTAGAAAAAACAGCGAGGAGGTTCAGGGTTATGTTGGAAGTAGTAGGGAAACCATTAATTGGAAAAGTTTTAATGAAATGGAGACCAAGAAACCACAATCCAATCACAGAAGTGCTCTTACTAAATGTGGACTGCATACTTCTTGTTTTGCTTTAAAACAAACTGCAGATAGGCTGCCCCTGGTTATAAATTATCTACTTCATTAGGTTAAGAAATTACATTTTCATTACTAGCCAAGTGACTCTTCATCAAGGATAGCATACCCAAAGGCCACAACATCATGGCTTACACACTTAAACTTCTGAGGGAGGAGACACCACGTAAGGCAAGAACCTCCCAGGGCTCTCCACGGAGTGCACAACTATCTCCCTGGTCAGCATCAGGCTTTGTCAGCTTGAAAGTATTCTCTGGATAAGGGAAATGATGCATTGTACTTAAAGAAAGGGAAACAGACACCTTGGCAAAAAATAAGTTTGTGGTTGTTTTTTTTTAAACATTCAGCCAGCCAAACATTTTTTAGAGTTGACTAAGTTGTCTTACAGATCATCTGACTTACAGGGAGAGCTCGTGTATCTTTGAGCTGAACAGTTCACATGAAGATCTCCTCTTCAAATGCAAATATGAAGGACGAGAAGAATCTTCAAACCAAATATGAAGTAACCAGATAAAATTCTGGGATCTCTGTATGGACTTGGCTAGCCCTGATACCAAGGTAAACAGGCTTCACTTCCATAGAGAAGAAGATATATGTGCATTAGAATAACCCACAGTGGATTTCAAAATGAAGGTCTTAGTGACTATATTGTCATTATCTCTTTATACTCATTTTTGTTTGTCCAGTATGAAGAGCTCACAGGGAGCTCCTCATTAATTATGAATTTACTCTTTACCTTTAAAACTCAGAAGAGATATTCCTTTTGTCTTAACTTTAAGGTCTACAGAGCTCTATGTGGAAAGCTTTCCTCTTAGAAGAGTCATTGTGTCTAATACACATACAAGTGAGACTGGGCTTATTTGAACTGGCATTTATAATACTTCTCTGATGGCATGTACAGTACTTCTCTGGGTGCTTGCTATTTTAAGGAACCCTTACAAATGTGTACAGAAGATTGGATGATAGTTGGATGGTACTGGCTCACATCTGTAATCCTAGCAACTTAGGAGGCTGGGATCTGAAGGATCATGATTCAAAGTCAGCCTAGATGGAAAAAGTTCATAAGATTCCATCTCCAGGGCTGGGAAGTTGGCTCGGTGGTAGAGTGCTTGCCTTGCATGCCTGAGGCCCTGGGTTCGATTCCTCAGCACCACATAAGCAAGAAAGAAAAAACCCAGAAGTGGCGCTGTGGCTCAAGTGGTAGAGAGCTAGCCTTGAGCTAAAGAGCTGAAGGACAGCGCCCAGGCCCAGAGTTCAGGCTCCATGACTGGAACCCCCCAAAAATAAAGATTCTATCTCCACTTAGCCAGCAAAAAGCAGGGCTGATGGACATAGCTCAAGTGGTAAAGCACCAGTTAGTTATGAGGAAGAAAACTGAGCAACTACAAAGTCCCTGAATTCAAGCCTCACTAATAGAAATTAATAATAATAATAATAATAGATTAGTAAAAGGAGATGGTTGTGGCATGCATTGTCTTACTGCATCCTAAAGGGGCCAAACTATTTTGAGTAATTGTACAAAGGAGTTGCCAATGGCATTGATCATTGATCAAAAGTAACTTCTATCTCTTTTTCCTTTTGAGATGGTTTCCAAATGGTATATCATTGTAAGGCTAACTTGAAGACAACACACCAATTTTTCATTTGCAACAAGAAGCTGACAGAGATCTGCAAGCTAGCTTTGAGCTGGAGAAATTCTAAAAAAAAAAAAAAAAGAATATTCAGAGTTCACTATTTCTTTAATGAAAACATCCTAGCAAGAAATAAGAAGGGGACCTGTATAAACATATTCTTAGTTTGGAGCCCAGAATGAGGAAAAGTTAATTAAAGGCAACAAGTACAATCTAATCTATCCTTAAATATTGTCAGACTATAAAATAGTGTAAAAAAATTCATATCCCCAGTGTAAAGCTCTGGGAAGAGAGACACAAAATGGAGGTGACATTGAGGCTCATAAAAATGACCTTGTGCTTCACTATGTAAATCTTGGCCTGTTAAGCGAACTATTACGAGAAAATAATTAGAGCCTCTATTAAGGAAGAGTAGTAACATTTTTTTCTCTCTCTCATGGTTTATAGGCAGCCATAGTTGAATTTATGTATAAAACCTCTAATTGCATTCTCTATGGTGTAAGTAGAGAGATTTTTATAAGTGTCGTTTTACTGTGGAGTTCCCACTGACCAGATGTTACATAAAGACTCTGCTCCTTAAAATGTGTTTTGTTCTCTTGGGCATGCAAGGTAAATATGAGACTCTCCCAGGGAGCTGTTGGAAAAACTACATTCCTGGGTCTTGCTGCCAAGGTCTAATTGAGTTGAGAGTGTCAGTGCCTGGAGGTGACCTGGCAATGGAGGAGAAGGGAGCTTTAGTCCTCATTATCTAGACAGCTTTCCCTGATCTCGTCAAATAAAAAATCCGAATTCACTAAGTGGGCAACTCCTAGACATTTCGACATTGGAAGCATTAGATAACTTGTCTATTTTTCTTCAGCTGAAATAGCATCTTAGCAAACCAGGTGTGGTGTGGGTGTTAGGCAGATATATCCCTCCCTGGTCCCAGTCTTCTAACCAGATAACTGACCCTCTGGGCCTCCTGCCTGGAGACTACAGCAGTCACTGCAAGGATGTCCCAGATAGCCACTTCTTAAACACTTCTGATACTTCCCACATGGAGTGTGTTATTTATTCCAGCATTTTTTGTGTGTGTGGCAGACACCTGCTCAATGGGAGGTATTGAAAACCACAAGTACAATTTTAGGCTATGAAAATAAGACTCAAAAGAGAGAGAGAAAAAGAGAGAGAGAATTGAATTGCAGTTGTGTTTTTAAACCGATAGGTTGAAAACTTGGACTTAGCAGTGCCAAGAAGCTTGGAGAAATGCAGTGAGATCAACACTGAACAGAACAACCCCTCACTTTTAAAATGAACAGGAAACACATGCCTTCATCCCTGACTTAAAAAGTTGTACCATATTAAAAAAAAAAAAAAGCCAAGATAAAAAGATGCCATTGAGAGAGTATTAAAAAAGGTACAGCTTTCTCAATAGGGATATTTTTATAAACCCAGGGTAAAGGCAGTTTCTTACTTCTGCTATTGCCTTCTTGAACTCTTCCAGGAGACAGTCTTGAATGCCTTCATCCTACCTATTTTTGGACCACATGCAAGTTAGACCACATGTGGCTGGCTCTCAGGCCCATCTTTCCTGCTGTCCATTTTTCCAGGGAGGAAAGACCGAAAATGTTCACTATGATGTCCTGTACAGCTACCTTCTTTGAAGAATCTCTTGGTTTAAAATTCATGTCTTCTGGCCTAGAGAAGTCCCTGGCCGGATGCCTGCACTGGAAGTGGCCATCTACCACCTTCCACAGGGAGGACTCCCCTTCCATGACAGCTTTAGCTTCTCAACTCACCACCCTGCTGCAATGCCAGTCCCAGAACTCGGCCATATTTGCTCCTCAGAGATAGCTCGTGCACCTTACAGCCAACTCCAAAACAGGATGACCAGAATCAGGACAGTGTCCTGAACTTAAAGATCTCTTCATTCCAGAATATCTCTGCTGCTGGAGTTTAAACTCCGGCCCAAATCCATTAAGCACTTGGACCTCCTCATTAACATTTACCTAGACCAGAGCAAGAGGATGTCCTCTAGTTTTGGTCCTGTTTACTTGGAAATCCTTCTTCTTCCTTCCTTCCAGGTCTACCCTGGTTCATTTTGCTGCTAAGTTGAAAAAAAAATAGGACAATACATACACATTCCAATCTCTTCTTAGAAAATACTTAGAAATGTGCCTTACTTGTTGACAATTAAGTTATTAACTGCATAGTTGCTCATACTATAAAAATCATGTCTTCATGAAGTAGGGATGTTTCCTACTCCCAGTGTGACTATTCTATGCAAACTATGAATCACCAGTGTCCTTTTTCTGCCCTTCTGTCACAAACACATTCAGTAATTTGACATTAATCCAGTTTTATCCTCAGGAACATTAGCTGGATTAAACTAGAATTGTGGGGTCAATGCTTTCAGGATGACATTTGTAAGTTCCTTAGAAGTCAATTTAAATAAAGCTTCTTCATGAAATTGGCAACTTCATTAAGAATTCACTAACTCCAAATCCCAAAATATGAATCATTTTCAAGGCTGAGGGTGGAGCTCAGTGATAGATTGCTTGCCTAGCATGTGTAAAGCCTTGAGTCCCAGAATTGCATTAGTTATATAATTAATTTTGAAGTTCTAGTGATTATGCAACAGATTTTGCAAATTATCTTCTTAAAGATTATTCATTTTGTTCAAAAAACATATGATTAGATTCAATTAAGACCAGCTCATAGAAATTTAGTCTTATCAGTTGTTACCTGTAAAAACATTAACTACTAATAGCATTTGAAAGGTAATATAAGCACACAGTAGTAAGCTGAAACACAGAAATGGTTGTGAAAATGACATTTCTTTCTTATTCCTGATTTCTAGCAACCCACAATTCTATTTGTACTTTATCCCTGAGGATAGTTCCTTGTTGATCACCGATTGAGATTTTTCTGTCACTGGATAGCACCTATATTTCCTGCCTACTATTTTCAAAATGAATGGATGTATATGTATAAGAATGCATGTATTAGTACATGTTCATAATCTTTTCTAGATTGAAAATAATATGCCTCCTTATGGACTTGGTTGTCCTGCTAATTGATAGGTGTTCTCTGGGTTTTATGGCATTATATCTGTAAATTTGGAGAAGTAACTGGCCATTGTTATTCCAGATATATTTTTTCCTGTTCCATTCTCTTAAGATGACTCTTCAGAGTATGCTGTATTTTTTTTATTGTTGTCCTACAGTTCTCAGGGGTTGGTTCTGGTTTTATTTTTTCATTATTTTTTCCTCTTTACATTGTGATTTTTTT
This sequence comes from Dipodomys spectabilis, assembly GCF_019054845.1. Taxonomy (NCBI): domain Eukaryota; kingdom Metazoa; phylum Chordata; class Mammalia; order Rodentia; family Heteromyidae; genus Dipodomys; species Dipodomys spectabilis. Next base: position 12,357,569 of record NW_024870773.1, read on the forward strand.
TGAGTTTGGTTTTCAGTGGAACTGCATCTTTGGACTACAAGCCTGGCACAGATGCCTTTAGTTGGATAGTTTTCCTGCCTCTCACTTTCCTCTATGAAGAACATTCTATACCCATTTCTTCTTAGTCTTGACTCCTATTTTCCCCTATGGAGGCAAAGAAAATTCTGAAGGTTAGGCCTCTGGGAAAAAAAGAGATGTTTCCTTGATTAGAATATGGATCTAAAGAAAACCTTGTTTTGGAGGAGGCTCTGAATGTCTTCATAGTGATTACTCCACACCAAATCTGCCCCAGGAGGGCCACAGGGGAACTTCCTCTGGGAAGGAAATTACCAAGGGTTTCTAGGACACAGGCCCACAAAAACTTAAGTGTGCTTCTGAAAACCAGGGTTTCCTTGGAGTTTCTCACTCTGAGGCTAACCCAGAAGCAAAGTGTAGTTACGTTGAAATGACCAAGTCCTTACCAGTGTAGGCCCTGAAGGCTTCTGTTCCAGAGAAACTGATCTTCTCTGTACCTGTTTGCATACTTTTGTCTCTCTAGATTTTGGGGACAATTGTTTGCCCTGCAATTTCATTTCCTTCTTAGATACAAGAAAAGTTATCGATTTTTAGTTTGGGGAGCTTTGTCCTGTTGCTAGAGTGGAGTGACAAACTCTATACTCTTTGTCATGGAGACTAGAAATCAAAAGCTTCTGTAACTCATTTTAGTCACCACCTGAGTAAACAAGATTATAAGATGTGAACCACCACACCAGGCTTTCAATTTGTTGTTTTTTGTTTTGTTTTTCCTAAAAGAGCCTATGAATTTTTTGGGGAAAAATGGTACCAATGGATTTGTTCAATGCAATGTTAACACAGACCTTCAATTCATAAAAATACAACAAAGGTCAGTACAATAAAATGAGGTATGATTATGTCTGCATAAAATCTGTCAACATTTCTTCGATGGTTTCTGGGCTTTAAATCACTCAGAAAAGAGTTTCCAAATTTATGATTGTAAACAGTTCATTAATTGTCAACCAAAAAAAAAATTTTTTTGGGGGGTCAATCATGGGCCTGAACTCTGGGCTTGGGCACTGTCCCTCAGCTCTTCAGCACAAGGCTAGTGCTCTACCACTTGAGCAACAGTGCCACTTCCAGTTTTTCTGCTTATGTGGCGCTAAGGAATCACTCAGGGCCTCATGCATGCAAGGCAAGCACTCTACCACTGAGCCACCTTCCAAGCCCCGTCAACCAAAATATGTTATAGTTATTTATTTTCATGATAAAGAAGTCAGATAGATGTAAATAATGTTGTAAAATAGAAGATCAGGATTTATAATATAAGAATTACATATTCAGAGAAATATCATTTAATAGTGCTAAAAATGTTTATACATCTCTATCAAAAAGAATTCACCCTTCCTTACAGGAAGACTAAATTTACACACCATTTTTAAGAGACTGTATTATTAGCTCAGTGCTAGAGAACCTACCATGCTCACAGGCATGGGATTCAATCACCAGGAACACAAAAATAAAGCAAAAAACAAAAACAAAAGAAACCCACCATCACCACCAACAGCAATAACAACAAAATATTCTTAACTGAATAGTTGGAAACTGAAGAATGGAAAAAATAACTACTCACAATGAAATCATTGCAAAAACACTTAGCATTTGCTCATTCCTTCATCCTATTTGCTGTGAATTTCTAAATGATTACCCTCAAAGTATAGTTAGAACTTTATATCTTTATTATAAGCATTTCTCTGTGATAGTATATGATCAGCTAATAGTAATTTCTAATGTCCCAGGAGTTTTCATTTTAAGGGGTAAAGAAGTTGACCTCAATGATTTCAAAATTACTCATTTTATTATACTTTATCTGATATAAATGAAAATGCTCTACATTTTCTCTAATATAATCTTTAATGATTGGGACAGATAGAGAAAAGTAAAAAAAAAATACATTTCTTTTTGCAAGAATAATCGAGAGGCTGGGGATGTGGCTTAGTGATAGAGTGCTTGCCTAGCATGCATGAATCCCTGGATTTGATTCCTCAGTACCACATACACAGTAAAAGCTGGAAATGGTGCTGTGGCTCAAGTGGTAGAACACTACCCTTGAGCTGAAGAGCTGAAGGACAGCGCTCAGTCCCTGAGTTCAGCCCCCACAACTGACAAAAAAAAAAAATCTTTCAGCTGGGAACTGGTTGGCTCAAACCTATAATCCTAGCTACTCAGGAGACTGAGATCTCAGGATCTTGGTTCAAAGCCAACCCAGGCAGGAAAATCATTAGACTCCTATCTCCAAGAAATTAGTCAGAAAAGCCAGAAATGGTGCTGTGGTTTGAGTGGTAGAGTGCTAGCCTTGAGCAAAAGATGCTCAGGGACATTGTCCAGGCTGGCCCTGAGTTCAAGCACCAGGATGAGCAAAAATAAATAAATAAATAACAAAAAAAACAAGAGAAATAGTTATGCATACAAGGTATTTGGGTGGAAAGCAATTAAGTCACAAGAAGGAAAGGAAAAGGAGAAGAATAGAAGGAGGAGCAGCAGCAGAAAGAGGAGAAAAAGAAGAAAGGAAGAGAAAGAGGAGAAGGAGGAGGGAGGAGAAAGCAAAGGATAAGGAGGAGGAAGGAGAGAAGGAAGAAGAGGGAGAGGAAGAAGTGGAGAAGGAAAAGAGGAGGAAAAATCAGAACAAAAACACCTCTCTTTTTTTCATAGCTCCATGACTAAATCCTTAACAACGGTAAACACATAAATGGTAGATTTTATCTTATCTTCAAAGAAAATTTAAAAGCACTTTTACACTTTATCACTTGCATAAACATCTTTTCACAAAATCAAATTGCTCCAAATTCTCCTAATTTTCTATTTAACTAAGGATGATGCTCATTTTTAAAAGTAATGGTGATTGAGAATAAAGCAATTACCAGGCATTTTTGTCCACCCTCTTTGCCACCAGCAGAAACCTCTCATTTAAACAATAATTCCAGCAGTTTAGTGGAACATCTTCCTGTAGCCCTCAGGCTAGTCAGATCAACAAAGTAATCAGAACTCAGTGTAACCCCATTAGAATAAGCCACCAAAAACCATTACACCTATTAATTTTTCAGAACTGTGTCAAAGCTGCAGAGTTGCAAAGAATGAAGTGAGAACACAATGTCAAACTACTTTTACAGTGTACCTACTACTTTTCTGTGATACAAGAAAAAAAATCCTGAAAATGAAGGCAGTCTGGGAATAACAAACACCGAAATGATTCTGTCTCCTTGTCCAAGTTCAGTTTCTGGCTTCAGCAGAATTTGAACTCACTTGAACTCATGGCTAGCATTTCTCTCGCCTAATCCTATTGACTCCATTCTAGCTTCTGTGTGGCCTCTTTCTGCATCTTTTAATATCCTGGTCTTCAAGCTACACCTGGAATGCGCAACCCAGGGAGCCAGTACTAATGAAAGACCACATGTGTGGAGACAGAACAGGAACAGAATGCTAGTGGATATGAAGTCCGAACTACAACACAAATAAGACATCTAGGGATTTGCAGAATCTGCTAGCTTTGCTCTGAACACCAGAGAATTAGAATTGTAATTTATTGCTAGGGACTACTAAAGATGAGCTCTCGGGGATTTAAAGGAATATTTTGGAGAATTATTTAGATACAGCAGACTAGACAACATAGGGTTTATCTTTCTGTCTAGGAATCTTGGAATGAGTTGCTCTTGCCCACAATCTATTACTCCAGCAAATTCTTCATGTGCTGATGTCTAAACAGTCAAACTCTCTGGTCTGCTATTAATGTTTTTAAGGCAAAATAACTTCTTTCACTGACTAGGTTCAGATAGCTAATAGATGCATTATGTTATATTTTATATCACATACTTGAAAGAAGATGGTGAGGAAGTAAACAGCAGTCTAAACATTCACACAGTGAGAACAAAAGAGGATATTCTTAGGAGAGGATTGCAAGGGCTGAATAGCTATGTGCATATAAAATGTTTATTGAAATGAACTCCAAGAAATAGAAGAGGTTTTTCATTATACTCTTGGCAGTTCTTTTCATTCTTTTCTCTTTCTTTTCTTTTCCTTTCCTTTCTTTTCCATTCCTTTTTCCTTTGGTTTATTCCCTTCTGTTGCTCTTTTTTAAATTTATTTCAGTACCTTATCCCTCCCCAAATCAAATAAGTTATTTGATTTGGGGAGGGATAGAGAAAGCACAGAAATGGAGGGATAAAGGGTGAACCAACAGATCAGTGAAATCCAGGAGGCACTATGTTGGAAATGAACTGTACACTTTGAGGGGAGGGAAGTCAGGAGAGGACAAACTGGGAGAGAGAGAGAGGAGATGACACTGCTCAAAAGGAAATGTACTCATTATCTGATTCATGTAACTGTAATCCCTCTGTATATCATCTTTACAATAAATTTTTTTTAGTATACACAAAAATAAAAATCAGTCAATCAACCATGCTGAATAATTAGTGGCTCCCTCCCTGCTTGCCAATGCCTCTTCTGTTATTTATCAAATCCCTTTGAAAAGTAGAAAATATTATTTAGGATTACATTAAAATATTACTATTTGAAAGTCAGAACAAAAAAGAGATGGAAGATTTGGTAAAAGTCTTTCCTAAAGACTCAATCAAGATATTTGTCTTTAACTCTCTTGCTAGAGACTTCAAGGGTAAAAGCAATTGATTACTGATCAGATGTAGTTTGAACTTAATATACTATAACTCAAAGACTAGTAATTGTTTTTATCATGGGGGATGGGATTGGTAAACTGGGAGGCAAGGAAAGAAGGCCATTTTTTGTTTTACTTTTGCAAGTTTGACTTTTGTGATGCCTCAAGATTTAAAACTCGCTACTAAATGGGTACTTTATATTTCATTAATTACCATGTAGCAGATGAAAGAAAACTGGTATAAAATTTAGACACTTTTCTTCTGCAAGTATAAACCTGCAGACAAAGGAGCACATGATGGATCATTCATATTGTCTAGAGAGGTGATATTTCATTCATTTCACCTTTGGTCCCTATTCTCATGTCCAACTGCTGGCATTTCTACACATCATTTTAATTGCGGATTACTGTCTGTCACAGAGCTAAGTTTGGGGGCCAGAATCATCTACAAAACTACATAAAGTAGCAATCAGCTCAACTCCCCATGTCCCATCCATCTTAGTCGTGCGGTCCCATGATGGACTCTGAGTGACAGCTATAGAAATTAAAACTCAGATTCACAAACTTAACTCTATATTTGGAAGCACTCAAAATATTACATTGACAGCCTAATAGCAAATAAGAACTGGTTAAGTTATCCATAGAAGAAAAAAAAACAAGCAATGAGCTATTATCCATACATGTCAAAAATACATTTTTTGAAATAAATAAACTACTTTTATAATGCCTCAAATGTTTCTGTTCTGGAGTACTTTTTAAGAAGAAAGATAAACAACTGCAATCAGACGCTGCTATCAGTGAACCAGAAAATAAGATGATATTTCCAATTAATTTTGTGCATTATTTGTATGGATGATTGGAGCTTTTGAATAACAAAAAGCTTATTAAGGGATGATTTTATTTTTACAATTTATAAATAAAAGCTTAATATTTAGTTTTAGTTTACACTTTTTAATTGAAATTTAAAGTTTACTCATAATAAACAAATATATACATATATACATACATATATGTATATCTGTACACATACATGTATATATGATGGGTCACAGTGAACTATGTATCTGTATTTTACTTACTTTCTAATTGCAAATTATGTTGTTCCTAAAAAGTTATTTTCTGTCTTAAATGAATTTATATCTGTGTGAAAGGAAAGAGGGGTGAGGAGAGGTTCAAAAGGGAGAGGAGGGAAGAGATTTTAAAGAAGACCATGGGAAATAGCAAAGCAGAAGGTAAAATGAAGAGAATCATGATTTTAAATATCAATTTTACTTATTCACACAGTTCATATTCACCATGAAAGCATTCATCCTGTTTTATTCCACATCCAATGTAGAAAAAGGTTCAAGAGGAATGCAAGGAAGACTGACAGTGAACAGAAGAAACAAATGTGTAAAAACTACAGCCCCGGGCTTAATTTGAATGACATACAATCAACTTTCCTTAACCTGACCCATAGTTCCTCTTTTTCTCTCATGCCTTCCATGATGAATGGCCCACTTAAAATTAGGGAGTATTTGTCAAATAGGTCTGCTTACAGCTTGAGTCAAATACAGAAGAGATCCATCAAGAATCTGTAGTTCAGAAGTCCTCCAAGCTCCTCTTAGGGTCTTAGGTTCTCTTATTGCATCATAATGGATTGTTTTAGTTAGAAAGCTTTTAAAACACCATGAATAAACAGCTCAAAAGAAGGGGCAAATGTTGCCTCCTTCTCTCTTCTCTTGCAACTATTGTAGTTTAGACACTAGGACTCTACCCAGAGCTCCACTGTCAGATCAGGCTAGATCGAGTCTAAGAGACTCACTGCTTGCACATTTCTAACCTTCAAGCTACTCTATATTGCTTTTGACATCTTCCCTGGACTCATTTCCGCCTTCCACTAAAGATAAACTGAAGTACCTGACAAACCTCCAAACAAGCTCCACATGGGTTCAGCAATGTCACTTGGCTCAGCATGCCATGAAGGATCCCTTCCTTCCTTCTCCATCTTAAAAAAAATTACTCATAATGCTTTGGCTATTAAACTTCTATCTTTGGGCCAACACCAAGTGTTAATTCCTTAACAATCCTCTTCTTGCTTGGTCAAATAAAAATCATCTCGTTTTTGAACCATCCTATTCTCACTGCTTCTTAATGACATTCCCTTTCCTCTCCTTAGATTCTAAGCTTCTTAGATACTTAAAGTACATATTGAAGCTTCTTGTTTAGTGACTTTTCCAATCCTTCACTCAATATTGATTGAATTATTAAACAATAAATAGCAAATAAGTTATTTAGCCAAAAACTTTTATACAAAATACTAGTTTGAGTCAGTGTCTAAATCATCTTGGCTAGGCCTCTCTGAACAATATAGAGATTTCTACAAACCCATAGACATGTCTCGAGTTAGGCACCAGTGGTTCATGCCTATATCTTAACTATTCCAAACGCTAAGATCTGAGGATCATGGTTCAAAGCCAGCTGACAGAAGAAAGGTCCTGAGAATCTTATCTCCAATTAACCACCCCAAAGCCCCTATTCATTACCAACCCTCACATTTCTGGAGGAAATGTGGTTGAATTTACTTTAGCTCAAAGTAGGGACTCAAAAAGGTTTTATTTAATATTTCTGATTAGGAACCATTTTATTTTTTCTGAATCCTCCATAACTCCTAAGTCTTATGATAAAACATGGTACCAATGAAGTTTGCATACCATACAGTAGTATGAGACTGTGTACTACTGAGACCAGTAGTAATGAGACTGTGAAGAGAAGAACTCTGGTCTCTGGTGCCGTAGGCAGAGATTGCAGTCTTTTCATTAAACCAGTGGAGTCTTTTTTACATAGTTTCTTGCCTTACTGTTTCATTATTTTCATTGTTGTTTAGTTTTCCATTCATGCTTCAACCTTTTCTTTTCTGTCTAAGGCCTATAGTTATAATCTTTGGCCATTTTCTCAAACTCCATTAGAAGAACTTCGGGATGAGCATATTTCAAACTCTTAAGATGATAGTGTGAAGAATTATAGCTGTCTTGCTAAGATAATGCTGAGCTCTAAACTCACCTGTACATTTGTAAAGCAAAATCTTCTAAATTCAAACTGGATGTCAATCTTGATTCCTTTCTTTTAAACAATTTATTTTATTGTAAAGATGCTGTACAGAGGGGTTAGAGTTACATGAATATGGTAATGAGCATATTTTTTGTTGAGCATTGTTACCCCCTCCCTTGTTGTTCTCCCACTATCCCTTCCCTCCCTACCTCCCTCACCAATCTTGATTCTTAAGACTCTCAAATGAGTTGTCAATATCATAGAACACATTGAAATATTAAGAAGAAGAAATGATTTAAGTTAATATCCATGTGGTTGTATATGTAGTCATACACGTTACCCATGTAAGGAAATGCCAGCATTTCCTTAGGAACATTTCTTCCTAGTTTTCTTCCAATTTCCCTCATTTGTATGATCATAACCTTACTGCCAAAAAGTGAATTTGGATTTAGAAGAAAAGCAGAGGTGGATCTAAGCTGCAAATGATAGTAACTGTACTATTTGTGCTGAAATTGTTTGCAATAGCTACATTCTTTCCTAGGTAAATTAAAAAGAATAACTGCATTGAAATGAAAGATTATTTAAAATGAATGGGTAGAAAACCACTTACCTCCAGTTGCCACAGTGATTTCACGTAGGAAATGACCATAAAATGGAAAATCGAAGGACAGATTCACTCTCTGCAAAGAACAACAGAAAAGAAGAAAAATCAATAATGCGCAGAATAGTAAATGTAAAATGAAGAGCCTTTCACTTTAAAAAATAAAAAAAGATGCTTCAAAATTACACCATTAGTACTGTAGTTGACCTTCAAAATCTGAATCATGGATAGTGCTAAAAAATAGTTTTTCCAGTAAAGAAGTATCTGAAGCATGTGCAAAAAAGAAAAAGTTGGGCTATGAATCTCCTGATCTGTTTCTAACTTGTGAAGACTTTGTGGAAGCTGAACTTCAGGACAAGCTATTCTCTCTAGTTGTCTATTGAGGAGGAAATTCTGTCATCCCCATGTATAATTTGTTTGGAGGTTCTTTGTAGTTTGGGTAATTATCAAAAAAATGGAATGTGCTATCAAGATTTATTAAATGATAATCCAAAGGTTTTATGTTACATTATTAGATACTAAATTTGCATAGCCCATAATAAAATGCAGTTAAATGGAGGAGGATTTCTTCCATCTACATATCTAGATCTGAAGAGAATTTTGTTTTGTTAAAATACAATAGATTTGCTAGATACAACAGGTAGCCTTTGTTTTTAAAAGTTTTAGAATAGTCCACTCTCTCCACTTCTCTTCAATCTAGTATTAGAATGCCTAGCTACAGAAATAAGACAAGATGCAAACATAAAGGAGATCCAAATAGGGAAAGAAGAAGTAAAACTCTCCCTCTTTGCAGATGACATGATCTTGTATTTAAAGAATACCATAGACTCCACTCCCAAATTGCTCAAGCTGATTCAAAACTTTGGCAAAGTAGCAGGGTATAAAATTAACCCTCAAAAATCAATGGCTTTTCTGTATGCCAACAATGGGAAAAGGGTGGCTGAATTTAGGAAAGCAACTCCATTGGTAATAGCCCCACAAAAAATAAAATACCTAGGAATTAACTTAACCAAAGGAGTGAAGGACCTCTATGACAAAAACTTTAAAAACTTGAAAAAGGAAATCAAAACAGAAATTAGAAAGTGGCAAAAACTCCCATTCTCCTGAATTGGAAAGATCAACATCATGAAAATGGCAATACTTCCCAAGCCTATCTACAAATTCAATGCAATACCTATCAATATTCCAACCTCATTCTTCAAGGAAATAGAAGAGGCAATCCAAAAATTCATATGGAACAATAAAAGACCCCAAATAGCAAAAACGATCCTCAACAGAAAGAATAGTGCTGGAGGAACATCAATACCAAATTTCAAACTGTACTACAAAGCCATAGTAATCAAAACAGCTTGGTACTGGCACAAGAACAGATCTCAGCACCAATGGAATAGAATTGAAAACCCAGAAATGAACCCACAGACCTACAGCCATCTAGTTTTCGATAAGGGAGCTAAAAAAATAGAATGGAAGAAAGACAGCCTCTTCAGTAAATGGTGCTGGCAAAATTGGTTAACTACTTGTAGAAAACTAAAGCTAGATCCTTATATATCACCCTGCACTAGAATCAACGCCAAATGGATCAAAGACCTCAGAGTCAAAGCAGACACTCTGAAAACATTACAGGATGGAATAGGAGAAACCCTAGGTCTCCTCGGCACAGGCCAAAATTTTCTTAATAGAGACCCAGAAACACAACAAATCAAAGAAAGGTTGGACAAATGGGATTCCATGAAGCTGCAGAGCTTCTGAATGGCAAAGGACATAGCTAGCAAGATCAATAGAAAGCCCACGGATTGGGAGAAGGTCTTCACTAGCCATACAATGAACAAGGGTCTCATATCTAAAATATACCTGGAACTCAAAAAATTAAATCCCCCAATAAATCTTCAAAGAAACAACTGCCCAATAAATAAGTGGGCTAAAGACTTAAAAAAAAAAAAAACTTCTCTGAAAAGGAAAGAAGGATGGCCAATAGACACCTAAAGAAATGCTCAACCTCCCTAGCCATGAAAGAAATACAAATCAAAACACCTAACCCCAGTTAAAATGGCTATAATCAAGAACTCTAATAACAACAGATGCTGGAGGGGATGTGGACAGAAGGGAACCTTACTGCATTGTTGGTGGGAGTGTAAACTTGTTCAAACACTTTGGAAAGTAGTAGATGTTCCTCAAAAGACTCCACATAGAGCTCCCCTATGACCCAGCAATCCCACTTTTGGGCATTTACCCAAATGTTCACAAGCAAGACCACACTAAAGCTACCAGCATGACTATGTTTATTGCAGCATTATTTTCCATAGCTAAGATATGGAACCAACCCAGATGCCCCTCAGTAGATGAATGGATCAAGAAAATGTGGTATATATACACAATGGAATTCTATGCCTCCATCAGAAAGAATGACATTGCCCCATTTGTTAGGAAATGGAAAGGCTTGGAAAAAATTCTATTACGTGAAGTAAGCCAGGCCCAAAGAAATATAGGTCCCATGGTTTCCCTTATTTGCAATAACTAGTATATGTGTGAGTCAAGCAGAAAAGGTCAGATAAGTTGATGTTAGGGAATGAACCCTAAGATAAGTATTCAAATGTTTTTTTTCTTTCATGCGATTGTTTCTAACACATTTATAAGATTATTTCTTTGTTGCTTTGTATGTCCCTCCCCCACAGTATAACCCCTGGCTTCACTGTATTTGATGTCGGTATAATTTGTGGAGGGGAAGGGGAAAAACAAATGGTTTAAATAGGGATACAGGTGGACCCATTGCAACAGTGAGATGTACAAGTCGTTATGTGGAAAAACAAACTTTACAACATTGGTGGGGGGGAGGAGGATTAGGTGGGGGCGAGGGGAGGATGGGAAGGGATGGGAAGGGGAAACAAAGGAGGAGGCTACAATGCTTGATAAGAAATGTACTCATTATCTTGCCCATGTAATTCTAACCCCTCTATACAGTATTTTCACAATAAAAAAAATAAAAAGAATTTTATAAAAAGAAAAAAAAAAGAAAAGTTTTAGAATAAACAAAAATGGTTATAGTAGAGTATTTGGTATGGGGGAAATTGGAGAGTCTTAAAATGAAATTTCATAAATTGTGTGTGTGTGTGTGTGTGTGTGTGTGTGTGTGTGTGTGTGTGTGTGTGTGTTCTAAAAAGGGTCCTGAAGGTTTGATTCTCAATTTCTTTTTCTTTTCTTTGGCCAGTCATGCGGCTTGAAGTCAGGGTCTAGGTGTTGTCCCTGAGCTTTTTTGCTCAAGGCTAGTGCCCTACTACATTAAGCTACAGTACCACTTTCAGCTGTCTTGTGGTTAAATGGAAATAAGAGTCTCACAGACTTTCCTGTGGATCTGTGATCATCAGATCTCAGCTTCCTATCTAGCTAGGAATACAGGCATGAGCCACCAGCACCTGGCTGAATCTTTGATTCTTAATATGAAAAAAGTATATGTGTATATATCTGAACCTTAATTTTTTCTCTTTTTTCTCTTTATTATGATCAGGGTGATGTACAGAGGGGTTACAGTTACATAAGGTAATATATATATTTTCTGCCAAACTTGTTACCCCTTCCCTCCTTTTTCTCCTACTTTCCCTCCTATCTGTGCATTTAAAAAGATAATATAAACCAAAATTTTAAAAGAAAACACAGCAGAATGAAAGATTCAAGAGTTTGAATGCTTACATTTATAATACCTATGTTATTTCTAAGGAAAACCTAAGCAAAACACTGACTTATATGAATCACCTTAGGGTTCAAAGGCAAACAAATCAGCTTGTTGAGAGCCTAACATCACATACAAAGTACTGGAGCAAAATGCTATTATGCTAAACCCGCACAATTCTTACATTATATCTCTCCCAGGGTACAAATTTTAAAAAGCCAGAAAAGTACACCATCTTGAGTTTAGCTCTTTGCAATTTTGCAAATAATTGTCTTTTCATCTCACCAGAGGTTTCTAACAACTCATTTGGCATGAAATTAATCACTGAAAATCTACAGTGACTTCTTAGGTATGTTTTCTGTCTTTTTCAATGAAAGCTACATCTTCATAAAAGGTGTCTCATCATGTCTATTCTATGCTGACTATTGGGAACAACTGAACCCATTTTCACACTACTTGGAATGGGTGATTGATGATACTCAGATGAGTACAGCAATGGCAAAAACATCTATGTCCAAGGAGATGTCAGAAAGCATTCCAGAAACGTACTTTCTTTTCTAGATAGGTCACCATCATTCTCATTTCTATCCAGGCTGGTAAGCTGGTAACATTTACCCCTTAAGCATTTTTATTGCCAGAAACAAATCTTGTTGAAATATTTATCACTAGGAAACTGTCAATTACCACCAAGTTTGCACTAGACAAATGTAACAGGAGTTTTTCTCAACCACTGCACATGTTTATGTTGTTTGGAACAAAATTCAGGTATAGATAGATAGATGTATATTACACACTCATGCGTGTGTGTATATATAACGTATATGCTAAGATTTTTTTCTTGAGTCATATATAGTGGTTTACACCTGTGATGTCAGCTACTCAGAAGGCAGAGTTTGAGAGGACCACAGTTTTAGGCCAGCTAGGATTCTAATAGAACCAGGCCTGCTGCTTCATGCCTGAGCCTACTTCCTTTGGGGGTATAGATAGAAGATTCAACATTCAGAGAACTTGCCTAGCAAGTACAAACCCATGTGTTCTAACCCAGGGCCAGAAACAACACAAAAGAAATTCTTCTTTTTAATATTTAGAATCTCAAATTTATTCAGAAATATTAATCTTTGGAGTTGGGACAGATAGAGGAGAAAGATGGAAGGGGTGACATGGATCAAGATGCATTCTAAATAGAAAATAACATGTTGAATTAAAATTCCTTTGTACAACTTCTTGAAAACAATAAACTTAAAAAAGAAAAATACTTAGCTATCAAGACATTCCACAAAGTCTAAACAATATAAAAGAAATTTATAACCATATAATGAGAATATTTTTTTTTTGGGTCCAGTCGTGGGGCCTGAACTCTGGGCCTGGGCGCTGTCCCTCAGCCCTTCAGCTCAAGGCTAGCGCTCTACCACTTGAGCCACAGCGCCACTTCCGGCTTTTTTCTTTTTGCTTATGTGGTGCTGAGGAATCGAATCCAGGGCTTCAGGCATGCAAGGCAAGCACTCTACCACTGAGCCACTTTCCCAGCCCCATATAATGAGAATATTTTTTAAAGAGAGAAAATCCTGAAAATGTCAAGAGAAATACCACCTAGTCATATACTTGCAACCAGATAAGCAACTGAGATCTCATTGGAAGTAATAGGAGTCAAAAGGCAGTAGAATGAAATATTCGGTGTTGAAAGAAATTTGCAACCAAGAATCTTCTATTAGGAAAACCACAGCTGAAACAAGAAGGCATTACCAGATAATCAAAAACACAGAATTTCTTGAAAAGCAAACAAGTCTGCCAATCAAAATGTATTCTTATATCACCACAAAGAACAATACCAATGATGGAAATGCTTCCGGGTTTAAATGAGCAAGTCACCTTTGTTGTCATCATGGCCTGCTCCATTCTGCTACAGAACAGTAATGACAATGTAGGCAGATGGTCTTGTCTACAAAGTTGTGTGTGTATTCCACACATTGGTCTCCCATCACAACAGGGACTCTTCCCAGTGTGTAGCCCATGACCTCCTTATAGATGATTCCATTCCTGTTATCCGGGAATCAAATGAGCTGGCCATATATCCCTTTCTTACTTCAAATCACTCCGTCTAAAATCTTGTCCCGGGGAATATTACCAACGGAGTGATACAGCAAGGGATTTAAAATTTAAGAGAGACAGGCTTGAGGAACTAATAGAGAAGAGAGGAGGAGAAAAGCTGGGCAGTCCCAGTGCCAGATTAGTGATGGGGCACAGAACTCGCTTTCACTACATTGGTATCGTGCGTTAGCCTGGAGCCTTGGCTCCTCCCAGGCACAGGTGTGTGCCAGCATGCTCAACCTGGGAGCAGAGATTTTGAAATAAAAGGGAGTATTGCTTTGTCCTAGGATGGAGGGTACACAGGAAAGATGCTCCCAATAGTGGGTACATATGCAGAATATGGTTTGTTTGGTGCAAATTTGTCCCAACTCCTTCCATCTGTGACTGTGGCCTTTCAATCACATATTGCTTTCACAAAACAGATCCCCCTGACATTCTGTTGGCTACAAACAGATGTGCAGACACATTTCAAGGTCACTTACTAAGATTTCTAAGTGTGCACACATCTCTTCTTGCTTCTCTTCCCTATTTTTCTCATATCTCCCTACTGTTTATTTTTTAGACAACTGGAGACTCTGCTTATGCTCTTTTTTCTTTCTTAGTGGAGGTTTGAACCTGCTTGACTCTACTTACTCACCAGGTACTCTACCACTTGAGTCACACGAACTTTTTGCCAGTGCTGTAGGATTCTTGGATTTCTCTACCCAGTTGGACTTCACCTCAGTCATAGATCCCAGTTTCTTGAGTTAGGTTGGATTACAGAGTGAGCCACCAGCACTCAGCTTCTGCTAATACTCTTTTAATCACCTAAAATTATAATCCTGAAAAGAAGCTCTTCTCAATTGTTGTTAATTACTTAGTAGTATTATGAGGACAAATGAATGAAAAGCCCTAGAGATGGAAATCTCTTAATAAGAGGAAACTAGAATGAATGCATTTATTATTGCTGATCATTTTTTTAAAAAAAATCTTGAATAACAACTGCTTTTTTGTCTTTTTTTGTTGTTTATAAAAGTAAATCTGTACTTCTCTGGTTCCCCTAAGTCTCTTTAGTTAATCTTTATAAAATATGATCTTGCTGACAACAGCTTGTGGGAGGAAAATTACTAGCAACTAAAATTTTATTAATTGCTGATCTCATGAGTTCATGAGGGCAGAGAATCAAAAAAAAATTACAGGGAATATGATACCTTCATATTCAAAAATGGACTAATGAATTAATCATTAATTTTACAAATATTCTAATATCATATTTTTAAGCATTCAAATAAATTTTTGAGAGTCATATGCCAATCTCTTGAAGTGATCACAAATAGACTATTATCATTATTATTATTATTATCATTGGTAAAAGTAACTGCTGCAATTTTTTTCTGACAGGAATGCCAAAAAGTAGGTCAAACAAAATCTTCAGTCACATTTTTACTTCATTTTTTCTATGCATGCCATAGACTTTAGGAAGAAAAGAATAAAAATTAGATGATCATGATAATTTTAATTTATTTTGGTATGACGTGTTCTTCCAAAAATGGATGTAACAACGAAATAAATTACCCAATAAATAACTTAGTTGAATAACTTATCTTTGAAGGCAGGTAAGACGGCCTTACAATTCAGCTACCCATAAGTCCATGACATAATTATCCGAGAGTTTACTTGTTTTATTTAATTAGTTATTATCTTTTAATAATGATAAAACACATCTTTTTTACAGTATGCTTTTCATGGAACTTGATGGAACTTCATTTTACTTTTTGAACCATTCTTTTCTGATTTTTGAATGATCCAGAATGATTATAATAAAGACACTTTTGGCAATCTACTTTTGGCAATAAGTGGTTGTGTGATTTCTTTAATCATTTAATGAAGCGACATTTAAGCCACATTTCTCTCATCTGTAATGTTTACATACTTATTTAAAGGCTTTTAAAAAGGCTCAAGCTACTGAATACTACTAAGACTTTCTTTTTTATTTTTGAGATGCTAAAATAGATTTTATTCATACAAATCTGAACAGAGTTTATACTGCTTTCTTTGTAGTCCTATTTTAGATGATTTCTTTGTTGCTTTGTATGTCCCTCCCCACGGTATAACCCCTGTTTTTACTGTATCCGATGTTGGTATAATTTGTGGAGGGGAAGGGAAAAAACAAATTGTTTAAATAGGGATGCAGATGCACCTATTGCAACAATGAGATGTACAAGATGTTATGTCGAAAAACAAACTTTACAACTTTGGGGGTGGGGAGGGGGTAGGAGGTGGAGATGGGAAGGGATGGGAAGGGGAAACAAAAGAGGAGGCAAGAATGCTTGATAAGAAATGTACTCATTATCTTGCCCATGTAATTGTAACCTCTCTGTACGGTATTTTCACAATAAAAAATATTATCTTGAATTTATAGAGACCAGATATTCAAAGTTTATTGAAATGATTTCTGCAAACTACCACAAACTTACCAAGACTTTAATCTTAATCACTGAATTAATATATGTATGAAAATATCTGACTTAAAAAATAATTCCTGAAAGCTAGTTTCCCAAATAAAAATAGTCCTTGTTCAATTCCTAATACAAAGCTCAAAATGGCTAGGTATATATTCTTTCTGAGCCACAAAATATATCAGTATAATATTTTCCTCAAAAGGATTGGACCAATTCAGATAAATTGTCTTCCTAATAGAATTAATATCATAACTAGCCATAAGGTTTATGAGCAACATGATGATGTTTTTATGTTTTCATACTGAAATTATTATAGTTCATGAATTTACAATGCTTAGGAGAATGGGATTAGCGTTTAATATACCAGGCATCCCTCTAGATATTTTTCTTATTGAGGATAATTCCAAGAATTCATTGGTAAAATAATCATGAGAAACAAAATAACTATCTACTAACAAAATACATCCCAACAAGCTAGCAATTAATCATGAAAAGTGGTAAGATGATAGTGGAGAAATGAAACCTGTCAGGACTATCCCTAACCAGGTAATTAAAGTTCATATCACTAATAAGGACACATACTATTATCATGTATATCATTACCACTTTTATACTGCTAATTTATAAAGAATAGAAATTTATTCTTACACCTCTGGAGTTTAAGAAATCCCAGAAGAAGAAAAAAAAGAAATCCCAGAAAGGGACTATGAAAGGGAAATCCTGGGAGAAGAGAAAGACACCTGGTGTGGGGTCTTAATGCTGAATTATCCCATAGAGGGAACCATAAGGGCAAAAGAGTGTGCAAGAGAGACCTCCAGGGGGCGTTGAGTCTGCTTTCACAAGGTATCTAATCCAAACCCAGTTATTCACATCAGACTATTCAGGAGGCTTTGCTCTCAGGACCTAACCATCCATTCATTGTTCACTGGGCTACCCTTCCCCAGCATGGGTGCATCAGAGACTGAGGTTCCAACACATGAACTTTTGGGAAAACATTCAGGCCACAGCCATGTATCTGTCTCCTGCTAGGATACACAAAGAAGAACAGAGTACCATTCCCATTGCACTTGTGCCTGAAACACAGGCCTGTACCTAATTGTGAAGAAGTAGAGGATAGCCCACATCAGGGACCGTAAACAAAACAACCCTTCAAAACAAAGGAGAGAGTAACAATGCTTAATAAGAAATGTACCCCTTAATTTACTCATATAACTATAACCCCTCTGTACATCATCTTTACAAAAAATAAATAAAATTTTAAAAATGCTCCAGGAAATAGGCACTTGAAAAGGAGTGGGATCCAAACCACAATTCTCAGATCTGCAGCTTCCTGAATAGCCAGAATGATAGAGCCACAAGTGCTTGGCAAGATTGACTATCACATGTTTAATTAAAAGGACAATACTTTGGGAGTGATTCATCATACTATAGATTTTTAAAGTACTAATACTTATGGAATTAGGTGAAAGCTGTAAGGCAACACATTTATTTTGCAAAGCTTTTATTAGCCTAAAATGGTTCATGACAAAACTTCACACACAAAAAAAAGGACAAGAGGTAAATCCAAATACTGGTGGAGTGACACCCAAACCTGAGCCTGAGTAAGTGCAGCTTGCGTTTTCCTTCTTTTATACTAGTGATTCATTTCCTTCTGGTGAACACATCTTTCAAAAACCATATTTGCCACCAGAACCCTTAGTAACAGCAAGCCCCAATACCTTTGCTCTTGGTAGATGCAGCAACTTAATTGTCTAATGCAGGCCTGGCTGTCTGATTAGGGGTCAGCAGGGCCTATAGACAAAAGTTGCGTGTGGAGTTCAAGAATATGCCAAGGGATGTAAAACCCTCCCAACTGCCCCTCAGCCCCTATTTCTCACCATGCTTTGTTTTAATTAACCTGCAGCCATAATTAAATGTAACTAGATATCACCTGTACTGAGATGAATCAGAAATCTGAAAGGTGTAGAACAGTCTTCATAGGGACTGAGTACGCTCCTGGGCGTGGCCATGGGATGATGTCCTTGGCCATCCCAGGATGCCTGTGACCAGGTGCCATCAGAGGCCTGGAGACCAAGCAGTGGGCTTCTTCTCACCAAACAACCTACTGCCTAACTCAGATTATTCTTATTTTTTGTTTGTTTGCTTTATTTTTTTGTAGATTTAGGCTTCGGGTGCTTTTATTTCTTACTCTCCAAAGACAGATATACAAAAGTTTGTTTTCTCAGCTTACAAAGAGTTTACATGCGTTCTCTTGATAGAGAATTCCATGATCATCAAGAGATTCAAATTTTCCCACAGTGTGTGAATTGGTGAAAATTCCATATTCTCAAAGCCTGCTAAGATTCTCAATGGTAATTGGATTCTCTCTCAAGAGAATCTCTTTTTCAAGAGAAAGAACTGAAATACTCTGAGTTATGAAAGGTAGGAGGATGGGATGAATGGGAGTACAGTCATGTGCTGTACAGCCATATTTGAGTCAAACACAGATCACACAGACCCCACAGAACAGTGTGGTCTCCTAAGAGACCACTCTTTAGAGTGTTGAACACATGCAGAGAGGTTTACACAGTGCAAAAATTTCTTAGACACATTTCTCAAAATGTTTTTCCTTTGGTACATGATGCATGATTGAATAGATAGATAGATAGATAGATAGATAGATAGATAGATAGATAGATAGATAGATAGATAGATAGATAGATAGATAGATAGATAAAAGGAAAGTAAAATGAACAGGTTTAATAACAAGTAAATATTAAAGACAGAATAAAATATGTGAGGCAAGTATGTGTGTGTGTGTGTGTATAATGGCCAAATGTTTTTTGCTAGGCCTGAAACTAAGATCCTGCTTCCAGGCTACAAATGAGTCTCATTTATATATCACTCCAAACTAAAATAGTGCAGCAGTCAGGTTTATGAATAATTGCTTTACTAAGTGGAATTTGAAGAAGTGGTCCTTTAACCAATTGTCACACTATGGGAGGAGCCAACAGGAGAGGAAATGTTAAATTCAGTGAATGAATGAAAACATTGGAAACCAATTAAAAGTTCAAAATGTTCTTGTAAAGGAGGTCATCAATATGCAAACATATACATAGAGGACCTGTCTAGTTTTATCAGGAGTAGACTCCAGCAACAGAATTGATTACCTGAGCTAGATTTTTAACCTCTTCAGTACTTTTTAAATTAAGAAATTGAGAATTTAAGTAGCAGAACTGAGAATGATACTTTTCAAGGGAATATTAATAAAATGGAAAATGAAATGTAAATCTTTTTCTCTTATCTGATTCTGGCTCCACTGAAAAGGAGAATAAGGGAGCAATTGTTCTATTTTTTTTTCTCAGATTGTAAGGGTCTATGGAGCATCTTGAGTGATAGTAGTTTGCCTGTGCTTGCAAATGATGAGAATTATTCAGATTAGCAACATGAACTTTGATCATTCAGCCAGGTTCGCCAGGCTTTTCTATCTTGAGTGTGTAAGTGAAAGAATCACTTAAGATGCTGGTTAAAATTCAAAGCCAGAGCCAGCAGGGTGGGAGCTGAAATCCGGCATTTTTCAGAGTCCCAGGGTTGCTGGTATTGCTGCTTTGACTGCACTTTGAATAACAAGGCTCTATATTACATAAATGCTCTTTGAAACTTTCAAATCATTACTGTAAGGAGGCCTTGGCAAATGTGAAATGCATTAAAGGGATAAACAGATTTGTTTCTGGATAACATCGTCTCGGTGCATTTACTTTAGACACATTTACTTGGTCTGAAATTTTCCACTGGAGGGGATTACAGTGCACAGGAATGTGATGACTAAGCACTTTTAAAGCAATGATTTGCATGACCTCTTTTTGCCCTGGTATACCTGGGAGATGTGGCAATGCTGTGACTTGGTTGACCAGCCATCCCCAAACAGGGCAGCACAGGGAAATCTTCCTTGGTGTTTGTCATTTATGCATCAAGAGATCTTCCTATCCCCAGTTGATTATAATATTTCATTCAAGGAATTAGTGCCTTAATTTTCAACGGGTGGAAAAATCTAGCAGCCAAAATAATCTTTTCTTCTTTCTAAGTTGACTATATCAGGTGTTTTCAAGTACTGGATCTATTTATAAATATAATATGATATTATCGATAAATATATACTTATTATTTATCACATAATACATTGTATATTTCACATATCTATTATATATCACATATATCACATAATGTATTACATAATAATATATTGTATACTCCATTACTTTTATATATTATATACCATATTACTTACATATATGTTATATATAAATATACATCACAAACATGATATATAGGACATATGTAACAAATATGTATATCTATAGCATATGTAATTTATAAAAATTGAAAGCTGGGTCTTATGTATATATGTAAGAACTCCATTAAACCAAGTGATAGAGACATATACAGTGACAACTCTGGAAGAGCATCCTGTGGCTGAAGGCCAGGGTTCTTAAGGCATAAACTTTAGTTGAAATGAAACAACTCACAAGAGAATGCAGAAGTGAGCTTTTTACATACCCTGATATTATATATACATTTATTTGAATTAGAGAAGGGAAGGGGACCAACTGAATGGTGAGACAAAGGACAAGGGGGAACCAATGCAGCAGCGATATTCACAAGAATATCATTTCCAGTATGTTGGAAATGATCTGTACAACTTGGGGAGGGGGAGATTGGGGGAGAGGGAATGCAGGAGAAAAATGAGGGAAGGGCTATAAGTTTGAAAAGAAATGTACTTATTACCTTAGTTATGTAACTGTAACCCCTCTGTACATCACCTTGACAATAAAAAAAATAAAAAATTAAAATAAAGCAAACCTAGGTGTACAGCATAAACAAAAGTGAGTCAGAAATTTGCAATCCAAATAATAACCTAGTGGAGATAACAAATTAGTTGTCTTTCAAGATAATCATTTAGTCAAATAATCCCACATCTTTAGCTTTTTTCGGTTCATGGTAATAACAAAATGGTGCAATATGAAAAAAGCACACTACAGTCACCATAGGCAGTCAAATGTGTCTCAGATATCTAAGCATTATGCAAATATAAGAACACGGTAGGAATGCTCATTGAGGCAATCAGAAAGGGAGAAAAGCTCTCCAGAAAACTTCATTTTGGTAATAAGACTCATGTGTATATTCTGATTGTCAGAGAATTCCATCAAGGAGAATTTAAATTTTTTCAAAAAATTATCCAGTTTAAAAATTCTGAACTAAGTATCACATCAAAAGTCCTATCAGTTTCACCAAAGAATTTAACCTGCATTCTGAAAGAGATAGAAAAAGAGCAGCACTCTTACTCTTTCTTTTTCTTTCTTTTTTTTTTTTTTTTGTCAGTTGTGGGGCTGGGCCTGGGTACTGTCCCTGAGCTCTTCTACTCAAGTGCACAGCAGCACTTCTGGTTTTCTGGTGGTTCTTTGGAGATAAGAGTCTTCACAGACTTTCTTGCCCAGACTGGCTTGGAACTGTGATTCTCAGATCTCAGCCTCCTGAGTAGCTAAGATTACAAAGCATGAGCCACTGGCGCCCAGCTCACTCTTATTCTTAACATTTCCCAATACTACTTAAAGAGAAAAATCTTCCTCACCAAACACATAGAGAGAAATATCAAAACATTTTGGGAAACATAGGTCCCATGGTTTCCCTTATTTGCAATATCTAGTATATGTCTGAGTCAAGCAGAAAAGGTCAGATAAGGCGATCTTAGGGAAATGAACCCTAAGATATGTATTCAAATGTTTTTTTTCTTTCATGCGATTGTTTCTAATACATTTATAAGATTATTTCTTTGTTGCTTTGTATGTCCCTCCCCCACAGTATAACCCCTGCTTTCACTGTATTTGAAGTCGGTATAATCTGTGGAGGGGAAGTTTTAACAAAACAAAAATTCTCTTATATCAGCTCAGCACAAAATCCTTCCCTTCAATCAAACATTGAAGGCAGGATTCATTCTACACTGTCTGAGCTGATGGCTGATTGTCCTACAAGCCTATAGAAGAATCCTGTCCAATCAGTTTGGTCAGAATTCTCCCCAACCTTCATGTTTCCTTTAGCAATGTTCTGTTTCCCCTCCCACAACTTGGTTATAAATTGTTACTTGACAGTGCTACATTCAGAATTGAACCAATCAATATCTATAGCAAGGCCTCTTCCTCTAGTGCAGTAGTCCTGAAAGAAAAAACAAAACTATTTTGGTCATGTTAATTTCTATCAGATTCTAATTTTTTCTTTGATAACGATTCTTTTGTTGTCATAAAGAATTAGAACTTTCACGCTTTTTTTTTTGGTTTGTTTTTTCTTTTACTTCTGTACCTTGTATCTTGCATATAAGTCTATCTGATTTGTAAAGGGGAAGGGGTAGCACAGAAATGGTGGGACAAAGGTGAACAAATACAACAATGATACTCACTAGATACTATGTTGGAAATGAACTATACAACTTGGGGGATAGGAGGTTGGAGAGGGGAAAACCTGGGAGAAAATTGAGGGATGAGGTGACACTGTTCAAAAAGAAATGTACTGCTAGGCCTGGTCGATCATCATTGTAATCCTAGCTACTCAGAAGGCTGAGATCTGAGGATTGCAGGGGGGAGGAGGAGGAGGAGGAGGAGGAGGAGGAGGGGGGGGGGGGGGAGGAGGAGGAGGAGGAGGAGGAGGAGGAGGAGGAGGAGGAGGAGGAGGAGGAGGAGGAGGAGGAGGAGGAGGAGGAGGAGGAGGAGGAGGAGGAGGAGGAGGAGGAGGAGGAGGAGGAGGAGGAGGAGGAGGAGGAGAGGAAGAGGAGGAGGAGGAGGAGGATCAAAGTAGCAAAGCTGGGAGAGATGCCAAAACAGGCATTTTTTACTTCTTTTTTTGTTTTTCCAAGTTATAAAATTAAGATCTCAGAGAGGTCAGAATCCCAGAAAATAACCACTAGCCCCAGACTCTATTTAGGACAGAGATCCTTCTCAGAGATGTGAAATAGAATATAATTTGGGGTTTCAAAAGACAGAATAATTCTAATATGGCTGTCCCTTCCAGTTT
This sequence comes from Dipodomys spectabilis, assembly GCF_019054845.1. NCBI lineage: Eukaryota > Metazoa > Chordata > Mammalia > Rodentia > Heteromyidae > Dipodomys > Dipodomys spectabilis. The sequence goes on from NW_024870773.1 coordinate 12,381,097, forward strand.
CTTAGTACTGAATTAAACAATTTGATCTAAAAATGTAGAAGAAGAATCAGAAACACATAGACTTTGAGAGGGCCACATAAAATAATGAAATTAAATGCAGGCTGATTTCTATGTTTAGCGACAGAAACTTCTAGATTGCCATCCTGATAATTGTATAATGCTGAAGAGGACAAAAATATACAAATAACTAAGGATTTTCAGAGAAAGTCCTCCTCACAGTGTTTGACATCTGGTAGAGACTTAGATAAATTTTTCACTTTCATTGTTTGGGAAATCATGAGCCTTGATTCACATTCATTACCTACAAAACCAGGTTTGTTTATTTTTTGTTTGTTTTTTTGTTTGAATTGTCAGTCATGGGGCTTGATCTCGGGTCCTGGGTGCTATCCCTGAACTCTTCAGCTCAAGGCAAGAGTTCTACCACTTGAGCTACAGTGCCACTTCCAGTTTTCTGGTGGTTTATTGGAGATCAGAGTCACTTTTCCTGCCAGGCTGGCTTTGAACAGAGATTCTCAGATCTCAGACTCCTGAGTAGCTAGGATTGCAGGTGTGAGCCACTGCCAACCAGCCCAAACCAGGTTTTATTATCTGTCTTTTTATTATTTCTTAAATAAAACAATGAGGGAAACAGAATTTATACAAAAGAACCATGGCAAGATTTGCAAGCACATGGAATCGAATTTCAGCAGGGTGTACCTAAATATGATGGTTTATGATCCGGTTGATAAAGCGATTATAGAGCAATGGATGTTTTGAAATACCTAATGAACATGTAAATTACATGATTTCTATGTTTCATTTTGCTCTGAAGTGGTTAACAAAAACTTGTACCTGAGTTCTACCCTCTTCTTCTTTCTCAAATATTGAGCTAAGCTTCCAAATTATTGCTTGGATCATATTTGGGAATGGAGGGAAATTTTTTTTCATTAAAAAGTCAGTCAAAGCCAGGTGGCTGGTGGCTCATGTGTGTAATTCTAGCTACTCAGGAGGCTGAGAGCTGAGAATTGTCAGTCTGGGCAGGAAACTCCATGAGACTCTTATCTCCAATTAACCACCAGCAACTGGAAGTGGAGCTATGACTCAAAATGGTAGAACTCTAGCCTTGAACAAAAGAGTTCAGGGACAGAGCTCAGGCCTTGAGTTCAAGCCCACAACGGCTAAAAAAAAAAATTCATAGTAAACTGGGAATTATTGACTTATGATGGTAAGCATAGCTATACTGGGAGTCTAAGAATGGGAAGATTACAGTTTGAGGCCAGTCAGGAAGAGAAATTCATAAGATACTTCCTCAACCCAGAGCTGAGCACAGTGACATATGCCTGTCATCCAAAGCTACATAGGAAACTGAGATTAAGAGGCCTGAAGCTAAAGGCCCAAAGTTACAAGTAAAAACGTCCTGGAGATTTTTGTCTCCCACAAGATGCTGGACTTCATTGTGCATGCCTGTGATCCTAGTAACAACCAACTAGGACAGGAAGCCCAAGGTAGAGTTCCAACAGGTTTCTGGATAGAGAGTGAGATCTTGTCCTAAAAACATCCAACAAAAAGCAGGACTGGAGGCAGAGTTCTGCAGAATTATGCCAACCTAGTGAGTGCAAGGCCTTCTGTTCAAATCCCCAGTACTACGTCCACAAAAAGTAATATTCCCAGGTTGGATGACTCTCTCTTGTCTCTTCCTTTCCCCATTTTTAGGAGGAAGGGAAGAGCTGGGAAGTCATCTCTTTTGGGAAGACTAATCTTCTGGCTTTCTCAATTTCTCCTCTGGTACAGAGGTGGAGTAATTAGCTGCATCTGCATCTTTCCCTAGCTAGATCTTTCTTTGCTTTTGCTGGTCTAATTTGTGGACAGAATGCATGCCTTTCAGCATGCAAATTATAGCTACGGGTGATAAGATTTGAGAAATATACCCTCTTTCCCATAGAGCTTAAAATTAAATCCTGTTTCAAACCAAATTAGCAGAATGCTTTGCATCAAGGATAATGTCCATTTGCCATTTTCCTTGTGCTTAAGCTTTTCAAGAACTTCAAGGGAAAAAAGTAGCTAAAGTTTGCCCCATGAAGGGTGTGTGTGTGTGTGTGTGTGTGTGTGTGTGTGTGTGTGTGTGTGTGTATGCGTGTGCGTGTGTGTGTGTGTGTGTGTGTGTGTGTAAAAGGAAGAGTGGGATGGGCTTAAGCCCCTTAGCCATAATATTACCTTCATATTAAAATCGTGGCATGATCTCTAACAACCTGGTTTTAAATTGAGAATGGCACGATGGAAATGGATGGGGAAAACAGGACTGAAAGAGTGAGCAGACCAGCTAGGAAATCTGAGATTACTCAGGGAAACATAGACAGCTTGGGCTAAGTTACATTCATGAAGGAAATGATGTTTCCAGACATAAAAAGGAAAATTATAGGCCAGGCACTGGTGTCTCATGCCTGTAATCCTAGCTACTCAGGAGGCTGAGAACTGAGGATTAAAGTTTGAAGCCAGGCTGAGTGGAAAAGACCATGAGATTTTTCATCTTCAAATAACCAGGAAAAAAAATGGAAGAGGAACTGTGGGTTAAGAGATAGAGTACCAGTCTTGAGTGGAAAAAATTAAGTGAGAACATGGGTCTCTGAGTTCAAGCCCCAGGACTATCTATCTATCTATCTATCTATATATGGTGGATGCATGAAGCTATGTGTGTATATGAGTGTGTGTGCACGCACATATACTTGTCAATGTGCTGTGTGTGCTCAGTGTGTGCGTGTTTCCGTTAAAGTGCTATGGAACAAATACAGAGCAAATTTCTAACTCCTGGAGACAAGACTTTCACACTAAATCAATTACATTATCAATATTTAATCACCAGCCAAGGCAAGAGCAGAAGCACAGCAATGTAACTTCCTGACATTAACACAGAGTTGAGATGGTAAGATACCAAATGAACCCTAATCCAAAAGGGCTCTTCAAGGAGAGGCAGGACACACAAAACTGCCAACAGATGAAAACAGATGGCAGGCATCCACAAATGGAGGAAGAAAGTAAGGGCTTTAACTGAGGAACTTCTTGCTCTGTGTAGAGATTACGCCAGCAAGATCTAACACCAGGCCCCTGCCACTACATCAAATCTCTCCATGGAGACACCAACATTCAAATTCCATCCCACGTGAGGTAGCAGTCTGAAATGCTGGAATATCACTGGAAGACTGTTCATTGCAATAAACTCCCAATCAACATGGTCCTAATCTGATCTTTCTCATTGTCTCCTCTTTTTTGGCAAATCTGTCCTAATAGCCACAGTGTACCATTTCACAATCTGTCTTTTTGCCTGGGGTTGTCTGGATATGGAACTAAAATGGATTATGGAATTCAGCAAGTAGAAATAGCTACTTTGTTTCTCAGACTCATTTTTTTTTAAAAAATGTTCTATAATGACTCATCACAAGGAATTATAATTAATTTCCAATTAGCTGTTGCAAGTTGATTTCCAGACACAAGAACTTCCACGTATAAACAAGGAAGGTCATTATCAAATTAGTGACCCCTCTGAATTATTCTCATGATCTTATTAGATCTATTTTTATATCTATTACATCAGGACAGTGAGTGGGGGAATAAACTCATAAATTCAATGTATAAATTAAGAAAATTGAGGGAAGGAGTGGGGTTGAGAGAAATGGGGGAGAATGATCAAAGAGGTGACTCTGATCAAGATGCACTGAATCTAGAAACTGCCTTGTTGAATGGCAACTCCTTTGTACTATGACTCAAAGATAATAAAAAATTTAAATGTCAATCTCACTTGAGAAATTAAATGTGTTTTGTTTTCACTAGTAGCCATATTGAACTGAAGACGTGGCTGCATTGACAAGATTGCCACTGTCATTCATGCCAGAAAATGTACTAAATTCTAACAATGATCAAGTTGGCATTTAACCAGAAATGATTACCAAAGAACGTCCCGAAAACAGGGTGTAATGCATTGGACACATGAATCTTGAGCAATAATTCCACCAGGCTGATATCTCAGTTTCCCTTATTAGCTACACACTTGTGATTAGGCTCTTTGATTTTTGCCAGACTTAGTCCTCTCCTAAGAAACATCTAGATGTTAGTAATCTTTAAATTGTTTTGAAAATAGAAAACAGACAAATACAAATAAGCATTCAGCTGATCCATCAAAAAATTAGCACTGGCCTTCTAGAATGAGTGTCACCAGTCTGAATATTCTCCTATTCTAACATTACAGATGCTATGAGATCATTTATTTAAGGAAACTCCTCTGGTCAATAAATGACCCACACTTTGCTGGCAAAACTGGTTAACTACATGTAGAAAACTAAAGCTAGATCCTTATATATCACCCTGCACCAGAATCAACTCCAAATGGATCAAAGACCTTGAACTCAAAGCAGACACTCTGAAAACATTACAGGATGGAATAGGAGAAACCCTAGGTCTCCTTGGGTCAGGCCGAAATTTTCTGAATAGAGACCCGGAAACACAACAAATCAAAGAAAGGTTGGACAAATGGGATTGCATAAGATTGCAGAGCTTCTGCAGGGCAAATGACACAGCTAGCAAGATCAATAGAAAGCCCACGGACTGGGAGAAGATCTTTACTAGCCATACAACGGACAAGGGTCTCATATCTAAAATATACTTGGAACTCAAAACATTAAACCCCCCAACAACAAATCCTCAAAGAAACAACTGCCCAATAAGTAAGCGGGCGAAAGACTTAAAGAGAAGCTTCTCTGAAGAAGAAAGAAGGATGGCCAATAGACACATGAAGAAATGTTCAACATCCCTAGCCATAAAAGAAATGCAACTCAAAACAACATTGAGATATCACCTCACTCCAGTTAGAACAGCAAAAATCAAGAACTCTAACAACAACAGATGCTGGAGGGGATGTGGACAGAAAGGAACCTTACTTCATTGTTGGTGGGAATGTAAACTTGTTCAACCACTTTGGAAAGCAGTATGGAGGTTCCTCAAAAGACTTCACATAGAGCTCCCCTATGACCCAGCAATCCCACTTTTGGGCATTTACCTAAATGATCACAAACAAGACCATACTAAAGCTACCAGCACAACTATGTTTATTGCAGTATTATTTACCATAGCTAAGATATGGAACCAACCCAGATGCCCCTCAGTAGATGAATGGATCAAGAAAATGTGGTATATATACACAATGGAATTCTATGCCTCCATCAGAAAGAATGACATTGCCCCATTTGTTAGGAAATGGAAAGGCTTGGAAAAAATTATATTAAGTGAAGTAAGCCAGGCCCAAAGAAACATAGGTCCCATGGTTTCCCTTATTTGCAATATCTAGTATAGGTATGAGTCAAGCGGAAAAAGTCAGATAATGTGATGTTAGGAAAACGAACCCTCAAATATGTATTTTAATGTTTTTGTTTCTTTCATGCATGTGTTTCTAACGCATTTATAAGATTATTTCTTGGTTGCTTTGTATGTCCCTCCCCCACAGTGTAACCCCTGCTTTCACTATATTTGATGTCAGTATAACATGTGGAGGAGATGGGGACAAACAAGTCGTTTAAGGATTCAGGTGGACCTGTTGCAACAATGAGAAGTACAAAATGTCATGTCAAAACCAGCTTTACAATGTCGGGAGGGGGGGGGGGAGTATGATTGGGTGGGGGGGAGGGGGGAGGCTGGGAAGGGAGGTGAAGGGTAAACAAAGGAGGAGGCTGCAATGCTTGGTAAGAAATGTATGCATTATCCTGACCATGTAATTGTAACCCCTCTGTACAGTATGTTCTCAAATAAAATAAAATAAAATTAAAAAAAAAAAAAAGAAATGCAAATCAAAACAACATTGAGATATCACCTCACTCCAGTTAGAACAGCAAAAATCAAGAACTCTAACAACAGATGCTGAAGGGGATGTGGACAGAAAGGAACCTTACTTCATTGTTGGTGGGAATGTAAACTTGTTCAACCACTTTGGAAAGCAGTATGGAGGTTCCTCAAAAGACTTCACATAGAACTCCCCTATGACCCAGCAATCCCACTTTTGGGCATTTACCCAAATGTTTACAAACAAGACCACACTAAAGCTACCAGCACAACTATGTTTATTGCAGTATTATTTACCATAGCTAAGATATGGAACCAACCCAGATGCCCCTCAGTAGATGAATGGATCAAGAAAATGTGGTATATATACACAATGGAATTCTATGCCTCCATCAGAAAGAATAACATTTCCTCATTTGTTAGGAAATGGAAAGGCTTGGAAAAAATTATATTAAGTGAAGTAAGCCAGGCCCAAAGAAACAGGTCCCATGGTTTCCCTTATTTGCAATATCTAGTATAGGTATGAGTCAAGCGGAAAAAGTCAGAGAATGTGATGTTAGGAAAACGAACCCTCAAATATGTATTTTAATGTTTTTGTTTCTTTCATGCATGTGTTTCTAACGCATTTATAAGATTATTTCTTTGTTGTTTTGTATGTCCCTCCCCCACAGTGTAACCCCCGCTTTCACTATATGTGATGTCAGTATAACATGTGGAGGAGACCGGGACAAACAAGTTGTTTAAGGATTCAGGTGGACCTGTTGCAACAATGAGAAGTACAAAATGTCATGTCAAAACCAGCTTTACAATGTCGGTGTGTGTGGGGGGGTATGATTGGGTGGGGGGGAGGGGAGAGGCTGGGAAGGGAGGTGAAGGGTAAACAAAGGAGGAGGCTGCAATGCTTGGTAAGAAATGTATGCATTATCCTGCCCATGTAATGGTAACCCTTCTGTACAGTATGTTCTCAAATAAAATAAAATAAAATTTAAAAAATAAATAAATAAATAAATAAATAAATAAATGACCCACACTTAAAATATCACTTTGATGTCTTGTAGATTTTTATTCTTTCCCTAGAAGTTAAGTTTCTTTACCAAAGCTCACAATTAGTTCTATATATGCTGTTTGAATCACCAAGTGAATTTGGTTAAATCTCTTCCAAGGTCGAGGGAAATAAACCCATATCACATGGGAGATAGTAAGGTCAAGTAATCTTTTAAAACGTTTTGTAAAATCACAGATTACGAAACTGAGAGTGGTGCAAGATGAATCTCAACTTTGAATGTAAAACATGACTCATCGAACACACTGAGAAATTGGTTCCATTAATAGTGGTTTATCAAAACAGTTCGCGTTTTCTTTGATATCTTATGTGTGTTTGTTAATGTACTTACAAAGATGAATATACTTGGAAAGTGATCACACAGACAAGGTTATATGACAGTAACTCAACAATTTTCTCTTAGTGGGAAAGAAGAGATCGTAAATGTGAAAGGAAGACTTACCGCAGCCTGGCGGTGAGTGTTGGACAGGATTCCATGAATCTTCACTTTGTCTTTTTCCATTTGGTCAATGTTCACCCACAAGTCCCGGCTGGCAGAATCTGATGGACCATATATCCGAGATAAGTAGTAATTGTGATCTGTGTCCTCCTGCAATCATAGAGAATGAGGCACATTAATAACAGAAAAGTGGTTCGTGCTGGCACTCAAGAGGCTGAGGTCAGAGGACTGTCAGTTCAAGGCCAGACTGGACTACTTAGCAAAAGGTATTTAGCATGTACCATGTTTATATGTGGAAATATCGAATTGAAACCTCTTTGGTATATCAACATATGAAAGTCAAAATCATTTTTTAAAAGAAAGATAATTTTTTTAATCCTAGAAATTAGATGTGATAGTAATGTTCAAACTAGACAAATGATATATATATATATATATTATATATATGTATACATATATATATATATATATATATATATACACACACACACATACATATATATAATTGATACCTTTTAAGGAACTGTTAGGCATACAAAACTTAGATGAAAATGTGTATTTTGTATACAAGACATACGCTTTTACTGCAGTAATCATAGAGCCCTAATTGCTGCCAAGACTAAAATATTTCTTTTAGAAATATATTCTGTAGATCTGAGCTATAATTACTTGACTGATAGACAATTCTAATTTCCATTCTTTAAAATTATACCACAGCCTGCCTTTGGTTAATGGCCCCAGAAATTCAGACTATATCTTTTATCTTTTTTTTCAGATAATATCTGAATAACAACTTTTCATTATTGGTAACAACATGGTGCCTTTCACAAAGCTTTCATTTTTCTTTATGTTTCCCATTCGATGAAGAGAATTAAGTGCTTTGAAAGGGAATTTTTTCCGAAGAAAACTCAGACAACTCATCTAATTCCTAGCTAATTCTGATTGCAATTTTTTTTTTTTTTACCATACAATGCATTTGTGCTAAATAATTTGAGAAGTCAGTAAATAGAACATATCACAGGACAGTCAGGTAGCTACAAGAAAAAAGATTTTTTGACTACAAGGCTTATGATTTAAATGACAAACTTTGGAATTTGAATATTATCTAATATATTTATTAGCTAAGTGTTAATCTAAGTGTTCACTGAATAAAATGCAAGTATTCTTGGATGTTTTTGAAATAAGCATGCTGTGTCCCATAGCATGCTTATTTCAAAAGTCTTCAAGCTGAAGTAGATAGACAGAAAGACAGACAGAGAGATTGAGAGAGACATGGAAAAGTAGATAGAAAGATGGACAGATAGATGATAGATAGATGGATAGATGGATAGATGATACATATATACATACATAACTTCCTCCTTAGATAGGTAGCTAGGTAGATCTAAGAAAGAAAGAAAGAAAGAAAGAGAGAAAGAAAGAGAGAAAGAAAGGGAGAAAGAAAGAAAGAAAGAAAGGAAGGAAGGAAGTGATAATTATCTATATACATCTCTGATATAAATATATATGTATATATATGAATTGTAAAAGGAAAAAATCTAAGAGATAGATGATTAGACAGACAGACAGATAGCTAGATACATATATAAATTACTATATATGAATTGTAAAAGGAAAAAATCTAAGAGATAGATGGATAGACAGACAGACAGATAGCTAGATACATATATAAATTACAAAAGGAAAAGAAAATTCTAACTGTATTCTAAAGGAATTTTGCATCATGACTGAAGAGAGAAAAACTTCAGTATAGTTGAGAACAAGTAAATATTAGAAATAAGTAGCTCTTTTTTCTTCTTTAATAAAGATTCCAGTTAATTTCTTCTTTTACTTTGGTTGTTATATACAAATTCTGTGTATGACCTATGACAACAGAATGAAAGAACCGGAATGTGCTCAGGAGGGAAGAGGATCTGGGAAGATGGATCTGACTCTCCACAGCCCAAGGGAAGATGGCCATACTGATCAGTTTCTAGTGCTCCTTGCCAGAACACAATCCTAATGGCTTCTACTCTATTAGGTCAGAAAGTATTGTGGCTGTGTTGCCATATGTGTCAGTCCTCTTTCTTGTCCTGTGCTTCACCACTGAAACTCAGAAGTGACAATTTCCTTGACACTGATTCAAGCCATTTGCACATGCAATTCTACCAGCCACAGTGGTTATGATCTCGTACGCTAGAGATCGAAAAAGAATCAATTGGCTTGATTCTGAGGGCTTTGGTAAAAAAGAAATGTTTCCCCTGATTCCCGAGGTGTACATGTATGAGACGTGGAACTGTGACGTCTATTTTGTAATCATGCAGAAAACCTGTATAGAATTAAGTCAAATAACGCAGTCTAGAACGGAAAGACAAACACTCTGCTCAATTTCATCTAAGTGGGACCTACTACTGTTATTATTCAATCTCTTTCATTGCGAAGTCATCTAAGTATATTGTCCACCAAAATAATCCTAATTAAAAATACGACTTTCACTTACTTGAAAGTCAGGTTAAGCAACACTGAATAAAACAATTTTTTAATTGTGGAACTACCGTACAGAGGGGTTACAATTATATGAGCAAGGTAATGAGTACATTTCTTATCAAGCATTGTTGCCTCCTTCTTTGTTTCCCCTTCACATCCCTTCCCATCTCCCCTCCCCACTCCTGCCGCCAAAGTTGTAAAGTTCGTTTATCGAACATCTCATTGTTACAATGGGTCAGCCTGAATCCCTATTTGAACAATTTTTTTCCCTTCCTCTCCCCAAATTATACCAACATCAAATTATACCAACATGACAAACAACTTTCATTCAATTCTGGTAATATAGGTTAAGTAGCGAACTGAAATTGATGCCTGTGAAACTTGCCAGCAATCATTAGGCCTAAATAACAAATAAACATAATTTGTTTAGTGTTTAATGAGTGGTATGGAAGGACTGCCTTGAAGAAAATGCTCAAGAAACTTCAATAAACAATGAAAATTTTTCTTCCTTATTGCAAGTATTATTGTAGAATTCTATAATTCTGAGGTCAATGAAACTATCTTTTGGCAAAATAGCTAACAGACCCTATGATACTTTTCAAATTCTAATATAATTAGTAACCCATAAAATGGTAAATATTCAAGATAGAGTACAGGATCATTTTTAAATTAACACATAAATTATTTTATTTTCTTTAACCCCTGAATCTTTATAATTAGTAAAGAAATAGTTTGAAGTTATCATAAAGAATAAAAATCTCATTTTGTCAGATGCCATTGGTTCATCCTAGCTACTAAGGAGGCTGAGATCTGAGAATCATGGTTCAGATAGTGTTTTTGTTGTTAGTAGTGGTGTCTGTGGGGCTTGAACTCAGGGCCTGGGCACTGTCCCTGAGCTTTCTTTGCTCAAGGATAGAACTCTCCCACTTGAGCCACAGCGTTACTTCTGAGAATCATAGCTCAAAGACAGCCAGGCCAGGAAAGTCTGAGACTCTTATCTCCTATTATTTTCACCAAAAAAAAAAAAAAAGCTGGAAGTGGAGTTATGGCTCCAGTAACAGAGTGCTAGCTAGCTGTGAGCAAAAAAGCTCAGTGACAGATGCTAGGTCATGAGTTCAGGCCCCAGTATCAGCACAGAAAAAAATAAAAAAAAGAATATCATTGTATCATAGAGCAGCTAAAGAAAAAAACACCAACATGTTCTGGCTAGGATATAGCAAGCAAAGCACTTGCTTATAAAGTGCAGTGTCTTGCTTTATAAAAAAAGTCCACAAAGCAACAACAACAACAACAAGAAAAATCCCATGTTTATTGTTGCACTAGGTACTACAGCCACAGTATAGAGTCTAGCTGCCCCTCAATAAACAAATGATCAAGAAAATTACACACACACACACACACACACACACACACACACACACACATATGTTAAATGAACTCAGGACCAGAGAAATAGAGGATGCATGTTTTCTTTCCTGTGTGGATGCCATAATTAATTTATACATGTACAAGTAAACACCTATGAAGTTGTATGGAAGTGTACACAAATGTATTAACTGAATATGGTATTTACAGGTAAGAATTCAAATGAGGTAATTTCTTAGCAAAATTAACTCAATCTGACAAGGTAAATATCAGGAACCTCCAACTTGAAGGCTGAAGGGGCAGAGGCAAGGGGTAAAAGAGTGAACAAATGAAGACAAGAAGGGGGACATAATATTCAATGTGTGTTCACCAAAGTAAGAAATTTGAGAGGGGATGGGTGGGGAGGAATGGGAGAGCATAATGGAAATGGTGACATCAGTCAAGATGTTAACCTGACTTTTTTTGAACAGTAACTCTTTTGTGCCACTACTTAATGAAAACATAATTTAAAGAAATAAAAAATAATGGAGAATACAAATCCCTGAGAGATGAAAAGAAGATCACTGTGTTGAAAGAATGAATGAAGAGGAATCATATTATGACCTAGTCTAATTGTAAGGTATATCACTGGTGGAGCCACATGAAAATATACTTTTCACTCCTTAATTCAGTCAGAGAAGCCCAACCCAATATCATGTCTTTGAAAATACTGAAAAGCTAAGGACTAGACCTTGTTATTTGAATTTAGCAGCCCAAGCTTATGTAGTTGTCATGGCAACTCTGATCCAAACAAGAAGACAATTTCTTGTTTACCTAGGAATGTAGACACTTAAGTTGTTAAGATTCTAGAAAGCTTTTTTTTTTGGCTTAGGTATTCAGGAAAGCCATAAAATAAATGCCTCAAAATGTGGCATTTAAGCACTACTAAATGATTCAAACCACATCATTTTCTTTTATGGGGGTAATGGTATTTAAAGAGTTGTCAAAACTCATTCTGGCCATGATGATTTTTTACTCTCTTTTCGAAAGCGAAGAATTTCTAATACCATGGAAAATAACACCAAACACTACTGTGATATGCCTGGTTGCCAATTCATTTTGAAAACCAACTGTTCCTGAAAGTAGACAGCACAGTGGGTATCTATAAATGCTATATAAATCCATGGTTGTTTTTTTTCCAAAATGCCTGGAAACGTGAAGCTGTCGACAGAAGAAAAATACCAATCGTATAGATATATATGTGTATAGAGAGAGAGAGAAAGAGAGAGAGAGAGAGAGAGAGAGAGAGAGAGAATGTAAAGACAAGTTGTTCTTCTAAGGACAGCTTAGTCATTCTGCAGCAGCCAGGCTATGCAATTCCTAATCCAAATGCTCTTCTCTCCTTCTAGGGTGTCACATTGATTGTAGGATGGACAATTTTTGCAGATGCCTCAGATCCCTGTACATAATAATACTTGAACTCCAAATTCATTTATTTGAGCCAAAAAAAAAAATCCAGAGCATACTAGAGGGCTACAAATATGTGAGTCATTTGATATATAAGGATACGTAAGGCACAGCCAAACTTGCTAGGAAAAGATGATTAACACTGAATAATTGGCTGGGTACTTCTTGAAGATCACTCTATGATAAATAAGAGAATATTGTAAATGAATGGTCTTTCCCAGGTGGTATTAAAGATACTGAAAAAAAATTGAATTTCCTATCAGTGATTTTAGAAAGACTATATACCTCATTTAAAGGTGAAGATATTTTAAAATGTATATGTGAATAGTGTACTCATTAGAAATAAACTAAAATAATCATCTAACAAAACAGATGCTGCTATAAGGAACGAAAGGGATATGTTGAAAAATACTAAAAAAAAAAAAAAAGGACAAAAAGAGTGAATGGGGAATATGCATGAAAAATATAGAGATGACCCTATGGGTAATTATAAGAAATAGAAAAGAAATATCTCCCAATCACTGGACACAGAATACATTCCTCAGAAATATGTCATGAAACTTTAAAATGAATAAGGAAATAAACTATCCAGGAGAGATATTATAGACAAATGTTTCTGTCTTCTCTCCAAAACTTGTATGTGGAAAGTAAACGCACCCAAACCTGTATTTGGAGATAGTGTGTTTAGGAAGGTGATTAACGTCAAAGGATGTCATAGACTGATGCTTTGGTCTCATATGATCAGCACCCTTAATGAAGAGAGATGAGAGTTCCCTCCTTGCTCCATGAAAGGACCTCAGAAGACCCAAGAAAATGTGCATATGTTTTGGTGACATCTCCTTTTAACTAAAGAGAGAAGTCTGTTGGTATCCAAAACTACAAAGAAATTATGAATGAAGAAAGAAAACATCAGGTAACTTGACACTTATGTAACCACCACTAGAAACCATGTCTAAACCCAAGGAAACAGATATGGAAACAATATGTTAACAAACAAGTTAGGATGTGATGGAGGATGGCTAAAATCTTAGCTATGAAGAAGGCATCTGTAGATAAAAAAATCAATGGGCTGGGAAGGTGGCTCAGTGGTAGAGTGCTTGCCTTGCAGGCATGAGACTCTGGGTTGGATTCCTCAGCACCACATAAGCAGAAAAAGCCAGATGTGGGGCTGTGGCTCAAGTAGTAGAGCACTGACCTTGAGCTGAACAGCTGAGGGACAGCACCCCAGCCCAGCTGAAGGACAGTACCTCAGCCCAGAATTCAGGCCCCATGACCAACCAAAAAAGAAAAAAAGAAAAGAACATCGAAATCTCAGGCTAGTCGTTGGGCAAAAACAAGACTTGTTCTGAAAAATAACTGCAATAAAACTAAGAAATGAAGACTAAAATCTAATTAAAAAAAAGTACACTGAGGAAAGGGCAACATTGTCCAAAAAGAAACGCACTCTTTACATAACTTAAGTAACCCTTCTGTATATAACCTTTAGAATAACAATAAAATTTTAAATTAATAAAAAATACAAAAGGGTCTGAGGTGTCAGACCCAAGTAGCAAAATGCCTGCATGCTAAGCAACCCCAATTCCAACCCCAATTCCACAAACACACAAAAATACTAGTTAATATTTTTGTTAAGATAATTTTTTGAGGTACAATCTGAAAATAGTGGACTAAGGATTGTTCACTAAAGATTACTATCCAAGGGTTTTAGGGGAAATTTTAATTCATTATTTTACTCAAATAGAGTACTTATAGTATAATCCCAATTTGTAAAATTAAATGGGCTCAAATATAAATGTATATCTTTCTCAACAGAACTCTCTTTAGCTTTTTGATAGATAGATAGATAGATAGATAGATAGATAGATAGATAGATAGATAGATAGAGGTAGATAGATAGATAAATAGATAATTTTAACAAATACTGACTTGTTTTTAATGTGATTGAATCTCAAGAGATTCCCCTCCCCCAATCCATATTACTTGAATTATCACAAGCATACTATATACAACTAGTTCATTTTTGTTTTTCACAAAATATTGAAAATACCTGAAAATGCCTAAAAATAAAAAGAGTCAATTCTTGGAATCAAAGCATCAACATATATCAAGATATACAAGACCATCCTCTTCCGTTTAGCAATCATTTTGTCGAATTTCCATGGCACATACTCTGAAAACTTCCCAGACTTTTCCTACTATTAATCAGACCTTCAACACAGACCTTCAAAGTGAATAAGTTAAAACTACTCAGTAGAATAGATGATATATAAGATTTCCAATAAATTTTTTTCTTTAAAATAGCAGCTTCATCAAATTTAAAGATGGATAGCCTAATATTTTTCACTATTTACTGTAGGTGAAATTCAGCATTAACAGAAACTAGGAAATGACTCATTCCCACTAAAATTTGACAGAGAAGTTGGTATGTCAATCATTATAAAGAGATTTTATTTTGTTAGCATTTAATAGACATAGACACATTATCATATTATCTCATCATTTGTTTATGTAAAATCATTCATTTCATTTATCTAAGAACACAGTGTTAATGAGAAGCATTTTGACAGAAAAATACAGGAAGAAATGAAGGATTCTCTCTGTAGCTATATGAGATCATGGCACTGTTTGTAACTCACCAGACATTTAAAGAATCACACAGATTTTCCTATAACTTGCTAGTTATTCTGGGACAAACTCTTGCACAAGAGTTGTAGGCAAGAAGCAGCTACATTCTGACAAAGCTGTGAGTAGGGGAGGGGAGGTTGGGGAAGGCTACGGATGCTGGAAGATAGCAAACCTGTTGTCAGCCATCTGGCTGGCAGTTGCCCTGGGCTTGGATGCTAATAAATATTATCATGTTAGCTAAGGCAGTTATCCATTCTGTTTATTTCTGTGTGAACTTATCAGAGCACAGAATTCGATTTTCTCCAGAGGTAAAATCTCACAGGGGAAGATTTCAGTCTTGGATCTACAGGAGCTAAGCAACACAATGAGAGATAGCTCACAGTTCTCATAGTTATGGGTAACTAGGCAAAAAGAGCCATGGAGTAAACCACGTGGCAGGAGATGTCTGGTAAAGCCCTTTCTACACCCCTGCTTTTCTTAATTAAATTAGAGAAAGGACCATTTGCTGATAGGTCACTCCTGTAATCCCAGCTACTTAGGAAGTCAAGATCTAAGGATCACAATTCAAAGCGCACTGGGGCAGAAAAGTCTATGAGACGCTTACCTTCAATTAGCCACCAGAAAACTGGAAGTGGAGCTGTGGCTAACCTTGACCACAAGATGCCTGACCTCAGGGCCATGAGTTCAAGCCCTAGGAGGAAGGAAGGAAGGAAGGAAGGAAGGAAGGAAGGAAGGAAGGAAGGAAGGAAGGAAGGAAGGAAGGAAGGAAGGAAGGAAGGAAGGAAGGAAGGAAGGAAGGAAGGGAGGAAGGAAGAGAGGGAGGGAGGGAGGGAGGGAGGGAGGGAAGGAAATTGATAAGACCCATAAACAGGTGGTGTGGGGAGATTTGTAAGTCATATTAGTTCCTTTGTTAACAAAAACTAGGTGATGAATATTGCTATATCACTTAGCTTTCTTTCACTGGATTGTCAAAGAACCAAATCAAACTCATGTTTAGTTAAACTTGTGTTTAGGATTTTTAAATAAGCCTCATCAATTTCGGAAGGAAAGGAACAAATTTATTTCCAGGAGTAGTAGTAATGGTAATAAGAATATTCTGTCGGTTCAAGTTTTTTTACATCAGGGTGTCATACTAACTTGGCATTGCTTATTCAATTGGCACTCTATAATTTGATCCATGCCTCCAGCTCAATCTTTCCTTGGATTTTTAGGGAGATAAAGTCTCATAGATTTTGCTGTTATTCTCGGTTCTCTGGTTCTCAGTGTCCTCAGTATCTCTGGATCTATTTTCTGGATCTCAGTCTCCTGAGTAGGATTATACATGAGCCACTGGTGCTAGCTACATATTTCTTTTGAGTAGTCTTCATTTTTTTTATTGTGAAAATATGTACAGAGGCGTTACAATTACATGGGCAAGATAATGAGTACATTTCTTATCAAGCATTGTAGCCTCCTCCTTTGTTTCCCCTTCCCATCCCTTACCATCCTCTCCCTGTCCCCCCCACCCAAGCTTCCCCCCCCACTAAAGTTGTAAAGTTCGTTTTCGACATAACGACTTGTACATCTCATTGTTGCAATGGGTCCACCGGTATCCTTATTTAAACGATTTGTTTTTTCCCTTTCCCTCCACAAATTATAACAACATCAAATACAATGAAAGCAGGGGTTATACCGTGGGGGAGAGACATACAAAGCAACAAAGAAATAATCTTATAAATGTGTTAGAAATAATCGCATGAAAGAAAAAAAACATTCAAATACATATCTTAGGGTTCATTTCCCTAACATCAACTTATCTGACCTTTTGTGCTTGACTCAGACACATACTAGTTATTGCAAATAAGGGAAACCATGGGACCTATGTTTCTTTGGGCCTGGCTTACTTCACTTAATTTTTCCAAGTCTCTTCATTTCCTAACAAGTGAGGCAATGTCATTTTTCTTATGGAGGCATAGAATTCCATTGTGTATATACACCACATTTTCTTGATCCATTCATCTACTGAGGGACATCTGGCTTGGTTCCATATCTTAGCTATGGTAAATAATGCTGCAATAAACATAGTTGTGCTGGTAGCTTTAAGATGGTCTTGTTTGTGAACATTTGGGTAAATGCCCAAAAGTGGGATTGCTGGGTCATAGGGGAGCTCTATGTGGAGTCTTTTGAGGAAACTCCATATTGTTTTCCAAAGTGGTTGAACAAGTTTACACTCCCACCAACAATGCAGTAAGGTTCCCTTCTGTCCACATCCCCTCCAGCATCTGTTATTAGAGTTCGTGATTATAGCCATTCTAACTGGGGTGAGGTGGTATCTCAATGTTGTTTTGATTTGTGTTTCTTTTATGGCTAGGGAGGTTGAGCATTTCTTCATGTGTCTATTGGCCATCCTTCTTTCCTCTTCAGAGAAGTTTCTTTTTAAGTCTTTAGCCCACTTATTTTATTTTATTTTATTTTATTTTTTGTGAACATAGTGTACGGAAGGGTTACAATTACATGGGCAAGATAATGAGTACATTTCTTATCAAGCATTGCAGCCTCCTCCTTTGTTTACCCTTCACATCCCTTCCCATCCTCTCCCCGCCTCCCCCACCCAATCCCCTCCTCCCCAGCCACCAAAGTTGTAAAGTTTGTTTTCAACATGACAACTTGTACTTTTCATTGTTGCAACGGGTCCACCTGTATCCTTATCCCCTTCTCCTCCACAAATTATATCGACATCAAATATAGTGAAAGCAGGGATTATACTGTGGGGGAGGGACATCCAAAGCAACAAAGAAATAATCTTATAAATGTGTTAGAAACAAATGCATGAAAGAAAAAAACACTTAAATACATATCTAAGGGTTCATTTTCCTAACATCACATTATCTGACCTTTTCTGCTTGACTCATACATATACTAGATATTGCAAATAAGGGAAACCATGGGACCTATGTTTCTTTGGGCTTGGCTTTCTTCACTTAATATAATTTTTTCCAAGCCTTTCCATTTCCTAACAAATGGTTTAACCCACTTATTTATTGGGCAGTTGTTTCTTTGAAGATTTGTTTTTGGGGAATTTAATTTTTTGAGTTCCAGGTATATTTTAGATATGAGACCCTTGTTCCTTGTATGGCTAGTGAATACCTTCTCCATTCCATGGGCTTTCTATTGATCTTGCTAGCTATGTCCTTTGCCATGCAGAAGCTCTGCAGCTTCATGCAATCCCATTTGTCCAACCTTTCTTTGATTTGTTGTGTTTCTGGGTCTCTTTTAAGAAAATTTCAGCCTGTGCCGAGGAGACCTAGGGTTTCTCCTATTCCATCCTGTAAAGTTTTCAGAGTGTCTGCTTTGACTCTGAGGTCTTTGATCCATTTGGAGTTGATTCTAGTGCAGGGTGATATATAAAGATCTAGCTTTAGTTTTCTACAAGTAGTTAACCAATTTTGCCAGCACCATTTACTGAAGAGGCTATCTTTCTTCCATTCTATGTTTTCAGCTCCCTTATCGAAAACTAGATAGCTATAGGTCTGTAGGTTCATTTCTGGGTTTTCAATTCTATTCCATTGGTCCTGAGATCTTCTTGTGCCAGTACCAAGCTGTTTTGATTACTATGGCTTTGTAGTAGAGTTTGAAATTTGGTATTGATTTTCCTCCAGCACTGTTCTTTCTGTTGAGGATCGTTTTTGCTATTTGGGGTCTTTTATTTTTGGATTGCTTCTTCTATTTCATTAAAGAATGAGGTTGGAATATTGATAGGTATCGCATTGAATTTGTAGATAGGCTTGGGAAGTATTGCCATTTTCACGATGTTAATCTTTCCAAACCAGGAGCATGGGAGGTTTTGCCATTTTTTAAGTTCTGTGTTGATTTCCTTTTTCAAGTTTTTAAAGTTTTCATCATAGAGGTTCTTCACTTCTGTGGTTAAGTTAATTCCTAGGTATTTTATTTTTTGTGGGGCTATTACCAATGGAGTTGTTTTCCTAATTTCAGCTACCCTTTTCTCATTATTGGCATACAGAAAAGCCATTGATTTTTGAGGGTTAATTTTATACCCTGCTACTTTGCCAAAGTTTTGAATCAGCTTGAGTAATTTGGGAGTAGAGTCTGTGGGATTCTTTAAATACAAGATCATGTCATCTGCAAAGAGGGAGAGTTTTACTTCTTCTTTCCCTATTTGGATCCCTTTTATGTTTGCATCTTGTCTTATTGAGTAGTCTTCATTTTTATTAGCAAATAGTACATTAAAATTTATTTCCCAAATGATAAGAGCAGTTATAATTCCATTCTTTCCAATGCTACAAGAATCTAAATCCATTTGGTGTCAAAACTGAACAATTTCAAAACACACAATTTCATTATGTATTTGTGGAGTAAGTTTATGGTAAAGTCACAATGTACACACACACACACACACACACACACACACACAGTACTATACCAATACTTCTGCTAAAAAAATAAATCTCTCTGACAGGTGAGATTGTTGAGCCATATGACCAAATTATATGGCTAAGACGAACTATATGTCTAAGAAAAAAAAATGTGCTATTTCAGAATAATAACAAAATCAAGACTACAGAAGTAATTAAGGAATTATCTAAAATATCTTAGTATGTCTTTGTCATGGATCTTTCATTAAATAAAACAGTGTATTTTCCACCTGCTGTTAGCATCTACGTTAGATTTATTCCTAGTAGAAACCTTTAACTTTTGCCAAGAATGAAGTTGGCAGGTTATACCCATCGATGGGGTGATGAGATAAAGGAGGCAAGAGAGAGAATGGTGGACATGTTCAGAATTATCAGCATCTCAGTTCAAGTAAGTGGTTCCCGGACTAATACTGTCCTCTGTAAAAGTGGACTGGGAAATTCCAAGAACCTTTGGAGGACTTCAGAAAGTTACCAAAAATGTGACTGACTGAAAATACTATCTGAAAATATGTATGAAGTTTTTTTTTTTTATTGTGAAAATACTGTACAGAGGGGTTACAATTACATGGGCAAGGTAATGAGTACATTTCTTATCAATCATTGTAGCCTCCTCCTTTGTTTCCCCTTCCCATCCCTTCCCATCCTCTCCCCACCCCCACCTAATCCTCGCCCCCCCCACCAAAGTTGTAAAGTTTGTTTTTCCACATAACGACGTGTACATCTCATTGTTGCAATGGATCCACCTATTAAAATGTATAAAATTAATATTAAAATAATATGGGTTTGAGAAGATTTTGGGTTGAAATACAGGTGCTGACTTTAGTCATGATAAATTCTAGACTTTGGTCTGTGTAAGAGAGAATCCATGAGGGAGGTGGGAAGGGGAGGGATAACGGGAGAACAACAAAGGAGGGGATAACAATGTTCAATAAGAAATGTACTCATTGCCTTACTCATGTAACGGTAACCCTTCTGTACAGCATCTTTACAATAAAATAAAATTTAAAAACAAAAACAAAAAAAGAGAATCCAACTAGATCTGTTTGCATAAGCATTTTGACTAAGCTTCTAGGATCGACAGCCATCAGACAAATAGAAGATTGCTAGATATAGGTCAGAGAACTCTGTCTGATTATGTGATTCTCACTCAAAGAAATAAATGTGTGCAAAGTGAATGTCGTGGTGCGCTGGCATCATTTCAAGAAGTAAACAGTAACCTGTGTTGATATGCTTTAGATTGGCCTCAAGATTGAATGCAAATTAACAGATCTTTTGCCCAAGATTAAAAAATCTCTGGGAATATTATGCATCATCTGTGCAAACAGCAATGTAGGGATCTTGCATGTATGTGTGTGCACTACCCTTTTTCCAAAGCAAAATAGTCTTTGCCTGACTTATGTAACTACAACCCCTTAGTTTTTTTGGCATTTTGAAATAAAAAGGAAAGCAAAACAAAATTATGGTAAAATTATGGGTAAAAACATATGCTCACTTAAGAGGACCACTGAATTTCCATAGGAAATAAGTAACACTTATGATGTAGAAAGGATCCAAGCACTCTAATAATCTAAACAAAACATCACCATAACTTAAAAACATGCTAATTCCAAATTTAGCCTCAGTGGTAGGTCCAGAAATGAAGCATTATCTAGATACTGATTTAGTCTACTTGGGGTAGCATGACAAAATGTTACAGACTAAGCAACTTAAATAACTGAAAGTATTCTTCACAGTTCCCCAGGTTGAGAAGTCCAAGGTCAAAGTTAAAACTAACTTGGTACATTCTACTGACCACAAATGAGGGAAATCTGGCAGTCTATTTTTTTGGGTCTGGGTTACTTCACTTACTATAATACATATACAAATAAACACACTGGATAGTAAAAGGAAAAAAAATACATTGGGAAAGAATAAATTACACAAGTGTCTAGGCATTCACACAGAATGAGGCCAAAGGAGGATATTCTTAGGAGAGGATCACAGAGGTACAATCATTATATGCATATGATCACATAAAATGATACATATCAAAAGGAATTCCTGGAGATGGAAACAAGAATTTTGTTTCTGCTTTTGTTTTCATTTCCTTTTGTTTTGTTGTTCATTTACCTGTCTTTGGGAGGGCAGCAGGGGGAGGGCAGGTTACAGAAATGGAGAGACAAAGGTTGAACAAATGTGGCAGTGGTACTCACTAGACACTATGTTGAAAATGAACTATGCAAATTGTGGGTGGGGACAGGAGGGGAAAACTGGGAAAGAGCAAGGGAATCACTGACACTGTTTTAAAAGAAAATGTACTCTTAAGTCTGACTTATGTAACGGCAACCCTTCTGTACATCACCCTTACATAACAATAAATAAAAGTTCAAAAAATAATTTGGCAAGGGCTATCTTCCTGGCTTATGAAAGGCTGTTATCTTTTCTGTTGTTACAAAGTTAAGAGGAGCCTCTTTCTCATCTTATAAGAACCTTTAGGGCTGGGAAGGTGGCTCAGTGGTAGAGCGCTTGCCTTGCATGCATGAGGCCCTGGGTTCAATTCCTCAGCACCACATAAGCAAAAAGAAAAAAGCCAGAAGTGGCTCTGTGGCTCAAGTGGTAGAGCTAGAGCGCTAGCTTTGAGCTGAAGAGCTGATGGACAGCACTCAGGCCCCACGACCGGACCCAGAAAAAAAAAAGAAAAAAGAACCTTTAAACCCTTGTGATTAGAATCCCATCCTGATGACCTCATTTAACTGTATCTTCTGAAAGTCCTATCTACAGGACAGTCACATTGAGGTTTACAGTTTCCATATAGGAATCTGAAGATGGACACCATTCTGTGAGTTATCATATGCATACTCTTTCATTAAGTTTGGATTTATCAAAAAGAGATGTACAAGACACTATGTCGAAAAAGGAACTTTACAATTTAGGCAGGCGGGTGAGGGGGTATAGCTGAGGAGGTGGGAAGGAAGGGATGCTAGGAGAAAAACAAAGGAGGAGGCAACAATGCTGCATAAGAAATGTACTCATTACCTTGTTCATGTAACTGTAACGCCTTTGTACAATATTTTCGCAATAAAAACAATTAAAATTAAAAATAAAACCCTACATAAATTACCTTTGAAAATACCTACTATTTTCTAGAACAAGGAATAGCTGGCATTCTTATAAAAGAAGGCTTTGGAAAACCCACACAGCTCTCCATCTTGGCTTAACTTCTTAATAGGAAAAAAAAAACCTATTTACAATGTTACCAGAACCGTAGAAAGTTTTATTCAACTGATTTCTAAAACCTATAACTCAATCAAGTATCTCACATAACCAACATTTGTTGAAAAGTTGAATGGTTTCTTTCTATGAAACCATTCATCTGACTGGTATTTCATGCAAGAAATATATAAATATAATTTAATTAGTAAGATTTTCCCCTATACTATTACTCATTTAATCTCCAAAAATAAAGCTTTTCTTCCGTATCTCTTTCTTTTTTTTTATAGTATATGCATGCTTTCAATATCTTAGCATCTTGGATTAATGAAATGGTTAACAAGCAATAGAATAGCTATAAGTGCAATTTTGCTGGAAGACGTGATATCTCATCCATATTTACTGTAAGAATCGGATGCTACTTTTCCCTTCAAAATAATCTTGACTCTCTGAGCTTCAAGTTTTAAGGTTATAAAATGGAGATTCAAATAAAAATAGTCAACTTTATAACATGGGAGTTAAGGCTACTGGATATAAATGTGGACATACATTATAAACTATAAAGTGCTATTTGATGCCCCTTTTGTTAACAGAAATATCCGATGGCAAGCCAACATTTTCTTCTAAGAATTACTAAGAAAACACACAACCTTACTTCATCACATTTTTTTAATTAGTGTCTTGCAAGTTTTCTCAATGAAAGGGCTTTAAAAATTTGCATTATCTAATTATGTCATCCAACATGTCTGTTCCTGAGTGGTTAAGCAGTCTGGCTAAAAAGTCACTGCCCCCAAAGATGCTCTTCAATCCCTATCATATTGAGGAACCATAGTGACAGTTCCAAACAATCTCTAAAAGTACTTTCCTTTGGTGTAGGAGTACTCTTCCTTATCTTATTGAGGAACCATAGTGGCAGTTCCAAACAATCCCTAAAAGTACTTTCCTCTGGTGTATTAGTATTCTTAGCAATATTCATGGGTCTATTGCTTTCTAAAAACCAATTTCAAAGCCAGCTTCAAATGATAAATTCTTCTTAGATCACATGTTGGAAGAAGGAATGTCTTTTATTGCCAGCGCACTTAACCTCAGGAGCTGAGCTGCAGATCAAATGAGGGCGATGCAAAGGAGAGAGCTTTCATTAATTTCATGAGTCATTAAAAATAAGGAAGCAAAGAGAGTACAAAGCAAAATAAATGCCATCTGTTGAGCAGTTTTGTTTGAAAATTACCAGTCCTTGATTGGAACAAACATTTCCATAATATGGCTTTGCTGACTTTGCAGTCTCTTTGAGATCTATAAAGCTGGCATTTAATCTTGCAATAAAATTATAACATAGCCAGGAGAAATTTTTATCTTAGTTATGCCTGAGGAGCACATTTTTCTTTTCTGCTTCTGTGTTGCTAAAAGCATACAGGGTGAAATATCAGTATTATTAGCTTCTCACCCCCCTAAGAACTAGTTGGAAAGACACCAAGAAAAATGGATGAGGTGAAATCCTCAAGAGAACACATTCTAAGATTGAAGGATGCATAAAATAGTCTTATTTATTTACAAGCAATTCTCTGAGATGTCATTCATTCAAGTTAACAAGTAGTTGTGATGCTCTGATTATGTATGTGCAAGGCCTTGAGCTGGGTACTCTGAATGGCAAAAGATGCATAGGTACATACATAGTCCTTGCTCTCTAAAACCTGCTACAGAGTAAGATAACTCAAAAATGTCTCCACTCAACCAGAATAAGATAAATGATCTGTTAATAAGGAAATCTCATTCAGTTTTAGTAAAAGAAAAGTAAGATTCAGGGAGATGTACGTAGAAAAATGGTAATCTAAAGCCAGTCAAGGCCTCCCAGGAAAAGTGTAATGCCCTATTTGAAAAATAAACAAGTATAAAGGGCTGGAGTTATGGCTCAAGGGTAAAAGGTTCCAACCTCAAACCCCTGTTTAAAAGGAGGGAGGGAGAGAGGTAGGGAGGGGAAGGAAGGAAGGGAGGGAGGGAGGGGAAGGAAGAGAGGGAAGGAGGAAGGAAGGAAGGAAGGAAGGAAGGAAGGAAGGAAGGGTGGGAGGGAGGGAGGCAGGGAAAGGGGAAGGGGAAGGGGAAGGGGAAGGGAAAGAGGGAGGGAAGGGAAGGGAAAGAGGAAGGATGGGAGAGAAGAAATGAGGAAGGGAAAGTAAGAAGAGGAAAGGGAAGGGAAGGAAAAGGGAAAAGGGAAAGGAAAAGAAGAGAAGCAAAAACAAAACAGAAACAGAAATAAAGAAATGATATAAGAAAAGATTATTGAAGTAATTGTGCAATGGTATTAATTCTGGGCCTAAACAATGGCCTAGGAATTTAAAAATGATTCCAGTTAGACAGATTGATCTAAGCAAATGGGAAAGAGAATCAAATCTAAGAACAGTATGGCAACTCTCTAGAACAATCAGCCCACATGAAATGAGTACAGTTAGATGCATAGAATTTATATTGCATAAATCCTTGAATGCCTGCCTGTGCAGAGTCTGAACTTCGTTTTATGAAACCATAGGAGCCTGTGGAGAAATGGATGAAGTGTGGGCATCCAAGAAACAATCTAGAAAAATAGAATAGGGAGAAATTAGAATCAGACATTGGTTTGGAAACTATTTCAATAGGCCCAAAATAAAATTGTAATAGCTCAAACTAGGTTGCTTACAAGAATAAAAGGGAGAGAGGTCATCGTGGGAAAGAATTGGAAGAATTAAAAAGATATTTTTGCAGCATTTGAGAGAAGAAAAGCATTAAAAATTGACTTTGAAGTACTTAGTATAACTGGGACAACCCAGAAAAGATTGGAGTTACTGATTCCAGGTAGCATTACTATTATTTGGGGGGTGGGGCACTATACCTAGGGCTTGAACCAGGGCCTGGGCACTGTACCTAAGCTTTTGTGCTCATGGCTAGCACTCTACCACCTGAGCCGTGGATCCACTTCAAGCTTCTTAGTGGTTAATTAGAGATAAGAGTCTCATAGATTTCTCTGCTGGGGCTGGCTTTGAATCAGGATCCTCAGACCTCAGACTCCTGAGTAACTAGGGTTACAGCAGACACAAGTCACCTGTGCCTAGCTCCAAGTTAGCATTTTTAAGAACTTGGCATATGTACATATCATGCTAAATGATAGAAAACAAATGTGGAAAAATAGGTATCACTGTTTCTGGAATATAGTACATACACAAGACATAGAATTAAGAGCTCTGGTAGCCAGATGTATCTGAGAAAACCACCCTTATTCAAATAACACCTATGTTCCTATACTTCTCCCACTGAGTACTTGAACTTGTATTCCAGGTGAAACAGACATCAGGTAAGAAATGTCTTTGAACTACAGATTTGTCTGCACATCAGATTCACCTGGAGATTTAAAACTCCCAAAGCCAATGGCATACACTAGACTAATTAATTCAGAATCTGGCATGGGACACAGGGTGTGATCTACCATGCAACTGATCCAATAACTACTGAACAAAAGCCAATACCACCAACTAGCTGAATTTCCCAATTGTGATTCAACAGTATCCAAGGAAAAGTGAAACTAAGCATTTAGAAATATTTTTTTTAATCAACTTAATCTTGGAGACTGATCAGCATTTCAAAATTTCACTTGTATCAGTGTCAAGCCTATTACTTCTTGAACCATTAACAGAAATATCAATGCTTCAGACATCTATAAGAATAACAAATAATCTTGGTTCTCATTTCGAAAGAGTGAGCCTTCATTTTTCTTCTGTGTTGAAATCCATCTACTCAAAGGAGTTTGTGTCCAGGTTTCTATTTCCTAATGGATGTCCAATCAAACAAAGTTTTGAGATGTTTGCTGAATATCTTACTGGTTGAATATATATACTTAAGAAATATTTGTAGAATCATCATACCATTTTTGCTACATTGACTTGATGTAGCATCTTAGGTTCCCAGGTTTTATAAGCATGGGTAAAGTTGAAGCACCTTCAACCTTGCAGTAGAGAGATAGCCTGCAACTGGTGGCTCACACCTATAATCCTAGCTACTCAGAAGGTTTGAGATTTGAGAATCACAGTTGACAGTCAGCCCAGTCAGGAAGTAGAGCTGTAATTCAAGTGGTAGAGCACTAGTCCCTAAGCAAAATTGCTAAGAGACAGAGCCCAGGCGCTGAATTCAAGCACCAACACCAGCAAAAATAAAGCAAAACAACAGCAACAACAATACAAGTGCACAGTGGGTAAGTTGCACCTTTTGATGTTGAGATGATTACACAATTGCAAAGATTACTAGTGTCAGCTGTAATAAAGTCTTTGTCCATTTTTATAGCATAAGAGAATATACCAATTTTGATTATTTATAAACAAAAAAGTTATTTTCACACAGTTCTTTTTTATCTTTACGTAACTGTACAAAGGGTTTCAGTTCAACATGGAAGTTTATGAATGGATGTTACCCCTTCCATCTTGCTCCCATTCCCGTACATCCACTGAATATTATACCATATTCTCCCATCCTTTCTCTCCACTCACACAGTTCTTTAGCTTTAGAAGTCCAAGTTCAAGGCAGCATCTCTTGGCTCAGGCCTTCTTACTTTATCCTCACACAGAATAAGGTAGAAAAGCAAGTGAGGGGGAACCATTTCCTCTGTCTCTTATTAACACCATTACTTCATTCATGAGGGCAAAATCCTCAGGAATTAAAACACCTCCCATTATGCATCACTTAACTGCATTAGGTATTGCTAATCAAATTAGGAATTCAGTTTCCAAAATATGAACTTGAGGAGATACATTCACACCACAGCACATAGCCACCAGGATCTGCATACCTATATAGCACGAAACATTAAACAATGATAAATTCAATGGGACCATACCAGATACCATGCTAGTTATAAATGGCACATTGTAGAAAGAAGTTCTGAGTAATTTGGGGAAGTTTAAATTTATGCATTTGGAAATTTAACTGAACTGGTATTTGCTCTTGCAGTGGTTCTTAGACTTGTCTATAAGTGATGTCATGCATAATGCCCCAGCTTAGATTCTGATTTAATTAGTGTGAAATATTGATTGGACTCTGGAATTTTAAGATTTCCAGATGATTCTACCCAACATATTTTGTCAATTAAAGCACTTCAATAAAACAATTTTTTTTCCTTGAAATGGTACCATACCCTTTAGAGAGAGAAACTGAAGGACTAAACTGACAACTTTAACCAATTTAATTCTGATTTGATATTTGCTAGGTTTGAATGGACACTCAAAGAAGAGATGTTTGGGGTTTGAATATAAATCCATTAAATATGTTTTCATTTGCTATAAAGACACTGAAAGCATTTATTTTGGAGAATTTCATTAGAAGATTATACACATACACATATCAGAAAAATACAATCTTTAATTAATGTTGCTGAAAATCTAGTGAAAAAGTGACATGAAATGACCAAATGAGTAGCACACTCTCAGAGCTCTTAATTGACTTAAGCAAAGCAAATGAAAAATTCTAAAGACATTAGAGCAGGAACTTTGAGGTGAATGCTGATAGGTTAGAAATCTTCATATATTCACATATTTGTAAAAGTGGATACTATCTATTTGCTATTGAATTTTCTTTTTGGAATTTAGCTATCTAAAGAGTCATTTTCCTCACTAATCTACAAACTGAGTAAAAGTAGCTTAGAATTGTTGGTCATTAAAGTATGAATTTAGTTCATTTACAGATACAATTTTTAAATATAACTCAATGGTGAAAACATTAATAACAACCTAGGGGGGATATACATGTTTTCCTCTAGGAAAATGATTGTTCTAGGGCCTGGAGGTGGAGGAAATGAGGAGGTAAATACAGAGAAAAAGTCAAATATTCATTCAGAGGGCAAAGAATGGACCACACATTCCTTAGAATCAGAGAACCAGTGGCAGACTTGAGGAAATAACACATGAATGCTCTGTCAGCAGCAGCATAAAACCCAAAGTTCAATCCAGGTCTTTACCAGTGATATTTTGACCTGGTAATCAGTCCAAAATGTAGGACATAGTGTCTTAAGAAGTGCATATTTGGTTGCTTTGTGTATCTAGGATTTTTATATAACTGGTGAAGATCTAAAGGCTTCACCGCAAGGATAATGCCAACAACTTTGCAAAACACGTTAAGGAATTTTTTTAAGCCAAGGAAGAAAAAAAAGCAGACTGCTTTGATATCTATAGTGAAAGTCCCCCCAACCATGCACAAATAAATAGCTTATTAAGCAATCAAATCATTTTCTTTGCTTGGTTCTTTTATGACCCATGTTATATTTTAGGATCATATCCAAAGTCTAGAGTTTCAATTTCTCTCCTCCTTCAGAGACAGACTACAACATCTTTAAACAATCAAAAGAACTCATCATAAGATTGCTGAGCTGAGAGCCCAGAGAATTTCTCAGACTCTGACAAGTGTGTTTTATTCACACAGCTTCTAAGAATGTTGCAAGATTTCCATCTTCAAAGCCAACACCTTCCCCTACACACATTGCGATAGTAACAATGAATGCATTAAAATTATTTGCACATTCTATAGTTTGGCTCTTGACTATTCCCCTAGGTTCTAGGTGTTAATAATGTGGTTGCCTGGTCGGTGCTTTTGAAAGTCCTAGGAAAGAAGATGCAGAGAGAAAGTCCTATCTTCGAACAGAAGGCAAAGACTGCCAATTATTCTTTAAAATCAGAGGAGACGGCAGGCCATGGATAAATAATACATCAGTGCTGTTACAACTAGCACAAAACCTGAAGTTCAATCTAGGTCTTTGCACTAGATATTTTGCCCTGGTGATTTCTAACTAATTAGACCACTACGCAGGCCATGAGGTCCCTGGCTCACGAAGTGAATAGTTTTGCTACCATATGGTCCTGTCATTATGCGTTCGTTGCAGCTCTCCCGCAAAATGGAGCCATCTATGCACTGGCACTTCCAAAACTGTGAGACACAATGAGCCTTTCCTCATTTATAAGTTCATTAAAAACAGATGAGATCACTCATAGCCGGCAGAGAGACTCTGGAGCAGGCAGAGACACAATGAACTTGTGGAAAGTACATGTGGGTTGTGTTCTGGGCATGAGTCTGTTCCCATATTTGAAGTGTTCTAGTCCTCATTCAAGAACACAGTCTATGAGAGTCTTCTGAGGACTGAGAAATCCACAAATAAGGGCCAAGAAGCTCATGAAATCCCAAAGAAATGCAAATCCTTTCACAGTACTTTCAGTCCTCTGGGCTCAAGTCTCAGCCTTTGGATGCAACTGACTCAACTGTCATCTTTATCCCTACCTAATTCTCTAGATCTGTGTATTGACTTTGAACCTTTATATTTACAATAATAGAATATGTTTTACTCTATTTCATTGCTTTGAGAAAGCTTAGCTCATATATTTATTATTTACTACAGAACCCAAGCAATTGACACATATATTTGGTAAATGAATGGATCACAAATGGAGGGTTAAATCTAGGAACCTTATTATTTTATCATGTGGGAAATTATACTCTATTTCTTTAAAGGTCAGTTCATAAATAGCCTTATATAGGACAACCCAAGAGTGAATCAAGGCAAAGTTGCTAGTCCATTGATGGGTAGATAAGAGCACCATGATGAATCCTTGCTAAATATAATTGTGAACAGATATTCCTGAGAACATCTGCTTGAGGTCTGTAGGTCAAGTCATGTGAGAAATAGATGAGGAAGAGTTCATTGGATGACAAATGGGACTGGCAAGAGGAGAATTAAGGCTGAATGTTTAGCCTTAATTTGTCTTAAGACTCAGAAAGCATTTAGTAAATGGTGAAGATATTGAAGACAATCTTCTCTCTTAAGACTGTAAAATTCACCCGAGACAATTTTTGAGAAACGACTATAGGAGATGTTGAGAAATGTCTCCTACAGATTTTTAGAGCCGGGTGCCAGTGGCTCATGCTTGGAATCTTAGCTAGTCAGGAGGCTGAAATCTGAGAATGGTGGTTAAAAACCAGCCCAAACAGAAAAGTCCATGAGATTCAATTGACCACCAAAAAAGAAATAGATAGAGATGTGGCTCAGGTGGTAGAGCTCTAGCCTTGAGTAGAAAAAAAAAGCTCAAGGACAGTGTCCAGGGACCTGAATTCAAGTCCTAGGATACACACACACACACACACACACACACACACACACACACACACACACACACACACACACACCGGTTTTTATTTCTAACATTATCACTCATTAGCATATAGAAACTGAATCCAGTTTAATGATAATAAAGATAATTCCTAAAGTGATCAATGGCAAAGTCAGATATTCATGTAAAAAATAACCTCAAGTCCATGGATTTCTCCTGCCCCCCCCCTCAAAAAACAAAAAGCTCTGGATCATTCCTTTCTGTTCTTCATCTTCCTTTGCTAGGTTTATCTCTGGCACAGATACATTTACTTGACTCATCCTTATTTTTAAGTATGTAATATGAGACTATTTAGCTAAAGAAATGTCTTATTCAACATATTGGCTGTTTGGGGTAGAAGGATAGAAAGCATTGCACATGGCTGTCAATGCTCTCAGCAGGCATTAATGTTTATGGAAGCATCTATACAACTGTGTCTGGCTCATTCACACATGCCAAGTGGAACAGACATGCTAAATTCCTCTTTGAATCCAATCCAATTTCCAATTCATTACTGCCCCCCAATTTTCAAACCTATAATACTATCTATTGATAAATAATAATTATAGGCCAGGGAACCAAGAGATACAGTCGTAAGAGGTTAGCCACAAACAAGAACCCATGTGGATGAGAAAAGGTGTTTATAGAATGGTACATTGAGGTAACTATTTCTATTCAGGAGATAACTCTTGTGAGTTCACTGGGGAATAGACTGTGAAGATATCATTTGAATCTTACATTTTTCTCAGCCATTCAGCAGTCTCCTGACTAAAGAGAGCAAATCTCTATATATGGCACATGGGCAGCCTTGGATCTGCATGTCTTCAGAAACATAGCTTTATGGGAGAAAGTGAATGTGTGCCAGTAACGTGCATTTGCATCAGTGCAGGTCCGTAAGTGCCAACATTAATGGATGGAAGGTAGACTTTGATGTTTCCATTGCCTGAAGGAAAAAAAGGACTTCTCACCTATGTGGGCTTGGCAACCCTGTAACTACCCCATTGTACTCGATCCTTCATCAACCTCTTCTCTTGAAGGAAAAAATGGTTTTAGCCAAGAAAATGTCAGATAGATAGATAGATAGATAGATAGATAGATAGATAGATAGATAGATAGACAGATAGATAGATATCAGAATTGTACTCATCCATCTGGAAGAATTATATTGTGTCATTTGCATGGAAGTGATGGACCTGGGAAAAAAATTAAGTGAAATCAAGAGAGGGGGATATCACTCAAGTAGAAGAGCAACTGTCTAGTAAGTGGAAAGCTCTGAATTTAAGTATAAGTTCATGCAAAAATAAACAAGAAGCAACCCAGGCACCAGTGGCTCATGCCTGAAATTCCTAGCTACTCAGGAGGCTATAATCCGAGGATCCTAGTTCAAAGCCAGCCCAGGCAAGAAAGTCCATGAGACACATCAGCAATAAACTACTCAGAAAAAGCCAGGAATGGCACTGTGGTAAATGGCAAAGTGGTAAAGTGCTAGCCTTGAGCATAAAGATGCTCGGAGACAGTTCTCAAGCCCTGAATTTAAGCCCCAGGACAAGAAGAGAAGGAGAAGGAGGAGGAGGAGCAGGAGAAAGAGGAGGAAAAGGAAGAGGAGGATATTTAGCTTTTCCACAGTAGGAAACCATGTTGGTTTCACTGCTGAGGGAACTAAGGTGTCTAAATCAAGTGTACATTAATTATAAGGTAACAGGCCATCAAGTGATCATTTTGTTCCCATTGAAGTAATTTTTAATTCCAATAGTTCGGAACAAGGAACACATGTGCATGCGAGCATACACCTAGCACACAAATGTACACAAACACAAATCCACATACCCATAAACATGAGTATATATTTACATAGGCCTTGCAAAAATGTTTAGTATATACCGACCTCATTTGGACATATGGATTTGAGAAAGCAACTACCTACAATGCCAGGTTAGTTAGTTAGTTCTTTGGTACTTTCATTTTGCCTGTGCATGACATGGGAAGACAGAGGCATGTCTTTGAGTTCAAAGGCTAAAGGTGACTGGTAGAGAGTTCCTGGGACCAACTGAAACAAAGTGACCCCTTCAGCATTCCTCCTAGACACTGATTCTAAACTTCAACTCCCACACTGCTTTGCTTCAGGAAATGGTTTCCAAATTGAAAATTACTTCCTCTCCTCAGATTGTGCACTACCATCATTTAAAAACGAAGGAGGGGGTAACAATGCTCCATAGGAAATATACTCATTACCTTACTCGTGTAAGTAACTGTAACCCCTCTGTACAGTATCTTTACAATGCAAAAATATTAAAAACAAAACTAGTAAGAAAAATAAAAACCAGGCAGCACAGTCCTCTGGTCATTTATATTTGCTATAATTTACATTCCCAGGTGATCACTAAACGAAAAATAAGCCCTATGAAAACATTTCACAATTGTTCTTTTTTTCCCCCACTGGTATTGGGATTTTAACTCAAGGGGTTGTGCTCTTACTCAACTTTCTTGCTCATGGCTGGTACTTTATCACTTAAACCATACCACCAGCTTGACATCTTGCTGGTTATTTTGGAGACAGAATCTCATGGAATTCTCTGCCTCAGTTGGCATCAAACAGTTATCTCCCAGAACTCAGCTTCTAGATGGGATTTCACATGTGAGTCACCAGTGCCTGGCCTTCTACATTGTTGTTAAGTCAATAAAAATGTGGCGATTAAGCCAGGTACTGATTGGTGGCTCACACTTGGAATCCTAGCTACTCAAGAGGCTGAGATATGAGGATTGCAGTTCAAAGCCATCCTGGGCAGGAAAGTCTGTGAGACCTTTATTTTCAATAAACTGTCCCTTCTCCCAAACAAAAACCAGAAGCAGAGGTAAAGCACTAGCCTTGAACAAATGAAGCTCAGGGACAGAGCTCAGGCACAGAGTAAAAGCACTAGGACCCACCCACCCACACCCACACCCACACCCACAATTTTCTTTTTAAGAAGACAATTTTGGGTGCAGTTTGCATGTTCTTATTCAATAACATGGCAAGAAACACACACAAAGCAAAATTTAATTTAAAACAATATTTTCATTATTGAGGATGGGACACGGGCTTCCAAGCTCTATTTCGAATTACATTCCCACATCCTTAGAAATGCTTAAGTGGAACATAGCATTTTGAATGCATTCTAAATCAGCTTTCATCTTTGTAATCCTGTTCAATGTTGGAAAATAATGTGTTTAACCATCATGGCAGATAAGTGACCTTAGCTGCTTTGTAAACTCTTCTACCATAAACTCACCACTGAAGAGAAGAAGGAAAGTATTGGAGTGAGCTATTTAATTTCCTCAGGCTTGCAATGGCACACCATCGTTTTTTGTAGCTTTCCGGAAGCAACAATACATAAAGATTCATCTAAGTGTGCTTATTTTTAGAAGACAGTTTGACTACTATTGGATTCACTGGTGAGATGAAACACATTTTTAATGAAAACTTATTATTTTGGCTAGGCATGTTTCTATATTTAGAAACAAACACTTCCCTACAAAGTCTTCTAATTAGATTTTTCTCATTTGAATGGGATCAGCTTCTGTTTTGATTAAAATCTAATTCATATGGGAAAAAATAATAAAGTGATATCTGATTACTTGACAGAGAATAGTGACAAATCATTGTTTACTGAAACGTTATTTAAGAAAGAAAGTGATTCCTTACCACTCTCTTCTGAAGTATAGAATTTTGCAATCTTATTTGTAAGAACAAATTAACTGTTTTTCAATTTTTTAAGAAGATTTGTAAATGTTGCTCATAAATATTTTCAGAATATGACATTTTAAAATTATCTGTGATTCCAGTTTTACATGGCAGAGCTGTAAAGAATTGCATTTAGCAAAACATGTCACAATAGAAGAATGTTATAATTTAAGTTTTCATGGAAAATTTAAATCAATGTACTTGTCTTTGAAAATGCTCACTGTATTTGATATTATATACTTTGTGCAGGGTAAGGGAAAAAAAACAAATTGTTTAAATAGGGATACGGGTGGACCCATTGCAACAATGAAATGTTACATCCAAAAACAAACTTTACAACTTTGGCAGGTGGGATGGGGGTGGGGGGAAGATGGGAAGGGATGGGAAGGGGAAACAAAGGAGGAGGTAACAATGCTTGATAAGAAATGTACACATTACCTTGCCCATGTAATTGTAAGCCCTCTGTATGGTATTTTCACAATTAAACAAAAAAGAAATGGAATATTATGAACTCCTCCCACCACCAAAAAAAAGCATAAGTAGAATCTTTATTAAATAGAAAACCTTATTTTGAAATGAAACATTTTTGGCTTTGGACATACATGAAATTTTTATTTATTAAGAGATCATAATCTAGGTGAAAATTTTAATTTAAAGAAATACTTTTACATCTATGCCTCCATCAGAAAGAATGACACTGTCCCATTTGTTAGGAAATGGAAAGACTTGGACAAAAAAATCATATTAAGTTAGCCAGACCCAAACAAATATAGGTCCCATGGTTTCCCTCATTTGCAATAATTAGTAGATGTCTAGGATAATTTTATTAGGTGAGCAGAAAAGCTCAAAAGCTATATACATATGACCATATAAGATGATGCTAAGTGAAATGAACTCCAAAATATGGACACAAGAGGTTTTTCTTTCTTCTTGTTTTTAATGTTCTGTGTGATTTTTCTCTTTCCTTTGTATGTTCTTCCTCCTGCGGTATATCCCCTGTAGTCACTGTACTTGATTTTGGTACCCTGCACTTTGTATATACATTTGTCTAATTTGTGGAAGGGAGGGAAATAGCCAAACACTGAAACAAGGACACAGGATGGCCCATTGCAACAATGATACCCACAAGACAGTATATTGGAAATGAACTTTGCAACTTTGGAGGGAGGAGGGAGGGAGGTGGGGAAGGGAAGGGATAGTGGGCGAACAACAAAGAAGGGGATAACAATGCTTGACAAGAAATGTACTCATTACCTTACTCACCTCTTATACAGCATCTTTACAAAAAAATTAAAGTTAAAAAAGAAATACTTTTACATTTGGATTTTTTTCAATTTCATGGCTGAAAAGAGGTATCAGCATCATAAATGCAAAATAGAGAGGTGATGAATAGGTAAAGATATAGAGGTATGTCTAAAAAATGAATTTTGATCCATGAACCAGTGGCTCATTCCCATAATCCTAGCTACTTAGGAGATTGAGATCTGAGGATGCCAGTTCAAATCTAAACCAGGCAGACAAGTCCATGAGACCTTTATCTCTAATTAACTAGCAAAAATCAAAAAAAAAAATCCAAAATGGAATTGTGGTCCATATGGTATGCATGCTAGCCTTGAGCAAAAATGCTCAGGGACAGTTCCCAGGCACTGAGATCAAGCCTTATTACAAGCACACATTAAACCAAAAACAAAAAGATGAATTTTTATGTGTTCTGGAAATTTCTTTTTTAGCTATCAATTACATAAATATGCATATATTAAGTTTACAAAAGGACTGGACATTTATTGTAAAGGAGAAAACAGTTTCAGACATGTTTAATTGGTCCATATAATTCAGAGCAATGGATCCCAAACTCCTACTTCAATTTAATAGCTCAGGCTCGAAATACCATATAGAAATAGCTCAAAAGAACTGTTCCCAAGGGCTGTAAAGTTCAATTCTTCTCTTATTCTAGACAGATTCAGACATCTTTGCATTGCTAGGGCATAAACAGAAAAGTTTCCTTTCAGAGAAACATTAAAAAAAGAAAAGAAAACTCTCATTACTACCCCTTTCTTGCACCTTTGGATATTTCAAATCTTCCTATATAAATCATGGAGCAACCCATTAGTAAATTTCTTTAGGACATAGGAGATAAATGAAGCTGAATATACATATGCATGTTTATTCTTACCGAGTGATCCTCATCTTTCCAAAACCTGCTTTAGAAATGCCAGATGAAGAAAAACCCTGAATACCTCATATTATACTACTTTGGTGCTTTAAGTAGAAATGCTCTCACAATGTGAGTTTAAATAATCAGAAAAAATGTTAGATGTCTCATATTTGTAATGGCTCATTAATGTTTAGACATAGTAGAATTCAAAGAGACCTAGTAGAATTAGAAGAGAACTCTTCTAATTCAGAATGTTTGTCAAAGGCATAATAGTTATCTTTAACAAAGATCCACAGCCACTTCTGACTGCCACATAATATAATAGAATATCCCTACTTACTATGTTTTCCAATGAAATGGTACAAAATGGTGCAGTGCACATTAATTTACCAGGTAAAGTAAGTGGCAAAGGTTTGATGTGATTGTCTCACAAAAGTAGAGAAATTATTTCTATCAGTTAATTAAGTTCCAGTCCGGTGCTGGAAGTCCTGGCGTTAATACTCCCTCAGATGCCAAATAAACACCATGCTATTTGCAATATCTGTGCCAACAAAGATCCACTTAGCCTCTGAAGTATAATTTTATTACTCTATTCCTATTTTGAAAATACTAGAATAAAGCTAGTCCTAAAGGAAAAGTGAATTGACAGAATGGGGCTGCCCAGTGGAAGATCCAACAAGCAATCTGATCTTTGCCAGGGAGCCAGGTAGCTGAGGAGATAGGTTAGGTTTCTCACTGGCTGAGTTATGTCAGTGTTCCTATGGAGAACTTTCTTCAGCTGCTGGTAGGTACTCCTCAGCCATTTCCTGCTTGATCTTCAACTGTTTCTTTCTATTTTACTTTATTTGATTGTACAGTTGATGTACAGAGGGGTTATAGTAAGGTAATGAGTAGATTTCTTCTCGAACAGTGTTACCCCTTCCCTTGTTTTCTCCCACTTTCCCTGTCCATGTTGTAAAATTCATTTCTAACATAGTGTCTAGTGAGGATCACTGTTGCATTAGTTCAGCCTTTGTCCCACCATTTCTGTGATTGCCCTTCTGTTCCCCAAATCAGATAAACTTACATACAAAACAAAGGGTACAAAAATCAGAAACAGTGACTGTGGGGAATAAACCAGAGGAGAAAACAAAACAAAACAAAACATAGAAGAAAAAGAAATAACTGCAAACAGTAACTGTTTCTTTTCCTTGTGTATCTCCCAACTTTGAATAGTAAGGACATGATCACATCCCTCTCTGGAGCATTGCCCCCTGCAGGTGCAGCCAGGGAGCACCCTCTGAGCTGCATGTACTGGCCTTCATGCCCTACCCCTGAGTTGCAGGCAGAGTCTCTTGGACCTTTGCTTTGAGCATTTTGATCTGCGTAGACAGACTAGACATGTTCTGAACTAACAAAATAATTATTCTTCTAGAGATAGGTTCTAAGAACCACCCTGGATGTCTAAAACGGTGGACAGTACCAAACTCTTTCCATATATGTGTTTGTGTGTATGTATGTATGCATTTATGTGTCTGTTATGTATATATACAAATATGTGTGCCAATATATGCATACCTGTGCATACATATGCATATATGATAAAATTCAATTTAATCTATGCATCATTAAATATTAATTATAAATAACTATGACAATTATACCATATACTACAATGAAAGTTATATAAACGTCTTTATCCCCAAATGATTTAGGGTGCCCTCATTTCTTTACTGCACATTTTAGCTTCTTCTTAGCATATGCAAGTTGCCAATATCACTGCCCTGGTGCTTCTCAGCCTTAAGGAAATAAAATAAAAGTCACTTGAATACTAGTAACATAATTCAATAGCAGTTACTCTGATAATCCAGGTGGCAACTAATGAGTAATGGGAGGGTAGCATATATAGACTGTATATGTTGGTCAAAAGAGAGATTCACACACAAGCCAGACAGAGCAGAATGGTGCAACTATTCATCATGTTATTCATAATTCTGTAAAAGTTAAGACTTACAAATGGTTTCATTTTGCAACATCCTATTCAATATTTTCAGGTCATAGATAAATGCAGTTAATTGAAACCATGAAAGTAAAAACTGTGGATAATAGGAGACAATTGTAGATAAATATCTCGCCCTATGACATCAAGGCTAAGCTATAATTGCTAACATTGAACATAATAATTTTCATAAGAGTATAATTTAAATGTCTTGCTGGATATTAGTCTGGGCAAAGAAGAAAGCAACATTGCCAAATCATGAAACAGAAATCCTCCTGATTAACAGTTATCTGGTATTATGCAATACCATGACTTATAACAAGGTCCTCATAAGTGTGTAGGGTACTGAGGCAGAAAAAGCCATTGTGATATTCTACCTATTAATCTCAGGATCCAACAGATGATGGAGAGATTGAATATGATATTTCTGCACATAGAGAATGCAAGCATATTATCCACACTAAGAGCTCATTCAGGTTCTGAAAATGAATCATATGACTAACACAGGTCGTAATAACTTTACAACTTGTATGTATCATTCAGTAGACTATTGCTATGCTATTTCTGTAAGTAAACTCAATTAGCTAACAGCAAACCACCAGAGAGAGAATCTAATTATATTTTATGAAACTTTTTGAAGGACAGTTATGGATCTCTTTTGCATTTTTGTTTCAATAAGGAACTGACTTGTCAAACTAAGAATAATTTATAATTGAGCAAGACATATGAAACCCTATTTTAATCTTCATTATCATTTTAAAGGACAAGCAATAGTTGCAGATATTATTTCTGTATCATTCCCTATCTCCAGTGTATTTCTTCTTTGCAAAATGCATGTCCCCATCAATATTCTAAAAAGAAAGTGAACAGAACTCAATCAGAAGCTTAAGATTCGATTTTTTTCCACTTACCAAAGCAAAAGGAATTGAATAGATTCTGTCATCAATGTACAATATTTAGTGATACATAGTTGAAGAAATGAGATCAGTTTCCAACTCATATTAGATGACTGCTGTCCAAATATTTCTGTGATTCCTAAGTAGATCCATAACCTCTTGGCTAACACTATCTCATTTCACAGCACTATAAATCTCAGCTACATTTAACTCATCATTCTTTTACCTTGGGGATTTCTGATCCAGTCTCCACTATGCCTTTTTAGCAATGTTCTAGAAACACCAACACAATCTTACAGTTTGCTGTTAACATCTTCAGTGGTTTATGAGTACCTTTCTGATTGATCCCAAACACTTCCGGATACTAGAAAATAAGGTTTAAAAGTGTTTTCAAGGGCTGAGGATTGTAGCTCAACCTTGTAATCTCAACTTCTTCAGAAGCTGAGATCGAAGGCTCTCAGTTCAAGGTCAACTTGGGGAAAATAGTTAGCAAAACCTTATGTAAAGAATGAGTTAGTATACTCTGATAGTTCCAGGTAAGTACAGGCAAGAGAATTGTGTTCTAAAGCTGCCTTATTCAGAAACATCATACTCTGCCTGAAAAGTAACTAAAGCAAAAAGGTATGGAAGGCTTGGCTGAACTGGTAAACTACTTGCCTAGTAAGCAAGGGGCTCTGAGTTCAAATACTAGTGTCTAAAGAGAAAATGATACTGAGAAATATATTTGTTCCCATGTATCTTCTAACTGACTCTTCATTACTTTGTTTCATGGACTCTTCCTGCTCTTAATTTTAATGCTTATGTTAACTAACCCTGTGTTAACTATGCTTTTTCTCTGCTTTTGTGCAAGAAACTCTGACATGTACTTAGATGAATTTAGAAATGTTTAAGCCATTTGGGAGGCAGGTACCTGTGTTTTCTCAGGATGAACTGTAGGATTACAATTCCCCAATGTTCTAAACTTCTACAAGTTTAAAACTGAAAGGCTACACTAAAAAAAAATTCCACCAAGTTTTCACATTTTTTTTACTTTTCTTTTCTTTCTTTTAAAAATAAATGTGCCAAGTCCTCAGAATCATATGCTTTTCCTACAGAAGTTCTGTTATTTATATTTCATTACCTTTACATGAATTTTACATTACTCTATACATATTTACAAATGTATTACTTTTATTGGTACACATCTGAAAGTAAGAGTAATAATTTAGGTTTAAAAGACATGAGAACAGTAGGACTTTGATTTTCTAAACATAATCTTAAACATTCTCTACAACATTCTATGGAGATTATACCTACATCAAAATGATAGTTGGTTGAGCACTGGTGGCTCATGCCTGTAATCCTAGCAACTCAGGAGGCTGAGATCTGAGGAGTGCAGTTCAAAGCTAGTCCATGCACAAAAAAATCCCCATGAAACTTTCATCTCCAATTAACCCCTCAAAAAACAGAAATGGAACTGTGGCTCAAAGTGGTAGGGTACTAGCCTCGAGCAAAAGAGCTCAGGGAAAATACTCAGGCTCTGAGTTCAAGCCCCACAACTGACACAAAGAAAAAAAAGAGAGCATTTGCCATCTATTCATAAAATCATGATCAAATCAATGATATCTTTAATCTCAAATAGATTACCTAGCAACAAACACAACTCTCTCTCTCTCTCTCTCTCTCACACACACACACACACACACACACACACACACACACACACACACACACACACACGAGGCTACCCAATAATTCTATGCAGCAATAAACAATTGGTCATTTTTAAGTAACATTTAAAGTAAGTATATAAAATATACTTATACAATATAAAGTAACATCTTATGAAAACAAGATGCCAGCACTACTAGCAGTATGTGGCATGCAGAAAATCAAAGAGTTTCAGAAAAAAATATAGAATCTCCATTTTCAACTAAATATAACACCCAACTCTTCTGATCATTCCCTACTGTATGCCCCTCACACATGAAATTTATACACACATGGAGGATACAAAGCTGCTGGCCGCACTTGCAATTTTCATTTTTTTTCACCAGCATGAGAACTCCATGAGACATCTTGTGTGGAGGATATAAAGTATAAGACTTTTCAGAACATCAATAATAATAGCTAAGTCGGCTTTGTGGTCCAGCTCATTGTGACTCAAAGAGTGACTTTTATGTTCCAAATGCAGCCCATTGCTGGAACACTGTGGAATAACAATCAGGCTCCAGACTAGAATTGAGAAATCAGCACAGACCATTTTAACCAGATTCCCAGGTGATTTGCAAGCATGTTTAAAGTTTCAAGGGCACTGGCTCATCTCACAATTTCTAAGTCAGTTTTAGATCGTGAAGCCATATATTTATGTGGTTCTTTTTTTCCCTTTTTTGTTTTCATTTTCTTTAAGTAGTTGTACAATGGTGCTACCATTCAAAATAGCAGGTTATGAATACAATGGATCTTGATCAATGTCACCCCTTCCATCATTCTTCCCCATCTCCTAACCCTACTCCTTTCCTAGTTTTGTAAGATACAGATTAGAATTTATGACTATATTCTCTCTTCCCCCAGTCTTCCCTTTTTATTTGTCTATTCCCCTCCACTTGACCCCAGTCCCCTACACCTTTTCAGTACCATTTAACCTGGTCATCATTTTGTTGGACTGCGAATTAGCCTCTCTCAGGAATGACACAGTTTGAATTCTTCCTTGAAAATATGATATTAGTTAATGCATTTGTGTACACTTTGCATACAACCCTGACGTGTGTATTTGTTCATTTATAAATTAGTTTTAGCTTCCACATAGGCGGGAAAACATTCATCTTGTGTCTTCCTGACTTCACTGAACACCCCCTCCTTGTAGGTCCATCCATTTCTTTGCAAAAGATGTAATCATCATTCTCTCTAAGAGAGAAATAAAATTCCATTGAGTATATACACCACATTTTCTTGATCCATTCCATTTTTAAAACTTCACTTCATCAGGTCATCCAAGGGCTTTTGGGTAAGGGGGGAAAAATCACATTCCATTATCCTTTTCAGAAATACTTTCATTGTCCTGAGAGAAGAAATATGAAAGTTCCAAATATTACATGTGATGAAGTGATAAAAGCATATCTTTGTTTTGGTATGTCACAAAGGAATTTGTGATTGATTCCTAAAGTGAAGAACAAGAGGATACCAACACTGCCCTGTGCAAATAGGATGCTGTCTGATGTTGAGCTTTAAGACCCTCAGTGATCCCAGACATTGAAGGCTCAAGCCTGACGAATTCCTGAGTTTCTGTCCCTCCCCATTCTCCCAGTCCTCATGCTTGCAGCAAGAGCTTCATGCTGGAAAATGGAAGAAGAGCCCATGAAGACAAGTGCCTTGCCTGCTGGATCTTTCTTGTGTTCACAGAGTGATGAGATTCACTGAAATCCATTTAAATAAGGCCAAATCATGAATGGAACTCAAGCTGATCCTAAAGTCCTGTCATTCCTGTATGTTCCTAAAACAATTACCACCACCACCCCAAAAAAGCACATTTTCTGGCAGTTGTCCAAAAGCTTGTGTTCAATTCTGACTAATCAACAGGGGCTTGTTGACTTTATGTCCAAGGGAAGAAAGGACATACAAAAAGAAAGATCTCACAGAAACTAACAATTAGGACAATTACTTGTCAGCAGCTGGTAGATCTCTGCTTACTCAAGAGGAAAGAACAGTTGATTTCAACACATCTTTAATATCTACATCGGAAAAATGTTTTTAAAGAAGAAAAGGACAAGAGGCACATCAGTCTGCAACTGAAGCAAATTCACTGGAATTCTAACTTTTCCAATCCCTTTTTACCTATTCTTCTGAAGCGCCAGAACAAATACAGAGTCAGTGAGTACCAAGCTAAGGGTACAATAACCCCTTTGTGTGTTTAAGGGGGACTCTGTGTTGATATAGTAAATACACCACTGTATTTTTTTCTGTTCTTGTTGTGTCTATAAAATGAAAATAGGATGTATTCTAGAGAATTGCAGAAAGGTAAGAAGGTAAGTATGAACGCCATTTGGATGCTATTAGTCTTTCTGGAATACATATGACTTAGCAAGCAATATAGGCGGGAGTGTTGGGTAGAATAATTGTGATTCCTGACATCGACTTTAAGAATTTTGGAAGTAAAAGAATAATTGTGATTCCTGACATCGACTTTAAGAATTTTGGAAGTAAAAGGCACAAATTGTCTTTCACCATCATTCCAAGTATCAAGCAGTATAAACCACAATGCTGATTCCCAAAAGCTACAGCAAGGTCTTATCATGATACTCCTCAGAGAATAGTCAGTCTAGAGCAATTTGGTACTTTTCATCATTGAACTCAATTGGACAAAAAATGTTTTTCCAAGAAAGATACAATAATATTCAAAAATGCTATTTCAAGGGCCAAAGCTTTGATTTTTTGGTTGAGTTTTGTTCCGAAAACAAGTGACTATACTTAGGCATGATTTAAAAGACTTTAGATTCCCAGTTACCACCATCAAACCTCAGGACCACATACACATTTAAAAAAAAATCTCGCTATAAACATTGCTGATCACCTTACACTGCATGTGTAGCTTCAAGACAAATCTCCTAGCAGGTTGAAACTTAACATGATTCTTATGTGAAATTTGCCTAGATAGAGCTAGGTCAAATAGAAAGGACAAGTCACAGGAAGCTGGCAACCCTGTATTTATTACCAGCTCCTTTATTGACTGGTGGTACACATTAGGAAAATACTAAACCCAAATCAGAAATTGTCTTACGTAAAAAAAAGTCACTGGGGTCAGGTGCTGGTGGCTCACACCTATATTCCTAGCTATTTAGGAAGCTCAGATCTGAGGAGCTCCATTCAAAGCCAGTCTGGGCAGGAAAGTC
Organism: Dipodomys spectabilis; assembly: GCF_019054845.1. NCBI lineage: Eukaryota > Metazoa > Chordata > Mammalia > Rodentia > Heteromyidae > Dipodomys > Dipodomys spectabilis. The sequence continues at coordinate 12,425,669 of NW_024870773.1, forward strand.
CATAAGATTCCTATCTCCAATTAACTACCAGAAAATCCAAAATGGAGCTGTCGCTCATAGCCTCAGAAAGCTAGCCTTGAGCAGAAAAGTCGGAGACAGCACCTAGGCCCTGAGTTCAAGCCCCACAACAGACCAAAAATAAATAAATAAACAAACAAACAAACAGCAAATAAGTAAATAAAGTCACTAGGATTGTGTAGAGAACCTGGGAACACAAATCCCACCAGATCTCCTTTGCCAAAAGGACCAAACAAGACAGTGTCCCTGGTCATGTTAGCCACCAGCACATTTTCATCAGCCAGTACCCTTGCTCCCTCCTCCCTTCGTTTAACTCAAAATCTCTGATCCTTGTGGTCTACATTAAGGTACAGAATAGAGAAATTAGATAAATAACAAAATCACAGCTACAAAATACAATGGCTTGCATTTTGAGGGTTGTTAATCTGTCCCATAAGGAAATGGGAGTTTTCACTGCACAGTTGATTTGGAAAGTGAACCAAATCCAGAAGAAGTCAAAGTGTTCCAAGGATCTGTGTTGTCCCCTTTCAGTCTTTTGGGTCCTAGCTCCAGGCAGGCAGTCTATATCTCTTATGCTTTTTAGTTCAGCTCTGTTTCCTCTGTCCTATGCCCCCAAATAAAGGGAGGCTCAGGAAAGAGTTTGTTCCCAGCTGCAAGTTGCTATAACAGCATTGTTACAAAAATAAGGCACCATTCAACAGAAGTCAGGATTACCTCTTAAAGTAATGATGTGACATCAGTTTCTCATTCCACCATCACTTTAGTAGGTCAGCCAGGGCCCTGGAATCACACACTGGCTAAGGTCCTGAAGAGGCCATTCCACACCGGCTATTTCTAACATCTATAGCATCCCAACCACCTGAACTGCTAATCTGCTAAAAATTTCTCCCTTTATAAAGGAGCCCTGTGATGTTTTCACACTGTTTTCAAGATCACGTTGCGCCTTCTCCATGAACTTGAGTTCTTTCCTACATACTGTTTCAGAGACTAGCAAAGCCAAGTGAGTGACACCTAGTTCTCAAAAATTATTAGCTTGTCACCTGTGAGGAAGACTAAAGCTAAAATATTCAGATTGAGAAAGAATGTACAAGCAGACATTGTGCATATACAACTCAAATATACAAACAGCCCTTTGTTCAGAGTTGGATCAACACTCCTCAAAATGGAAGCCCTTGTTACCATAGCTGTGGTCTGTTATTCAGGATTCCAACCCCAACCTCTTTGGCATCCAGGTCAAGAAGGAAAACCATAACCTAGGACGAATTCAGACCAGAATGGGCAGGTCTTAATTCACAATTTTCAACTTCCCTATTTTTCTATTCTTCCTTCCAACTCAGGAGCAACCACAGAAATATAAATAAGTTCCTCACACCCCTTTCCTGTGATGCTGCTTCTAGACAGTTCACCTACGCTTGCCCGTGTCAACAATCTCTAATCACCGAACACTTGAGGTCTTCTACTCTTCTATGAAACATTCTTGCTTGTTCACTAAACACTTTCCCCACTCTCTTATCTTCCTCTGTATCTCTGGAAAAGGTGGCTCCATTCTGTGCCCACCTAAATATTTTCTGTTTATTCTCATTTGGGTGGCCTTTGCTATAGTCACAAGATTTAACTGATTTTACTTTTTGAGTAATGTATATTTTACAATGGTCTCAATCTTGAATTTGTGTGTATGTGTGTTTGTGCGCGTGCGCGCTTGTGTGTGCACGTGTGTGTGTATCTGCCAACCCTGGGGCTTGATCTCAGGGACTGGGTGGTGTCCCTGAGCTTTTGTGCTCAAGGTTGGCACTTAAGCCACAGTTTCACTTCTAGCTTTTTGCTGGTTAATTGGAGATAAGAGTCTTACAGACTTTCCTGCCTGGCCTGTCTTCAATCCTCAATCCTCAGACTCAGCCTTCCAAGTAGCTAGGATTACAGCCATCAAAGCCTGGCTTCAATCTTGATTAATTTTAAGAGACTGCACTCTATTGCTAAGACCAGAGGAACCCTAAAATCAGCCCAAAACACACCCTCTATGGGCTCATACTCATGAACTTGCTCTCCAATCATCCTGACCCTCTCATATCATGATTCTAACCATAATAAAAAGCAACCTATAGCCATACAGAAACCAACCACCACAGTTGCTCTGAAACTGTCCTATTTTATGGCAGCACCAGCCCTATACCCAGCAATACCCCCACCAGTCCTGTGTATATGGAGTCAGATGGCCATCCGACAAAGCTTTTCAATATACTCTGCCATTCTGCTGTGCACTCGGTGTGGATGCAGTTTGCTCTGCCATGAACAGGTTATCCATCAATTAAACTCTTTCCAATCAGGTAAGGGTCTTCCTAAATGGCCAATCCTGGGCAAAGTCTCGTTATTGACACTGAACTCTTAAGCAGGATTGATCATCTTCTCCTGCAAGCCATGCTATAGTGCAGTTTTACGTACACATCACACATGCGCAGGGTTGATTTGGCTGTGGTGGTTAAAGATGAGGAGGAGGATGATCCTTTAGCATCATCACCCTGCAGAGCTCTGTGATCTGCGTTTGTGAGTAAATGCATTCGTAGGCAATTGACTGACTTGGCCATTACATTTAATGACATTGAGTGTGAAAAAGTCTGAAAGGAGTTACACTCCAACAATAGAATGCCTTAGAAAGAGTAAATCAAAGTTCAACAAAATAAACACCAGGAAACAGATACTTGAAAGGTGTGGGTGGAGTCAAGGAGAGTTGGGTAGACAAATGAAAAGATGGAGGAAGGGGAGAATGTAGTCAGAAATGCAGCACATATCCTACAAAATTTTTTTAAAAAGTGAGGGAAGGGGTGGTGGTTTGGGAGGGATGGGTGAAAACTTTGAAAGAGATGGTACTGATCAAGACACAATGTATTCATAAACCGCTTTGTGGAATGGCAATTCCGTTGTACAACTACTTAAAGATAATAAAATATAAAATCGATAAATAATTGTAGTTAACAAAATACAAAAAAATTCTAGAAGGTTTAGATCAGCATGCAGGGATAGCATGTGTGCATCTAATCCATCTCAATTATCCAGCATATTCACCCACCTCAATCTGAGTGGTGTTGTCTTGCCCATCATCTAGGAGCAGGTCAGTGAAGCCTCGTGGCTCTGGAGAGTCTTGGCCTATGCTTGCTCGGTTTGTGTCTACCGCCTTCAGAGGATCCAAGTTCCTTTTCCATCGGTGGCTGTACGCATGCACATCCACGTGCACATCCTCTTCTGCTCCAGGAAAGCCTGGGGCCACTTGGTACTGCCAGCCTGGGAAAAGAAAGAGAATGTGTAAACTCCAGGCATAATTTACTAACAGTCCATCTACAAGGGAAGTAAAGGTGAGTGGACTTGTCGTAAAAATGGAAAACTAACAGCACAGGGAAAGCAGCTAACTTGAGTTATAGAAGCATCTTCAAGTGCTGTATAATTGCCACCTACCACAAACTGTGACAGAGATTCATGGCCGATATTGCAGTATCTCTCAAGCTGGTGAGCAGCCCTATAGCAATGCCTTTTCCTTCTCTGTTCAGACACAGGCTTTGTAAACATTCTCTAGCTGCTCTGAGAAAGCAAGTGAGAAGAATCCTATGCAATGAGACTGAGATATTTGCAGTTTGTTCAAAAATAAAAGGCTAAGATTATGCCACACACACACACACACACACACACACAAAAGGCATAGAATAGTATCTGATCCCACTAGCTTTTCTGAAGAGCATCTAAGTGGCCATTCAGATTTTCATTGTACTTTCTCAGAGACAAGAAACTTATTCTGTACCCCAAAGTAGTTCATTAAGAAACAAAATTCTGAGATTATGAGGGTATATTTGTATCTATTTCACATGAACCAGGCTGGCTCAGAAACATCAGTGCCCTTGTATGGGTTAAGTTCAGTAAGTGTGCAATGTACCCTGTAGTTTACGAGACAGACCTGGTCCATTGCCTAACTCATTTAATAATCAGAGCCCTCAGCATGGATCACAGCTGCTCTTGTCCATCCACGCTCTCCTCACCTTGGGAACTTGTCAGGATAGTAAAGGATGACAGCGACAGGCACTTATAGAAATGGATGGGATGGCAAGGAGATCAAATCACAGAGGTATTTTAAAGCCATCTGCAGGGAATGGCCCCGGTGACCCAGTTCTTCTTGCCACTAGAGGAGGGAAAATTAGATTTAATCATGACTCCCAGTCTTTCATTTCAACAGGTCAGCAGGGGAAGGTCTTCCACCAGGATTGGAAATCCCATTTCTGAGCAAGAGGAACAACCTTCTACCCAGCCATTACCAAGAGATATGAATTGACAGGCTTTATAGCTATTAGGATATAAGTTCAAAAAGGGCTCAAAGAACAGGGATTCAATCACATCTCAGCTATTCCCCTAAATAGGAGAACACTCAAGAAGATACAATGTATTTAATGAAGCTTACAATATTAATGAATCAGCTACTTAGTACTGCTAATCACAGCAGGGCAGTCACAACCATGTTCCTTTCAACTCAAAAAGGTGCTAAGAATTTTTCTAGATGAGACAATGAATTGGAAAGATCGCCTATATAATCTGATGCCTTAGTCAGATACAGCCAAGAAAGAAACCCTTCATGGTACCTCCATCTATCCCTTAAAAGGATCTTAGGATCTAAAATAACCAAAGCTCCACTAGAGCAGATAGCCAAGAGCCAGAGAAATGGCAGCCAGAGAAATGTGCTTAATTTATTGAGCTCTATGGTGAAAGGAACTCATGTCCACTAAGAGTCACACATGGTCCCTAGGCAATCTCCTGGCACCAAGGTTTCAACAAGCACATCCAATCAGTATTAACATTGTCACTCTAGAAAATGCCTGTCTCTTTCTAGATACATTTGTCCAACATACAGGCCATTCAACAGCATGTAATTATTTTAATACTTTTTTATTGTAAAAATACTGTACAGAGGGGTTACAGTTACATGAGCAAGGTAATGAGTACATTTCTTATCAAGCATTGTTGCCTCCTACTTTGATTTTCCCTTACCATCTCTTCCCTCCGACCTCCACAACCACACCCCACCCACCCTGCCTGAATTGTAAAGTTCGTTTTCAACATAGTATCTTGTACATCTCATTGTTACAAAGGGTCAACCTGTATCCCTAGTTTTGTTTTTTCCATTCTCCCCAAATTAGAGAAGTGTATATACAAGATGCAGCGTACTGACATCGTGAAAACAAGGGTTATATCATGAGGGGAGGAACATACAAAGAAACAACAACAACAACAAAAAAACATGGTACAATATAAATACACTAGAAGCAGTAGCAAGAAAGAAAAAAACCACTTGTGTCCCTATCTTGGGGTTCATTTCTCTTAACATCATCTTATCTGGTCATATGTGCATAGCTTTTTACCTTTTCTGCTTGTCCCAGATATATACCAGTACGCAATTATTGACTGGTTGACTGAATGAGGGAATGTAATCACTGCTGATTCTTTGTTTGGAGCCAGAAGCATAGACCAGGCAGAATTGAGTCATGGGAAAAGTACTGTGCAAAGGTTCAATAGACTTGGGATAAAATTCTGTCCTTTTAGGGCTTGCTGATTGTAGAACCTTGAGAAATGTATACAACTCCATGCTTTAGTTGTCCCATATTTTAAATGGGACTGAGAATATCTTCCCTGAAAAAGCAGACACTGTTTCTGAGGAATGTGTCAAGCCTTGAGACCTATTATTCTAGTCTCATTTATATGTCCTGCTTCATTATCAAAAATATATGAGGGAGTTTAAAACAAACGTAAGCAATAAGATTGCATGATAGTTAGACAAAACCTCCTAGTACAAAACGTAGGTCAGCATCAGAAAAGTACACTTGCCTTTTGTTCAGAGTAGTAGCTCTGGGAAAGTGCTATCATTGGAGATTTAGGTGTATACAAACAGCTGACAGACCTACACAAGACCTTACTAGACCATCAGACTTGATAAGAAATGGTAACAAACATAATGCAATAAATAGATTATACCTTCCCACAATGTTCAGTAGTATTTAAGATGATACACAAATTATACACACAAAAGACTCAACTTCAACCTGAGGCCTGGCATGTCAATCCTCTAAAGACAAAATTAAGTGGAAATAACCTAAAACTTTCAAAGAGTATTCGTTTAAAAACTTCAATAGAGAAGTTTAAAGCAATATTTGAATGTTAGATATCCTTTCTTCTTTCCTTCTTTCCTTTTTCCCTTCCCTTTCCCTTTCTTCCTTCCTTTCTTTCTTTCTTCCTTCCTTTCCACCCAGCTACCTGCCTTCCTTCCTGCCTGCCTGCCTTCTGAAATACTAGAAGTTCTATTTCTCAACCACCTGAAATCTCTCTCTGTTTCAATTTCTCTTCCTAACCTGTAACTCTAACAAAACAATGTCAAGGAGCTTTAAAACATCGACTGGTGATCTTCATAGTTTGCATTTAATTTATAATCTAATGAATGTATCCAGTTCTTGGTCCTGTAGTAACTATGCAAATTTATTCTCTAGCTGGATATGGGTGACAGTGAATTGAGTTAGACAGATAGAACTCTTGCATAACATGTGACTGTGTGTTTATTTTTCTCCTTTTAAGCTTCAGTCTCCAGAGTATTTTGTGTTTTTCTCCCTTTCCCATTTCCTTTCAATGTGCCATTTAAGTTGGTGTATGGTGTCATTTTTATTGACATTAGTTTGTACATAGGATTGGAGTTCTGTGTGGTGTCTCCACAGTTCTTTGCAGTGTTCACTGACCAGTACTTGCTTACACTACTAACCACTACGGACCACTGGCTGCACTCATAGACCTCGGCTGGCGCCTGTCCACCCACAGACATTCTGCTCCTATCATCTGAACTTCAGACATTGAAAACCAATTATTGTTGCCTCTAATTGGGCTTGCAAAGAGTAAGCAGGATTTCGGGGAAGGTCTGACAGGTTTTCTAATGAGAAGATTTGTGAACTTCAGCCCCAGTCTCTGTGAAAATGCATCAGATTGCCATGTGAAACCTCATTCTTTTTCTCTGGCTATGTTATGAATAAACAGGTCTGCCTGAGCACGTGCAATGGTAGCACTGTTACATTCATGATCAGTAGGACATGGCTCATCAAGACAGAAACATGATGTTGCTTAGATGATATTGGTAACATGTCTGAATGATTTTTAGGGATGTAAAAATCAATCAAAATGGATATTTTACAGAAACCAAGACAGAAGAAAAGCAGAAGGACCACAGCTTGTTTATCTATATAGCAAATCACTCATCTGCATTTCATGAGCTTTGGAACTCATGAAAATATTTTAGATTATCTTTTAAGTCAGATCCAAAAATCAATTATTCACAATCAAGACAAAGAGATTCATGAGCTGTAACTTCTCCTTCCTTAGCTGTAGTGAAAACAAACTCGGTAGGAGGGATCTCCAGGAATATTCTTTGCGAACAGACTGTTTGCACTCTGTCTAGTGGACATTAATTAAACCAATGGAAAACCTCCACAGGCAATCTTCGCCAACATATTTGACTAGACTCATTCATCATATACCTTGTGAAAACAATAGGTATACTCTAATGACTTCCATTCAGATATAAGGATAAAAAACTATAAAAGATCCATTTCTTTATAGACAGCATATAAATTGATTTTGATACATTATTAATTGCAGTAGCTGTAACTTATTATTGAGGAGGGTACTGTTTTACCACTAGAATATCCTTATGAAATCCTCATAAGGACAGTTCATTTGAGAAGAGAACAGGAAACATATACATGTAGTTATATTATTCTTTATAATACCTCAGGTATCTTTTTTTTGCCATCCCACACTAAAAGCAAAAGTAAAGAAAGTGGTACTGGGTTGGAAATATTAAGGTTAAGTCATCTACAAGTGATTTTTATTTATATACCACATATTTAACAGCTACGTATTGAAAACATTTTACATCATTCCATATACATGGCAACCACCAGGAAGCAAGTGCATGAATCCACATGCATCCCATAAAACTAGACTCCAGGGACCGGGAATGTGGTTTAGTGGTAGAGTGCTTGCCACCTTTCATAAAGCTCTGGGTTTGATTCATAAGTACCACATAAATGGGGGGGGGAGGGAGCAGAAGTAGTGCTGTGGTTCAAGTGGTAGAGTGCTAGCCTTGAGCAAAAGAAGCTCAAGAACAGTGCCAAGGCCCTGAGTTCAAGCCCCAGGACTGGCCAAAACAAACATTAAACTCCATTTCTACCATTCCACCTGGCATGCCTTTTGTTCTGCACTTTCTCAGTGAATCCAATCACCACTGTGCATTCAATGCAACGAAATACACAGAAATACTTGGCAAAGATGGACTTCCATATGGCTTTGCATCTCAATTTATTGCAGCAGTGAAGAGGAAATTCTATAAAAATAGTGATATCCTTGGTTACATCCAATAATGAACTGTCTATCCCATTAGCTTGGAGCTCTAGATTGATGGCATTAGAGAATAAGGTAGCTACAGAAGAAAAAGATAAATCATTTTGTCAAGAGATAAAACTATGAAAAAAAACCCCACAGGACCTGTTTCTGACCACTCCTCTCTCATCGTCCTTCAGCAGACCTTATATTCCCACCACACAAAATTCGTCAATAACATCTTGACTAACAAAGTAGTATCTTCCCTCTTCGCACTTCCTAGGAAATCTTACAAGTCCTCAAAAAAATCCGGCTCAAATGTTGTCTTTTTGAATAAGTTTACCTTTGACTCCCCTCCCCAGAACTGAGTTTTCTTCTACAATGGAAAACTTCCTTTTACCTGACTCTTTAAATGATCTTACCCTATCTTCGCTTAAATATGAGACTGTGCAGAGATAACATAGTACGCTGAAGACTTGTTCATTAGAAAAACCTTTTGCACCCATGCCCCTTGGGTGACATCTAAGTAGCCTGACAGAGGGTCACCAACAATTCTGTAACTAGGGCATGGTGGTACATAACTGTCATCTCAGTTACTTGGGAAGTAAAGGTAGTAGGATCAAAGTGTGAGACCAGGCAGGTTATCAGCAGAAGTCAGAGCCTGTCTCAGAACAAAAATACAAACACAAGGGCTTGGAGTTTAGCTTAAATGGTAGGGCACTTGTCTAATAGATGTGAGGCCTTGGATTCAAGTCTACAAACAAATATAAAACGTAACCAAAACTAAATGCCTCACTGGATCTAAACTATTCCATCAAATAGAAAAGTTTATACCTTCCTTCAGGAAAGGCACTTCCTCTATGGAATTTAGTTACAAGTTAGATAGAGGTAGTTAAATGACAAACTGGTTCAGTTATGACATTTACTCAAAGACTCATGTTTCAGAAGCTTGGTTCCCAGTACATCATTGTTCAAAGGAGACCCAGTTACGAAGGCTCTGATCTCAACAATGGATTCATTCATCTATCGATGAACTGAACACCTGAATGGACTATTGGGAGGCCATGGAAACTGTGAGGCAGGAACTAGTTGCAGGAGTTAAGTCATGGAGAGTATGCTCCACCTCTCCCCTCCCCTCATCTTTCTAGTCTCCCTTCCTTTCCTCTCATCTCCTCTCCTCTCCTCTCCTCTCCCTTTCCTTTCTCTCTGCTCTCCTCCTCCCCCTCCCCTCCCCTTGCCTTCCCTCATCCTCTTCCTCCTGCTCCTTCCGCTTTCTCTGTTTGTCTCTGTCTCTGTCCTGCCCTTACTTTTCCTTCCCCTTACAATGAGATGTACTTTCCTACTTTTCTGCCATGCTATCCTGGGATGCCAGAGAGCAAGAAACACTGGAATCACCTGACCATAGACTGAAACTGTAACCCAGAATAAACATCACCTCCTTTAAGTTGCTTTCACCAAATACATTGTCACAGATTTGGCAAGTTTACTAACACAGAGACTAAGTTTCTAGTGAACTTCCATAAAGCACAATATTTCATATGCATTGTCTCCTTACTAGAAAGAAGGAAAATATCAATGGGCCCCAAAAGAACTCTTGGATATTTGACTCTGGATTACTGAGCCATTATCCATGTGCCTTTCCCTTTGCTGACTTTGCTATGTAGACTTCTGCCATTATAGGTCATGACCAAAATGTGAACACAGCCTAAGTGTCTTGATTTCATATCAAACCAAATCAACAATGGTCTTGGGATAGCCTGACACAGGGAGAGTTCAATATAATAAAAGTCTCATTTAAGTGTTAGCAATAGTAAAATTAGCGGTAGTAATAATTTGTGTGTGTGATCAGGACAAGCATATATGTTGGCATCTTACGTAATATAGGTATATATATGCATATAAAATAAAGATAAATCAATGAACATCCCTGGCCATGGTTGTTTGTATGGAAGAGTGTCCTCAATGTAAGCATGCAATCTCTCATTACACTTTTTAAGATTTCAACCTGTGAAGGCCTCCATTTTTCTGAGGTGAGTTGCAGTCAAAACTAGGTCACTGGGCAATTGGTTGACATCCAGCAACACTATATCTGTACTTCATCTCTGTCTTTTTCAGTTAGTGAAATCAATAAGAAATACAACACATCTTTGGCAAGTGTGGACATGGTCCAGTGGGATGGAAACGTTACAAAGAAGGTGAAGAGACCTCAATTTCAAATTAAAAGTGGAAAATAAGTAGTTAAGAGTTCCATCTCTAAAGAAGCAGAGAAGTAGAATGATAAATATCCATAGCAAAGCAGCACGCATCCTGCACAGTCTCTATTTGCTGCTACTTGCCCTTCTCTCACTTCAGGTCATTGTGGCATTCTTGGTTTGGCAGGGTCCTTTACTTGATGAAGTACATTTGGCAGTATAAGAAAACTATAAAGAGCCGGTCGCTGGTGGCTCACCCCTGTAATCCTAGCTACTCAGGAGGCTGAGATCTGAGGATCATAGTTCAAAGCCTGCCCAGTCAGGAAAGTCCATGAGACTCTTATCTCCAATAAACCACTAGAAAACCGGAAGTGGCACTGTAGCTCAAGCAGTAAAGCACTAGCCTTGAGGGACAGCACTCAAGCCCAGAGTTCAAGCCCCACAACCGACAAAAGAAAAGAAAAGAAAAGAAAACTATAAAGAAAATAAGAGCAAAGTATATTGGCCCACCCCTATAATCCCAGTTATGCAGGCAGGAGGCAGAGATAGGAAGCCAACCTGCATAAAGAAGATAGTGAGATTCCAACTCAAAGCACAAACTAGGCATGGAAATGTATGCCTGTCATCCAAGTTAGGTCAGAGTCAGAGGTGGGATGATCACTGTACAGGCATTTGATCAAAAACAGATATCAAACCAATTTACTTTCAAAACTATTACATAGATAAGCCAGCACATTAATTCTAGAAGTAAAACTAGTAAATTAAGACAATAAAAACTATGAAAGCATGCTCAGCCTTAGAAGCACATATTAAAAAAATTAAAGACAACTTGAGGGGAGAGGAGTGGGGAGGGAAGGTATAGTAGGAGAAAAACAAAGGGGGTAACAATGCCAACAAGAAATGTACTCATTACCTTACTCATGTAACTGTAACCCCTCTGTACAGCATCTTTACAATAAAATATTTTTAAAAGGCAACATGAATGTTATCTTATAGTTTATTAAAATATTAAAGATAAACATAATTTTCTAATAAATTTTTCTAATAAGGCTATGGTTTTCTAGTAATTCTAATGATATTAATAATAATTACCCCTCATGATATTAATAATTAATTTCAAATTCATTCTTATGCTGTTGTACTTATAAGTACAAATATATGAGGAAAAATAGGTGGTAGACTGAAAAAATGGGCTGAAGCTCGGACTAGCAACCCAGTATCAAAAGGGGGGAAAAACATGCACAATAATATTGAATATATATTATATCATGAAAGGATTGGAAAGTTACTGAAAATAACTATTCACATGGGTGAGAGTTTTCTATTTAACAGTGTTGTAGAAATTTTAAAACAAAGAATTCAACAAATCTCAACCCTGGTCTTAGTGTATAGATGATAATTTCCCATCTTAAAATAAATTTTAAAAAACAGTTGTTTTAATAAGTCAGGACATCAGTTGATTTTTCAGTTAAGTTGCTTAGACTTAAAGAACAAATTAACTTCCATATGAGCTGGAAGTTTTCAAATCATCTATAAATAGGTAATAAAGATTTAATTACAACTAAGACTCTACCATTGAATGAGATCCTTGAGAATTTTCAGAGTTGTCTGGCATGATGAATTCAGAAATCACATAAAAATTGTATGTCTGTAAACCCGTATCATTTATAGAATGAGAAGGTATAGTTTTTCTTGAATTTTATAAAAATTTGCTTCTCCTAAATATCTGTTCACTTTAACTCCAGGTTTATATGGTGATCATCGTAAGGAGTAATTTTACAGTATTTATGGTCTCTCTCAGCAACGAAAGTGTATTCTTACACCTTCTTTAGTTATTTAGCTAAATGTCTTGTTAATATATCTAGGTTCCTCAAGGTCATCTATCAAATATTTCATTTTTGTTCTCAAGTTTTCATTTTCATTTTTAAAAATCATGTGTTATAATTGTTTAGAGATTCCATAACACAATGGGTAATAAAAATTACTTTGGTAAAGTACCTTTTCATTTATATTCATCATTAGCTCACCTAAACTTCTTCTGTTTCCTGTCTTGGGAATGGCTGATTTTAAAATGAGAGTTCTGCACTAAGAACTAATTCCCAATGCAAGAAAAGTATGACTCTGTCAACTAGGGAGACAGCGAGATAGAAAAATCTGTAAACAAGGACCAGTCATGGCCAATAGACTCTCTTGGGAAAATGTGAAAATTGGAGCCAGAATAGACCAGATGGAATCAATTGTTATAATAGTGCCCAGCGTCACAATGAAGTCCAAGTGCCTAGGGCCCCAATCACCGAAGGCCTTCTATTAAATGAAGGCTGCCAGATGTCTGATAGACTCAATCTCATTCCATATTCTCATCACATCCTATTTAGTTTGTGGGATGAGACTCCACAATGGCTCGATCTTTAGCCCAAACTGACTCAGCTGTTGACTATAAATGACAGCCAGCCCATGGACTACTATCAGATTTTGATTTGCAAACTGATTTAAATCAGATTACATCATTATCAAAATAGCTCCAAATATCTATAGTCTAAATGACCCCTACAATTTTTTTGGGGGGGTCTGGTTGTGGGGCCTGAACTCTAGGCCTGGGTGCTGACCCTCAGCTCTTCAGCTCAAAGGTAGTGCTCTAGCACTTGAGCCACAGCGCCACTTCCAGCTTTTTTCTTTTTGCTTATGTGGTACTGAAGAATCGAACCCAGGGCCTCATGCATGCAAGGCAAGCGCTCTACCACTAAGCCACCTTCCCAGCCCCGACCCCTATAAATTTATATGAGGTTGGACATGGTACAATAATAGCACTTTTTATTTCTTCATTACCAAGTTATCTTTATTACTGTTTAATTTAAAAAGGAAAAGGAAAAAAAAAGAAACTTACTTCAATTCTAAGGTGTTGTGTTAGCTGTAACATTACGCAAGTGACTCAACTATTCCAAGTCAATAAAAGATGATGCTAGGAAGTGGAAGATACTGTGTGCATGCACATGCTGGTCCTGGGGCTTGAACTCAAGGCCTATGCTCTGTCCTTTAGCATTTTTCATTCAAGGTTGGTATTTTTGGAGGACTGGATGTGAGACTTGCACTTGGGCCCTGGAGGGTGTTCCAGGGGTCTTCAGCTCAGGGATATTTTGAGCCACAGCTCTATTTCTAGTTTTCTGATGGTTCATTGGAGATAGTAGTCTCACAGACTTTCCTGCCCAGGCTGGCCTTGTACTGTGTCCCTCAGATCTCAGCCTCCTGAGTAGCTAGGATTGCAGGCACGAGGCACCAGTGCCCAGCTCACTGTTGGTATTCTTGCACTTGAGTTACAGTTCAACTTCTGGCTTTTTGGTGGCTAACTGGAGGTAAGAATCTCAAGAATTTTCTTTCCCTGGCTGGTTTTGAACCACAATCTTCAGATCTCAGCCTTTTGAGTAGTTAGGGGTACAGGTGTGAGCCAATGGCTCATTTTCTTATAGTTGAACTCAGTATTATTTTCCTAAAGTAGGAGTACAGCATTCTGAAGTTCAGTGTAAACAAATATAGCCCTTTCCATGTTTTCCATATGCCTAATGGGTAAAGAAATGCCCCTTTACCCACAGAAGACACATTTCCAGACACCAATTGGCTGCCCGAAAGCTCAGACAGTACTTAACTCAGTGACATATGGCTGTCCTATCCTAAGCACTTGTCAAGCACTGCTACCTATAACTAATAAGTTTGAAGTGTGATGGGAAAAGTAGCAGAATTTCTTTTCCCTTCATCACAATTCCACAGGCTTGTTCATAACTTCGCGATCTCAAATATAATCTTTCTCCTTTCCTTATTCAGTCAAGAATGTTCATCTATTCAAGCAAAGGAAGCACTTTATAGCTCTTAGGGATATCCAAGTCATCCCTTTCTATTTCTGTGCTGGGGAGCTATCATTACGTAAAATAAAGGATATTTGTATTGATCCGATAGCCAAGATGTTATGACAGACAGTGCACACTCTGGACAGAGAGTATATACTAGGTAGAAAAGTTGGACAAAGGCACGGGTTACATTCCAATCAGGATGCAGAAAATGGTGTGAGCTTTTATCATGCTAAGTTGAACAGTGTGCAATTTAAAACTGATGAACTGTTTGTTTTTGGAATTTATCAGTTAATATTTTTAAAATATAGAGTTGACTGTGGCCAAAGGAAAACAAAGAAAGAGAAACTACAGATACAGGAAAGTTGGCATGTCTGATTTGACCAGGTTGCTGGGTCCCTCCTCAGCCCGAGAATGTGGCCTGTGGTCATGAAGACAAAATGGATATTACTAATCACTAATTATTGAATATCATTCCGGAATAAAGTTGGAAAATACAATCAGGAAATCTACTTCATGGTCATCTTGCTACATCTTAGGGTTGTATAGATAGGGGAAATAACATATATACAGCTTCAAAAAGTTTACAGTGTAGTTAAGGCCTCAGAGATTATATAAAATAAAGAGCAATTTGTTTTTTTCCCTTCCCCTCCAATGGGGATACAGATGGACCTATTGCAACAATGAGATATACAAGTCGTTATGTCAAAAACAAACTTTACAACTTTGGTGGGGGAAGAGGGGAGGATTGGGTGGTGGGTCAGGGGGAGGATGGGAAGGGATGGGAAGGGGAAACAAAGGAGGAGGCTACAATGCTTGATAAGAAATGTACTCATTATCTTGCCCATGTAATTGTAACCCCTCTGTACAGTATTTTCACAATAAAAAATGAATGAATGAATGAATAAATAAATAAAAATAAGAAAAATGAACTTTACAACTCTGGCCAGGAGGGGGAGGAGGGGTGAGAGATGGGAAGAGATGGGAAGGGAAACAAAGGAGGAGGCAACAATGCTTGATAAGAAATGTACTCATTACCTTGTTCATGTAATTTTAACCCCTCTGTACATTATTTTTACAATAAAAATAATAATAATAAAATAAAGAGAAGCCAGGCACCAGTGGCTCATGCCTGTAATCCTAGCTACTCAGGAGACTGAGATCTGATGATCTTGGTTCAAAGCCAGCCCAGGCAGGAAAGTCTGTGAGACTCTTATCTCCAATAAACCACTCAGAAAATGGGAAGTGGCACTGTGGCTCAGTGATAGAGCACTTGCCATGAGCAGAAGATCTGAGAGACAGTGTCCAGGCCCAGAGTTCAAGCCCCGGGACCAACAAAATTTAAATTAAAATTAAAAAAATAAAGAACAAGCACAATTAAAAGCCATAATTTTAAATAAATAAATATAATGGTCTACTATAATTTAATATACATTATATTATGTACTTAGATGTATGTATATATGTAATATATATGTAATATATTTAAAAGGCCAAGAGGAAAATCCTCAATAACCAATATCAACATAATTACTAGAAATATTTACACAACTGGCAATCACAAATGATTTATCTTATTGAATACAAACATTCTATCAATAGATAGAGATTAATCCTCAGATTTTTAAGTGGATAAGCACCATAAATAGAAAATTCCCAGAGAAGAAAATTAAATACAAGTGACTATATTAAAGTGTTTCACACTTCAAGAATTCTTGACTACATTCACTTAGATTTAAAGTAAAATTGTACTTGTCAGTATTTAGCAAGATTTTTTTTAACGTATTGAACTCTAATAGAAAGTACTATACCTATTCATTTTCACCAAATTTATATGGGTTATATGTTTTTCAATCTCTAGTATAAAGCCTCCTAGTGTTTGATATTGTGGACATATAAAAAGTTAATGACTATGTAAAGAAAGTTACCTAGTGCTTGAGTTGAAAGACTAAAACTTTAAAGGTGTAAGCACACACAGAAGCAAAGAACTGATCTACATTATGGTTCCACTTGCCCTTTCCCCTAAGGAATTCAAGATGGGTGCTAACTTTTTAGTTTGGCTTTCTGGGATATCTACATTTTAAACTTCTCATAGAACATGCTACTTTTATAGGCAAAGCATTAAAAATTATCTCTACATTGTTTTGAATATTTTTATTATCTTTAAGTAGTTGCACAAAGGAATTGCCACTCACCAAAGTAGTTCATGAATACAGTGCATCTTAATCAATGCCACCCCTTTCAACATTCCCATCCACCACTCCCAACCCATCTCTCCCCTCACTTTTCTTAAGTTTTAGGGTATGTATTTAGTTTTTTTTGCCATTTAACAAAGCAGTTTATGTATATAATGCATCTTGACCTATGTCATCACTTAAACATCTTCACCCCCCTTTGATTCACCCCTTCCCTTATACATCTCAATTCTGCTGTATATATAATAAATTCTTGCCTTCATTCTCCCATCCTCCTCCCCTCATCTACCCATCTCCCCTTGTCCCAACCTTGAATGTACCCATTTTCTGGTATTGATTTTTTTTTACTTAATCTTTTTAAAGAATTATATTGCTTGAGCTTTCCATAGAGTTTAGTATACTTCCTTAACTCATTTGCATCCTCTTGCTTACCACTCAGTGTTTTCTCTTATAGCTTTTTAGGCACATATCAGCTACCACAAATGAGGAAAACCTAGAAACCTGTGCTTCTCTGGGTCAGGCTTACTTCACTTAATACAATTTTTTTTCCAAGTCTTTCCATGTCCTTATGAATGGTATAATATCATTCCTTCTGATGGATGAGTAGCTGTGTGTATACATAAACCATAGTTTTTTTGATCCATTCATCCAATGAAGGGCATCTGGGCTGATTCCATATTTCATCTATGATCAATACTGCTGCAGTGAACATGGATGTGCTGGTAGCTTTAGTGTGGCCTTGTTAAGCTTTAAAGATTATACTGTCACCACTCCTTCATTTTCCTTCAAAGTGTTATTTTAATAGGATCTCAGGACTGGACTCAAACTTATGGCTATGTTTTTATTACATTTTAAATATTGATTAAATGATATTCTTTTACACAGCACCATGAACTAATCAAGGGAGGGAAAATGCCATGCCTTTATTTATCTTTGTGCTCTATTTTGTTATTATAAATAATTATCCTTAAAATTACCTAGGTTTCCAGGCTGTCTGTTTCCCTAATCCACATCTTCGCAAAAGGGCAGAAAATGATGGCTGCTTTCACAGCTTAAAATGATCAGCTCTGACTATGTAGACATATCAAGTCATTTCTAGGGAAAAATAGAACAAGCCTTGAAATTTTCTCTGCAATTTTCTATACTTTTCTCACCTCTTTTCCTATATATAAGTTCCATTGAATAAAAGATCAGAATTACAGCATGATAACTTTCAAGTACTTTAAAAAGTTTGACGAGATTAATATAGCAAGAAAAAGTAATTTTCTCAAAGTTATCCTGCCTTCCACATTGGATTTGTAGATTTAATGAAATAAATCACACAACCTTACAATCTATAAAGCAACGGGAAAACAGACTTAGCTTTGATATCTCCAAATAGCTTTACAAAAAATGTTCTAAGGAAAAAAAGTAACCACAGAAAAGATTTATGCTGCTGAGACAATTGCGAGCCAAAAGAGTCATAAATGATTTGATCATTAGAGCAGGAAAGATAGTTTTTAACCCAAAGTAACATATTATTATTTGTATTTAAATTAGAAATAGTTTAAATGTAATATCCTATTTACTTCATTAGTTTAATATTGACGAGTATATAGCTTGTACCAAGTCACTCAGTTTATCTAGTATCTTTTTAATAACTCAAGCTAATAGTCTGAGATGAGGTTTCTTAACATGGAAAAGAAATGTTTATGTAAACTGAAGATGCTGAATTGTAAGACATATCATCTTCCAGTTAATTTCTTTCCTAACATTGGGGAAACAACACTCCAAACATTGAGGAAATAATGAGAAACAAAAAGTCAAACATGAGTATAAATTTAGCTAGGAATTTTTGGTATTCTTAATTATAATCATACATTAAATACTGTATTTTAATCACTGAGTGTGATAAAATTTCCCACTGTTTTCGAAACAGAGGCATATTTAAATTGTAATACCAACTAACACTTATTCAAATAGCATTTTTAAAATAAAGTTTCCAAGAATCTCTCAGATGCTGTGAATGCCTGAATTCTGTCATCACTTTCCTGAGAACATTTCCTAATTAAAGTGCATGATTGCCTATATTTATGCTGATTGCACAATTTAAGTAACATTGTAAATAAACCACAATCAACAAAACTACATTTGGAGAAAAAAAAAAGAAATCAAGCCAGTAAAACCTATACTAAAATTAGATTTCAATTTTTGTGATTTATTCCTAAAATATACAAACAACCAGTTAAGAATTAAGCCACCAAAGTGGAATATAAACCCCATTACAGCAGAAAGCCTTCAGCCACTGAAAGATTAGTAGAACTCTTACAGTTTTAGAATCCAACTGCCTCATGATTTCTTTCTCTTCTGAATTACTTTTTTGTGAAGTCTTGCTTTTGTTTTTTGTGAGGGTTTTTTATATCACAGAAGTAAGTTGGAGACAAGCTACAAAAGGCTCTGTATTAAATACTTATTTAAATGCACACGTAGGAAAACCTCCTGCTATGGTTGTAATCTGCTTTAGTCCAGGCCCATTGAAAATAGGTGAATTTCATAAAGTAATTTAAAATACATTACGTTTCATTACTGGGCAAGCTCTGCTTGTCAGGCTGTTTATTTTATGTATCTATTAATATTTAGCACAATACAAACACAACAATTCTTTCCTTTGCCTTATTCATAAGTTCTACCTGAGAAACATGAGCTTCTGAAATTATATCCCAGCTCAACAATTCACTAAATGAAGGACATTTATAAATTCTTTTTTGTACATTTTTTTAATTGTAAAAATACTGTACAGAGGAGTTACAGTTAAATGAGCAAAGTAATGAGTACATTTCCTATCAAGCATTGTTGCATCCTCCTTGTTTTTCCCCTACCATCCCTCCTCCACAACTAGCCCCCCACAAGTTCTACCTCCCCCCACCCCCCGCCAAAGTTGTAAAGTTTATTTTCAAATAGTGTCTTGTACATCTCATTGTTACAATGGGTCAACCTGTATCCCTATTTAAGCATTTTTTTCCCTTCCCCTCCCCAAATTACAGAAGGCCTATAAGATGCAGGGCACTGACATCAATACAGTGAAAATAGGGGTTATACCGTGTGGGAGGAATAAACAAAGAAACAAAAAAAATCACATGGCACATTATAAATACGTTAGAAACAATAGCAAAGAAGAAAAAAATTGTGTCCCTATCGTTTCTCTTAACACCATCTTACATGGTCATGTGTACATAGCTTCTGACCTTTTATGCTGTCCTAGACTTCTCCTATTCCTTTCCTGTAATGTTTTCAGAGTGTCTCCTTTGACTCCAAGGTCTTTGATCCATTTGGAGTTGATTCTGGTGCAGGGTGATATCTAAGGATCTAGCTTTAATTTTCTAGAGGTGATTAACCAATTTTGCCAGCACCATTTACTAAAGAGGCTGTTTTTCTTCCATTCAATTTTTTTAGCTCCCTTATGGAAGATTAGGTGGCTATAGGTCTGTGGGTTCATTTCTGGGTTTTCAGTTCTATTCCATTGGTCCTGAGGTCTGCCCTTGTGCCAGTACCAAGCTGTTTTGATTACTATGGCTTTGTAGTAGTTTGAAATTTGGTACTGATATTCCTCCAGCACTGTTCTTCCTGTTAAGGATTGTTTTTGCTATTTGGGATCTTTTATTTTTGGATTGCCTCTTCTATTTCGTTGAAGAATAAGGTTGGAATATTGATAGGTATCACACTGAATTTGTAGAAAGCCTTGAGAAGGATTACCATTTTCACGATGTTGATCCTTCCAATCCAGAAGCATGGGAGGTTTTTCCACTTCCTAAGTTCTGCTTTGCTTTCCTTTTTTCAGGTTTTTAAAGTTTTCATCTTAAAGGTCCTTCACTTCTTTATTTAATTCCTAGGTATTTTATTTTTTGTGGGGCTACTATGAATGGAGTTGCTTTCCTGATTTTAGCTGCACTCTTCTATTGTTGGCACACAGAAAAGCCACAAATTCTTTATAATAAACATCACCCCACTTATACTAAAATGAAACAAAGGACTATTCATATAAAAGAATAAATAGGCCAGGTGGCATTGACTCACACCTGTATTCCTAGCTACTCAGGAGGTTAAGATCTAGAGGATCATAAGTAGAATCGGGCCTGGCACAAAATATTGGAAACGCTATTTTAAATTTAACCAGCAAAAGTTAGGCTCAAGGCATAATTCAAATGGTAGAATATCCAGCCTAGCAAGCAAGGTAACTGAGCATTCGATCCTGAGTACCAGAAAATAATAAAATAAAGAAAATAGCCTAAAGGGATTTAAAACATATAGATATAAACATGTGATACAATTAGAAATCATTTCTAAGTAAGTGGGGTACATAAGCAATAATCCTCAATATAATAGAGGCCATATCTAACAAGCCAAAAGCAATCAATAGACTGAGTGGGGAATAGCTAAATGTTTCTTCTTTATGATCCAAGATAACAAAAGGATGCCAGATTTGATCACTTTTCTTCAACAGAGTGCTGGAATTCCTAGTCATAGCAATCAGTCAAGAGAAACAAAGGGCAATGAAAAAGAGGAATATAGATTATCACTGACTGAACATGACATTCTATATTAAAATAATAACTTCAATAAACTACTCATACTAATAACACAATTTAGTAAAGTTGGGGAAAACAATATCAACATACAAACATCCAGAAATACTACTACAAGATAGGAAATCATTTGAAATAGAAATACTCCAAGTTCTTAAGGGTAGCCTGTGTTCATGGTCAGAAACTTCAATGCTGTTAAAATGTCCATACTACTCCAATTCTAGAGATTCCTTTGCTCCTGATCAAAATAACACTTGAATTTTTTCACAGAATTAGAAAGAAAAATCCTGAAATGTGTATGGAACTACAAAATATTACCTGAATAGTCAAAGCCATCTTGAGCTAAAAAAGGAACAAAAACAATATATTATAGATCTCTAGTAATAAAAGCACATGCTATTGTCATCCAAATAGACAACTGAATAGAATGGTAGAAAGCCTAGCAGAAAACCCATGTGTGTGTGTGTGTGTGTGTGTGTGTATACATATATAAATATATATAATTCTCAACAAAGGTATAAGAACATATATAGTATGTATTCATAAATATATATACACACACACATTAGAAAAATCAGTCTTTCCAAAAACATGGTTCAGGGATTTTCTGGAAAAATTGTCAGATGTACAGAAAGAAATCCTCATTTTTGTTTAATAGGTAAGCCTATTTAATAGGCTTTTTGTTTAATAGGTAAGCCTTCTTTATAAATTGATACAAATAAAATGTTTTCCATGATTCATATTTTCTTGGCATATAGCATTAGGCAAAGGAAATGGTTTCATCGTGACATTCACATCCTTTCTTCAAATGTGCTTTGATCATTTTCATCTCTCTCTCTCTGTCTCTGTCTCTGTCTATCTGTCTGTCTCTCTCTCTCTCTTTCGCCCTCTCTCTCTCCCTCCTTTCCACTTCAGTGCTGGGAATTGAATCCAGGGTCTCAGGCTTGCTGGGCAACCCTATATTACTGTCTTTTTTCTCCCTCTCTCCAATTTACCCCTTATATTAGCCTATGAAGTAATAACATACCACTTTCACATAGTCAGTTTGAAAACATGCATAAACAGTCTATGTTCAGTTAATCATCTCACAAATATGGATTTTTTTTGTTTCTGTTGAAGTCATTCTTTCCCAGACTAAGCCAGAATAGCATAGTTGTGGGTTCACACTTATCTAAATATGGCACTAATAATGCAATCTTCATTTAAAAATTTGCTAATATGAATATTCAGACCTTATCAAACAGGCTAAAAATACTGGCCAGAAAATTACAACACCAAAAAACAACATAATATTTGACTTTATTAGAGAATAATATGAGCAGCTCATTTTATCTTTGTCAGGGTATACAATCTGGAGAATGATATAATAGACTAACTGTGTCCCTTTGCTATTTGTATGGTATGGCCTGGGCTCTGCTAATCCTAAAATAAGTTATGAAGCAAATACTTCACTGTTGATACTTCAGATAAAATCCTAGCTAAAACCTTGAGTCACTTCTCAGAAATGGTATATAATAATATTTCACAGAAAAGGTTAGATATGACTTTTATGACTTACATATTATTCAAGGGAAAGTATTAATGATGGTGCAAAAATTAGTAAGAAATGGTTAGCCTAGAAGGGTCCATCTTTATAAATTATTGAACCATCTCAGTCTTTCATGGAAGACTTGCAGACCAGTGTTTCCAGTTCTGCATTTTCTCAATTATCAGTAAGTTCTGAACAGAATTTCCAAATCACCGAGTCTTGAACATTCCAGCAAATGGACAGTAGGCTGTAATGTAACAATACCCCAAATAGCAGTTATGTAAATGAAAATTATCTGGGGCCAAATTGAGGTCAGTCAATTTATCCATCAGAGAGAAAAAAATTAGCATAAATACTTGGTATAGGAATTTTAACAAGAATCAAAGTAAAATAAAAGGGTATAAAGTGGATAGTGTGATTCTGAACTCTTCCTTCTACTTTCTGTCAACTATCAAACAATTAATTAATTAATTAATTTAAAAACAACCAAAACAAAACTCAGATAACAAACTGGGAGTAAAGAAAGATATTAGCTTTTAAATTTCACCTATGTAAATGCAGATATGTATGTATGCATAGCACTTCAGATTACTGGAGGATATGAAGTTGCTATGAAAATAGGCTAAGTGTAATGTGGAGCCGGTAGTTCATTTCTGTAATCCTAGCGATTCAGGAGGCTGAGATCTGAGGATCCAGGTGCCAAGCCTGCCCTGGGAGGAAAGTCCTTGAGACTCCTCTCTCCAATGAACCACCACAGAGCTGGAAGTGGAACTGTGGTTCAAGTGGCAGATTACTAGCCTTGAGCTAACACATTCAGGGACTACTCCCACAATATGTGTAAAGGTGAGATTCATAGGACAATGAAAAGCCAAATAACTTTTTGAGAAACTTGGAAACCTACAAGACAAATGATTGTTTTGTAGATACGTAGATGATCTGACATATGGTCATCTGTGGGGGTCAAGAAATCTGTGAGCTATTGCATGCCTGTGTCTGAGTCCATTTTATGTATTTAGTTTAGTTAGTGCTAATCCTGGGGCTTGAACTCAGGGCTTGGGTGCTATTTCAGTGCTTTTTTTGCTGAAGGGTAAATGTTCTGCCACTTGAGCCTCAACATTTGGCTTTTTCTTTTCTTTTCTTCTCAGTATGTCATTGGAGTTATGAGTCTCACAGACTGCCCTGATCTGGCTGGCTTCTAACCATAATCCTCACATCTCAGCCTCCTAAGTAGCTAGGATTACAGGTGTGAGCCCTGGTTCTGACTCCCTCCCTATACTCTTTAAATCAATGGGTTGAACCTTGGTTGTCTTTCACTCAACCCTGAAACCTGGGTAATGGCTTTATGTCATTTATACTTCAATTCTTACCAGCGTAACTATAGTAACACTTTAGTTGGGGGCCAGTGCCTCATGCCTGTAATCCCAGCTACTCAGGAGGCTGAGAACTGAGGATCATCATGTTTAAAATCAGTCTGGGCAGAAAAGCCTGTGAGATTCTTATATTCAATTAACTAGTAAAAAAGCTGGAAGTGGAGGTCTGGCTCAAGATGTACAGTGCAAGTCTTGACAGAAAAAGCCAAGTGACAGCATGAGGCCCCGAATTCAAGCCTCAGTCCCACCAAAAAGGAAAAAACACAAACACAAACAAAAAAGAATAGTAGTAGTATGTGAAAATAGAAAATTGAGGAATTGTTAAATACATGGGCTGAATATATCTCCCATCATCTCCTCTTCAACGATCAGTGATAGCCAGCCCCTAGCACTTGAAATCTTCCCACACTCATTTCCCTGAACTCTAGGCCCACTCCAAAGCTACACTCCTACATCCCTAGATGTAGGATAGAATACATTAAACACACATTAGCATGTTTTTATTCCACAATTCCTCAGAGGAAAAGCAATACACTTTAAGACAAACTTTCAAGAGCAGTGCTTATAGAATCAGGCAGGGAAATAAAGAGAAGAAAATACACTACCACATGTTCAGGTTAACTTTCCATACGGCTCACATGTCACAGCGCACTGTGCTACAGTGAAGTGCTTTCACCTGCTTTTCACTATGAATTACTTGGCTGGGTAACAGACAGGCAGACAGAAATCATGCTTTTTTTTTTTTTTTAAAGCCATCAACATCTTTCAATACTATTCAGAATGCTGAGAGAATGCTTTGTTCTTTTCTCCCCTTATCAATCAAATACTTCATGAAGTTTAATTAAAATTAAGTCAAAAATATTCTCTCTGTTTGTCTAAACCTTCAATTTGTTAACCTCTTATTGGGTTTTAAAAAAAATACCTGTTTCGAAAAACTGACTTAATTTTCTATTTATATGTAAATTTTCACTTGCTAAGCTTAGATTTGGGTCTGCTCTGAGAATGCTAATCCTTAATTCTACTATATTTAAAGTCATGGCAAATGTAAGAGCAAGACCTCTTTCCATCACATAGTACATGTTCCAATCTAGCAAGCAACACAATGTAATCTGAAAAAAAATGTCTAAGTTCCTATTTAAGAAAAAAAAAATGCATTCACCTGGACTCACTGTAAAATCGTGCACTCATTCATTCATTCATTCATGAATCACATTATTTTAAATGTTCCAAAACTTTGCAGTGTGATGAAGACACAGCCACCAGATCATGGCACAGGTAGGAGTAAGAGTTCTGTCACTCTTAGGAAAAGAGAGGAATGAGGTTAGGGGTGATCTGATACAAACAGTTGGAACGTTTAGGAACCATATTCACCAAGGGCCTTGCATAACTTAAGGAAAGTGGGAGTTAAAAAGATTCATTCCATTATTCAATTTTTCAGTGAATTGCATGTTTTCAGTACCTTGTTTCAACTGATAAGAAAAATTTTTAAAGGGAAGGAAGGAAGGAAGGAAGGAAGGAAGGAAGGAAGGAAGGAAGGAAGGCAGGAAGGAAGGAAGGGAGAGAGAGAACAAAAGAAGGAAGGAAGGAAGGGAGGGAGAGAGAGAACAAAACAACATACTTTCTGTTCTGAAGATAATTCAAGTCTCATACTGAAATACTATTGTGTTCATTTGATAATGGGCTGATCAATTCCTGTGGATTATTAATTAACATTAAAATGAGACTATGCTAATAACAGTAATAATAATCATTAAGTGTAGAGTTGTACTGTGATAGCTGGTGTCTTTGGTGCCCCCTAGAGGCTGTGTATTAAAGGTTTGGTTGGGAGGCAGTGAAATATTTGGGAAGAAGGGCCTAACAGGAGAAAGTTAGGTCATGGGGGTAGTGGGGGGGAGGAGGGGGTAGCTTGAAAAGGGAGCTTAGAAAGATAAGAGACAGAAAGATAGAAATACAGCCATAAAATATTCTAATCTCTCTGAGGTATTAGTTTTCCTAAAGATTATCTAAAATCACAGAATAAGGAAAGCTATTATAATAGAAGATTTAGTGTTGTTACCCTCTTAAGGGTACATTGTTCTAGTCTACCAGCCAGTTCCCCCACCTAAGTTTGGCCTTCAAAAAAGTCAAGTACTGCAAGGCACAGGTTGCTGTCCCCTGTAATCCTAGCTACTCAAGAGGCAGAGATTTGAGGACTGAGGTTCAAATCCAGTTGGACAGGAAAAGTCCATGAGATTCTTGTCTCTAGTCAACCACCATAGGTCAGAAGTAGAGCTGTGGCTCAAATGGGAGAGTGTCAGCCTTGAGTAAACAAAGCTCAGGGACAGCACCCAGGCCCTGAATTTAAGCCCCAGGAGAGGCACCAAAAAAAAAAAAAAAAAAAATCAACAAAAGCAACAAAAAAAGAAAAAAGAAAAGTTAAATGCTGTTTATTCTCAAGAACTTCAACAAGCAACAAATATCAGGAAGCCACATGGCCAACAAAGGCACATTCAGAGAGTTAAAGAACACTGCCTCTTTACCTTTTGTTTCACAAGATTAAATAGGATGTCTTCTTTCTTAGCTTAGCTAGATTAACTCAAGAAAGCAAGTTAATTTAAAAATGGAATTGAGCACTGTCGTCCTACAAACACAAATGAGCTCTCCTACCATAACTTGTTTGGTATAAGTAATTCATTTGCTGGAGAGTAAAGACTTGTTTTCTCATTTTGATTAAATGGGGATTACCTAAAGAAATGTGCTACTTACGAAAAGTATTACATCAATACATGTTATGTAAATTATGATCAGTTTACAAAAAAATCTGAAGAATGCATAAATGGTATAAAAATATGCTAATACTGAAAAAAAGTGATTTTTAGTTCTTTAGAGACTACTATAAGGCACTTGAATGAAGTTTCTATAATGATATATTTAACTTTTGGCAGATTTACTGCATCTAGAGATACACTGGCTTTGCAGATGTGATGTTAATAATAATAATAATAATAATGGCCTAATTTTGTTTCAAAGCAAATTTGAAAGTTATGTTTTATTGGTTACATAATTTCATTTCTGTTTTTAGATGAACAGATACCCTTTAAAAGTTGTCTGTAGACTAACAGAAATATGCACTCTGAATTAGCCCCCAGTAAGCAGGAAAATGGCCACCCACCAATCGGACTGTCAGATTCAAACCCTCTGGTTTCTGAGCAAGCATCATAAGAGAAAAAAGGTCATGTGTCAGTGAGTCCTACAACTCTCTTCCTGCTATGTCAGGTTTAAAATAAATTCATTCATAAAATCA
Organism: Dipodomys spectabilis; assembly: GCF_019054845.1. Lineage (NCBI taxonomy): Eukaryota > Metazoa > Chordata > Mammalia > Rodentia > Heteromyidae > Dipodomys > Dipodomys spectabilis. The sequence continues at coordinate 12,453,044 of NW_024870773.1, forward strand.
TGTCTGGCTGAACAAAGTTCAAGTCTCAATTGCATTTCAGACTACATCAACTGACATAGCAAAGGACAAGAACTACAGACAAAATATCAACATATTTGATCATCTTTTCTCTGGGCTTCCTTCTGTCTCCCATCTGTAAAATCTATGTCAACAATATCATCTTTAACATAGAGTATTTGGACTAGGAATTGGAAGGGGAAAACAATAGATTGCTCAAAGTGTATTCATGTCTCTTTGAGAAACTAAAAGAATTTTGAACTTTAAATAAAAGAATACCAACATATAATACTGAAAAGTCCTTGACTGAAAGGGATTTCTCTGTTAATTGACTCAAATAGAGCTGAGAATCAGATATAGTAGTTTCCGTTCTTATACTTCCTTAAATCACTTAAAATCACTTAAAATCCCACAATCCCCATGAAATAAAACCAGTATTTTATTTTTTCAAAAACTGTCAAATATATCTTAATAACCAAACGAAGACCAACATATAAATAAATACACTTCTTAAGACTAGATTTTGTGGACTGAATGTTTCCGTGTTCCCAAAATTCATACGCTGAATTCCTAGCCCTCCTCTAGCCCTGCACACTGACTTTATCTGCAGATAGACCACTTAGCAAGTCATGAATGTAAGTCAGTGAGGTTGTTCATGGGGATAAATCCAATGGGATTAATGCCCTTATAAGAAAACACAGCAGAGCTAGTTCTGCCTCTCTTCTCCTATTCTCCTGTTCCTTCTCTCCTCTGCATTCTTTTCCTCCTCTCCCCTCCTTTCTTCTCCTCTTCTCTCCTTTGTACTCTTCCCGCTCCTCCTTCTCCTCCTGTACACACTGAAAAGCCAGGATACAGGCTAGTGTCTGTGAAGGAAGAAAGTCCTCCCAGGGGCTGAATGTGCTGATGGCTTCATCATTGACTTCTAGACTTCAGAACTGGCAGAAACAAAGCGTCTGTTGCATAGGCCTCCGATCAAGTCTACCGTGTGTCCTTACAACAGCACAGACAGACACGTACATTATCAGGACATGAGTGTAACTTATTTTTCACTGTTTGTTTAATATATGATTAACTTTTTTGTGTGTGAGAGATACCCAAAAGTGAAAGGCTCCTTGCTAAGTCAGACTTGCTAAAAATCTGCCCATATGTCTAAGGCACATGATTGCAGCCTTGCCAAATACAGCAATGCATCTCTCTAAGCACAAAAGACACATTATAAACACAACTAAATCATTGTGCTATTAAAAAATAATGTGAAGACAGGCCAAGAAATTGACATTTATTCTCATCTCTATGTGTCTTGTGTGTCAACAGTTTAGTGAAATATAATTGAAATAACAACCCTGAGGCACTAGCAAACCCATCAAAGAGAATTTGAATAGCACTTGAGATACTTTGATATTACTTCACGTGACACCCAGCATGGGTAACACTTGTTAGAAAAAGCAAACATTTTCTTTTTAAGGAGGAGTTTTTCAACGCTAAATATTCAGTTGGAGAATTATCGAATGCCAGGCTTACAGATCCGTGTGCATTGTGCCAGCTTCGCCACTTCTCATTTGCAAACATACTCAGAGGTAAGTTCATTTTAGGAAATGATCTGAGTAAGTTATTATGGACATCATTTTAGCAAATTAATTGCTTATTGCATGACAACTAATTAGGTGGCACCTTCAGAGAAACCATAGAGGAAACAGAGGAAAATAAAACTCTAACTTTCTTGAGTTCCACTCAGCTTTCATAACAAAATAAACCAACACTAGGTAATTCCTTAATAGAAGAGATTTAATTCTCTTAATTCTGGAAGGTAAAAATTCCAAAACCAAGGTACCAATAGTTCAGGGAATGGTAGAGGTGGCTGTATGTACTCATGTGGCAGAAAGGGGAGCGGAACTCTTTTTCATTACCATAGCATTAATGATGCTAACTTACTTCCTTACAGTCCCAACCATACCCTATGGTCTGATAAGATGAAGTTGACAAGTTAAAGATATTTGTCCAATAATATTGATGAAATACAAAAGTATATAGAATTTGTCCCCACTTGCTTGGATTATTTCTAAACTGTTTATTGTGTATTTGCCAAGTAGGGAGCTAGGCTCAAAGGATAAAATTTGGCACTGCACAAAAGTATCACAAAATTGGTGGTTAGTCCCCACCTTTCTTTATTTCTCTGGGATCATTTGTAAAAAAAAATTACACATAAAAAACAAATCCTACAGAAGATAAAGGCCAAGTGTTTTTTTCAGACAAGTTCATTGTATTTTAAGGGCTAGCAAGTTCATGATGCTTTTGTGAATCTCCAAGTTTAAGATCATCTGACAAATAGTTCTGCTAATGGTTCCTATTCCACATGTACTCATACAATCAGAAATAGAGACATTGATGTAAGAAAATACTTGTAAAACAATCAACATTGTTACTCCATTTTTCCCTTTTGTTTACATAAAGGAAAAGTAAAACAATCATGATGGTATTTTGTAATTTATCTTGGACATGGGGTCAATATCATGTCATTGTTACTGCTCACTTATTCCTAATGTCTCAAATTTACTGCCCTACTAACCAAACAATAGGAAAAAAACGTGCAGCATTTTGAGTTTTATGTGGGATTATGATTGATGGGTAGCACTTTATTTAACATCTTGTTCAAATGCCAAGTAATTGCTGAGGGGTGAAACTAGAAATTAAAAAATGGATGTTATTATATATCTCCAATGCTAGAACCCTTATATAATGCTGAATTCTGATCTTAATGAAATACTTTGACCTCCTAATCGGGGTGAAATTAAATTTAAGCAAAAACAAAAATCATCAGGGAAATGCAAGTAAAAACTCAATGAGGTGTCACCCCACCATGCTCAGAATGACCATTATACAAAAGACAATAGACAAACAAATGCTAGTGAAGACGCAGAGAAAGGATGCAGGGAATCTCATCTGCTGATGGTGTGAGTGTTCATCAGTACGGCATGCATGGGAAACAGCATGCAGGGTCTTCAGAAAACAGGAAAAAGAACTGGCATGTGACTCAAGAAGCTTACTACTTGGTGTGTATCCAAAGGAAGTCAATACATCAGAAGAGTATCAGCACTTAATATGTTTTTTGAAGCTCTGTTCACAATAGATATGATATGAGAACAACCTATATGTCTATAGACTGATGAATGGAAAACAAAAATGTGGTGTATAGATAGAGAGATAGAGAGATAGATAAATAGGTGCAAAATCAGAGCACGTCTCGTGAAATTAGTCAGGCACAGAAAGACAATACCATGCTCTCCTGCAGGTGAACTTACAGTGTTAATCTCAAGAAAAGTCGAGTATAAGATTACTCAGTCAAGCTTGAAAAAGGTAAGAAGGATAGAGAGGGAAAGAGCAGGGATAATAGATAACAAAAAAACTACCAACTGTACAGAAACTCTGATGAATCTTCTCTTCACACAGCTATGGTTTGCAAGAAATGTACTTCAGTACAACACATACTATAGAGTGTTTTGATATGGCAATTAAAATAGACTAAGACACAGGCAACAGTGAAATCAGGGTCAATGCACTATTATCAGGAGATGACGTGCTAGGTACCAACCTAGTCAGGTGAGATGATGCACACTGATAACCCTGGGAAATCGAGAGGCAGAGATAGGAAAATCAGCATCCTAGACTGGTTGGGACATAAATGCAAGGTTCTTTGTGAAAAAACAAATAACAAGGAAAAGTATGAGGGGAGTGGATCAATTGCTAGCACATTTGTCTAGCCTATGCAAGGTCTCGGAGTCAATCACCAGTATAACAAATTAATAAAATAAATATTACAATCTGAACGTAGAAACACTTGGTTCCCTGAAATGAGGTCGTTCAGGATTAGATTGCCAAGGTAGATGAAACATATAGCGACTGAATCTTAAAAATCTCTTATTTCATGTCCTTCAACAAGTTGCCTTTAAGAATCAACCAGATCATTTCACTAGCTCCTATGTAACTGGGCACAATCATGTTATGAAGCCTCATCATTGTTAAGAAAAATCTAGCTATTTATTCACTCATTTAACAAACACCTATTGGATTCTCTGTGAGAGCTCAACCAGACCTGGCCTCTTCCTCCACAGAGTTTATAAGCTGTTAAGAAACATTTAATGGCATTTAATGGCAAACTGAGAAAAAGAGATTGGGAATTAAGTCCTCTGATTGTAGATTCTTCTGTTCCTGTCCTATTTTCCTTGTGAAAATTCTTCTCACTACATATAGGCTAAACCAGGCCCGCACTTCCTCACACAATAAGTACCAAGAAAGATAATTTACTTTGTCTTTCTTCCTCAGGGTAAGGTACCATCCAGCTAGGAGCATATGAAGCATGGCCTTCAAGTGACTTTATATTTCCGTGGTAGTGTTGCTTCTTCGCCAGCATTTCAGCCCATAGACTGGCTGACAGCCCTCCCTGAGACAGACAAACCACAGTGTGGTTAGGGAACTAACAATTTTCGTCTCCTGGTACAGTGAGGACCTAGCGGTGAGATGGTTTTGTTGGTTACTGAGCTACATGTGAAACTGGCCACTTATCTTCTTCCTGATGGAAATGTGAAATAAGCAATGAGAGATCTGACCTAATAGACTGGTCCCATAATCTAGACATCTTGGATTCATCTCTGCCTTTTCAAAAATGGCTCCCAAGATCAATTATTGATGCCCTCTGTCCATCGTGGTCTCTTATGTTTTAAGATCTCAAAAATCTGATATTGGAAAATGTTGGCACTCAAACATGTCATCCATGAGGCACCTTGAGTTTTATGCTTTACAAATAAAGCAGAGTTAAGTGTAATGATTTTGGTCTGACCTGCAAAGCTCTCTTGAGAAAAAGATGAAGTGCTTTGATTTCAGTATTTCTTATTTTCAAAGGCTTGTCCAATCTGATCTGGGCGTTTGTTTTACTCCTTCATTCATTCTCTCTCTGACTACTCTGGAAATGGGAAGGAGGCACCATGGCGCTCTCCCAGAGAGCTCAGTCCCCATAATGACAGAGAGGAAGCCAAGCAGTGCTTATTAAGGGTTTCTTTCTGGACAGTGGGCCACCATTCCCTAACCACTTCCTCTAGAAGTGGTCATTTATCATCATGGGGAAAATTTCATTAGTATAACTTTTTTCTTAATGTACTAGCTGAAGTGTTATTTCTGTAAAGGCCCATCTGCAGCCTATGCGTCTGGCTCCATTGTATCTCCCACAGGGATTCAGTCATGTCCTCATGCTTACTAATTTGAGGTTCTAACAGAAATTGGGATTTTTCTGCTTACAAGTGTTAAAACCTCCTTGGAAAAGTATCTTCCTTGTCCAACCAAACTCCCTTGATAATACTGAGGACAATAAAAAGTAATCACTGCAGTAGCAATTAATCCAAAAGTAGAGAGCGGAATTACCTCAGAAGAGAAGGGGCTCACATGTATTTTCAGATCTTAAAAAATGTTAGACAAACAAAATATCTCTCCATCAATGGCAAATCACAAAACGTTCACAAAGAGGTTAGAAAATAACTGCCTCAAAGTTTATTGAGAGAAATAAAACTGAAAATTAATTGAAGTTTGAAGTCTAAATTTGCACATGTGGAGAGTTGCTGTTGGGCCATCATAAAAAGTCAATACAATTTACTTAATGCTTTCCCTTTAGCATAAAAAAAGAATCTCAATTTATATAGCATTTTTGGTACCTTTCTTAATTGGATTATTCACTGTGCACAGATAGAGAACAGTGAGGTTTTAAATGCATTTGTTTCACCAAAAAGAAAGAAAAGAAAAAGAAATTAGAAGACATTAAGTAGCTTGAGTGCTTTAATTGATCAATTAAATGCTACTTGATTTTTACTGTAACATTAAATCAAAGTTCAGGCTTCAGTATATCACTTCTCTATGTTAATAAACCTAAATGCACCCATGAATGGATTTTCCATAGCCTAGACGCCTTTGGTCACTGTTGACTAACACATTTTGATTATATTAAGAAAGTTGATAAGACAGAAACAGAAAAAAAACAAAACTTCTATGAATCTGAGTTGTCCATGGCTAGAGGCTGAAGCTATTAGTCTGAAATTCTGGTCCATTCTAAATGATGTCCAAATCCACTGTTGAAATTTTGTATCTAACATGAATTGCTCCCATACCCTCTAAGTATCTGGACAACCATCTTCCCTGAGTGCTTCACAACTCCTATCCTTAGAATACACTAGTCCAAAGGCACCAGATCCTGAAGCCTGGCTTACTCTCACATCCATAAGAACTTTCTCTTCACACATCATAGCAATTCACATGTGATGACTGACATGTACTATTCTTTTCTCCCTATTTGTGGATGGGCTGAGCCCATTTCATATGATCCCAGTAGACAACACATCATTTTATTTTTTTAAAAAGAGAGTTTATTAAACGTTTGTCAGGAGCTGAATAAATAGGAACAAGTCACAGGAACTAGAAATCCAGGTTCTTTCTTTCCTCTTATCCATGGAAATGGGGAACTGATAGACCCAACTCTTCAGTTAATTCTAAAACTTGCTTGATCTTATCATTCATCATGTCAATGATTAAGATTCAAAAACATGGGATCATTCATTCCTCTCATTAGCGAATAGTTTGAAAAACAAATAACAATAAGTAAATAGCAAAATAGAAAGAGAAAGCATTAAACATAAGATAACAACTTCTTTAAAATCTGACAAATAGGGCTGGGAAGGTGGCTCAGTGGTAGAGCGCTTGCCTTGCATGCATGAGGCCCTGGGTTCAATTCCTCAGCACCACATAAGCCAAAAGGAAAAAAAAAGCCGGAAGTGGCGCTGTGGCTCAAGTGGTAGAGTGCTAGCCTTGAGCTGAAGAGCTGAGGGACAGCGCCCAGGCCCAGAGTTCAGGCCCCACGTCCAGACCCCCCCCAAAAATAATCTGACAAATAATCAGAAGTGAGTTGCACTATGAATGATTCAGGCATCTTTTCAATGGGGGGGGGGAGGAATTATCTTTAAGTAGTTGTACAAAAGGGTTTCAATTCAACATGTCAGTTTATATGGACTATGCATGATGATCAATGTCTACTCTTCCATCATTCTTTCCCATCTCTTCCAACCTCACCCATCCCCTCCAGGTACCTGGTTCCACTTTCCCAACTATACATTCAATATAATTACTGAAGTCTCAGAGTAGTGTTTGGTCTCTGGTTCTGGACATGCTTTGGGGACTACTCAGGCACCAGACTGTTCCCTAACTCTTCCCCTAGTTCTTGACCTGTGGAGGTGCTTGCATTTTGTATCTTATTCCTCCCTTTCCCCTTCTTGAACTATGGTAGAATCCCCAGTAACTACAAAATCATGTCATGGGGTCTAAAAATCTCATAATCTAATGGTTCTAAACTACACTTTTATGTTTGAATAATGTAATCAATGCAAGGGAAAAAATGCAATGACTGCTGTCTAAATGGAAAGAAGAAGCTATGATCTTTACTTGCTGTAGGAGAGAGCTCACTCCAGGCTCTCCATAGCCAGTAACAGCTATGAAGCTCAAAGGATCCCCTAACACAGTCTTAACAGAGTTCCTGTGAAAAACAGAAGACAGAAATACACATCACAGTTATGAACATCACAAAGGTGTTATTGGTCTCTTATTGATCTCTTGCCTGTTTCCATGGTCTTCTTGTGAAACGACCTGAAAATTTAACTGCAATCTGCCATAGGCCTTACCTTGTACTAAATTTTGACAAGACCCAGGCTTATAATTGTGGCAAGATAGTTGATCTACAAAAAGTATGAGAACTATTGTGGCCAGGAAGTTATTCTCAAACGATACATCAGCTATTCATTCCCTAAATGGACTAATCAAATAGAAATCAAAGTATTGACCTAAGACAACAGTGAGAAAAAATGCCTTTTGCATTTTAAATAACAAATTAATGAAATTATAGCACACATAGATAAACTGTCTGCTAGGGTGGAGAAGAAGGTGAGAGGCAGAAACAGCCTAATGTAAACTGCAGGATAGAATTTAAATTCTACCAACTTAATCTACTGCTTTAAATTATTTATTTTTAGTTTAAAGAAGGTTAAATTTTTAGCAAACCTACACAGCAGATTTTTTTCTGTACTGTTACTGTGCAGAAAAAAAAATACAAGAGGATTGGGTGGGGGGGCAGGGGGAGGATGGGAAAGGATGAAGGGGAAACAAAGGAGGAGGCTACAATGCTTGAAAAGAAATGTACTCATTGGCTGGGAAGGTGGCTCAGTGGTAGAGCGCTTGCCTTGCATGCCTGAGGCCCTGGGTTCAATTCCTCAGCACCACGTAAGCAAAAAAGAAAAAAGCTGGAAGTGGTGCTGTGGCTCAAGTGGTAGAGCGTTAGCCTTGAGCTGAAGAGCTGAGGGACAGCGCCCAGGCCCAGAGTTCAGGCCCTACGACCGGACCCAAAAAAACCCAAAGAAATGTATTCATTATCTTGCCCTGTAATTGTAACCCCTCTGTACAGTATTTTCACAATAAAAAAAAAAAATACAAGAAAATGTGGGTAAATAAACCTCTGAATGGCATACAGTCCATGGTCTTTAGACTGCTTATGCTATTTATTTTTCAAAACAGGGCATTTTAAACCACTTTGCTGTTTTCCCTTATATTTGTATTGTGTTTTATGGCCAGTCTCAATTGTTATAAGTAGAGCAGCTTACTGTTTCAACAAAACAAATGGGTTTCTGACATATAATCACAAGGAAAAGGAGTGTTACGTGATTAACTTGAAATAGTAGGCTGAGCATAGAAGAATCTACAGCAGCGTTCAATGCCTGAGGACTTCGAGCCATTCATTTTCTTTCTCCAAACTAAGAGCCTGGCTTTCCCACTAAACCCTCACTGTCTCTCACATTAAACTCTCACTGTCTCTCACATATTGCCAAAGACACTTTGAAGTGCAAGACTCAAGGTTTGAAGACTGGCAAGAACCGAATTCCAGACAATATCAGAAATTTAAGTCCTTTTCCATCTTTATCTGTCAATTCTCCCACAAATAAATTTCAGATCCATTAGGAAGGAAGAAGATGGGCTATAATGTCAGAAAGTCAGTGACACACTTCCAAAACGAGCAAACCATGGTTTGGTTTCTGTGGGGTTTAAATTCCAGTGAACAGAAACCAAGGACATAAGCTTTTGATTTCTTCTGACGGGTCTGTTTTGGGTGAATGGACAAACCAGAGAAAACGCTGGAGCCGTACAGACAAATAAGTGCATCCTGCCTCCATCATGTGTTCATTATCCTTTCATTTTGCAGAAATGAAACATCTGCTCTATTGTAACTCAGAGTAACAAAATAGAAAAGAAACAAACAGTTGTCAAAGGTGGTCAGCTACACGGATATTGTATATTAAAACTGTAATTAAAGAAAGCCCTGAGGTCTTTCGATTTTTAAAGATGTCATCAGCAATGAAGCCAATTTGTGTCTGACCAGGGCTTTTACAGTAACTGATTACTTACAGATGCCAAGTTCTCCAAGAAACTTTGTGCCACCTGTTTCCAATTTGTGGGTTTACAGCCTTACCCTGACTGAGTTTCCTTGTCTGACACTGGGTGATGCCATCTTTTGGAATGGTGTGGGCACTTAATGAATAGTTTTATGTGATACCATCTCTAAGACTTTAACCTTTTCCCACTTTTTGCAAGAGATGAAAGGGAGATGGCCTGCGAAAATGCTCACATTCAATGTTAACATCCTTTAATTCCTGAGTAATTTGCTTATTAACACTCTGCCATAAGCCAGATATAGAATTTTAGGGACCAAGAAGTTCTGTGCAATTACCATCTTTATACATAGAGACTCCCTCCACCATGAACTGATTGTTTCATTTCTATTAGCTAACAGGCAATTTTACAAAACAGTTCCTAGGTGAAAGCCTATGGATTTGTAACTTCAACTTGCAGTTTGCTCTTCTGTCTATTCCTGTGCTATAAATGAAGTTTAAAACATCCTCTCCACAACAGCGTGTGAAATAAGTAAAAGAACTACCTCTTGTCTCAAGTTTTTTGTTTTTTGTTTTTCTTTCTGGGATACATCTCCCAGATTCTTTGAGCCTCCACACAAGACCAGCTCACTGTTTGTTTATTTGTTGTTGTTGTTGTTTATCATTTTTAATTGTGGTGAGTCTGTTCTTGTCTCATCGATGCTGTGTAAGTTTTGTCTGTCAATTCAATGCCAAACACAAGTTTTTACTGGGATAGGCTCTTTTATTTTTCTGGACACTAAACTGCCACTATAACAATACAACTTTTAGTTAAGATGCAGTATGATCCACCTTTTGAGTGTCTTCCCCTCTAAAAATGAGAAACGAGCAACATCTCTCTTTTGCTTGTACTATTGAAGAAGAGAGAGGATGTTAGCTGTAGTTGTTTTTTGTTTTGTTTTGCTTGCACCATTGAAATGTCACTGTTTAGTGCCTGGAATCTTGAACTAATTTTAAGCACTTCAGTATTTTTTTTTTTTTTGGTCCGGTTGTGGGGCTTGAACTCTGGGCCTGGGCGCTGTCCCTCAGCTCTTCAGTTCAAGGCTAGCGCTCTACCACTTGAGCCACAGCACCACTTCTGGCTTTTTTCTTTTTGCTAATGTGGTGCTGAGGAATAGAACCCAGGGCCTCAGGCATGCAAGGCAAGTGCTCTACCACTGAGCCAACTTCCCAGCCCCTCCAGTATTATTTTAACATAATTTACTACTTTTTTGTGAATTTTGGTCTTTTTGATTGTTGTTATTGTGGGGTTTTTTTATGGAGGTGCTGGTATTGGAACTTATGACCTCATGCATATTAACCAGGTGCTCTACCACTTGACCTATGTCACCACCCTGGATTTTACTGGTTATTTTGGAATGAAGTCTCCACCACAGACTTTTCTGCCAGGCTGACTTCGAACCTCTCTCCTCTAGATGTCAGCCTCCTGAGTAGCTAGGGTTCTAGGCATAAGGTACCAGTGACCAGCCCTTAATATATTTATTATTATTATCATTATTGTTGTTGTTTTCTTAGTATGTATACTAGCTTGAAGATTGTGTTCATTAATAGAAGAGCTAAATAAGAAATGATTAAATGGGTTTCTTAAACCTAAACCCAAATACCTGAAAAATAATATGCTTGGTACCAATTTTGTACACTTATTTATCTTTTCAAACTCTCCTATATATCTGTGTTCACCCAGACAACTTTAGTTAATGTCCTGTCTTCATATTAATTTTCATACTGTTATATCTTTCCATTTTCTGAACCTGCCTTTTAAACATCTACCCTGAAATGTGAGTTTTAATGAACATCCATATAAGCAGCATATAAACAGAAAAAGCCAGAAGTGGTGCTGTGGTTCAAATGAGAGTGCTAGCCTTGAGCTGAAAAGCTCGGGGACAGCGCCCAGGCCCAGAGTTCAGGCCCCACAACTGACAAAAAGAAACAAACAAACAAACGAACATATATATGCATATGTATATGTATGTATGTATATATATATATATATGTTTAAAATAAATCCAAAGCACAACGAGTCCTTTGCACGTAAAAGTGGGAAATGCATAGGTGTCCTTAACATCCCATTTTATACAAGAGGAGCTACTGCAACTAACTGCAAGCTTTGTGCCATAAACCAAGTCTTGCCATACGGTTGCCATCTGTTAGCACTGAGGAAGACAGGCTGGGATTTATATCTGCACAGCCAGGGCAGGCAGAGCTCCGGAATGGACTGTGGCTGCTGTGACTGCAGCTGCCTAAGCTCCAGGGGTCAGAGCCCCACTGTGGTGTCTTTACAGCCATCCCCCCAATACTCCCAAGCCAGCCTAGGTGGAGGGAAAAAGGTAACAGAGATGGCTGTCTTCTCCCAGAGGCATGCTCATTCACAAAGTGCCTGCATGACTAACTTCAGTCTAACTGTAATCTTGTTTTGTTCAGCCATAGGATGAAAGGGGGGAAGTTTGGGAGAGAAGGGAGAGTTTAATAATAACAAAATACAAAGGTGTGCTGAATTCCAGAGACAAGAGAATTTTAGTAAAGTCATGAGATTTCAATACCAGCTGAGAATGGAACTCTAAATATTATGTGTATCTATTCAGGTATCTATATTACGTATCTCTAAGTATTGATCTGTCTATATGCAGAGAAAATAGAGAGAGAAAAGAGAAAGATGATTTAACCTTACATTGCTTTTCTGTACCTGTAGTTCTACAGCTACACATTCCTCTCTAATCTGCACTCAAAGTAGTCTCATTGTGAATGTAAGAACCCACCTTACTCTTCCTGTATTCAGGAAAACTGCTGACAACTCCTTGTCCCATTTTACTGACAGCTAATGACATAGTCTTGCAAATGGAGAACGGGATCTTTCTAATGAGAAGGGCATTGCAAACTCCTGAGAGGACTACTGGGATATAATTGAATTAAGAACTTCTTTCTAAAACTAGGGCACCCAAGCCTGGTGTTAATGACAGCCAGTATAGGGCATGCTGAGGAATCAGACGTTCATCATTCTGATTTCCCAGGTTCATATACTTGAATGCCTTTATGTGAAAAAAAAATAGAACACAACATGCTGTAGAGGATCTCTGTAGTCTAGTCCCATGCAGCAACGTCCTGTCCTTCTTAAGCCAAGGTATTTACTGCTTGAATCATAGATCTTTATTCTTCCATAGCCAGAGGTCAGCTTGACCATGTGACATGCAGAATACATATGTGTGAAAACTGTTTATACTGAGAAACCCCATGTGTCACACTAAGGAATTTGGAGAATGTGTAAGTTCGGTATCAAAAAGTGATTTCTCTCCTAAGAATATCCTCCTTTGGTCTTGATTTATGCATGTCTAGAGACCTGTATAATCTATCATGTCCAAGTGTATTTTTTTGTTTTACCATCCAGTGTGTTTACTTGTAGATCTATAGGCAGTTTCTAGTTGCCACAAATGAGGAGAACCATGCAACCTGTGTTTCTTTGGGTCTGGCTTAATTTAATTTTTCCAAGTCTTTCTATTTCCTTATGAATGGTACAATACCATACTTTTCTATGGAAAATAGAATCCTATTGTGTATATATACCACATTTTCTTGATCCATGCATCCACTGAGGGGCTTCTGAGTTGCTTTCACACCTTGGATATGGTAAATAATGCTGCAATGAACACCATTGTGCTGATAGCTTTAGTGTGGCCTTGTTTGTAGTCTATTGGATAAATGCCTAGGAATGGGATTGCTGGGTCATAAGGAAGCTCTGTCTCATCTTTTGAGGAATCACAATACAGCTTTCCAGAGTGGTTGAACAAGTTTACCTTCCCACCTATGTGCAGGATCATATAAAGTAATATCGATTGAAATGAATGCCAATAAATAGAAACTGAGGGGTTTTTATTTGTTGCTATTTTTGTTTTACATTTTGTCTTGTTTGTAAGTTTATCTGTTTGGGGGAGGGTGGGGAGGGACACAGAAAGGATGGTACAAAGGGTGAACAAATGTAGCAGTTGGCAGTGGTACTCACTAGAAAAAGCTGAAAAGAAACTATATAACTTGTGGATGGTGACAGGAGGGAAAAACTGGGAGAGCGAAAGAGAAGGTTGACACTGCTCAAAAAGAAATGTGCTCATTACCTGATTATGTAACTATATCTCCTCTGCACATTACCACTAATATATATGTATATACATATAAACACATGTGTGTATGTGTGTGTGTGTGTGTGTGTGTGTGTGTATGATTTCTTTTTCAACTGAATAACATTTGGCTGCCTGCTTGGGACCAAAACTCATATACACGCATTTTTAGTGGAAGAAAAAATTAGAAAAATGGCCAGTAGTAACATCAATTACTCAGAATTATTTAGGAAATTATAGAGCGCTCATCTTGAGCTGAAGAGCTGAGGGATAGCATCCAGGCCCAGAGTTCAAGACCCATGACCGACAAAAAAAATAAAAAGAATTATTTAGGAAAAGACTTAATGTTTTGGGTAGAATTCCTTCCCAGAAGTCCTTACCCTGCAGCTTGGAAAGCTGCTACATTAATCACAGTTAAGTCAGGTCATTTTAATGCCTCCTAGTAAAGAAATGGTAAGGACGTTAAGAGTCTGATGGTTCATCTTGTTTAAGAGCGTCCTCAAGCAAAAGGCCACTGACTTGGTGTGATATGCATTGTTTTGAATAATGCAAATCAGTTAGTGCTGCTCTGAAGTGCATTCTGATAAAAGAGTGGCCAAACACATTTCCAAGTTTCTCATCATGCAATATTCATCGAACTTATAAATTAACTATTGTCGATGAAATGGAGATTTGCAAAGCAGGGAGATTTGTTGAGGACTTCCTTCGAGAACAGGTTCTATAATGGAGTGAGGAAAGCAGGGTTAAAAAGTCAGCAAAATTAATTGCACAACAGTTGTAGCAGCGTCTATGGGTCATCCTGGGGACAGCTTGGGATCTAGGGTGGATGTCCCTTAGAGTTCTCTCCCATGGAGGCACAGAACTCACTAAAACACCTGCTGTTAATCAAGCCCTCTGCTTGTGTTTGGAGATAATTCTAAAAAATACTAAAGAATCCTGAGGGCTGAAAGAAGCCCAGGGTCTACTGCAGCAGGGAGACACGCAAAGTAATAATGACATGGCAATATGACAAATGCCTGAAATGGCAGTGTGTGACACTGTGCTAAGGAAATTGAATCAGTAATCACAAGCTCCGGGGCCTGCCTGCAGAGGTATGATGCAGATACTCTGCACTTCTCATTGTCTCTCTAGTGATCAGGTTACATTCTTGTTAGTGTATTGCTCCTTTTGAATCCTAGAGCTATTTCTGCAGTGATGGAAGATGGGAAGCTATTTAATAAACAATGTGGGAGTTGGGAAAGATCCAATTCTGAAACTCCTTTTTTGTTCACATAAAAGACTGACACTGCAAACATGAGCATCCTCTCTTGCTTATTGCTGTGTTCACCCATCTGAAAACCAACCAACCAACCAGCCAACAAGAAAGCTGTAACTCATAGTATGCTGGCCTGGCTCCCAGGAATCAACTGCCTGCAGCTTTTCTTGTCAATTCCATTTGCAGTGGTGTCTATGTCACAGCTTCACATCAGACACAGTGGGAGTGGCCAAGGAAATGGGCTAGGTACTCTCTTTTTTATTTCTTCTCTCTGAGAGCGGGCTACTAAATGTTTATTGACACAGCATTGCTTATAACTGATGATATTATCTTGGCAGTAAATTTTCCTGGTTTCCCTAGTCTCTATGTCTCACCCAATAATAAATTGATTGACGTCGCAATAATTTTAGAGTCATTCTACATTAGATGGCAATGCACTGTGCCTTTCCCAAAATAGATTTATCCTCAACCTAACACTTAAAGAAACAGAAGCTTAATTTTAACCACTCTCTTCAAAACAGCTCTTTGGACATATTCCCAAATGCCACTCCCAATATACTGTATATCTGTGAGTCAATCACTTCAAATATCCAACAGAAACAAGAGTAGTAAGAAGTATTGACACCCTTTTTGGGTCCCACAGGCTAGGTTGCTCAAAATTTCAGTAGAACACATGACTGAAACATCTTCCTATAATATTTACTCTGAGCATTGTATATCTGAAGTAAAATTAGATGGCAACAAGGATGAATCAGGAAAAAAAATCCCTAAACAAACAGCTATCATACAAATAGTAAAGAGAGAAACAAATTATGAATAACTTACAAGTCAAGATGACGACAGACACTTCAGAAGAGAAACGAAAACCAGAAAAGTCCAAATGGATCCCCAAAATATAAAAGAAACAATTCTACGAAATATCTTATTTCCAGATGTGCTTAGCACTCTCCAGCAATCCAGTTGTGGTCAACATTGAATATCAAAAC
The DNA here is from genome assembly GCF_019054845.1 of Dipodomys spectabilis. Lineage (NCBI taxonomy): Eukaryota > Metazoa > Chordata > Mammalia > Rodentia > Heteromyidae > Dipodomys > Dipodomys spectabilis. The sequence goes on from NW_024870773.1 coordinate 12,468,891, forward strand.
ATCACTATCTTATTTGGCTGCATTACCATGAAGCTGGTTGACACAGGGACAACCAACAATCTGTGCTTAGTTCTTAGTCACCCAAGTAGCTAGGATTTTAGGTAATAGCCACCACTCATGGTCCACACAGTAAATATTGTTACTAAAGAGTTCCATCTATATCCATCAAAATTAGTCTGCCAACTAGTATTATTCATCAATATAAAGAAAATGCACATGTATTATCCAAAAGCACTGTGGCATGTTAAAAAAACAAACAAGAAGTCGCCTGCTAACATCAGTTAAGTATATGTAAGTAGCTTCTTGACAATCAATTCCAGACCTGCACAACAACACACAAATACAATGTGAGATGAGCTATCATAGCTCAAGTCGTATAACTTGTGGCTGCTCAGCTACCTCCAAGGTGGTAAAATAAATGGTACACTTAAGCCTTCATGAATTTCACCTTTTCTAGTCTCTGAAGACAGAAAGCTGTGTGCACAGATGATTCATATTCCATTTAGTTATGCAAAAATGGCAGCTGAGAAATAAGAAGTAATTCAAAGTCTGTGTAGCTCTTGCAGTTTAATAAGCAATTTTTGTTCAGTCCATAGGAAAAAATGGGTAGAAAACATGCTGGCACTAGAATTTCCTGGCCAGGTAATAGACTGTTCATACCTGGGAAAAATTTTTAATATTTGAGTAGAGGCATGTTTGAAGAAATTATACACTCAATTCAACAGTATCAGATGAAAAGTATTGCAAGTTCACAGAGAATAAAATAGAATATCATAGAGGACAGAGAAAGAGACCAGACTTTCACAATCACAAGACTCCACACTTTTGTGAAGATCCATGGAGATGGAATAACTGAAAGACACTATAATAAAAGAAATAACCTGCTCTGTTTTTCCAGGTTTTCTTTCCAGGCTATTATTTAAAAGTCTTCACCTGATTTCTCCTTCCATAAGAAGCTGTTGTGTAACTCTTAAGCTCCCAATGAATGGTGTTGAGAGCCACTCCACAATTCCCATCCATGTACTTTACCAAAGTGTAGAAAGAATTGATAGGAAACTGAGCAAGGAAACATCCACATAGAAAATGTTCAGAATAGTTTCAGAAACGTTGACAGTCATAGAAATGGGGGTGAAAATATGGGTCAAATTCTTCAAGATATACCAACTTCTATTCTTCTTTCTTTCTTTTCTTTTTTTTTTTTTTTCATTCTAAACATATCTGTCTCCATCCCCGGGGAAGGATTTTATAAGTGATAGATAGACCTCAGGTTTAAAGTGACTGATTTAAATAAATTCCTTCTTTCTTCAGTCTACATAGAGCTACATTTTCATTATTAATATTTCTAAATTTAATTTAGGTAAGTAGCAAAGCGGCAAGCCATTTCAAGATCATAAATTAAGACCTGAACTCTGGACTCACAGTAGCCATCAATTTAATAAAAAAGCTGGACAATGTCCTTTATAAGAAAGGAACCAGATAAATTTCACTGCTATCACTAGCAGTGTTATCCTTTCTAAGATAGATTGGTTTTTAGTAGCTCGTTATCAAAAAGTAAAGTAGATGAAGAATTCCATGAAATCATTTCTAGTAACAAGCTGTTGGAGTTAATAATCTTTCTTTTTTTTTTTTTTTTTTTTTGCAAGGGAGTGGGAAAAGCATAGGAAGAATTAGTCTTTGTGTTGACATGGAAAGAAGATGTTTCAAGCATATTATTGAGTTAGAAAGGTACACAGTTGACCTAGCTTTTGTAAAATAATATACATATAATCTAAAAGAAAGTGAGATTGAAATGCTAGCTGGAACTACATATGAAAAAGTATCTGATGTAATTACCTATGGGTATCACTCAGATTTCTTGCTTTGTTTGAATGGGCTGGATATCCCTAATTAAGAAGTCTGGAACCCAAAACACTCCAAAATTTCAACATTTTTAAGTGCCAACATGGTCCTCTCAATGGAAAATACCACACTTGACCTCATGGATGAGCCATACTCAAAATTCAGAAGCACTTAAAATATATTAAATAACCTTTAAGAATGCCTACAAAACTTACACAAATGTGTTTAGATAAAGGTTCTATGGTCAAGATATTTCAATATATAAACCCAAAGTTCTAAACACTTTGCTTTCAAGCGTTTCACATAAAGGATATTCAGCCTTTAACAAAAGCTTGTATGTTTCTCATATTCTTACAATATTCATTTATGGCAAGTAATTTTCAGAGTAAACAGCAACAACGAAACTATCGATATCCCTGTTAAAATGTGACACACATCAGTAGCATACTTTATCTACTCGAACATTAATTTTAGGCAGTCTCAGTTCAACAACTAGAAGTAGATTTGAAGTTAGAGCTGGTTTGCTTGCAAACCTCTGAAGCCTTCATCATCAAAAATGCATATAAATCCTTTTCATGGTGTCCAATTTCACGGTATCACATTTCCAAACTGTTGAATCCTGTGAAATAAGTTCCCCTCTACACAGGAAGATAGTCATGCTGACATTTCACCAGTTATGCAAGTGGCCAAGGAAGAAGTATCTAGAACTATCGTTTAGCTCAAGAGAAATGTTTCAACTAGTACCTCTTTAGCAGTTTTTCTTAAGTTGTTACTATCTGTCCTAAAATGGAGGAATAATTTTGTAGCCATACAATAAAAACATGATTTTTGATGAATAATGTGTCACTCTACGTTCAAAATGTGCTCTGTAACATATTTGTCATTAGTATGCAACACAACCATGGGTAGCAGATGCACCCTATTTCAAAGCTGCTGTTGGCTGGGTGTGAATGCCTATAATCCTAGCTACCAAGGAGGATAAGACCAGAAGCATCTCATTGTAAAACCAGCCCTGTCCAGACAGCTCCATTTCCAACTAACCAGCAGAATGTCAGACTGGAGGCATGGGGTCAAGTGGTAAAATGCTAGCCATGGGCAAGACATCTGATCCTGTGGTTATAATTGTTTTCACTGTATCTGTGGTTATAGAATCACTAGACAGAGAGCATTTTTCAAATGTGCACTTTTTAGTGTTTACCATATGATGTACTATTGAATTATTTTCAGGATAACAGGCCTGATCTTTAATGGATCACCCAAGAGATCTACATGGTCCATTTATCATTTACCTAGCCCAGTTGCTACTGATTTAATCTTTTACCCTTTCAAAGATATGTGAATTGGGTTCATTGGATAAGGGACATTCCTGAAGCAGAAAAGTGTTCAATACTGAGGTGAAAAGACAAAACCAGGTAAGGGGAAAAAAAAGTCTGCTGGAAACCATTTAAAATGAAACAAGGTAGGCTTAAGGCTGTAGGATAGAGGGAACAGGCAGGTACTGTTGCTTTTGTTTGGATGTTGAGGAGACACGAAAGAATCATTTGAAGATATAGACCATCCATCCATTTTAAGCAATGACTCCTATTGGGAATAGTCAGAAGGTCACCTTTGTCTATTTAGAGTGATGCAGGGCATTAAGGCTTTCCCAGTTTTCTTGCCAGAATCCAATGCTTCCTCTTCTCGTTCAAATTTTTATCACATATGGTTAGAGTGTACCTAGTTTTGGATATGTCATGTCTGAGAAAGGTCGCAAACTGCCAGCCTTCTGGGATCATTAGAAATATAGAACTATATACCTTCTATATGATCAGCACAGTAGTCTAATAATATGCATATAGGTAGCTTTGACTGGGACACACATTGCTTTTAGTATCTACTGTCCTTTTTTTTGTTTGTGTTTGTTTTTTAGTGCTGTTCCTGGGCTTGAAGTCAGGGTCTGGGCCCTGTCCCAAAGGTTTTGTGCTCAAGGTTACCACTCACGACTTGAGCCATAGCTGTACTTCTGGCTTCTTTGGGTGTTTAATTAGACATAAGTCTCACTGGTTTTTCTTGCATCAAATAGTGATCCACAGATCTCACTCTCCTGAATAGCTAGAATTGCAGGCATGAGCCACCAGTGCACTGCCAGTGCTAGTCTTAAACAAGAACAAAAACCATGGTCTAAGAGCGCTCATAGAACCGAAGGCTACTGAATTAGTCTTAAAGTTGAAAAGTAGAAACCTCTTGATAATGTTTGTATTCTTTCCATTTACCACAATAAACACCTAACACTGGGAAGTTAATACATTTTGAGAATAATAAAGTAATAAATGTCAAGAAGTTGACCACTCCAGGAAATAGAAACACAAGGTTTTTTTTTTCATTGCTGTTTTTGCTTTCTTTTTTTTAAAACTTGTTTTGTTTATCTGTCTTTGGGAGGGTAAAGGACTTACAGAAAAAGAGGGACAAAGAGTGAACAAAATCAGCAGTGGGACTCATTAGATACTAGGTTGAAAATGAGCCATATGACTGATGGGTGAGGATGGGAGGGAAAACGGGGAGAGAGTGAGGGAAGAGGTGGTGACACTGTTCAACAGGAATGTACTCTTTACCTGACTCTGTGACTGTAACCACTCTGTATTTCACCTCTATAATAACAATTATAAAAAAAAAGAAATTGACCAAAACATGTTGTAGATTGAAAAAATAATTATGGTACTTCCAGTTGGAGCACTATGTCCTTTCAATAAGACTGGTCCTAAGTGCCTAATATAATACTGAAAAGTAGTCTCTTCCCTACCCTGGGCTGCCAAGGGTCACATATCTTACATCCCATATGTCAAAGCATAGAGAGATAGATAGATATGCTTTATATATATACATATATGTGTTTATATGTGAATACACATATATGTGTGTGTATTCTTAAATGCTGTTGATTATTTGTTGACTATTTCCTGAGAAAATAACAGCAAACTAAGAACATGAGCTTGAGGATGCAGGAATTTCGGTCTTTCTTCTTCATTGTTGTATCTCAACACCAAAAAGAAAGACTGACAGATGATGAATTCTCATTAAATACTTGTCTCATTTATTTATGGAGCTGTAAATGGAACCCATTAGTCAGTGACAGAGTTTCAACTATATCTTGACGATGTTTCTGGTAGTCATTCAGCCCAAAACGACAAGGAAAGATGAGAGGGGGAAAAAAAGAAAAACATGTCCCAAATCCAAAGAAAGTACATCAGGAAATATCAATGTTAAAAAACTGAAGACCAGATTTTACAAGAATACCTTTAGAGTAGTCAGAGAAAACAAAAAGATATATTGTTAACAAGAAAGAATGATGGCAGACTCATCATTACAGATAATGATGACCAGAAGTAAACGAAGCTTTATAAGCTACAAATGAAATGCTCAGCCATAAAGCTCAAGGTAAAAGTTCCTTCTAAAACTGATGACCAAATGAAGACATACTCACAAAGGAAAGCTGAGTGAAGTGAAGAGGGTAGATAGAGCCGTACAATGATACTGGATAACAATCAGAAAATATACAGAAACGGGAGGAGGAGGAGGAGGAGGAGAAAGAGGAGGAGGAGGAGGAGGAGGATGAGGAAATGACAACATTATAGTAGAATATCAAAAATAATGAAATTATTTGGAGCTGGGTGTGGCTTATACCTGTGATCCTCCATACTGGAGGCTGAGATCTAGAAGGATCAGTTTGTCACCAGCCTGAGCAAAACCTTTACAGAACCTCATCTCAGTCCGTAAAAAACTGAACATGCTAACACATCCCTGGCATGGGAAGGGGAAGGAGAAACCTCACAGTCTAAGCTAGCCACCCACACAAAGTGAGACCCTATTAAAAAATAACAAAAGCCTAAAGGGTTGGCTGTGTGGCTCAGGTGGTAGAGTCTGCCTTGCAAACACAACCAACAAAACAAAACCTCTTTTTTTCACGTTATTTTATTTAAGACAATTTTTTTTGTTGTTGATTGTGGGGTTTGAATTCAGGGACTGGGCGCTGTCCCTGTGCCTCTTGGTTCTATGGCTAAAGCTCTACCATTTGAGCCACAGCACCTATTCCAGACTTCTAGTGGTTAATTGGAGATGAGTCTCACAGGGACATTTCTGCCCAGGCTGGCTTCAAATCGTGATCCTCAAATCTCTGCCTGTTGAGTAGCTAGGATTACTGGCATGAGCCATCCACACCCAGCTAAAACATTAATGTAGTACACTTATACAATAAAAGAAAAGGTTGATATTATTGAAAGTTATTTAGAAATAAAATGATCTACTATTCAAACAATTCTACGTAGATGTTAATAAATTTTGAGTGAATACTGCTATCCAGTAACCACTAAAAATTAAAAGTATAGCTAAAACCTCAAGGGCACATAAAGAAGAAATCTAAAAACAAAATATGAAAGAGTATACTTAAACCAAATGTATCAATAATTACATTCAATATAATTATAGCAAACATCTAAATTAAAAGTTAGACCATCAAGTTGGATTAAAGACAAACACATAAAGATCTAAGAGTCAACTCTTTATATAAAGAGATACATTTCATATGGAAAGACATACATAGATTACAAGTAAGCAAATACGTAATTTGGTCTGGTTAATCTAGCATCAAACAAAGTGGACTTCAGACCTGAAATATAATCTCTAATAAATAGAAGCAGTGCATAAGGGTAACAAAGATATTTCATTTAGAAGACAAAGTAATTCTAAAATAAATTGAGTATCTGCCTGAAATAAGCAAGTCATTAAATATATGAAGCACAAATGCTAGAACTAGAAGAAGAAAAAAAATCTTGAACCATACATACTGCGATTGGTTTTTGTCAATGTTACCGAGGAGTTTTTAAAACCTATTAACTAACTGAATTGAGTTGATATTTAAAGTTACTTTTTACAATCAGCAACCAGAGAACGTTTATCCTTTTCCAGTATACATCGGGTATTCAACAAGTTATGCTATGCAGCAGCTATGGAAGCTGGCAGATTTTATTTGCAGGCATTACATCACACAGTGTATGTATTTGATCAGCTAAGGTTTTGGGGAGTCACATACTTTATAAATCTAAGAAATTATGTAGGGAATGTAAATGTTTTTAATCGTGCAATGATTAAAGTGGTATTTCAGAGTATATGAAATGCAGTCAACACAATCTGTAGGGGGAAATGTATAGCTATAAATACTTATTTGGAAAAAAAATGAAGCATTAAAAATAAATGGCCTAGATTTCTATCTTAGGAAACTAGGAACTAAGAAATATCCAAAATGAAAGAATAAAAATGAAAGAAAACTCCATTCTAAGAAATGTTGCTTCATTCAAGAATCACATTTAAAAACTTGGCAACTTAATGGTGTGAACTTTGAACAAAAGGTAAAGGGACATTTCTATAGGTCAAAGCACAATTTAAGACTATTCAAGCATGTAAATGGAATAGTATTAGAAATCAACATTCAATTAGAAAATAATTGCAATCTTTTACTGCCTTCTAAATACATCGTTTTAAGAAAAAAAAAGCATAAAAGTTGGGATTCTACCCATGTTTGAATGGCATAAATACTAAGCTATTAAATGAAGTACTATTATGATAGAATGAGTGTTAGTGTGGTTATTAAGTGGAGTGCTTTAGTCACTAAACAGATTCATTAGAATAGAAAAGGAGTTTTATTTTATGCTCCTTCAGTCAGGATATATTATAAAGACACATGAATATGGCCTTTGAACGAATGAAAATTAAATCCAAGATTTGTGAGGATAAAACCATTCAAAGGGGACCTTTAAATATAAATAAACGTTCCATTAGCAAAGTTCTTCTGTCGTACGCCTAATGTATGCCTCTAAAACGTGAGGGCAGAACATCACTGACAGCCTCTAATGGAGTTGTTTCATTTTTAAAAATCTCTTTCTGGAAGTGGAAATTAAAATAAAATAATGTGTATAAAGCAAGCTGTCAGTCACATTGCAGAACTGAAATAGTACCATGCGCAGGTTTAAGCCAATCATAGATTTCAGAATGTATCACAGTGAAGAACATGTATATAAAGCATTTTTAATTAACACAGAGTGTGCTGGAAGCTGAGGACATATTAAGTGTGTAAAACAGACACAGCAGTCTGTGTCCTCATTGATCTCTTTTCTGTTGCCATATATATATCTATCTATCTATATATCTATATATAGATATATATATATATATGCCTTTATATATGTCTATCTGCATATTTGTTCCTCATTCATTTACCTAATTAATTCAATCAGCTAATATTACTAGTTGTCAATTAGCAAATTCTTAGATGATCAGGTTTGAATACTGATGTCTCACTATAGAATTCTTGAACAATGCTAGACACTAGAAATACATCTAGGGCCACTTGTGGAAGTGTAAATTTTTTTTTCTTGGTCAGTCCTGGGGTTTGGGCCTGGGCGCTGTCCCTCGGTTCTTCAGCTCAAGGCCAGTCCTCTACCACTTCAGCCACAGCGCCACTTCTGGTTTTCTAGTGGTTTATTGCAGATAAGAGCCTCATGGACTTTCCTGCTAGGGCTGGCGTTGAACCATGATCCTCAGACCTCAGCCTCCTGAGTAGCTAGTATTACAGGTATGAGCCACAGGAGACCAGCTCAGTGTAAATTTTTTTTAAGAGATTGAGTTAAATATAAAAAAGAAACAGAAAAAGAACAGGGTAAATTCATTTCAATATTTTCTTAATCTCAATACATTCAAAACATTTGCAGTTTTCACATGTAGTCATCTTAGAAATGATTTGGTGAGATATTCTGTATTTATTTTTAATATGATTTTAGTAGCTAGAAAATTGAAAGAAAACTTAAAAATTAGTGAAAGCCAGGCGCCGGTGGCTCACGCCTGTAATCCTAGCTACTCAGGAGGTTGAGATCTGAGGATCTCAGTTCAAAGCCAGCCCAGGCAGGAAAGACCGTGAGACTCCTATCTCTAATAAATCACCAGAAAACCGGAAGTGGCACTGTAGCTAAAGTGGTAGAGTGCTCACCTTCAGCTGAAGAGCTGAGGGACAGCACCCAAGCCCAGAGTTCAAGCCCCACAATCAACCAAAAACAAAACAAAACAAAATTAGTGAAGCATCATGACAGCACTGTAGCAAAATAAAATACTTCAGAATGTTTTGTTTGCTTGCTATAGATAACAAGAAAATGGAATTTTATTCCAGTCGCAGATATGTGTATCTCATTTATTTGTCCAAGAACTCATGGACACATATTAGACTAACAGATGAGGAAATTTATGTTTAAAAAGCTAATGTGACACTCATCCTTAAGAGAATACTCAGACTAGGTCTGCTAAAATTCTTATAGGTTTTGTTTGTTTCCAATACTAAAAATTAATAATGGGAGAAGATAAGTTTATAGTCAAATGTCAAACAAATGTCAAACATTTTCATAGTTACCTTGGAAGACATTGCCTTAAAAGATAAGAAAATGCATTTATCTTAATTGAATCAATTGTACAATTTTTCAAATTTTCATAACTTCTGCTTGTTCCATCTTTCATCAGATTCATTTGGACTTACATCATTTATCCTAAATTGCTGTTTCTCAAAAATCATATCAAGCTGTCACCATGATTTACATTCAGTATCTTACAACCACTCCCATCTTTGTAATTTATTACTTGTTACTTTCTCTTCGGGATTCTGAAATTAAAAGACGAACAGAAAGTCATGACGAACAAGGCAATCTAACCATTGTCATATTTAAATAAAAAGGAAAGTCTGTGTATCTTTTCATTCTTTATCAATGATGATTCATAAAAAAAAAATTTTAAACTCATTCCTGGAAATCATCTGAAGCATGATGACCATAAATTCCTGAATGAAAAATAATTTCAGTGTTCAAGAAAGATATGAGATTGACAGCTATGAAATTGAAGTTCAAACTATCTTTCCCCATCCAATCTTTTCCAGGTAAGCCAGATCCAGAAAGAATTCATTTTATTTCCCTGATGCTAATACTTTCAGAACTACTGTAAGTTAGAACATTTGCTTCAAACTTTAAACAAGATTGGTATTTTGGATAGACTTGTTCTTTGGTTTTATTGCTCAAAAATAGACAAAAGTAGAAGTTTTCCTTGAATTTTTCCTACTGCCTCATCTTTCATTTCCCTTTCCCGTCCCTTTGTAACAGTTGAGGCTCCGTGCACTCACTCAATCACACACATTCACAGGCATAGACACACAATGTTCCACCAAGTTCAATTCACTCTGCCCCCAATATAAATCCCATGTGCCCCTGGCTCTCTCCCTGTCTCTCCCACAATCATAGTCCAAATCATCACCACTGATGGCCAGAGCTTTTGAGCAATCTGAATGCTCTCTCCATTCCTATAGCTCTCTCCCTGCAACTCATTTGTTATTTAGCACTCACAACTAACTGGCCAAAGAGAGAGAGATGGGGAAGGGGGAGACTATAATAGCTAGAAGCTTTCTTTCCAAAATCATTGTAGTAAAAAAAATGCAGAATGTTGAGTTCTATAGTATAAAACTAAGAATGTACATACATATATGCATGAATGTATGTATGTATGCTATAATATATATTTCCTCTCTTGTCCTTTCTGTATATCATACAGATATTTATATCACACATGCATTCATATGTGTGTATATGTATTTATGTGTGTATGTGTATATATATATATATATATATATATATATATACACACACACACATTAACTCAAACTGACTCAAATTGGAGGGCCCAAACAATTCAGTTCAGCTGTTAAAATTCACTCCTATGTCTCAGTCATGTATTGCCCTTGGAAAATGTGAAGTGAATGACCACTAGCCAATTCTTCCACAGATTTAACTTATACCACCACTCATTTCCAAGATGTCCACTTAAAAAAAAAAACTGCACATCCACAAGAAATTCAAAATATCCCCACGTGTTCTCTAAGCAAAACATGGAAGCAATGCTCTGATTAAGTCTGGTATCCTCTGGAGCTTTTAGTGCTAAATGGATTTCCTGCATTTCAACTCCTATTAGTTTCATGCAGCCAGAGATCGTTTTAATTTTAACTGAAAAAGTTTTGGTTTGGTTTTGCGATCTTGTGGGAGAGTCCAGATAGCATGTATTCAATTATGGTTGAGTGAATTTAGGTAGCTGATTATCCTCACTTCTGTGGGAATCTTAAGAAATCATTGTCATTTTCCCAGAAAATTAGCAGCTAGCCAGCTGGTTGAAAAGCTGATATAATGAATCACTAACTTTGTGGCCCAAACAGCAGCTGTAGTTAAGAACCCAAGCAGGCCAACAGAGATCTCTTGAACAATCAAGCTTTTAGACACATCCATTTGCAACTGGGAAATTCTTGTATGGGAATCCAAGTCTGGCGATTATGAAACTCTCACATAAAAATGGGCTTTCCTCCATGGCAGAGAGAAGTGTATGGTGATGATTACTTGAGGACTTGAAGACACTGGGATAATTATTTTTGTCAAAAACAGAAGCTTTTTTTGTTGTTTTTTGTTTTTGTCGGTTGTGGGGCTTGAAATCTGGGTCTGGGCGCTGGTCCTTCAGCTCAAGGCGAGCACTCTACCACTTGAGCCATAGTGACACTTCTCGTTTTCTGGTGGTTTATTGGAGATAAGAGTCTCATGGACTTTCCTATCCATGCTGGGTTTGAATCGAGATCTTTAGATCTCAGCTTCCTGAGAGCTAGGATTACAGACATGAGCCACCTGTGCCCAGCAATACAAAAGATTTTTAAACACCCAAATATCAGGCTGTTAATTAGAATTTTAAATCGGATAAATTTATATATATTTAATGTATGACTTTTTAAAACAAACACTAGCTCATTAGCACTTGTTCTCGGCTTGAATTTTTTCAATGTGTCAGTTCAAGTTCTATGTTCTGTCTCTTCTGCCATGATACACATCTGGATGCCCACTAAATCCAGGGAAATCAAATTTTAGGATTATTTTCAATACAGACTTAAAAGTGATGCAAAATGAGTAAATCAATAAGAGGTGTGTGTGTGTGTGTGTGTGTGTGTGTGTGTGTGTGTGTGTGTGTGTGTATGTGTGTGTGTGTATGCCAGTGCTAGGGCCTGGACACTGTCCATGAGCTTTTTCATTCAAAACTAGTGGTCTTTCACTTGAGCCACACTTTCACTTCCGGATTTTTGGTGGTTAATTGGAGATGAGTTTCACAGACTTCCCTGCCTAGGCTGACTTTGAACTTAGATCGTCAAATCCCAGCCTTCTGAGTATCTAGATTACAGATAGGAGCCACAGGGTACCAGTTTAGCATCAGCAGAGAATGAAAAGGAACTAAATTAGCACTTGTTTACCATGCTTAGTAAAATTAACTAAAATTGATCATTCATCAATATATAGAAAATATCCATTAAATAATTATGAAATATAGTTGTTTGTGCATAGGCTAATATCATGTGTAGGAGATTCCACAGACTAATGCTCTCCAAATTATGAGAGGATTACTGTAAATTGCATGTTTCTGAGAAATCATGAGAGAGATTATTTGAAAAGGGTAGAAGTACACAAATATCTCTATTTTGATTGGAGGTTATGTGACAAATAAATCATCCATTCATGGAGCTTTGACTCCATACTGTGTATTAACACTATTTCTCCAAAAGTAATTTCAAAGAAATTAGCTGCAGAATTACATACTTTATGAATAATGAACCCATGTTATATATAAGCCAACATACTGACAGGCATATCCAAATAGCATTTTACTTAAGAGACTGTTTAGCTACAAGCTACCAAGTGAAACTGAAGCCCATTACTCAGCCTAAAGGAACTATTTCACTCCATTGGTACAAGATAGCTTAGAAGAACTGAAAGAAACTGAATGTTTGAGTTCCTATCCCTTAACCACTCACAATTCATCAGGGTTGTTTTTTTTAATGTATTTCTATTATCTTTAAGTAGTACAAAGAGGTTTCAATCAACATGCCGTGAGTACAGTATATCCTGATCACTGTTACCTCTTCCATCATTTTCCCTTATCTCTCCCACCCATACCCTCAAGTTCCCTGGTTCCATTTTCAAATATGTGCATTGAATATTATGCATGTATTTATCTACAATCGTTCCCCCAAAAGTTGGGAAATTTAGTAGATAAGCCATAAGAACAGAGCTCCCACAAATAAGGTTAGTGCAGTCATAAAATCCCAGAGACCTCCTTTCCTGCTTGTGATATGTGATACCAAAGAAGGAAAGAAACAGGAAGAGAGGAAAGAAAGAAAAAAAAGGAGAGAAAGAAGAGAAAGAAAAAGAAAGGGAAGGAAGAGAAAAGGGGAAAAGAACACACAAGTGTACAAGATGTTAAACTCAAGATATTTCTAATCTCCAGACAAAAGTCTTTAGAAATCTGGCTTCCTGACAAGTATTTTTGTTCAACTCAGTGGTTTTTGCTTATCTGTAAGCTTAAATTTGAAATTGCCACAATAAATCTCGTCTTTCATGCCTTCACTTTTCTATTCTCAATCAACCACCAAAGTGATTTGTGATGACAATCATTATGGTACACCACCGCTCAAAGTCATCTAAAGGCTCCAGGCTGACTTAAAACCCTTATTTAGGCTGAGACCCCACATGACCTCAGTGTGTCCCACCCACCCATACTTCTAGCAGTTGTCTCTCTCATTCCTTTCACCACAACTACTCTGGATCTTATTATTCTAGTATAGGTTGAGCCCATTTCATATGCCTGGATTTTAATAATCACTAATGTTCCTCCAACTCGGAGTTCTTAACCCCAGAGGATCAAAGCTCACTTCATGTCTTAAAGAAAAAAAGAAAGAAAAATCAATTTTTAAGATACAGCCATCTGTGTTAGTCAGTTTGTCATCGCTGCGACAAATTTCTGAGAAAATCAACTTAGTGAGGGAAAAGGTTTATTTTGGCTCAAGGATGCACAAGGTCTCATCCCATGATGTCTTGGCTTTGTTTCTCTGGGTCTGTGATGTCACAGTACATCAGCAACTCAACTTGGTCTCCAGAAAGTAGCTAACAAGACGTGTCTGTATATTAAAATAGCCTAAAATGATCAGTGTACTCTGTGTGGCTCAGCTAATATCTTTTGCGTAATCTCATAATGTGTCCAACAGCATACCTATCCATATTTAACCCCCCTTTCACTGTAACTGGAGAAAGTAAAATGTGTGTATATATGTTTCCATCAAAGGGTGTTGATGTGTGTGTGTGTATGTGTGTGTGTGTGTGTGTGTGTGTCATTGTAGCTTCAGAAATGTCTCCATTGACAAGTAAAATTGTCATTTACTTGTAACTATCCACTTGGAGAATCAGTCTATATTAAAAAGTAAATATTCCTTTTGCATCCTGAACATAACTATGGCTCCTGCTATTTTATCACCTAAACCTCACTCTGAAATGTGAATCTTATTTACCACATTACAACTGAGGTTAGAGGTGGACCTCTGATCTACACCCTGCTGCTCCTATTAATTGTTGTAGCTTATTCACAGTACAACTTCATGAAATTCCTGAAAACACTGGGATCCTTCTACTCTGTGATGTTCTGAAAAACAGGTCATGACAGAACAGCTGTTAATTCTTCCATTTTTGCATATCAGATTTCACCCACACTAGACTATATTAAAGGTCAAGTTTTCCACTAGCCTCAGCCTTCAAATGCCCAAAGATTGAGTGCTTTGACATGTAGAATTCTCTGATAGGATTCAATTCTTCAAGAATGAAGATAGGAATTGTGTGGTACATAATAACATCTTTCTAATGTGAATAGATGACAGATGTTTATTACAATTCCTTGATTAAATAATAATGGTTTGCTATACTCCGTCTTGAAAGGAACACAAATGACATAAGCAGTAAAGTTTGGGGCATCATAGTAACTACCATTTTTATGAGTGGTGTCCACATAAGAAAACAGAGAAGAGTGGATAGTTAAGCAAGGCTCAAAGGCAAAAGGAAGGGAGCTTACTCCAGAAGGAGGAAGCTGGATCCACAGTTCGGTCTTTTAAAGCATTACAATAATCTCCATGTGGAAAGAACAGTTTTCTCATAGAAATCATACTTTTTCAGTGAAACCATGAAAATCATTTATAGAGAAAAGAAAACTACCAGCCACAAACAGGGGATGGGCTAGCAACTTCTTTGTTTTGACATTGGTTTGCTCTTTTTGCTGGGAGCAAAGTATGACTATTAAATTCATTTTTAGGCTGGGAATGTAACTCAGTGGTAGAGTACTTGGCTATCATTCATGAGGCCCTAACTTCAATGCCCATCATACACACATACACACACACACACATACACACACACACACACACACACACACACACATACAAAGTTTTAATGAGGGCACAACTTTATATTATTCCGGAGGAAAAAAAAATAAGTAAATAAAAAATAACCATATTTCAAGGTTGTCCCCTCCTATTTGCTGAATTTCTCCATTGGAACTTGAGAAATGTTATCAAGTACAGATCTGCATCATAAGAAAGATAATCCATCTCAATAATTTTTACCATAATCTGGTGATCTGATAATGCTAGATTGAGTATTTGGACTGTTCACAGTATAATACATGCAATGGATACCTCTGTATATTAATTTGGTAGACAAATTGTCCACTGTAAACAATAATTCACAGCAACATCTTCTAACACTGAATGCTTACTAAGTACTTAATCTCATTCTGTGATTTAAATGGATGACATTCCCATCAATATAAAATATCTGATTGGACTGTTGATTTTACAAGACTAATGCCAACAGTCAAGTATGATTCCACACTTATAGTAGGATATTTATAATAAACAAGTTTCTCTTTTATTCTCTGATGCATGGAGGATTCAAATAGGTGCAAAATGTGTCTGTCTCTTCAAGGAAGTTTCAATATTAGCAGTGATATTAAAGCAAATACAAAACTAACTATATAAAGAGTTATAACTTCATTTAAAACATAAAAGCAAAACACTAGAGTTGTACCAAAAAAAAGAAAAGGGAGAAAGACAGAGACAGACAGAAATTATCATGGAGGAAACATGGCAAAATTTTATTTATTTATTTTTTATTGTGAGAATACCGTACAGAGGAGTTACAATTACATGGGCAAGATAACAAGTACATTTCTTATCAACGATTGTTGCCTCTTCTTTGTTTCCCTTCCCATACGCCCCTCCCCCCACCCTACCCTACCCAATTCTCTCCCCCCCCCACCAAAGTTGTAAAGTTTGTTTTTCGACATAACAACTTGTACAACTCATTGTTGCAAGGGGTCCACCTGTATCCCTAGTTAAACGATTTGTTTTTGCCCTTCCCCTCCACAAATTATACCAACATCAAATATAGAGAAAGCAGGGGTTATACCGTGGGGGAGGCACATACAAAGCAACACAGAAATCATCTTATAAACATATTAGAAACAATTGCATGAAAGAAAAAAACATTTAAATACTTATCTTGGGGTTCATTCCCCTAACATCAACTTATCTGACCTTTTCTGCTTGACTCAGACATATACTAGTTAGCTAAGAGGCAATATTAGTGCTAGATTCAATAAGACAGGTAACTTTTTTTTTTCTTTCTGATTCTGAGGCTTGAACTCAGGGCCTGAGCACTGTCCCTGAGCCTCTTTGTGCTCAAGGCTAACACTCTACCATTGAGCTACAGTGCCACTTCTGGTTTTTCTGAGTAGTTTATTGGAGATAAGAGTCTCCCAGACTTTCCTGCCTGGGTAGGCTTCAAACTGATCATCAGATGTCAGCCTCAGCAGTAGCTAGGATTAAAGATGTGAGCCACCAGTGCCCAACTGGGTAAACTATTTTTTCAAGAAGCCTGACTATCAATCCACTTCAACAAAAAAAAAATCATATACCATGATCAAACAGGATTCACTTCAGGGATGCAAAGCTGGTTCAACATATGCAAATTAATTAATATAATTCATCATATCAACAAGAGCAAGGATAAGAACCACGTTTATCTCAATAGATGCAAAAAGAGCATTTGATAAGATCCAATACCCCTTTATGATGAAGGTTCTGGAAAAACTAGGAATTCAGGGAACATTCCTCAATACAATAAAGGCTGTATATGACAAACCTACAGCCAGCCTTATACTTAATAGTGAAAAGCTAAAGCCATTTCCTCTAAACTCAGGAACGAGACAAGGATGTCCACTGTCTCCACTTCTCTTCAATTTAGTACAGCAATAAGACAAGATGTAAACATAAAGGGGATCCAAATAGGGAAAGATGAAGTAAAACTTTCCCTCTTTGCAGATGACATGGTCTTGTAGTTAAAGAACCCCAGGGACTCCACTCCCAAGTTACTTGAGCTGATTCGAAACTTAGGCAAAGTAACAGGATACAAAATTAACCCACAAAAATCAGTGGCTTTCCTGTATGCCAATAACAAGAAGAGAGTGGCTGAAATCAGGAAAGCAACTCCATTTGTAATAGCCCCACAAAAAATAAAATACCTAGGTGTTAACTTAACTGAAGAAGTGAAGGACCTCTACAATGAAAACTTTATAAAGATCTGAAAAAAGGAATTGAAGCAGAACTATAACCCCTGCTTTCACTGTATTTGATGTTGCTATAATTTGTGGAGGGGAAGGGCAAAAACAAATCGTTTAACTAGGGATACAGGTGGACCCATTGCAACAATGAGATGTACAAGTTGTTATGTCCTAAAACGAACTTTACAACTTTGGTGGGGGGGATAGGATCGGGTGGGGGGAGGTGGGGGAAGTATGGGAAGGGATGTGAAGGGGAAACAAAGAGGAGGCAACAATCTTGATAAGAAATGTACTTGTTATTTTGCCCATGTAATTGTAACTCCTCTGTACGGTATTCTCACAATAAAAAATAAATTAATTAATTTTTTTTAAAAAAGAAGTAAAAAAATCTCTCATGCTTCTGGAATGGGAGGATTAACATCGTGAAAATGGCAACACTGCCAAAGGATACCTATGAATTCAATGCGATACCTATCAACATCCCAACCTCATTCTTCAAAGAAATAGAAGAGGCAATCCAAAAATTCATATGGAACAATAAAAGACCCCGAATAGCAAAAGCAATCCTTAACAGAAAGAACAGAGCTGGGAGAATATCAAAAACTAACGTCAAACTCTACTACAAAGCCATAGTAAGCAAAACAGATTGGTACTGGCACAAGAACAGACCTGAGGAGCAATGGAATAGAACTAAAAACTCAGAAATGAACCAATCATTGACTAGGGAGTTAAAAAAAAAAACTGAATGGAACAATGACAGCCTCTTCAGTAAGTGCTGCCAAAAATTGGTTAATCACCTGTAGAAAACTAAAGCTAGATCCTTATATATCACCCTTCACCAGAATCAACTCCAAATGGATCAAAAACCTCAGAGTCAAAGCAGACAACCTGAAAACATTACAGGACAGAATAGGAGAAACCTTAGGTCTCCTTGGTACAAGCCAAAGTTTTCTAAATAGAGACCCAGAAACACAACAAGTCAAAGAAAGGTTGGATAAATGGGATTGCATGAAGCTTCAGAGCTTCTGTATGGCAAAGGACATAGCTAGCAAGATCAATAGAAAGCCCATGGATTGAGAGAAGACCTTCACTAGCCATACAACAGACAAGGGTCTCACATCTAAAATATACTTAGAACTCAAAAAATTAAATCCCCCAACAACAAATCCTCAAAGAAACAACTGCCCAATAGATAAGTGGGCTAAAGACTTACAGAGAAACTTCTCTGAAGAGGAAATAAGAATGGCCAATAGATATATGAAGTAATGTTCAACTTCTCTAGCCATAAAAGAAATGCAAATCAAAACAACATGGAGATTCTACCTCAACCCAGTTAGAATGGCTATAATCAAGAAATCTAATAACAACAGATGCTGGAGGGGATGTGGACAGAGGGAACCCTACTGCATTGTTGGTGGCAGTATAATCTTGTTCAACCACTTTGGAAAGCAGTATGGAGGTTCCTCAAAAGACTCCACATAGAACTACCGTATGGCCCAGCAATCCCACTTTTGGGCATTTACCCAAATGATCACAAACGAGGGTATACTAAAACTACCAGCACAACTATGTTTATTGCAGCATTAGCTAAGATATGGAACCAACCCAAATGTCCCTCAGTACATGAATGAATCAAGAAAATGTGTTACACACACACACACACACACACACACACACACACACAATGGAATTCTATGCCTCCATCAGAAAGAATGACATCATCCCATTTGTTAGTAAATGGGAAGACTTGAAAAAAATTGTATTAAGTGAAGTAAGCCAGGCCCAAAGAAACATAGGTCCCTCAACTGCAATAACTAGTATATGTCTAGGACAAGTAGAATGGGTCAAAAGCTATGTACATATGACCATATAAGATGATGCTAAGCAAAATGAACACCAAGATAGGGACACATTAGATTTTATCTTTCTTGCTATTCTTTTTAATGTGCTTATAATGTAATATGTGATTTTTTGTTTCTTCGTATGTTCTTCCCCCATGATATATAACCCCTGTTTTCACTGTATTTGATTCCAGAGCCCTGCATCTTGTAGGTGTATTTTTCTAATTTGGGGAAGGGAAGGGAAATAACAAAATGCTGAAATAAGGTCACAGGATGACCCATTGTAATAGTGAGATGTACAAGACACTATGTTGAAAACAAACTTTACAACTTTGGTGGTGGGGGGGGGGGGGAAGGTGGGGCGGTGGGGAGGAAAGGGATAGTAGGGGAAAAACAAAAGAGGGGTAACAATGCTCAATAGGAAATAGACTCATTACCTTGTTCATGTAAATGTAATCCCTCTGTACAGTATCTTTACAATAAAAATATATATATTTAAAAAAAAAGAATCATGGCCATAACATTGGCAAAGAATGAGAGCAGGAAAGCACACATATTTTTGGAGAATGATAAGATTGAGTTTTCTGAGCCATCTATTTTAGAAAGTTAGCCAAGTTATATAAAACTTTAAATAACCCATCCAGAGACATAGAGTATGTGTCTGAGTCAGGAGTAAAGCCTCTTAGCTAGGGCTTAGAATCAATGACAAAAGTACAATACTCTGGAAGGATATAGTAATTTCCTATTGTTTCTATTACAAACAACCACAAATTTAGTGCCTGAAACTGCACTAATTTGTTAGCCTTTGTTTTGGAGGTCTAAGTATGTCCAACCCAACTGAAATCAAGGTTTTCTTAGGGCTGCATTCTGAAACCTCTAAGAGATTAATGCATTGCTTCTAGATGACCTGGCCTTCCTTTTGCTGTGTCCCTCTTCTTCATCCTCAAAGCCAGCTGTGTGACCTCTTCAAATCATTCTTGACTCTCCCTCTTTCTTTCTTCCCTTGAGATTATACTGGACCAATCTGATTAGTCCAGATCACCTTCCCATCTCAATAGAATTGATTAGTAAATATAGTTCCTTGGGTAAATCTACTTATCTCTGGCTCCAAAACATAGCATAGCCAAGGGTCTAGGAAGTAGATGTAGATATCTTAAGTGCAGTGATAGGAAGCAATATACTGGCTACAACCAACATATTAAATATGGGGACATCAAAGGGACAAGGTGGAAACTGAAAATAGAAAACTTCAGCATGGAACACACATAAATTTAAGTAAAAACCAAACCAAAGCAAAAACATAAACAAAAACCAACAAACAACAAAACCCAGAGTGCTAGGTGGTGGTAACAGACACCTGTAATCCTGACCTGACTACTCAGGAGTCTGAGATCAGAGGACTATGATTCAAAGCTGGCCTATACAGGAAAGTCCAGGAGAATCTTGTCTCCAATTAACCACCCAAAAGCCAGGAAGGGACTTGTGGTTCCAGTGGCAGATCATTAGCCTTTGTAAGCACAAAAGCTCAGGGACAGTGTCCAAGTCCTGAGTTCAAGCTCCAGGACCAGTGCAGGTGTGCAAGCACACACACACACACACAAACACACACACACACACACACTCACTGAAAAGATTTTTTTTTTAACTGAGAGACTCCCTTCCTCCTCCATTGTTAGAGCTAAGCTATAGGACATTTTTTACTCAGGATGTGGCATACAGGATTAATTGGAAGATGAGATGATTGGAAGATGTGGGTTCAGTGAGAGACCAGCAGATTCCCCTGAGCTGCCTTGAAAAATAAACTTCTCTAATGTGCCACAGCCAATTCATGATGGTGCTGACAGTTTTTCCAAAATTGAAAGCATTCTGCCTGATCCATTCTTATCCTTAATGGGTGGAGGGGATTTAAGCAGCATGAAGCATCAGCTCCAATTTGAATTCATGTTCTTTCATATGGCCTTGTCTGAAATTATAACAAGGGATTTGGAAGCTGGTGTGAAAATACATTCCCAGTCCTCTGGAAACCTTTTTCAACACAACAGGGAACAGCATAATATTAATCCTTTGTATCTGATTGGAGTGAATTGGAGGCTTTGTCACATTGACCGAAAGTAGTTTGTTGGGGCCAGATTGGGTCTTTTCTTACTCCACAAGACTCAGTTAATTCGCTACTATCAGAGGCAATTGAATTTATTCTAAGCATATGAGTGAACTCCTGGAGCACAGACGAGGTGTCAGGGAGCTGGGACAATGCAGAGTCCTTGTTGGTCTGATCAACCTAAAGACAATGCAAGTACAGGGCAAACTGCTTACAACAAAGGATTTTGCTAGGGCCACAGGCTAAACCCATCCTCCGTAGTATCTGGGCTATATAGGAAAGCATAAGAGACCAAGACTAAGAGAGTTGAGCAGGCCAACATAGTCTTGGCATGGCTAGTCATCAGTGCATGTTGACAACAGGACGTGCTCTTCTGAAGCTTTGAAGAAGCGAGTGATCACCAGCACTAATCACCAATCACCTACCACCAATCAGCAGTACCACTACATGACTTTAGTATGCTACACACACTTTGAGATGTCTTAAGGAGTTTCGACAGATACCCATTAGACATTGATAGAAATACAGATTTTTCAGTAATGAGCTCTACAGCATAGTCACTAGGTCTGCAGATGCAGCCCTAAAAGAGCATGGTGTTCCTGAATCTACATATAGATAATAATAACCTTGATACGATATGCAGCAATCTGTATGTCATTATCTTTTTATTAAAAAGGAAATATGGACTCCAAACATATACTGTCTGGCATATTCACACGTCTTGATATGTATTCTGGAAGTTCTCATGTCAGAGCTTGGAAATAAACAGAATCTTGATCTGGACCTCATGTCCACCTCTTTAAAATACAAAAGCCTATGGAATATGATGGTGTTTCTGTGGGAGTTTATCATTAATTTTTCTATTCTTGGGGGGAATAGTTATTCATACTAGATGATAGGGAAGTCTCAGTCTCTATGGAAATTCTGGAGGTAACTGAAAGACTATCAAACAGAGTTAGGCATATGAAACATTATAGACTGCTATAAACTAAGATCCTTCAAACTGGTATGGAATACAGGATGTGGTTACTTCTGTAGAGAGCTACCAGTAAGTAGAAATAGACTACAAAATGATGTCAAGGACCAGGCATGGAGCATGCTTGTAATCCCAGCTTTGTAAGAGGCAAATTATGGAGAGGATTACAGTTCGAAACCAACCTGAACAAGAACAGAAAGAAAAAAACAAGTTAGGAATGACCTATCTTTTAAAAAAAACAGTTGGACATGATGGTACATACCTGAAATCCCAATCCTAGTCTCAAGATAGAGATAGGAGAATTTCACTCTAGGGGGAAAAGCAAGTGACTCTAGCTGAAAAAACAAACTAAAGTGGTATAGTGCTTGCCTAGAAATTTTTACTCCCTGATTTCAAACCCCAATACCACCCCCAAAAAATTATCATCTAATATGGAAAATGATGGTTTAGATGAGCAATGCACAAAGAAATCAATCTCCCCCAAATAGAAATCAAAATTGCCTGTAACAACAGTGCTTCCAAGGAAAGAAGTAAACAAGCCACTAAAATAACTCATTTTCTTAAGATGGTCTGGTTGGATTTTAATCAGCCTAAAAAACAAGGTAATACTTGTTCTATTTCAAGAATTTCTTTTGCTAGCTGGTAATAAATAAAAGTGAAAGGGATATGAAGAAAATCAGTCACACAGGAGCTTTGCATGGTCTAATAGTTTACTAAGCACGGAAGTTTCTGAGTCTAATAGGTCTTGACCAGTAAACTACAGCTATGTCAATAGCATATAGCAATCACTCTGAGGTAAGTCATATGGAATAGGTTTTGAATGATGGCTATACCTTAAAGAACTTTTTATGCTGATGACGGCATTGTCTTGTTTCCAAGCATAAGAACTTTATAACATTTCCCTAGGAACCAATGTAGAGTGCAGAGAATGTCTGAGAAATTCTTAAATGCAGCAGCCTGCAGTGCCAAGATATATATATATATATATATTTGGCTGAAAATTTTTTTTAAAAGATGCTAATGCTACAAAATACCTAGTAAGCAAGAAAAGTACCCCCACTAAGAAAGCAGGCAGCAAATGAGGGTTATATTTGGAACTTTCCATGGTTAAGCACATCACTATGATGCAACTCCACACCTCAGCTGCTGGTTTCTTTTCCTTCTGACTGCATGTACATGCAGGTTTAGTCACTCTAAATATACTGGGACAGAAGAAGGCAAATGCAAAATCATTACAGCTTCTACAGCTTATTATATGGGACAGAGGTCCTGGTAGGGTGGGGATAATTGTAATTAGTGGCTAAACTACACAATTATCAAGAGATATAATTAGTTATAATGTATACCCCCTTATTATTTGATACTCTTAAGTCCAAATAAGCATCTCTCAGAGATATTGCTTGGATATAGTTTTTTTTAATCTACATTTTCTGCCTTTTATTCCATATGTACATCCCATTTTTTTCCAACAGATGTCTGTAATAAGACCTTACAAACATTCAGTTCTCATTCAGCTACTATACTAATTTTTGCCTTCCCACACTTTAGTATGCAACTGTGTTTGGTTGGTGGGAGGGGCATTTTAGTCCTTTTAAACTCTACCTGTCATAGGCTACCAGTTATAAAATCTCAAATATGAATAGGAAATAAGGGTTTAAAAGTGTTCCTACATGAAGCTTAAAGCTCCAAGATTCAATTTTTTTTGTCATTTAAGAAACCTATGTCTCTCAGTATCAGTTTAATGAGATTCAACAATTATTGAGAAAACAAGAAACAAGACTGACATTGCTGGCAGATACTAGAATAAGGATACTGGGTTTAACCGGTGCCATCATGGCCACATGGCAGAGAATTGGGTTTAACTGCAGCCATCTTGTCTTCAAGGTAGAGGGAGAAAGTTCCACCCCCAGGTGATGGGTGTGGCTGCATTCACGAAGGCTGGGACTTGGATGATAGGTTACTGGTTCCTACGACCTTGCCCCCTGCCCCAGAATCTATTTAAGCCCTGACCAGTTCAGTCCCATCACACCATGCCTCATGTCTCCTGCCTGTCTTTAGTCACCATGGTGTCCCATTTCAGCCCTCCGCTGGAGTTGATCTGGTTTGTTGGTATTGTTTTTCTGCTCTTTCTTTGGTTTACTACTGTCATGGCTCAGTTTTCTAACAGTGTTAAGCGTATTTGAGCTGTCTTTGAGACAGAAGTCCACTTGCAGACACCGGCTTTCCAATAAAAACTCCCGATTCCACCTCTCAAAATGTGGCTTCTCCTTTTCTCATGGCTGAATTCATGTACAACAATAGAACTCCCTGGAAATGTTTCTCTTAAAAGAAAATGTGGTGTATATATACACAATACAATTCTACTCATCCATCAGAAAGAATGACATTGAACCATTCATAAGGAAATGGAAAGATCTGGAGAGAATTGTAAAGTGAAGTAAGCCAGACCCAGAAAAGCACAGGCAATATGGTTTCCTTCATTAGTGAGAACTAGAATGTGCCTATAAATCAAACACCTAAGTGGTTATAAATGAATTAACTGAAGTACAATAGAATCTATGGAGAAAACAAATAGTATAATTCTTAGAAAAATTAAGTCAAAGCCTAACAAAATGAGTACTAGGAAATGGGTACCTGAAAGGGGAGGGAGGTGAGGATATCAAGAGGAGGGAGGTAGGAGAATGAACGGGGGGAAATGAGTAGAATACAGGCAAGAATGCATTGTGTCTGACACAGAACTGAGAAAAAAATAAGGTAAGGCGTCGGTGGAAGGTGGAGTGAAGATGTTGAAGAGATGACACAGATCAAGATGTATTATGTACATAAATTACTCTATTAAATGACTAAAATATTCCATATGTAATCTAAAAATTAGGAAAAGTGAGGGACAGGGTGGGTTTGGAGGGATGAAAGAAAATGTTAAATGACATTGATCATGCATGAACTGCTCTGTTGAATGGCAACTCCTTTTTACAACTACCTAAAGAAAGTAAAACTATATTTTTATTATTTTTATTGTGAAAATACTGTACATAGGGGTTACAATTACATGGGCAAGGTAATGAGTACATTTCTTATCAAGCATTGTTGCCTCCTCCTTTGTTTCCCCTTCTCACTCCTTCCCCCCCCCCTCAAAGTTCCAAAGTTTTAAAGTTCGTTTTTCAACATAATGACTTGTACATCTCATTGTTGCAATGGGTCCACCTGTATCCCTACTTAAACAATTTGTTTTTTCCCTTCCCCTCCACAAATTATACCAACATCAAATACAGTGAAAACAGAGGTAATACCATGTGGGAGGGACATACAAAGCAAAAAAGAAATCATCTTATTAATATGTTAGAAATAATAGCAAGAAAGAAAAAACATTTGAATCCTTATCTTAGGGTTCATTTCGCCTAACATCAACTTATCTGACCATTTCTGCTTGTCTCAGATATATACTAGTTATTGCAAATAAGGGAAACCATGGGGCCTATGTTTCTTTGGGCCTGGCTTACTTCACTTAATATAATTTTTTCCAAGTATTTCCATTTCCTAACAAATAGGGCAATGTCATTCTTTCTGGTGGAGGCATAGAATTCCATTGTGTATATATACCACATTTTCTTGATCCACTCATCTACTGAGGGGTATCTGGGTTTGTTCCATATCTTAGCTATGGTAAATAATGCTGCAATAAACATAGTTGTGCTGGTAGCTTTAGTGTGTTCTTGTTTGTGATCATTTGGGTAAATGACCAAAGTGGGATTGCTGGGTCAGAAATTTTCTTAAAAGAGACCCAGAAACACAACAAATCAAAGAAAGGTTGGACAAAGGGGATTGCATGAAATTGCAGAGCTTCTGCATGGCAGAAGACATAGCTAGCAAGATCAATAGAAAGCCCATGGATTGGGAGAAGATCTTCACTAGCTAGACAATGGACCAGGGTCTGATAGCTAAAATATACCTGGAACTCAAAAAATTAAATCTCCCAACAACAAATCCTCAAAGAAACAACTGCCAATAAATAAGTGGGCTAAAGACTTACAGAGACACTCCTCTGAAGAGGAAAGAACGATGGCCAATAGACACATGAAGAAATGCTCAACCTCTCTAGCCATAAAAGAAATGCAAATCAAAACAACATTGAGATACCACCTCACCCCAGTTAGAATGGCTATAATCAAGAACTCTAATAACAACAAATGCTAGAGGGGATGTGGACAGAAGGGAACCTTACTGCATTGTTGATGGGAGTATAAACTTGTTCAACTACTTTGGAAAGTAGTGTGGAGGTTTCTCAAAAGACTCCACATAAAAAAATATTTTTAAAGAAAGATAATTTTCCCTAGATATTCTTCTAGTTACTTATGAAAGTAATCTTTTTTCCTCCCGTATCTTCCAAAACGTATCTAAGTCACTAGCAAAGTCTTCTTGAATCTCAGCTTAGAAAAGGTTATTTTCTCTCATTCACTTACAACCAGCATAAATATCCCATAGGAGATTCTCCAATGTGGTACTTGATTAATTTGTATTATTCAACGAATTTGCACCTGTTCATCATGGATTTATCTTTATTGCATGTGAAACTTCTCAGCTACCAGTGCATCAAAGCCTTTGTGGTTTGGTTTGTCCTCATGACACAACTGGGTCTGAGCTTCATAAAAAGTTATTTTACTTATGTTTTCCCACCATTCTTTCCTTGTTGCTCATTTCTCACAGTCTCTGTTCTAGTTAGAGATATCAGTCACTTCCTTTCAGGAATATTGCAACAGGCTTCTGAAGGATGTCTGGATTCTGTTTTTCCTTATTCCATTTTATTCTGTACACCACTCCTAGTTTAATCTCCTCTGACCCAACTCTGATTACAACACTCCTCTGATAATCAGCTTTCATTTACTTCTGATTGCAGAAGCCTCGCCTATCTCTGAAGTTGTACTTCAAGACCATTCTCAACTTTATGTCACTACCTTTCCAAATGTCTCTTCCCCTGGTACAGATAACTGAAACACTTGCTTGTGAGTGATCAAACCCAGGTTGCTATTGCTTTCGTTAGAGACCTAAGCCTTTCCACTGTGCTATGCCAAGATACACAATTTTGCTCTACAGAATGGGTTGTAATGGAATTCTTGAGTGGAATTCACAAATCAGGATGTCTAACAGTATCACTAGGGGGCTTTGGAGAATCAAAAAGATATCCAAGGATGAAGAAAAGTATGTTTGCTACATGTCCCCTAAAGAAAACTATATTACAGTAAGTTTAAACTACAAAGCCCACAACACAACACAACACATAGGTGGGTTAATAGCTTTTCTAAATGTGTTATAGGGGTTGGCCAGCTACCAAGATCTGGCCATTGCTTTGTACACTATCTCTTTCTCGTGTGTCCATTTGGCCAGGAATTTGTTCTCAGCTAGTAGAAATTGCACTTAGCTGAGCTCATCCAGAGATGTCAAGTCCTTTCATGGGATGGTGGTAAATAAACTTGCATTTTTTTCTGCCTTGTTTTCTCTGACTTACATACCATCAGTCTGTTGATATTCCAGCAAAGTATTGTAGGCTATTAGGGTGAAAAATAAAGCCTCAGTCCTCATGGAACTCAGTTTTATGTGACAGACAGACACACAGACAACTGATTACAATGCACTATACATTATAATGACCTGACGCTGTGTTAGTCCTGGGAACATAAATGCAATCAACAATTCATTCTGCTGTGGGAGTACAGAATTGAAGAGATAGTCTATGAATTCACAGTAAAGGTAGGAAGATGCTGGACATATGCATCAACAAGACCATAGCTTTGTTATGTTGAGTGTAAAGCACAGCTGGAAAATACCTGGAAATGATCATGAAAAATGAGACTAAGACCATGATGTGCCCCATTGTATGGAATTTAATTTCCAGGCATTGGGCATGATTAATTTGTAAGATAAATGTCACCCTTGGGAAGAGATGGTATTGGTGACAGCTGAAAGGGTGGTAGGAACACAAAATCAAAATGGGAACAATCAATAAAGTTATAAGTATGAAATGTTTTCTCATCACTCAATGTGATGAGAAAACAGGGAGCAAATAAAGGAGTCACTTCAAAAGGCCAGAAAACCTGAGGTCTAAAAGCAAAAAGGGCTAAACTGGGTGTCAGTTTCGGTCAATACCTTGAATATTGTAGAGCGTCATCACTAGAATGGAATACTTACATAATAGCTGCCTCACTGTGCCCTTTATCTACAGTATCTCATGATATTTCCATATCTAAGTTACAGATAAACAATCTCAGAGAGACTAAGTAAATTGCCACCAAACCAAGACTCAGTTTGTCACATCCCAAAACAAATGGGTGGCACAATGGAGGGAAAATGTGTGGTATGATTTGTGGCACTTACCGATCATGATGCAAATGCTCTGCCATTTGACAATCTCAAATTATCAACCAGAGAGCACTGAATGCAGGGCTGGGCAATAAGATCGGTTGTCATGAGCTAGCCTGAGCCAGACTAGGCACAGCAATAAATGGATCCCACAAACATATTGTCAAGCATTTCATAAAGTGGAAACTGGCAAACTGTGATTCATGGGTCAAATCTAATTACCACTTATTTTCATAAACAAAGCTTTGCTGAAATGCAATCTTACCCATTTGATTCTAGATTGTCCAATGCTATTTTTGCACAGCCAAAGCAGAGATGAATAGTTGAAACTGAGACATCATGGCCCCTAACACCAAACATAAATACCATCTGGTCTGTTGAAGGTCCAAAACAGACAAAGCCTATGAATGTATGCTATTAAAAGTCATAGTGAACCCTGAGAAAGAAGCAATAAAGTAGGCATAAGCAAAGCAAGGCACAGAGGACCTCTGGGGTACTATAAGTACCTGCTACTTTATCAGCATGCCCAGTTATTCATGAAACTATGCCCAGCTTACAACGAAGATTTTACTATGCACAATTATACTTCAATAGAAATTGTTTTTTTTTTCAAAAAGACAACATTGAGATGAGCCAAGAACACATTTGTAAATTACTCTCAATGATTATAAACTATTTTAACCAATAAAATAGATATATGTGCTTGATTTACAATAGATGCTGATGAATTCTACAAGTATCAGTCAATAAGTGTGGAATATAACATGAACTATTGGATATGATCCTTGCTTAAACATTCCTAGTTTGAGACTAGGAAGTAATTTTTCACTCACAGAGCTAAGATAAAGAGAACCCACGGCAACAATTAGATGTGTATACTGGAGATAAGACAAGGCAGCCATAGGCCAGTCTCTCAGGTGTGATCCTGAATACATGCACTTCTCCTGGCCAGCTCAAACAGCCTGCATTTCTCTCTCAGATGAAATATAGAAGCTGAAGTTTGGACATTCTTAGGCTTTTTCATGTGCCAGGTCCCAACTTGTCAACTTTCCAAATTTTAGACAATATGCCTCTAGTTCCAGGCCCACACCACCTGTCAGCTGTCAGGACAGTCTGAGGTTCTGACTCCAGCAGCTGGCCAGCCTGTTACCTAATAGCAATGCACGAGAGCACCTGAATGCTGGCGAAGCAACCAAGGAAACCATCAATCTTGTCAAAGAGCATTAGGTTCCCTCTATCAGCTTCTACCACCCAGGATTGCCAAGAAAGGGCTAGAGGAAGCAATGATTTGTTAAACAAGACAATATTCTTCACTTTCCCACTAGGGAGAGTAAATTTCATTTCTGTACACAAGGAGCAACAAAAAGGGAAGTAATTAGTCTCCATTCAGTGGTGAACCATTTTGGGGGGGATATTATAGAATTTTAAAGATCCATTGTAAGGACCTTCTTCCCTTCAGCAAGTTAAACACACACATAGTAGTAACTATTAATGGTATAATAATACTAATAATAGTAACTACTATTAGTAGTTATTATTAGTAACTATTATTGATATTAGCTATTATTAAAAACTACTATTAGTAGTTACTATTATTAGTATTATTAGTCTTATTTAGGACAGCATGAAGATCTCTACAAGTATAGATTGTCAGATGACTTGTGTACAAACTCTTGGGAATCTCTGATGGAATATGTAGAAATCAAATTAGTTTTTCACCACCTTGGTAGGAAGCATTTCTAGGCTAATGCACACACCACATTGCTTCCAATCAAATTGTACCTCAACACTGAAAGTAAAACAGAAGGGTACCATGGCTTTCCATCAAGGTGACAAGCATCATTACCACAGCAGGAAAGCACACATTGCAGCACTTACTGTGGTCCAGAAGCTGAGCTAGAAACCACGCAAGGAAGACACCATCTGCATTTTGCCGGAGAGAAAGTTTGGCTCGACATGAATTACATAATTTTCCTCAGAGCTCTCTAAAACCAACTGGCTTAGCCAGGAGTCCAGCCCAAGCCTAACCAAGGATAGTACAAACTCAGTACCACTCTTGTTCGTTTTTCATTGATTTTCTTCTTCTAATCTGCTGTCAAAATATTGTCTAAATTCCTCTTTGGCAAAAGGAAGTTATATAGATGGCCACTATGGTATTCTAAATAAAAAAGACAAACACAAGGGCTGGGAAGGTGGCTCTGTGGTAGAGCACTTGCCTTGCATGCCTGAGGCCCTGGGTTCGATTCCTCAACACCACATAAGCAAAAAAGAAAAAAGCCGGAAGTGGCCCTGTGGGTCAAGTGGTAGAGTGCTAGCCTTGAGCTGAAGAGCTGAGGGACAGCGCCCAGGCCTAGAGTTCAGGCCCCACGACCGAACCCAAGAAAAAAAAAAAGACAAACACAAAAGGTCACAGAACATGCCAAACCTCCCTCATGGCTTTCCAAATCACATTCTACTTGACCCAATGCCAAGGCCACGATTCTGCATATCTCAGATGTGATATATTATCAAAGTGGAGCCCAGCAAGTTCAGAAGAATATTTGGTTTGGAAAGTTTAGTATTCAAACATGCTCAGAAAGAGTGTGTTTTTTATTCCCATAACAATCAAACTTGGGGCTTTGCAAGCAGAAGCTCCAGTATGAGCTCTGAGTGTAATCTATCAAGAGATTATAAATTACTTCGAAGACATTACATGTGGATAGGTAGCCCTTGCTTCCCCTCTATGAACACCACATATGGTCAGTGTCTCACTGTGCAAGAAGCAAAGATAATCCTAGAGAAGAAAACAAAAACTAAGAGGGAAATCATAAAATGTGGTGTGGCATGTGAAACAAAAATAAATGAAGGATACTGAAAAAAACAGCCAGTGAAAATACATGTTTAATATTTGTTGGAAGAGATTTAGAAACTGGTCGGAAGCATCAGCATGATAACTCCCATTGACTGACTGACGGACTGGTCTTGGTATACAGAAGGGGAAACAACTAGGCAAGATCAAGTTCAAGATCAGGAAGGGCAGCAGATATGCCAAGAGCGAGACAATGAGGAAGTTACAGAGACAAAGCAGAGGAGAACAAAAGAGAGAGTAAAAGAAGAGCCTAGACGATAAATAAATCAGGAGCAAAATAACACCAAATGTCATGCTGGTATCTGGTACTTTATCAAAATTTCCTGTTTGTAATATAGCTTTTACTATTTGGGGAAAAAAATAATGAACACTATCTCCACAGAGCCAGTAAACAGAGAAGGACTTTGATATGAGAGCTGCTAGGATGGATAAATTATTTAAACAGCATACAGTGCTCAGTATCAAGAAGCTATTTGTTCAACAGGTCAAAAATTCTCCTTTCCTTCTCTTCCTCTCTCCCCACTTCTATGTTCTCTATCACACATATATTCCCATGCATGCACAAAGATTTCATAATTAGAAGGAACTTCCTGTTTAGAGATTGAACTTTATTTGATAGACTTTTCATCCCTGAAGCTCCCGCCATTTTACGTATGTCATTGTGTGATTCGTCTTCAAAATTCATTCACAGATATCAGACACTCAGAAGTCAGGCCTGAAGGGGCCCTGCCCGAGAGCAAAACAGAACCAGACTCAAATACCAGTGACCTTCCCTTTCTTCCTACCAATCAGTTGATGACCCTTGAGGTTGGTGATGAACCTGATAAGTGAGATACTGAAGGGTAATTTGAACTTTCATGGCATATAATAGCCTGAAAATATATCTTGCCTTACTTTTTTTTTGGGGGGGTGGGGGGGAGTCCAGTCGTGGGGCCTGAACTCTGGCCCTAGGCACTGTCCCTCAGCTCGTCAGCTCAAGGCTAGCACTCTACATCTTGAGCCACAGCGCCACTTCCAGCTTTTTTCTTTTTTTTGCTTATGTGGTGCTGAGGAATCAAATCCAGGGCCTCATACATGCAAGGCAAGCGCTCTACTAGTGAGCCACCTTCCCAGCCCCTTGCCTTACTTTTAAACTACCAAATACATAGCAAGTCAAACCTAGGGGCTGGGGATAGTTACACTGTACAGATATCTCTTATTTCAAAAAAGATATGCTGCCCCCTGCTTTTAAGCAAGGTTTGTTGCCCATCCCCCCTTTTTATTGTAGAAGCGTATGTTATACTTTACACTGAAGTAGGTCTTGCTCACTTTTGTTATTATGTGCTTGTTTTATTTTTTTTTGGGGGGGGGGGTCCGGTCGTGGGGCCTGAACTCTGGGACTGGGCACTGTTCCTCAGCTCTTCAGCTCAAGGCTAGCGCTCTACCACTTGAGCCACAGCGCCACTTCCGGCTTTTTTCTTTTTTTGCTTATGTGGTACTGAGGAATCAAATCCAGGGCCTCAGGCATGCAAGGCAAGCACTCTACCACTGAGCCACCTTCCCAGCCCTATTTGCTTGTTTTAAAAGAACATTTTTAAAATGTTGTATGTGTCCCTTTTAAATTGCTATCAACAACAAAATGTGCACCTGTGGAAACAGTTGCTGAGCTAAAGTTGAGGGACAGCCATTAAAACCCTCTTGACCACAGTCTGAGCACTAGGGTAAGTCTACACCTGTACACAACACGGAGAGAGCGAAGTGAAAGGGAAGAAAGAATTCAGGGGATGCTGTAAACGTGCAAAACTGCTTCACTCTTCTAACGAGTCCAAGTTAAACTGGCAGAGGGACTCAGACCATGATCTTGCAAGCCCTCCTCTTAGCCGGGCATCAGTGGCTACTCAGGAAGCTGAGATATGAGGATTGTGGTGCAAAGCCAGCCAGGATAGGAAAGTCTGGGAGACTCTTATCTCCAATTAACCACCAGAAAACTAGAAGTGAAGCTGTGGCTCAAAGTGGTATGGAACTAGCCTGAGCACAAAAGCTCGGGGATATTGCCCAGGGCCTGAGTTCAAGCCCCATGACTGACTCTCTCTCTCTCTCTCTCTCTCTTTCTACCTCCCTCTCTCTCTCTCTGTATAGGTCAGTAGGCACTGGGGTATAGAACTCAGGGCCTCTTGCTTGGATTTGTCTGCTCAAAGCTAGAACTCTACCACTTGAGCCACAGCACTATTTCAAGGTTTTGCTGGTTAATTGGAGATCAGTCTCACAGTCTTTCCTTCCTTGGCTGGCATTGACCTGTGATTCTCAGATCTCAGCCTCCTGAGTAGCTAGGATTACAAGTGTGAGCCACAAGCACCCAGCATTCATTTCTATACTTGAAACGAACTAACTTAACTAATCAAACTTCCCTACGACATGGAGAAGACAATGCTCATAGCTGTATCCCTGAGCAAACATCAGGACCATCTCTGCCTTTTCTCCATGTCTGTTCTATTTCAGCTTGTTTAGTAATCTCCCTAAATATGACTGACTCATTCTAAAAAAGCAATCCATGCTTCTGCTTACTCATCAAGTGAATTCTCCCACATTCTTACTTTGTATTTTCAACAGACTCAGAATGCCTAAAATAAAATTTCTGTGCAAATACCAGCTTTGTTGCATTTCATTGATAAGAGTCAACATCCCCTGGAAGTTGGCAACCCATGAATTATGCTAAGATCACAGAGCTAAAGATATTATTAGTGGTTTGCAGACAGCTTAAATTAAGAAAATCTCAACTGTTTTTTAAAAATATTTTATCCATCTATAACTTAATAAATGTTAGTTATTGCAGTTTACCATTTGCAACTGAGATTATCATCCTCTTTTTAAAATCCATTTCAGTAGACTTCATAATGAAATAATCTTACAAAATGGGATTTTAGACTTTGGACCTAAGAGAGCTATAAACCCTCACATTTAAATGGCATAAAGGGAGACTTGCCAATGTAAGATTTCCCAAAAAACAAAGTAATGAAGTTGGGGTTAGGGGAAAAAATGAAGAATGTAGGGCTGTAGGAGAACTCTAAAAGATTCCAAATAAGGCATTTCTAAAGACAGAGAAAACATTTCCCTCTGGACTATCCAAGCTGACCAACTCTGTGAGGATAGTGATTGTAAATATCAATGCCACAGCCATTTCAGAATAAGCATTGCACTTCAGTTAGTTCCATCTACAAAGTGATTTCCAGCCAGCCAACACAGAAAGGACCAAGCATGAATAAAGAACACAGGAGGAAGGGTATTAACATAAAAGTGCAGTGGAAACTTCCTGTCCTTCCTTTCAGGGCTAGTAACCAGCAGGTACTTTCTCAGCTTTGGAAATGGAAAAATAGGGTTGTTTCCTTCCTTTATCTAGGCTGAGGACTTCACATTGAATGTATAATTCTCCCAAAGACCCAGTGCTAAAAGCTTGGCCCCTCAGTAGTTCCATTAGTAGGAACTTAAAGAGGTGGAACTTAATGGGAGGTTGCTGGGTCCCTGGAGCATGTCCTTGAATATTCTTGAAAAAGAGTGTGATACCCTGACCCCCTCCTGCTCTTTTCCTTCCTGGCTAGTGTATGCGCAGTTTGGGGGCATCGCATAATTCCTACCACTATGCCATATAGCAAGGGCCAAAGCAACCAGGCCAAACAAACCTTCCATGGCATCCTCCAAAAGTAGGCAAAAAAAGAAATCAGTGTTTTCTCTTTATTCATTAACTAGGATATTTTATAATAGCTCTGTTACGCTAAGTCACATGGGCTCTGATTCTGCCCATGGGAAAATAATTGATCCTAGTTCTGTGAATTTGTGTGAAGAACGAAACAGAGCTAGAGGCACTATAAACTTGATTTTCTTTCATTACTGTTTAAAAATGATTGTCAGTCACTTGTTAAAAGGTGAAAACTAATCATCACAAAGCATTAGAGATTCCTTTTCAAGTTGCAGGAATGTTATCCTACCTTCATAAAGGCAGTGTAAACTTAGGCTCACCCACCATGATAGATATCGAAGGACTGGGTGCAATTCAAGAAGGCTCTAATTGCACTGAAGGTCCCTGGAGTAAACGGTTTACCCTCTAGAGAGTGGAGCACTTCTTAAGTGATAGAAATCCCTTATCTGTCATCCCATTACCAAAATCTGCTCTCTGTTTCACAGAGGAGACCTTGCTACAAGAAGCTCTACTAATCTAAGATGATCTTCATTTCTTCTGCTTACCTATCTTTTTCAACATGTATAATTTTTCCCCAGTGTTTTAATTTTTTCCAAATTTCCCCTATTTTTTACAATTGATAAAAATGATTTGTGCAATAAAAATTATAATTACAAAAGCATCAATTATATACAGGCATTCATTTGCACTCCACCAACTAAAGCTGAAGAGTTTTAAAATAGTTTATGATGTCCATCAACCACTTATATCTACTTGCAACCCTAGTTTCCATGTCTCCAATAGGGAGGGGAGAGAAAGTAAGAGTCACTGAGCCATTTTCACGATTGATGTCTCCTCGCAAGAAATTCTGCATTTGTCCATTTTTCCCCATCTTAGAATTGTAAGAAAATGATTTAATGAGCTCTTTCACATAGGCCTATTACATTTTTCAGGGAAGATGAACTCAGTGCAGAGGTTTCTGCTGGTCAATGCCACTATTAGGTAGTTAGTTCCCTTCTAGTCTACTGCTCCTTGGTGATTTCCTGACAATATAATTGTGCAGACAACAAAATCTTATTACCTCCTCAGTGCAAAACTGTAATTCCCATCAAAATAAGCTGGACTGGTAGTATTGTCCATTCAAACAGAGATATATTCTCACTTGGATTCTAAGCTTAAGTGTGAAATCATGATTACTTTGCTTGTCCTTATTTTACACTAAGGGAAGATATGAAATCACTGACTTATCTGGAGACTTTTGGGTGAGTAGTTGGCTTTTTTTTTCTTCTCCATTTATATGAGATTAGATTGGCCAGGTAGAACTGCAGCTTCACTCTCTAACATTTCTATTTTTACTCCTATTTATCCTATATTAAAAATTAAAGAAAATATCAACTGTGCCTCCCTGAGATTGCTTATCTAATGCCTTTATGTAGATACGTTAAGTGTTCCTAGGTGGGAGCTTTATAATTCCAGCAGATAGGCATAATAAGCATACTGTTAAGCTAATAAACCCTGGTGCAAAGCAGCTACTCAGAAAAACTTTGCAGGCCACATGCATTCTCAAATCACTGGGTGGGCAACAGCAGGCTAACCCAAGTCCACGAATGTTATTCCTCACGTATGTAAGCACCATCCTACAGAGGCTGATGAAAACTTATTTTGGAATGGCAGATCATGGATAGAAAAAAGTGCCTCTTCAGTCAATGATTTTTTTTCTTTCTCTCCATCATAGTTGTTTGTTCAAAACAGGAAAAGTCTATTCGTGCAAAGTGCAGATTTGTCTCATAGCATTTAACTGTGCATAAAACCTGAAAATAAAATATTCAGATGTTGTCTTCATTTTTAATGCTATAGATACAAAGGCAATTAGCTAAATAAAAAAGGAGGAGCAGGAGCAGGAGGAGAGGAGCAGGAGGAGGAGAAAGAAGAGGAGGAAGAAGAGGAGGAGAAGGGGAGAAAATCCTCACAAAGTAGATCAAAAGCCATTTGTCACTGAATACATTGCAAGGCGTGATTGCTTAGCTCCTACTCCCCATGTGCAGGTTTGTCACTATGCTTCACAGACCTTTTCCACAAGGCCCACTTAACACAAACTCATTTGACTGCTGCGATGCACCACTGGTTCTAAATTTGCTGGTGTGCAGAGGCAATGGTTTCCATGCCTTCAGCTGCCTCCTGGTTCCAGCTGAGCTGCAATGAGCTTGACAGACTTTCCTGCAGGACCTGGACAGCCTTCCCTGGTGCTTTGATGTTAAACACAGCTCACTGGTGTCACCACTGGAGCTTAAGTGAGTTAACTGTATTGTCATGAGCCAGGACACACATTTATATTCCATACAGTACACAGTTTGCAGAACTTTTCACTTAACCCTGATTTTCTGCCAACTTTCAATATAAAATAAAATAAGCAGGGAGATGTAATAGATTAAAAATACAAGCACATTGTCATCCAAAATTAACCCACAGATGGTAATAATTGCACTTAATGAAATTTCAATTTTCCACCTAAAAATTGAAGTACTTTTCCCCTAGCACTATCAAGAGTTACTGTGTTATAAGAATATCTCTTTAGTATGAATGTAAATACCTATTTTTGAAAAAATAATGTGGAAACTGAACAACCAAAAAATTGACTACCTTTATCAAAATCTGTTACTTGGTAAAGAAGAAAAGAGGCTCTATGATTCAAAATTTTGGCAAAGTAGCAGGGTATAAAATTAACCCTCAAAAATCAGTGGCTTTTCTGTATGGCAACAATGAGAAAAGCATGGCAGAAATCAGGAAAGCAACTCCGTTCGTAATGGCCTCACAAAAAATAAAATACGTAGGAATTAACTTAACCAAAGAAGTGAAGGACCTCTACGATGAAAACTTTAAAAACCTGAAAAAGGAAATCAAAACAGAATTTAGAAAGTAGAAAACCTCCCATGCTCCTGGATTGGAAGGATCAACATCTAAACTATACCTGGAACTCAAAAAATTAAATCCCCCAACAACAAATCCTCAAAGAAACAACTGCCCAATAAATAAGTGGGCTAAAGACTTACAGAGAAACTTCTCTGAAGAGCAAAGAAGGATGGCCAATAGACACATGAAGAAATGCTCAACCTCCCTAGCCATAAAAGAAATACAAATCAAACCAACATTGAGATACCACCTCACCCCAGTTAGAATGGCTATAATCAAGAACTCTAGTAACAACAGATGCTGGAGGGGATGTGGACATAAGAGATTAGATTGGCCAGGTAGAACTGCAGCTTCACTCTCTAACATTTCTATTTTTACTCCTATTCATCCTATATTAAATATTAAAGAAAATATCAACTGTGCCTCCCTGAGATTGCTTATCTAATGCCTTTATGTAGATACGTTAAGTGCATTGTTGGTGGGAGTGCAAACTTGTTCAACCACTTTGGAAAGTAGTATGGAGGTTCCTCAAAAGACTCCACATAGAGCTCCCCTATGACCCAACAATCCCACTTTTGGGCATTTACCCAAATGTTCACAAGCAAGACCATACTAAAGCTACCAGCACAACTATGTTTATTGCAGCATTATTTACCATAGCTATGATATGGAACCAACCCACATGCCTCTCGGTAGATGAATGGATCAAGAAAATGAGGTATATATACAAAATGGAATTCTATGCCTCCACTAGAAAGAATGACACTGTCCCATTTGTTAGGAAATGGAAAGACTTGGAAAAAATTCTATTAAGTGAAGTAAGCCAGGCCCAAAGAAACATAGGTCCCATGGTTTCCCTTATTTGCAATAATTAGTATATGTCTGAGTCAAGCAGAAAAGGTCAGATAAGTTGATGTTAGGTGAAATAAACCCCAAGATAAGGACTTAAATGGTTTTTCTTTCTTGCTATTGTTTCTAACATATTTATAAGTTGATTTCTTTGTTGCTTTGTATGTCCCTCCCCCATGGTATAACCCCTGTATTTGATGTTGGTATAATTTGAGGAGGGGAAGGGAAAAAAAAAATTATTTAAATAGGAATACAGGTGGACCCATTGCAACAATGAGATGT
Organism: Dipodomys spectabilis; assembly: GCF_019054845.1. Taxonomy (NCBI): domain Eukaryota; kingdom Metazoa; phylum Chordata; class Mammalia; order Rodentia; family Heteromyidae; genus Dipodomys; species Dipodomys spectabilis. The sequence continues at coordinate 12,508,062 of NW_024870773.1, forward strand.
ACAAGATGGTATGTCGAAAAATGAACTTTACAACTTTGGCGCTGGAGGGGGGGGTTGGAGGAGGATGGGAAGGGATGGTAAGTGGAAACAAAGGAGGAGTCAACAATGCTTGATAAGAAATGTACTCATTACCTTGCTCAATTGCAAACCCACTGTATGGCATTTTCACAATTAAAAAAATAGTTAAAACCCTAAAAAAAAAAGAAAGAAAGAAAAGTGGCTCTAACCAAAGTAAGGAAAGGTAGGAGATGAGGCCTTGTTGGAAAGTACCTCAACTGGAGGCCTGTCCTTGAAGGCTATACCGAGTCCTGGTCCTCTCCTATAGTCCTTCTGCTTTGGTCCTAGTCCACCATGAAATGAACCATTCTGTTCCACCTTCTCCTCCAGAACAAACTTGACATCTCTGGAACTTAATCTTTCTTTCTTTATGTTATTCCTCTGGTTATGTGGGCCACTGAGATGAGAAAGCTAACTAAAACAGCCACTTGCTAAGGAATTCAAAGCATCAATATGTCCATTAGCCTGTAGATAAACTTTGAGGGAGATGAAGAACTTATAACTTGATTAACTAAGGAAAGTGCAATCAATCATACATTATTAATTTTATACAAAAATAAGGGCAGGGTGCACATCTCACCTCTTTCCTAGCATTTGCTAGGAAAACAATTCAAATCAATTTTCAAGTGGAAGCAAAGATGAGCTTGGCTGAGTCCTTCTTCACAACTTCGACTAACTGTCATGAATTTTTTTTAAAGCTATCAACTTGTCTGAGTATAACAATGTGCTTAAACATTTGTTTCTGCCTGTGTCCAGTAAAAATATTCAGGTTACTAAATAAAAGCAGAGCCAGGCACCAGTGGCTCACGTTTGTACTCATAACTACTCAGGAGGCTGACATCTTAGAATGGCAGTTCTAAGCCAGGCCAGGCAGACAAGTTTGTGATATACTCTTATCGCCAATAAACTAGTCAGAAAGAGCCAGAAGTGGAGCTGTGGCTCAAGTGATAGAGCGCTAGCCTTGAGCACAATGAGGCTTAGGGACAGCTTCAAGGCTCCTAGTTTAAACCCCAGAAAATCTATGGCCAGCATACATACATACATACATTCATACATACATACATACATACAAACATAAAAGCAGTAATAACAATTCAGCCATGTCCTTAGAATAACATCATACTGCCAGAAATATGTAAATCTCTTGATCTTTTTACTCTTACAAAACTCTCTTGTTAACCCTCTGCTGAATATAAACATGTCTCTATTTTGCAACAATTACTTGAAGACTTGTTCTAATTAAGTAAGACTTTTCTAACCACATGCCTAAGGGAAATACCAAGTGCTGTGTGATATTTTGGGGTTGACTTTCATTGAAATAGATCTGCTCAAGACATAAAACCTTGTTCTTTCCAAATAAAGCTAGTATGCAATAGCATACTTTCTGCCTAATGCTGGAAATCTGCAACTTCCAGGTCTCAAGAAATAAAATACTGAACAGCTTATAAAATGACTCAAGAGATTTCTTAAACATAAACTAACCTTGGCCAAATTGCATGTGGATAAGTTAAAAATAAATGATATAGATGGACAGAAAGATGAGCTCCCATGGGAAATCACAAAAAGTCTTAACATTAGAAGTTGTAAAGAGCTTTGAATCGAAGAGCCTCAATGGTTTTGAACAAATGATGCCTTATTTTTTTTCAGCCCTCAAAATTGTGTGGTATGGTGTCTGTTAATAAGGAAATAGTTCCATGAGTCAGTGTCTGAGCTCTCTTAGCCTTGAAGCCGGTCCAAACTTTGAATTTCTGGCAGCTTAGACCAACTTTATGAGCTCTGAAAACATGTTTTTGTTTTTCAATCTCTGAGCTATGTTTTGCCACTCAAATCCCTGAGCAGAATCTGGCATATGCTCGCTGAAGTGTCAACTGTTTGTCCCTTCTTCCTGGATTTGGGCCACGGCATACAATTAAGCCATCAAATAGGATTTCTTCAAAAACACTCTTAGTAGAAAACACAGTGTTCTTCACAGACTCTTCTGACAAGACAAGCTCCACCCAAGTGGAGTCCAGGAAGTCCAAGTGAAGATGTAGTTCTTAGAGAAACCCTCCCAGTAACAGCCACCATCTCTGAGCTCCAGGATCAGTATTTGCAAAAGACACCAAGCAAATAAAGCTATTATTGATGTGTGCCTGATTGTCTCTCTACCTCATCACATGTATAACACTAGACGCCAAGAGTAGCCCATAAAGGAGAAGCTATGATGAGCCTTCGACCACTCTGGCAAAGTCATCCTCAATTCACAGAGATGTAAGAGATGTGGGCAGAGATGTAAGTCTGGCCTCCCGGCCTCTGACAGCCTGTAGAGTCCTACTATCGCCTGGTTGGGATATTTATATACAGTTGCCCTGACTGGCCCTGGGACACAGCTCACAATGTGAAATTCAGACTATATTTTACCCCTTACTTCCCTTGGCTAATACCTCTGTACATGGCATTGATCACATACTCATTATATGAGGAGCCTTGGATAGTGACATTTGTCCCATTCAAGCTACAACAACAATTTAGGAAGAAAAGAAAGTTGTAAACAGAATGAAGACTTCCACAGGTAGAATGTAGTTAAAATTAATGACATGCTTTGTTTTTCTGTCTGGCTACTTGATGGTCACAGCCAAAATCCATTACTTATCTCACATCATATATAAGCAACAAAAGCATGAACCATGGTTTCTGGGAATAGTCAGGAAATCACTAAGCTAATGTCCAACCTTTGTGGAAAGAAGGTTTTCATTGCTTAATGAGGAAGAGGATGTCCAACAGAGATGAAATATCCCCTGTAAAATACCTTTAAGATAATATATGTTCTTTGATACCTTGATGAAGAGCTTTGCCCGTGAGACTGTGTCTCCAGAGAGGGAAGTTAGATGTACGTTCATGATACCAGCAACTCTGGGAAGCCTAAAGTAGGTTGACTGTAGTCTAAGCACATACCCAGGCAGGATGTAAGACCCTATATTAAAAGTAGGGCAAGTATGAACCCCTGGGTTCACAAGTGATTGCCATCAAAAACATTAAAGTGATGAAAATAAAAATGGAAAACAAACACTTTGAACCTTTGGGCATCATAACATTGTGCCCCACAAGAGATGTGAGAGGTCACTACCAAACTCAAATGTCTAGCAGGGTGGGGATTCATTTTTCTGCTTAAGGCCATTTGGATCCTTAGAACCTTATGGATGGAGCATACAAAATGATCAATAGAGGGAGTGGGAATTGTAGGACATGTAGGCTGGAATTTTCCTATCCTTGGAACACAGACTTGGAAAATGCCATTCCTGAGCAAAGATTATTTGCAAAGAAACCAAGGCCTGGGCTAACTGGATGACAGAGAAACTTGGCACCAGTGTTGAGAATACATACATAAAGAATAGAGACAATAGATGATTGTGCAACATCTAAAGTAGAAAAGACACACAGCAAGGCTACTTAGTGGTAGGGCTCTGCAGTCAACCCCCAGCTCCAACACATTTGTTTGGAAATAGTAGCTACTGTCAGCTCCAGCTGTTAGGAGACGTCATAGTTGTGAAATTATTTGAGTGTGGGTAAACCGGTGACTATTTTCTCATTTTCTTATCCAGGAGTCCTAAATCAATATTTTGAAATGATGCAATGTAATATATAATCTCTGACTTAAAACACAGCCTTTCAAATTCCAGAAGGTGGTGTATACATTTCCCTAGACTGTTCTACACAAACGCTTGTAATCATCATTCCTGTGACGCAGTATCTTGAATGCAAGACCAGGCACTTTGAACACATATTAATCAAAGTACATGTTTGAAGAATAATAGGCAGGTGATGAAACTAAAACCAAATCTATGGCATACATTCACCATTATCCTTGTGCAGGTATATTTCAAAAAGCAGCGATCTTCATGAGGAACAAATTGTGGAGATAATATATATTGCACTCTCTCTCCGAACTCTTTGTGTTTCTTGTTGTTTAATTGGATAGATTAAGTTTCAGCTTCATTTGTTAATTGCTTTCCTTAAACAATTAAGTATTCATTATAATCCCTGTTATTAGGCAGCTCCAATTTTTCCAAGCTGCAGCTGTCTTTACAGCAGGCACCCAGTGAGGTTATCAGTTGAGAATATTCAGCTAGCAAGCTTCATTCCTTTTAGCAAGTGCCTACATGCAAGATAATGTCTCAAAAAAAAAAATAAGGTTCATGTGTATGTGTGTGTGTGTGTGTGTGTGTGTGTGTGTGCGCGCACACACACTCACACAAAGGAAAAGGAACACAGTATTCTAAATGGATATGCAATACCAGTTAAAATCAAAAGTGTTTGGAGGATGGATTTTAATTTCCATCTTTTTGGATAAGAATCCTACCTGTTATCATGATTGAAAAACAGCTTCCAAATGGCACCTGGTGAGGAATGATCACAATCAAATTACACACAGTTAGGTCTTATTTTTCTATTTCTCCACAGATAATTTAGATTCAGCAGATTTAGCTATGATAAAATAATCACGTTGTACTTACAAATGTACATAGTTAAATATTTTAACTTTTCTTGGGTGACAGGGCACATTTCACCGGCTATGCTAACACATCAAATAGGTTTGGAAACTATCCAGATTGCCTCCTGGGAGAAGTACCTTAAAAAGACTCTCAGAGGTAGTGGTGTATATTTAAGCCTGATTATGAGGTGGTTAATGTGGCTACTAGCTCCCGTGTAGCCTATAAATGATGTCATAACTTCTTAAGCATGTAGCATGCTTAGCAATGTGTTACCTGGCATTGAAAATGAAACTAGGACTTTTGAAGGAATCTTTATTTGTTCTTGAAAGAGAATATAATATAACATAATTGATTTACTCTGTGTGGAGAAATCACTACCAGAGGTAGGGAATGAACTCTCTGTATTCATTCATTATTTCTCTCCAACATGCTCTTTCACGTATTTTTTTTAATTCCTAAATGAAGCCACAGCTCTATTTGATTATGTTAAAATAGCTAATATCTCACAATGTGTTCTAATTAAAATTAAAATAAAATAAAACAGTTGCATCACCTTGCTTGGCTTGTGTTTCATTTACTTTGTGTGAAAAATGACCAGTCTGCTCAAGTCTCCCAAGTTCCTATCATTTTTAAGGTTTTCCTTTCATTGATTTTTCTCTCTGAAGAGAACACAGTGACCTTGACCTCTGTCTCCTCCTTTACTTCTCTTCATTCAGTCCTAAGGAAGCCCTACCTGCTCTGCAAAGCTTTTCTTCACCGTTTGAAATCCAGATTGATTAAATTCTTTGGGAGAGACATGGGTAGGACTTGTTTTTTGGCTCTACCATAAGGCAACTTCATGTTTTAAACCCACAGGTCTTTTACTCTCAAATGTTCTAATCACTTACAGGAGTCAGCACTGACTCATGTGACTCATCTAAACTCAAGAGATCGATCAGCTTATTCTTTCGGGCAAGAAGAGAGTATCTAGTCAACTACATCTCATAGATTAACCAGTGGCTGAACTGGAGTGGGAGAATTTAGCGGCCCATCCAAACAGGTGGACTCCATCACTGAAGAGAACACCTGATGGAGAGGGGGAGTGGAAATATTTCACTCATGGATTCATGCCCTATGAGAAATACAAACATCCCCAAATGCATCATTCACCAGGAGAGCGTGTTATAACCTTTGAAAATCAGGTTCATCCCTTTTATTCTTCCACAGTGAAGGTTTATTTCTGATTATTTCCTGTTAATTTTTTTTATTTTTAATTGTATTAATAAATAGTTATACAAAGGGATTATAATTCCATAAATCAAGTTATGAGTAAAATGCATCTTGATCGATGTTACCCCTTTGAAGCAGGAAGAAAATGGGTCAGGACTGTGATTTTTCTATGCCATTCAACTGTCTAGTTTGTCCTGAGCTATTCAGAGGAAGTGGGAGCAAATATACACATTTACTTTATTTCATTGTAATCTTCTCAGATGAGTCCATTGTCAATACCCATTTAAAAGATTGAAACAAAGGATACATGTTTTCCCTTGTATGTGGAAGGTAGATTTAGTTTACAAACTTATAAGCAAATACACTGAAATGGTATGCAAGTATTTACAAACGCATTAACTGAAATATGATAGATTCAAGGGAGAGCTCAAATAGCTTAGAAAGGCAATGTCAAAGTTCAACAAAATAAGCCCCAGGTAGCGAGTTGGTGAAGAGGAGAAGAGAGGGAGAATGCAGTCAGTGAATTCAACGCATAGCCTACAAAATTAAGAGTAAAGGAAGGTATGAATGGGTAGGGATGGGTGAGAATGTTGAAAGAGGTGACACAGATCAAGATGCACTATACTCAGAAACTGCTTTGTTAAATGGCAACTCCTTTGCACAACTACTTAAAAATAATTTTAGAAAGTTTGCTTAACTGTTGGCAGAAATCAGGGACTTTGGCGAATTACAGGTCTCTAAGAGACCCCATGTTTTGTCTGAATTCTTTTCTTGCGTATTTGAGAAAACACAAATGACTCCCAAATAAAAGGACGGTTATTTAAATTCAGACTGAATATGTGCATTTGACAAGAAGAAACCGAATTCTACTTTCATCACTAAAAGGATTAGAGTTAAATTGGATTAGTTACTTTAAAGAATTGCAAAACCCCTTGGGAGGAGGCATGTCCAAATATAAAAGGAGATGCACAGGATTTGATGAGTATAAAGTGAGTTTCTGTGCTATTTTCTATACCCAAGTTCAGAATGGGTTAGAAGTAGTTCTCTTATCAACATTTTCAACGATAACAAGGCCCATCTGGACCTAGGGCACACCGCAGCCCACCCAGAATATAACAGAGCCTTCATTTTGTTGCTGTAGCATGCAGAGTCTCATTCTCTGCTGCTTCCTCTGCCAGACTGAGAACATATTCTTTCTCCATGGCACGTAAGCTCCCAGATCTTGACTCTTTCTGTACCACAAGGCAGGAGCCATCAGTGAAACCATCCCTGAGAGAATAAACTCAACTATTTTCAAGAAGATTTGAGACATTTTAAATATTAATATTATCAGCTAGACGATCAGTCAATAACCATGTCTGCATAGGATCCTTGGGTGAAAGAATACTCTTCAAATTCTTGGGGCGAGTCTTTATTATAGCTTAGCATCCTCCTTTCCGTATGACTTAAATGATCATAGTTAGGCAATTTAGAGCATCAGAAAAATCAGACATATAGCTGTAGTTTAGAATTTAAACTACAAAAATAAATGATGAAAACCTAGATAATGATGAATGTTAACTCTCGTGTTTGAGTACCACATGGACGCCTGGTACTTGACACATTTATTTCTAAACCACTAATCTTTGGGGAACCGCTCAAGGTCATTGTAGCCCCATTACTGGGTAGATCATTGGGAGGTGTCTCTGACCCTTGACTTTCTAGTTTGTCAAGCCACTCCCTAGAGCACTATAAAGTATCTTAGAAGAGTGTCTGTGGTAATTGTTACCTATTCATACAAATCTATTCTCTACTTGAGTGTTTTCTCTCATTTTTTTAACTGATCTTTCTGGGTTAGGAAAGAAAGGCAAAGAGTGAGGGTGGTTAATAAGATCATGTGATTGTTATTTAATATCCCACAAAACATGAAAAATTGGCGGGTGTAGGAGAACAAACGTGATCAGTCAAGCAATTGTATTTTATGTTCTCCCTTGTTTATGCTCTTCCTTGCTTCTGCTGTGTGTTTCATACTTCAATAACCATTACAAATATATTTTACTAATATTAGTCATTGTTATTAAATTTGACATAGAAAGAATTCTCTGAGAGTCAAATGTATCCTAGGATAGTGAGGCACTAATTAGCCCCTTGTTCTCTTTGTTAACAGACATCAGAAATGCCTGATAGCTAATATTTATATTTACCTCCCAGAGTCCTTTGTGAGACCAAAGTTCCAGCTTAGGATAAGACTAAATAATTCACAAGTATGTGCAAATGATTAGTTTTTACTCGTTGGATTCATTTAAGGTCAACCTGAACAATTTTTTTAACTTCATTTATGAAACAGGAGTAAGGCAAGTTTTGCTGTTGCTTGTTTGTTTGCTTTAAATACAGACAGGCTTGTGTTAGAACAAGAATATGTAGACAAGGCATTGAGCATCTCAGCTGTCCTGGCACTCTAGGCTTAGCTTGAAATCCCTACAGAATATAGCAAACAAGAGAAATGCTTCAGGGCTGTGTCTCCAAGTCAGGATGCTGTGATTGAAAGCAACATGTGGAATCAATTTGAGAAAAATAAACTAAGTTGGAGGAAAATGACACAAGTAATAAACTAAGATAGACCAGGAAGCTGTTTTTTTTTTTAAATACAAAAGGCAGGAGGGAGAATAGCTTTAGAAAAATATTTTGAGATGCACAAGCAGGACACCTTAAAGCCGGAGAGATAGATTTGCTTACACTGAGCATACACTCTGAAATATTCACCTTCATTCTATTCATTGTAATACATACAATTACTAGTTGCAACCCCAAAATACATCATCAAAGCACCTCATTAATGAGATATTTTTCTTGCTTGGATGAAACAGAATTAGAAAACATTGTAGGTGTGTTGACATATTAGCAAAAGCTCTCCACCCTGTAGAATATAATTGTTTACTGGATGAGCCACCAAAAGTCGTGGGTCTCTAATTTCTATGAAGGCAAAATGAGACGGCTTTGACTATCTAGCTACAATTTTCTATGAAGTATAACATCTCCAGCATTTCACTATAGTAAACCCATATTCTACTTCCTTACTGCTATAAGCAAATAGAGTCTCAGGTCTGTAGGAAGATAGACAGGGTAAAAAAAATAGCCCCTGAGAATTGAATTGCACTGGTAAAAGACTTTACTTACAATGATGCCACAGAAAATCATTTAGAGGAGGCATTGACTGTTTAAAATGATAAGAATGATACTGAGTTCACGTTAATATGGAGAACGGCCATCATTCAATTTTTATTCCATTTAGCCAACACGGTTCCATTCGTATTGCTATTTCCAAAGGATCAAGAAATCTCGCTGATTCTTTTCATGTTTTTTTTTTTTTAATGTTTTGTTTTTAAGTAGGCACAGTGGTCATCTTGTGCCTGCATTCTTGATTCTTATAGTCCTGGATGAGTAACAATGACTTAGGGAGCAGACTTGTAGTCCAAAACCTGGCAGTGAGGAGTCCAAAACCCAGCCTAATTCTGAGGGAGGAAAGAGGAGAGAACTAGAACACTCTCAGAGAAGGGCCCCAGGTGAGGCAGCAAGTGGACTACACACTCTTCTAATCCCCTGGTCCTCTGCAGCATCAATCTCTGCTTCCAAAAACAAACAAGCAGCAGCTTGAGAAACGGTACACTCTACAAGTTTCAGTGTACCAAATAAGAAGGGGTAGTTATCCCTTTGACAAGGAGAGGAGATAGCTTTTTTATTTAGCAAAGAGTACCAGATCCATCACACCATCTCTTAGTGTCTAAATTTCCTCATCTGGACTTGACCATATCTACACCATCAAGCTGTTAGGAAGGTTTGCACTTAAGGAACAATGTGGACCTACATAGAGTTAGGCATACAATGATTGTGCCTCTACTAATCCTAAACAATACAGTATAACAAATACCTACACAACATTTACTTTGCATCAGATATGGTTTACATTACAATGCACAGATATGGTTTACAGTCTAGGAGATGAGGTCTATCAGCAACGTGCAAATGCAATGGCATTTTCTCTATGAGAATTGAGCTTCTGCAGATTTTACTATCTGGAGGGCATCCTGGAACCAAAGGATGCCAGCAAATGACTATGTATTGGGGGTCCCATAAGTGGGGTGTTTCTTCTTCCACTTGTCATTGTGGCAGCAATATCACCACTCCCCAAACAATACATTTATTCACTTCCAAACATGAAAGAGGTTGACAAGTACAAATCCACTAAGCCTACAGGCAAGTATATACACATAGTTTACACAGATGGTTTGCTAATCATTCTCTCGCACGTCCCGAGTTTCTTGACTGTCAAAGACTTGGTGAGTGCAAGGATTGTCACATCACCCTGCCACCGTCAGGGACCTGAGGGCCTGTGACTAATGAACAGACACAGCAATCATCTCATGCTTTGCACTAAATATTTCCTGAAGGAGGCGCGATTAGAATTTTAGGGTCTAAACTATAAGTTGTACCATAATGTGGCATGCTAATGAGTACTCCAGAAGTCATTAAATGTGCATTCGACAGCACTTAGGGAATGTGACTTTTAGGAGCTCTTAGACTAACACCTGGTTTATGATGTGTCAGAAAAATGTGTCATTATCAGCGTCACCATTATCATCTTGTAGTGACTTGTATGGTTATCTAGTCTCTTTATGCATTTGCGAGCAAGTTTTTCAAAACAAGAACCATGTTTATTACTCTTCAGAGTCAATGTATGTTGAATAGGTCTTGTCCCAAGATAAGCCATTTATTAATTTATTATTCATTTATCAATGAGTGAATAGCTGAATCTGTAATAAAATAATGAAAGAGAGAGTAAGTCAGAGCAAAGAGATTTGTTCATCATAGTCCATTCTGCTGTGTCAGTCTAGCCATTCCACTATCCTCTTGCCAGGCTGTTGTCAAGTTTGGTGTTTGTGATTTCAGTAAAGTGTTTGTTGACTTCTACATACTTTCTTGTTAACTTGTCTTTGGATGATACAAGGTTGAGTTGAGAGGGCTCTTAGGTAAACTTGAGCTTTTCTATAAAACAGAAGTGGAAAGAATAATTTAGGTTAGATAAATAGGAATCTGATTAAAGAACTAAGAATAGCTACATGATCTCATCTATGTGTACGTAAGCAAGAGAAAAAGCTAGAGTGAGAGAATATGTATATAAAAATTGCCCAATTGTACTTACCAAATCAATGATATTTTGATGTATGTGTGTAAGAGTATGTGTAAATCTCTACATTATCCAACTGTAGTCACAGACAGTTTTGATTTTAAAGCTAGTCACCAGTGTTTATAGCCCTAGAGCTTCAGTTCTCATCCACAGAAACTCGGTGGCCAAAGCAATAATTCACACTACCCAAATTCATCAGAGATTGATATACAAACCAGCATGACAAAATGTTTGTTTATGCACATGATAGGAAATAGTCACATTGCCAGTGCATTTTTTTCCCAGCCAGGAACTTTATATTGCTGGTAAATATATAATCAGAGAATTGCTTAGTGATCAGAAAGTTAAAATAAGAAAAATTAGATAAATTAAATGTTGAAAGACAGCGAACAAAGGTGAGGTTGTATGCGTCATTGTAGAAAAACGTTTCTCCCTTCTATTTGGATACCTCATTCCCTGGAAATGTAGAAAGGTTTATGGTCAAGGTTCTAATGGAGTTAGTCAGCTCTCCATCATTGAGATAATTAGCTACCAAGCAGGAAAGGTTTATACTGGAGAAGACTCTGTTCATGGTTGATTGAGCTTGTCACATAGGGCTCTCTTGATGAGAGAATATGGCAAGTGAACCCTGTTCACTTTCTGCTGGTTGGGAAGCAGAGAGCAGGGACTGGGGTCTCAACATTCCCTTCAAGAATTTGTTCCCTTGTGACTTAACTTCCTTATACTAGGTCACACCTCCTAATGGTTCCATCGTTTCTTACAACATTTGAGCCGGCAAAGGGAGATATAAGATCCAAACTACAGCAGAACAATCTTATGGGCTGATGTAAAGAAAAAGGAGATAAAACTGTAATGTATACTGTCAGATAATTAATAGTTCCTCTATATCCACTTTTACACTGAACAATCTGTATCCCAAAAGAGAATAAAAGATCTATCTTCATCCTAAACTCCCCTGTTTTCTACTTCTAATAGTTAGTCTCCCTGAGTGTACATCTTACTCATCAGAACCAGTACAGTGCATTGATTATGTGTTAAAATCTCTGGAGCACCAAGCTAAGGATATTTAAAAAGTCTCTGTGCTATAAGCCCCTTCCCTAACCAGGATCCCTAAACCCTACCTCCTCTCTCTCTTCTAAAGATGAATTCTCAGTGGTACTTTACCTTTTATATGAAATAACTGACATTTAAACACAGATTATCCTAGTGACATTTTAGACAGCTCTGTGCTTCTATCATGATAACTTGCTCAAATTAGAGAAATAAGCCTATTGGAGATGATCATAAATAATTTCATAAACACATTCCCATGGAACTGTGGGTATATTGTTAGATCTTGGACGTTGCCTACCTACAATTTCTGATCAGGTGGATACATACTTCCTTGATGACAACTTAAAAAATCAAAGGAAGAAAGAAATGATTTTAAAAAACCCTCTATCAGGTGACAAGCCACATATGACTGTTCACTCTATGTCCTGCCAAATATTCTTGGCCAAGAGGTTCAAATGAACAATTGAAATCTGGTCATGTGCCTCCCATTAAAATATGATCTTTAGGACAGCCATGTCCCAGAGGACCTATTTTGTTCTTATTTGTACAAAGGTATGCACAAACTGATAGCAGCCTTGCCTGGCCTCTGACTATACTATCTCAGCCTTACCCCATATTCGGGCTTCAGAGAATCATGTGATCTCTCATCTCACATGGAGCATCCGACCCGTTTTCACAACCTTCCTTGTTTCTAGTGAGGCCCCCGCTACCATATCTCATGAATGCATGGTTTCTATCCCTTTTTAACCAAGTCCTCTGCTGCCACATTTCCCCTCTTGTGATTTGCCCTCAACACAGCAGTCAGCAAGATGCATTAAAATATAAACCAGATCTTGTTCCTTATCTACCCAAGCATCCCACCAAAAACCAAAGCCAAAGTCTCTATAGTGCCTTCCAGCCTAGGTGACATCTCTCAGCTCAGCTCTTAAATTTTCCTTTCATTGATTCTCCTCCAGCCACACAGGCCTGCGTGTGATTCCTTTACAAAGCCAAGTGTACTCTTGTCTGTTCTGTCTGCCTGGAACCCAGTCTCTGCAAGGCTCATTCTCTAGGCTTCTTTGGGTCATTGGTTAAATATAATTCTGTAAGTGAAACTTTCTCTAATTGCCCTATTGAAAAGAGAAGCAACACATTCATACACATTTTATTAAGTAATTAAATATGTCTTTTTACTTTCTGGGGTCAGTTTTCTTATACTGGGAATTGAACCAGGCTTTGTGCATGCTACTCAATCATTCTACCACTATGGTGCATCCACAGCTTATTTCCTGTACTTTTTTTTTTTTGTTTTTCTGTTTTCTTTTCAGTACTGGAGTTTGATCGAGGGCATTAATCTTACTAGGTAAGTACTCTAACACTTACACTATAGCTCCATTCCTTTTTTTTTTTGTCGGTCGTGGGGCTTAGCTCCATTCCTTTTAATAATAGTTTGTTTCAGATAGATTCTTGCACATGTTCCTTCAGCCAGCCTCAGATCTTGGTCATATTACTTGGATTATAGGTATGTGATATAATCCTTTTCTATTTTTTTCACAAAATCTATCCAAACTTTAGTAGGAGAAAATAATATTTGCAAAGACAAGTTGAAAATTATAGGTTTATAAAAAGACTAAATATCTCCACCAACCTAAACCATGAAATGACTACACACTACACGCATGGATAGTGTTTATTTTGGCAGATAATTGAATTATTTCCACTGACAGACCTCTTGGAATGGACATAGCTAAACTGAAAGTGACCCCGGGCCCATCCATATATTAATTAGAATAAACAAAGGGGGGGGAAATGGTGCTTTTCTGTCAGCAGAACAAAAAAAAAACCACAATGAGCCAATCAAAGAGCATTAGGCTCTATTTCCCAGTGAGATTTATGCTGTCAGCAATGCCTACTTCTTGCATCCAGCCTGCAACTTGTAAGCAAGGATGGATGTGTACACCAAGGCGTATGATATAGGAATGATGTTGGGTGCTGATACTGTAGCAGGAGGAATCTCTAACTATACGGGCCATACGATCTACTCTAATGGAGATTAGAGAAGATCACATTTTCTGAGAAGTGGCCTTGAAGTCATCTCAAAAGTTGTCAATGAAATCATTTCAAATCTAGAATTTGTTCTATGTCTTTGCTGACACTTTAAACTATAACATTGAAAGCCCCAAGGCTGTTTGTGAGAGTTTTACCTATTTTGCATCTACTTGAAGATATGATACACAGTGGAGTCTTTTTTATGTTTGGGGAGGGTTTTTTTTAGGGCTGAGAAAATTTCTTTATTTACTTAGTTTTATTATAAAGGTGATGTACAGAGAGGTTATGTATATTACATAAGTCAGGTAATGAGTACATTTCTTTTTGAACCAGTGTCACCCCTTCCCTTGTTTTCTCCCAGTTTTTTCCCTTCTGACCCCACCTTCCCCACAAGTTGTATAGTTCCTTTTCAACATCGTGTCTAGTGAGTATCACTGCTGCATTTGTTCACCCTTTGTTGCACCATTTCGGATTTCGGTGTACCCTTATCCTCCCCACTTACATACAAGACAAGAGGTACAGAATTTTTTTTAAAGAAAGAGGAATAACAATAAAAAACCTCTTGTTTCCATTTCTTGGAATTCATTTTAATAAGGAACATTTTATATGAATATTTATGCACATAGCTATTGAGCCTTTGTGATCCTCATCCTCTCTTAAGAATATCCTCCTTTGACTTGGAAAAAATTATATTAAATGAAGTAAGTCAGGCCCAAAGAAACATAGGTCCCATGCTTTCCCTTATTTGCAATTACTAGTATATGTCTGAGACAAGCAGAAACAGTCAAATAAGTTGAAGTTAGGTGAAATGAACCCCAAGATAAGGACTCAAATGCTTTTTTTTTTCTTTCTTGCCATTGTTTCTAACATATTCATAAGATGATTTCTATGTTGCTTTGTATGTCCCTCCCCCACGGTATAACCCTGTGTTTCACTGTATTTGATGTTGGTATAATTTTTGGAGGGTAAGGGCAAAAACAAATTGTTTAAATAGGGATACAGGTGGACCCATTGCAACAATAAGATGTACAAGATGTTATGTCGACAAACGAACTTTACAACTTTAGCGGGGGGGGGGGGGGGGGGATGGGAGGGGGGGGACCTGGGAAGGGATGGGGAAACAAAGGAGGATGCAACAATGCTTGAGTTGGAAGGATTACAAGCATGAGCCATTGGAGCCTGACATCAAAATTATTTTTAAAATATACAACTGGTAGAAAAAATCATTACTTCCTCCTGCACTGTGTGCTGATCTGACCTTCACATGCCAGGTCACTTGATGGAATTCATAAACAGAAGGAGAAGCAGGAGAAGGAAGAGCAAAGAGAAAGGAGAGGAGGAAGGGAAAAAGGAAGAAAAGGAAGGAGGCAAGGAGTGAAGGAGGGAAGGAAAGAGATTGAAAGAGATGGAGGAAAGAAAAAGAGAAGGAAAGGAAGAAAACTCTTGCATTTTTTGGTAGAAATACTGCCTTATGTCATATTTTGTAAAAGTACCAAAACATCAGCAGCTCTAGGAAGCAGATAGAGGGCAAAGAAGTTGTTTGAGTTCTATAAACTACGTGACTAAAAGGGAAATTAGAAATTCTGTTAAGTTATTCTTATTCCATAAGTGTTTCAAGTGTCCATAAAGGGTGCAAATTTTCAGTAATAAGGCAAAACCATGGCAGGCACTTTTAAAAGACAACTTCACAGGAACAACTGGCTTATGAGATGACAAAAGAGAGTAGAGGGAGTTCTCTGGCACTAAGAGAATCGGTGAGTGAGCAAGACTGGGGTGTAACAGAAGTCAGTCATAGAAAATAGTTCTTCCTACTCAGGAATCCTAAATGAATTCATGTGACTAATGGAGCCTAGGATACAAAAACTAGCCCAGTAGTTATGCCATGGTGGGTACTAAATACTTATTTGATTCATCCATTTGTGGGTTGTTTTTCTCTTTTGTATTCAAGAGCCTATATTTTATTTATTTCTTAACCTCTTTATTTTTATTATAAAGGTGAGGGGTTTGGTTACATAAGTCAGGTAAAGGGTACATTACTTTTGGAACAATGTCACCCCTTCCCTGGCTCTCTCCCAGTTTTTATCTCCTGTCTTCATTTTTTTTAATTTAAATTATATTTAGTGAATATCTGCTGTGTATCAAGAATCGTTCCAGGTCACGCATGAAGGCAGACAAATTGTTCTAGTTCATGCATGACTGGTGAAAGATAATTGTAATAATTTGACTATGGAGCATGCCAACCTGACATGGAAACTTCCATATCTTCTGCTATCCCACAATAACTACTGGGCAGATAAAAAGCATTGTAACAATCACACAGCTAGTAAAGCATGCAACCCTAGCAAAATGCTATGCAACATCAATGTTCAAGCTCTGAATTGCTATTGCTTGGATGTTTTTGTAACCTGGCTCTCTGAATCATTTAATGCTTGGTCAAATTTTGCCTTCTTTTCCATATATGAACAAAGCTAAGGTGAGGCAGTGAGTTCTTGGGCTCCTTCTACTTGGCAACTGAGACAGCAGTCAATGTCCATAGCAAGAATGTATTAGATATCATGGCAGGCTAGATCTGCAGTGAGGAGTGCCTTTTCTATTGGCCCCTGGGATGAAGAAAAGGATAAGAAACTCTGCAGGGTTGGCTAGAGGCAACCTTGGCCTGTCCCAGGAGCACCAGGATTCTGGTGGGCTCTGAAATTGACTTTGTTCTAAGCCTTTTTTTTTCTTTTTCAAAGTGAGAAGATGATCCCAAATGGCTGCTGAGAAGCCCCTCCCTCATGGGGGCTGAATGAGGAAACTTCAGAACTGAGCTGGCTGGCATGGTAGTCATTAGCCACATGTGACCACTGTATGGATGAAACACAGCTAGACAAACTGAGATAAGCTACAATGGTGAAAATGCAGGAGATTTCAACAGCAAATTGGAAATAACATAAAACAAATGCCACATAATTCACTTGTGGATTGCTCTACAATGAAGTGACAATGCCTTTGATAAGCAAAATACTTATGGGGCATACTTAATAAGCTAAAGACAGCCTACAGAATGGGAGATCTTTGCCAGCTATACATCAGAAAAGGGCTTGAATATCCAGAATATACAAAGAGCTCAAGAGCTCCAGAATACACAAAGAGCTTTAAGGGCTCAAAGAGCCCTTAAAGAATTGACAACCCAATTAATAAATGGGTAAATTAGCTAAATAGAGATTTTTCAGAAGTAAAAATGGCCAATAGATATATGAAGTAACGTTTGACATCTCTGACAAAAAGAAAAAAGAAAAACCCTAAGTGCCAACCCAAACAACACTGAGATTCCATTTCACTCCAATTAGAATGGCCATTATGCCACTGTTGGTGAGAAAGTAAACTGGTGCAACCATTCGGGAAAGCAGTTTGGAGATCCCTCAGAAAACTTAATATAAAACTACTCTGATCCAGCAATACCACTCTACCACTCAGGCATTTATCGAAAAGATTACAAGTCAGGATACAGTAAAGCCAGGACACACTCATGTTCATTGGTGCACTATTTACCATAGTTAAGGCATGGAAACAGCACAGACACCCTTCAACAGATGAGTGGATCCAGAAAATCTGTTCTGTATACACAATGGTGTTTTACTCATCTATTAGAAAGAATGACATTACATCATTTGTCATGACATCAATAGAACTGAAAAAAATAAGTGAACTAAGTCAGGCCCTAGAATGCATGTTCTCTCTCACATGTGGAAGTTAGATCTAATTTATAAATATCTAAATCAATATATAGAGGGTCATAAGCACATAACATGTATACAAATGTATTAACCCAAGTGTGATATGTGCAGAGGAAAATTCAAATGGTAACTCCTTAGAACAGCTAACTCAGTCTAACAAAATGAATACCAGGAAGCTGGTTCTTGATGTAGGTATAGAGACAGGGAGACCAAGGGGAAGGAAGTAGATTAGTAAACAAAGGAGGGGCGGGGGGAATGCAGTCATGACACAGATCAAGATACATTGTACTCATAAACTGGCATGTTAAACTGTACCATCTTTATGTGACTTAAAAGGATAGATAGATAGATAGATAGACAGACAGACAGATATCCCGCCACTCCCATCATTCCTAGGCCTTGAACTGTGGGCCTGGGTGCTGCCCTTAAGCTCCTTTTGTTCAAGGACAGCACTTTACCACTCAAGCTACAACACCACTTCTGGCTTGTTCTGTGATTAATTAGGCAAGCACTTTTTTTTTTTTTTTTTGGTCCGGTCATGGGGCCTGAACTCTGGGCCTGTCCCTCAGCTCTTCAGCTCAAGGCTAGTGCCCTACCACTTGAGCCACAGCAGTACTTCCGGCTTTTTTTCTTTTTGCTTATGTGGTGCTGAGGAATCGAACCCAGGGCCTTAGGCATGCAAGGCAAGCGCTCTACCACTGAGCCAACTTTCCAGCCCTCTGTGATTAATTAGGGATAAGAGTCAGTCAGGGCTGACTTCAAACAGCTACCCTCAGATCTCAGCCTCCTGAGTAGCTAGGATTACAGGCGTGAGCTAGTCACTTGCTATATTTTTTTAAGATGAATTTCATTGGTTTCTTTTAGCTTTTACAAATATCGTTACTATGAAATATAGAATTGGTTCAATTTGCAGGTTGCAATGATATTTTCTATTGGGCTTCAGTGCTGGAGAATGTGAACAATTTTTGTGCCCTTCTAGTTTTCTGTGCCCCTTCACCCGCCTTGAAACACCTGGTCTTCTCTCCCTGTGGTCAGACTTGCCACACTCCGCTCACTTCAGTGATATGAATAGATTCACCATCATCCTCCAAAACAAAATCCTGTTTTCCCCCATTCGAAATCCCCTTGTTTAAATAAACAGCAACCTAACTAAATATTTATAGGAAGGAGATAGGAGCAAATAAATACCCTTTGGCATTGTGTTGTTCCCTAAGGAATATATGAATACTTGTGGACACTAAAAGTGGCCCGTTTTGATTCCATTTGAATTTATGATCTCTAGGACAGTGACTTATAGGAATATGTTACATTCGGCTCTAGCAAAGTATAGAGAATAAAAAGCACCATCCTGTGGTTCTCTGGAAGTTTCCGGGATCTTGGTGATTTTAGGAAGACCTCAGAAATTTTTCTTCAGACATTTTTCTTGTCACTACAGTGTCCCTTCCTTTTCCCCTAGGTGGTTGACAAGGTTACACAGTTCTTAGCCTCCTGCTGTACCTCCAGCCTGTACTGCTGTGCCCAAACTCATTTTTCCTTCTAAAGAGTGGCCTTGGGTTCCCTCTGGCTATTTCTCTGACCCCATCTCACTGATGAGAAGGGAACCCCAGCAGGCCCAACTCCTGAAGTGAATTCAAAGGACTTTAGCCATTAGTATGGTTGGCCCCTGACTGCTCAAATCATTTAGGGAACCCTATGCATGAATATTCAGTTTTTCTTCTTCAAAGTTCACTTAAGAACTTGCAGGAAGAAATCATTTCTGAGGAGGGCTGTGTTGACGAGACAGGAGCCATCAGGGCTTCTGGGACAAGCTGATGTTTAAAGTGTCGTTTCACTGACTGTAAAATGTCACTTATGTCAAGTCTGTCTCCAAGATTATTTTTAATTGTTTATTTCATACATATTTGTAACATCGCCCTTCATTTCAGAAGGATTATTACTTTGCAAAGAGAGTTATTTAATAGGTTCCTCACAGACTCATGTCTTTACACAGAATTCTCACCTGGTTTAAAACCAACCTTAGAATCATTAGAAGGAGTTTATGGACAGTCTTCACTGCAAGACAACATCCCTCGATTTTATTACACTGGATATATTCCCAAAGGTATTTAGGACTTGCAGAATGTGCATTATAAAATGGATGTATAGGAATTCACCATACAAGAAAAAAGTAGTTCACTGATCACTGTATCAATAACAGTCATCAACTATTTCAACCAATGAAATGATTAGACGTACTATATTTTTTCCTCCAAATGCTATTTAATGTTTCTTGTCACAAACATCAAGAATACTAGACCTTCTTCATGTATGTTCACCTTTGGAAACCTAAAATGGAATTCATCTTTTAGCCTAATAATTGTTTTGGTAGGGACACATAAACAATTACAAACCCAATACACAGTGCATTCCTAATAAAATGAGCTTGTCACATCAGAACAGTTCCTACATCTAGGAGCTTCCTAATCATGTGCATCAGGTGATCAATAAAGTGTACCACCTGGGTTTGCCTATGTGCAGCATGAATCTTCCTCTTTACTGGTGAGTGCTGGAGATATGCTCTCATGCTGTAGAATCAAATAAACACAGCTCTAAATTAAGTATAGAATTGCCCCACCTTGGAAGATCTTAGCTGTTGTGATGATAATAGTGTGTGGTAAAAATGACAAAGGTCACTTCAACTAGATCACCAGGAAGGAAGATAGATTCTGTTGAATAAATAACTTGAAAGTTGCCTCTTTCTGTGTGGCATGGGTTTTATTCAGATGTCAACAAAATTGATATTGAGATTTATTGTTAGGCGGCCACAGCAGCCAACATCAAAAGGCACTGTTGCGTGAAATGAGCATCAAAAGTGGGCCTAGTTTAGAGGGAAAAGCAGAAGAAATCCCAAAGCATTAGAAATATACCTTTACGTACAGCTGCTATCATTCCTTTAAATCATAGGATTGAGTTTTACTATCAAAGATGATGTTCCCAGCACTACCTGAGTTACAAATTCACAGCAATCAATATTCTTTTATTGCTACAGTTTAGAAGTATCCACTAAAGGCCCATTTTAAAGGCTTACTCTATAGTTCTCCATAGTACTCTGTAATTCTACTGGTAGAGATAGAAGAAGCAGAGCCTGGTTGGAGGAACTTAGATCATTTGGACCAGTCCCTTAAGGAGAATAATGAAATTCTGCCCTTCCATCTCTCTATTTCCTGGCCATCCTGATCCAAACGGGTCTTCTCTTCCACACACTCTGCCACGTGCTCCCACAAAGATGCACTGTGCTGCCACAAGCCCAAAGCAGCCGGACAACCTAGCCACCAGGGACAGAAGTCTCTAATACTGTGAGCCTAAATAAACCTTGCTTCTTTTTAAGTTAACTCAGGAATTTTATCACAGTGATTGAAAGCTGACTTGGACACAACTAACTTTGTACACAGTATCCACAGGATTGACCATTGTCATGGCCATGACTTTATATCTCCAGAAACAGAGTTCAATAAGCACTTTGGGCACCCGTAGATTCAAGAACAAAGCTCTTACTTACATGCATTAGGTGGTAATATGGCAGAGAAGGTAAGAGAGAAACTCAGGGCCTGAGCTGCAAGGGTTGAGTTCCAATCAGCTTTAAATTAGCTAAATTGTTTTGCAAAAACTGAATCATTCAAGGTCACTACACTCAGACCGTCATTACTAAAATGGAAAAAGTACTAGTAAATTCTTAAGTGATTGTCAGGATCAACAAAGAGTCCCCACATAGTGACTGGCACATGCTAAAAGGAATTATCTAAATATTAATAATAATTATCATTCATAAATATAAGTATCTTCTAGGTACCAGAGACATATAACTTGTTTATAGTAAATATTAATGCAGCCTGAAAATTTCTTCCTATTGTATCTGTATTCTGTGATTGTAAAATTCCTTAATTTTCTGGAACAAAACAAAGTTTTTTTTGTAGGAATTCCTTCCTGCCCTTTATAAACTAACAAATTCATTTAGGAGAGAAAAAATACTCACATGAAAATAAAGCTTTGTTGTATTTTGTCTCAATAAGGATCTCTTAACTTATTCTACAAAAATGAAAATCCAATTCTTTAAATCAAAAAAGCAATTTCACACGTAATATCATTCAGCGTTTGCTTTGTGGAGAACTTGAAGGTAAAGCCAATTCTTTGGTTATTAAACTTCAGTTTTACTTCAAACATGAGTTATAACAGCTAAATGGAATTTGTCTAGAAGCAAAAGGGAAGTTTCCTTAATCATGCCTAGCTTTATAATAACCCCAGAGATTACCAATCTCCTGAAGGCAGTAGGGTCTAAA
This sequence comes from Dipodomys spectabilis, assembly GCF_019054845.1. Lineage (NCBI taxonomy): Eukaryota > Metazoa > Chordata > Mammalia > Rodentia > Heteromyidae > Dipodomys > Dipodomys spectabilis. Next base: position 12,530,077 of record NW_024870773.1, read on the forward strand.
TAGACTTAATCTCTCTGTAGGGAAGATGTAGGGAGCTTTTAAACAGGAGGCAGCAGTGCCCACCCATTGGCTTTCCTTTTATAACCCCTGCAGTAAGTACCTGAGGAATAGGGAACATGCCTTAGAAAATAATATTTCTTATGTTAGATTCTGGCTTTGCCACTCAAAAAGTCTATAGGGCAATTCTGTAAATGTGAACAGTAATGATGGAAGATTGTGGAAGGAGTGCAGAAGAAAAGAGAAAGAGAGAGACAGAGTAGAGACAGTGTCAGAAGTTAAAATCCTAGACGGCCTTACAGCCCCCAGGAAGGGGTCCAACACTGTCATCCTGACCATCTGTACTGTGGTAAATGTAGATGGGATCCTTGCCTGGTGGCTGAAATCTGCTGATTCAGGATAGAAGGCACTGCCTCCGACTTCTGTGTCACCATTTCTGTCAACTCCTTTTTTCTGTAGTACATCCTGACCGGGAAAGAATCACTGGTTATGTTTAAGTTCAATACTAAGGAAAAAGGTCTAATATAGGAGAGCTACTTTTGAAAACTTTGTTTAAAGTAACTCGGTTACGCTTATGGTCTTTTAAGGGCCCAATACAGCCCTCAATGAAGAAGCAATGGTTTGATTCTATGTACATAAAACCAGTAGGGAATAAGATAAGGATACTGGGTCTAACTGGCGCCATTTTGCCCACAAGATGGATGATAGGGAATTGGCTTTAACTGGCGCTACCTTGTCTTCATGGTGGAGGAAGGTGAAGTCCCACCCCCATCTGATGGCCATGCCTGGTCATCACTGGCAATCGTCAGCTTTCTAATAAAGGCTTCCAATTCAACCGCTAGAGAAAACAAAAAGCTAGATATGAGTGCATTTTAAACAAAGACATAAAAAATAAAAGCTAAGCTATAGGGTGAAACACAAACCACAATACCATTGGATTTTTGTATTACTGCCAAGGCAACAGAAGCATTCAACACCTAATATTTTCTTAACGTAGAATACTGTGCATTGTCTTTATTCTAACTCTTTAACTCAGCAGATGTATTTGCTGGTGGAGGGGAGTGGGAGGGTCACAGAAAGACAGACAGACAGACAGACACAGAGAAAACTGAACGTGGAGTAGAGGGGAGGGCATAGAAAGAGAGATGCTTGTAAGAATGATGAGAAAAAGAAAAAACATAGACAAGGGCTGAGATGTAATTCAGTGGTAAGGGGTTGGGGGGGAACAAGCCAAAGATAAGAGTTGGCCCTTCTGAAGAACTCCTAACAGATAGTAAACATATTTTTTAAGTCAAAAGAAATGAATTCCAAAGTAAAGCAGGAAAGGAAAAGAGAAATTGAATTGTCGAGAGCAGAACAGGTCTAGATTACAGGTATTTAACAAGATTCTTTGATGCAGGGGCCATATGAATGGGTGAAGAGTGGGCTATCAATGTATATAAACAAAGGCTTCCCTTAGTTAAATACCCATGCACAGACACCTAAAGATATTGTACAAGTCCCAGAACATAAGTGAATTGTATTACACACCTAAGTGTTAGAGGCTTATACATAGCTAAGTTGAAAAGGTAGACTTCAGCAATTCTTGATTGAAAAGAAAATTTGCTTTTAAAATCACAATCAACAAGTCGTTTAAGGATACAGGTGGACCCGATGCAACTATGAGAAGTACAAGTCGTCACGTCAAAAACGAACTTTACAACTTTGGTGGGGGGGTGGGGGGGCGGGATTGGGTGGGGGGCCGGGGGGAGGCTGGGAAGGGATGTGAAGGGTAAACAAAGGAGGAGGCTGGAATGCTTGATAAGAAAGGTACTCATTATCTTGCTCATGTAATTGTAACCCCTCTGTACAGTATGTTCACAAAAAAAAATAAAAACTTAAATTAAAAAAAAATCACGATCATGTCGTTATGTCGAAAACGAACTTTATAACTTTGGTGGGGGGGAGGGGGAGGGGGAGTAGGGAGGATTGGGTGGGGGGGCGGGAGGATGGGAAGGGATGGGAAGGGGAAACAAAGGAGGAGGCTACAATGCTTGATAAGAAATGTGCTCATTATCTTGCCCATGTAATTGTAACTCTTCTGTACAGTATTTTCACAATAAAAAAAAATTGTGCATGCTAAAAAAAAGATAATAAAAACATAAAAAATAAAAAATAAAATAAAATCACAATCATAAAGTTTAAAGGAAATAAAAAGATTCCCATAGGATAGACTCCCTATCCTTCTCTCTCAGGAAGCTATCAAACTGCTCACTGAGTAAGTGCTCCTAATTGAAGGTGGAATGAATGAATGAATACACTAAAGAACATTCAGGCCCTTTAAGTGTGTGTGTTGGGGAGGGGGGAACAATGTACACTAGAAGAAATAAACTAGGGTTGAACGTTTCTATTAAAATCCGACTTGTGGACCTGGGTGTGATAACTCTAATTCCAGCTATGCAGAAGGCAGTGATGGGAGGATCGTGGTTCAAGATGAACATGAAAAAAATGAAAAAGTAGCCAAATTCTATTTCAAAACTCAGGCAAGGGAAATGGTACAAGCCTGAAGATCCCAGCTATTTGAGATGCAGAGGCAGGAATGACATGAAAGGCTAGTCCTGGCTGGGGGTGTAGTCCTTGTCAGCAAACTCAGGCCCTGTCTTCAATACTCAAGGGAAAAAAAAATCTAATTCTATGCTAATCTAAAAACCTACACCACCATAGTATTTTTCTGGGAACTGACTGAGAAAATAAAGAGAAAGATGTAGGCTAGTTACTAGACACTGTTAGCGTTTGTTTTAATTATATGCTTTCCATGTGACAGATAGTATTAGTGTGTCTCAGACACAAGCTATACAAGTCTTTCTTGTTCCACATTGTACCTGCCCATAGGTGTCTAAAATTAAGCCTGACAAATGCATGATGACTCCAAATTATAGTATTGTGTAAGGTTTATGTAGTATGGATAGATAGTTGTAAACTTACCACAGTGAGACACACCTAGAGCCACAGATTGGGCACGGAAAAGAAAGCAAATACACTTCACTTGATAGTGGCATTGTGTGGTCACTTAATAAATTTCCTCTCCCAGACTGCCTGAGTCATTAAATGAGGATACATTTTGAGGGCACTAGGACAGTATTTAATTACATGGCTTGAGCAAGTTATTAAATAGGACCCTTGTGATTTGAAAACAATTAATGAGTCATTTAATGAATTGGACACCAGTATATTTGGAGGGGCCCAAGTGGCTTGAATGACTTAACACATGTCTGCAAATACCTGATTAATAGCACAGAGGGCAGGGCCACTAAGAGAAATAAAAATAATGGGGCATGAAAACAACCAACAGAGCAGGTCAGCATATCAATGTTAAGACTATATTTCTCAAAGGGAGTGTACCTCCTGCAAAACTTATCAAACATTTTTAAACAATACAATAAAGGTTTTCATAAATTATGGACTAGGCCAAAGGTAAACACTAGCCCTACACCAGTTTTCCAATAAATCAACAAGTCAAAATTTGGGCTGTATTATGTTACCATAAAAAATGATTTCTCAGAGGTACAGAGTATTTCTTTTTTTCCCCTCACTATGCTCTGTTTTGCAAGATCAAATCAAGGGCTAAGTTTAAAAATAGATTTCTAGCAACCCACTCTGTAGTATTTAATGTTTAAAAGAACTGCAACTTGTTCACATTAGCTTCCAAAGAATGTTGCTTGACACTGTGGGGAATCCTTTCACTCATTCTGCATATTCACCTAGTAGACTCATCATGCATTTACTGTAGCATCTTGCCTCATGTGCTATCATTGAGTTTATTATCCTCATCCTCTCTACCTCCCCAGGAACAGCTAATTCTCCCCCCAAAACCTATCATCTGACATAGCTGTTGGGTGTCAGTCATGTGGCCACCTAGATCTGTGCATATATCCTTAGACTCAATTTTTACTTGGTCTCTATGTGCCTTCACTCTGCAGTAATCTTTGCTTGTGGGGCCTACTTGACTGTGTCCCATGGTGATATTCAGGCTACAATACTGTCTAATCGCTTGTTAGCTGTCCTCCAGGCCCCATTTCCCTCCACTCCGCCCTCAGACATTCACCTCTGGGAATGTTAGGTCATTCCATTCCACTGCACCTTGCCCTGAATCATCCACTCTGTTCAGTTTTGTTTTCTTCTGTTTCGTTTTGCTGGTACTAGGGCTTGAACTTAAGGCCTACATGCTCTCCCTGAGCTTTTGGGCTCAAGGCTAGTGCTTTCTCACTTGAGCCACAGTTCCACTTCTGACTTGTTAGTGATTACTTGGAGACCAGAGTCTCAGGAACTTTCCTGCAAGGGCTGGCTTCAAAACACATACCACAATCCGCAGATCTCAGCCTCCTGAGTAGCTATGATGACACAGGTAAGACCCATCAACACCTGACTTTTTACCTGTTCAGTTTTGAATCATTGTTTTGAAGGCTGCTAAACAATTTCATAGAAATCAATCATCAGAAGAAAAAGAACTTGAATTGAAAAAATAAAATCTGTAATTAATGTCAAGTCCTAAATATGTGAAGATGATTTCTTCCTATGAACCTCCCTAGACGTCCCAGGAGTGAAATTTCTATCAGCATGGATATAAATTCATTTCAATAAATATTTATTAAATAATGATTTCTTACTATTCTCTTGGAAAAGCTGATAACTCAGTGTGTTAGCTTATTATTTTTTAATTAACATAAAATAAGGATACGAAAAGTAAGTTCTCCGAAGGAGTTTTAATTATAGCAAACTCATTAATAATTTATTGCTTGTAGACCCCAGTGTATCTTGCTTGCCCTGTCGAAGTAGAGTGATAAGCATTTCCCTTCACTAGACTTCACAGCAAAATTTGCAATTAAAAAATTACACATGACAGAATATGGGCTGTGCAGAAGTAATCAAAATCCCTCCTTTGGCTAGCTCAGCATTTTTCTCCTCTGTAACTGACTTACACTGAGCTGACACTGTCTATACAATTACCAAAGGCTGTCCATCCTATGGAAAACAAGATCTATTTCACTTTCAATTTTGTGTCAAGGGACCTCAATAAGTTTTAGCACTTCTACAACTAAGTTGGACAAAAAGACTGACTTCATTACTATGGTTCCTTCCATTACTTCATTTTCTATTGATCAACAGGAAATGTGTTTATATACCAATTAAAAAGCATATGCTTTGGGATATGAATTTATGTGTGCGCACACATACACACACCCACACACACTGCACCCCTGAGCCAATCTTCCACTCACATAACTTATTTTCCAAGTTTCAATGACTAGCTTCTCTGATGAAACATTTCACTGAATTTCAATGATCAGGTTATACAGAACATGTTAGTAACAAGTACGGAAGAGACGTGATTAAAAGGTTTAAAAGCACACCCCAGCTAGAAGCACATACCTCATACGTGAGCTAGAGCTTCTTAAACTAGGGTATTTTGTGAGCATAAGGATATTCCTGGCACCTTTCAGCAGTGGAGTTATAAGATGTTAAAAGTAGTTTCATAACAACACTAAGATACTGTTTGTCTCTGTAACTCTTTTTTAAGAGACTACAGTGAAATTTTCTAAAGATTATGTAATGGGGAGCAGTATAAGAAACTGAAGGAAGGTACGTTTCTGTGAATCTAGTCATTTTCTATAAAGCTGGATAAACAAAAAAAAAAAAAACACTTCTCAGAAATCTGTTTCTAGACATCTAGCATTTTTCCATAAAAAGGCCATTTGTACAAATATAGTAAGGATATTACTGTTACTTTTAAATTATTTAGTGGGTAAATATATACACTAATATATCCCTAGAGTAATACAGACATAAAATATACCCTAGATATAAAAGAGGCATAGTGATAATTTTGCACTTTGAACTTCATTGTATGGATTTCCTGAACAGAACACATCTGTATACTGAAAAGAAAAAAGAAGAGGCTTGACTTTCCATAAGCTGGGCCATCTTACAGCTGACTAAATACCTGTTATTACTTACTTTGTTCCTTATAAGCCCTGCATTTCTAACGTCTTGTTTCCTTCTTGCCAAATTGTAATGCCAAATTTTCCTTTGAAGGTAAGACAATCAATAAAAGTCTGGTATTGATCTGCTGTGCACGTCTGCAAGGCATACATTTGGCCAGCCTTGTCGCTGATATTGAACTTACATTAAACACATTGGGGGAGGGGCATATGCTACTACCTAGCCACATCTCTTTTACTCTTCAATAGTTGTTTCTTAGAACTTAATATTTGTTCCTAAAAACCCTTCACTATATTATGTCTAATTTGTCAATTTCTGTCTAGCACACACCTTCCCAATCTTTACATACAGGAAACAGGACAACAAAATTGGGAAAGAGTTGGGTCTTTAGTCAAAATTTTATTTCAGTTCTCATCTGTTAAAGTTAACTGTCTGATTTCTCTAAAGCCTGACTAATTCTCTCTCCTTTCCATCATAAAGCTAAACATTCCTTTGGCCTCCTGATATTCACCATCTTTAGGATTTCTAGATTTCCTAAATTAGAGGATGCAAAATCCTCAAGCTTTTATTCTCTATGGCTGTAACAGTCCCACTATAGCATAGTGATTTTCTTTCATTGACTGTTCTACCAAAATGAACAGTAACAAATGTTACTATGAATTTATAGTAAGGTTCAGTTAGTATGAATTTGTATTACTATGAATTTGTTACTATGAATTTGTATTACTAACTCTGAACCTTACTATAAACATTCAAATTGCTTCAAGATGAATATAAGATCCATAATTCAGAAATCCATCCATCGATTATCACTTAATGAGGTACTGGTTAGATATTTAATACCAACTTTACTAGAAGCATGATAATTGTGTGCATCTGCATGCGCATGCACATGCATACATGCGTGCTCTCACCAGTCCTGGAGCTTGAACTCAAGGCCTGTGTGCTGGCCCTGAGCTTTTGCACTCAAGGTTAGTAATTTACCACTTGAGCCACAAATCCACTTCTAGCTCTTTGGTGCTAATTGGAGATAAGAATCTACAGGCTTAAGCCACCAGTGCCTGAGTACCATGTTGAATTTTACTGTATGAACTTGAGTTGGAACTAACAGTAAAATTGTCCAAACAGATGTCCAGTGGCATATAAAAATGCATGAAGAATTAAAATAATCAATATTTTGTTTCTATTTTCTTGATATAATTTCAACTTTTCAGAAAAAAAAATAAGAAGGAATATAGTTGCAAGTCTCAAGACTTTAGTGAGCCCTCTTCTTACTGTTTTCATTCCCTACATGTAAGGATTTTACCTCCCCCCCCCCCCCCCCCCCCGCCCGCTACCCCAGGCTGTGGGTGCTTCCAAAATGTTAATCTCTAAGTCCCTGCTGGCTAATGATATCAGCAGAGACAAGAACAATTCACTTGTTGAAAAACAGACAACATGCCCAAGGCAGTGGTAAAATAAAGAAGAATCGATTAAAAGGTATGATTAAAGGGAAATATCCTATCCAGAGGGCTGGCTTACAATGGTTTAAACACTTTTTGACATTATAGTTATTTGAAAGTGGCATGCATTCAGCAGAAAGTGTATTTCAAATTCTGGGTCTGATCCCCAGGATGGCAACAACAACCATGAAAAATAATAATGTTCAGTCTGAAGCTTTTCTCTGGCTAATAACGCTCAATGTGATACTCCTGACCTTTTGGACAGCAGCAGGCACAACTCCCAATCGGCCATGAAGCCACAGGTGAACCACTGATCCTGTGCATTGTGCTTGGTGGCTAAACTCTGATATTTGGTAGATTAAGTGTGCTGAATGGAATATAATGATCCCCTCCATCATAAGATGATGAGCATATAATGTATTTGTGGAAGAGAAGCTCTGTTTACTTGTCCACGCTATGACTAAAGCTTGCCATGAATCCTAACAGAATATCAAAATGCCTAATGAGGACCATTTAAAAATAGTATGACACCCAGAAAAAGCGAGAACTCATTTATATATCCTATTTAATGTGTGAGAGAGGATGGAGTAATTTGAAGCTAAAAACTAATAATAATAATGGAAAGACACAAAATAATTTGCTTGGCAATAAAAACAAATTGAGCTGTGATGACTGACTGTGGTGTGGAATTATAAATCGGGAAGACCTTACACCATTTTAGTTTCAATTAACTAGCTGGGGTAAGGATAGTTCACGGACCGATTAAATTAAACAAATGTCAATGAACATACTACATATTAAAGTAATTTGCACAGAATCTAGTGCAATGGGTTTCCAAAGAATTCCTTTGAGAATTCTCTCATTGCAAGAAAAAGTATTTTACTTAAATGTGGCCCAAGACAGTATTTACTGCTGTGCACTGAAGAGTAGCTCAGTGGTACAGTGCCTACTCAATAAACAGAAGGTCTCAAGTTCAAACCCCAGTACCACTGAGAAAGAAAAAAGGAAAGAAAATAGAAAAAGTGAGATAATGTACAGAGATGCAATATACAACTTGCAGTTTTTGGAATGTTTATCCTCTTTTCAAAGAAAATATTTTTACCTATCACTATATACAATGGTTTATTATAAAATGACAATAAGCAAAACACATGACTAGACTGGAAAGAAAGAATATAATAGAAAGTTCAGAAGGAGAACACTCATATACAGACTCCTTATTTCTGGAAAAATGTAACCACACTGAGTCAGAAAACTCTGATAAAATTATGTTTGAATAAGTACATGGCTCATATGATAGAGTACTTGCCTAACACAGCTAAGTTCAAACCCCAGCATCACCAAAGAAGAAGAAGAAGAATTAAATCTAGTAAGTAGAAAAGAATTTTATAAAGTTAAGCATTGAGTTCTTTCACTTAAATAAGGTAAAAATTTCCAAAAAAAATCAAGAATATCTTCAAAAATAATATAATTCCAATAATATGTTTTGGTCTTTTATGGGTCCATAACAGCAGGATTTCAAGAGACTGAAGAAATGTTTCTGATACCCAACTGATATTCCCCAAGTATTTGTCCATCCAGATCTTTTTTTTTCACTTCTTCTGGGGTTTTTAAAAAATATTTTTATTGTAAAGATACTGTACAGAGGGGTTAAAATTACATGAGCAAGGTAATGAGTACATTTCCTATCAAGCATTGTTTTTCCCCTACTATCCTTTCCCTCCCCACCTCTCAAATCCTCCCTCCCCATCCCCCCAAGTTGTAAAGTCCATTTTCAACAGTGTCTTGTACATCTCATTGATACAATGGGCCAACCTATATCCTTGTTTCAGCATTTTGTTATTTCCCTTACCCTCCCCAAATTAGAAAAATGTATATACAAGATGCAGGGCACCAGAATCAAATACAGTGACAACAGGGGTTATACCATGAGAGAAGAACATATAAAAGAAACAAAAAATCACCTAGTACATTAAAAACAACAGCAACAGAGAAAAAACCTCTTGTGTCCCTATCTTAGGGTTCATTTCGCTTAGCATCATTTTATATGATTATATGTACATAGCTTTTGACCTTTTCTGCTTGTCTGGTAAGATTATCCTAGATATATACTAGTTATTACAAATAAGGGAAACCATGAGACCTATGTTTCTTTGGAACTGGCTTACTTCAAAATATATAATACTTCAAAAAATATAATTTTTTCCAAGTCTTTCCATTTCCTAGCAAATGAGGAGATGTCATTCTTTCTGTTGGAGGCATAGAATTCCATTATATATATATATACATACACCACATTTTCTTGATCCATTCATCTACTGAGGGGCATCTGGATTGGTTCCATATCTTAGCTATGGTGAATGATGCTGGTAGCTTTACTATGGCTTTGTTTGTGATTGTTTGCATAAATACCCAAAAATGGGATTGCTGGGTCAGAGGGGAGCTCTATATGGAGTCTTTTGAGGAAGCTCTCCACACTGCTTTCCAAAGTTGTTGAGCAAGTTTACACTCCCACCAACAGTGCAGTAGGGTTCCCTTTTGGCCACATCCCCTCCAGGCCCATCCACATCTTATAGCTAGTAGTTTATAAAATACATAACATTTCTAGCTTATAAAGCAGTAATTCTAAGTTACTTTAACCCTCCAACCAATTTTCTCTTGTGCAACCCCACTCTGAATTTCTTTATTTTTGTTTCCAATTCATCTTTCCAATGAGGAAGGGTTGATTCTGATAACTTCTTACACAACACTACCAACAGCTATCTCAAATAGACCCAAAGTACTTGGTGTATATCAAATAGAACCACTGTAGCATGAATGCTAATTCATGTTGGAGACCAAGGGAAAGGGATAAAGGAAAGAATAAAGCATTTGAGAATAAATTATAAGTATTGTAATAGTTGATTCATAGGCTAGCCAGTTATAACAAGTTCTAAAATACAGCAACTCGGTGAAGTTACGGGTCTTTTGACCTCTCTAAAGGCAGGCAGCCGGCCAGGATGGATGTATGATTCTACTCCATGAGCACATCCAAAAACCAGTCTCACTACTCAGTGTTCTGCTAGGGAGTGAGTGCTGGATGTGCAGTGGAAGCTGGATCACCAGACCTCCAACCCACACAAGGGGAAGCAATGTTCTTTCATTAGTCATGCAGAGTGTTTATATCATGTATTCATGATAGCAAACACCTAGTCACCTGGCTCTGCCTAGAAGCAAGAGTGGTTAAGAAAAAAAAAAGCATCATTAACTAGACAACCTTGTGCTCAAGTAAACATTAGATTATTCTGGTAGGAAGGGATCATTCATTTGGGAAGAGGAGAACAACATACAGAGTTGGATTTTAATACAATTTAATAGAAATGATTGGTTCTGAAAACTCCAGTTCTAGTTCTGCTACTGGCTACAGCATGCCTTTGAGATATCACTGAACCTAACTTCTTAACTTCCTTCCTTCCTTGCTTGCCTCCTCCCTTCCTTCCTTCTTCTTCTTCTCTTCCTTCTTCCTTCCTTTTTTCCTTTCCCATTTTTTCTCTTTCCCTTTTTCTTTCTCATTCACTTTCCCTTGCCTTCTCTCTCTCCCTTCTTATCCTATTTTGCTCATCTTTTAAAGTTATAATCTGAACATCACCAACATCACTCTATTACCACAGAATTCAGTCATCAATTTATATTCCGTGAACTCAACATTTTGTTGAGCTCATCTTTGAATCTTTGATTGAATTTGCATTTTAAATAGGATCATCTGCTTTTTAGGTTTCTTTCAATTTGGCCAATGCATGGCTAATATTAATTCACTATTAAATGATTAGATACATTTTTGAAATGAATTTTTAAGGACCTATAATATTAAAACACTGATGAAAAAAATCTTGACAACTTTAGGTTTCATAACAGTGAAATCTAAGTGAATCCTGAGTTTAACAGCTTTTAACTTCAACAACATCAACAACAACAAATTTACACATTTTTAAGTTTGCCAAAAGGTTTAACCTGATCCCAGTTACAGTGTGTAGAAGAAGAAATACTTTTATCTGCTATGTAACTTTGTCATGCTCAAGAATCTGATGGGCAAAAGTCTGAGAGACACAGTGAAATTCAACTTCACAACATTGTCAATTGTATGTATATGTATATGTGTGTATATGTATATATATATATATATATATATATACATGTTGTATATATGTAGCATATAAATTATACATATATATATATATATATATATATATATATATATTGCAAGTAGGCACCCTCAGCAGTACCTGTCACAACTGCTCAGATGCAGTGATACAATAAAACTGTATTTATCTTAAATTTTTAGCAGCATTGGAGTTTGAACTCAGGGCCTTATTCTTTCACAGCAGGTGCTACACCAATAAGGCACACTTCCAGTTCCTCTCTACACTGCCTGCTTTTGAAATAGGAATCTAAAGCAAGCCTCCAACTTAACCCTCTTTTTTTTTTTTTTTTTTTTGACTTTTCATTGCATTTGGGATGACAGCTGGGTACCACCACTATGAGATGAAGTCTCATGGACTTTCTGCCTGGGCTAGCCTACGAACTTGGTCTCAAGCTCCTATGCAGCTATCGTGATAGGCACATACTACCATACTCAGCTATTGATTATAAAGGGTCAAAATATTGCCAAAGGAAACAAAAAAGAATCAAGTGCCTTTGTACATGTGCAGAAAATGAAGACAGTGAACTTTTCTCTTTTCATTAAAATACCCCACAATATATGACACTGAACTGAAGAGAGAGGTCAAATATCTCATACTTCATTGATTTTCAGACTTCTGGATTTAATTTTTATCTAAAAAAGGAAAATATACAGTTGAATGAAACAAGATTTTATTTCATAATGGTATTGTCTTCTATTTTCTCTTCCACAGAATCCTACTTTGTGTTTAGCTGAGTTTCTTGATAGAGATTGTTCTGGGTTCAGGGCATGTTTCCACACAGGTGCACACGTTCATCATACACAGCCTTATTTCTATCCTTTCTAGTCTTTATTTTTGTGTCAAGTGTTGGAAATTTTATTATCTCTGTGACTTAATTATCAAGGCAATTAGCTAACTGAAAACCTGACTATCCAAATTCATTGTATAAAAGTGTCTCTAAATATGTTTTGTTCTAATTCTTTCTCATTTCTGAGTTGATCATTTCTGAATAAAAGGCACACCATTCTTTTATTCACATGATCTTGATAACTTCTAAGTATTTGTTTTTTGAGACACACTCAGTGAGTAAAAAGAGAAAAAGTAATTAACATTTAATACCTTTCTTTTCTTTTCTTTTCTTTTTGCTCTTCTCTTCTCCTCTCTCTTCTCCTCTCTTCTAACCTCTCCCCTTCTCTTCCCTTCTTTCCCTGATCCTTCTTTCCTTCCTTCCTTCTTTCTTTTTTGTTCTCTTTTGCTTTTTTGCAGTATTAGCCCTTGAATTTCAGACCTCATGCTTCATGCTTGATCATGGCTGGTACTCTCCCATTTGAGCCATACCTCTAGCTCTTTTTGTTTTAGCTATTCTTCAGGTAGGGTCTCATGAGTTATCTTAGAGTTGCATCAGACTGTGATTCTCCCACCTGTAACTCCCACATGGCTGGAACCACAAACGTGTGTCATTATGCTCAGTTTATTGTTGAGATGAAGTCTTCCTAACTTTTTAATCTGGCTTGCCTCAAACCAATATATTACTGATCTCTGCCTCCTGAGTACCTGAGATTACAGGGATAAGCAACCAAAACTGCCTTTTGATTCAGCATTATCTTTTCAATGTATTTTAAATCACTGCCACATTTCTTTAAGTTGAAGGGAAATCTCATATGGCAGGCAATTATGCCTTTTATATATCTTTCTAGTTTGAAAGTCAAAATAACACCGCCCCCCCCCCCCCACAGACACACAGACACACAGACACAAAGCTAGGCATACTCTATGGAGCCTGGGAACTGTGTCAGCTTTGTGATGAACTTTTCAGACCCTGAATCTTACAGTGATTGAGCCAAGAAATCAGAACGATTGTTAGAAGGTATCAGAAGTTATTTATATCATTTTTGGCTCCATTTACCACAGCTGCTTCTCCCAGGTCATAAGAAAGTTGAAATTCCTTCGACTGGCACAAGAACTTTCCAGTATAAACACTGGCAAGTCTTGACACTGAAAAACATTCCCAAATGGTAACTGTACCTGAGGCAGATCTCCCTGGGGTTCCCTGTGTAGCATTCAGCTTCTCGGGCCTGGGAAGTCCCTTAACTGCCAAGCTCCCTACCCTCCTAAACTGGCTGTGGCTAATGGCACCTCTAGCTATCAATTCTTACATAAATGGATTTTATAAAGCCTTGTGTGATTTTTTTTCCTTATTTTATTCCCCAAAAGAATTTCCCTGTTGTGAATTTTTTAATGTCTTTATTGAGGATAAGTGATTACATAGATTTCACAATATTGTAGGATAATGAAACTTAGCTAAAGGCACAAGCACAGTTTAACCTTCATAAGGCAAATTATCTACAAAGCCGGTAAACTCTACAAACTTTGACAATATGATTTCTTCCAAATAGGGTGATATATACATTTCTTTCTTTTCGCTTAGTGTAAAGAGTTCCCTCTTTGTCTCTTATTCCCTCCCTCCCATCACTGCCTTTGAGTTGTTTAGTTCACTTTCATCAATGTCCAGTGCAGCTAACGGGTACTTTTGCTGTCCCCCACATATGGTATATACATGTTCACATATGAGGGCAGCTAGGAGGAGGACACAGAATCAGAGGGAAACAGGTAAAAAAAATACAGCAGAGGGGCCCTGTGCTCTCCAGTACATCAACTGCACCCTCAGATTTTGTGGGCTCTTCCTATTTCTCTTTTTAGATGAAATACAGGACTCACCAGGAAGGGATTCGATTACAAGTTCCCCATGTTACAGAGCCTTTACAAAGAACAGGCGCTGCCTGAGGTGGAGGAAACCTGGAGAGAGGGGAGATGATTGATGTGCCCATATGGAACTCAGTAAGACTTCTTAAGTTTCTGAAAACGTGCCTGGCCTCCTGCAAGACTGAAAGGAGGTTCAGTGGTTTAAATGCAACCTGTTCCTCATTTGCCTGGAGTCTATTGCTTCTAAATGGAAGGGTGGGCTCTATCGTAAATGCTCCGTGTATTTTCCACTTCATGCCATTTTCTTGCCACCAGGAGAGCAGACAACCTTCAAATCCACCAGTAGTTCTGCACTCATTCTGAGTTCCCTGGTGAAAATCATCAGTAAGAGGACAGGGTCAACTGTATTCATCAGTGCTGCTGAGCTTTGCTGGAAGTCTCTTACAGAGCTGAGCTTACTTCAGCCCCCCTAAGCAAGATACAGTAACCCCTAGCACTTGCTGAATTTACTCTCTATCTCCCTTTTGATTTCCTCGGCCACACAGTGGTAGGTCTGAATTTTTAAGCACATGGAAACATGATTTCAAGATTAAGGAAAAATAGTGGCTATCAATTATGATATTCACTCCTAAGGACTTGAAATCCATTTTTTTTGTCTTTTCTTTTTTGGTACTGGGGATCGAACCCAGGACGTTGTACTTGGTAGGCACGCGCTTTGCCACTGAGCTACATCCCAGCCCTTAAAATCCATTTTATAAACATCTTACTTTTATTTTTTGACTCTAGAGCATTTCAGAGCACATCCCTCACTTAATTGACTTTGCAATGGAAACAGCACTTTGCACTGCCAAAGAAAGGAAAAGGAATTTCTTATAGTGAATATTCTTTATAGATAGATAGATGTACAAAAGACTTACCATTATATTATAAATATTATATTGTACAATGTATTATGTCTACCATATTGTATTTATATATTTGCATGCATATAATATAGTGTGTATATATTATATTATACATATATATTATATATGAGTAGTCGTACAAAGGACTTGCCATTCAATAAAGCAGTTTATGAATACAATGCATCTTGTTCAATGTCACCTATTCTAACTCATCCCTCTCAACCCACCATTTCCCTCTTTATTCTAAAGTTGATGTACAGAGGGGTTACAGTTACATGTCAGGTAGTGAGTATATTTATTTTTGAACAATGTCACCCCTCCCACATTTTCTCCCAGTTTTCTCCTTCCCAACCCCTCTCCCCCCAAGTTGAATAGTTCATTTCCAACATAGTGTCTAGGTCACTGCTGAATTGGTTCAACCTTTGTTCCACCGTATCTTTGCTCTTCCTTCCCCTTCCACAATCAGATGAACATACAAGACAAAGGGTACAGAAATCAAAAGATGCAGCAAAAAGAAAAAGAAAACAGAAGATGCGGGGGAAAAGAACCACAAACAGTACAATAAAAAACCTCTTGCTTTGCTTCTTGGAGTTCATTTCGATAGGCATCATTTTATATGATCCTATGCACATAGCTATTAAGACCTGTGATCCTCTCCTAAGAGGATCCTTTGGTCTCCCTGTGTGAATTCATTGTGTGACTGTTTAGAGTCCTGTTTAATGAATCATGTCCAAATATAATTTTTTGTTTTTTACTATCCATTGTACTTACTTGTAGATTTATAGGCACATTCTAATACTACAAATGAGAAAGGGCATGCAGCCTATGTTTCTTTAGGCCTGGCTTACTTGGCTTAATATAATTTTTTCCAAGTCTTTCCATTTATAGTGTACTTTCTTTTTTTTTTGGTGGGGGGGTCCGGTCATGGGGCCTGAACTCTGGGCCTGGGCACTGTCCCTTCATCTCAAGGCTAGAGCTCTACTACTTGAGACACAGCGCCACTTCCAGCTTTTTTCTTTTTGCTTATGTGATGCTGAGGAATCGAACCCAGGCCTCATGCATGCAAGGCAAGAGCTCTACCACTGAGCCACCTTCCCAGCCCCTTATAGTGTACTTTCTTAATGAAAAAGCTAACTGTATACAATATTTTGTTAAGATTTTATATTACTATGTATATTAATTTTATAATATATAAATACATAATAATAATTGATTTAATATTTTATATTTTATATTAAGATAAGATGCTGCTGACTGCAGCAGCAGCAGCAACATTGGCAGTACTGGGGTATGAGCTCCGGACTCTGTGCTTCTTAGATTGGGGCTCTCCCACTTGAGACATTCTCTAGCCCTATTACATTAAGGATCTTGATCAATATTTTCAATCATTCTCAGATCTACTAAAAATATAGTAATGGCTATACAGTGTGTAAAAAGCCATACCTTGAACAGAATTCAGTTAAAGAAATAATTCTTCACTCCTGGAAAATAAGGCCAGGTGCACATTACCTCCTCCTCATGAACCATCACTTACCCGACAAAACAAGGAACAAACATGGCTGCTCAGTGCACAGTACAATAAGCAAAGTCATAGGCAGATGCTCACAGCCATCTTTTACTGTTTCCAACAGGACTAGAGACTCCACCATCTAAAATCAGCGCAGCACAGACTAACATTAGCATTGAACTATTGTTGCACTTTGGCGACATGATAAACACACTGCATGGACACCCTTGTTTTGAATCCGTGCTGAACCTTTTGCTTTATTAGGAGGCTTTCCTGTCAAAACAATTCTTTGGTGTAGTGTAAACAGTCAAAATGTTCTGTGAGGAGTTTGTGCAATCATTTGAATCAGCAGAAAGGTTAGACATGTGACAAAGGAGAGTTAGCAAAACAATCCCATACTCTTTCCCAAATCTGGTTGACCTTCAACTAGACCCAGAGAAACGTTAAAGGCATCTCTCAAGATGCAACAAATGGAAGTGTTCTGCCTTTAGGATGACTTATTCCGGGGGGTGGGAGGATACAATCCAAGTCCCATGACCAAAGACCTTCATTGCCGTAAGGTACACACCCTGGAGGGAGCTATCAGAAGCACTCAACCTCACCTCCCTCCACCCTGCCTCTAACTCAGCTCTCCTGCACCCCACCCTGTTTCCCAACTCAATGATGCCACCCCTCATTCCCTGGAGTAGCCCTATGCTCCAAACCACATTTGTCTAGGTGTGGCTGAAACACTTTTCTTCTTAGCTAGAAGTTAAGCAATGTCAAAATTATTCTTTTTTAGACTTTTTTTTTAAAGTGCAAAACTACAAAAACAGCAGTAAGGACACAATGTGCTTAGGACAAAAAAAAAAAAAAAAAAAACCCTGATAATTGGCATTGTCTGTGCTGGGCTGACTCTATGAGCTCATGAATTTCTACCGGGTTGAAATGTTATATAGACCTCGTATGTCATCTAACACAGCTGTCACCACTAGGTTCTTGGGGTTAGTGAGAGGGCCCCACGCTGTACACCTGTGTTTTCTTTACATTGAGTATATGCCATTACGGGACTGAACTTTACCTTGGAAATAGAGTGCAATGCCTGAGCAATGCACTAGCTTCCTTGATCTGAGCTGCCTTTGTAGAAGGCTTCACTCATGTTCTGGATAATTTTTTAACTAATTGTCCCAGAAATTTCTTCTGAAAGCTGTTAGATGGTTTGAAGAAAAGGAGCTGACCCCTGTTCTAATATTCAGAGTAGGTGCTCCAAAAAGGTAGCTTTAATTCACTCAATGATTATTAAATGACTAACATGGGCCCAGTATTCATCCAAAAGCTAAAGAAAACAGGAAGTCCCACCCTCCCAAGGTTTCCACTAAAGGAAGTGATAGAAGAAATGCATAAGCTGGTTCTATGCTACTCAATAGAGCAAAGGCCATGGGAGGAAATTTGAGCAGAAAATCAGCTTTGGGAACATAGTATCCACACATACATGAATGTGAATGAAAAATGTCCAGTCAATCCTGGATAAGATTATATTTAAATCAAATGATTTGTAGGCCAAAGAATTTTCAAAGGCCCAATTACTAAATTTTCCCTGTAGGATACTACCTGATCTGGCTATGATGCTTGGTCTGTCTCTACTTTTTGACTGTGTTTTCATTTCTCTGTAGTTATTGGAAGGTTGTAAACTGTAGCAGTGTCCCACAGGAATAGTCATTTCCTTGCAAATTTGCTTTTTGTACATAAATATTTCTCCTCATGAGGTTCTATTACTTTAGAACCTGGGTTGTGATTATCCTTTGATTCATTGGACTTTCATTTCTGGGAGGATCCTAAAGAAGATGAGGTCCCAATTTCCAAGAGGAAATTGCCTTCTCTTCCATTTCCAATTTCTCACCATGTTTGAGAAAGCATTAAATCAGTTCTTAATGGTAGACTACAGTGTCTGGGGCCTAATGCCAGCTTCATCTTGGACAATGCACTCAACTTTAAATCTCTATTGAGTCACCTATATAAAGAAGACAATAACAGAGTCTACCATACATAATTGCTGCTTTGTGTTAAATGAGATACATATTTCATAAAGAACCTAGAGCAAGATGAGCAAAGTAAACAGATGACAGATTTTTGTCCCCATAAACACACTAACATCATACTACCTAGGTGAATAAGAAGCAGATATTGTAGCAAATTTTTAATATTATCTAGAGCCAGAAAATGACTTAACCATTTTATATGTGACATTTCAGTTAATTTCTCATCTTTAATCATATTTACAGGTAAATAACAGATTTCTTGCTTTCCACTTTCAATTTTGCTGAAATATTCCAGTAGTTTCATCATTTTTTTATCTATCTTTACTTAATTTTAGTCAAACACTTCACTCATTTCAATCATTTTATAATAGTTATTTAAATAGAACCCTAGGATTGTTTTCTTGGCTTTATTTGTGCCTCAAAGAAATTGCCAAACAATTTTTATTTTCTCTAAAATATTTCCCAAATTTATTCTTGATTACTATGTTGGTCTAGTCAGAAATTACCTTCATTTCAAAACCGTTTGTATTTAGTTTATCTTTAATCTCTTGTTGCTCTGAGAAATACCCTTAAAATAAGTATTATAAAAGTCAACACCAAATAACATATGGCTTGAAAAAATTACTGTAGTTCATTCACATTGCTCCATAATAAATCTTGAAACACACTTCCCTTATTTTTTAAATATAAAAATATTAAATATAAGACTAGTTAAAAACAAAAATATTTAAATATAAATAATAGACATGTTTCCAGCATAATCAGATGTTCAAAAATATAATAATGTTTCCTGTTGAGATAGTTGAATACTACATACAAAATGAATACTAAACACAATTAAATATAAACATTTCAATATGTTAGATATTTGAAATTAATACTAATATAAATACAAATAATATTTGAAGTTAATACTAAACATTAAAAGTAATATATAACCATATTTATTCTGTCATATCCTCACAGGAATTCTGTAATGCAGAATGAGAAAACTATAGGTTCAGAGAAATTAAATTGTTCACAGTAATGAAGTAAGAGACAAAGCTCAATCATGAACCTTGAGTTTTCCTACTCAAAAGTCTGTGCAAAACACTTTTAGCTGCAATAATTCTGAGAGTAGAAGGTTTGAGTGTATATTTATTGAGGAGATAATCCAATTATACTAAAACACAGAAGGAATTCTAGGGTTTAGCTCAAGAGAAAGCAGCTGCCCAGCAAGCACAGATCCTGAGTTCAAGCCCTAGTACCCTTCATGAGGAGAGGGGAAAGAAAAGTTAAGAAAGATAACTATATTTTGCATATTTTAATTACAGAATTGCAATTTCCACTAAAAGTTTCAATGAGCTACAATATTCCTCATTCTAGCAATTCTTATATGGTTTCTGATTTGAAATAACATTTTTTTAAATGAGCCAGACACTGGTAATTCACACCTGTAATCCTAGCTACTGTGGAGTCTGAGATCTGAGGATTGTGCTTGGAAGCCAGCCCAGACAGGAAATCCCATAACACTTATCTCCAGCTAACTACAAAAAAAAAAAAAAAAACCAAACACACATCTAGAAGTGGAGCTGTGGCTCTAGTGTTAGAGTTCTAGCCTTGACCAGTAAAGCTCAGGGTCAGTACCCAGGCCCTGAGTTCAAGCCCCAGGATGGGAACAAAAACAAAAAAAGTTGTCCTCATTTAAAAAAGAACAAACTGATAGATGGCACAATAAATTAGGCATCAAAAAATGTCAAGGATACTAAGGAACTAAGAAGATAGGGTGCTTTTTCATAAATTAACAGAATATCTACTAAATGGTAGCCTTCACCTACCTACTGGATAATTACTTAGCTCAATATGAATATAAAAAACAACAGTTGCTGTATTAATCGACTTTCTGTCATTATAACAAATATTTTAGATAATTCAACTTATAAAGAGAAAAGGATTATTTTAGTTCATAGTGTTAGCGGGTTGAATCCACAATTACTTGGGCCTATTGCTTATGAGCCTGTGAAGAGGAAGAACTGGGCAAAGCAAAGCCATTCACCTCAAGGCCAAGAAACGGAAAGAAAAAGAAATGGATTGTAGGGGAGGGGAGAGTCCTACAATTCCCTTTAGTGACACCTCCAATGACCTAAAGACCTCCTGGTAGACCTCACCTTCTAAAGTTCTACCGTCTCCCATTAATGTCACACTAGGGAACAAGACTTCACCACATGGACACTTGGGGGACATTCACAATCTAACAACTGGACTAATATAATGTTGTTGTTGTTGATGGTGTAGCTTTAAAGTTTTAAAGTAAATATTATAGAATGGGAAAATAGTTTTCATTGAATTCAGATCAGGTACAGTAACTGCATGACATTTCCTTTTTCTAGTACGTATCAATAGTTTACAGACTTCCCTAGTGTTTTTTATAGCCTCTTTTTTTTAATAAATGGGAAGATGATTGGAATAACTTCTAATTCTACATATAAAATAAGCTGGACACCATTGGCTCATACCTGTAATCCTACCTACTCAAGAGATGAGATCTGAGAATCACAGTTCAAAGCCAACCCTGGCAAGAAAGTCCACAGACTGGTATCTCCATTTAACCACCAGAAAACTAGAAGTGGCACTGTGGCTCGAAGTGGTAGAACACTAGCCTTGAAGAAAAGAGCTCAGGAACAGCAACCAGGCCTTACATGAGCTCTTTTGTTGTTTTTAAGATTGATGTCTCACAGAGATTTTATTTAGGATCTATATATTAATATAGACAGTAATCAACCAAATTTAAAATGCTTGCTGGTTTTCCAAGAGTGGCTTTACATACACTAACTAAAGCAAATAATTTTAATCTAATGTGTAACCAAGGCACTTCCTGCCCAGAATGTGTCCATTCATTTAACTGTACAGGTTCAACTTGAGTCACTGAGATGTGGAGAGCTGTCCCAGCTTTCAGAGTATCTGTTATCCCACATACATGCATCTACTTTCCTTCTCAGCTATTATCTTCATTGCACCTTTGCACAACTGAGAGATCTGAAAACTACTGTAATCCCCCTTTTACCTTTTTGATTATATATTCTGCTATTCCATTTGCTCACCATCCATCAAGGTCCTAAAACATTACATAGAAAATTCCCCAAACATTGCAGACAGAAGGGAACCTTACTGCACTGTTGGTGGGAGTGTAAACTTATTCAACAACTTTGGAAAGGATTATGGAGGTTCCTCAAAAGACTCCACATAGAGCTCCCCTATAACCCAGCAATCCCACTTTTGGGCACAAACAAGACCACACTAAAGCTACCAGCATGACTATGTTTATTGCAGCATTATTTACCATAGCTAAGATATGGAACCAACCCAGATGCCCCTCAGTAGATGAATGGATCAAGAAAACGTGGTATATATATACACAATGGAATTATATGCCTCCATCAGAAAGAATGACATTGCCCCATTTGTTAGGAAATGGAAAGACTTGGAAAAAATTCTATTAAGTGAAGTAATCCAGGCCCAAAGAAACATAGGTCCCATGGTTTCCCTTATTTGCAATAACTAGTATATGTCTGAGTCAAGCAGAAAAGATCAGGTAGGTTGATGATAGTGGAATGAACCCCAAGATAAGTATTCAAATGTTTTTTGTTTTTTCCTTTCATGCAATTGTTTCTATCATATTTATAAGATGATTTCTATGTTGCTTTGAATGTCCCTCCCCCACAGTATAACTCATACTTTCACTGTATTTGATGTTGGTATAATTTGTGGAGGGGAAGGGAAAAAACCAAATTGTTTAACTAGGGATACAGGTGGACCCATTGCAACAATGAGATGTACAAGTCGTTATGTTGAAAAACAAACTTAACAACTTTGGTGGGGGGTGGAGGGAGGATCAGGTGGGGAGAGGGGAGGAGGATGGGAAGGGATGGGAAGGGGAAACAAAGAGGAGGCAACAATGCTTGATAAGAAATATACTTGTCGTCTTGCCCATGTAATTGTAACTCCTCTGTACGGTATTTTCACAATAAAAAAATTCCCCAAACAAGAAATTAATAAGTTTTCAATTGCACCATGTTACAGTAGCATGATAAAAATCTCAATCTACCCTGTATCATAGCATGTGTGTATGGGAGTAGGGAACATTCTATCTCTCTATCTCTCTACATACATATAGACCTATGCTAGACCAAGAAACAGGAACATGTTTAATCAGCACTTTTGTTCAAAGAAAATAATCTTCCAAGTGGTTACATAAATAGCAATTTGTTTCAATTCATTGATTCTGCTTCCTTACTTAAATAGGTCTTATTGTTTATGAACAAATTTATTTTAAATAGTGATAGTCCAGCATATTTCCTGTATTTTTATATCTCAGTCACAGATATAGTAAGTCCAATATTCTTCCCATTTAACCAGTAGAACAAAATATATTTTCAAAAGTATGTTTGATCTATACTCTCCCTACCCCAGAAAAACCTCACCAATGTTTGCTTTCTCTGCTATCTATCATGTACTAAGTTATTAACTTGAGCTGAATTTTTTTAATACCTACCGATTTTTAATATAGAAGCTACATAAAAAGATCAATGGACTTTACTACTTTACACTTTTAAAGTTAAAAGTAGCAATCCTCAGCAGAAACAACAAAACATGTAAACAATAAAATTGAACTAACCCAAGGCACGTGTGTCTTGTTTCCTTCAGGATGTGAGCTGTGGACTTAAATAAAAATCACGTTCTTGGAGTGATCTATCCAAAGTAGCTCATATGCAAGGAATCATGACCCCTGCACTCCTTATCCCCAAGGCGGTCTGAAATGGCCAGTGGTATTCCTGCTTACCTAGGATGCTTGTATGCATCACTACTCCTTACAACATGAACTATAGTTTCTCAGCAGTACAACTGTCAGTTCATTAGGAGCATACGCAAAACATCCCAGTCATATACCAAGCCCTGCAAGCACTCCTCCAATGTAATCTCAACTGACAGCTGCTTCAAAACAATTCCCAGAACCAAATATTGTTTTGAATTGGGATCTGCACATATGTCTTTGTCGATACAACTTTTGCATAACACATCTACTCAAGAACTAAGGGTTACTTTAAAAAAAAAAAAAACCTGGATGGAAAAAAAAGAGGCTCAAAGACAAGAGCAGAACACATTCACAACCTTAACAATTCAGGTGTCATTAAAAATTGAAATATGACATGACGTCTCAGATGTGATTGCGGAGAGCTCACTTTTTAGATCTTAAATATCAAAACCATCTCCACTTTCCTGAGAAAACAAAAGCTGAAGGGCAAGAAGCTCCCAGTTGTTACTTTGTTTAGGTTCTTTTTATAAAGAAAATCAGAATAAAGGTTGATCTGAAATGGAGTATCAGGAGCACTTCGAAACCTACTTCTGCTATTCCTTAAGGCAGAATTAAATGGAGTTGGAGCTCCATACAGCTTCCATCCTCATTTTTAGGTTCTAAATGAATAACAGATCAAAACCTCAGGGACTAATGACATTAAAAAGCACAGGATGAAACCTGCCGTCAGTCTAAGAAGCTTGGCTAATCCTTGGCGGCAAGGAAAGAGATCCTACACAGTTTGCCTCGTTCTCTGATTGGGATGTTTGGCAAACAAAAGAAAAGAAAAATGAGTGGTTGTAGGGAAGCATTTTGTAGGGTAGGCATTTTAAATACTTTTAACGGCAATACATAAAGCCAGCAAACTTTCTCATTCCCGATTAATGAGCTGATTCAGACTCTCAAGATTTAAAGAGGACACAGAATGAAGAGAAAAGGAGCTGCTTTGATCTCTTTTACTGCTGGATTGGTTAACTTTCTGTGACTCTAATAAATACCTGAGATACTTAACTTATAAAGAGGAAAGGTTTACTTTGGCTCACAGTTTTAAAAGTTTCAGTCCATGATTGGGTAGACACATTAGTTCTTTAGTGAGAGGGTGGCAGCAGGTGGTGATGCAAAATCAATCAATTAATATTATGTGCGTGCATGCGTGTGTGTGTGTGTGTGTGTGTGTGTGTGTGTGTGTGTGTGCCCACAGACTCATGTGCAAGTGCTGTGGCTTGAACTTGGAGCTTGAGCGGTGTCTTTCTGATGCTTTTTCTCAAGGCTAGTGCTCTATCACTTGAACCACAGCTCTACTGCTGGCTTTTCTTTGGTCTCCACTTTCAGCTTTCTGTGGTCATTTGGAGATAAGAGTCTCATGGACTTTTCCTTCCTGGGCTGGCTTCAAACTGTGATCCTCAGATCTCAGCCTTCTGAGTAGCTAGGATTACAACTGAGTCAAGGGTACCCCGTCATATTTTTAATGCATTATATATATTTTTAATGCATTATATTTTACCTGTCTAAACCAGTAAGTTATATAAAACCTTTGCTTCTCTACAGGGATCACTCACACCGTTTCACACTTTACACAAATAGACAATGGAATCTATATAAATGCTACTTACAAAAATGTCTATAAGCTTTGGAGAGTACAGCTAATTAATGTCACTAGTTGAAGCCAACATGCTTGTACTTATAATGCTGAGGCAGAAGTATTGGGGGTTCAAGGCTCTCCTGGACTACATAGTTCAAGCTACAGAACAAGAACATGTCACAAAAAAACAAAACAAAACAAAACTAGCTAAATTTTATAATGTTAGTTGAATTTGCTTAATTCAAGCCACATATAGCATCGATCACCACATTCTTTAATATTTATATTCATTATTAACATTTTATGTTGTCAGTTAAGAAGTGGACATTGTAGAATACCTTTACTATCTTCTCTCTTTTTTTGTTGTTGTTGAGTTGGTTTTTTGTTGTTTGTAGGTCATGAGGGTTGAACTCAGGGCCTGAGCACTGTCCTGAGCTTTCTGGCTCGAGGTTAGTGCTCTACCACTTTAAGCCACAGTGCTGTTTCCAGTTTTCTCATGGTTACTTGGAGATAAGAGACTCACAGACTTTCCTGTATGGGCTGGCTCTGAATGGCGATTCTCAGATCTTTGCCTCCTGAGTATCTAGGATTACAGGCACGAGACACAAGCGCCCAGCTTATCCTCTCTAATGTATAAGTTTGAATATCATTAAATTTCACTGTTTAGTGTAACCCCCTTTATTTAGAGTTGAGGAAAACAGGCTGACATTTCCCTAGGAGTCTGAACTAAATGCCACTTAGTAGTCCATGCAAGGAACCTATAGCTAGTGCCTTACTATGTGAAAGATGGGCTCTCTAGAACTTGTGTGTGAGTGTGGAAGGACGAGTACCTGCCATCAAGTTCAGAATCCAGTGGAGATATTAGCATGAAGCCAATTATCTTAGCATTTGGAAAGGTTAAAAGACATGCTCTCCTTCTCTGAGGGGAGGAGGAGCTGCAGGAAAGGTCAAAAAGATTGGACATTTGCACCGATGCTTGAAAGATGAGTTTAAAATTGCAAAGTAGAAGAGACAGGCAGAAGGGGTACTGTAGGGAAAGAAAAAAAGAATGGGGAATAGATAGGAAAGAAGACACTATACTAGAACAACTCAGGTCATTTAAGGAAGTTTGAGAATAGAGTGAATGAAATGAGAAGGAAAAGGTTACTCCATCACTGAGATAATTAAAACGCTTAGATTAGTGCATCATGGCTGGAGAGAAATAAAACCTTAGGAAGGCAGCAAGTAGAGTAGACATTGACTGAATGAAGCAAACCTGTGCAGAGGGTACTGCAAGAGATAAATAATCCAGAACACAAAGCTTAGAGTCCTACAGTATTTAGGAGTGAATGTAAAAGACATTGAGAAGGGCAAGTCATTAGACTTTGATAAGCTTTGGGCTGCAGAGGTCAAAAGAGGAGATTAGATAAAAATGTATTCCCACATCCCTCCCAGCATTGAAGAGCACACACATGATGCATATGGAGGCCTTTGACTCAATACCTATAACACGGAGGGATATGAAATTAGTGTAAGCACCTTGACTGCTGAGCTGACTTCAGAGTCACAGCAATGAGAACTGTAGGTAGCACATTGCACACAGTTAACTGAGCCCATTGTTTACTGGTTTAGTGTTTGGCATGGGGTGGAGGCAGTGTTGGTGTGGCCCACATGGAGGTTTAGATTTCTCACAGAAGGAGGAGAAGAAGAAGGAGGAGGAGGAGGAGAAGGAGGAGGAGGAGGAGGAAAGAAGAGGAAGAGGAAGAAGGAGGAGGAGGAGGAGGAGGAGGAGGAGAAGGAGGAGAAGGAGAAGGAGGAGGAGGAGAAGAAGGAGGAGAAGAAGGAGGAGAAGGAGACGATCATCTCAACCAGAGAAGAAGGTGCTGAGCCAAATTTCCATCGGCTAGTTAATTCTCAGACAATTCATCTTCTTTATTTCTTTTTAGTATTATCGTTAAGTAGTTGTACAAAGGAGTCGCCATTTCACCAACTAGTTTTCGAATACAACATATCTTGGTCAATGTCAACATTCTTAACATTCTCACCCAACCCTCCCCTAAACACCTTCCCTCTCTTCTTCTTAATATTGTAGGATATACATAGATTCTTGGCTGTATTCTCTCCCTCTTATCCCCTTTACACATCTACCCTTTCCCCCTTGACCCACTCCTTTAGAGAATCAGCTTCCTGGTGTTTTAATTTGCTGAACTTTGATTTTGGCTTTCTAAGGAATTGCACTATTTACAATCTCCCTTGAAGCCACTGTATTTCAGTGAATACATTTGAATACATTTGCATAGAACCCAAAGTATTTACTTATAAATGTATAAGTTATATCTAGCTTCCACCTATAAAGAAAATATGCATGTTTTATCGCTCTGGGCCTGATACAATCTTTAGCCCTGAACTTAGTCATTATTTTCACATTTTCACCTTCCTTTATTAAATGTTTTATCAGTATTGGACATTGAGCCAGCCAAGTGTTGTGACTGCTAGAGAATATGACTATCATGGCAACTGTCCTGTCTGCTCAAAATTCATTCTGCAACATTTCCGAATGGTACTGCATTTATCCTGCAATAAACATGCACAACTGACTTGCAGAGGACACTTCAGAGCCCAAAGTCTCATTACAGCCCAGATTACTTGGAGGGAAAGAAAAGGAAGACTTCTAGGAGCAGGGTTGAGTTTACACTCACCCCAGTCACCAGCAGATCAAAGTTGGTCCACACGATGCATTTCACCTGAGTAAGATTCCCCTTGAATCAAAGCAGGTTTCTTTGCATAAAGTAAGTCAAAAACACATTCAGTTGGATCATTTCTAAGAATCCTTAAAATTCTCATAAGCTATCTTCTACATTGTTCTCATATAAAATCTACAACAAATGATGATAAATTCATAAGCCAATCAGCTAGTTCATTAATTGGCTCCAAACTACATCTGAAATATATTGTGTGATCCAAATCCTGAGTCTTGAGTACAAGAAAAGTTATAGCAAGGAAAGGCAAAGATGCCTTTTCAATCCTACTCTAGACATACTTAGCGGGTCTCTTTGGGTCTCTTTGGTGTTCTTCAGCCTGTCCTGTACCCTCTCTTGCTTCCTAATGGCTTCTAGTGCCACTACAAAGTCTTCTGCCTCTAAGCCCAGGGAATCACTCAACAACCTAAAACAGATCTCCCAAGCCACTGACTTCTCTCTGTCAAACTCTCCTCTGTACTTTGTACTCTCAATTTAAACTCGTCTATTTTTTTTTTCCTTGCAACTAATTCCAACAGAGACATTGAAAAGAGAGAAATCTTGGGGAATCAAGATGGCAGAGCAGTAACAGATTTACTTGAGCTCTTTTGATCACACAGCAAGGAGCTCCACTTCAAGACACCACACCAAACAAACTAGAAGTGATCCGAATTTAGCACCAACCAAAAAAAAAAAAAAAAAAGATTCAAATGTAAGCATCTACAACAGGGGAAATAAACACCAGAAGAAGGGGTGGCAAGGGAACCCATCTGTACATCAACTTCATAATAGCAATGTGAAGAGAGAGAGAGAGAGATCTAATAACATAACCCTCTTCTATGTATCTGAGTCTCTGATACCACCAATGTTATTTATATTCATACAAGGATACGTTTGCTCGTAAAATGAATTAGCTTTGTATATGAGCAGAGCAATCTGAAGTAAAACTGAGAATGGCTTAGAGAATTCTTTCCTTCATCTATTCAACAGGTAATTTTCTTCAGAGTCTGTTTCGTTCTTGGTATGGTATGAAGCCCTATGGATTTCATTCTGAAGGAGGAGTGCACTGACCAAGCTGAAGAAAGGACAGCACCTTCATTCCATAGTTACAGGTTCCTGCAGATAAAACATCACTGATGCAGTATGTGTCAAGGAAACTAATTAGGGAAAACAGAGCCACCACTAGGGAGCTTTCTGTTAGAAAAATCTGAGACCAGAAATCAGCACCTCTATGTCTGTGCTTTTTAACTACTGCTTTTTTGGTGGTACTAGGGTTTGAACTTGGAGCCTCATGCTTATTAGACAACTGTTCTACCACTGAGCCTATGTCTACCTTTTAGCCGTATGTCTGTGATTTTTGATGTATTCCTTTTCATTCTTCTTTTTATGTTTACATTTTCTGTCCTTGCTCATCTTCTGACACTCTTCTTCCAAGTAGCCAAACAGGTGGGTGGTAGCTTACCTAACTGAAGTCCCTCAAACAACAATTATAACATCAAACAGAGATAAATCATTTCTAATGCCAATATTTAAGTCACAGGACAGGCAAATTCAATGGAGAAATGTCTTCCCTTACCACTCTACCTCCCCCAAAATACATAAAATATGCAAGCCCCAAATTCTGAATAGAGTATTTCAAGTACTCCAATACTGTTATTGCCCATAGATGCCTTGTTTCATTTTAAAAATAGGCAATCATGACTCCTTTATATATTTTTTTCTATGAATAGCTGTACTATTTTCAGATGTCACCTGAAGGATGAAAAGGAATACATCAA
Organism: Dipodomys spectabilis; assembly: GCF_019054845.1. Classification (NCBI taxonomy): domain Eukaryota; kingdom Metazoa; phylum Chordata; class Mammalia; order Rodentia; family Heteromyidae; genus Dipodomys; species Dipodomys spectabilis. The sequence goes on from NW_024870773.1 coordinate 12,559,696, forward strand.
AAATCACAGACATACGGCTAAAAGGTAGACATAGGCTCAGTGGTAGAACAGTTGTCTAATAAGCATGAGGCTCCAAGTTCAAACCCTAGTACCACCAAAAAAGCAGTAGTTAAAAAGCACAGACATAGAAGATTGATTCATATTTTAAGTTAGAAACAGAAGCATGGATTTTCTGATCACATCCCGATTGCTAGTTGGCAATTCATTATGTTAATTATAGAAGGGAAAGCTGAAACAGAAAATAAAATGTTTTACTCTAGCAAGGGCCCACCAAACCCTTAACTTACTAGCTGTGTTCCTTAGGGAAAGTAACTTAAATTTTGTAAGATATAGAATTCTCAACTGTAAATTAAGTAATTTATAACTTTCTATGAAAGTTCAATGAAGAGATCTATATTGTGTACATATTAATGACCGGTATGCAATAATTCTTTACTAACTTATGAATTGTTATGTACATATTATGAATAACTATGAATAAATTATGAAAATTAGCCACAGCAGAAACTAAATTTCATGATCCTCTGTATTTCATACATAACTACATAGAACCCTCATAGAACCCTTATAATTTATAAGTAAGTTTGGTGAAATGATCTATGTAAACTTCATAAGTCAATGTCTGGCATATAATAATTACTTAATAATGTATTATCTTAAATAAATAATGCTTCCCTGATTATTTATATTGAGGAAGTGATTTTAGTAATGTTTTATTGTCTTCACTAGAGCACGATACTCTGAAAGATATTAAACAAAGTATTGAAAGTAAGGAGTGAATGCCAGGCACCACTGGCTCATGACCATAATCCTACCTCAGGAGGATGAAATTTCAGGAGAGTGGATAGAAGCCTGCCTTGGGCAGGAATGTCTGAGACTTTTCCAATTAACCACAAAAATAAAAACCAAGCCATTAGCCTTGAGCATAAAAGCTCAAGGACAGTGGTCAGGCCCTGAGTTCAAGCCCCAAAACTGACTTAAAAAATAAAAAAGGAATATAAGTTTTAAAAAGGTCAACTAATTTCCTTAACATTATAGAACCATGAAAGGCAAAACCAGGACTTAGAACCATGTTGATTGAATTAAAAAAATATAAGCATGTACTGAGCATTGGTTACTCACACCTGTAATCCCAGCTACTCAGGAGGTTGAAATATGAAGATCACAATTTGAAATCAGCACAACCTGAGAGTCTCTATCTCTTGTTAACTAGGAAAAAACTAGACTGGTGGCATGGCTCAAGTGGTAAAGCACCAATTATGAGCAGAAAAATCTGAGAGTATGAGGTCCTGAGTTCAGGCCCTGATTACAGACATGAATGCATATATGTAGACATTCATACGCACGCACACACACACACACACACACATATATATATATGAACATTTAAGAGGAAAAAGTAGAAAATTGCCACTTCAAGAACGTCAAAAGCTAATAGTTGCTAGGAATTTGAAATAAGACTTTAACAAACATAATAAGTTTATTATATTAACTCAGATTTTTAAAAAATGGAAAAAATGGGTTTTAATTATTCATATATTTTATTTGTATAATTATGTATTTCTCTAATCAGAAATTGCCGTTACTACAGTAGATCCAAAATCATAATCAACAAATTTCTACTGCATGAACCAGGCCCTGTTCTAGGCTGTTAAAAATCTTTGCCATTGACAAACTCAGATTCATCTTTATTATTATTAAAAACACTCATAGCAAAACAAAATTGACATAAAACTCAAAGAGAAGCCGTGCAACAGTGGCTCACTCCTGTAATTCTAGCTATGCAGGATTACTAATCCTAGCTATGCAGCTATCCAAAGCCAGCCTGGGCAGGAAAGTCAGTAAGACTCTTATCTCCAACTAACCATCAGAAAACCAAAAGTGAAGCTGTGACTCAAAGTAGTAGTACTCTAGCCATGAGCAAAAAAGCTCAGGGACATTGCTCAGGCCCTGAGTTCAAACCCTATAACCAACAAAACATACACACACACACACACACACACACACACACAGATTTCTTCAAACTGTGATATATACACATTTTAAATAAATGCTAGATTGAGTCTAAAAACTGTTTTAGGTTTGCAATATAATGCAGCTTTCTCCAGTGGAAAACTGTTATAAATGGGGTTTCCTCCCCCAAACTTCCAAAACTATAGAAATTTCTAGCAGATTTCTTGGTCTTGAACAAGATGATGACAAAAATGCAGAACCAAGGAAGAGGAAATGAAGGTCAAAGATTAACTTCTCTTCACTGGAAGTTAGCTAAGGATAAACTATAAAGAAGTGAAATTTGCCCTCTCCTCTCTCCAGCCCTCTACAACAGCAATTTGTGACTCTTCTGCTACCCCTTCTCACCCTGGACACTGATCATATCCAAAGTCCCTGGTGGTTCATAAAGGCTAGACTAGACTGCAACTCTCAACACAGCTCTGAACGACAGGAATGAGGGTTCTGCTTCCACTGCTAAATAAGATCATAAACTAGTCTTATTATAAAAATCCCAGGTCTTTTGTCTGCATCAACACTTCTCAACGGAGAAGTTTGGGGCTGGATAATTTAGCCATTAAGATGGAGGGCTATCCTGTGTATTTTAGGATAGGAAGGCCCAGCCTTGGCCTCTACTCACTACATACCAGAGAGCCTTTACACTAGGACCAACCAAAAGGTCTCCAGACATTGCCATATGTCCCCTGAAAGGCAAAGTCCCCCGGAGTTGAAAACTACTCATTTCTATCAAAAACAACACATGTAGACTTTTTGTCTCCTGCATCTCAATGGTTCTTTGATTTCTGTGGAAAGACACATGGCTGTTTCTTTTTGAAGATGCTATTATTTTTGGCAATTATGTGCAGACCACACTGAACACCGTTCACAGGGAACCACCAGAACTGTGAAGCCCATCAGCCTCCCCTTGGGCACCTCAGCTGCTTGCCTTGATAGTGGGAAACGCTTGACCCACAAAGAAGATGGTGGTGTGTTGCACCTGTCAGGTGATGACATGGTATTGGCTATTTCTTTTCTTTTATCATTATTTTTGTTATATTTATATTGTCTTTCAGTAGAGTTACCATTCAGTTTATGAATATAATGCAGTTTGTTCAATGTCACACTTTCCTCATTCTCCCTTATCCCTACCAATCCTACCCTTCCCCTCAATTTTCTTAATTTTGTAGGATATACATTGAATTCTTCACTGCATTTTCCCCTAATTCATTAATTCATTCATTTATTGCTGATCCTGGGGCTTGAACTAGGGGTCTGGGTGCTGTCCCTGAGCCTCTTGGTACTCAAGGCTAGCGCTCTACCACCAGAGTCACAGTGCCAGTTGGGATTGGAGATCAGAGTCTCATGGATTTTCCTGCCTGGGTTGGCTTCAAACATTGATCCACAGATCTCAGCCTCCTGAGTAGCTAGGATTAAAGGAGTGAACCACTGGCACCAGGCTTACACTTAGCTACTTCTTACCAGGCTGGGCCCAGGCTTCTGTGAGGATTCTGCTACCCCCAGAATGATGGGTCACATAAAACCTACCGTGCCCATTTCTGGCCCAACCAAACCATGAAGACACTGGTTTGTGTAGAGACTGCCTAGAGAACCAGAGTAACTTCAGGAGGATCAAGTCATTTGAGGCCGATTGGATCAAAGAGATGCAAAATGTGGGGATTAAACTGAACTGGATAAAAACGAGTCCCAAAATATTGTCACATCATATAACCTCTCGGAAGATGGCTTGTGACCCAGTCTTCAATTTGGTAAAAATCCTCATTCTTCATTTTCCCACTGATTTTGCTCTCACTTTCCAGTAGATTGTTCACTCCACAAAGCAACTGTAAGCTCAGTGTTGGACACACAATGAACTAAGACAAACTAGAGAAGGAAAAAGATAGGAAAGGAAGGATGTTTCAGGAAGGCACTAAAACCTACTCGCACATATATTATTAGTCAAGAGAAAGTAACAGTCACATTTTCCTCAATTACTATTAATTAAACAATGTGAGAATAAACAGTATTGCTTCTAATCAACAGTGATATACAAGCTAAGAACAAAAATAAGGCATTGCCCACTTTTAATCCCACAATTTCAGATAATAAATGCCTGGACACTGGACAGCTATTTCAAAATAGTAACACAAATGGCTTCCTTGTACTATGTCCAAATTTCAAATTACTCTGATTAATGCATGTATGTAAAACAGGCCTAGTGAAGGCTATGCAGCTTACTTTATTGTAATGCATAAGAACGTGAATGAGTTAGAAACTTAGTATATCATGAAGAAGTCAAAGAAGTTTAAACAAACAAAGTTCATGATAAATCCCTGGTAATCTCACTTCAAAAGGACCTCGCAATATATATATTATTCTGTAGAGTAGTCAAAAATAACATATTTCTTTGTAAGAACACAGGTTTACATTAACTACAGCACAAAAATTCCACAATATTGTTCAGGTAAGTGCATGTGTTTTGATGCCTTGAGCACATATCATTTTTAAATTATATGATCTAACGCCTGCAAACATTTGTGCATGTCAGTACTGGGGCTTAAACTAGGCACTGTCCATTAGCTTTGCAGCCAAAGTTGGTGCTCTATCACTGAGCCACAACTCCATTTGTGACTTTTTGCTGGTTAATTGGAGATAAGAGTCTCATGGAATTTCTTGCCTAGATTGGCTTCAACCTTTGATCTTCAGATCTCAGCCTCCTCAGTAGTTTGGATTACAGGTGTGAGCCACTGCTACCCAGTCACTTCCAACCTTTTTTCCACAAAGCAGATTCTGGAGTGACTGGATTTTATTGGGATTTTTGCATTTCATGAAAGCTTTCTGAAGTGAAGCTGCTGCTGTGACTTCTTGGACCACATTGTAATAAGACTTTCAGGTTAACTTTTTCATTAGTCTGATTCAAACTTCACTTGTAATTCTAAGTTTAAATATCAAGCTATTTCAGGATAAAGGTGTCCATTAAAGCCTTTCTTCCATAGTCATGAGTATTCAGCCAAGGCTGACTAATGGAGCTTCTTCAGGACAAAGGAAAAAGAGCGAAAAGAAAACATAGCATCCTCAGCTCTTTGCCTCAGTCATTTGCTCCATCAAGGGCTGTTTCCCACCATCACGCTATGAGAAGATGGATGAGTGCTGAACCCAGCAGGCCTAGTAGAGCAAGTTCTAGAACTGGAATCTTTACCAACAAATAACAATTAAAAGTATGAAAAACACACTTGAAACAACACAAATCCCAAGAACTAAATTTTTTGGGGTTTGATGGTATTAGAGTTTGAACTTAGGGCCTCATGCTTGCCAGGCAGGGGTTTTACCAATTGAGCCACATCCCGGCCAATTTTGCCTTATTTTGGTTTTCATATAGGGCCTCACACTTTGGTTTCTACGCCTGCCTCCCATCTGTGATTACAGAGCTGAGCCAACACACCCAGCTACAAATTCTTTCATTTTAGGTCAAAAAGTAAATATGTATTGAATGATAGGATGGAAAGTGCAGTCTAAACATTATTTTTATGGATAGTGGTATTGGATCAAGAGAAAATCAATCTTTTGGACTTTATCATTTCTGAAAAGAATGATCATCCTCACCATTGTTCCAAAACATAGTATTATGGAAACATCATTATTTGTAACTATTATTAATGTCATAAAATGCTTTGTTTGTTATGTCTTTGCCCAATAATTTATTGTATAATGTTTTTTTAAATACATCAACAAAGGGTAGGTCTTATTATTCTTTGCATTGTTTGTGGTTAAATAGCTGAATGTTTTTAATATTGTAAGTACTCAACAAGTGTTTGTGAAAGTAATCTGATGGTATGGAGGGTATGCTCTGTGTTGAGAAGATACCTGTCTGTGACAGCCAACAGTGAAGGACTATAAGCTTCAAGGAAAACTCATATTTCATTTAGCTTTCAGTCTAGGGTTTCTTTGGAGAATTCTGAGTGAGCCACAATTTGCTTTCTTCTCAGCTATTGGAAAATGCATTAGGATTCATGTCTTTCCAGAAGCGCAGTATACAAGACATTTTATTTAAAATGCATGCTTTGATGGCTCTTATAAAGAATTTAACAGATGGCAATTCAAATGCACATTATTTGCTTTAGAATCTCAGTACGGGGTGTGTAAGTGGTGGTCATGTAGAAACAGATTAGAGGGGTCTTTCATGATTAAACACCCATGAGTTTATTAATCTTTTTAGTAAATTTGCTTTGTATTTTGCTTTTTAATTATAATAACCCGTAAGAAGAGTAGAGGTTCTTAACTCTCGAACATATCATCTATAAACAACTCAGCTGACTTCTGATGCATTTTTTTCACTGTTTAAGGAATTTTATTAAAGCAAGAATTTTATAATCCAAATTACATTTCCTCACACAGTTATCAATTCTGTTACTTAGAACTGACATCCTGAGCTATTCCACAGTAAAGAATTACAAAATTAAGGAAAGGAATGCTTTAAATTTTTGTACTTTGCTGAAAATTCTTTTTCCCAGCGTCTATAAAACATTAATTTGTTTTTATATTTTACTATTTTTGTAGTTTTTTTTTGTTGTTTAAAATCAAGTAATCTAGGACTAGCACTGTTTGCTAGACCTGGCATTTGCTCGGTACATAAGGTTCAAAGTTTCCTTTCCTTTTTTATTTATGTTATATCTTGCAATGTTTTTTTCATAATATTTAAGTTTTTCAATGTTTAGATATTTTTCTTCGGTGAAGCACGAGTTTCTTTTTTTTCCTCTTTTTTATTGTGAAAATACTGTACAGAGGGGTTACAATTACATGGGCAAGATAATGAGTACATTTCTTATCAAGCATTGTAGCCTCCTCCTTTGTTTCCCCTTCCCATGCCTTCCTATCCTCCCCACATTCCCCCACCCAATCCTCCCTGCACCAAAGTTGTAAAGTTCGTTTTTGACATAACGACTTGTACATCTCATTGTTGCAATGGGTCCACCTGTATCCCTATTTAAAGGATTTGTTTTTCCCCTTCCCCTCCACAAATTGTACCGACATCAAATACAGTGAAAGCAGGGGTTATACTGTGGGGGAGCGACATACAAAGCAACAAAGAAATAATCTTATAAATGTGTTAGAAACAATCACATGAAAGAAAAAAATTTGAGTTCATATCTTAGGGTTCATTTCCCTAACATCACATTATCTGACCTTTTCTGCTTGACTCAGACATATACTAGATATTGCGAATAAGGGAAACCATGGGACCTATGTTTCTTTGGGCCTGGCTTACTTCACTTAATATAATTTTTTCCAAGTCTTTCCATTTCCTAACAAATGAGGCAATGTCATTCTTTCTGATGGAGGCATAGAATTCCATGGTTTATATATACATTTTCTTGATCCATTCATCTACTGAGGGGCATCTGGGTTGGTTCCATACCTTACAAGTTTCTTTTCATGGTCTCTGATCAATTTTTAAACAGTTGGAACACCAGTGGCACTGTTAACTGCTTTCTGGGCAGCCTCTTTAGCTTGGTGGGCTTGTAGTACAGCTACAGCTTCATCAACCTTAAAATGCAGAGACTCTGGAGACTCAAGCATATGAAGTAGTTCTGAATTATCTATCTCCAATAACATGCCAGTGATTTTACCAGCAGGAGTAGGGTGCATGGCTTGGATAAGAGGAAACAGCCTTTCACCCAACATTTGCTTTTGCTTTTGAGGGGGGGCAGATGCCAACATGGAAGCAGTCAAAGGTTCCTGACCTTGTACATGAACAGCAGACTGTTGCATGGTAACTTGTGGCTGTGCATTAAGATGTTGCTGAGGATTGCGGACTCCTGCAGCCTATTTATATTGGGGAACGGTGCGGACAGCAGGAGTGGCTGCTGCATCAGCAGCTGCAGGAGGTGGATCCATTGTTTGTGTTGATGTGTTAGCAACACACTGTGTGGACATGACTCGTGGAACCTGTGAAGAAGCTGGTCTCATAGTACTAAATGGTGGTCTAGGAGCGGCTGGGCGGATAGCACCAGGCATGTTTTCGAATGGATGAGGTCTGGCACCCTGAGCAGTCCAGCGAGGACTTGGTCTTAGTTGGGCAATTTGGCTAGGAGGATAGTATGCAGCACAGTTCTGAGTCTGTGGGACAGCTGCCATGAAGTAACCTGAAGGAGGTGCTGGCTGGTAGGGGTTGATTACGGGGTTGGGCACAGCTCATACACTTGCCATTCTCTGCATCTACTGATTAGTGAGGTGAGCTTGGCGCTCTTCTTTGCACTGAGCTAAAGCTACATATAGTGGCTTTGTGGCCACAATTCTACCATTCATTTCTGTAACTGCTTTAGTAGCTTCTTCTGGGGAGGAGAAACATACAAACCCAAACCCTTTGCTTCGACCACCTTCCATCATAACCTTTTCACTAGTGATTGTACCAAATGCAGAAAACTCTTTCCGGAGACGCTCGTCATCAATACCATCATCAAGATTTTCCACATAAAGGTTAACACCCTGGTATCTGGTGATGCTATCTTGCTTCCTGATGCATATTTTAAAGAGGGAAACTTTTAATAAAGGAACTATTAGATTATTAAGGAACCAAAGATTATTGTGAAGCAAATATATACTTGATGTTTTTCTGATTCAAATTGTGTGTGGTGTGGGATGTGTGTGTGTGTGTGTGTGTGTGTGTGTGTGTGTGTGTGTGTGTGTGTGTGTGTTGTGTCCAAAAACCTATTAGCCAGGCAGGTGCCATTTTTTCCCAGGTGAGATAGGGATGTTTCTAATGTATGCAATACCAGCAAAGTGACAAGTAGAACAATTATGTTAATGAGGTCAGGTAGTGAAATCAACATTAAACAGCATAGTGCTCCTGACCATTGCTCTATTAGAGGCTGTAAAATATACTGATGAAAGCTGCTAGAACGGCTTAGCAATCACAGACTATACTACCTTAGGCTTACCAAATTACCTGAAAGACATTTAGGGAGCAAGGAAATACAACTGAGAGAACTATATTAGTACTGCAGAAGATTGATATACCCAGGCTCTATCCAATGCCCACAAGACATGCAAAGCAAATTTCCCTTTAGGTGGAAATATTGAAAATCTCTACTGCAATTTACTTACCCTGCACTGTCTCCTTCCATACTTCTCTTTATTTTCTTTTTTACTTCATGACAACTTACCACATTCCCTGGACTGGGACATCACATCTTATATTAAGAGTTCATTTTGTAGAATTAGGCTTGCATTTTTGAAATAGGCAATCTCATCTCTGTGTTGTGAGTTTTTGCGTGAGAGAAACAGAGGGAATACCTGTCTATATGTGCACACTAATTTATAATATATATCGATAAAATTACCACATACCTTTGGATTCTTTTTGATCATTTTTTAGTTCCCTATTGCCATAAATGTTCCTTTTATAATAAAGAAGCTATTTTTCATTTACAAACTATACACAACTATACACAAAGGTGGACTCCAAACTATTTGTTATAAATTCTACAGATCCCTGTTTCAACAAGTGCTTGCACAACTGACAGTCATAGGGAATCAAAAGCTTTATTTAAAAAACATGAGATATTAATAGGGATTTCCTTTTCACATGACAAATCTTAATGTTCAAATTTTTAAAATATCTTTTTTGTGTTGCCTAAGAGTGTAGCAATGAAGTAAAATTATAGTTTGAATCTTGAATGCCCTCTCCACCAGACACTTGCTTGAAAGAATTAGTTCCAGGTGGCACTACTGAGAGATGATGGAATCTTTAAGATATGAGGCCTAGGGGAGGTGTTTAGGTGGTTGGTGGTGTGTCTTCAAGCTGGATTGTGAGACTAGCTCTATTTCCTGCTCACTTTCTTTTGCTTCCTGGCCATGCACAAAGTAGTTTTGTTCTACCATGACTCCTACTGTGATGGGTGGCCCATCGCATGCCTATAAAACAACACCAACTGAACACAGACCATAATCTTCCAAACTATGACCCAAAATAAACCTTCCTGTTTATAAGATAATCATCTCAGGTATGTGTGGTAGTGACATAAAACTGATTAACACTCTCATTTTCAGTCTTCAGTCATCAGAATTGAGAAAAATCAAGAATCAGAAATCAAGGAGATAATTAATGCTCACTTCCTATAATTATTTTTCTCCTCCTCCCCTAAAAAAACGTATCTCTTTAACCATGACCAGATCCAATGACTCACTTTTGGCACGAGCATTAGGTCTCTATTTTACTCTTTAGGGTGGTTGCCATGATTACAATTGAGGTACCAATCAAGAAGTAAGAGACTGGACTCATAAAATCAAATGCCATTTGTGATTATGTTCTGGCATGGCTATTTTGAAAATAACACTAAAGAGAACTGACTTTTGAAAGATTTCAATAAATGGCCTCCATAGAGGCAGCCCTACTACTTCGATCACCTTTGATCCAGTATGACTTCCTGGGCAGAAACGTTTACTGCCAGGGTCTTGCGCTATGATTGACATACCAAAGAGAAAGAGCCCTAGTAGGTCCCAGCCAACATCTGGTCTTCTCTTGGCACAGGCTTAATACTACACTTTGCCTGCTGCTTGCAATAAATTTTTTCCTACTCTGCACAGCTTGGTTTTAACATTTCACCTGACAAGAAGTCACCATAATTACCTTCTTAAAGTTGTAACAAAAAGACAAAAATTCCTACATATTTATTTCCATTTGTCTGCACACTCAGCACACCTGTTGAGAAATTGAGAAGTAGTATAAGGACCTAGAAAGTCAGGACATAGCAGAGAAGTTGGGTGACCTGTCCCACATTTTGAGTAAAGGTGATTCACCACGAGAACCACATCTCAGACCCAACTTGCAGCAAGAAAAATCCTGCATTATGCTGTAGCAAGCACCTACACTTATAAGGAATGAATGGCCAAAAGACATTTTCTGTGCCAATATTGGAGCAAAACAAATCAGGGTTACATTCCTGGTTTCAATACCCAGAATTCACAAGGTTCTAGATATAACAAATACATAGGACATAATAAATAATAACCTCTTTTTGTCTGTTGATTTTTTTGAGACAGTTTTGCTACATATTCCAGGTGCTGGCTTGAGTTAGCTTTGGATGCTAACCTTTCCACTCTGGAATGAATGCATTTGAGTTGAAGTCAGTATAGGAGAGTGTTATTTATTAAGGCAGTTCATTATGCTGTGACTTTGCACATGTGAAAAACAGGCTGGTTAAATGCTCAATATCCAAGTGAGTAGAATGAGGCAGGGGTGGGTGGGACTAAAGACAGCAATGGAGGATATAGTTGCGTCCAATAGGGCAAGAATAGACAGTAGGTAAGTTTAAACTCTAAAAATAATTCCAGAATTTAAATGTATTACTGTATCTCTCAGACCATGTAAATGCCTCAAAGAAAACTCGTAAGATGCTTTTAATTCATATGTTCAATCAGAAAAGGACTTAGTTAACACTTCACAAGTACCAGACTTACAGAAATTTCAGAATTCTATCCAAAACTGAAACTTCAAAGAGAATCTACTATCTGAAGACACGTGTAGCCATCGTAGTTCTCCTAGTAAATACTTTTTTAAAAATAAAAAAAATGTAATGTTGTACCAAGAAGATGCTATTCAACATGTCAATTTATGAGGATCATCCCTCTTGATCAGTGTCACCCCTTCTAACATTCTCCCCCAACACCATCTATTTCAACGCCATCTACGCCTTCAAGTTCACCTGTTCTATGGTCACATAGGTACAGTGACTATTCTTTTCTTCTTCTTCTTTTTTTTTTTTTTTTGTCAGTCATGGGCTTGAACTCTAGGCCTGGGCACTGTCCCTCAGCTCTTCAGCTCAAGGCAAGTGCTCTACCACTTGAGGCACAAGTGGTTTTCTGGGTGGTTTATTGGAGATAAGAGTCTCACGGGCTTTCCTGAGGGTTGGCTTTGAACCATGATTCACAGTTCTCAGCCTCCTGAGTAGCTAGGATTATAGGCATGAGCTACCAGCACCCAGCTAGTGACTATTCTGTTTTCACCCACCATTCCTCTCTCCATTCGTCAGTCCCTCCCTTTGGCTCTACCCCTCTCAGACAAACATGCCTCAGTTCCTTGGCATCCATTTCATTAGATTGTCAATTAATTGTTCAGAGGAGTTGCACCATGGGACTCCACCCTTAGATTCACATGAAGAAATGTCAACATCTCTGGCCATAAAAGAAAAGCCAATCAAAACAACACCGAGATTCCATCTCACTCTGATAAGAATGGCAATGTTTCTGTGTCACCTCTCCAGGGATCTCCACTATGAGTCTGGGCAGCTCATTCATTAGAGTTCCTTGTTGGTTTCAATTTCTAATTTCTTTAGAGTTTATAATGTCCATATCATTACAGTAGTACAAGAAAATAAAATACAGATAATGAATGTGGAAGTCAATGACGTGTCTGTTTACATGTGTCAATCTGCTAATCATTTTTAATTAATTTTAATTTTAATTAAATTTTAATTTATATTTTGATTATGTGGTACTGAGGGATTGAACCCAGGGCCTCATGCACATGAGGCAAACACTCTACCACAAAGCCACATTCCCAGCCTGCTAATCATTTATTTTGATTCTTTTCCACCTCAAATCCACTCAACAAGGTAAACAACACTGTTATCCTCATTTCACAAATGAAGAAAGAAGGTTCAAGGTATAGACTTCTCCCTGCAGGTACTAAGTGATAGAGTCAGAGATGAGATAAAGATGAGAGGACAGGTAAGAATTAAATGTTAAAAATGAAGACGAGGAGAAGGTGGATGCTGGTGGCTCATATCTGTCATCCTAGCTTTTCAGGAGGCTGAAATCTGAGAATCAAGGTTCCAAGCCAGCCTGGGGAGGCAAGCCCATGAGACTCTAATTTCCAATGAACTACCAAAAAGCCAGAAATGGTGCTATGACTCAGTAGAGTCCTAACCTTGACCTCAAAAGCTTGAGTTAGCACTCAGGCCTTGAGTTCAAGCCCCAGGACCAGCACACACACACACACACACACACACACACACACGCACGCACGCACGCACGCACGCACGCACACACACACACACACACACACACAGATATATTTAATCAAATGAATATGGCTCATCAGTGGTTGACAGGGTTTTTATTTTGTATATTTTTTATTTACTATAATATATTATTAATAAGATTGCTTCTATAACTTGAAAAGGATAAGAGAAAACATGACACATTAAATCTAAAGCACTGTAATTTAACAAAAGATGGAAAGTCTCTAATTAACAAGGTAGTCTTAGGTTACCTGAAAAATAAAGAATATGCACTTATTTTTATTCATTTCAAAGGTCCAACTAAATATCTATAAATCTAAGAAAGACATAAGTCTAAGAAGCCTAAGACAAGCTTTGAAATATTATTGATTCACATGGCCCCCAGTATGGCCTAAGTAAATAAATAACATTGGGAAAGAAGTTAGATTTAGAAAGAGTTGAAAGTTGATGACACATGCACCATGTAATCAGAATTGCTGAAATGTCATTTTTCTTATAAACTGTAATGAGTAAAGGACACTGGCCAGTACCTATTCTCAATCACTGAGGGAAACAGTTTCTTCATAAAGATTCTAGACAGGTTCCTAGAATTCAGTTGGCAGTAGTAATCATGTTGTTCTTAGTGTAATTGCTTTCTGACATCTGTTTCACTGTCATAATCAGTTCTTTGATAATAGCAATGACATGAATGGTACATATCTAATCAGTCATGTTCGATGCTTCACCAAAATTTATATATCCATTACATATGCTCCCCCATCAAATTCAATGGGTATATTGCAATAATAATAGTCTATGCATTTACCCTCCTTTTATAATAATTTATTTTCAGTAATTTTCAGGGCACCATGTAAATTAGAAGATCCTTTATATGGTAACTCTTCCAAGGAAATAGGAATTAAATGCACACGATTGCTCAATGCACAATATGATGTATATGGTGCATTAACAATCTACTTCTATTACATTTTCAGTATCAAGATTTTTCCATTCAAAGTATTCTCTTTTGAGAGAGTGAACTTGCTCAGTTCTCAAGCTACATTTAACTTAATAGTATGATGGAAAGAATGTTCTGGCTCTGATCTTGTGACTACATATCTAGTAATGAGATTGCCACAAATTTTTTAGGTTGAATGTTGTAAAATGAGGAGTTTAGGCCACATATCCCTAGGATCCTCCAACTCTAAGAATTTTATATTTTATTGGTGCCTATACTTTAAAATTTTGAGTTTTCAGTTGATGGAATTACCCTCCCATTTCTTCAGCCAGATGAATGAAGCCTTTCATTTAATTTTAATCCCTAGATTCCTCTCTTGCCAAAATTTTAACATTTCGCAATTACATATAGCTTTTAACTATCAGTACAAAAATATTGCCATCTCCTGATGTGTATAAGATAGACCTTGGAAAGGGGAAAAAACACAAAAAAATCCTTCATATGATCAAGATACATAGAAAGATTAAATAGACAGACATACGCACATAGAGATAGATAGATAGATAGATAGATAGATAGATAGATAGATAGATAGATAGATAGATAGATAATTGAAACAAAATTAGATTTAGAAAAGAAAAGATTCAAATTTGATGAAAAGTGGTATATCTTATCAGAAATGTTTAACATGTTCTTTTCTTATAAACATTTCAGTAATACTCCATAGAAATGGAGCTCAAATATACTTATTGTTTTCAACTATTCCTTCATTATTGCTTTAAGTTACCTGTATACAGAAATTCTACAGACTCACCTATGCAAAATCTATTATAGTTTAGATTTAAAAAAAAAATCTACGTGGTTATTTTAAATAAATGAAAGCAGATGAATACTGGTTCAACTTTTATTGTTGTAAAATGTTAATACAGGTTAAACCTTAACTTGTGAGAAGAAAGTAAATGAATATATGTCCAAAGTCTACGTGCTGAAGAATATATTGTTCCCTGGAAATTTGTGTTGAATGTATCTATAAAATTTACTTAGCAAACACTAAGGAGCTGCCATTGGTAAGCCTTGTTGGTCCCCACAAACAGATAGAGACTTTTTTTGTTTCTAAGCTAAAAGTGACAATTTTTAAGTTTTGCTATGAGAAACTATAACTTAATTTTATTACATCAAAGGTCATCAAGATTCACTAATGAGTTCCCCAATCCAGCATCACTTTTCTAGTCAACTAGCAGATTGTTGGAATCAGAAATTATATCACACTTATTTGTATTCAGTTCTTAATGTTAAAAGGACCATGGAAATCAATGTAGCATCACTTAAAATGGAATTGTTGCAACAAACTATCGTGATGTACGCTAAATATTACACTCAATTTCCAAACTATAATTTCCAACATCTATAACAGCAAAATATGCAAAGAAGAGCTAAATATGTAATAGTTAAAAGACCTCCTGATTGTTTGGCTCCTCATCCTAGATAGAGTCATTGGAAGGAAACAATTAAATTTACAAAGTTCTGTAGTATGGATTATGAAGGTTCATTGAGGCCTATGAGTTGAAAGTTTAGTTCCCAGTCATTTGCAGGTGGTTGAACCTTTAAGAAGTGGGACTTAACAAGAAGAAGTAAGAGCCAGGCACTGGTGGCTCACACCTATAATCCTGGTTACTCAGGAGGCTGAGATCTGAGGATTGCAGTTCAAAGCCAACCCGGGCAGGAAAGTCCGTGAGACTCTTATCTCCAATAAACCACTTGAAAGCTGGAAGTGGTGCTGTGGCTCAAGTGGTAGAGTGCTAGCCTTGAGCTGAAGAGCTGAGAGACAGCGTTCAGGCCCAGAGTTCAAGCCCCTCAACCAACCAAAAAGGAAAAAAAGAGTAAGTTAGATCATTGCAAGGCTCTACCAGAAAATATAGAGAGCAGAGCCACTTCTTGTTTCTCTTTCACTTCCTGCTACCCTGAGATGAACATTGCTCCATCACAACTTCCCCACAGTGATTTACTGACTTGCCACATGCCCAACAGCCATGAACCAACAGACACTGGCTTGAAACTTCTAGAAACTGTAAGTTAAAAAAACCTTTCTTTTTAAGTTTGCTATCTGCAGTATTTATTATAGTAATAAATAACTGACTAAGGCTTAAAGTAAAATGTACACAGAAAAAAAAAATGTGTTGCCTGGTTCACACCTGTAATCTTAGCTATTCAGGAGGCTAAGATCTAAGGATTGCGGTGTGAAGGCAGCCTGGCCAGGAAAGCTCCTGAGACTCATCTCCAGTTAACCACCAAAGAGCTGGAAGTAGCACTGTGTGTCAAGTGGTAAGCACTAACCTTGCGCAAATAAGTTCAGGGAGAGCGCCCAGGCCCTGAGTTCAAGTCCCAGAACCTGCACAAATAAATAATTAAACTTGTCTTACTAAGTGATTTTTATTGAAGTGACCCAAAGATGATTGGCATTTTTCATAAGTCATAATTTCATGTGATGTCAAACTAAAGTTCTGTATTGGGAAAGGCTCCTTTGGAGCAAAAAATGCTTATGCTCTTGAATAGAAGGGGTTATATGTAATAAAGGGTACTAATTTATTTATATATTTACTATGTATATATATGTTTACTATTTATTATGCATTAATAATTAAAATAAAGGTAAAATGTAATAGATACATAAAAGGCAAAGGATAATAAAACAATTTATTATTTATTCATAAAATAAAAATAAAGATAATAGGTAATGAATACAAGGTATATATGTATTTAAATGTCACTTTGTACCCCATAAATACATACAATTTTAAAGTCATAATTATATTAAAAAGTAAAATGGCAGTGAAAGATAAAAACAATAGTGCAAGCTATTGTTATTATACTAATATTATACTAATACTATAATATAATATACTAATACTATATTATTCCAATACTAATATATATAATATAAATACACTAGATAAAATTCATCTAAGCATATGAAGAAGGAAGCAAATTAACTGACTGATGATCTAAAACATATATTTCTGCAAATAATGGCAATGGTTAGATTCAAAATTTCACCACCACGTTATTGGCTATGACATAGCACCAACGATCAGGTTTGAATATTGATAGAATAGAAGCACTACCTACTATCACTGTCTAAGAAATCTTGGACAAGTTAATTCCTTCCCAGAGCTCTGCTTACTAACAGATTATAGGCCAGAGGATCATTAAGTAAGAATTAATTAAGAAATTAAGAATTTCTAATCCAGCCAGGCACCAATGGCTCACACCTGTAATCCTAGCTACTCAGGAGGCTGAGACATGAGAATTGTAGTTCAAAGCCAGCTGGCACTGTGGTTCAAGTGGTAGAGCGTTCGACTTGAGCTAATGAGGTCAGACACAACACCCACACCCAGAGTTCAAGCCCCACGATTGACCAAAAAAAAAAAAAAAATCCTAGTCCAAACATCAGAAATCTAAAACTGTTCCAAAAATCTGAAAAAAATTGAGTGCTGACATGATAACCCAAGTGGAGAACTCCAGCATGACACTGTTCTAGGCACACAATTACACAATTATTCAAAATACAACATAGGATCACACAGACTATGTTCTAATACACATGAGCTTTGTGGTAAGACTTTGGTTTCACACCATAAAGATGCAAATCTTCCAAAATCCCAATATAGTCACAATCCCAAACTCTGCTCCAAAAGATCTAGAAAAGAACTACTCAAAGTAAAAGAGTCTTAAATTCATTGAGCTCCCATTTTCAAAATTGCTTCAACACCCACATAAAGCAAAAACAACTATGTCTCCTTTTTACTGGGACTTAAAAACACCTAATTGCAATTTTCAGTTATTCTAGATATGGAAACACTACTGAGTTGAAAATAACAATTAATATAGAAAATACCAAAAACGTGCCATTCCTATAATTTCTCATGTAAGTAAAGCATCAAATAATCGATTCTACAAATACAAACCAGTATTCAGAATCTGGAAGTTTCAGAAAGAAAATGTATTAATTAATTGAAGCATAACTAACTTGTTCTTTGCTTTACCAAAATGCAAGAGAGAGAAGGAAAGTAAATGGTCTTAGGCTAGTGACTTCTTGCAATATTTAGACAGGTTAAATATTATTTAGGCAGAATCTAAAATGAATAAGAACTAAGCTAAGCAAAACGAGAGGTCTGTGTTTCTGATTTATGTAGCAGCATGTGGCAAAGCAATTTGAATAGACAAACAATGATAAATGACCCAACAAGTTTAGTTACAAGCTGAAGGATGATGCTATACCAATGTACATTTGTATTCTACTTTAGCATTTCTACATGTCTTATAAAAACAAATTCATTAATACTGCACGGTGTGGTTATTGCAAAGCATTACAAAGTTGAAACGACCCTGATAATTTATGAAAACACAAACTAACCATCACAAGGTACATCCATAAATACGGTGAAATTATCAGAACCTGGTCTAAGCTATGTCAGCCTTCATCTTTTACCTTCTTCCCACTCTTTTGTTCTTGTTCATCACAACTCACAACACCCAACACAGAGAACACACAACACACACACACACACACACACACACACACACACACAGGACAAAATAATCAGGACACAGTAATGTCTAATGTCCCGATTACTAATAGAAACAATTTTTAATCTATTCTTAAAGAGAGCTTAGTAATAAGAAGAGTTTACGGCTTTAACTTTTATTTTTAATCTCAAACTTGCATTTGGTGTCTCCCCCCCTCCATTCCCTTTCTTTCTCTTTCCCCCCGCCCCTCATTCTTTCCACACTGTTCTGGAACTTAGATGACAATAATCTGCCCTTTTAACTTTTGGTCAAAACTCCAGTTTATCTAGTTGGAAATATTGGGAGAAAATAAAATAATTCTCTTTTGTGAGAGTCTACAGTTTCTTCATGAGAAAAGAATTTCAAAGTTTTATGAAAGAATATTTTCTTTATCCTTTAAATATAAAGGTTTACAATTTTTCACTTCACAAATATTTACTCAACACCCATCTGTACCAGCTACTGTTTTATTCACTATAAAACTCCATCTTCACAAGAGATAATCAAATAATTACAGAATAAGGAGGGGGGAAGCAAGATGGAAAAAAAAAATTACAAAGAAGAAAAACAACCTTTCCTCCCAGATTAGTATTTGAATTGCTTTGTTGGTGTTCCTATTGGTAAATGAACAATGGAGTTGGTATTCATTTCCTTCAAGGTGTAACACTGGTTTTAAAAGAAATAAATGCCTGTGACTGAACAAATTATCTGAAATACTTATTTTCTCAAATGCAGGTTATCATTTCAACCAATTTATAGTCTAGAGTTAAAATTAACAGAACCTGTTAGCTTTTCTTACAGTCACTTCTACAGATCAAATCCTCTTTCCAACAAAATTTTGAATTTGTGAGAGTTCATGCGTTTAACAACTTCAGGTTACATAAAATGTATCACTCTTAATTCTTTTGTTAGATGTCACAATGATTTTTTTCATAGATGATAAAACAAAAACTACTTTGTTAGGTTGTACTATGTGAGAACTATGATCCTGTTCTTAGGAACATTCTTCCATACATTGTTTTCTGTATTTGGAGGCAAGTTCATTCCCAGACTGCCTATCAACTGCCTGCTTCCCATGCCCAGAAAGAAACTCAACTTTCCATTTTATTTTTATTTTAGTGTGTGTGTGTGTGTGTGTGTGTGTGTGTGTGTGTGTGTGTCTGTCTGTCTGTCTGTCTGTCTGTCTGTCTATCTGTCAGTCTGTCGGTCCTGGGGCCTGAACTCTGGGCCTGGGTGCTGTCCCTCAGCTCTTCAGCTCAAGACTAGCGCTCTACCACTTGAGCCACAGAGCCTCTTCCAGCTTTTTCTGCTTATATGGTGCTGAGGAATTGAACCTAGGGCCTCATTCACGCAAGGCAAGCACTCTACCACTGAGCCACCTTCCCAGCCCCAAGTTTCCATTTTAGAAAACTCTTCTCAGTCTATATGCCCTTCTAGCTTGTCTGCCATTTCTTTTTTGTTTTTAACGGTGTCTTGAATTCAGAGCCTTGTGCTCTCAGCTTTCTCACTCATAGCTGGTGCTGTAACATGTGAGCTATGCCTCCAAGCCCTGCTTTTTGCTGGTTAATTAGAGATAGTATCTCACAGACTTTTCTGTCCAGGCTGGCTTTGAACCTCAACCCTCCAGGTTTCAGTCTCTTGAGAACCTAGGATCACAGGTATGTCCCTATGATTCTGGGCTTTCAAGATTCAGCTTCATCAAGTTGCAATGCATTCATAAACGGCTTTGTTGAATGGCAACTCCTTTGTACAACTACTTAAAAGGTAATTTTAAAAGATCTTAAAGAAATAAAAAAGATCTGAATTTGTTTCTATTTTGGCAGGTCTCATCTTCCATTCCTGGATGAAATCTCAGGATCGCTGTTAATGCTCTCTCACACATCTATGGCTTACCTTTTCAGATAAATTTACTAAGTTGCAGGTAGCACATAGGATTTCTTTCTTCCCTAAGAAGTTCACTTGTCATCCAAGGGAGTTGTGCAACCCCCACAGTGGCGTCTGTATCTCTAGAAGCAAGTTCATTAACAAGGTCAAAGTATCCTTTTCTTGCTCCAGAGTGGATGACACAGCAGAATTTCGTTTTAGGTCCTCAACTCAGGCCAAGAAAATGAGACTTTCTGAGAGCCTCTTCTCATTTTACACATGAATTTGGTTTTTTTTTTTTTTTTTTTAATATAATACTCATAATTCCTTGAGTGTTCTTTAAATGCATGTTTTACTGGAATAATGTTCTTCAAATCCAAGTTCTGCCCTGGGCTGTTCCTGGGGGGAGGAGTGAGGATGGGGAATAAGAGAAGCCATTTGGCATTCCAGGACTCAGGCATGCAAGTCAGAGCCTGCCTGTGGCTCCCAAGGTCTCTGCTTCAGGGCGTTCCTTGTGAATGGGCCCCACACAGCTCTGAATGCACTACAGACTTCTTAAACTCCCAACATACCACTGTACATGATTGTGACTAATCCAAGATGACAGGTCCTAGACCTGGCAATATGAAATGTGGAGATATCAGTAATTAATAGGTCATCATTATTAATGACAGCGTCCTCAGTACCTCAGTATTCACCACTCTGGGGGAAGTGCTGGGTTATAGTCTTCCTCAAAGTGCCATTTCCAACTTCTACAGATTTTTTTCCCTGACGTAATTTTCAGCACTGGAAAGTTCCACACAGTTATTATTTTATAAAAAGGTAGAGCACTTCCAGCACATTTTTTTAGCAACTAGGTGACAACTGAATGCTGTGGACCAAGAGACTTTCCCATCACGCATATCTCTGACAGACACTTGTCCCTCCCACAGGTCCTGTTCCTGCTATTCTGATTTGTCCCTTACATGAACTCAAGGTCACGTGATTCCTTTGCTTTGGGGTCTATGCAGAGACAGAACATCATGGAGGAAGCATGAGGCAGAGGAAGTTCCTTATTGTATGGTGACCAGAAAGTAAAAAAGAGAGAGAAGGAGCGAGGGTCCCCAAATACCCTTCAAGGTCACAACTCTGATCAATTACTTCCCTCAACCCCTAAAAGATTTTATCACTTTCTAATGATGCCACCAGTGTCTGACCAAGCCTTCCATACATAAGCTTTTAGGGGATAATTATGATTCAAACCACCACAGTATGCAATGCCCAAGGAAGGACTAATTGACTTGAGGTGCAAGACAAATAGGTCTAATGCATAGCCATCTTTGGCACATATGCTGATATTCCTGAGAAAGTATGGCACTATAGCAAGAGAAGCAGAAGACAACCTAGATAGCAGGAGGAAGTTTCTACTTAAAGGAAGGCTCTACTTAAAGGAAGGAGAAGAGTTATGGTGCAAAAACAATCCAATGTTCAGACCTTACAATCAGTGTAGAAGATGGGATGATGTGTAGAATACTCCAAGGTGAACAAAGACAAGGTTGAGAGAAATATGCTCTGAAAATAACAAAAACAAATAATTGAGGACTTGAAGTCTGCTGACCAAAGCTCACCTGAACTTACTATCTTCCTCAAAGTGGATCCCAATGAAGCGTAGTTCTGATATCTTTTAGACTTTTGTTGAAAGAAAATAAATGTTTGAAAACTTTCCCATTAATCGGTATCTTAAGGGTCTAAGATATCTAGAAAGCTGATTATACCAATTTCATATTATAATTTTTATGTAATTCACTGTTTACCCACAAACCTTTAAAAATTATCAAATTCTCCATACAGAAGAGAAGAACTGATTTTAATGTTTTATCAGATAATTCAAGTTACTGCATTAGTAATCATTATAGAAGATTAAAATCTTATCCTATTGTGGTTTTTAAATGTTAGTCAAATTTACAAAGCTTAGATATTTAACATTACTTTTTATAAAATTGATGATTATTTCTTCTGTTCTTTATGGCTTCTAAATGTAACTGGATACTTCCTAAATCTCATCCTTTATAAACAGATTCTTAGTCGGGCACAGGTAGCTCATGCCTATAATCCTAGCTACTCAGGAAGCTGCCATCTGAGGATCACGGTTCAAAGCCTGCCCAGGCAAGAAAGGCCATGAGACTCTTATCTCCAATAAGCCACTCAGAAAAGTGGAAGTGGTGCTGTGGCTCAAGTGGTAGAGCACTAGCCTTGAGCTGAAGAGCTAAGCGCCCAGGCTAAGAGTTCAAACCCCATGACTGACCAAAAAAAAAAAAAAAACAGGTTCTCAATTCCTCAGAAATACATGAGACAGTTTCCCTTACTTTGTATCAGTCACTTAACCTCTAGCTTGTTTATACATTTCTTTTTTGTCACTGACTATTAATTCATTTATTTAGGGGAAAGAGACTAGGGTTTGAACTCAGACCCTTGCACTTTTTACCTCCAGGCCTGTTTTATGTTGATTATGCTGAAGATTGTGTCTAGCAAATTTCTCTGCCATGGCTGACCTCGAAACGTGATCTTTAAGATCTCAGGCCTCCTGAGTAGCTTGGGATTATAGGTATGGTATGGGCTGTCAACATCCAGATTGTCATTTAAGAATGTATACTTTGGGAAAAGTATCCAAAGGGATACATAGAAAGCATGAACAAAAATCTGACCTAGTGAGAAATCTGGACACGGTCTCAGATTCTATCATTCAACAAAATTTCAGTCAGACATTTTTTTTGGGGGGGGGGGGTCTGGGCGTGGGGCCTGAACTCTGGGCCTGGGCACTGTCCCTCAGCTCTTCAGCTCAAGGCTAGCGTGCTACCACTTGAGCCATAGCACCATTTCCAGCTTTTTTTTCCTGCTTATGTGGTGCTGAGGAATCGAACCCAGGGCCTCATGCATGCAAGGCAAGCGCTCTACCACTGAGCCACCTTCCCAGCCCCTCAACAAAATTTCAAAGATGGCTTCCTGTACCTAGAAGCAGTGACAAAGTGTGGGCCATTCTCAGATGGTCACGAACCTCTCACAGTACAAACAGCCTTTTGCAATCAATGTACACAATCTGTGCTATGAGTTAAAATGTTAAAAATGCACTATACAACTTGTGGATCGGGACAGGAGAGAAAAACTAAGAGAGAGTGATGGAAGAGTGATACTGTTCAAAAAGAAATGTATTCTTTACCTGACCTAGGTAACTGTAACCCCTCTGTACATCAAAAGAAACTAAAATAAATAAATAAAGATATAAAGATCCTTTAAAAAAATCTTTTGGAATGAAGACTGAGTTTTAGAAGGACAAATTTGGAAGCAAGGGTTTTAAAAGTAGACCAGGTTCTATTGAAGTAAACCAGGGGAAAATGTAATGGTGGCTGAGTTTTAAGGGAAGTAAAGACAGAGACAAGCCATCAAAAGTCACATACCAGTGCTTATCTCGCTAAGAACTCAGCTCCTTATTGGCTGCGTCTCCTCAGAAAATGTTTTTGGTTGGTTTTTTTTCCCCCTCAAAAAACAATTTGGCAAAATTGAGGTTGCTCAAATCTTGATTTCCTGTATAGGGTTGTTTTGCAATGTCCAGACAATGAGATTATCATCTGCAGAATGACTTTGAATCATGCTTGTTTTCAAAAATATCTGAAATGAGCAACAGATGTTAAAAAGATAATGAAGGCTAAACAACAAAGAATTAAAACCGGCTGCCCAGCTTGTCCAAATTACTTCTGATTAAAAAACGCTCAGATCACTGTGCATGCATCTTAGAGAAACAGCCAGTCATAAACTGTGCTGATATGAAGAAGTTCAAACTCTCTATTGCATCTAAATAAAATGATAAATTCTGTTATCTTCAGAATGGTAGCGATTTTTCAAGTCTACTCTTTTTCAATGTACATCTCCCCTTGAGTTGAAATTAATTTGTTAATGGGTAAGCATGAAGGAGAAATCTAAAGTTAGGGGATTTTACTATTTTCAGCAGAGCTGTTTGTTAAAATAAAGCAAACTTTCAGTTGGAAGTTTAGAAACCAGACATAAGTTTCTTCAAGGAACACATAAATATCATCATGCCCATGTGTTCTTTTCTAGGCGTTCACCCCTCCCTCCCTTGGGGTGGTTCCTGAGAAGTTAGAAATGAACATTCCTTCTCTAAGTTGAGCTGTTAATTTTAATTAACCTATGATCCCCTATGCAGTTCCTAACAACCACAATTATGGTGTCTGGTGCATTGGACAGTGCAATTAGGAAATAACACTAACGCTCGATCTGGGGATGTCATTTCAACAGCAAAAGGTCACTGCTAAATAGTCACTATTAATAACTTTTATGAAGTGCTGTGGTACTTGCTCTGGCTACTATCTATTTAGGAAAAGAAATTACATCATTTCTCAGTTATTTAGAGATTGAACTTTTGACAATAGATTGCATCCATTCCTCCCCACCCCCGAAAAAAAAAAAGATTTCAGCCAAAAGCTCACAGGAAGTTTTAGCAAAACCTGAAACACATATTGTAAAATGGATATGAAAAGGCAAAGAATCTACAAGGAGACAGGAAGCATATGAAACCCAAGAACAAGGAGGATGGGTTTGTCTCATCAGATACAAAGAGTTTTTGTAAAGCTACAGTAATTAAGACCACGTGATATCAGTACAGGGGTAATTTTGGTTTTCCCTTTTCTATCTTTGAAGTATATTTCTTAACAGGGTTAACCCCAGGGATTCTTTTTTATAGCCGAACATTTACAAGCCTAAAAGATCCATGAATGCTAATTCTACATGTAAGCTAAGAAACTGCCCAAACAGGAAGAGATGTATACAGACACCCCGACCACCCTGCTCATAACAACATTAATTATCCATCCAAGGAAGATTGCACAAATCAACTGAGTGGGAGAATTAGGATCAGCAAAAGTAAACAGAATCATCCAAATCAAAACAAATCAGAGAAAAGTACACAATGGCCCCATTTTGACAAAAATCAAGGGCTACTCTTCTTCTGTTACAAGAAGCAGAAATGAGGAAAGCTTATTTTAGTTTATTGGGTAAAAGAAGCTACCAGTGCTTAAATCTCCTTGAATCACCATTAGCAGAAAGGATTCAAATCAGTTTCAAGTCTGATTCTGTGTTAAGATAGGCAGTCTTTAACAGTCTATGCTAATTGTATACAAGACTTTCATTCTGCTTACATATACCAATCTGTATCCACAGTCGTATCATAGAACCTTTTTAATTAAGGAAAGGAAGCCAAAAATACACAAAAGAGCAAACATGAAATGTGTTCACTTCGTGCCTCTAAACACAAAGTGGGATATTTAGGCATGCATCTATTCTCTGTGATCCTCCTGTGGTAATTTACACAGGTAGTGCAAAACATCATCAATCGTATAAGGATCATCTTAATAGTCACATCCTTACTAAGACTCATTCTCTGGTAACTTCTGAGTTGAGAAGAATCTTGGGGGGAGGGAGGGGGAAGCACGAGAACTTCAGAAAAGAAAGGCCTCTCCAAATGGAGTGCTCTACAAAAAATCAAACCATAGGAAGAATGTACAGAAAACACAACCTAAGGACTATAATTCACCAGATTAAGAGAAAGCCAAAAAACAACTTATTCATATAGATCCATAAGTATGACAGTGATTAGATTTTATTTACCTTTTCTTTCCTCATTTCTGAAATAAATGCAAGTAAAATCTTCATTGTTAAATGCTAGCATCTTAACCCATTTGGTGTTGATGTAATAGAATACCTGAGTCTAGCTGATTTATAAAGGAAAGTTTATACATCTTGTGGTTCTGGAGACTGAGAATCTAAGTGCATGTTGATGACCTCTTGCTGGCTTTTGGTGCAGATCTTATACTGTGTTATAACAAAAAGGAAAAAGAGAAGACCAAGAGGAAGAAAAAATAAACTATGAGTGGCGGCCTGGCTTTCTAACATCATGCTCTTAAAATAATTAGCTCAGCCCTTGGTCCTTGGAGGAACTCGGTCCTCTTACTGACTTGATCACTCTTTTTTTTTCTTTTTTTTTTTGAGGGGGGGTCGGGGTCAGTCATGGGATTTGAATTTAGGGCCTAGGTACTGTCACTGTGCTCTTTTGCTCAACGCTAGTACTCTACCACTTTTAGCCATAGCTCCACTTTCGGTTTTCTGGTGATTAAATCAAGATAAAAGTCTCACAGATGTTCTTGCCCAGGCTGATTCTGAATCACGATCCTCAGATCTCAGGATTACAGGCATGAGCCACCAGAGCCTGGGTGACTGGATCATTCTTTAAGACTACCATTTTTCAATTATTGTTACAGCAGGGACCAAATTTCAATATGAGTTTGGAAGGAACAAATTGCATGTAAACCACAGCACATAGGAACAGTAAGACAAAAAGCACAGGTAAACTAGTGCAAAAATGTAGGCCAGAAGATATGTCAACTTGTAGAAGGCTTTCAAAAATCCAACTCTTAAAAGGTAACAAGCCATAAGTTTGATCTCTAGACACACAAACACACACACACACACACACACACACACACAAATGAAGTCATATGTCTAGAAGGTATCAACAAATCAGTTCAAAGAAGAAATATTAAGTATTACAGCAAATCTGAATCTCCACATTACTTCTTCTAGCTCTTCTGAGAGCAATGTGTGGCACACATCCTCTTCCGCAGCCTTACAACAGTCACCGAAACAAATTCCGAAAGACTAAGCTGTAAAAGCTTAAGTTATTAAAATGTAAGCTGATAGCATGTTTCAGGATAGTTCAGTTCCAAAGGAATTTCACAAAGAAACAAAATTATTCAGTAGTTTACACATCTGTTGAAAATAAATGGCATTCCCCTCATTGTGTATATAATCCAGCTATCATATATATATATACATATATAATCTATATAGGTTATGGATTATATAGATTATATATACGATAGATGTTGATGATGAAGATGGATATATATATATATGTATGTTTGCCTGTCCATCTATCCATTTGCATCATCATCATCTATCCATAGTGTATTTTAAGATATTAAAGATTTTAAGATATTTAGATAATTCAGTTAAAGAGTGAATATGTAGTAAAAAACCAAGCAGTATAGGAGAACAGTGGAGAGTGGGGTTTTTTTGGTGTTTTTGTTGTTGTTGTTTTATTTTTAAGTTTTGCCTATTAATAGAAGGCTTAAAGTGAGTATATAGCCAGAGAGTTAGGACAGTTTGGTAAATATCTTGATTCAGTGCTCTGCTTTTGAACTATTAGTCTATGAAACTAGATTTTTACATTCACTTCCATCTTACTGATTGAAAAACTTCTAGAGTGAGAATTATTAAGAAGTCTCCCAAGACAGCATTCAAGTCAATAACCTAGCTTGAACTACACTTCTATGGCATTCCCTTCGATTTGATAACAAGGTTTTTTGCCGGTCTTGCAGCTGATTCAGATATAAATGATCACAGACCCTGATTTCAAGAATTCAAGATCCACTCTAAAAGACAAAGAGAGAAATGCAGAAATGCAGAAACTCTAGTCAAGCAATTCCTTTAAGTGCCTTTAAGAAGGCACCATGATGACAGGACCACTTCTAGGGAAGTATCACTTGAAATAAAGTCCTTTCTAAAGGTTAAAATGTAGATGGATGGATGGATGGATGGATGAATGGATGGATGGATGGGCAGAGATGGACTTGGAGAAGGAAGGGCAGGGGTGGAAAGAAGAGGAACACTCCCAGAGTAGTCAGGAGAGTTCTGAAGTGACACATACTCAGGAAACCCTTAGCGAGAGATCTCCAGAACACAGAGGAGAAGTTGTGGAGAGCATGTAGCCATAGTTTTGACATCCTGGAAACAGAAACTTTCCTATGGTGGGGAAATGGCTGAAAACTTTAGGTCTCATGACGTTAGATAAAACACTGGTTGATCATCTCATTCCTTTTCTCAAATACGTTTGTGCAATAAGAGACATCATTTAGAAAGAAAAACAAACAGGCAAAATTATGTGAACACACATTTCCTGCACCTCAGTATGGAAATATTTTATTTGTTCAGGGAACAAACCTGTTTGAAGAATGCTACTGACTCCATTACTAAGTCATATTCAAACCCATTCTCCCTGAAGAGGAATAGGCCCTGATAATATTTACTCCAGAGATCCAAACTAAATAAACGGGGAAGAGTGTTCTGACTATAATCATTCTAAACCTGCACGATTGAACATTCTTAGCTCTGGTATAGATATTCTAGATCATATTTAAGTCTCAGACCAAACTGAAGAACTCAGGCTCAAATTTGCAACTATTCTTTAAAGGAAAAATATCTCACATTTCCTATTTAAATATTATTGTATAGAATCACAGTCATTGATAGATAAAAATAATCAATCTATCATTTGTGCAGTAACTTGACCCAAATCTTTTTCTTTGCAGAAAACATTCAGGAATTCAACTTCTATTACAATATATTTGTCCAACCTCTATGAAGAGAAATTTTACACTAATGACAATGTCATAACAAACTCTACAAGTTAATAATGCTAACTCCAACAAAAGCAGAAAACAATGAAAATGTCCAACAAGAGTAATAACAGCTAAAAATCAACATAAATGTTATAAATGATATGCTAAGCATAAACTGCTGTCTCTAGAACACATAGTATAGAGTAAAAGAAATTATCAGACTCTCTGCCCTCTGGTGGCAATAAAAGCAGTTGCAGAAATTACTAAAGTAACGCCTAACAAAACGTTCTTGTTATGAAATCAGATGTGTTTTCTTTGCCAAACGTCTGTAGCAAAAATCTTGGTAGCTACATGCCAAATTTCAAGAGTACTGCACGTTTTACTTCATACTGAACTTTTTAAAAAGGCATTTTACAATGGAAACCATAACTGTGCTTGTTTTACCCTGTTATACCCTGTTATTCAGTAGGCTAACTACTTAGGCTAACTACTTAATCGCTTCCCATAGTCAGAAGTCCATCCAGGAAGCTACTTTAGTTTATAATAAAGTCTATCAAAATGCTAAGATACTTAAAACTACTCAATTTTACTCAATTCTGAGACAATATTTCCACTAGATATATTGAATTCATTCAAAAGCATGATATACTCATGTTGGCAATTTTCTCCAAAGCAAAAACTTTCACTATCTGTCCATTCTTGGAATGAAATGAATTTCATCCTCAATTTGGGAACTTTAAATAGAAAATTTAGTGTGTACATGTCTATGTGCGTGTGCGTGTGCCTTGTGGATTCTATTCTAAATAGCATTATTAATGAAAATGTTCAGAAAAAATAAACATTTGCTGAACATTCTTTTATTTTTGTACTGTAAATTCATCATTTACTCCTAGTGCCAAAAAAGTTTTTAAATCAATTAACTTTAGGTTGCATTTGGCACACACACACACACACACACACACACACACACACACACACAAAAACATAACCTATTGTGAAATTGTTCTTTCAGTTATTAATTCAATGAACATGCCTATTACACCTTTTAAATAAAGGCAATATTTCCCAAAGTAATTTTATCAACCAGTGAAATGTACCAGCGAAATAAACAAGTGATATTATTTCCATTAATGCAAGACAACTGCCATTGACAAGGAAGAATCAACGTCCAGAAAGTCTGTTTTATTCTCAGCTTTCTAACTGCTGTCATCATCCCTCCCTTCCTCTTCAACACACACACACACACACACACACACACTCCTCTAATCATAAACAGAGCAATGAGGAAGTAAATGTGCTCGCTTTAAAATTCTACTCCAGAGGCAGACCCAGTGGTCTCGACCTGGTATAATTTCATTCTCAGATTTCCTTGGAGACTCACCTTTACCTGGAATCCCCCAGGTAAAGCTGTCTTAGACTCCTGGGGGCTGATAATTGGTGATACATGCAGTATTGTCCGGGCACTCACTCAACTGTCCCCTGTTCTTCCAAATCACACACACACACACACACACACACACACACACACACACACACACACACACAGACTGAATACTCTAACCGAGAAGTTTTCCTGTCATTTTCCTTTTCTCTACAGGTGATGCTCGCTCTGGAAGTCTAAAGAAGTTTAGAAATGCCTGTCCCTGTCTGTCTCTGCCTCTGTTTCCCCCTTCACTTTTCCCCGCAGGGCGGACCTGAGAAGCAGGCGGGGAGCGTGCAGTGGGCGGGGTCCCGGGAGGGCAGCGGGCACCCACCAGGACCAGAGGCTCAACCCCGCCCAGCGCACACCTGGGAGAGGAGCGGCCACCAGGGCGGGTGGAAGGCGAACCCGGGGTGGGGGTGGGGGTGGGGGTGGCGGGGACATCCCAGAGGAGGAGGGGGGAAGGGGGGTACAACGTCAAGGCAACTCTGAGGATCCTGAGCACGTTCGGACCTGTTTGCAGAGCCGATGGGTGGACAATGGGACCGGGAACGGGTGTCCAGAGAGCGCCGCCAGCGCCTTCCCTGGCCCCGGCCCATCGCGGGGGGCCTCCGCCGCTCCCACCCGCCGCACGTCGCCAAACCCCAGGCAGGCAGAGGACGCTGGTGGGGCTCACCCGGGGCGGGGGGGGGGGGGACGACGGGCAACTACAAGGAAATGTCTCCCGTTGTGAGGAGAGCCCTGCATTGCCCACACACGCGCGCACACGCACACACACGCACATATACACACACGCACACGCCAACCTAGACACGCACCGGCTTAAAGGAAACCCGGAGCAGGCACCGCGCGGGGTGTCCAGCTACCCAGTAGCATCCTCTGGGCATTTCTAGGGGGGAGGGTGACAGTGCCACCCCCTGGCGCCCAGGTGAAGGAAGCTCCCCACCACCACCACCACCAAAGCTTCGGGAAAGCCCACCAGGCTCCCCCCTGGTCAAGTTTATCCAAAGAACAATTGCAGTAACTTTCCCCAGGGCCGGAGGGGTGAGGCGCAGGGCGCCGGGGTCAGGGGGTGAGGGGTTGTAGGACATGGGGGTGCCAACGCGATCCACACAAATCCATCCCCGAGCGCCAAGTGCGCGGTACTCACCCCCGATCCGCTCTCCCGACGCCCCTCCGGCCAGCTGCAAGCGGTCGCCGAAGAAGTGACAAAGTAACACAACTCCCGCGGCGGCCAGCTCGGCCCTCAGGAACCGCGCCATGCTGCTGCCGCGACCTCCCTCCCGGGCCCCTCCAAGTCCTTTCCCGGCGTCCTGAGTGAGCTCTCGGGAGCGGGAGGGCGAGGGGGGAATCCCGGGGAGGATGGGGGCGACTTGGCTGAGCTCCGGGGACAGGCGTCGCTCGTTGGGATCTGAAGGCTTTGGTTTAAAAAAAAAAAAATACAGATTTCCCTGGGACTTCACCCGAGGGAGGCGCGCCGAGCTGCCGGGGAAGGCGAGGCAGAGCGCGGCCGAGTGCTCCCCGGACCTCCGCGGCTCTTCTTCTTCTTCTCCGCTCGCCCCCCCAGCTCACCCCCCGCCCCCGGCCAAACAACAACCTCGGCAGGGAGGAAAAGGCCCCTGGCAGCCCCGGGATCACAAACTCTGCGTTCCGCACGGGCAGACCTCCCTCTCCGCCCCCCGGGTGTCCGCAGACGGTGACTCCCGAGTGCCCGGGATCCGAGCCACTGGTTCCAAAACAGATCTGACTCCACCAGCCGACGGCCGGTGCCTCGTCCGAATCCCAGCAGCCAGAGCCCGCCCGGGGAACTTTCCCCGTTGTGGGATGGCCCCGGACCGAGGTTCGGGTTTGGCGAGGGAAAAAAAAAAAAAAAAGGGAGGGTGGGAGCTGGCGAAACCCCTCCGACAAGTTTTTCTTCTTTGCTTCGCCCCACGCCGGGCGCGCGTCCGGGGCGTCCTGGCTGCGCACCGGGGCGGGGGCGAGGAGAGCCGAGCCCGAGGAAGGTTTGGGGTGGCCGCAGGCTGAGGTCCGAAGGCAGGAAAGAGAACACGATCCAAAGAAACAACACAAGAGGGAGAGCTGGTCAGGCTGAAGCGGTGCTTCCTCCCAAGCACCCCCCTTTCCCAGCTGAACCCCAAGTTTGGTGGCGGTGGAGGCGCCGCCGCGGCCGCCCCGCTCCCCCGCGCTCCCCGGAGCTCCACACTTCGGGAGGGAAGGCGCCTCGCGATTCGCCAGCGCCGCCGCGGCACCCTCCCTCCCCTTCGGTCCCCCCCCCACCCTCCCCCTCGCTCGCTCGCTCGCTCCTCCAGGCTTCTCCCACCTTCCTTCCCCCAGAGCCGCCGCCAGCACCGACCTGTCCAATGGCTTGCGCGCTCTTCCTCGCGGCTGAGCTGAGAAGTCGCAGACTGAACCAAGCCGGGGAGCCCAGCCGGGCTGGGGGAAGGAGGGAGGGGATGCGGGCGTGGGGGGAGTGCGAGGGCAAGCCGGGCTCCGTGCGCCCCAGGAACGCCTGGACACCCCGTCCACACACACACACACACACACACACACACACACACACACACACACATTCACACTCGGCGAGCCACGATCCCCAGGAGGAGGACAACCCCGGGCGGCACCTCCGCGCCTCCAGGACGCCATCTGCGCGCCAGAGCCGCGCTCCCGCCGCACCCGCGCCCACCTGGCTCCTCGCCCCTCCCGCGTGCCGGTCGGCGGGGCCGTGGCCGGCGGTGCCCAGCGCCGGGGAATGGAGTGTGTGTGTGGGGGGGGGGGGGGAACAGCACGCCAGCGGGGGGCTTTCCGGGCGCCAATGGGTTAACTACAGATCTCTCTTTCGGTCTCTTCCGGGAGAGTTCTATCTGGATGTGACTGGGGTGTGAAGAAAGCAAAGCCAAGCTGCCGAAGACCCCCTAGACCCGCGCCCGGGGTGCTGGCCGGCGGCCGGGGCAGCGAGGTCCCCCCCCCCCCCCCCCGCCGCCAACCCCCCCTTCCCGGGGCTCGGGGGAGTGAAAGCCAGAGTTTAAAGGAACAGGAGGCCCAGGGAATGTCCTCCGCGGGGACTTGAACAGGCTTCGGCTAGCTTGTTTGTGTTTTGATTTGGGGGGGGAGTGATTGTTTTGGGGTGTTTTTTATTTGTGGGGTTTTTTTTCCCTCCAGCTCGCGGGTCTGCTTTAGTGTTAACCCATTCGGGACCTCTCTTCCGTGGAGATCTTCTTTTGTAAATAGTTAACCTTATTGGAAAGGAGGAAATACAAAGGAAAGGAGCAAAGCATGAATGGTTAAAAAGAAAAAAAAAAATGCATGCTCCCCACGCCAGCCAGCAGCCAGGCTGGGCTGGAATTTCAATTTCCCAACAATGAGCAATTTACTCCATCTGTAAACCTCAGCTCCTCGCTCATCCAGGGGAAAAGCGACACTGAGATCCTTACAAAGTCATAGCAAGAGCTCAGATGAGTTAATATCGTATGCTTAATTTTTCTTTTTCTTTCTTTCTTCTTTTTTTTTCTTTTTGTATTTCCTAACAAGAAGGACATGCCTTTGTATCTCTTGGAGAGAAAAGAGACCTAAATTGAATAATTCATCTGCTCCTGTTCTAGGTTCAAAAGTTCTTTAGACTATTCTTATCCCATTCCAGGCTCTCAAGTATGTGCATGCACCAGATAATAAATCGCCTTTGCCAATATGCTACCCAAAGAAAGCCTCTGTCATAGGACACAAGCTAATAAGTTAGCTTTTTCACTCATATGATGCTCACTTTGCTCTTTATTTTAAAGCAATATTTATTTGTAAACACTTCAGGTACGTCAAAACTACACATTGTATTACGTAAAGACCCTTGATCAATCTTGAGGTCAACCAGTAGTATTTGAGTTTATGTCATGTTATATATGAATTGGAATAACCTAGAATACTTACCTGTTTATCACAAAGTTTGGACAAAGAGTCTTCTAATCAAAACGTGGCTCACACCCACCAGTGAGGCCACTACTCCCAGAATGCTGGTGGAAAGCTCCCTCAAACCACTTTCTATAATGTACAACATTATTGAGAATATAGCAATAACCATCTCAGGACAAGACCTCTTCCTTAACGTGGGGTAGTTCCTGCCTTTACAGCAGGGAAAGTCCTCTGCTGTCTCTGGGAAGTGACAAATCACTACCTCATCTGCTAACATTTTCTTCCTTTTCCTCCTTCATTATCATATATGCAAATTAGCAGTGTTCGCTTTCTATATTGTTATCAGTGAAGCTTTGCCCTCCTGATCTTGGCTAGATAGACATATATGCATATGTGATATATAAATGTCTTCCTATCTTCTATCTCTATCTATTTGACCTATATATTTCCATCTATCTCTACTGCTATATTTATATCTCTATATTTTTAGAAATATAAATTCATATATATGGAAATATAAACATAAAGATAGATATGGAAGTATATGACCCCGAACTGAAAGGATACCAAATGGTAACTCAGAGATAGCCTGAGTAGAATTGTACATTTTGGTCTATCTCACTTACCTATTTGAATTGCATGGTTTTGTTCCTGTCTTAATTATACTATGAAGAGCTGCACACACAGATAGACCTGAAGTATGGGAAGGAATTCAAGTAAGCAGAATTCAGCCTTGTGCAATGGTCGGTCAAGTACTCAAAACTAAGTAAGAATTGAGTTGCTAGGCTTTGCCTTAAATATGGACTGATAACTTATTGGTGAATATGTAGTTGGCCTTTACATTCTAGCAAATATCAAATAAAAGATTATATAGGACATTATGTTCAAAATGAAATGGAAAGAATTGATTACTCATCTAATTCTGGCTAATTGAAAGTGGTGTTCTTTGTGGCCTAAATTGTTGGGTCAGCCATAAGCATTTCACCACAGTGGAAGTATCCGTTTCACTTTCATAGTGACAAATTTGAGACGTCTTTGTGGAAAACATTTCATCATCTTCTTTCTGACATGGGAGATATATATTCTAATAAGTAGAGTTTGTTGCTTTTTAAATACAGGAAAGGAATAGGTGGTTTGTTTTTGTTCAGTGCCTTAATTTGAGCTAATTTTCTAAGAAACAAATGAGTTAGCAATTATAAATGAGGAGTATGTACTTTTTGTGCAAGGAAAGGATTAGGAATTACAATCATATATCAGAACCATTCTTACCACAGAAATTGTGTGTGTGTGTGTGTGTCTATTGTTACTGGGATTTGAACTCAGGGCCACACGTTCTCACTTGCATTTTTTGCTTTTTGGTGTGTGTGTGTGTGTGTGTGTGTGTGTGTGTGTGTTTGCTCAAGGCTAGCACTTTATACTTGAGCTATACCTCTGATTCCAGCATTTTGGTGTTTGATTAGATATCAGAGGCTCCTGGACTCTTTGGCCTGGTTTGGCTTTGAACCAGAGTTCTCAGATCTCAGCCTCCTGATTACAGGATGACAGGTGTGAGCCACCAGCCCCAGGCTCATTACTAAAGAACTTTGAACAGACAGTAGACCTGGGCTGGTATCTCTACAGCTTTCAAGCCTGTTTGCCAACCCTTATTTTCAGAGAGATTTTTTTTTATTCATCCTACTAACTTCTTATCTGTATAAAGGTGATTGTGATTAGCCCTCTCATCCCACCTCCAACTCTATCAATGTTGTTTCCTGCTTGCTCTCCTGAATTAACCCTGCTGGCTTTGGAGGGGGGAGGTATGGAGTGCACAACAAAACATCATCAACAACAAACAAATGTTATATAGACTGAGTAGTATGTTGGATTCATTGTTGTTTTTGTTTTTTGTTTTGTCAGTCATGGGACCTGAACTCTGGGCCTGAGTGCTGTCCCTCAGCTCTTCAGCTCAGGGCTAGCGCTCTACCACTTGAGCCACAGCGCCACTTCTGGCTTTTTTCTGCTTATGCAGTGCTGAGGAATCGAACCCAGGGCCTCATGCATACAAGGCAAGCACTCTACCACTGAGCCACCTTCCCAGCCCTATTGTATGTTTTGAAGTGATTATTTCAAGAAATTATTTTGTCCACTTTAACAAGATGTTTTGAAAGTTTCTGTGATTGCAATTTGATGAAGAGCAATAGCTACTAGTGTGTTGCTTAGATTCAGCCCTCAGGTGACAGATACCTGTATGTCCATTTCTTACCTCTTCCCCTGTTGTAGGGTGTTGTAGGGCCAGTTTCTCATATACTTACAAGACTCACTTACTCATCTTGGCATATCTACCCTCAGAGTCAACCAAGGTATTTATCTTATTGTTGACAGATATTTCAGCTTTTTGTTCTTTGTAGTTTCAAGAAGAAAAATCTTATGAATAGGGTAGTTGAGGATCAAATAAGCTTTTAAAGAATTTACCTATTAGCTAACATCTCACTTTATTATGAGAACATATAACATGCAGAAATACTTATGGCATTTAGTATCAGTGTTATATAGAAAACTCTATTAGACATATTTATACTAAGTTATAATGGCACATATAGCTATGTTTTTCAATCTTAATAGGTTAAAGCTTTTGTTGATAAGTAAATGTACAAAATGAGCAATTGAAGGTAGTAGAAAAGAAATTAATAAAAAGGAATTGCTCACTATTAGCTTACATCCTCATCCTCATCATTTTGGTTACAATGGGGTTTGAACTCAGGGCCTTGTCCCTTGTTACCACTTGAGCCACGCTCTCAACCCAGTCAATTTGAAGAGGCCAGAAAGAAGTGTTTCAAAATGATTGAACTCAAAGATAAGCTAACTCTTGCACTTGGGGGGAAATCAGGAGATGGGGCAAGCATACTGCAAGCTCTGAAGGAATTAAGAAAGAAATAAACACATTAAGAGAATGCACTGTACATAACGTAGTTATGGGTTTTGTGGAAAAGGGCTGAAATGGTGAATGACTTTGTTGTCCAGATTTTTCTGAACGGATGAGAATATCTGAACCACAGGAAGTATATTTCTCAAGCATTAGCCCCAGGGGCTAACAGGGTATTGGATGGACCTTCCAGGGTACTTGCTCTAAGACACATGAGCAGCAAGCAGCTGCTGGAATTCCACCCCATGGCTGGTACTAGGAGCTGAATCTTGATTCTCTTTGTCCTGAATTTCCTCTCTTGGATTGTCATCTGTAGGAAATTTTCAACGAGATGGAATTCACATGGATTAAGAGACACCCTTTAAAAGTACACAAACCAGTGAATTTTAATATACCCATAGCAAGGCAAACCAGAACTGTCATATAATTCCAGAACATTTTCATCATTCCCTACTCAGAATGCCCTGATTTACTTTCTATCTCTATGCATTTGCTTATCCTGGATGTGTCATATGAAGCATGCAAGATGTGGCCTTTTGTGTGGATATTCTGCCACATGTCATAATGTTTTCAAGGTTCAGTTACGTTGAGGCATGTATGGGTGTTTGACTCTTTTTTAATTTCCAAATGATATCCCATTGAATGGGCATACAATATAAAATTATAGATAGAAATGAATGTATGTCAATTGTTGAACACTTGGGTTATTCTCATTTGGAGAGATTATGAATAATGAAAATGAAGAGCTCAATTTAAAAAAGGATTATGCATTACCTTTTGTTGATATTATTATTATTAATTATTTATCATTATTGTTATGTTGGTTGTAAACTCATATGGCCTTTTCTCTTGCTGTGGGGGGGTGGGGGTGTGCACGCACATGTGCAGGCACCAGATTGGATGAAGGACCTTCATCCTGGAGTGGTTTTTTAACTAGATTGCTTCTCTACAAATGTAGTTCTTAAAGCCATCATTTTGAATATAGGTGCCTTTTGTTTTAGTATGTTGTTTAATTACTCTAGAGCTTCAAGTACAATGTTAAATAGATACATTCAGAGTGGACATTCCTGCTTTTTTTTTTTTTTTTGGTCGATAGTGGGACCTGAACTCTGGGCCTGGGTACTGTCCCTCAGCTCTTCAGCTCAAGGCTAGTGCTCTACAACTTGAGCTACAGCACCACTTCCAGCCTTTTCTGCTTATGTGGTGCTCAGTAATCGAACCCAAGGCCTCATGCATGCAAGGCAAGCACTCTACCATTGAGCCACCTTCTCCGTCCATTTCCTGCTTTTTTAATCTTAGAAAATTTTAGTTTTTAACCACTTAGCATATTAGCTCTGGATTTTTTTTATTGACATTCTTTTTCAGGTCATGCAAGGTTTCTTCTATTCTAGTTTATTCAGTATTTTAGTTCTAAGTGCTACCGGGATTTTGTAAATTATTCTTCTGTATCCTCTGATATGATTCTGTATTTATTATTCTTTCTTCTGTTGGTATGGAATATTACTTTGATTGATTGTTTTGTTGAATTAACCTTGTATGTATGAAATAAGTTATATTTGGTCATGCAATCTAACTCTTTGTCCAGTATCTTTTTATCTATTTCCATACACAATATTATTTGGTATTTTTCTTTTCTTTTAATGTTTTGTGTTTCATTAACAGAGTAAGACAGACTAGAATGAGGAGAATAGTTTTCTTCTCTTGCATTTTTTTTTGGAAGAATTTGAATAATTGAGGCTAAATTCTCTTTGATCTTTCCATAGAGAATCTATGTGGGTATAGGTTGTTTTCTGTGTAATGAGAAATGTTTTTTATTTGTTTAGCTTTGTTTTTGTGACGGTCCTAGGGTGAGCTTGAACTCATATTCTGGATGCTGTCCCAGAGCTATTTTCCTAATGGCTAATGCTCTTCCAATTGAAACCAAGCTACACTTCAGGCATTTTGATGATAAATTGGAGATAAAGTTTCCTTCCTGGGCTTGCTTTGAGCTGCAATATTCAGATCTCAACTAGTATTACAAGCAGCAATGAGCCACTGGCACCCAGCAGGGGATTTTTTTTTTAATTAAATTGTCTCTATTTATGATCAGATTATTAAAACTTTGCTACTTTTAATCTTTTGATATTTTGTATCTTTCTAGAAATGTGTACCTATTATTCTATAAGTTGCTCACATAAATTGTTCATAGTATATCTGTTTTTTTCTTTTGCAAGATATAATAATCTCTATAATGTATAATCATATTTTTCATTTCCTATATTAATAACTATGGTGTTCTCTCTTTTTCTATGGTTCATTTAAGGTAAAGTTTTGTTGAATTTATTGGTTATTCAAAAAACTTCTGGTTTTTAACATTTCTCAATTGTTTTTCTAATTTTTATTTCATTTATCTCTATTAAAGCCTCCATTCTCTGATTCTTTTTAGTTAGATTACACTTTTCTAGTTTCTTGCTGTGGAAAGTTAGGTTATTGATTTTTGATCTCTGTTTCTCTAAGGTAGGTATTTATACCTATAATTTTTTTCTCTGAGTGTGTTTTTGCTGCAGATCATAAGTTCTGGTATAATTTGTTTTCATTTTCATTTTCATCCATTTTCTTAAGTTCCAAAAGTATCTTCTTTTTCTTTTATTGCCAGTCCTGGGGCTTGAACTCGGGGCCTGGGCACTGTCCCTGACCTTCTTTGATCAAGGTTAGCACTCTATCACTTGAGCTACAATACTACTTCTAGCTTTTTCTCTATTTATGTGGTGCTAAAGAATCAAACCAGGGCTTCATGCATGCTAGGCAAGCACTTTACCACTATGCTTCATTCCCAGCCCAAATACTTTCAATGTTATTGTGATCTTAGCTTTCAGGATATTTTACTATTGGTTTTTGTTAAGCTGAAAGTTTTCTTGGAAATCATTTTTTAAAAATATTTTCTGAAAAAAGAATATTTTCTGGAGGGGAAGGGGAAACAAAGGAGGAGGCAACAATGCTTGATAAGAAATGTACTCATTACCTTACCCATGTAATTGTAACCCCTCTGTATGGTATTTTCACAATAAAAAATATTTTCTAAGTTGTTTTGTGATTTCTTCTTTGATTTATTGGCTATGTAGTAATATATTATTTAATTTCCACATGATAGTCAATACTTCACATTTCTTTCTTTTATAAATGTTTTACTTCATTCCATTGTGTCCAGAGGATACCTTGTATGATGTCAGTTGGTTTACATTTGTCAATACTTGTTCTATTGCCTAAGATATACTCTAAGCTGTAGTAAACTCAGTGTACACTGGAGAGGAGCATAATTCCCTGTCATTCTATAGAAGATTTACACATATGCAGAATGTTTTATAGCTGTTTGGGCTACAGGGCTTATCCTTATATGCAAGATTTCTTGTTCTACTTGATCTTCTCTCTACTTTTCTCTATCCACTACCATGAGATTTTAAAATCTTCAAATATTATTATTCATATTTTGTTCCTTTTTCTCCCCTTCAATGCTGTCAACTTTTGCTTCATTTATTTTGTGTCCTGTTGTGAGATGAGGTACATATATGTTTATTATTGTCAAATCGTTCTGTAATTGTCAAGGTATCTATTATTCTACCACCATTATTACTGCTCTTATTTTTTATAACAATTTTTGTTTGAAAGTCCTTTTTTCTACTTTTTATTTTTTTATTATTTGTCGGTTGTGGGGCATGAACTCTAGGCCTGATCTCTGTGCTGTCTCTCAGCTCTTCAGCTCAAGGCTAGCACTCTAGCACTTGAGCCACAGCACCACTCCTGTTTTTTTTCTGCTTATGTGGTGCTCAGGAAAGAAACCCAGGGACTCATGCATGCGAGGCAAGCACTCTACCACTGAGCCACCTTCCCAGCCCTGTAAAAGTCCTTTTATGTCAGATGGTAGTATAGCCTCTTGAGTTCTCTGAATTACCATTGAGAAGGTGTGCCATTTTTTTTTTAATTGTGAGAATACCATACAGAGGAGTTACAATTACATGGGCAAGATAACGAGTACATTTCTTATCAAGCATTGTTGCCTCCTCTTTGTTTCCCCTTTCCATCCCTTCCCATACTCCCTCCCACCCCCTACCCGGTCCTCCTCCCACCCCCCACCAAAGTTGTAAAGTTCGTTTTTCGACATGAGGACTTGTACATCTCATTGTTGTAATGGGTCCACCAGTATTTCTAGTTAAAAGATTTTTTTTTCCCTTCCCCTCCACAAATTATACCAACATCAAATACAGTGAAAGCAGGAGTTATACCGTGGGGGAGGGACATACAATGCAACAAAGAAATCATCTTATAAATATGTTAGAAACAATCGCATGAAAGAAAAAGCATTTGAATACTTATCTTGAGGTTCATTTCACCTAACATCAACTTATCTGACCTTTTCTGCTTGACTCAGACATATACTAGTTATTGCAAATAAGGGAAACCATGAGACCTATGTTTCTTTGGGCCTGGCTTACTTCACTTAATAGAATTTTTCCCAAAGTGTGTCATTTTGTGTCCTTTAATTTTTATTTACTTCTGTCATTAAGTCAAAATCTTGTCTGTTATTCTGTCATGTAGATGAGCTTTTAAGAATTCTTTCCTATTCCATCCTGTAATGTTTTCAGAGTGTTTGCTTTGACTCTGAGGTCTTTGTTCCATTTGGAGTTGATTCTGGTGCAAGGTGATATATAAGGATCCAGCTTTAGTTTTCTACAAGTAGTTAACCAGTTTTGCCAGCATCATTCACTGAAGAAGCTGTCTTTCTTCCATTCTATTTTTTTTGCTCCTTATCGAAGATTGGGTGGCTATAGGTCTGTGGGTTCATTTCTGGGTTTTTAATTCTATTCCATTGGTCTTGGGGTCTGTTCTTGTGCCAGTACCAAGCTCTTTTGATTACTATGGTTTTGAGCCCCAAGATAAGGACTCAAATGTATTTTCTTTCTTGCGATTGTTTCTAACATATTTATAAGATGATATCTTTGTTATTTTGTATGTCCCTCCTGCACAGTATAACCCCTGTTTTCACTGTATTTGATGTTGGTATAATTTGTGGAGGGGAAGGGAAAAAACAAATTGTTTAAGTAGGGATACAGATGCACCCATTGCAACAATGAGATGTACAAGACGTTATGTCCAAAAACGAACTTTACAACTTCAGGGGGGGGGGATATAAGGGGGAAGGGGGTGATAGGAAGGGATGGGAAGGGGAAACAAAGGAGGAGGCAACAATGCTTGGTAAGAAATGTACTCATTACCTTGCCCATGTAATTATAACCCCTCTGTATGGTATTTTCACAATTAAAAAAAAAGAATTATTTCCCAGTAATATTGACTTTTAATTGGAGAGTTTAATTCATTTATTTTTTTTTTAATTTTTATTGTGAAAATATTGTACAGAGGGGTACAATTACATGGGCAAGGTAATGAGTACATTTCTTATCAAGCATTGTTGCCTCCACCTTTGTTTCCCCTTCCCTTCCCTTCCCTTCCTATTCCCCCCCACCCCAAAGTTGTAAAGTTCGTTTTTGGACATAATGTCTTGTACATCTCATTGTTGCAATGGGTTCACCTATATCCTTATTTAAACGATTTGTTTTTTCCCTTCCCCTCCACAAATTATACCAACATCAAATACAATGAAAGCAGGGGTTATACCATGGGGGGAGGGACATACAAAGCAACAAAGAAATCATCTTGTAAATATGTTAGAAACAATAGCAAGAAAGAAAAAACATATATTAGGGTTCATTTTGCCTAACATCAACTTATCTGACCTTTTCTGCTTGACTCAGACATATACTAGTTATTGCAAATTAGGGAAACCATGGGACTTATGTTTCTTTGGGCCTGGCTTACATCACTTAATAGAATTTTTTCCAAGTCTTTCCATTTCCTAACAAATGGGGCAATG
Source organism: Dipodomys spectabilis (assembly GCF_019054845.1). NCBI lineage: Eukaryota > Metazoa > Chordata > Mammalia > Rodentia > Heteromyidae > Dipodomys > Dipodomys spectabilis. Next base: position 12,602,643 of record NW_024870773.1, read on the forward strand.
TCATTCTTTCTGATGGAGGCATAGAATTCCATTGCGTATATATACCACATTTTCTTGATCCATTCATCTACTGAGGGGCATCTGGGTTGGTTCCATATCTTAGCTATGGTAAATAATGCTGCAATATACATAGTTGTGCTGGTAGCTTTAGTGTGGTCTTGTTTGTAAACATTTGGGTAAATGCCCAAAAGTGGAATTGCTGGGTCATAGGGGTGCTCTATGTGGAGTCTTTTGAGGAACCTCCATACTACTTTCCAAAGTGGTTGAAGAAGTTTACACTCCCACCAACAATGCAGTAAGGTCCCCTTCTGTCCACATCCCCTCCAGCATCTGTTGTTATTAGAGTTTTTGATTATAGCCATTCTAACTGGGGTGAGGTGGTATCTCAATGTTTTTTGATTTGTATTTCTTTTATGGCTAAGGAGGTTGAACATTTCTTCATGTGTCTATTGGTCATCCTTCTTAATATAATTACTGGTAAGATAAAACTTTTGCAATTTGACTTTTTTCTTTCATGTCATTTTTGTTCTAACAGCCCTTACTTAACATTGCTTATGATATACTTTTCAGAATATAATTTTGATTCTTTACTCTTTTACTTTATATTTGAAACTGTTTGCACAATAATCAAGTTACTTTCTGATTATGGTTATTAAAATATAGTTTCCTGGATGTTGTCTTGAAATGGGGAGGCTGTGTCGAGCTGGTGCCATCTTGGCCACATGGTGGATATGGAATTGGGTTTAACTGGTGCCATCTTGTCTTCATTATAGAAAAAGGTGTGAAGTCCCACTTCCCAGGTGATGGTTGTGCCTGACTTCCTAGAGGCAAGGGCAGGGACTTAGAGGATAGGTTACTGGACCTGTCAGTCCTGTGCCTTGAACTTGGGAGACTCTCCAGTCTCCTGTGCCCCCTGCCCCCTGACTCCGACACTTTTTAGGGGCAGACCAGCTCAGGTGCTACTACATGATGCCTCATGTCTCCTGTGTCTCCTGTCTCCTTGGCTCTCCTCCAGTTACCTTGGTGTACCACTTCAGCTCTCCATTGGAGTTGATCTGGTTTGTTATTGTTTTTCTGCTCTTTCTGTCCTCCCCTGCTCTCATAGCTCAGTTTTCTGACAGTGTTGAGTGTATTTGAGGGGCTGCAGGTCTTTCTGACAGAAGTCTTCCTACAGCCACTGGCTCTCCAATAAAGACTCCCAATTCAACCTCGCAAAATGTGGCTTTTTTGTTTCTTTCAACTGAGTTGCCTTACTGACCTTACAACAGTCTGGGGGACTTCAATTTCTTTATTTTCTTTTATTTCTTTTTTTTAATCGGTTGTGGGGCTGGAGATCTGGGGCTGGGGCAGGGACTTCAATTTCTATCTTCACTTGTAACAATCTAGTTTCAATTAATATCAAATTATTTTCTATGTTATACAAAAATTTAGCTTCTGTCTACCTCTATGTTGGTATCATCACAAATTATCTGTTCCTATATTGCAGATTTATAAGTATTGTCATAGGAAATTGGGTTTTAATCATGTAGAAGGGAAAAGACAAACAAAAGTACATTTATGCTCTTTTCTATTTAACTGTATAACTGCCTATATTCATGCTCTTTTTCTAATTCTGTGGATTAGTGGTTTTATCTGTTTCTCCATGCAAACCCAAAGAACTCTTAATTTCTTTCAGGGGAGGTTTACAAATGAAGTTTTTGTTTATCTGGGGATCACTTATCTTCTCCATTATTGAATGTCAATTTGCAGGTATACACTTCTCAGCTGGAAGGGTTTTATTTATTTTCTTTTCTTCCTGCAAGTCTCCACAGTTTTTGATGAGAAATCAAATGTTAATCTAATTAAGAATTCTTTGTATTTGAAATGTCTCTTCTCAGTACTATTCTTTGTATTTGATATGTCTCTTCTCAGTACTTTCGAAACATTCTGTTAGTTTTTCAACTAAAAGAATTTGGTCAAGATATAATTCTCTGACTTTATCTTAGTTGGAGCCAGTTTAGCTTCGTGAATGTACAAATTAATTATGTTCCTCAAATATGAAGCACTACTTCTTCACATATGTTTTCTGGCTCTATTCACTGTCTTTCATTTTGGAATGCTATAGTATTTAGGGTCTAGCTGATGTATTGTATGTTGTCCCATCATTCGCTGAAATCTATTTTTCTTCCATCTTCCTTCTTTCTGTCTCACACAGTTTCATCTCAATGATGATCTTTTCAGATAGGTTGTTGACCCTCTCTAATGATTTCTTTTCATATCAGTAACTGTACTTTTCAACTCAAATTTTCCCTTTGGTGTCTTTCAAATTATCGTATTAGGAAATCCACGCTCATAACTCTTTTAAATGTTTAAGTAACTTATTTAGGCATGTTTTCCTTTAATGTTTAAGTAACGTATTTAGGCCTGTTTTCCTTTAGGCTTTTGAACATACAAAAATAATTGACATAAGTCTTTCTCTGGTAAACTTAACATCTGAGCTTCCTCAGAGAGTTTCTATCAATTGTTTTATTCCTCTTCACCACAAATCAAATTTTCTTACCTCTTTGGATCTCATAATTTATTTTTGAGAAATGGACATTTAAAATACTATATAATGATTCTGTAAATCAGATAGTCTCCTTTCTCCAGGGTATGTTGTTTCTGCTGCTTGTTTTAGCAGCTGTTGTTTGTTTAGTGACTTTTCAGTGACTACTTTGATATCTGTGTTCTTCTTCACGCCTTGCAACTTTAATCTCTATTTGGTCCCCTAAGGAGCAAGCTATTGATTGAACAGACATATCTATAAATGATTGGTTCAAAAATTCACTCAGTCTTTGCTAAGTCTGTGCACGTTCATTCCTTTCATTCTCAGCATAATAATGCACAACTCTGACTCCAGTTTTATGATCATGCAGAGGTGAGTCTATGGTCTTACAAGGTCTTTCTTTTGAATGCCTTATTCATCCTTCTAGACTTCTATATTCTTAGGAATATATTGGAGTTTTCCAAAGTCTTTTACATATTTCATTTTCCAGTTATCTTTTTCTAAACTTTTTGGTTAATCTATTTCTTGACTCATTGTCAATTCTCACCCAAGGCAGCCACAAACATTAAAAACATGATTGTAGTTGCTTCCAGCAATTCAGCCACCAAAAGAGAGAAGACTCTCAATACTGGAAACACTCCAAATCAGCTGTGGAATCTGAGTCTTCAGGTCAAATAAGGAAAGATCTTTGCAAAACAGTATTTGAAAGAGCTCCAGTTCTGCTCTTCTAATTCCAGCATCTGGCAAGTTACACCAAATGCAGACTTAATTTTTCATGGCTATTGTTGAGCTGGAGATCATGGGATAGAAGCAGAGCATGATAAAAATGCCAGAAATCCTACTGCTCTCATGAGATTCTACCATAAGAAGAAGCATTCTCTAAGTTGCTACAAACCTTTGATTGATTTCCAGATTTCTGCTGAAGATGATCATGATAATTTTTAATAGTTGCTTTTATAGAGAAGCAAAGTTTTGGAGGTCCTTACTAATTCTGATGATGTCATCATTGCATCTTTATTACTATTATTATCATCATTATTATTGGCCGACCTGGGGTTTGAACACAAGGCTTTATGCTTGTTTGCATGGTGTTCTTGCTTGGCTGACACTACCACTTGGCACACCTGTAGAACTCCTGTAACATTTTAAGCAGTAGGAAAATTTTATAAATGAATCTGAAGGAATTATACTATTATAAATCAGAAGATATGTTATGTAAATTTCTAAATATCTGATTTATATTCTCTATTGCTTTGTAGTACTTATATCACACATTTTATAATATATATTATATCCATATTTACATATTTATTATATATCAATTCATATTACATTTATATTTACTTTAATTCTTTTAATATATGCAAGAAATTATAGCATTATTACATTAGCATAATCTACTTATTTGTGTAAGTTTATGAGAGTCAAACATTATATTATCTCTTTCCTATCTTGCATAAAACATTACATTTTACAATAAATACCATAACAAGAAATAATTTTATCTTTAAGTGCAAGAAATTTTGCTATCGTACAATGGAGTTGTGCCAGCTAGTGTTCAGTAGCCTTATATGTAATTTTTAACTAGGTAATTGTTGGACTTTAATTTCTAAAAGACAAACAAGTTACATGCCTGCTCCTTCTGAATTATTAGAAACCATAATAAAAAAATTCAACCTAAACTTACTGACTTTATTTCATCACATGACATCTTATGAAAGGACTTCTGTAAATAAAATAAATCTATGCTATTTTCAGTTCAATTTCAACAAGTAAACAGGTAAAGAGGATAATAAGATTCTGGACAATTCTTTGAAGTGGTGGATTTACCTTAAAAACCTGGTATAGTCACATTAAGGATTCATTAAAGTGTTTATGAGGTCATTGTTCTTTCTATGTGAGTGGATGCTGTTGACTACAGCCCATTCTTTTGTGCTTCTTCAAATCCTGTGTAATTGACTTTCTTCGTGTGACCCCGAGATTCTGTGTTACAGAACTTTCTTGTCATGTTCTCAAATACTTGAGAGGAAGAGCTAAAAAGAAAATGGGGCTCTTGGTGTGGGAATTGTCAGTTCCATTGTTTCTGGACAGTAGTGAGACAGAGCATTGTGGCAGGGGGTGTAGAGGTTGCACACCTCCTGGAGGTTAGAAAGAGAGCTAGACAAGAAGGGACTCAGGATAAGATAATCTGTAAAGGCACATCTCCAGGGACCTACAGCTTCCAATCAGGCCCCATCTGCAGAATTTTCTACCAACTCCTTAAACAGCACCACCAGTAGGGTGCCAAACCTTCTACATACTAGCCTGAGGGGACAATTTATACTCAAATCTTAACAGATTCTTAAATTGTTTTAAATTTTCTTTTTTTTGGGGGGGGGTCCAGTCGTAGGGCTTGAACTCTGGGCCTGGGCGCTGTCCCTCAGCTCTTCAGCTCAAGGCTAACGCTTTACCACTTGAGCCACAGCGCCACTTCCGGCTTTTTTCTTTTTGCTTATGTGGTGCTGAGGAATCAAACCCAGGGCCTCAGACATGCAAGGCAAGTGCTCTACCACTGAGCCACCTTCCCAGCCCCAAATTGTTGTAAATTTTCTAAACCATTTTTATGTGGATATATGCTATGTATATATTACTATATATTATATTTAATATAATATACTATATATGTGTTTCTATATTATGTGTAATATATGTGATTAAATATATTATATACATGTATCAAATAAAATATACTATTTTATGTTACATTACTTGGCCACTTGAAGTATATGGTTTAGTGTCATTAAAGATATTGATGTTAGTCAGGCACTGGTAACTCACTCTTGTAATCCTAGCTACTTGTGAGGTTGAGATCTGGAAGACTGTGATTCAAGGTCAGCCAGAGCAGAAAAGTTTAAGAAACACTTCCTCAGTCCTTAGCAGGGTTCAGTGACTTGTGTCTGTCACCCAAGCTACATGGGAATCTGAGATCGGGAGGATTCCAGGACAACCAAGGCAGATAAGACTGAGACTCCATCAACTTGGATGGAGTCAGGATGCAGTGGCCCACATCTGTCATCCTAGCAATGACCAGAAGTCTAAAAAAGAATGAGGAAAGTGGCTCAGGTATGCACCTGATATAATCATAACAATAATGCTATTGTACAACCAAACCCCTGTACTCCAATCCATATCCGAAGTAAGGCTTTGAACACGTTATGTAATTCTCCCTCCTCATTGCCTCCAGCCTCCGGTAATCATTACTCAATTTCACTTTGTAGGAGACTATTTCAGCTATCTCAAGTAAGTGGCATCAAATAGTATTTGTCCTGTGGGAATCTGACTTGCTTCACTTAGTACAATGTTCTCAAGTCTCATTATACACATTGCATCATTTGTTAGAATTGTACTCACTCTCCATTGTGTATATATATATGTATATATATATATATGTATATACATATATATATATATATATATATATATATATAGGGAGAGAGAGACAGAGACAGAGACAGAGAGGTGGGGGAGGGAGATAGAGATAAAGATATCTATGTATATATGCCATATTTTATTTACACATTTATCCAATAACCAACATTTGTCTAACCTCCTGTTAGAGATTATTTCAATAAAGGAAATGATACATGATTAATCCATATGTTCAGTCAAAAATTGAGGTGCTAATGTAGAAAATGAGGTCAGCCAAGGGAAAACAAAACACTATCTATACATCCCTTAGAATACATGCATTTGCTTGTCTGATAGGAGGATAAGATTGAGTTTTTCATTTTTCTTCTATGCATGTGAATACATTCCAAATGCTTCTTGACAATCATTATTCAACTAAACTTGTTTCATATGAACATACTATGGGTAAAGGTCAATGACTATTCTCCAATTAGGGTTTGTAAATTAAGACCCAGTGTGCAATGTCTGGAAATAACAGCCTCATTAGAAATAGAGGTAGGCATCCTGTTGCTTGCATGGGTTAGCCCAGGAGAAAAAGCTTTCCAATAGGCGTCTATGACTCCAATTCCTTGCTGATTCCATCCTAAGTGCTAGAGATGATAGTTAGAAAGCCTTGGATGCCCAGGCCACAGTGACTAGAATTCACAGTAGCCAGCTCAGCATGTCCATCAGCAACAAGAAAGAAAGAGTGACTGAGGCCCAACAAAGGGCCAACTTCCACTTCCTTGGCTGTGATAAGCTCCTCATCACCAAGAAGTAGAGCTTTACTTTGAAGACACAGGCACTGAGAAAAGGCTATGGGTTACAAATGTCTCTAATTATGGTCTCCTGGACCCATAGTGGGCCCTACCTTTGTGAAAACTTCCACTGAGATGCCTCTCCTCACACTAACCAATTTGATATCTTGTCTTCCTAAAAGAAAAAAAAATTATAAAATATTGCACACTAAAAGCCTTAAGGATTGCTTTATGGTGCTGATTTTTTAATAAATCACTATTAATTTGTTAAATCGATCCTGTTGGTTTTTTTTTAATCTTGTTAATTTGCTTTCATTCTTCATTGTAATGTAGGATTTCATGGCCTGCCTTTTGAAGAAGTAGCAATCTAATTTTCCCCCAAATGGTCTTCTTTGGTTCCTTAAATAATTCCGTTTTGTGGGAATTTTTTTAAACAGAAGATCATATTTTCTATTTCTGTTCCCCCCACCCTTTTTTTCTGTCCAGTCCTGGGCTTGAACTCTGGGCCTGTGTGCTATCCCTGAGCTGCTTTTGCTCTACCACTCTAGTGCTCTAGTGGTCTACCACATGAACCACAGTACTACTTCTGGCTTTTTGTTGTTGTTGTTTTGGTAATTTATTGGAGATAAGAAGTTCACAGACTTTCCTGCCCAGGCTGGCTTCAAATGGTGAGCTTCACATGTGAGCCTTCTGAGTAACTAGGATTACAAACATGAGCCACCAATGCCCAGCTGTTTATTTTTTCCCTTTCTTGATCACCTAATAGGAAAAATCACAAAGCAGGTTTGTTATAAACATATTATTGTTAGCAAAAAGATCAATATCAACACAATTACAAATATGCCCCCATTCTATTATGAAAACCAAACCAAACAAAATGTGTTTGAGTCATTGCGCCATAATAACCTTTTATTAAGGAATTAAAGGCCAAATTTCACTCGGGATGAGGATGATTAAAGTAAACATTTGCAGGTTTGCTTATGCAATGAGAGGCGAAAGCTTGAAGAGGCAAGACAGGGGTGTGGTGAAACTCAGCTGTGCGTGTCAACTACTGAAACTCCACAGCCATAGCAAGTTTCTACACACCCACATCATCAGGCTAACATCAACTGCACCATCTTAGCTAGGTCCTTGTGTGCCATGCAGGATAGCAAGAGAACGTCCAACTTTTTGTAACAAAGAATATTGACTTTACATTCAAACCCCAGCAGTTCTCAATTTATATGTCTAAGTTTAAAAACAAATTCCTTGTTCCTTCTTGTTTTGCTGAAGTAAACTTTAGAGGGATTATTATACTTGAAGAGGATTGGCAGACAACCATACAAGCAATCAGTCTGGAGTAAGGTAATTGGACAACCTTGTTTCTTAATGGAAAAAGCTGAAAACAGAGTTCAAGTGGAATTGGTAGAGATGGAACTGGCAAGTGAACAATAGGGCTCCTTTCCCCAGGCTTTCACATCATTGAGCAAGCAATGATTCTTCAAGACAGTAAGATTCGCACTCTTGACTGAGAGGAGGTTGTGTTCTAAAGAGCTATATTTGCCATTTTTTAATTTTTAGTCAGGAACAAATATTGCCATAGCAGAGACATTACACATTATGAAGTTTGATGGCAACATAGCAAGTTGCCAGAGTACTCTAAAATTAATTTTCTTTTCTTCTCTTTCTGCCTTCCTTCCTTCCTTCCTTCCTTCCTTCCTTCCTTCCTTCCTTCCTTCCTTCCTTCCTTCCTTCCTTCCTTCCTCCCTCTCTCCCTCCCTCCCTCCCTCCCTGCCTGACTGCCTTCCTTTCTCCCTTTCTTCCTTCATTCTTTTCTTTTGGTTCATAGTACTACTGAACCTGTATTTATTTAAGAAAAAAATACTGGCAAAAACCTTACAACCTTTAGTATTCTACATTAAGTGAATAGCTAATAATGTCCTACTGCTTAACCAGAAACAAAATAATAAAGACTATTTCAAGTTGGGCATCAGTGCCTCACACTTGTAATGCTAGCTACTCTGGAGGCTGAGATCTGAGGCTGAGATCTGAGGATCAGCCCTGGCAAGACAGCCCAGGAGACTCTTATCTCCAATTAAGCACCAGAAAAGCTGGAAGTGGAGCTGTGGTTCAGTGGTAGAGTACTGGCTTTAAGCAACAAAATTCAGGGACAGTCCCTAGGCCCAGAGTTCAAGCCCCAAGATTGGCACAAATATTTTTTCTGAGAAATATTTGAGATGGTATTACAGTAACCTCAAAATATTGTAATAAAATAATATGAGTTCTAAAGTAATATGTAATCTTCAAGTAACTAATAATTTCCCCCTTTGAGCGTTTCTTCAGATTCTTACTGAGTTTTTCAGGGCTCATTTCATGGCTGCTATAGTTTTGTAGTGGGTCAAAGTATGATTTAATCATTTCTGATTCATTGAAATATGCAGTATTTACTGAAATTCTCTAAAAGATGAAAGAACATTCAAGCTCAGGTCTTCTATGACCTACTTTAAATGACAGACAAATTATAATATAATTTGTATAATAAAAGGCAAATGAAAGTTTTAGAACCTCTTCAAGCATCCAAAAAATTTTAATGAATGCTGATATGCCATTGTTAATGAATGCCTTCTGCATATAACGGGAAAAGTCTATTAGTTTCTTTTAATACTTAGAGAATTCCATTTATTATTAAAGAATCCAATACTCATTTTTTCCCCAGCTCTTACAAAATTTAGCCTGATGCATTTTACTACCTGCATGCATGCTCTCTTTCTGATTTAATTCTAGTTGCTCTGCATAGGTCATCCATCATTTTTAGGAACATTTTTCTTGTTATTGGGTTTGGGACTTCTTCAAGTGCTCTTGCCATTTGTTCCTTCTTGCTCATGATGTGTGATTGTGAAAATACTTCTGTGCCTTTTTTAAATTTTCTAACACTTTAGTTTTTGTTTCTGTTTCAGTTTGTCTTTTTCTTATCTTTTATGCTTTTTCTATCTTTAGTAAACATGACTTAGATCTCCTGACTTTTTAAGACTTTCCATAAAGTAAGCAGTTCCCCCTCTAGCATAAGTTAACCTTGTACTGTCATTGTATAGGTTGTAGAATTTCTATAACCTTTAAATCGTAAGGAGGAGGCAACAATGCTTGATAAGAAATGTCCTCATTACCTTGCTCATGTAATTGTAACCCCTTTGTATGGTATTTTCACAATAAAAACCTTATTAATAAAAAATAAAATAAAAAATAAATCAATCCCATAACAATTTGAGTTTTAACATGGAAAGGCTTTAACATAAGAGCTTTAGCATGTTGGAATCAGATGACCCTATTCAGTGCTTCGTAATATTTTGTGGACCAGGAAATGCTTAGTAGTGACTGCAACAAACATTTTACTTTTTCTTTTATGCATCGTAGACATTAAACAAATCTACTGTATTAGGACTTGAGAGTTCGCTTCCACTTTACTTTATGAAGGTTAACACCAAAGACCAGACAGCAAGTGTTTGCAGCAAAGTACAGAGGACACCTGCCATTGGCTTGTAACTGTCTGTGAAGATGGCTGTATGGGAAGGCAGAAAGGGCCAAAAGGATTCCATCCTTAATTGGGAGGAAGTTTGCTGAATCACAAAAACCAAGAGGTTGCATTTTAAAGACTCATAAAATGGCTAAGCAGCTATGAAGATGTTGCATGCAGTGGATAGAGATGTCTACATTTAGTGTTTATATTATGATTTTTAACCAACAGGTCAGAAATAGTCTGAAAAGGAAGAAAAAAAATGTCTATATTGAAAAATATACAGACATTTTTTTCCCCTGTCATTATTCCTAAAGAATGCACTGTCACCTATGTGACATCGTATTAGATTGTTGTAAGGTGCATTATTCCAGAAGCCACGTTTAGGCAGATGGAATATTGGAGTTTATTATACAGATAGCAGGCTGCAGGCTGCCCATTGTTACAAAGGCCTGCAGCACCCCCGCCTCCCCCCCCACCCCCAGGAAACGGGTCAGAGAGGAAGAAAGAACAAAAACAATACCAACAAACCAATTCAGCTCTGATGGAGAGCTAAACTGGGACACCATGATGACCTAGATGAGCCAGGACACAGGACACAATCACGGGGACACAAGTGGCATGGCATAATGGCGCCTGTGCTGGTCTGGTCCTAATAGGGTCAGTGCTGGGGCAGATCCTCAGGAAATTCCCAATCCCAGGCACTGGACTGACAGATTCAGCAATCTATCAGCCAAGTGCTCACCCTGGCCTCCAGGGATCTGGACACGCCCATCACCTGAGAGGCAGGAGATGGGCTTGGATGTTTCCTTCCCCCAGATGAAGACAAGATGCCAGACCCTACCATCCACCATGTGCCCAATATGGCTGCTGGCCAGACCTTACCTCCGTACTTTAAGATATTGCAGGCAAACTGGAGACGATTTAAGGAATACAGGAGGATATATGTACCTTATATGAAAATACTAACAAAAGACTAAAGTCTTTGGTAACCTAGGCTACACCATCTCCCAAGATACCAAAGATATGGATGGAAGACTGGATCAGCAATCCAACTGGATTATTATCCAGTAATCCAGGATAGTTGATGTGTGAAATAGTAGTTTCTGGAAACAGCACTAAAGAATGATTCCAGATACAGCCACAGAATAACACAGAGAAAGCAGCAAGTATAATCTTAGAGTGGTAATGACATAATGATGCCTTTCTTGGTTGTAAAGGGTGCTTCAGCATTCTAGCATCATTAACTAACCTCATGGCTTAGGCATTCAATCTTGTAAATTCTCAAATGGGGTCCAAGATCAATGATGGAAATTTAAATTAGTATCTGAGTTTCCATTCTAAGCATGATTCTTAATATTATGACTTTTTTTTTTTATATCTGAGGCCTGGGGCTATTTGAGGAAAAGAAGGTGAGGTAGATAGAAACTACAAATTCAGAGAATAGTATCTTCTCAAGCTAAAGGGAATGTGAAACATTGGGAACTGGGTGAATGTAGCGGCAAAGCCTGGCAAGAGACAGGCACATCAGAGACAGAGGGAGATTCTCATACTTATTAGAAGAGGACAGGAAATAATGCAGAAATATTAGAACTGAAGAATGTCTAATCTTGTATAGTCACTTAAACATTAGCATTTATGTAGCTCAGAAATTATTAGTATAGGCTAATTGGGCTAATCTAATATTTTTTAAGACACCATTGGTAACTTTAGGGCGGTTGCACAAATGATCAGTCATTAGTTTTTATTTTTTAAGGCTTCCAAAAATATACATCTGACATAATAGTAAAATATGCTGTATATTATACATGAGAAGGAACCTTAGAAAACTGATCTTAACCTCCTAAAATTGGCTGGTTGAAGGTCTTTCCAGAGTTTCTTCTATCATCATCACAAACCTAGTTTGTTTCTTATGCAGATTTTTGAGCCACTCCCTGACTGATAATTCTGATTCAGTGAATCTGAGTTGGGTGGAACGTGGGAAATGAATTTTTAAAAAACTAGCTCTTTAGGTGATTGCATAATTCCAGCTACCCTAATAACACACTTGGGGGAAAAGTATTATAGTCTTGGCCATAAAGATTCACTTTGCAATACCTCTGTGTATAAATGTCATGGTGTTTTTCTTTCAAACTATCACTCAAATGTTAATGATGAGTGACAGTAAATTTAATAAAGGAAAATCCACTTTATAAAATGATACTGTTTGATACTGAAAGCTTCTTGAATTTCTTTTTTGTTCTGAGATTGGTTTTATTTGGATTAGTAAGTAAAAAGCATGGATTTAAAATGTTAATACAAAGCACATTCCTCTTAGATTAAATCCATTGATATAAGGTATAGTTACTCAGTATTTAGAAAGTAATAGCTAAGATGAGGACCAACCCGTTTCATTAAAGGGCTCCTCCTTGGTTATGAGTTCATATATAACAGGTCAGAGCTTAGATCTTCTTGATTCTAAGACAGTAGTTTCTGCTACATAGCTGGCTCATTAGAGGCTTTTGTGGGAACTCTCCTCCTTCCTTGATTAACTTGAAAATATCTTTATAGGGCAAGTACATTTTTTTTTTTTTGCCTGTCCTGGGCTTGAACTCGGGGCCTGGGCACTGTCCCTGAGCTGCTTTTGCTTAAGGCTAATGCTCTACCACTTGAGCCATGGTGCCACTTCTGGCTTTTTCTGTTTATGTGGTGCTGAGCAATCAAACCTAGGGACTCATACATGCAAGGCAAGCACTCTACCACTGAGCCACCTTCCCAGCCTGCAAGTACATTTAAACATATTGTTTAAAGGATGGATACAATTTTATCTTGGAATAAAAACTAGCACTTTAATTACAGATTCAATCTCTCACTGTACTTATAATACATTTCTATAATGTACTGAAAACATGTATTAAAAGCATATGTACACAGATATCTATTATCTATTCCATTTAGTTTAATTTTTCCTTTTCTCCTTTTTTTTTCCCTCCTCCTCCTCCTCCTCCTCCTCCTCCTCCCCCTCCCCCTCCCCCTCCCCTTCCCCCTCCCCCTCCTCCTCCTCCTCCTCCTCCTCCTCTTCTCTGGGATCTTTTCCTGAGCTTTTTCCGCTCAAGGCTACCACTCTACCACATTGAGCCACAGTGACAGTTCTGCTTTTCTGGTGGTTAATTGGAGATTTGAGTTTCATGGACTATTCTTCCTAGGCTGGCTTCCACCCATGCTCCTCAGATCTCAGCCTTCTGAGTAGCTAGGATTTCAGCTGTGAGCCACTGGCTCCCGCCAGTTTCATTCTTCTTGGCTGAATTTGGTAAACACATTGTCCGTACCTGAATCTAAGAAAGTAGTGTATATTACTTTTCTTGTATAATGTAACATAATGTAAGAAATGAAGCATCTTTGTCTTTTCAGAATTGGACAAATACAAATTTTTAGTCCTATCATAGGCTTTCGTTTGTTTAAAATATATTACAGGAATTAATTCAAAGTAAGTAGTACTTAAGTGGTAGTAGTATATATTATATTTATTTTATTTCATTTATTATATTTTATTTAAATTATATTATCTAAAATTTTGATGCAAACGCTGTGATAAAGTTATAGACCTATAGAGAGCTTACTTTGGGATACTGTTACTTGGGTATTCCATTAATTCAGATTTTACTTTTTGAGACAATCTAAAACAAAAATGAATGATCACTCCTATAACTTCATTGTGTTCTGCCTGAGTAAGGTGTTTGCCTAAATTATGACTAGAGCTTGACAAAAGCGCCTATCTTCAAACTGGACAGTGAAGGGACTGTCATCACTGATAAAACAGTATGGTTATAAACATACCTGATTAAACAGTAGAGTTATAAAAAGCCAGAAATGACATCTTATTCTATTGCCTTACCTTCACCAATCAAATCGCAGGTCATTATGATTAATTTGGGAACTGTGACAAAATTAATAATGGATTATATGTGCATAATTGAAGATTTCATACTTGTAAGTTATATTTTAATATTACAAATGTGCAGCAAAATCAACAAAGAAAAATTAAATGCCCATCTTGAAAAAGACACTTTTTTGTCCAGCTCTACCTTCCTGGTTCATTTTCTTAATGCTTATTTGAATGTTTTTTCTTTTCTGTGAAAGTTCATAGTTTTGAATCTAAAGGAGTTGTTATCATAAAGAAGTTATTATCTATAAGCTTGTCTGTATTTCTTCAATTCCTATTTGGCAGTAGTGGGATTTGAATTCAGGGGCTTCTGTGGACTAAGCAGGTGCTCTACTAGTTGAGCCACATCTATGGCCCTGTTTTTGTTTGTTTGTTTGTTTTACTGGTTAGTTTTAGGATAGGGTCTCACTTCCCACTTAGGTGTATATGTGAACCTTGATCTGTCTACTTTATGCTATCTATAATTGCTAGGACCATAGGCATCTGCCACTGCATCCAGTGGACTGGAGCCCAGTGGACTTCTCTGCCTGAGATGACCCTCCCCATGTCAGCCTCTCATATGTTTAGCATGGCAGGCAGGCACCACTGCACCCAGCTATGACTTGAGAAAGAGTTCTCATGAACTTTCCAGCTCTGGTTGGACTCAAATTATAATCTTTCCATTCTCAGCCTTTCAAGTAATTAGGATTACAGGCATGAGCCATCAGTGCCCAGATTCGCTTATACTCTATTACAATCATTCTTACCCCTTCTATCATTCTCCTTATGCTCCAGCCTCACCCTCAAAATATCCCCAGTGGGTTTCTTTGTTACGTATTCATTTAGACGACTCTATGTTCTCGATCCCACATGTGGTATATATATGTGCACATAAAAGGGAATCTGGGAAGAGGGTGCAGAAATGAGAGCCACCTGTGTGGCCCAAACGAGTATCACTTTCTCCATCTGTAAAATAAAGATAACAATTCTCACCCTACTTGAGAGTGTGGTCACAAATGAAACAACATGGAGACATGTTGTACAGAATATGGAGGATATTTTACTCTTCCTAAGACAGGAATAGGGTGTTAATATCTATCTGAGATATGAAGTGTTTGGATAGACATCCTAAATGTAATATGTTAGCTACTTAAAAACCTTGGGCCTGGACTTTTGCAATTGCCAATAAATTATACCTCTGTCTACAATCTTTCTTTGCTCTGTTGCCTGCACATTTTTATAATGTGCTCCTTCCCTTCATTGAAGTTCTCCTTGGACTGTCATTCAAAGGTGTTCTCAGCAGCATCCTCCTTCCTGGGCCCTGAAAGCGGGTAACTTGCTCTTCACTCTAAAACCTGCATTGTTTTCTGTCTCTGTTAATTTAATCATGCAGTTTACTTCAATTTATTAAAAATGTACAGCCAACTGTTTATAACATTGCCTCTTCTTGTTCTATCTATTGCTGATGATCTGACCCATCACCTTTAGGAGAGAAGCCTTAGTAAAGAACATTTTCCTCTCCTATGGATGCCATTGATTTAAAGAAGACCAGCTATTTTTACACCAATACAATAATCATACAGGTTTATCTTTCTATGGTTTCCCTGCCCATGGTCAAAAATGAGATATTTTAAAATAAAATCAAATAATAATTTTGATAAATAAAAGTATTGTACAGTGCAATAAGATGTTTTGAAGAAAGAGATCACATCAAAGTATGCTTTATTATAATAATTGTTATGGCTGTTCTACTAATTAATATTCTTATTAATCACTTACTGTTAAATTTATTACAGATATGTGTCGCTAGAAAAAAAATCAGTATGTATAGGGTTCAGTATTATTTGGTGTGGTTATCTCCATGGATAAAGGGAGATGGCTATAAATTTTCTTTGAGAATATTTTTAAATGTCTTTAATACTACAGATACTAAACTCAGGTCATTCTCAAATTTCCTTATATCTTACAGAGTAGAATCCATAGACAGGTACAAGTGAAAAGAATCATGAGGGAGAATACAAAGAAATGACAGGGAGAGGAGTTTTGAGATGTTGGCGGGAGAAAAATAAAAAACAAATCACTGCTCAAGACAGAGGAGTAGAGGAACAATGTGTGGGGAAAGAAGGCAAAAATGTTTTAAACAATAATAACATGTAAGAATAGGGCAAAAGGGTTCAGATTCTTCCCATGGTTGTTGACTTGTTTGTTTCAATGGCTACCTTGCTTGTGCCTCTGAGTACTTAAGGCCTTTTCTGATGCTAGATAGATGGAGGGAAGCAGACATTCAAGACTTCCAGCTGCTTAACTGTCAGATGTCAGTAATATGAATCCTACTCTTTGAGGGTCATTTCCCTCTGTTCTCTAAGATGACAGGCGCTGTCACAACTCAGTATCTTGCTGACAGGAAAATATACCAGTCCTATTCATTGTCTAATTTTTAAGGAAAAAAAATCCTCTTCCACACTATTTTATTCATCATCTATTTAAAACTCTTCCACTGCCTCCTAAGCCCTCTTTCTGATGAATATTTAGGAATTTATTAATCCTCTTTTAAGGATCAGATTGATAATAGGAAGACACTCAAATTGGCTTGGAATTTTGAGTCTTTTGAAAAAGGATTTACATTTTTTCATTTAGTTGTTGTAAGATTTCAAATATTATTAATAGCACAATGCCAGTAGCTCTAATAATTACCACTCATGGTTTATTTACCCTACACGATGCTTTATGCATATAGATGTCTAACCCTCACAATAATTTTCAGTGAGCAGCATTTTGAGGTATGCATTTTGTAATAAAAAAAAACAGACTTTATAAATGGAGAAGTAACTAACTTGCTCAATCGATGACAGAGACAAATGTTTAATTCGTTGCAAACACAGACACACATACAAATCCCTCCCCCACACTATGCTGCTTTGTGCAACTTTCTAATATCATCAAATTTCCCCAACCCTCTGAATTTCTTATGAACACTTCCATGAAAAGCATATAGATTCCCAAACCTCCAAATAGGGGGCTGGGAAGGTGGCTCAGTGGTAAAGTGCTTGCCTCATATGCATGAGGCCCTGGGTTCAATTCTTCAGTACCATATAAACAGAAAAAGCTGGAGGTGGCACTGTGGCTCAAGTGGTAGAGCACTAGCCTTGAGCTGAAGAACTCAGGGACAGTGCCCAGGCCCAGAGTTCAAGCCCCATGGGGGGAAAAGAAATTCATAATAGGGGTCTAGTAATTCTAGCTTTACCATCTCTATCCTGAAATGTGTAATGCCTGTGAATGCCTCTAGGTGTCACCGGCAGGCCTAAAGCATATCCAGAGGAAAATGAATAGAACAATCATGGAGATAGAAGTATAACAAAGAAGAACTAAAAAGGAATGATGTTAACACCATTGTCTACCAGAGACCTCAGTTGGATGAATATACTTTAAGGTTTAATATATTTCTGAAAGCATTTGTAAAATGCTTATTTACCATACTCAAATGATAGTCAAAATAGAATTTCTCGTCTCAAAAAAATTTAAAGGGAAAAGTAAACTATTTTTTTTGTTCGAGCTAATCTTCAAAGATAAAATCCCAACATCTCATTCATATTCTCAAAATTAGTTTTTGTTTTAACTTAACAGCCAAGTGTACGATAGACCAGCCCGGATCTAAGGAGAATCTGTTAAGATATGATTTTTTTAAGCTAAAAATCTTCTATCACAATCATAAATATATTAAGGGCATCAGAGTCATGGTTCTTGTCAGATAAGTCAGCATGTATTTTTTAGGGTTTTTTTTCTCCGCACACAATGACAAGACTGAAATCATCATAGAAACCTTCAGTGCACATCAATGGTGATGTCTATAAACTGAACTTCAGCCTGGGAAGACATCCTTTCACAGTGGCTGGTAGTATTCACCTACTGATGGTGAAAGTCTCAATTCAGAGTGCTGAAGGTCGTTGAAGGACACTAATGAATGATTTGTGAAAATTTATCTTCTATGGACAACAGATAGGTAAGGAAAGCAAAACTGCCTATGGCTGTCCATTTCTGTCTCCTGGCTTTAATCTCTCTGGGGCCACCTGACATTCACTCAGGATAGTATAATCGGTATAATTCACCAAGGTTATAGGACTTCTTTCTCAAAGGAATCAAAGTTCATTTTGTTTGTTCCTTAATTCACTCTTTCTTTTCTATATTCATTTTTATCATATATATGTGTGTGGAGAGAGAGAGAGAGAGAGAGAGAGAGAGAGAGAGAGAGAGAGAGAGAGAGAGAGAAAATCTTAAGGTAATACATTGTAAGTCTTCTAGGCACCACAGATAATTGTAAGAATGCCTGAATACCTAAAGCCAGGATAGTGGCACATGCTTACCTATAATGCCCTTACTTAGAAGGCTGAGCTAAAGATGTTCCCAATTTCCAACCGCTAGGCCAACTTGGGCTACATAAGAGACTCTATCTCAACAAACAAACAAACAACAAAAAAAGAATCAAGGTATGATATTTTATACCAGTGGTCCAAGTTATTGAGGATGCTAAAGTAGGAGGATTGAGATTTGAGGTCAACTCAGGGAATTAGGATGAGATTATATCTGTTAAAAAAGAAGGAAGAAAGAAAGGAAGAAAGAAAGAAATGAAAGAAAGAAAGCAGGATGCTGGTGGCTCAGGCCTGTAATCCTAGATACTCAGGTGGCTGAGATCTGAGGATCAAGGTTCAAAGCCAACCTGGGCAGGAAAGTCTGTGAGACTCTTGTCTCCAATGAATCACCAGAAAACTGGATTTGGTGCTGTGGCTCATGTGGTACAGCGCTAGCCTTGAGCTGAAGAGCTGAGAGACAGTGCCAAGGCCCAGAGTTTATGACTGACAAGAAGAAAGAAAAATAAAAGCAAAGAAAGAAGAAGAAAAAATGACATAAAAAAGGAAAAAGAATGTGGGGTGTGGTCAGGTGGCAGCGCAGTTTCCAATAAGCTCCAGGCCCTGCATTCTATTTGTAGCATATTAAGAAGTTCCTCAAGGGACAGCAAACTCTGAGAACTCCCCCTGGATGCAAAGCCTTGAGTCCTTGTCGACTCTCCCTAGAAAAGTGACTTCTATCAAACGTGGTCTAAGGAAAGGAACTTGTGAAAGAAAATGCGGAAGAAGAAAGGCAGCACAAACAGAGGAGAGGAAATAAAGAGGAGGTGAGGGCTGAAGGAAGGGAGGAACAGATAGATGGTGTAAGAGGAGAGATGTAGAAAGGGATGAAGGAAGCACAGAAGAAAGGAGGGTAGGTAGAAAATAAATAATAACAGAAACAATAACATGAAAGAATTTTCAGTAAGAAGGAAGCTTAATAATTATAGAGTCCGTATAAAGCCCATCCACAAAATTACATTTAGTAACTGACAGAGATGAGGATAATGTTTACAATCTTCTTATATTAATATTTGATGTGTTTTCTCAACAAAATTGTAAAACACACAAATGTATTAAGTGTCTAAGATATGCGTGGATCAGATTAAGGATTATAAAAGATATAGAGGAAAAAAGTTACTGCATTGCTTTGAATAGTAAAATATTTGCACAATAAATGATGTCTGTTATTATTAAGTAGTCCATATCTAGAATTCTGACGATGCTTCATATGAATAAAACTGAAGGTGCAAATACCTCTCAAGACATCACTAGGAAATGAAAGAAAAAGGAATGATCAAAGTGAATTTAAAATAGCATCTTGACATGGCTCTATTTTGCCATGCTTTATATGATATTAGTCTTGGTTCTTATAAATAAATAGCTTATTGAGTATCTTGCAATATCATAAGGCATTTACTCTTCAAGATAACTAAGGCTTTTAAAATCTTTTTTTTAAAAATTCAGTCATGCCTTCTCTCTCGTATTCTTCAGAAGGACTTAAGATTGCTTCAGCTTTGATTCCCTAAGGGCACTTTTCCCTAGGGCTGTTATCCTGTTTGTTTGGTTTCTGTTTTGTTTTGTTTTTTTGTTTTTAGGCAGATTCATCACAATATATTGAGAGCTGCTCACTTTGCATGAAATAAGCTGAATGAGTTGGGCCATACTCTTCAGAAGGGCTTTCTAATACTTGGACCATGACCGTAGCCATCCTTGGAAACTTGCCTCAGAGAATATTAGTTTTCTTTGTAGGTTCTATCTGTTCAGTTTATTGGTGGTGGTGGTAGTGGTGAGGGTGGTTGTTTGTTATTCCTGTGTAAGAAGGTTTTTCTTGTATCTTTAATGCTATTATAAAGATGATATACAGAGGGGTTACAACTTACAGAAGTCAGGTAATGAGTACATTTCTTTTTGAGCAGTGTCACCCCTTCCCTTTTTCCCCCCAATTTTTCCTTCCAACCTTCCCCCTGTACACACACACACACACACACACACACACACACACACACACACACACACACACGTTGGATAGTTAATTTTCAACAAAGTCTGTAGTAAGTATCATGGCTGTATGTGGTCACCCTTTGTCCCACAATTATTGTTGTTCTTGAAATGAAGACAACTGTGAATCCAAAAGAAGTCCTTTTTGCTGTAAGAACAAGCAATAACTTGGATTTGCCCATTTGACAGTGGTGGGTGGAATTGTGTTCATGTCATGAATGGTATATGAGCTAGAGAAGGTGGGTGAGGGAAGAGTACATAGTAATAATTCACCTGAAATTTGTTAGTGTTTTCTAGTACTTACCAGAATCTGGAATCAAATATAGGGAACTCAGCTTATTTCATAGTTCTCTTTCCACAGTCATAGCTCCTTGAGAGTCTAAATTCTGTCTCATTTCTTGGGTACCCAGTGTATTCAGTGGGTATCTTACATATAGTAGGTGCTGTGGTAACATATTAGTGATTTAATTAGTTAACAAATTAGTGATTAATTAGTTAACCTAAGACTTAATAATTATATGCTACAGATTTGCTAGTATAGTCATTAGAGCTAAAATTTCAAAGCAATCTGAATTTGCTAAGAATACTGGGAATACTTAGCATAGACTCAATGATAATAAGAAATAAAAATTGCTTCACAGTTTTTTTCATATATGTATATGTTCATTCAACAGTACTGGGCACTAGAGATCCTATTTCAGATTTGAAAACCTGTTAGGAGTGCGTTCTAAAGTGGGAAAGAATCTGTAGGTAGATGTTCAATGCAGACCAATGCTAAGAAGTTGGATATTTTTTTCACTTCATGTGCAATAGGAAGCATTAATAACTCCATATCTCCAAGCTTAGATCTGAGTGCTAGCTGGATAAAGGGGAAAAATTGGAGGAGACTCAATGGGAGGCTATTGAGATAATGCATCTATCAAAGACATGATGATGATTTATACCAATGGGAAAGCAAAGGGTAAGGACAAAAGGTGATAGACTCAAGTTGTATTTTGGGAATAGATTTGGGAGGACATGCTGGTAGATTAGCTTTAGAGAGGAAAAGGATGACCCAGGATTTGTAGTTGCCTTACTCTGTGAACCAGGGTTTGTTTACTGAGATGGAAAAGGGCCAGAGAAATTGCATGGTAGAGACCTCTGCTTGTCACATGATCTTCCTTTTCTTTCTTGATAACAGAATTTAGATTTTATGAGAGATGGAAATGGATCCAGAATCAGTTTTTCTTCCCCTTCCTTGAAGCTGTGTATGGGGTTGAGGTTAATGAGATAAAGTTGGAAGTATCAACATTCTGGAATGGTGTTTGAGGCTAACTGATGTCTTGTCTTTCTTTGATTGAAACTAGTGTATGTTTGTCCTCATATATAGTATTTCTGTTCTTAGCATTTCTAAAAACAATGCACATGTATATTTACTTATCCCAGGATGATCAAAACAGTATTTCTCAAATGATTCCAGATTAGAATAAAGGTCTATGAGCAGTAGACTTGAAAAAAAAAACTTTTGGTTTGTCCATTTATATAGACAATACTTTTCAACAATCAAAAGTGCTGTACACAATGAATGGGTTTAATAAATGTACTGTTGAAAAAAATACAAGTGAATACACAGTCATAATTCAATTTCTTTAAAAAGTACAGCAGTGTCACTTCTGGGAGGGAGACACACTAATGAGTGGGAAAATCAATGAGCAGTTTCTATGGTGCTGGCTATATTGCATATTTTGAGTATCCTGTTTATGTAAGTTCTTCTTATATTCATTTCTGTACTCCTAGCATCTGGCAGTGTCAGATATAATGGGCACCCACAAAAGCTTATAGTGGAATCAACTTGGTGGAATTTAAGATGAGAGGAAAGCCGTATCAGGAAAGATGGCTGTGTTATTGCTACTTCCTTAATAATCTATAGCTCTACAAGAACCCAAAGTGGTTAGATGGGTATCATACCTCCTCCCTAAAGCAAGAAAACCATTTATCAATTATACTTATTTCCCAAACCTTAAGTGTTTAAGTAAGAGGTTGTTTTCTATGCATATTGTTTCTCCCCTGTTAATAAGAGATTCATTACTTAGCAGAAGTATGCATGCTTGGTCATGAACTTGGCTTGTGTGGTATTAACCAAGGTGGAAAGTCATTTTCTCTGGCTTTCCAGAATGTGATATTAAACTTAACTCTGGGAGTTTCAGAAGTTGCCAGGAGAGAAAAATAGCAGAGCTTAAATATGTCCATAAAATAACAAGGCTTCCAAGGCCACAGTAATAGATTTTAAAGAAGTAATTGGAATGCTTAGCTACTGTTACAACATGACAAATGAGAGTCAAAACTTTCCTTTTTCTAAATAGTCTCAGAAAAACAAACAAACAGTAAAGATAAATACTTCCTCAAGAAGCACTAAGCCATAAAAGCTCAGAACATTTTAATTTATTAGATATTAAAGCCAGGAAGAATTGCACATGGAGAAAAAGTTTTCTAATTATATTTTTTTTGTCTCTGTGGTAAAAGGAGGGAGATGAATAAATAGATTTCAAAGGCAAAGGGAAAAATTGCAAATTTCATTTTCATGTTCGTTTTTGTCATTAAATTTTAGACCTTCTATGTGGGAAAGGAATTGATTTCCTTTTGTATGATAAGGTTGAACAAGAAAGAAAACACTCGAGCTTTCAGTTATACTTTGAAGTACATTCCAAAAGTTGTGCCCTATAAACGTCCACCCTTCTCAAAAAGTTTATTAGTAAATAGCTAATAGTTAGCTAGTATTTAACAACAATAATATGTCATAATGCTGCACTTTTCCAGATGCTGGTAGTCATGCTCAAGAGTGGGTTCCTACTTAGAAGAATTAGTGGCTTCATTCAATGCTATCTATAAACCGATTGAGAAATAACCAAAAGCAAGAGCTTTGTGAATGGCTTCTTAAGGTGCCATTTGTTACTGCTCTTTGGGGCAGTGGAATGTACACTGTGGGAGTCAGAAATGCGTTGAATCCTGTCTTCAACACTTCCCATATAAGAATATCTCCGCCAATAATATAAACAGATCTTTCTCATGACTAACAAGTATTGGAATTTGCATGCAATCTATTCCAAAGAAACATGCAAATATTTTTCTTTTAACTGATTAAAAATGGAACATGCCCTGATGCATTGTGAATTTCATTCAATAGATGCATTTTTGTGATGTCAGTTTGGAATATTTACATTATTTTGGCTATTCCTACTACATTATTTTGGCTATTCCTACCTTGTAGAGGTGACCAAAATTCATGATGCTACTATTTCAAAACATCCACATATTAGAAAAACTTGGAAATCTCATAAATGTCTATGAGCTCCGTTTGCTCATTTACAAAATAAAAAGCAGTGATAGAATTCAAACATTACTTGCTGTATGAAAATTTCATGAAGCTATGAATTTGACAGGTTATACACTCAACTCTATTTATTGTTTTTTTTTTAAATTTTCCTTGTAAAAACAAAAGCTACAGCAGCAGTCACACAAAAGGCGAACCACAAAGTTCTTTCTCAGGGAAGTTTGTTAAAAAATAGGATATACCAGGTGCTGGTGCTTCATGCCTAAAATCCTAGCTATTCAGGAGGTTGAGATTTTAGGACTTTTATCTCCAAATGCCATCCAAAGCTGGAAATGGAGTTGTGGCTCGAGTGGTAGAATGCTAACTTAAGCACAAAAAACTCAGGGACAGCACCCAGGTTCTGAGTTCAAGCTCCACAACCAACACAAAACACACACACACACACACACACAAATTGGAAAACACTGTGATATAGGCTTCCCACTTACACTCTTCATATGTTTCCTTTCTACTTCGCACAGATTCTCCTTCTGCAATTAATTTCTCAAATCTATGAAAGTATCCATACATTTTTTCCTACAAATGAGGCTCCATTTTGAAACATTAATTTTTGGCAATATTGGGGTTTGAACTTGGCTTCATGCTTGCAAAGCAGATGCTTTACAACATGAGCCATACCCCAGCCATTTCTGCTTTCATGATTTAATGAAATCAGATAATATTTACTTTATTTGGAATTTCAAAAATCCTATGGGTCATGTTTTAAAATGTCGATTTATTTGCCACTTATTTTGTTGTTGTTACTGTTGTTTTACCATTTGCCATCTTTCCCAGCTCCAAATGCTTTGGACCCTGGTGCTGTCACATTTTGTATTTAGAAGAAACACATCAACCCAACTCTTCACAGCTTGGTCAGGAGCTCCATGTCAACCTGGCATCAGTCACGTGTGATTTTTACATAGGACAATTCATAAAGAACATCAACACTTCACAAGTATTTTCTCTTAAAAGCGAAGCTGCTTTTCAATGCTTTCTGAAAGCAAAAGAAGAAATGAATGTTTCTGCTGCAGGAAACATTTGAAGAACTTTTGATCTTCTGAGCTTCAACAGAAAAGTACCAGATAAACACACTGCATGACTGTGGCTGCCATGATGCCTTACATTCCTACAAACATCTCCACATGTAACTTCAAAGACACCACAGAGTTGACCCAGGGAAGAACAGGACTCTTTACAAATAGTGAAACACAGGCTCAAGAGGGTCAGGGGCTTTCTACAGTTATGGAGTTAGTATTTTCTGGGTGAGTTACCATTTCAGTCTTTTGTTGATGACATTTGACTACAGGGGATGGAGACTGGTTTATGCAAGTGTGGAAACAAGCATATCTATAAAGGCTTTTGCTGTAGACTGAATGCATATATACCCCCAGAACTCGTATGTCGACAGTGAGCCGCTTGCCAAGGAAGCTCCAGAGAGTTGTATGATACTATATATTCCTCTTTAGTGGATGAGATACATGAGAGAGCATTCTTTCTTATTCTTCAGCTTAATATTTTTATCTTTACCCATTCTTGATTAATTATAACAATGTGCTGCAGATGTCCAGCATTTAAACAGGGCCATTTAGTGTAATGATACCTTCTCCACACAGCCCAGACTTATTGCTGTTATTTTCCATGGACTGCCGCAGTTATGCACCTGAATAGAATTAAGATCCCATCATCCTGTGTCATGGGATATTATCTCATGGATGATGAGGGAGAAACAGAAACCAGCATGAGGAGAATTGTTCCTATAATAGCAAAAGTAAGACACTTTTATGACTGCTTCGAGGTTCCTGAAAGTGGGGAAACTGCCAAATGACACCACTAACACCTGTAAAAAGAAAATAAATGCCATTTCACAGATGTGAACGGACTGCTGGCAGTCAGTAAGGAGTGTTGTCACTAGTGAAGTTTTCAAGAACTGCATCACAGACTTGGTAATGAAACCTCCTCATGCCATAAGACCATTTACTTTTTAATTCTAAAACATGAAGTTAAAAAAATCAGAGTTTCAAAACACTCCAAAGTATTAAATTTTGAAGTATTTAACTGAAGCCAGCAGGATTGGAAAATTCTGCACCTTCTCTTAAGTGACGCACAGAGTTCAAAATACTAAAAAAAAAAACCAATACTGTGTAGAAACAACACTGCATGTAGAAAGCAGGCTTGAAGTATAAGTGAATTTGTTTTTTATACTTGGTAACATCTCTCAAGGTATCTTATTTTACCTATGCAAATAGTTCAAAATTTAAAACAAATCCAAAATAAAAATCTCCGTTAGGAAAGGGATCTTCAACATGCCTGTCCTGTCTAGATGATTTCATTGAGTTTTATGAATCCAAACAATGGCTTGGGAAATAAGCAACATTTGAGCTGTCATTTATTGAGTCATTTCATCTCATTTAATCACCCACTAAAAATTCTATGAGATAGTTATGATCTGGAGTTTAAAAATGAAATTATCATGACTTGTTCAAGAAAATCAGGATGGAAATCTGATTTCACCTTCACATTGGTCTAGACTAGAATGACAGAATCATATTACCCAGTGCTTATTAGAATCTTAACTGTGATACACTGATTACTCATATTATTTGAACTTGTTGTTGAAATTGGAACACATTTTCCTTCCAAACCAGATTCTCTTCTTTTCATCCATAATTTCGACCACTATATCAATATCTTCTTAGACTCCCAAGCAAGAAACTAGGGTCAGTTTACATTGCTATTTTTTCCCTAATATGCTATGTTTCCATAAAGGCAGGAAATGACCAGTCTGTTATAAAACTGTGTGTTGATATCTTCCTTATATACAGCCATATTTTCACTTCAGATCCAGTTACTTGTCTGTCCATGGATACAGCCTTTATATTGTTCTCAATGTTATCTTTCGTTTCCTACCCCAAACCATTTATCACATTGCATCACAGTTATTTTCTGAAATAATAATAGTTAAAAATATGTGATCATGACACTTCATTGCTAAAATGTGTTTTCTGGAAAATATAGAAAAGAACTCAATAGATCCCATGGTTTCCCTTATTTGCAATAACTAGTATATATCTGAGACAAGCAGAAAAGGTCAGATAAGATGATGTTAAGTGAAATGAACTCCTAGATAAGGACACAAGTGGTTTTTTTTCTTGCTATTGTTTCTAACATATTTATAAGGTACCACATGATTTTTTGTTGCTTTGTATGTCCCTCCCCCACTGTGTAACCCCTGTTTTCGCTGTATTTGATGTTGGTATAATTTGGGGAGGGGAGGGGAAAAAACAAATTGTTTAAATAGAGATACAGGTGGACCCATTGTAACAATGAGATGTACAAACTATGTCGAAAAAAAAATCTTACAATTTGGGGATGGGGTGGGAGGGGGAGTGTAGTTGTGGAGGTGGGAGGGAAGGGATGGTAGGGGAAAAACAAAGGAGGAGACAACCATGCTTGATAAGAAATGTACTCATTACCTTGCTCATGTGATTGTAACCCCTCTGTACAGCATTTTCACAATAAAAAAATTTATTTATAAAAAAAAGAAAGAAAAGACCTCAAGATCTTTGTCATGATGTGATGTCCTTTGTTAGTTTGTCTTGAGCTATGCTTCTGGTCTTATTTCCTGTGGTTTTATGTGTCTGTTTGCTAGTACTGGGGTTTGAACTCAGAGTCTTGTGCTCTTAGCTTTTTTTTTTCTTTCTCAAGGCTGGTTCACTGCCAGTGGAGCCACAGCTTCACTTCTGAGTCTTTGCTGGTTGCTTAGGTAAAAGAGTCTTGGATTTGTCTTCCTAGGCTGGCTTTGAACATTGATCCTCAGATCTCAGCCTCGTGAGTAACTAGACTTAACAAGCATCAGTCACCAGTTCCCATCTTCTTGTGCATTTTCTATTTCATGCCTTGCTTGAATCAAACTTTTTGAGAAATTATGCAGCGCTCTCTACTCATACATTGTTACTCTGGTATTCGCTTCAATGGTAGATCACAATATTCCTTCCTTCCTTCTTGTTTTCCGGGATTAGCTCATCATATTTCACGCACCAGTTCTTCCTTTAGCTATATGTGCTGGCATCCTGTGAGTTTTTCCCCAGTACATAGACATCTCCTAGAAGGTCAGATTCAAGGTTTATTCCCCTATTCACTTACAGCTATCGTATACAGCATTACATATAAAAGTACTCAATATGTTTTCTTAAATAAATGACTGAATTAGTAGTGTACAATGGGAACGTTCTAGAAATTCACTAAGTTTTTTTGTGAGACTTCATCTCAACCAGTGGTAGGGTTTAGAGGTACACATCTGTCATCCCTGGTAGAAAAGAAAGCACAAATAGAAGTTTTAAAACCCAGGCCTGCGTGAGCATAAAATGAGATGATACCTGAAAATAACTAACACTAAAATGGACTCACGGAATGGCATCAGTGGTAAAGTGCTTATCTAGCAAGCACAAGGCCCAAAATTCAAATTTTAGTACCACCAATAAACAAATAAACAACAAATATGCAAACAAGCAAACAAATCCAACTCATTGAGAAGAGATCTAGTTTCAAGATCTAGTTTGAAAATAAATCAGATGTTGAAATTCTGTGACAGAATTTAAAAAAAAACTATTTTATTATGATTTTGGGGGCAAAGTGTACAATATCTATAAGATGGACAATATTACCAGGCAGAAAGAAACCATCTTTAGGAAATTAATTGTAAACACTGAAATAAATAAAATATATAATACCAGCGGTGAAGAATTCTTTCAATGGTCTCATCAGCAGAGTAGGCCTAGCTGAGGGAAATAAAAAAATCTGAAGTTATTCAAAGTTATTGAAAGTAATTTCATGTCACTTGTTAAAGGAATGTAACAGAAGAATACCGAGTGACATCTTTCAAGTAATAAAAGAAAACTTTTACAAGGCTGATACTCAGCAAAATTATTTTTTTAAGAAGTCAATGGAAGATGTTTGGGGGCAAATGAAAGGTTTGAGAATTTATTGCTCTGGGTCTGTACTTGTGAAGAAAGTTCTTAGCACAGAGGAAGATAACATTTGTGATTCTCCTAAGAAACAATGCACCAGAAAAGGTAATAATAATGGTAAAACATAATGTATTATTATTTCTTTTTTGTATTTTGAATTGCTTTAAAGCACAGTGAAGAAATACTAACAAAGCACCCATCAATTTTTTTTTCCCACATAGATTGAGGTATCATGTCAAAACAGCACAAAAGTTTCAAGGGCCAAGAACTAAAAGAATACTTATCTGAAAGTTCTTACACTGTGTATGAAATGACATTTGAAGGTTGACTCTGATAAGATAATGATGTGTATTAAAAAATTCACAGCAATCACTTAAAATAATATAATAACTTATCTACAATAGAATGTTCAAAGTTTTAAAAAATAAATTGGCTGTATTTGTTTTTAAGAAAACAGTTAGCTAAGATCTAATGCTTGTATAAAATATTCGCTCAAATTGAAAATGCAAATTACTTTGATGTAAGGCCTGAGTTCTACAATGGATAAACATCGTTTTTCATGTTGTAAATTCTTGGCAAGTTCAACTATTAAAAAACCAC
This sequence comes from Dipodomys spectabilis, assembly GCF_019054845.1. Classification (NCBI taxonomy): domain Eukaryota; kingdom Metazoa; phylum Chordata; class Mammalia; order Rodentia; family Heteromyidae; genus Dipodomys; species Dipodomys spectabilis. The sequence goes on from NW_024870773.1 coordinate 12,632,041, forward strand.
GATTAATCTAGTAAAGAATCTTGTGCAAAAGGTGGACGGTATTTTACTGTATCTTTTCTCAACTCAAACATATTGGAAATTAGGAACGTTTTATTTTAAACAGGCAGAGGTAAGATGAATTCCTCCATTCTCCTTTCCTTACTTTGGTTGAAAAAGTAATAAGCTCGCATTAGAAAATCATTGTTCCGGAGCATCATGTTTCAAAACATACCATCAAAAATGTAGGGACATTGCAGAAAGCTCCAGGCAAACAGAGAAAATTTATATGTAGAAGCTTTAATGGGAAGAAAGTCCATTGTTTCTTTGTTTTTCATGTTTTTGCTTCTTTCTCAGTGATACTTTAGATCTAAAAGACAAAAGGAAAATAAAGCATTGGTCTTTTCAGTCAATGTGATATAACTTTAATTTCAATAAAACAAAACTGTTGAACTTTTCATACTAATATCAACATTACAATTTTTTTAACCTTCCAAATTACAGCTCTTCCCCTGATTCATAAAAATGCACCCAACACAAGGCCTATACTTAATTGTTCTTCATTCTAAATCTTTGACTTGGAATTTTTGTTTTTTTAAAAGTTCTTGTTTTTGTGCTACAGGTAAATGTGCAGCCAGCCATTAGGCTGGTTTCCCGAAGCTCTTTTTCATCCCCCTTTCTTTCTTCTTGATTCTGCCTGCAGATGCTGTAGTAGATCAAAGCGTCTCAAAAGCGGTGACTTGCTCATTGTCTTTCAAGTCATGGTATGATAGAGAGTGACGAAGAGGAACAAGAACGTTTGGAGCTGCGACAATGGTATCTATTATGCATCAATCATAGAAAGACGAGCTGAATTGTGTGGCATTGATACATGCCTATTGTGTATGGTTTTTCTGTAACATCAGATAGAAATAATCATTTGGAGCCAGGCTTCCTGGGAAAAACAGCCTTGCATTTTAAGTGTAGTAGGTGAGTCTCTAGTTAATGCAGGGCACATCAAATGTGAAATATCATGGTAAAAACAAATGGTTTTAATTACCATGGAAATTCAAAACAATCAAGCATTCATCACCATTCACGCAGAGGCAGTCCTTTGAATCAGAGATTGTTGATTTCATATTTTTCTCTGGCAACTAATTTAAGTGTAGAGAAATGCACAGGCTTCAGAGAACTATAAACGTGTGTTCAAGTTTTCCATTAAAAGCAAAATTTCTAGTGACTTTTTTTGGGCATACTGAGATTTGAACTCAGGGTTTTGCCCTTGGAGGGAAGGCATTCTACTACTAGAGCCACAATTTTAGCATTTGTTTTACCTCTGATGATTATAATTATTATTTTAGTTAAACTCTGGCTTTTTCCACAGGCAAAAGCATGGACCATAACTTACCTGATTCTGGATCTACTTGGAATGACAGTTATGCATCATCATGTTCAATCAACAGTTTTCATTCAGATGGTTTCTCATGAACTTTTTGCCCATGTTGGCTTGGAACTATAGTCTGCCCTAACAACACTTCCCAAGTAGCAAAGATTATAGTTATGAGCCACCAGAAATTTGCTCTGCTGCTAATTCAGTTCATGTAGAGAAATATGTACAAATTTGTTACAAGAAATTGGGGAGATCTGGTAGCAAATTTGGCACTTTGAAAGATTTCTTTGTTCTGATTGGCACATTATTAAGAATGAGCCAGTTCTTTAGAATAGACCAAATTTAGGTGCTTGAAAGTTGGTTTAAAAGGGAACAATTCTAGTATGAGATGTTAGTCTTAAGTAGCGTCATGAGTCCTTTAATATTTTGGAGGAAAATATGTATTGAGACTGTCAATAATCCATTATGTTTTCTAGAAACCAGTAACTATGCAAGGATATTGGGGCAGGCATGGAGAGGGGCGAGGAGGAGGGGATGGTGGTGATGAGCTAAACATTTTGACCACTAGGGGCAGTAAAGCTCCAGGGAAACAGCAAGGTGTCTGGCTCTGGAGGGCAGGTGGGAAGAATGATTTCCCAAAGGTTGGACTAGGAGACCCATCTTCCAAAAGTATTCTTTTTCTTCGAGGATTGGAGAAAGAGGATGGAGAAAGAAAGGATTTGGGCCTCAGCATCACCATTAGACTTTGACCAGAAGATCAGAATAGCTGTCCCTCCTGCCTCTCTCCTCAATTGATTTGCCTTGATCTTTCTGTCTTCTCTATCACTATATATCGATTTCATTCATCTTGGTTTTCCTCACTTGTGCACCATTAGTCTTCTCTTCTAAAATGCATGCTGTCTGGGCAGAGGCTTTTACGTTTTTCTCCACGTAATGCAATGCTTGTATATAGATATGAAGGAGAATTAAACATGAGTTGAATGTGTTATCTTCATACCTGGACATAATTAATGTTCCGTAAATGAAGACATTTCCTTGTTACTTCCACTGGGAGATGGTCTACTAATTTTTCAGGCACATTGATGTAAATTATTATCATTTCTGATATTAATGTGTTTATAATGTCAAGATCTATCATAATCCTGCTTTGATTTGGCATTAAATACCTTTTTCATCTTGCAAATTATTTCCACGAGCAGGTTGATAATGAGTAGTATTGAGAGGCCATTATTGTAATGCATTTCCAAGTTTTATCCTGTTCCGTACTTTGCAAACTTTCATCGGAAACAAAAGGGACTTGAAAGATGAGGAATGACCTCTTGCTATCTCAGAATGTTCCACCACAGAATTATTTTGTTTTCTTTCACTTTTTTTGTATGCCAGTATTGAGGCTTAAATTCAGGGCCTCATGCTACTGCTTGGCCATTTCTACTGAGGTCTAGTACTCTACCACTTGAGCCATAGTGCCACTTCTGGATTTCTGTAGTTAATTGGAGTAAGAATCTCATTGAGTTTTCTGTACAAGCTGGCTTTGAACTAGGATCTTCAGATCTTAGCCTCCTAAGTAGCTAGGATTACAGACATGAGCCGCCAGGGCCTGGATGGTCACGCATGCCTGGCTTAACTGTATGGAGAAATTTTAAGTCAAATGAATTTAGGATCACTGGTTTGAAGAGAGAAATCATAAGCACAATTTAATGCATAAATAGTTATAGTGACCTTCATGATTATTTTCTAAAAGAGATTTTATTAGTGTAATCCCAAATTAAATCCCTAATACCGAGAAACATGAAGAACATATCGGTGAAGAGGTGTGAATGTAGTAATGGCAACCTGAAATGATCCAGCTGTCAGCTTATTGTCTTTAATCACATGTCACTCTATCAGGATCTGAACTTGACTTCTTGTTTTTTTTTTTGTTGTAAAAAAATTCTCTGTTAGGTAATATTTCCTACAGATATGTCTTTTTAACTGATAATGGCATTTTCTGGTAGATTACATTTAAGAGTACTCTTAGGGGATAGTTTGTGTATCTGTGTACCTTTCTCACCATTAAAAAAAATGAATGACCCAAAGCCCAATGTAATGACATTTGAGCATGGAAAAGTCTCCTGAAACACACCATCTCCTCTCAAGTGTAAGTCTTTTTATGGGTTCGCACTTTCATACATTTGAGCCTGAGATATTAGAGTGTTAGCTATGAGCAAAAATGCTGAGTGACTTTGCAGATGACATGATCTTGTATTTAAAGAATCCCATAGACTCCACTCCCAAATTACTCAAGCTGATTCAAAACTTTGGCAAAGTAGCAGGGTATAAAATTAACCCCCAAAAATCAATGGCTTTTCTGTATGCCAACAATAAGAAAAGTGTGGCTGAAATTAGGAAAGCAACTCCATTTGTAATAGCCCCACAAAAAATAAAATACCTAGGAATTAACTTAACTAAAGAAGTGAAGGACCTCTATGATGAAAACTTTAAAATCTTGAAAAAGGAAATCAACACACAACTCAAAAAATGGCAAAACCTCCCATGCTCCTGGATTGGAAAGATTAACATCGTGAAAATGGCAATACTTCCCAAGGCTATCTACAAATTCAACGCAATACCTATCAAAATTCCACCCTCATTCTTCAAGGAAATAGAAGAGACAATCCAAAAATTCATATGGAACAATAAAAGACCCCGAATAGCAAAAACGCTCCTCAACGGAAAGAACACGGCTGGAGGAATATCATTACCAAATTTCAAACTCTACTATAAAGCCATTTATAGTAGAGTAATCAAAACAGCTTGGTATTGGCATAAGAACAGACCTCAGGACCAATGGAATAGAATTGAAAACCCAGAAATGAACCTACAGACCTATAGCCATCTAATCTTCGATAAGGGAGCTAAAACAATAGAATGGAAGACAGACAGCTTCTTCAGTAAATGGTGCTGGCAAAACTGGTTAACTACATGTAGAAAACTAAAGCTAGATCCTTATATATCACCCTGCACCAGAATCAACTCCAAATGGATCAAAGACCTTGAACTCAAAGCAGACACTCTGAAAACATTACAGGATGGAATAGGAAAAACCCTGGGTCTCCTTGGCTCAGGCCGAAATTTTCTGAATAGAGACCCGGAAACACAACAAATCAAAGAAAGGTTGGACAAATGGGATTGTATAAGGTTGCAGAGCTTCTGCAGGGCAAATGACATAGCTAGCAAGATCAATAGAAAGCCCACGGACTGGGAGAAGATCTTTACTAGCCATACAACGGACAAGGGTCTCATATCTAAAATATACTTGGAACTCAAAAAATTAAACCACCCAACAACAAATCCTCAAAGAAACAACTGCCCAATAAATAAGTGGGCGAAAGACTTAAAGAGAAACTTCTCTGAAGAAGAAAGAAGGATGGCCAATAGACACATGAAGAAATGTTCAACATCCCTAGCCATAAAAGAAATGCAAATCAAAACAACATTGAGATATCACCTCACTCCAGTTAGAACAGCAAAAATCAAGAACTCTAACAACAACAGATGCTGGAGGGGATGTGGACAGAAAGGAACCTTACTTCATTGTTGGTGGGAATGTAAACTTGTTCAACCACTTTGGAAAGCAGTATGGAGGTTCCTCAAAAGACTTCACATAGAACTCCCCTATGACCCAGCAATCCCACTTTTGGGCATTTACCCTAATGTTTACAAAAAAGACCACACTAAAGCTACCAGCACAACTATGTTTATTGCAGCATTATTTACCATAGCTAAGATATGGAACCAACCCAGATGCCCCTCAATAGATGAATGGATCAAGAAAATGTGGTATATATACACAATGGAATTCTATGCCTCCATCAGAAAGAATGACATTGCCCTATTTGTTAGGAAATGGAAAGGCTTGGAAAAAATTATATTAAGTGAAGTAAGCCAGGCCCAAAGAAACATAGGTCCCATGGTTTCCCTTATTTGCAATATCTAGTATAGGTATGAGTCAAGCAGAAAAAGTCAGAGAATGTGATGTGAGGAAAACGAACCCTCAAATATGTATTTTAATGTTTTTGTTTCTTTCATGCATGTGTTTCTAACGCATTTATAAGATTATTTCTTGGTTGCTTTGTATGTCCCTCCCCCACAGTGTAACCCCTGCTTTCACTATATTTGATGTCAGTATAACATGTGGAGGAGATGGGGACAAACAAGTCATTTAAGGATTCAGGTGGACCTGTTGCAACAATGAGAAGTACAAAATGTCATGTCAAAACCAGCTTTACAATGTCGGAGGGGGGGAGGGGGGGTATGATTGGGTAGGGGGGAGGGGGGAGGCTGAGAAGGGAGGTGAAGGGTAAACAAAGGAGGAGGCTGCAATGCTTGGTAAGAAATGTATGCATTATCCTGACCATGTAATTGTAACCCCTCTGTACAGTATGTTCTCAAATAAAATAAAATAAAATTAAAAAAAAAAATGCTGAGTGAGAACAAGATCCTGAGTTTAAGCCCCAGTATTAGCGAATTCAATCAGTCAATAACTTATTCTGAGGCCAGAATCTAGGAGAGAATGAAAGCCTGACATGAGAAAAGGACTGCTGTATACATTGTAATTCATGATGCTTTCTCTGACTTCTCTCAATATAAATATTCTGGAGAAATTAGTGACAAGTATAAATATACCATGGTGAGCAAATCTGAATCTTTCCTCTAGTTTATGATTAGTGATAGGTTAAATAGTGGCCTAGTAGCTATTCTTTTTTTTTCTTTTTTATTGTGAAGATACAGTACAGAGAAGTTACAGTTACAAGAATAAAGTAATGAGTATATTTCCTAACAAGCATTGTTACCCACTCCTTTGTTTTTCCCCTACCATCCCTTCCCTACCCACCTCCCCAACTCTTCCCCCCCCCCCAGCAAGTTGTAAAGTTCGTTTTCAACATAGTGTCTTGTACATGTCATTGTTACAATGGGTCAACCTGTATCATTGTTTCAGTATTTTGTTATTTCCCTTCCCCTCTCCAAATAAATACATTTTACAAGATGCAGTACACCAGAATCAAATACAGTGTAAACAAGGGTTACACAATGGGGGAAGAACATACAAAAGAAACAAAAAAATCACATAGTACCTAATAAACAACAATGACAAAGATAAAACCCCTTGTGTCCATATCTTGGAGTTCATTTCCCTTAACATCATCGTATATGATATATATACATAGCTTTTGACCTTTTCTGTTAGTCCCAGTCTGTTTCTTGAAGGATAAAAGTATATTTTACTCTTTTTGAATGCTTTTCACAAAATAAAGTCATGCACAAAGAGAATATTTCAACTTAATTCCATGTCCAAGGGATATCACTGTGTCTTTTACCTGATCCCACTATTCAAATGATTACATAGAACAGATCACTTCATAAAGCACAAGTAAATGATTCTAAAAATACACGCCTTTCTTCACTGATACGTAGATGATTTGTAGAATGATTACATATGTATGAATATGTAACAGTAGCATATGGCTTAATATATTAGTTAGTAGTAGTAATTCCACTGAAAATAGTAGATCAGCTCCTGGGAAAACCCAAGCTTCATATCTTCACAGTAACCCTAAGCTTTTCAAGATGAAGACATATGTGTGTAATAAGCCCAGACATGCATATGTACCTGATAATAGAATTTAGGTATGCAAAGTGGTTCACAATTGTAACTGTATTCTGGAAGTAGATATTCTTTTTTAATAATAAGTTTTTTTATTGTGAAAATACGGTACAGAGGGGTTACAATTACATGAGCAAGGTAATGAGGACTTTTCTTATCAAGCATTGTTGCCTCCTCCTTTGCTTTTCCCTTACCATCCCTTCCCTCCTACCTCTACAACTACAATTCCCCCCTCAACACACCCCCACCGCCAAAGTTGTATGATAAACATACAGCCAGCATTATGCTTAACAGTGAAAAACTAAAGCCATTTCCTCTTAATTCAGGAATGAGACAAGGATGTCCACTCTCTCCACTTCTCTTCAATTTAGTATTAGAATGCCTACCTACAGCAATAAGACAAGATGCAAACATAAAAGGGATCCAAAAAGGGAAAGATGAAGTAAAACTCTCCCTCTTTGCAAATGACATGATCTTGTATTAAAAAATCCCATGGATTCCACTCCCAAATTACTGGAGGTGATTTGAAACTTTGGCAAAGTACCAAGGTATAAAATTAACCCTCAAAAATCAATGGCTTTTCTGGATGTCAACAATGAGAAGAGCGTGGCTGAAATCAGGAAAGCAACTTCATTCGAAATAGCCCACAAAAAATAAAATACCTAGGAATTAACTTAACCAAAGAAGTGAAGGTCCTTTATGATGAAAACTTTAAAAACCTGAAAAAGGATATCAAAGCAGAACTTAGAAATGGAAAAACCTCCCATGCTCCTGGATTGGAAAGATCAACATCGTGAAAATGGCAATACTTCCCAAGGCTATCTATAAATTCAATGTGATACCCACCAATATTCCAACCTCATTCTTTAAGGAAATAGAAGAGGCAATCCAAATATTCATATGGAACAATAAAAAACCCCAAGTAGCAAAACGATCTTTAACAGAAAGAACAGTGCTGGAGGAATATCAATACCAAATTTCAAACTCTACTACAAAGCCATAGTAATCAAAACAGCTTGGTACTGGCACAAGAACAGACCTCAGGACCAATGGAATAGAATTGAAAACCCAGAAATGAACCCACAGAAATGAACCTAGAGCCACCTAATCTTTGATAAGGGAGCTAAAAAAATAGAATGGAAGAAAGACAGCCTCTTCAGTAAATGGTGCTGACAAAATTGGTTAATCACTTGTAGAAAACTAAAGGTAGATCCTTATATATCACCCTGCACCAGAATCAACTCCAAATGGATCAAAGACCTTGGAGTCAAAGCAGGCACACTGAAAATATTACAGGAAGGAGTAGGAGAAACCCTATGTCTCCATGGCACAGGCCAAAATTCTCTTAATAGAGACCCAGAAACACAGCAAATCAAAGAAAGGTTGGAAAAATGGGATTGCATGAAGCTTCAGAGCTTCTGCATGGCAAAGGACATAGCTAGCAAGATCAATAGGAAGCCCACGGATTGGGAAAAGATCTTCACTAGCCATACAACAGACAAGGGTCTCATATCGAAAATATATTTGGAACTCAAAAAAATTGAATCCCCCAACAACAAATCCTCAAAGAAACAGCTTCCCAATAAGTAAGTGGGGTAAAGACTTACAGAGAAAGTTCTCTGAAGAAGAAAGAAGGATGGCCAATAGACACATGAAGAAATGTTCAACATCCCTAGCCATAAAAGAAATGCAAATCAAAACAACATTGAGATATCACCTCACTCCAGTTAGAACAGCAAAAATCAAGAACTCTAACAACAACAGATGCTGGAGGGGATGGGGACAGAAGAGAACCTTACTGCATTGTTGGTGGGAATGTAAACTTGTTCAACCACTTTGGAAAGCAGTATGGAGGTTCCTCAAAAGACTCCACATAGAGCTCCCCAACGACCCAGCAATCCCACTTTTGGGCATTTACCCAAATGATCACAAACAAGGCCACACTAAAGCTACCAGCACAACTATGTTTATTGCAGCATTATTTACCATAGCTAAGACATGGAACCAACCCAGATGCCCCTCAGTAGATGAATGGATCAAGAAGATGTGGTATATATACACAATGGAATTCTATGCCTCCATCAGAAAGAATGACATTGCCCCATTTGTTAGGAAATGGAAAGGCTTGGAAAAAATTATATTAAGTGAAGTAAGCCAGGCCCAAAGAAACATAGGTCCCATGGTTTCCCTTATTTGCAATATCTAGTATAGGTATGAGTCAAGCGGAAAAAGTCAGATAATGTGATGTTAGGAAAACAAAACCTCAAATATGTATTTTAATGTTTTTGTTTCTTTCATGCATGTGTTTCTAATGCATTTATAAGATTATTTCTTTGTTGCTTTGTGTGTCCCTCCCCCACAGTGTAACCCCTGCTTTCACTATATTTGATGTCAGTATAACATGTGGAGGAGACGGGGACAAACAAGTCGTTTAAGGATTCAGGTGGACCTGTTGCAACAATGAGAAGTACAAAATGTCATGTCAAAACCAGCTTTACAATGTCGGTGGGGGGGGGGGGGGAAGGGGGGGTATGATTGGGTGGGAGGGAGGGGGGAGGCTGGGAAGGGAGGTGAAGGGTAAACAAAGGAGGAGGATGCAATGCTTGGTAAGAAATGTATGCATTATCCTGCCCATGCAATTGTAACCCCTCTGTACAGTATGTTCTCAAATAAAATAAAATAAAATTAAAAAAAAAAAAAAAAAAAAAAAAAAAAGACTTACAGAGAAAGTTCTCTGAAGAGGAAAGAAGGATGGCCAATAGACACATGAAGAAATGCTTAACCTCTCTAGCCATAAAAGAAATGCAAATCAAAACAACATTGAGATACCACCTCATCCCAGTTAGAATGGCTATAATCAAGAACTCTAACAACAACAGATGCTGGAGGGGATGGGGACAGAAGAGAACCTTACTGCATTGTTGGTGGGACTGTAAACTTGTTCAACCACTTTGGAAAATAGTATGGAGGTTCCTCAAAAGACTCCACATAGGGCTCCCCTATGACCCAGCAATCCCACTTTGGGGCATTTACCTGAATGATCACAAACAAGACCATACCAAAGCTACCAGCACAACTATGTTTATTACAGCATTATTTACCATAGCTAAGAGATGGAACCAACCCAGATGCCCCTCAGTAGATGAATGGATCGAGAAAATGTGGTATATATACACAATGGAATTCTATGCCTCCATCAGAAAGAATGACATTGCCCCATTTGTTAGGAAATGGAAGACTTGGAAAAAATTATATTAAGTGAAGTAAGAAACATAGGTCCCATGGTTTCCCTCATTTGCAATAACTAGTATATATCTGAGGCAAGCAGAAACGGTCAGATAAGTTGATGATAGGCAAAATGAACCCAAAGATAAGGACTCAAGTGGTTTTTCTTTCTTTCTGTTTTTTCTAACATATTTATAAGATGATTTCTTTGTTGCTTTTATATGTTCCTCCCCCACGGTATATCCTCTATTTTCACTGTATTTGATGTTGGTATAATTTGTGGAGGGGAAGGGAAAAAATAAAAAATTTTAAATAATGATACAGGGGGACCCATGGCAACAATAAAATGTACAAGATGCTATGTCGAAAACCTAGTATCTATTCTTAAAAATAAGCAGATAAAGAAATCTGATTTAATTTTCTGGATACACTACATTGGCATCCCTTTCATTAGCTCAAGATTATGTTGACAGCAGGTAATTATGCTAATTTCCTAAGACCACTTCCAAGTAAAGAAGCTCTATACACGTTATGATCTCTAAGGAAGTTGTTTTTCAACTTGTTGCCAAAAGCATACCTAAATAAACAAGCAAATGTTTCAAAAACTAGGAGAATAAAAATCTCTTTATTATTTCTTTCACATTTGAGAAAAAAAATGTGTTCTTGAGAGCGGTTCACCCCTCAGAATGTTTAATGGTATACATCAGTGTGAGGTTTTTTGTTTTTCGCATGCTAGTTCTGGGTCTTGAACTCAGGGCCTGGGCACTCTGCCTGAGCTTCTTTGTGCTCAAGACTAGGGCTCTACCACTTGAACCACAGTGTCACTTCCAGCCTTTTCTGAGGTGTTTATTGGAGATACAAGTCTCATAGAGTTTCCTACCCAGGCTGGCTTCAAACTGCAGTCCTCAGATCTCAGCCTCCTGAGTAGCTAGGAGTGTTCGTTAGCCATTGGCACCCAGTTTAGTGTGAGCTTTTAAAGTGCATCCTTATATATTGTAATCTTTTATTTTCATGCATATATTAACATATTCATAGTTATAATGTTAATTCCAGACATGGCACATACCTAGTTTCATTGAGATTATATAAAGTGACTGCTATTGAAAGAAGTGCCTTTTCCACTTGTGATTAGTAATTTATGGAGCTTGACATTTAATTTCATTTGTTTTAGATATGAACCCTTTTTTCTAAATGTATTAGCAATTAGAAACATTTTGCATGCTGATACAAGAAGAAAGAAAAGCAGAACCTTTAAGAATCACAAAGCTATAATAAGTTTGACAATGAAATCTCTATTTGTCAATGGTTTCTGGAAATGCATCTTGGGAAGTGGTTACTCCATGTTCATCCTGGGAAACATTTTCTTAGATGGGAAAGCAGGACACACGGTAAGACTTTCACTGTCTCTAAATTTTGTTGTGCACATAGTGAAGCTGCAGCTTGTTAGCTATCATCTACTGCGTGGGGAAATGAGCTTCAGAGTGTAGGAGCCGAGATGTGAACAACCAGCATTCTTGCTGTGGTTACAGAGCTTTCACAATAGTTAAACTGGTATGTTATAACTGGTATGTTATTAAACCATATAAACCATAGCTTTAGTTTTTTTGTAGCCCAATGCTTATCTTATTTTATATCTATATATCATCTCTTCTATCATATCTGAGCATTATGTGATAGCTATGAATATTAGTTATGCAATCATTGGAAAAAGGTAAGTTTGGGATCATTTCCTCCATAGTATTCAAAATATGGAAATAACTTTTGCTACAGTTATGCTGATTACAATGACCAGGATTTATCTATTTTTCCTAGTTGCACAAGTTAACTCATCCTTGCTTGTAAGCTCTAAGTCAAAAAATAACCATTTTAAAAGTCCTTTACATTAAGGTTCTGAAGCCATTTGATACATCAGTTTAAGAAATAAACTAAAAAAAAAAAACAAAGGAAAACAAGTTGGTTCAGTAGAAGCCTTTATTAACATATCCAGAGATTCAATGAAGATAAAGAACTGATTCTAGTTCTGTGAGAACATTTAAACTATATAGTAAGGATTTTTTATAAATGTAATTATGCTAGCATTTCAAAGCTCTCCTTTTATTTTTTACTATCGTCCAAGATCAGCTTGAAGATTGGCATTTTCTGTAAACAGCACATATCGGATTAGGCTTGATCTTGATGCTATGATTTGGGATGATGAGACATGATTTCCAAGTTCCCAGGTGATGTTCCATAAAACGGATTTGAGAAGGAGTACACAGAATTCTAAAAAGGGAGATGCACATTTAAAAGGTTAGGATTTTAGGTATCGAAATAAGATATGTCTGTGAGATCACACAGTAAGCTCTAACAGATTTCCACAGGAGCAATAGCTAGCTCATCCCTTGAGTCTTTCCCTAGTGTCTTCAACATGTGGCATCTGTATCTCTGACAGAGATTTTGGTTCTCCTTGCCAGGGCCTCTGGACCGGGGCACCAATGGAGCATGAAGGAATGATAGGATGCAAGGAATGCAGTGGATTCCACTACGTTATGTTGAATTTCCCTTTCTCTGATTCTACTCAGCCCACTGTATTAATATAGTTAGGTTAAACAAAGCAAAATCATGAAAGAAATCCAACAACTCTAAGCTGACAGAATCATCACAAAGTATTTTGGCAAGTCTAACATATGTGAAGTTCTGGATGACAAACTGATTTCTTGTTCTGTGTGTGTTCCAATAAAAATTTGCTTATTTTGGGCTGGGATGTAGGTCAGTGGCAAAGCGCTTGCCTAGCAAGTACAACATCCTGGGTTCGATCCCCAGTACCAAAAAAGAAAAGACAAAAAAATACAGTTAAAAATTTTGCTTATTTTGTGGGGCTGGGAAGGTGGGTCAGTGGTAGAGCGCTTGCCTTGCATGCCTGAGGCCCTGGGTTTGATTCCTCAGCACCACATAAGCAAAAAGAAAAAAGCCAGAAGTGGCGCTGTGGCTCAAGTGGTAGAGCGCTAGTCTTGAGTTGAAGAGCTGAGGGACAGTGCCCAGGCCCAGAGTTCAGGCCCCATAACCGGACCCAAAAAAAATTATTTTCATTATCTTCAGGTAGTTGTACAGAGGAGTTTCAGTTAAACATTTCTTTAATAAATATATTGTTTGCAAAGAAAAAAGAAATCAGACAACTAGATTAAAGTGACTTAAGAGATACAGCTATAAATCCAGGTGCACATGCTTTTTACATATTCTGAGTTTGAAAATGTAAAAACAACACAAACTTAGATCTAAAATTTTGACTTACCTGTTAGACAGTTGGGGTAGGTTGAACACTAATTATTGGATGGCATCAAGAGATTATTGCTAAATATCTGGTATGATATTGTGGTTATATTCCTTTAAAGTATTTAATCCATTAAAGATACTACTAAGCTTCAAAGTTGAAGTAAAATAATAACTGGTATATGCTTTAAAATCTTCCAGAGAGCGGAGGAGACACGTGGGAGGAGAATGGAAAGATGGCCTGATGGTTGTTAGTGCTGCTGGTGCATCAGCGAGTTCAGTATCAATAGCAGAGTATGAGTTTTCTGAAAGAGTTCTTCAGATAATATTTGCAGTATTTGTGATAATGTCAGAAAACATAGGCTTAGTTTAATTAACGTAAAAGACATTCTTGTGGAAAAAATAGAAATCAAAACAAGGAAGATCAGGAGATCTGACATGACAGATTCTCCAGTTAATCTTAATAAAAGGAAAAAGGATTATGGAAAGGGCCCATGAAAAAGGAGTAATTGTTCTTTTGTCAAAAAGTAGAAAGTAATCACTCTGCACTTTTCCTGGAGACATCAATTGCTCCAACATATGTATCCATGGTGAAAACCAGCTGTAGGCATGTTGAAAGAGGAGGAATCTTTGATTTTGACCTCTTCCTTTGTGTGCCAAGAAACATGGCTCTAAACTTCAGAGAAGCTGAGTTCTCAGGAAAAGAAAAAAACAATACATCACACCTTCCTAGACAGTTTTTTTTTAATGACTGTAACTTTGTGTGATAATACATGAAATTTTCAGATCTAAAACATTTCAGCTTACTGCATATTATCTATCAGATAATAAGTAAGCTTACGTTGAAGACACAAAGTTTACATCTTCTTTTCTGTAGTGAAAACATTTAAAGTTGATTTTGATTATATTTTCCTAATTTATTACAGCTTCCTAATAATTAAATACTGTGTCTATACTTATTTATGATCTATTAGTTAGGGATATGTTTTTTTTTTTTTCTTTTTCTTTTTTTTTTTTTTTTTTGGTCCAGTCATGGAGCCTGAACTCTGGGCCTGGGCGCTGTCCCTCAGCTCTTCAGCTCAAGGCTAGCACTCTACCACTTGAGCCACAGCACCACTTCCGGCTTTTTTCTTTCTGCTTATGTGGTGCTGAGGAATCGAACCCAGGGCCTCGAGCATGCAAGGCAAGCGCTCTACCACTGAGCCACCTTCCCAGCCCCAGGGATATGTTTTTATTTATGCTTCAGGTCTCGATTTACTTGATAGATTATCCAGATTCTTTCTGTCAACAGAAGAACCTCCTAATTCTCATTTATAACAAAAATTGTCAAAAATTGTGTGTATCACATCATGATGGAAAAATGTGGAAATAAACACAGATGCCAAAGGTTGTATCAGACTTCAACCATATGTTACAAGCTTTGAAGCTACGAATCTGCTACCTTACCATTAATTTTCAATGTCAAGAGTAACAAAATTTAAAAAATAAACTTCTTTTAGCTTCTTTTCATATAAAAGTGATCATGGAGAAAATGCTTTAGCTTTCTATATAATCAGCTTTATAACAGAAGGACATACTTCTAAAGTCAGATGTTTGGGAACTCTCATGTCTAGGACTAAACTCATTTCATAATTAATGAATGCTTACATATATATGCTACATACATATATATGATATATATATATTATATATATATATATACTTAACCTATGAAATGTATATGATATTTGTCAAAGGATATAATGCTTCAATTATTCAGGATGAACCCATCCCAGAATTCTCATTATAGTTCATAATGCAGTACCCTAAGATTTGTTGAGAGACTTTATCACAAATGTTCCCACCATGCACATGA
Organism: Dipodomys spectabilis; assembly: GCF_019054845.1. Taxonomy (NCBI): domain Eukaryota; kingdom Metazoa; phylum Chordata; class Mammalia; order Rodentia; family Heteromyidae; genus Dipodomys; species Dipodomys spectabilis. The sequence goes on from NW_024870773.1 coordinate 12,647,359, forward strand.
ACAGAAAGCAGGTGAGATGATGGATGTATTAATTTGTTTGATTGTGGTGACCACTTTTCAATATGTGTGTGTGTGTGTGTGTATGTAAGGAATCACATTATATAACTTAAGTATACATCTTCGTCACTATATATCAATAATGCTGGGAAGAATTAATAAGAGGGAATTAAGAGGAAACTTTTTGTTTGATAGTTACGCTTTAGCCTACGTGTTATTTCATTGATCAGGTGTGGCACCCCAAAATACATTTTATCTATAATTGCCCTCTTCTAAGTTATCTCCCTACCTATACCTAAATTTAAAAAGAACACAGAATACCATTCTCCTTTTAGTCTTTTGAAAATAAAATGTGAAGTATATTCAGTAAGAAAGTATAGTGAATAACTGACTGATATTGGAGGTTAAACTGGTATTTTTTAGATTTATCAATTCTCTTTGAGTCTGAACAGTGAGCATAGACCAATTTAACACTGAATTGATTTTCCAAGAGGACTAGAACTTCCTGAAATGAAAATTTCTCACTGACCATTTATTGAGTAGAAATCTATTCTACCTTGAGTTGAAATAACTCCATTAGAATGTTTCTCTTAGCATAATGAAGAATATACCCAAGGGAAACTAGTGGTGGTTGTGCTTATGGTTGTGTGTGGCTGTGTGTGTGTGTCTGTTTGTGAAACAATGCAGCTCACCACCACAACTTACCTCAATTTGCTCTGGGTTGTTCCAGTTCCCATAAACAGGGTTGACAAAGGCACAGTTACCACTTCTCTCACTTTTCCTTAAAGCCAGAAAGAAAAGGCAATAAGTAAGAATTGAAATGTAGCATAGTACATTTTCAGGTCATTGATGGTAGCGACCATTGGGAGACACGCTGTCTAGCCTGTACAACTTATTTTCCATGAATGTATTACCACAAGTAAACATTTTTTGTCTCAGGACATCAACCATGTTCTTTTTTAAAAATGGTTTTTATTTTAAAAATAGTGTTCAGAGGGGTTACAGTTACATAAGTAAGGTAATGAGTACATTTTTTATTGAGCATTGTTACCTCCTCCTTTGATTTTCCCCTACCATCCTTTCCCTCTCCCTTCCCCCCACCAAATTGTAAAGTTCATTTTCTACATAGTGTCTTGCACATCTCATTGTTACAATGGATCAACCTGAATCCTTGTTTTAGCATTTTGTTATTTCCCTTCCCCTCCCCAAATTAGAAAAATTGTATATGCAAGATGCAGGGCACTGACATCAAATACAGTGAAAACAGGGATTATATCGTGGGGGAAGAAGAACATACCAGAGAAACAAACAAACGAAAAATCACACAGTACATTTTAGATACATTAAAAACAATATCAAGAAAGAAAAAAACAAGTTGTGTCCCTATCTTGGGGTTCATTTCACTTTACATCATCTTATATGTACATAGCTTTTGACCTTTTCTGCTTATTCTCGACTTATACTAGTTATTGGTAATAAGGAAAACCACAGGACCTATGTTTCTTTGAGTCTGGTTTACTTCAGTTAATATATATTTTTTTCAAGTCTTTCCATTTCCTAACAAATGGGGCAATGTCATTCTTTCTGATGGAGGCATAGAATTCCACTATGTATATATGTGTGTGTGTGTGTATATATATATATATATATATATATATCACATTTTCTTGATCCATTCATCTACTGTGGGGACTCTGGGTTGGTTCCATATCTTAGCTATGGGGAATAATGCTGTGATAAACATAGTTGTGTTGGTAGCTTTAGTATGGCCTTGTTTGTGATCATTTGGGTAAATGCCTAAAAGTGGGATTGCTGGGTCATAGGGGAGCTCTATGTGAAGTCTTTTGAGAAACCTCCATACTGCTTTCCAAAGTGGTTGAACAAGTTTACACTCCCACCAACAATGCAGTAATGTTCCATTTTGGCCACATCCCCTCCAGCATCTGTTGTTATTAGATTTCTTGATTATAGCCATTCTAACTGGGATGAGGTGGAATCTCAATTCAACCACAGTCTTAAAAGCAAATGTAATTTGAACTTTGAGAGATAAGATAAAAAAAAACAGAAAAATAAAAGTGGTATGAGTGGATTCCAATATTGATTTCTTAAAATATTAAATATTTCTCAAGTAATTCAAACAATGCACCATCACAGAGAACAATGTAATATGAAGCTGAGCTGGTCCCAGAGAATTCCATCTTGGAGTCCTTTAGATTTCTAAACTACCAAACCACCCTTCCTGAAGACCACTACCTTTTTAAAAAAATTGTTATTGTAAAGATGATGGACAGAGGGGTTACGGTTACATAAACCAGGTAAATCAGGTAATAAGTACATTTCTTTTTGAACAGTGTCACCTCTTCCCTCATTTTCTCCTACTTTCTGAAGAGCATTTTTTATAAAAGTGCTGCAGAGAATTGTAGAACAGGAGACATAGTCATGAGGATTTCAATCAGCAAAGTTACATTTGGATGCTTAAAAAAGCCTTTTAAGTTAGTACTTCCTTTTAGGAAAATCATAAAGGACCTATGTTGCAAATCTTACATTTGATTTTATCTGTATGATCTACTAAGTTGATTTCCTAAATTCATCATTTTCTTTTGATGCTTAAAAAAAACACACGATCAAAAATAGGCAGCCTAGGAATCTTTGGTTATAATTGACGAAGAAAACAGACCTATCTTAGAAACAACAATAATATAAGAGGTAACTAAATGCACTCTGTGACAGATTGAAAGGATGGTCATACACAAATGTGTGGATAGCCACACTTACACTAACACACACAAACACACGATGGAGAATACAAGACTGATCCTGGGATGACTGCCAGTGTCTTCAGGCCGAACAGGAAGAAAAAATACATAATGCCTGAATATTTTTGCCTAATCAGAGTATACAATTTAATTAATAGGTTTATTAGTAAGAACCCCTAAATTCGAAAACATAGCAAAAAGAAGTGCCCACTGATCTGTGTTTTGAAAAGAAATGTTCAGAAGCATGACTTTCGGTTGTCATTTACTGAAAACACATGATCTTTATGGTCTCTAAGAAGTGACTACACTGCTGGGCCCAAAAGCCTCATTTGGCCCATTCTGTTTGGCTGGCAAGACATTTTGCCTGGGGAATCAGTGTCTTGCAAGTGCTGCTATTCTCACTGTTTTCAAACAATTGGCTTAAATACCTAACAGCTTAAATATTTCACACTCCCTAAGGCTCCAATTTGATTTAGGATGAATAAGGCCACATGTAATATTTTTATAGGTTATAATTTGAAAAAAATAGTTATAGGTAAACCCTTAAATTAAGTCAGCAAGGATCGATTAATTCCTTAACTACTAATGGAATACATAGGTGTTTCTCTAGTTAAACAGGACTTATTTGTTGACGCTTTGCCTTAACTTCTTCTAAGACTATTCAGTATGTTTTCAGAGCAGTAAGCTCTGTAAATGGTACAGATGAGGTGAACATCTAGGCAACGCTGGTCTCCAGCTGGAGACCCGGAAGAAAATAAAGAGCAGCTGTGAAATGTGTCAAAATGCCAAAGCAATAGCTAGTCCAGGAAAGATTGAACATGAGGTAGAGAGTACCAACACAGAATGGGAATTAGGAATTATGTAAATATGGGATAGCCAAAGGCACCATGGGATCAAAAAAATTAATCTCAGCTGAAATCAGGCATGAAATCAGGAAGCAAGAGAAAACCCAAACCGTAGGCCTAGACAGGACAGATGGTCCAAAAGCCAGGAAGATGACTAGAAACCGAAGGGACAAGCTGAGAAGTCAACTGGTGAAAGTTGGACAGGAACACAAAAGATCATGATATGAAGAAATGCTACTTGGCATTGGGACTACTGGGTCCCTAGGTAACTCAAACCTAGATTGGCAGGCAAAAGTCAGATAAATGGATAAAAATCCCAGACTTTTTTTCTTATTGATCTTACTGAGAGGGTTTTTAATATTTTTAAAATATTTTTTCTATTAAAATGAGAATGCAAATGAAGGCACTGATGTGAGGGAGTGACTCTAATGAAGGTTGATGACACCCGAGGGCTAGAATGTGGAGTTGTAATTATAGATGGAGGGTCACTATATGGGTAACTGAAGGTAAGTAACTGCAAATCCATTGTACTTCAAGTTGTATTATTACCCACCAACAACTTTTATGTTTACCAGATCAAAGATATTGCTCCAAGTTTTGGGAATCTCTAGATAGTAGGGCTTAATTTATAATATCTCTCCTATTTGTAAGGTAAATATACTACCCAGTGTGTGGGGAGTATGGAACATCCATGTGTACATACCTGAATGTTGGGGGATTTTTTTTGGCTGTGAAGTATTTCATTTGTTACTCTGGATGAAAGATGTTTTCTATCCATGAAAGTGTATGTGACAGTTTTGCCAGAATATATCTAAATAATGAAGTAGAACGCGTCCCCAGGTGGAAGTAGAATTCATTTATTCTGAGTGTTATGTTTATTGTATTTAATTTGGTTGTGTCTGATTAATGTTGTATCGGGGGGGGGGGGGGGTGTCCCAGAGAAGTAAATCTCAGTTCTATACTCTCATTTCCAACTCTGTTATCCTGAATTCTTCAATTCAGTTTCCCCAAAGGTTTCCAGTTGTGAGATTTAAGGAGTACAAAGCCTTCTGAATATGCTAATCTTTCAGATAAAGGAAAATATAATATAAAAACTGATTTAAATATTTCTTGGACACATTTCTCTCTGCTAAGGAGAGGTCTTAGAAATGTTTGTTTTCTTTTAAAAAGGGTGTTATTAATAATGTATTTTCCTTGTTTGATCACAAAAAAAATCAATAAGCAATAGCCTCTGGCTTTCTTTTATTTTTTTTTACTTTCTGCTTTTTTAACCTAGGAAAATATTTTTGTTTTTGTTTTTTTTTAGTTTTCTATTTTGTTTATTTTTAATATATATTTTTATTGTAAAGATACTGTACAGAGGAGTTACAGTTACATGAGTAAGGTAATGAGTACATTTCCTATCGAGCATTGTTACTCCCTCCTTTGTTTTTCCCCTACCATCCCTTCCCTCCTCACCTCCACAACCCCTTCTCCCTCACCCCCCCAAGTTGTAAAGTTCATTTTCAACATAGTGTCTTGTACTTCTCATTGTTACAATGGGTCCACTTGTATCCTTGTTTTAGCATTTTGTTATTTCCCTTCCCCTCCCCAAATCAGAAAAATGTATATACAAGATGCAGGGCACCAGAATCAAATACAGTGTAAACAGGGGTTATACCATGGGGGGAAGAACATACAAAAGAAACAAAAAAATCACATAGGACATTATAAGTAGATTAAAAACAACAGTGACAAAGAAATAACTTCCTGTGTCCCTATCTTGGGGTTAATTTTGCTTAGCATCATCTTATTTATGTTATATGGTCATATGTACATAGCTTTTGACTTTTTCTGATTGTCCTAGACACATACTAGTTATTGAAGATAAGGGAAACCATGGAACCTATGTTTCTTTGGGCATGGCCTACTTCACTTAATATGATTTTTATTTTTAACTTGTAGTCATGGGTAGAGATTTGTACAGTGTTTCTCCTGGGCAACTCTCAGTGTTGACATATATATATATTTATATATATATATATATGGATACATATATGTATCTATACGTATATGTATCTATACACATATATATGTGTATATACATATACACATATAAACATATATACATATGTATATATACATGTATACATATATAATATGAATATATAATATATAATTATGTATCAGCTGATACATATCAGCCTTCAGATATATACTAATATATAAAAATATTATATATAATATATAATTATATATCAGCTGATATATGAGTTTTCATATATATACATACTCACATATATACATATATATCAGCTTTCTTGTTCCCAAATATCACAAAAGTTTTATTTTATACCCAGATTCTGACCATTTTTAGTCTACTTGAATAGACAGTAATTAAGGAAACTTACTTAAAATCTCGACCCTATCTTGGTCTTTTCATAATCTAAATTTATAACATTTTGAAAAAATAAAGTAAGCACAATGAAATACCACAAAACAAGTGAGAAATTTGTACGAAGTTGGAGAGAGGCAATTAGAAAACAGGAAATGCAAACTGAGTCAGAGGAAGCAAAATGGATAGTACACAAAATGAGTTTGTGTTCTTATTCAATGTACAATGCACTTTGACTTGAACATATTGTAAAAACTCACATGGTATTATTTTAAGGAAGTAGCAGTGGCTTTTACTTAGTATTTCAAGTATGATCTTCCAAATACTATGCTGAATCCATAACAAGATTTGCTCCATGGAGCAAATGCTCCATGGGGGAAGGTGGAATACAGAAGGGAGCAGAAATATTTATTGATATCTTGGAGCACAACACTTCTGCAGGGAGGATATTTTCATATGTTTATGATTTCAAAAAGTCAACATAGAACTTACAATATTACATTTGTTATATGAATGTACAGGCTAAAGGCTTTGGTATGGCCCAAGCTCTATAATGCTTTCGTCTAACTAGCACAAAGTTCTGAGTTCAAACCCTAGTACTGTGGGAAAACAAAGTATGCAGGTAGAGTGAAATTGTACAGTAGCCTAAGATTAAGAGAAGAGTAAGTTGAGTTTATTAGATCAACTTAAAGAATAAGTTGTGCCTGTAACTGCTCAGTTATATGACTACTTACAAAGACAGATGTGATGAAATCATGAGAAGAAAGAAATGGAAATAATGTTATTGACCAATTTCTACTCTTAGAAGATGACTTTACTCTTAAAAATCTGGGCCAAGGAAGCAAAAAAGCAAGAAATAAGCCAATTTGAAAGGCAAAGATAAATAGAGAGAGAAGCTATCTAAGAGTTCAAGTTTTCATTTTCAAATCCATAAGGACCACATGTTTGGGTGGAAACAATTCAGGAAGAATGAGGTTTGCAAACACAACCAGAAATTCCACAGAGCGGGAGGAAAGAATTAATCATCTAAGGGTCACACAACCAAATAACATGGACACCGAATTATGCTAAAGTCATTCACATGACATAGCAGCTGCCAAATTTTTCCCTCACTCTATTTAGGCTGGAAATAAATATGTTGACCACAAAATCTGTCAATGCAGAGACATTCTCTCAGTGGCAAAAGCACTCAAGTGGTAACATGCGGAGAAATATGGGTGCAATTAGTGTGAATAGAGCTGACACAAGCTCGTGGAACTTAACCTTGAGGAGAATTAATGCAGCCAAGGAGAGCTCAATCTGCATTCTGCTTCTCAAGTGCACAGTTAGCATAATTCACAACCACCTAATGTAAACCAGATGTGGAGCAGGAGGGTCTCTTTGGAAAGAGATTATAAAAACCTTTTCTGACCTAGTGAAATTACTTGGAGTTAGTCTTTATAAACTAGAGGAGGCAAAGACATTTATACAAAGATTCATTGCAAATTATGAATAATAATAAAAATACTAGATGCAACCTCAACATTTAACAATAGGACAATGTTCAATGATGATACTACACTTGAGAGAGCATTATATTGCTCATTCAAGCAATATTTGAAGGTCTATCCGGGGATATAGACAGCACCAATGTTTCTTAAAGTATGGCCTGTGGACTAGTTTTAAATAGCCCATTCTCACTCCTTTCCTAGTACAAATGAATGAAGCGAGCTTCACAGAAAAGAACGATCTTAGCTTCCAGAAAGGTGGTGGCAAAACAACAGGGAAACGCCCTAGGTGTCTCTAACCCTCTCTATGCTAACTCTAATACTTTCATCTGATATATTTTAACAATACAACTCCATAGCACATCTGAACTCTGCATCTTCACTCAGTTTTCTCAAAAAGCCTGGAACCCAGATAACTAAGTCTCAGCAAAGGGACAGAAAACTGGATGACTACTCAACCAAGAAACCAGGGAACAGATTGCCCAAAGATAAAAACTAAAAGGGTCTTCAAATGGGCAGAACACATCCCAGATATACTAGAGATATGCAAACTCGGAGAAATACAGTGCTCACAGAAAACAAGCAGACAAGTGAACAGGAAAACAGAAACCTAGAAGACACTTCACACAATGCATTAAAAACACTGCTGAAAAGCAGTATGGAGGTTCCTCTAAAGACTCCACATAGAGCTACCCTATGACCCAGCAATCCCACCTTTTGGCATTTACCCAAATGATCACAAACAAGACCATACTAAAGCTACCAGCACAACTATGTTTACTGAAGCATTATTTACCATAGCTAAGATCTGGAACCAACCCAGATGTCCCTCAGTAATGAATGGATCAAGAAAAGATGGTATATATACACAGTGGAATTCTATGCCTCCATCAGAAAGAATGACATTGCCCCATTTGTTAGGAAATGGAAAGACTTGGAAAAAAATCTATTAAGTGAAGTAAGCCAGGCCCAAAGAAACATAAGTCCCATGGTTTCCCTTATTTGCAATAACTAGTATATGTCTGAGACAAGCAGAAACGGTCATTTAAGTTGATGTTAGGGGAAATGAACCTCAACATAAGGATTCAAATGCTTTTTTTTTCCTTGCCATTGTTTCTAACATATTTATAAGATAATTTCTTTGTTGCTTTTTATGTCCCTCCCTCACAGTATAACCCCTGCTTTCGCTGTATTTGATGTTGGTATAATTTGTGGAGGGGAAGGGGGAAAACAAATCGTTTAAATAGGAATAAAGGTAGACCCACTGCAACAATGAGATGTACAAGTCGTTATGTCGAAAAACGAACTTTACAACTTTGGCGGGAGGGGGTTGGGCGGATGGGTGGGACATGGGAAGGGATGGGATGGGGAAACAAAGGAGGAGGCAACAATGCTTGATAAGAAATGTACTCATTACCTTACCCATGTAATTGTAACCTCTCTGTACGGTGTTTTCTTTTTTCTTTTTTTCTTTTTATTTAAATTTATTGTAACTGACATATAAAAATATAAAAAGGTTACACATTTATGGGGTACCATATGATACTTCAATATATGCAAGCATTGCATAATCTTTTTTTTACATTTTTTTATTGTGAAAAAACTGTACAGAGGGGTTACAATTACATGGGAAAGATAATGAGTACATTTCCTATCAAGCATTGTAGCCTCCTCTTTTGTTTCCCCTTCCCATCCCTTCCAAGCCCCCCCCACCTCCCCACCCAATTCTCCCCCCACCCCCCCCACCCAATTCTCCCCCCACCCCCCCACCCAATTCTCCCCCCACCCCCCCACCCAATTCTCCCCCCACCCCCCCACCAAAGTTGTAAAGTTCATTTTCAACATGACAACTTGGCTGTACGGTATTTTCACAATAATAATAATAATAAATAAAGAAAATAAAATAAAAAAGGAAAAAACACTACTGATAAATTTAATTAATGAAAAGTTTGAAAATATATACAAGACAATGTGAGCATAATGACACTAACCAGAGAATAATGGAAGAATTAATAGAGAACACAAACAAGAAGCTAAATGAAGTCCAAGGCAAAAGAGTCCTGTGAAAAAGCAGCTACCCAGTTAAAGGACATTAAGGAAAAATAACAAATAAACATATCAGTCATGTAAACAGGCTTTTAGAAATCCTAAAACAAGATTTCAAAAAGAAGCACTCAGAAATGACCAAACAGAAAACAGAGAATTAAACAAATGGGATTAAACAAATGATCAAATGGGAATTATTCCAGGATGCAAAGCTGGCTTAATATATGCAAGTCACCTAATATAATTCAATACATTAACCAGAGCAAGGACAAGAACCAAATGGTCATCTCAATAGATGCAGGAAAAGCATTTGATAAAATTCAGTATCTGTTTATGATAAAAGCTCTGGAAAAGCCAGGAATCCGTAGAATATGCCTCAATATAGTAAAGGTTGTATATGACAAACCTTCATCCAGCATTATATTTAATGGCAAAACGTTAAAATCATTTCCTCTAAAATGAGGAACCAGTCAAGGATGTTTACTCTCTCCACTCCTCTTCAACATAGTACTGGAATTCCTAGCAAGAGCAATGAGGCAAGAAAATTTCATGAAGGAGATTTAAACAGGAAAAGAAGTAAAGCAATCCCTCTTTGCAGATACTATATACCTCAAGAACCCTATAGATTTCCCTCTCTAGCTAATTGAGTATACATGAAACTTTGGCAAAGTATCAGGTATAAAATTAACCCACAAAAATCAGTAGCTTTTCTGTATGCAACTCCATTTTAATAGCTGCCCCTCAACATAACATCGGAATTAACCTAACCAAAAAGGTGAAGGACCTGTATTGTAAAAACTTTAAAAATCTGAAAGAAATTGGAACAGATTTAAGGAAATGCAGAAACCTCACATACCCTGTAATGGGAAGAAATAACATCAGAAAAATAGCAACGTTGCCCAGAGCAATTTACAAATTAAATGTATTACCATCAAAATCCCAACAACTTTCTTCAAAGAAGTAGAGAGGGCAGTCCAAAAATTCATATGGATAATAAAAAATCCAGAATATCCAAAACAATCCTTAGCAGAAAAAACAGTGCTGGAAGAGTAGCAATAATAAACTTCAACCTCTGTTACAAAGCCATATTAGTGAAAACAGCTTGGTACTGGCACAAGAATAAGCCTGAGGATCAATGGAACAGAAGACCTAGAAATAAACCCACATATAGCCACTTAATATTTGTGAAGGAGCCAAATATACAGGTTGGAAGAAAGACAGCCTCTAACAAATGATGCTTGCAAAATTGGTTATCCGTGTGCAGAATGACTCAAGCTAGAACCCTATGTATCACTAGGCACCACACCTATTCCAAATGAATTGAAGACCTCAATACAAGGCCAGATACCATGAAAATATTACAGGAAGGGGTAGGGGAAATAGTATGGCTCCTAGGTATAGGTTGAAACTTTCTAAGTAAAGACCTGAAATCACAACAAATCAAAGAAAGACTGGCTAAATGGGATTGCATTGAACTGAAGAGCTTCTGCATGGCAAAGGAGATATCTAGCAAGATAATTAGAAAGTCCAAAGAATGGAAGAAGATTTAAACCAGCTATGCATCAGACAAGGGCCTCAGATCTAAAATATACTTAGCGCTCAAAAAATTATTCTCACCAAAAAAACAAACCTTCAAAAACTCAAGAACCCAATCAACAAATAGGCAAAGACTTTAAGAGAGACTTCTCAGGGAATAAGTAAAAATGCCCAATAGACACATGAAGAAATGTTCAAAATCTCTGGCCATAAAAGAAATACAAATCAAAATAACATTGAGATTCCACCTCACCCTAGTTAGAATGGTCCTTATCAAGAAAATTAACAATAACAAATGATGGTTGGGGTGGGGCAAAAAGGGAATGCTACTACACAGCTGTAAACTTGTTCAATCACTCTGGAAAGCAGTCTGGAGGTTCCTCAAAAGACTAAACATAGAACTTCCCTATGACCCAGTCTCTAAATGCCCACTCTTGGCCATTTAAATAATAGAACACAAACAAGGCCACACTAAAGTGACCAAACAACCATGTTCAGCAGCATTGTTTATCATGGCCAAGATATGAATTAACCCAAATGCCCATCAGTGGATGAATGGATCAAGAAAATGTCGTATGTATACAATGGAATACTACACATCTATCAGAAAGAATGGTATTGTACTATTCATTAGGAAATGGAAAGACTTGGGAAAAATCATATTAAGTGAAGTAAGCCAGACCCAAAGAAACATTGTTTCCTTCATTTGTAGTAAGCAGAATATTCCTATAAATCTACAAGTAAACACACTGAATGGTTAAAAATATACACTGAGATATGATAAATTATACAGGTTTCTAGATACTCACATAGTGAGACCAGAAGAGGATATGCATAAGTGTGGAGCACACAAAGGCTTAATAGCTCTGTGCATATGACCATATAAAATAATATTTCATGAAATGAATCCTAAGAAAAGGAAACAGGAGATTTTTATTGTTGTTTTTGTTGTGTTTTCCTTTTGTCTTGTTTGTGAGTTTATTTGTGTTTGGGAGGGTAAGGGGGGCACAGAAGAGGTGGATCAAAGGGTGAACATATACAACAGTGGTACTCACTAGACACTATATGGACAATGAACTATACATCTTGTGGGTGGGATGGGAGGGAAAAACTAGGAAAGTGAGAGCAAGGGAGACATGGTTCAAAAAGAAATGTACTCATTACCTGACTCATGTAACTGTGACCCCTCTGTCTATCACCTCTAAAATAACAATAAAATATATGAATTATGTATATATATATATATATATATATCTAAAGTAAAAATCTTGATTTTCAAAATGAAAAGATCTTTACATATTCATAGATATGTCATAGATATGGACCTTGTTTATGGAGTTTCCATTTCTGTGAAGTTATTATTACCATTTTTTATAGCATTGGGATCTGAACTTGTGCTTGCTAGACCAGTGCTCTACTGCTTGAGTCATGAATTCAGGCCTTTTTTTCTCTGGTTATTCCTGAGATAGGATGTTGCTTTTTCTAGGCCTGGACCACAGTCCTCCTATTTAGAATTCCCACAGTAGCCAGATGACAGGCCAGTACCACCATACTCAGTTTTTTGTTTTTTGTTTCCTATTGAGAAGGGATTTTGAGAACATTTTTTTATTTTGCCTGGGGTAGCTTGGAATTGTACAAGCAAAACTTGGCCAAAATATCATTATTTTCCTTGAGAAATATAATTGGGTTTATTAATTATTTATATTACTTTATATCTCTATTTTTGTCTACTAGATTTATTCAACTCTTAAAATTATTTTTCATATTCTTGCTTATCAAACTTAGATGCATTTGTAATATTTTTGTTTATATTGGATGCCATAGTTTTCTGATAAACTATAATGTTTGTAAGTGACAGATTCTTAATTGTACTGTTAAAATTACATGATATTGTCTATCTTAGATCCAGTCTCTTTATTAATGTTAATATTGTTATTACTGTTTTTCTTTTGTTTGCACTGGCAAGGTATAAAGTGATTTTCAACTTTGCTCATTTTAGTTGGGAGAATGCATTTAGGTTTTGTTTTATGCCCTAAGATGACAGTCTCCCTTTTTTTTATGTGAAAATGAAGTTCTGTCACATTAAAGTAAATAAATAAAATAAATACCCCTACTAGAGGCCTACAAATTCACAACAATTTTCTTCATTTTTTTTTGACTGTACTGGTTTTGAATCAGAGCCTTATACTTCCTAAATAGGTATTCTATCATTGAAACCACAATTCCAGCACTTTTTGATTTAATTATTTTTTTTAGAGAGGGTCTTGTGTTATTGCACAAGGTGAGCCTCAGGCCACTATCTTCCAACACATCTGGGATGACAGTCATGGACCTCCATGTCTAGGTTGTTGGTTGAAATGACTTTGATAAGGCAGCATACATATTAATTATGGGATTAACAAGAAGGATGTATAGCAGGGCATTTTATGGAAAACGAGGTCCAAACCAACTTTGCCTCCTGAGAAAGCATTGTGAGATTGAGTTACATGCTAAACTAACCACTATTTTTTTTTCCTCACTCAACATGTTTAACTGAAGGAGGGACAGATGAAATATGATTTGGACCTAAGCCTCGTAAACAAAGGTGAGACAAGGCTCATACATCAAATACCTGCTAGTATTCATTGTTCATGAAAAAATTCACACTTGCACACAAAGGACAGAATTTTACAAAATTTATATTTGTACCAGGAGCATAACAGTTTCCAAATGTTTTGAACACTGGATAAATGTGTCAACCCTTAAATAATTGTGTTAATCATGAAACCAATACTTTCTATCAATGATGGAACAAAATTTCACATGGAGAAATAATACATCATACATGTGCAACAGACTAATAAATGATGTATCAGTGTAAAATTTTTCCTCTTGTTGTTTAGATTATATGTCACAACTTTGAACTATCACAATATCAAGATGTGGTAAAATGAAAAATGATCAATAATTGTACTTACAGATATAATTGTATAAAAAGGCATTAAAATATAGTTCCCTTTATATACATATATATATAAGATTGAGTTTTTGTTATATCTCCCAACAGAACATATTTAATGCTTTTATTATGCAAATAGGTATTAGAATCCCAATAAGACCTCATTGAATTTATGTTGTAATTTGAGTAAACATGTTTGCATATGCATGTGTATTTCCTCAGCTAAAATATGCTTCTTCTTCAACAATTTTTGCCCTCTTTTCTGAAAATATTCTCTTTGATTTCTTTTATAAATGTGATACTGCAAAGTTATAGAATTGGTAAGGTTCATTTTTCAGAGAATGTGATTTGTATCATATATGTATTTATATATTATATATTTTCATAGTATTTTCTGCTAACATGTAGTGACACTGGATTTAAATCAATAGACCAATCTGTATTTATTAGTTATGAATATATAGTATATGAATAAGCGTACTTATTATTTATTTGTTAGTTGTGAGATGGAAACCATATTAGAAAGCTCTTTGTACCATTGTATCAAGAAAATTTCAGAATGTTCACTATAAGGATAAGGAGAAAAATTAATAGATAATTCAAGTTTAATGATGACATATGTACCTTTGTATGTATAGGATAATATTAAGAGTGAGATACATTGAAATGTCTGGGTGGGAAAATCAGATGTAATTTTAAACTGTTTTCTGGCACTTAGCTGTATTTTCCAAGTCTTCTTTGCCAGGTAATTGTGAATCACAATCTGAGAGAAGGAGGTCATGGTTATATAGTCTGGAAAATTGAATCCAAATTCAGTTTCTCCTAATTGCACTCCTTACCAACATAACATGCCACTACTGACCGAGATCCCTTACCCTGTATTTCATGACTCCCCTCATTTTCCATGTCTTATCAAACTACCTGGTCACCCTGACACATTGCTCAGTTTCCAGATATTTTGGTTTCTCCCAACTTTTGCATTTGTTCTTGAATGCCCTCTTTGCTGGCCAGAACTCCTGCTAACTCCACATGAGGACTGACCTCTTCTGGGTATGCTATGCTGTATTCTTTGTATTCTACTATAGGGTCTTATAGTATTTTCTCTCATTGGCATGAAATAATTTTCAAGCTATCTTACTTTGTATGAAAATTCCCCCTAATTTTCTTGTTGAGTTCTCTTGGACACATAATCCCTTTGGTTGAAATTTAAGAATCTGTCTACAAGAGTAGATTGGTTGGCCATTATTTATTTCTATTCATGTCTTGTCCACTTGAAGATTAACTTCCAATGGGAAGAGCTAAGAGCATTTTCAATTTATTTAGGAAACATTACATTAACCAATTATCTGCTGTACATCTACAATAGAGTGAATTAGTGTGTGGTTTCATGCAGCTTTGGTTTCAGCTGTGTATTGTATCAAAATCAAAAGTAAATGCTGGGGTCAGGAATGTGCTCAGTGGTGGAGCTCTTGCCTAGTATGATTTCCAGCACACCAATAGAGAATAACAAAAGTGTGTTTAGAAATATTCATAGCAATTTGACAGGAGAATTTTGCATCTGACAATGTTAAGAATAAGAAATTCAGATAAATATTTTGTGCTTTTATTTGGCTTTTAAAAGAATGCAATTTAAATAGCACTTTAAAAATCATTGGTATGTGATCAATTAGAAATGAAAATAATCAAAATAAAACCCCACAGAAACTAGTGCTGATCCTTAGCCCATATAATTTCAGTCATTTTGTTCTATCATAGGATATGTGTCTAAATATGAGTGAGTGAACACTCTTTGGCCTGGATCTTTGCTTTCTCATTAAATGGTTTCTACTATCTCTCCTGAAAAATCCTCTTTCCCCCTTTTCTGATTCTGACCAAAAAGAAAAAAATGCATTTTCTCATTATAATTGTTGAATATGAAAACTCATTGTAATTTCCTTATTGAATTTTTTTAGATACATAATCTGTTTGATTGAAAACTGATTGCAGTGTTGAAGGTAATTATCAGCCTCCATAATCACCCTTGGAATTGCCTAGCAACTTCGTTCTTTCCACATCTTTTAGAAAATTAATTTCAAATTGTCGACCTTATGAAAGAATCTGTCTAGAAAAATCATCTGATTTCATTATGAGTCCTAGATAGCCTCAATTTCCCTTAAATATATTCAATTTTGGATTTATTAACACATCTAGTTAAAGTTCTCCTAGATCTATGAATAATTTTAATTTCCAACATAATAGAAAAGCTGAAAGATGTAATAAAATTGCATTTACTCATTGTCATTTTAAAACAACCTACAAAAATCATAAAGAGAAATTGTTAAGTAGAAGAACTCAATTAGCATTTTGTCTAGATTGCTATGAAATGATCTTTCTCTGTTCCATTCCCAATTATTTGCTCACCATTTATTTTCTTATCTGATTTGTGTTGTACCTACACTAACCACACTCTTCTATGACACACTGTCTTTCTCCCTGAAATCTTTGTTCCCAGTATTCAATCTGAGTCCATACTTGAGTAACATAGCCTGTCCTCACCAAACCCGTCATCTACTTTCTGACTATATAATCTTTGCCTCTAAAGCACTCTGTCTCTCCAAACCACAGTGCTTCCTTCCCCAGTACTTCTGAGAAAGAAACTCTCCAGTTGATATATGTTTTATGGCAGCACTGGGCTTATTTGCTTTCTATTTCCCTCCTTGAGTAGAGTGTAAAATGTCATGTATTTTTTGCATTCTCAGCTACTAGCATAGTCAGACTCATAGTAGACGGCTAATAAATGTTTGCCAACCAACACATGAATGGATTGCTAAGAGTTTCTGATTTAAGTGCTCTATTTTTTTGTTTCCAAAGAGAAGAGTCAGTTGGCTTTTGAAAGGTTATTGCCATACTATCCTTTGATTCATTAATAAGCTTGACATTTTAACACAGGAAACAGATTGTAGTTGTGTCTTTCAGGATGCTTTTAAAGAGAAAAAAGTTAAATGGAAGATTTGAATGTGAAAGTCTATCCAGAGGATAATAAAGCAGTAACTGAAGAAAAATCAAGAAGCAAATCCCCCTATCCTCTACTCTATAGTAACAATAAATTACAAGAGCTACAACTCTCATTCTCTTGTCAATGGAGCTGAGTATATTTGCCACCTGCCAAAGTAAGACTACATGACTTACTACTGGTAAAACACCTCACTTATCTTTACTGATTTCCCATACTTCCTTAGTTAACAGATTACCTCTCCTTGAAGGACATCTGCGATTCTCATATGACACATCCACTTATTCTGACTGCTCAGAGATGACGATACAAATGCGAGCTAGAAGGATGTCTTGACTGGAATCCTGTCTTCTTGCTATGGATGATATACACTGATCAGAGGAAATAGCTGAAAGAGTGCCACAATTTTGTGCCAAGGACTGTCTCTACTGGTCAGAGACATTGTATTGGAAAAGTTATAATAATGAAATGATTATTTTCAGATGAAATAGCTAGATCGTGGGCAGCTATACAGGAAAATGGTCTTTCTATTCTTAACAACTATTATTCCTTAGGTTTAGGAATAGGAGGAGGAGTTGTTGAAAGAAGAATCATATTGGTAGGCCTGATGTTAAGTGTAAGTCTTCACAATTCTGTCCTTTGTTTCTCTTTTCTTGCTCAGAGTTCAGGCTTAGCATGGCTGTCGGTTGGCCAGCATGTGCACACAGGACTGGGATTTGGGAGTTAGGTTTGTCGATCTCAAGCTGGGAGCACAGCTTTATTTCTTGTGGGTGAATACACATGAGAAGCAAAGGTTATGGGGGCCTCATGAGAGGACTTTAAGACTTTATTCTACTGGAATTCACTTGCTAAAGCCAAGTATTCATTTCTGGGCTGAGGGCAGGCTTACCAGTGTATCTACAAATGCAGCTGAAAGCCTAGAGGCATGGAGTAAGCAGGGCTTGAGTTTTGCTAAGAATAAATATTCATTACTGGGCTCATGTTAGGTCTATCCGGGGATCTCAAACTTGAATAGCAACTAAACTTCTTCCTTCAAAGATTCTTATTATCATACAAAGTGCTTGCAGTGAGAAAGATTCTGGTAGAAACAATATAGTATTAAGGGAGTGGATATTTTATTTAGGAGCCAAGAATACTTATTTAAGAATCTCAAAGAACTCTCTTGTACTTTTCATGAGGGAGGTAGTCGAGGATTGGGAATCCTAATCACCTCTCATTTCTTACCAGAAAAATAAAAATAAGCATCGATCCTTTGACCATTCTTTCCTCCTGTTTTACCTACAGTCCTTTTATTGTATATATTTTTATTGTAAAGATACCGTACAGAGGGTTACATTACATGAGTGAGGTAATGAGTACATTTCCTATCAAGCATTGTTACCTCCTCCTTTGTTTTTCCCTACAGGACTTTGATCTGTATTTCTATCACCTCACATAACAGAGTCAAATATTATACCTGAATAACTGAATATGAGCCCAGAAAGTAGGAGTATTATTCATTGTACCTTTTGCACCAAGAAGTCTCTTTTTTCATTTGTAGTAGAATATATTAGCTGTACACAAGGTTCTCATCATGATGTTACCATATATGCATATGATGTACCCTGATCAAATTCACCCCTCTATCATTCTCCCTTCTCTCTCCTCCCACTTCTGAAAAGTTTCAACAGGTTTTATTGTTCTGTTTTTGTATGTATATATGATGTACTTTGATTATATTTACCCTCCTTCACCTTCTCCATTGATCCTTCCTTCTCCCATAGGTACTCATCCTGTAACAACCTGTTGTACATTCCTGTCACTGATTGGTTCCTTTTAGTGCAGCATATTAATTGTATAAAGGGGCCTGGAGATCATTATGTTAAGCAAAGCAAGCCAGGTTCAGAAAGACAAGTCACACGTTTTCTCTCATATGTGGAATACAGGCTTAAAAAAATATATCTATTTTTATTGTATATGTGTGACTCTCATATGTAGAATACAGACTTAAAAGGCATATCTATCTTTATTGTATTTGTGGGACTGTTTGTGGGGATAAGGGGGAGTGGAGAAAGGGAAAGCGAATGACATTTTGTCTTATATATATGATGATGGCATACAGAAATTCACTAAAGGCTGTTGAATAATAGAAAAGGTGTGTGGGGAAAGAGAGGAATAGAGGTCATTTATATGTGTGTGAAATACAATAGAGAAATGACTTCAGCACCATATTTTAGGAGGCTGTGACCCAATGCAGAATAGTAGACCCTAATTCACTGCTTATCTTTCCCCAAGTAACAAAGACATAGTCTAAAACAGGAAACTACTGGGTATAATGGACTGCAGCTAAAGGAAGAATAATGATTCCTTATTTCTTTACACTTTTAATCTTGATTTATAGGTACAACTCTCCCTTGACAACTAGAGTATATTCCTAAGGAGACTACATTGGGGAAAACCCCTGCATATTTAGGAAGAACAGAGTTCTGATTTTGTACAGTTGATACTGGATTCATTTTCCCCCATAACACCAACTAAGTTCCACTAAAGTCATGCTACCTTTCAACAAATCTAAAATTCTTGCTTTACCACGTACACTAAGCCAACTTACTTCTCTCATGCTTTTCTGGCACCATTTGCTTGTTGGGAGGCAGATTTTTCACAAAATTAAGGACAAGGAAACACTCAGTGGGTCTCACAAATTAAACATAACTGATGCTAAACTGCAGCTGATAGGAGCTTCTTTGCATCAGCTGAGCTGGGTAATACATGAGTATGAATTAAAAATTGTTTCTAGCTGAGTGTCAGTGGCTCATGCCTATAATCCTAGCTGCTCAGGAGGCTGAGATCTGTGGATCACGGTTTGAAAAATCTTCTATCTCCAATAAACTACCTTTCCCCCCCCAAAAAGAGAGAGAAATGTGGAGCTTTGGCTCAAGTGGTAGAGTTCAGAGACAGTGCCCCGGCTCTGAGTTCTAGCTCCAAGAACTGCACACACTCATAAAAAGTTATTGTTTCTGAAATAGCTTTTATTACTATTTTTATCCTCAATTGGTCAAAATTAAGCTTAATACATCCCCAAATAAGATGGGCTTGTGGTATAGATTTGATGATCCCATTTACTTTCTCTTTCTGGGGGTAAGTCTTCAAAGCTGCCATATTTGATATGTCCTCTAAAGTTTAATGAATAGGAATCTTGAGTATGTGGATCAGGTGTACTAGTCACTTCACAGACATCTTTCATGATCTCCCCTACTACAGTGCCTTAGGATGCAATCTGGGAAGCCAATTGTTATTGATCTGTGCCACATCTCACCCAGACATGGGTTAGTTAATCAAGATTTTCCAGTGGAATGTACAATTTGGGTGAGAAGAAAATGATTTCATCTTGCTACATGTCTGCAGAGATGAGTAAGTAGCATTCATCTTGTAGTGAATGAATACCATTTTGATATCTGGACAATGATTAGTAGAAATACATCTGTAGAGTGACTCACAAAGCAGATAAAATGAGGGAGAGATAGAGGTTCTGCCTCATTTATTCTTATACTTGAGCTCTACCAAACAGCCTGGGTCTTTCTGCTAAATTCTTTATTTAGATCAAGAGAGCTGGAGTTGCTTTCTTTCCCCTGAAATCCAGTGGTAAGCAGCTAATGGAAGGATCAGGAGGAGTATAATAAAATCCCAGAAATCAAATCTCTTAGAACTTTAAGAGACTTGTCTTGTCTTAACATTGTCTGGATCTCTATTTTATGTTTGCAGAAAATTAATTAAAATTTTTCTTTCAAGTTACTGAAGAGTCTGTTGTATTAAAAACTTTGTATAAAATTTCATAACTAATCTTGACAGTTAAGCTTCATGTAGAGAAAGTGATACTCTTTCTCCTGCATCCCACATTTTGGCAATATTTCCAAGGTGAGCCGTTAATCATCTCTTTGACAACATTTCATATAATCTTAGGACAAGAAGACTTGATTCAAAATTGATTGCATGCGTCTTCATTTGAATGTAATCAACGGATGTAGGCTGTGAATTTTTTGGGTAATTTTTGGTAATGCTGGGAGGTGTACATAATTCTTAACAATCCCGAATAACCTTGTATTGATAATCCTCAATGTATTAGCACTAATTACATATGCAATTTTAGTAACAGGGTTATATGGATAAAAAAATAGTATGGAAATATGCTGAGATGTTATACTGGGATTGTTGAAGGTATTTCGAATGACTAACCCTGACAGAATGGTGGAAGATATTTGCCTGATATCAAAAGTATAAGAAATGAAACAGCCCTTCCCGGTGGAGGATTTCACTAGTGTACAGTGGAGCAGAGCTAGTGGTCTTGGAACATTATCATGTGAGCATTCCTTTTATCCGCTATGTGTCTTCTTTTACATTTTAAGTTGATATCTAAAATTTTATTTTAACTTCAATATTCCTTAAATATTTTATAGTATACAACAGGTTTTTTCAAATGCTAATTCATGAAGTTTAAACTTCTTAAAAGGAGTGAAATTATAATTGTCTTCTGTCCTTAATGAGAAAGCCAATTCTGTTATCTATTCAATTGTCTCAATTATTATTTCTAATTCTAAGAAGAGAGAAGAAAAGTTTTAAAAAGAGGGAGAAGGAGGAGGAGAAGGAGGAAGTGCAGGAGAGGGAGAGAGACATGACAAGGGGTTACTTTATTCTTCCACACTAGTATTATCTTGTGAATTTCCTTTGTGGAAGAGCTACACACTCAGTTTAAAGTGTGTTTACACCCCTGCCCACCCCCCATAATTCATTTTATTAAGACTCAGGATGTAAGCTGGGCACTGGTGGCTTACACCTGTAATCCTAGCTACTCAGGAGGCTGAGATCTGAGGATCGAGGTTCAAAGCCAGCTCGGGCAGGAAGGTCTGTGAGACTCTTATTTCCAAGTAATCACAAGAAAACCGGAAGTGACGCTGTGTTTCAAGTGGTAGAGCACTCACCTTGAGATGAAGAGCTCAGGGGCAGCACCCAGGCCCAGAGTTTAAGCCCCATGGCAGACACACACACACACACACACACACACACAAAGACTCAAGATGAGATTGAGATAAAGGAGAACAAAAGGGCAAATGAGAAAGGAGATGAGACAGGATGGATGCTGGGTGCACTTTCCTTCCTGAGATTCCTTTTGTTGGTAGATATATGAAATTTGAATATTTGCAATATGATTGCCTTGAAGCTATTTGTACCATATACCCTTGAGAAGTGAGGTCCCAGGATGGACATCCTCCAGTCTAAAGACCCCATGGAGGCAGAAGTGATTGTTCTGGCTTTGTTCTACACAGAATTGGTAGAACTGGCTGGTCTGGGTTCTTAGAAGGATTCCCTCTCTCTTCACTCCTATTAGTGGGGACTTCATTGTAGCCCTGAGAGAAGAATGTGGAAAATAGAAAAAGAATAGCAAAGAAAGGAGATTAAACAAAAAGAAGAAAGGAAAGTGTACAAGTGAATGACAGAAAAAGAAAAGAGAAAGGACAGGTGACTCAGAGTGGGGTACAGTGCACTGACATTTCCCTGAGATGCTTTGTGAATCTTACAGGTACTTTAACAGGAATCTTGAGAAGGCATGCATTTAGGATACCTTTAAATGCTCTTGCTGGTTGTGTAAACATGACAACTTGGTTTATTTAGTGTGATAATTAACTTTAAGTATCTCTCAGTCAGGTTATGGTGCCCTGCCCAGTTGTTTGGTCTAACATTGGTCTAGATATTATTGGAAAGGTGTTTTAAAATTTTTTTCTTAGTTGTGATGAACAGGTACAACCAATCATCTACAATCAATTGAGTATAAGTAAGAAAAAGTATTGCGTTAGTGAAAGCAAAAAGGCTGTAAAATTTTTTTAAGAACTTAGTTTTTTTCACTTAGTCATCATGTGGTTGGGCTTCCAAAGCAAAGACTAATTTACTGAAGAAGGAAGAATTCTGCCTCAGGACAACAACGTAGAATCCTTGCCAGTTTCGGTTCACTGGCTGGCACTGAAGATTTTGGATTCAGGCCATACCAGCATCTTTGACTTGCCTTGCCTGTCTGGCAACCTGCCTTTCAGGTTTCAACTTAGTCTCTCAATGCTATGGGATAATTTCTTAAAGTAAGTCAATCTAAGAAGGGCACAGAGGTTCATACTTATAATCCTAGATAGTTGGGAGGCTAGTATCAGAAAGATTTCTGTTCAAGACCAGCCTTGGAAAAAAATATTTTCAAGACCCCACCTTAATCAGCAGCACACATTGTTTTTCCAAATTATGAAGAAGATAAAAGAAGTATGTGCAATCCAGGCCAGTTTAGGTAAAATAAAAATGAGAATAATGAAAGTAAAAGGAGCTGGGGATGTGGCTCTTAAGTGAAGTCAATTGTATATACACATATACATATGTGTGTGGGTATATTCAAAGTGACACATACACACACAGCTAGGTTTAGAGGCTTTTAATAAGTGCATCTGTGTATTCTATCATACCACTAATATTTCCTATTATGATTTATGTGTCCATTTGTTCCGCTAGATTAAAAGCTTTTTAAGTTCAGACAATGTTTGTCTTCACATATGTTCTTTAGTAATGAACACAAAAGTTCTGTGACAACTTTACTTTAGTCCTGAGGTCTTCCCTGAGAACCATCAGAATGGTTATACCCAGCCCCTACTGTTTTACACTGTGGAGATATCAAGCTAGGAATCTGCTAGTAAACACGAATGCAGGCTGGAGATCTGAGGAGAACTCCTCATGTGCAACATGAGTTGTCACAGGATGATGGTGAGCTATGTGTTGTCCAGTAGGGCATAGGTATTTCCTAAGGTCTAAACCCTTGACTACAAGCCCATGGGCAGAACATGATACATTTCTTTTAATCGCATAAAAGTTCATGAACTCTGATTGTGCGCCCTTGTGTCAGCTGAGTGTGAGGAAAAGTCAATAACTCATCATTGGGCTAGGCTATAGAGGTGATGGTTGGGAAGTTTCCAGGATTCTAAATGGCTCTGCAGATTGTAAGAGCCTCTAAGTTAGGCAGGAGTCCAGCAGGCAGAGTTCCTTTCAGCCCAGTACCTCCTGGCCTTGGCTCTATGCACCACTTAGGACACGGCAGTACTGGCCCTACTCATTGGTACTGAGGGGCCTTCCTTTCTGTGCAGACAATCCAGCAACTTCAGTGCATTGTAGTCCTGAGGTCTTCCCTGAGAACCATCAGAATGGTTATACCCAGCCCCTACTGTTTTACACTGTGGAGAATGTCATATTCTCTTTATTTGGTGCCCTCAGAAAGGACTCTAATATAATCTAAAAAGTAAAATTAAGGCTTAAAAAAAAAGATTATCAGGCAGTTCCTGCTTCCAAAATATGCCCATTAAGGATGGAAACGTAAAGATTCCCTGAAAGAAACAATAGATGAAAGTATGGCAAAGTAATATTTTTGTTTTAATGTGAGATTTCCCTTTATTATTATTATTATTATTATTATTATCTTTAAGTAGTTGTACAGCGGAGGTGCCATATAGCAAAGCAGTTTAGGAATACAATTCATCTTGAGCAGTGTCACGCCTTCAACATTCTCACCCCCCTTCAACCCCCTTACTTTAAAAAGTTTGGGGGCATGTGTACTGAATTCTTGATTGCATTCTCTCCGGCTTCTCCACTTCCTTGTCTACCTCCCTCCCTCCCTTTAGCCACCCCCGCTTCTTGGCATGTACCCATTTCCTGGTGTTGATTTTGTTGGGCTTTGACATAGTCTTTTTTAAAAGATTATACTGCTTGAGCTCTCCCTAGAGTCTATTATACGTCCCGTGATCGATGTGTAACCACTTGCCTATGGCCTACTCCAACGTGTTTACTTCTAGATTTATAGGTGCATTCTACCTGCCACAACTGAAGGAAACCATGCAACCTTTGCTTTGCTGAGTCTAACTTCCTTTAATATTTTCTCCAAGTCTTTCCATTTCCTTAATGATGGTACAATGTCATTCTTTCTAATAGATGAATAAGATTTTAAAAAAAATTGTTCTGTTGTGTGTGTTTCACTCAATCATTAAAGCCACCATGTTTCTTACTAGTACATTAAAGTCATCACTTACCTCACTGGTGACTTTCTGTGTGCAAGAAAGCACAGGATGGTGACTGTAATATGAATCATCAGGAATGCCAATCCTATACCCAGAAGGGTCCACATGTCTGGAATTTCAAATTGATGAAAAAGGTAAATGAATATGGAGTGAGAAGCTAATATTAAAGACAGCAAATCAAGTGATTCATTTAGTCACAATGTCACCTACTGCTCTGAGTGTACATGAAATCTGAAGTAGGAAGGCTCAACTTGATGTGGCATCGATTTCCTGTCCATCCTTGCCCACACCTGGAAATGAGATAAAACATGACTATCAAAACAAAAAAAGTAAAATATGTTTCAGCATAATTCACTGCCATAGAATGAGAAATGTGATCAAAGTAACAAGAATATGGAGAGCTTTAATAAGAAACACAAACTGCTAAGCCAAAATGTAAACAAAATTAATTAATTTTACTATTTTCATATGATTTTTTCATATCATATTTTCATATGATTTCTTGGATTTATAAAGTGAGGCCTTGCTTTTTTTATTCTCCCCCTCTTGCCCTTTTATTCTTGTTTTCAATTATTGACTAATTTTTCACCACTCTCCAATATCATTTTACCATCACATTTTTCAAAAGTAGATTTAAGTTTGTTCCGAGAGCATATTCAAATTACAGATGAACACAAATTTAATTCTGAGCACACATTTATTTTCTTTACAAAAGAATGATCCTTCAAGTACTTAAATTTGGAATCTAATTAATAATCTTATTCAATATATTAGTGAAGTATCTTCAAACCTGGACAGGATTCCATTACTTCTGCTTTGTCTAAGGATGCAAACAATGAAACTTGAAATCCTGATATGAAAAATGCAGAACTGGAGACCAGCTTGGGCCTTTAAGGGAAAGGAGGTTCATTTCTAAGTAGTAAATGTGATCAAAATTTTTGGGTGGTATGTATGTGTGCATATGTATGTGAAAGTTTATGTACACATACTGGTTTACTGAGTTACAAGATACAGATTAAAGTAGGTTTGTCTGAATTTCCTGCCAAGTTTAAAGTACATATTGCAAAAGAGAATTAAGATGTTCTGATTTTATGTTTTTGAAACCTTAAAAAAGTCTACTTATTTAAGTCAGATTTAAATTCAAGGAAGTGTGATCTAGCTATCTAATAATATTTTATTCATCTATCACAAAGAATAGTATTACATTGTTTGCTGGGAAATAGATGGACCTGGGTGTAAATTATGTTGTGTGAAGTACATCAGGCTCAGAAAGACAAAGGGTGCATCTTTTCACTCATATGTGGAAGTTAGATCTACAATATAAACATATATGAAAGCACCTACAGGGCCATTTATACAGCATCAACTTGACCCTGTTCCCCATGGTGCAACCCTTTTGAACAATTAACAGTTTAACAAAATAAACAGAGAAAGCTGAAATATGTCTGATTTTAGTGGGATGGGAGGTTAAAGGAAGGGAAGGACCAACTCATAACGAGAGCAATAGTTAGTGGATACAGTCATAACACTTAATGCAAACAAGTAAAAATATGCCTAGGAAACCGGAGACAAGTGGAATTGAGCTAGATAGGCTGGTGATTGATGGAAAAGGTGATGTTGATCAAGAAACACTGTACTCAAAAGTTGATATGTTGAATTGAAATCCCTTTGTATCACTATTTAAAGGTAAACATGATTAAGTAGCTAGGCACTAGTGGTCACACCTGTAATCCTAGCTACTCAAGAGGCTGAGATATGAGGGTTACAGTTCAGAGCCAGCTGGGGTAGGAAAGTCTGTGACACTCTTATTTCCAATTAACCACCAGAAAGCTGGAAGTGGAGCTGTGGCTCAAAGTGGTAGAGTGCTAGCCTTGAGTGTCAAAGCTCAGAGACAGTGCCCTGAGTTTAAGTTTCATGACCGAAAATAAATAAATAAATAAAATGAATAAAAGATAAAGTAAATACTTGTGTAAAAGCCTGTTATGTATTTGGAACACAATAAAAACATGAGTGCTTATTCAGTCCACACTTGTATTTTTTTCTGTGTCCCTTCTAAATTTGTGAAGTTGTATGCTCAAAAGCAATTCCTTCAGAAAGCAATCAGCCTCCTTAAATAAAAAGAACTCAGAGATTCTAGGGAGCCCATTGGAGTGCTTTCATTTTGCTAAGTAAATATTCCTTAAAAAGTGAAAATCAAATACAGTTTGATTGCCCTGCCATGTTAGAAACTCAAATCAAAATAAATGAGGATGACTGAAGATGGGGTCGTTGGCTTTTATTCTCTCTTTTGAGAATCACCAGAGTCCTTGTCAGTCCTCACTTGACAGTGGCACTCCTGCATAGCAGTATTTTATCCCAGTAAAAGCTGGTGTGGCTAAAAGATACAAAGTACGTTTTCACCCTGGATTAACTGGGTTCATTTAGACTTTGAATATGCTGCTCCCCTAGTATTAGGGCTACAGTAAACTACACCTTAGGCAAATCGTGTGTATTTGAATGTGTCTATTAAGATAAGTTTCAGAGGAAAATGCTTAGGATGAAATACTAATTCTAAATGTAATGGGGGAAAACAAATCATACTGAGAAATAAATAGTATGAATGCTATCCTCTATATTTATCGGTATATCTATCATCTACCTACCAAAGATATCTATGTATCTGTCTGTCTGTCTGTCTATCTGCCCATTTACATATCTGTTTAAATATTTACATTTATTTAAAAAAAATCCCTAGTTACATGGATGGGAGGGGGAGGATGAAGAAATATTTACAAGAATATTTGACATATACTTTCATCTTTGCTGCTCAAGCTCAATCTCCATTATTAAATTGTGGCACTCTGATCCCTAGACTTCGTTAAATTCTCCCTGACAGGGATAGGTTTTCAGCCTTTGAAATGAGGTTCTGGGACCAGCATTAATGACAGGCAAAGACGTGCACAGAAGTTCCACCCAGCTTTGAGCAACAGCCCAGAATGGGATTTCTCAGCTGCCATCTCCTTCGGACTGTAAGCTGGAAGGGAAAGTAGAAAATCCTGTCTGTTGTAACTGTAACCAAGTGAACACATTTACTGCAAGCTGATTATGGGTGTACATTAAATATCATGAAGATGTTTCAGAAAGAAAATGCTACATTTATTTCTTTATCTTTTTTCACAGGATGTCTGTGCAGGAATGCTTAGGTATTTTCTCATTTGTAAATCAGCAAAATTGGACTAACAAGTGAAAAATAAGAGAGTGCATAATCATGAAGAATAATGAAAAGATCAACTCAGGCCATGCACTATCGGCAACATATTTTTGTTTCCAAAGGGTAGATTCAAGGAAGAATTTGAATAGTGTAATTCCTTAGAAAGACCAAGTCAAAACCCAGCAAAATAACACCAAGAAACAGCCATAATTATAACTTACAGAATGGAATGGGTAGTGCACATGAATGAGAATTTCATCAAACACTGCACTTGAAAGTGTGTTAAAAAGCAGTCAAGTGCATTCCAGGTTGTCTGCTACATAGTCTGTTGTGTTCTGGGGGAAATACTGGTTGTGACTGTTCTTCACTTACTTTATATCTCAAATCTAATAGTAGAGCTCTCCTGAAAGATGACTTCAATCTGAGAAATGATGACCTTAATCTGAAAGATGACTCCAATCTGAGAAGTAATGACCTGAATTCTGTTTGTGAACATTTGACTGACTTAGCAAGAGCAAAAAAATTGTCATCCCCAGGTCTCATTTCCCAAAGGAGCATAGGCTCTATGGTTTCCCTCATTTGTAATAATTAGTACATGCCTAGGATAGTCTTAGCAGAGGTTCACAATAGCTGAATAGCTATGTACAGATGATCACACAAAATGATGCTAATTGAAATGATCACCACAATATGGAAACAAGAGGGTTTTTTTGTGGTTGTTATTTTTTTCTTTTTCTTTTTTTTTTTTTTTAGTGTACTATTTGCAGTTATTCCTTTTGTCTTTTTTTTCTCCTCTAGTTTATTCCTCATGGTTACTGTTTCTGATTTTGGTACCCTTAGTCTTGATATAACTATCTGATTTCGGTGGGGAGGGAAGGGGAATTACAGAAACTGTAGGACAAAGAGTGAACCAATGCAACAGCCATACTCTCTAGACACTATGTTGGAAATGAACTTTACAACCTGGGGGAGGGAGTTCTGGGAATGGGGAGAGGGAACATGGGAGAAAATGAGGGAGGGAGTAACACTGTTCAAAAAGAAATGTACTCATTACCTTACTTATGTAACTGTAACTACTCAGTACATCACCTTTATAATAAAGTTTTTTAAAAGATAAAAAATATTCTAAAACTTAATGTCATTCAAAGTAATTCTGGAATATGAATAGGTCTCAAGGTTCTTGATTTCTTACTCAGGTAGGGGAAGAAAAAGTAAGTGTCTATGCTGGCTGCTTTCCATGCTCATTCCTCTCCCACACCCATGTGAGCTTTCTTCCCACTGAAAGTGTCAATGGAGGAGAAAATGCAGTTGTTCCAACTTTACTTGAAAAACATCTGTTCAAAGTATCTGCTTGGCCATTAACTGAGTGGAAGGGGAGTGGGGAAATCAAGACAATTCTGCTACAAGCTACCATTATGAGTCAACTTATTATAATAGGAAAGTTGGAGAAAGAAGCCACTAAATAATCAATGAGCCACAAGACAAGGACATTCTGCAATGAATACCAGTGATTGATTTATTTGGATTAATTTCTTCCATGACTAATTAGCTCCAGCATGGTTTATATTATTTATAAGTACTAAGTAGAGCTCACCTGAAGGAAAAAAAAAATAACCATCCTATTCCCTGCATAGGGCCTGCTTTCTTAATATGATGTAAAAATGAGAAATAAAATACAATTAGACTCTTTCAGTGACAGCCAACACCCTCATCCTTTCTAAATTCTAACAGAGATTCTGTTATTAGCAGGTGGTAACCAAGGCACTATTGAAATAACTCATTTCTGGGTGTGGCTGGTAACACCCATTCATTACTCACAAACACCTGGGATGCAAACTCTTCTCATCCTATTGTCACTTGAGTGCAAGTCCCAGCTCATTTGTCTTGCTGCCAGGGAAAACAAATGAGGAGCCACACGTTTACAAAGCTTGTGGTCATGGACTAATCTGCTAGGAATCAGCAGAGGGTGTATGTACTCTGGTTTATAAATGACTTGAATTGTTCTAATAAATCTGAAACCATAAAATCAAATTTTAATTATTTATACTTGTTCTAGTAAGTCCCAAGTAAAATAGCTGCCAAAGCAGAAGCTTGGATAATTCATAAGACTTGTTGATCTTTGAATATTTAAATTTACTGGACATTCTACAGATCATTGAGATGACCTGGCTAATTTTACTTATCAGTTTGATTTGAAAGAGAAATGCTTTAGAGGATAGGGAACCTTAATCCAAAGGGGCATATGGAATGACATTTCCAAAGATATTTGTATCACAGAGGCTCTGACTGAAAGAATAGATGAATTTTTGGGATGGATTCATAACAAAAGACATTACTGGGAAGTGTTCCGGTGGCCTACTTAGAGGCTGTAGGTCCCTGGTGGCTTATCTTTGGAGGTATATCTTTCCTTGGGTCCATCTGCATTCCCTCTTCCAATTCTTGTGTGCTACGAGGTGAAGAAAGTTCTTCTTCACATACTTCTTCCACCCTGATGTTCTGCTCAAGTGCATGAAGTCAACCCTAAACCATGGACTACACCATCTACAACCAGGAGACAAAATAAACATTTCCTCCCCAAACTCATTCTCTCAGGTGTTTAGACCAGAAAGCCAACTATAACACCCATCCACCATCTTTCAACAATTCAAGAAAATGGGGAGAAAACGTTTTATTGTATAATTTCTAACAAGGGTGAAACTAAAAGAAATGTTTTGTTTGAAAAATGATTTAAAGGTTTAAAATTTTAGAAATTTGTATATTCATACCTTCACTTTATCTCAATCACCAAAGTCCAGACAATTTTACCACCCCATTTTTCCCCCTTTTGTGCTGGTACTGTTTTTATAAATTTATTTATTGTTATTATAAAGGTGATGTGCAGAGGGGTTAAGTTACATAATGAGTGCCTTTCTTTTTGAACAATGTCACCTCTCTCTCATTCTCTCACAGATTTTCCTTCTGTCCCCATCCACAAATGATAGTTCATTTTCAACATAGAGTGGAGTAAATACCACTGCTGTATTTGTTCACACTTTGCCCTTCCATTTCTTTGTCCCCATTTACTTTCCCAAAGACAATCTGACAAGGTGAAAGGAAACAAAAACAAAAATGACGATGAGGGGGGGAAACACTATTGTTTCCATTTCTTGGAGCTCATTTTGATAAATATTATTTTATATGGTCAGATGCATATAGCTATTGTGCCTATGTGTTCCTCTCCTAAGAATATCCTATTTTGGTCTCACTGTGTGAATGCCTAGAGATCTGTATAATTTATCATGTCCCAATGTATTGTTTTTCTTTTACCATCCAGTGTGTTTGTAGTGTGTTTACATCCAGTGTGTGTGTGTGTGTGTGTGTGTGTACATCCTAGTTACTCCAATGAGGAAAATCATGAAATCTGTTTCTTTAGGCCTGGCATACTTAGCTTAATTTAAGTATTTCTATTTTTTTTATGGAGTAGAATTCCATTGTGTATATATACCACACTTCCTTGATCCAATTGTCCATTGAGGGGCATCTGGGTTCATTCAGCTTCTTGATTAAGGTAAACAACGCTGGAGTGAACTTAGTGTGGCCTTGTTTTCAGCCTATTGGATAAATGCCCAGGAGTAGAGTTGCTGAGTCACAGGCAAGCTCTATATTTAATTTTTTTAAAAAATTTTATCATACAGGTGATGTACAGAGGGGTTATGGTTATGTAAGTAATGTAATGAATACATTTCTTTTTGACTAGCTTTATCCCTTTCCTCATTTTCTCCCACTCCCTCCCCACTACACCCCTCCCTCCAAGTTGTTAAGTTCATTTCCAACATAGTGTCTAGTGAGTATCACTGTTGCATTGGTTCACCCTTTGTCCCACTGTTTCTATGATTCCCCTTCCTTCTCCAAATCAAATACTTATAACCAAAACAATAAGTATAGAAATAAAAGAAAAAACAGTGACAACAGGGAATAAACTAAAGGGAAAAATGAAAGAAAAAGGAAAGAACTGCAAACAGTACATAAAGAAAAAACCTTTTGTTTCCATTTCTTGGAGTTCCTTTCGATAAGTATCATTTTATATGTTCAAATACACATAGCTATTAAGTTATTGTGATCCTCTACTAAGAGTATCCTAGACATATTGTAGTTATTACAAATGAGGGAAAACCACACAGCCTATGTTTCTTTGGGTGTGGCTTACGTCACTTAATGTGGTTTTTCCCAAGTCTTCCCATTTCCTTACAAATGGGACAATGCCATTCATTCTGATGGAAGCATAGAATTCTATTTTGTATATATATACACCATATCTTCTTGATCCATTCATCTACTGAGGAGCATCTGGGTTGATTCCATATCTTAGCTATGGTAAATGCTAATGTCACAATAAACATGGTTGTGCTGGTAGCTTTAGTGTGGCTTTGTATATATTTGTTTGGGTAAATGCCCAAGATTGGGTTTCCTGGGTCATAGGGTAGCTCTATGTTTTTAGTCTTTTGAGGAAACTCCACAATGCTTTCTAGAGTGGTTGAACAAATTTACATTCCTACCAACTATGTAGTAGCATTCCCTTTTGGTCACATCCCTACCATCATCTGTTATTATTAGTTTTCTTAGTAATGGCCATTCTAACTTGGGTGAGGCAGAATCTCAATGTTATTTTGATTTGCATTTCTTTTATGGCCAGAAATGTTGAACATTTCTTCATTTGTCTGTTGGCCATTATTCTTCTGAGAAGTCTCTCTGTCTTTTGCCCATTTATTAAATAGATTGTTGTTTCTCTGAGGATTAGTTTTGGGGAGGGGGTTAATTTTTTGAGCTCTAAGTATATTTTAGATATGAGGCCCATGTCTGATGCATAGCTGGTTAATATCTTCTCTTCTCACATTCTGTAGGTTTTCTATTTATTGTGTTAGCTATGTCATAGTACTATGGTTTGAGTTCAAATCCTCATCCTCTTGTTTAGTTGTTTCTCTCAAGGCTATCACTCTAACATTTGATCCATACCTTTACTTCTGGCTAGTCAGAGATAGGAGTTTCTCAGATTTGTCTGCTACAACTGTCTTCGAATCATGATCCTCAGATCTCAGACTCCTGAATAGGTAGGATTATAGGTGTGAGCCACTGGCATCTGGTTCTGAATTTTTCACCCTAAGCTTTCCAGACCCATGCTGATCATGCCTTAGTCCTTCTGGTATTGGAACTGCCTCTATGCTGGCTTTTTTGCCTCCAGATAAAGGTCACATTTTATTTCTCTGAAACAAACTCAGTTTCTTTCCCAGGCTGGCAGATTTCTGTTCACATAAGAAAGGTTTTTTTCTGATCTGGTCTCTTAATGAACAGATGGTTTGATTTCAATTTTCTTTGGGTTCACAAAATCTTAGACAAAGCCCTTTTACCAAAGAGGTGTTTACTTTCTTACCCCTAGTATTTTCTACAACTGACTGGAAGATGGCTTCACTTGCTATCCATCAGGCTAGCTTGTCTGTATCCCTTAAGGGATACAGATCAATGATCATTTATCCCTTGGACATCTTCTTTTATACCCTAGACTGACTTAGACATAACAATTTTGGTTCCATGCTACCTGTGAATGCTTATGGCTTACACATAACCAAATCTTTCCATACTATAATTTTTTATTGAAATTGAGGTCCATTTTTGTTCACTTTTGAATGTTCCCATTAACACAGTCCTGTGCCTAAATATTCTGAAAATATTTATTACCATCAATATAATAGCATTTAACTCTTGCATATTGTGTTACAGTCATTAATAACTTTTATCTATGATCTCTCTTAGCCTTCAGAAAAGTCATCATTTACAAGTTTAGCATGTATCAGAGGCACGTGGAAGGTTGGTTAAAAAACTGAGTGCTGAGCCCCATCCTCAGAGTTATTGATTTAGTAGGACTGGAGTCACCTCAAATTTTCCATTTCTCAGGCTATGCTGCCTCTGCTGGTCTGGGGATTTCTACACGATGAAGCTCAGGGCAATAGCTCCATAAATACTGAATTTGAATTTTAGTAAGACACTATATTGCAGTTCCTTCTAGAAAACTATTCATATGTTATCAGATTCTGTTTTAAAGGAATTGTAACTTGAGAATGCAAATGGCATGTTCCTAAGTAGCTTTTACTGCAATTTCCACTTGAATTGGTAGTCAAATAGCACATAATTATAAGAAGGAAACATATTCCTATATTATTTCAAATGATTATAACACAGTAGAAAAACTTTAATTATTTCTAAGCAGAGCAAAGGAGATAACTTGGAAAAAATTATATTAAGTGAAGTAAGCCAGGCCCAAAGAAACATAGGTCCCATGGTTTCCCTTATTTGCAATATCTAGTATATGTATGAGTCAAGCGGAAAAGGTCAGATAATGTGATGTCAGGAAAATGAACCCTTAGATATGTATTTTAATGTTTTTTTCTTTCATGCATGTGTTTCTAATGCATTTATAAGATTATCTCTTTGTTGCTTTGTATGTCCCTCCCCCACAGTATAACCCCTGCTTTCATTATATTTGATGTCAGTATAACTTGTGGAGGAGATGGGGAAAAACCAGTTGTTTAAGGATACAGGTGGACCTGTTGCAACAATGAGAAGTACAAGTTGTCATGTCCAAAACGAGCTTTACAACGTCGGTGGGGGGGGGGGGAAGGGGGGGAAAGGAGAAGGATTGGGATTGGGGGAGAGGGGGGAGGCTGGGAAGGGATGTGAAGGGTAAACCAAAGGAGGAGGCTGCAATGCTTGGCATTATCCTGCCCATGTAATTGTAACCCCTCTGTACAGTATGTTCACAAATAAAATTAAATTAAATTTAAAAAAAAATTTGTTCTTCAGGTTTCTCTCAGTTCAAAAAGCATTGTGGTATACTGGTGTAACAGAAGTGATAAAACATTTTAAGTAAAAAATTTTCAAAATTGATGTTTTAAGATTTCCATTTCAGTTGTAATGAAGTTATAATTCCCTAGACTTGGAAAATAAAAGGGAAAATAAATGAAAACTAAATAATTCACAAACAAGGTCATTGGAAATGGGTTATATGTCAATAGAAGCTTGTTTTTTTTATTTCCTTAGGATGAATAAGGTGAAAGTATTAAATTTTGCTGGGGAGTATAGGCCTACCATGAAATACATTTTTGAAAAAAAATTCATATGAAGTCCCAAAAGAATTTTCAGCAATAATGTATTCAAGCTTTGTGTTGGTAACTATGTGAAAACTCATAAACACAATGTGGGAGGTCTAAAAATAAGAAAGAACAAGTAGTGAATTTCTGGGCATAGGAGGAATTTTCAGAGTCCAGAGTGCTCACCATTACACCATGGAACCTATCTAGGAGGAATTTTCACCAACTACCATGCCTGCACACTTTAGGCTGAGAAACCATCAGTGAAGGGCCTCAGACTCCCTACAACATTCTCATAAGGAATCATAATGAGAATTATTACCTTGGCTTTCCATTAAATTGAACAAGACGTCTTTACCTCTATACTCTTTGTTTAGTAAGTAATTTCTAAGCCTTACTAGAGATTTCCAGCATCCTAGGCCTTCGGAGTTTAGGTTTCTGGCTTCCAAAGTTATTCACTCAAGATAAGAAGATTCTGTTCCCTAAACTCAAAAACAGTCACTCTTGTCTCAACTTTCATTTTTTGTTGTTTCCTATAATAGATGCCTGGCAGCCTCTCTCTTTTTAGTTGTTGTTGATTATGGCTCAAATTGGGTCTCGTATTTTGGGCAGTCCACCCTGCACTTGATCCTCTATGCTTCCCACATAACTAGGATGATAGATACATACCACTATACCCAGCTTTATATTGATTGGGACAGTTGCTTGCTCTCTTTTTGTCTAGGCCTGCCTAAGATCACAGTCCTCCTAATCTCAACCCCCCTCCCACAGTAGCTAGGGTTACAAGTCTTTGGATATTTTTACACTTTCACAAAATTATTATTTGTGCCTAAATAAGACCCTCTCAGAAAGGCTCTGATCACAAGTATAAGATACACCTACCATTGTCTCTTGTCTTCTCTTTCCAGCAATCTCCTCTCCCTCACTACTTTTCTTTGTTGCACTTATTAGCAATTATATAGGCAATGAATATGTATTATACACCTTGACATCTAATTTGTATCTGTAAGTATAATTCAAGTATTTACATATTAGGTACATACACATACATGAGATATATATTAAAATGTAATGCAAACCAAAAAGACACCTAGATGAAAATTATTTTGCTATAAGATTATTCTATAGTGTATAAGCTATAGAAGCAATATAAGTAGTAGAAATAAAGAGTACTTCAAAAACGTGTACTTAGGAGTTACTTTCACATCCTTGTGATCCAATACCTCACAGAGACAACCTGAATGGAGGAATTCTGTATTAAGCTCATGATTTTAGAGGTTTCAGTCTATGACCTTGGCTCCAATGATTATAGACCCAGGGTGAGGCAGAATATCATGGTGGTGGAAGCTTGTGGGAGAAGGTTGAGAGAGGAGAAAGAGAGAGAGAGAGAGAGAGAGAGAGAGAGAGAGAGAGAGAGAGAGAGAGAGAGAGAGAGAGAGAAGTGGAGAAAATTGCAATGATTTTTTTTTATCCACTTAGACCTCATCTCCGTTGTGAATGTATATATGTACTGTTTCAGATAACAAACCAGTATTGTCTCATTTCACAAAAGGAGAAGTTTCTTGTACAGAAGGAAACTTGACAGCAATGTCATTTCTAGAGGTCAAAATTTTAAGAATACCACCAGCAATATAAATATATATAGATATTGTTCTATAGGATTTAGTAGAAGTAGCTTTTTCCTTTGGTATGTAGCTCCAATCCATAATGAAAAGGTAAACTGATTTGTCTAAGGAGTAGAGGGCCTTGTGAGTGAGAAGTAAAAATATCATAGTAAAAAACCGGGAGCCAGTGGCTCATGCCTGTAATCCTAGCTATTCAGGAGGCTGAGATAGGAGGATCATGGTTCAAAGCCAGCCCAGGCAGGATAGTCCCTGAAACTCTTATCTCCAATTAACCAACAGAAAACTGGAAGTGGTACTGTGGCTCAAGTGGTAGAGTGCTTGCCTTTCTCATAATAATTCCAAGACTGCACCTCTCTGTCTCTCTCTGTCTCTGCCTCTCTCTGTCTCTCTCTCACACACACACAACAAACACATACACACACATACACTGCTAAACATGAAACATGTTTATGGGCATATATCTCTTAGTGCAATACTTGGCATGTCCAATCTCATTAAAACATGAGGGTTAACTAATTAGTTTCATAAAAGCAGTGTATCTCTGTTGTATACCAAGTATAACACATTCACAGAGTCAAAAATGTACAAAGAGCCCAAATTTAGTACAACTGATCCTTGTATCTATGCATTCCATTTTATGGACTCAATCAGAGATAAAAATATCTATAGAAAATAACTGCATTTAAACTGAATATGAATGATGTTTGTTCTTGTAATTTCTTCTTTAAAAAATTACTTTAAGTAGTTGTAGAAAGGAATTACCATTCAACAAATTAGTTCATGAACAAATTGAATCCTGATCAATGTCAACCTTTTCATCATTCTTTATACTATTTTTTTATTTACTTACTTATTTATTGTTGGTAGTGGGCCTTGAACTCTGGGCCTGGGCCTGTCCCTCAGCTCTTCAGCTCAAGGCTAGTGTTCTACCACTTTCATCATTCTTAAACTAAACAGTATAGTATAGTAACTAGTTATATAACTCTTACATTGTGTTAAATATCATAAGTAAGCTAAAGATGATTTAAAGTGTATAGGAAGATGTTTATAGGTTATTCTTAAAAATTAAAGCATTTTATATAAAGAACTTGAACATTTATAGATTTTGGTATATCCTTGGTAAGATGCTGCAACCAATCTTGAAGATATTAAAGGAAAATCTACTGAAAG
The DNA here is from genome assembly GCF_019054845.1 of Dipodomys spectabilis. Classification (NCBI taxonomy): domain Eukaryota; kingdom Metazoa; phylum Chordata; class Mammalia; order Rodentia; family Heteromyidae; genus Dipodomys; species Dipodomys spectabilis. The sequence continues at coordinate 12,685,505 of NW_024870773.1, forward strand.
GTAAAAGGAAATAGTATATGCTTGTGTGTGTGTAGCAATTCTGCTGTGTAAATGTCTCTGTTGTTAGATTATTTGATGATCTCTTAATTTCATGTCCTTCAAGAGAATGAAGAATTATGGTCTTCCACATGTAGCATCTGGGGGAGATGGGGTTGTGGATAACCAGCTGCAACTGGCACAGAGGTGGGACCTCTAGAGTAAGAATAGGATGTCAAGAATAGGGATGGAAGAAAAATGGCCTTGTTAAGGGCTATTTCATGTTGTGAAAATATCAGAAAAATTTAAAACAATAGGTCATTTTCCTCCTGGTTGGTAATATTATAAGCGGAGAGAGTGAGAGAGGAATTGCTAGAAAAAAAAAGGAAACATAAAAATTGACTACAAAAATACCCAAAACTACATTGAGATTCCACCTAACTCCAGTTACAATGGTCATTATTAAGAAAACACATAAGAAAAAAGAAAACACATAATAACAGATGCTAGTAGGGATGTGGCCAAAAGGGATCGCTACTACACTGTTGGTAGGAATGTAAACCAATGTTCAACCACTCTGGAAAGCAGTGTGGAGTTTCCTCAAAAGACTAAACATAGAGCTCCCCTATGACCCAGGAAACCCAATCCTGGGCATTTACCCAAACAAATACAAACAAGGCCACACTAAAGCTACCAGTACAACTATGTTCATTACAGCATTGTTTACCATAGCTAAGATATGGAATCAACCCAGATGCTCCTCAGTAGATGAATGGATCAAGAAAATGTGGTATATATACACAATGGAATTCTATGCTTCCATCAGAACGAATGGCATTGCTACATTAAAAAGAAAATGGAAAGACTTCAAAACAATCATATTAAGTGAAGTAAGCCAGACTCAAAGAAACATAGGCTCCACGGGTCCCCCTCATTTGTAATAATTAGTGTATGTCTAAAATAGTCCTAGCAGAGCCTCACAATAGCCCAATAGCTATGTACATATGATCACATAAAATGATGCTAACTGAAATGATCTCTGCAACAAGAAAGTTTTCCTTATGGTTGTTTTTGTCTTTCTTTTTTTCTCCTCTGGTTTATTCCACATGGCCACAGTTTCTGGCTTCAGTACGCTTTGTTTGTACATAAGTTTATCTGACTTGGGGAAGGGAAGGAGAATCACACAAACGGTGGGACAAATGCAAAAGTGATACTCACTAGACACTATGTTGGAAATGAACTTTACAACTTGCGGGGAGGGGAGTCCGGGGAAGTGAAAATGGAAGTAAACGAGGGAGGGAGTAACACTGTTCAAAAAGAAATACATTCATAACCTTACTTATGTAACTGTAATCCCTCTGTATATCACCTTATAATTAATCATCATCATAATAAAATATATAAAAAAGGAAGTGGGTTTTCCTCTCAACTTTTTTTGTTGGTTGTGTGGCTGAACTCAGCCTGGGCATTGTCCCTCAACTCTTCAGCTCAAGGGTAGAGCTTTACTGCTTGAGCCACAGTGCCACTTCCTATTTTCTGAGTGGTTAAATGGAGATAAGAGTCTCATGGACTTTCATGCAGGGGCTGACTTTGAACCATGATCCTCAGATCTCAGCCTCTTTAGTAGCTAGGTTTACAGGCATGAGCCCGTGCACGGCTACCTCTCCACTTTTAAGGCCCTGGAAGACCACTGCACTGCTGGTCTCGCTCCTGCTTTATCAGCAGCCTGGGCCAGAAGACACTTGATGATTAGACACTTGTGTACATGTTTTCAGTGACTAGTGTTGAAAATTTGTAATTTCTTATGGAAGATGTTTCTTCAAGTTGTAAATCAGGAAATTAAAAATAGCTGAGTGTCATATTTTGCTTTGTGTTGTTATATCTGAATAACAAAGATACATTTTTATAAAAAATAAGATTTTGTTAGCCCATGGTTTGAAAGCCTGGAAAGCTGAAATACTGGGTAGGCACAGCTCAGGAGGCTCTGCTGCTAATGTGGACTTGCTGCAGAATCCTAAGGCAGGCAAGGATCACATGGTAAGATGGAACAAATGTACTAGCTGGGCTTTCTCTTCCCTTGTTATAACGACCACATGCTGTCAAGGGGTGGGGGCCCACCAGCACAGCTTCAAAAACTCTGCTTCATCCCTTGCCATTACTCCTAATAAGGATTCATTTCAGCAGAAGATTAGCTGGATAGATTCAACCCCTAACACCAGGCTTTGATATACCGTGTAACCAGAGACAGACAGACAGACAGACAGACAGACAGACAGACAGACAGACAGGCAGATAGATAGATAGATAGATAGATAGATAGATAGATAGATAAATATAGAGATATTTTGTCAGTCAGCACCCAGACTTGAACTCTGGGCCTGAGTGCTATCCCTGAGCAACTCAGTTCAAGGCAAGTGCTATACCAATTGAGCCACAGCACCACTTTGGGTTTCTGGTAGTCAACTGGAGATAAGAGTCTCAAGTACTTTCTTGCCTGGGCTGGCTTTGAACTTTGTTCCTCAGATCTCAGCCTCCTGAGTAGCTAGTATTACAGGTGTGAGCCACTGGCACCCAGCTGTAACCAGAGTTGATATCTATCTATCTATCTATCTATCTATCTATCTATCTATCTATCTATCTATCTATCTATCTATCTATCTATCTATCTGGTTTATGGTTTTTATTGTAAAAATACTGTGCAGAGGGGCTCCTATTGAGCCTTTTTTCCTCCTCCTTTGTTTTTCCCCTACCATTCCTTCCCTCCCATCCTCCCCTACTCTCCCCAACTCCTGCCCTGAAGTTGTAAAGTTTGTTTTCAACATAGTGTCTTGTACATCTCATTATAACAATGGGTCAACCTGTATCCTTATTTCAGCATCTTCCCTTCCCCTCCCCAAATTAGAAAAATGTATATACAAGATGCAGGGCACCGACGTCAAATACAGTGAAAACAGGGGTTATACCATTGTAACCTGAGTTTATTAGTATGTTTTGAGTTGGAGCCTCAGAAGGAACCAGAAGTGATTTACTAATTGTGCTTTGATCTCACTTCCCTTCACTGGAGGAAACATTCAGAAAACAACAGGAGCCCAAGAAGTCCATTGGGAACCAGTCCCCTGGGAGGTTTTAGCCTCACAGCTAACACTATTGTGGGAGAGGATGAGCTTAGGGAGAAATCCTCCGAATAGCTCAGGCTCTTCGGTGCACTTTGTAAGATTCATTATTCATATGTATTAATTTAAAGAATCAAGGGACATTATAATAGAGTTAAAAGCATCTGGACTTTACAAGTGCAGTGTAGATCTAAAATAGTAGGACTGGGTGTGCATCAATGTATGTAATATTTTAATTGAGAAAGAGTCTCAAGGAGCCCAAAAGAAATATAACAGAACTCAGGAGGCTGAGATCTGAGGATCATGGTTCAAAGCCTGATGGGGCAGGCAAGTCCTTGAGACTTTTATCTCCAATTAACCACCAGAAAACTGGAAGTGACACTATGCCTCTAAGTGGTAGAGCATCAGCTTTGAGTGAAAGAACTCAGGGACAGAGTCCAGACCCTAAGTTCAAGCCCCATGACTGACCAAAAAAATAAATAAAAAATAAAAGAAATGTAACAGATACTAGGACTCCTTATCAGTCTGTGTTTATTGATCTTTACTCATAAAGAATAAAAGGAGAAATAAATATGTGGCATTAAATATTTTTTTAGGAAAGCATAAAAGGCACATTTTCCTAAAGATCCACTCAGTAGAGAAAGTGGCTCCTGTGAGGCCCAAAACGTAATACAAGGGAATAAAATAGATATGAAGAGGAGTGAGATAGGAGGGTTATATTGAAACTATAGAAATGTTGCCTTGAGATTATAAGTGACCGAATTAAAAAATTAAAAATAAAAATGAGGCAATATATAATAATTATTTATTCATGTATTTTTTTTCTTGCCAGTACTAGGGCTTGACCTTAGGGTCTGAGAACATTCCCTTAGCTTTTTCACTCGAGGCTGGTACTCTACCACTTGAACCACAGCTGTACTTCCAGCTATTTTACTAGTTAATTGGAGATAAGAGCCTAACAGACTTTCCTTTTGGACTGGTTTTGAGCTACAATCCTTCCTGAGTAGCTAGGATTAGAGTTATAAGCCAGTGGAGCCTGTATCAATGGATATTAAAAAAAAAATCCTGATTAAGAGAATCTCCTTCATGGCAGAAAAAAAAGATAATTACTTTATCTCTTGGTATTTTACTTTCCTCATCTAGAAAAGGCATAAACTATCATGGCAGCAAGATCTTAAGGCTAGTGTATTATTTCATTCAAAGTATGTAATACTCACAGCACTACATATTAAGTGTTCTATGACTATTAGTTATTATCCTCATAAATAAATATTTATTGAGCTCTTAATACATGCAGTGTATAGTGCTGATTATCAGAAATATAATGCTTAAAGCAAATGACATTTTGATACAAAATTGATTGGATGAATGGTTCAGTAAATGTCAAAAGACTGAAATAGGAAGGAGCTCTCTGTCCTAAAATAACCTTGATGGCTAAAGAGCACGAAGTAGGAAAAAAAACCCCACAAACCAGTAACGTTTAAGGTCCGTTCTTCCAACAGACAGCATTCATACTTTGCCAATTAAAACACTCACAAGATAACAAATCATTTTTCCTCCAAAGTAAATGCTTGATTCCACTGATGTTTTATTTTTTTCTTAAAAAAATCATAATTGTTTTCCATGGCACCCCTCTAGGAAAAGTCATGCAGTAAATCCTAAGAGTACTTTCAGAGGTAAATAACCAAGGGAGACCTAGAGTGGTTTTTAACTGTAGCCAAGATAACGGGAAAATAAATGGTAGGGAGATTAGAGGTGGTGCCAAGGACCATGGTAGGTAAACAGCAGACAGTAATAAATATTCATACTGAAGTTAATTAGGTTAGGTCCAATAGCTCAGTTATATGTAAGAATACTGATGGCCAGAGAAGTGACTAAGCTGGAGAGAGATGGCCTAGTAGGTAACAGAGCAGATGTTAGAAGCCACTGGCACTGTAGATCATCACCATTGAGATCTCTGAAAATGCAATGAAGAAAGAAGGAGGACAGCAAAGAACTCATGGGCCCTGTGTTCAATGCATAGCCTACAAAATTAAGAAAATGGAGAGAATGGGTGAGGCCAGGAGGGGTTAGAAGAGAATGATGAAAAGGTTGACATGGATCAAGATTCCTTGTGTTCATATACAACTTTGCTGAATAGCAATTCCTCTGTACAATTTTCTGTGTCTTTTAAAATGAAATACAATGAGGGGCTGGGAAGGTGGCTCAGTGGTAGAGCGCTTGCCTTGCATGCCTGAGGCCCTGGGTTCGATTCCCCAGCACCACATAAGCAAAAAGAAAAAAGCCAGAAGTGGCGCTGTGGCTCAAGTGGTAGAGCGCTAGCCTTGAGCTGAAGAGCTGAGGGACAGTACCCAGGCCCAGAGTTCAGGCCCCATGACCAGACCCAAAAAAAAAAAAAAAATGAAATACAATGAAACATTTAACTTTTTTTTTTTCTTTTTTTCCAATACTGAGAATTTGACTTAAGGTCTTAGGCTTACTAGACTAGAGCTTTACCTTTTGAACCATGACCCCATATTTTTTTCCTTTATACCATTGTTTTTTAGATAGGGTCTGCAGTTTTAGCTAAGCCAGCCTCGTTCCCCAATCCTCTTACTTCTCACATCTGAGTAGCTGGGATTGCAGTAATGCTTTACCATGACCAGTCAAGAGAAGACAGTTGTGTTAACTCTTGTAGTTCATTACAATGAACAATGTCTTGGGCATAAATTCTGTTAGCCTCTCCTGGGAGCTGGCCAGAATATCAACAATACATTAAGAATATCTTTGCTAACTGACCCTTTGCATATAAGGTGGTATTATTACTTTGTGTATATGATTCCCCAAATCTACTCTGATCTATTTTTAAAAGTCTAATTTCTTATGCTTAACTGAGGTATCAAAACACAGGAGCCACTCTCAATAGTGTGAGTTTAGCCCACAAGTATTATCTGAGCACTATGAGAAGAGCACAGTAGGTATCAAACAGTATAAGAAATACTTCTTCTCTTTCAAAACATACACTCCATTTGATCCTTTAAAGCTACACAACAGAATTTTTAAAGTACTTATTTACAGTCCTCAAAATATCCCTATAGAGCAGCTAAGACAAATACACAGATGCACACAAGTATGTCTCTACGGGTTGAAATCACCCTGCCACTTGAGCCAGACCTCCAGTCCCTTTGTTTTTATTTTGTCTTCCAGTAAGGGTTTCTTTCTCACTTTGCATTTCGAACCATGATTTTCCTACTTTTGCCTCCTGAGTGGCTAGGATCATCATGTCCAAAGATGGATATAGCAATGTTTATACAGATCTCACAAGCAATGATAGCAGATAGAAAAAGAATAATGTGATCTCTTGGTCAGAGTTTAGGAATTCTGAAGATTCCTCATGAGTTGGGACTTACACATTTTGAAATGAGTGGTGTATTTGTCCCTTTAATTAGGTATCTATATATAACATTCTTTCTCTTGATTTCTCTATTTCCAAAATAGCTATCCTTTACTGTCCCAGCAGCCATTGCCTGAAACTGAGGCAGAGATTGTCCTTGATGGGCTTTGCACCTTGCCCCATGTCCCCATCCCCCACACTCAGAGACCCTTAATGGGAACACCTGGACTGGAGATGCTCTCTCTGCATTCCTGGAAAGATGCTTTGAATTCTGCATTCTATTTGCTTTTTCTAGTACTAGTGTTTGAACTTAGGACCTCAGGGCTCCTATTTTGCTTGCTTGCTCACTTGGTACTCGACCACTGAGCCATGCTTCCACCCTGGCTTTTTGCTGGATAGATTGAAGAAGGAGTCTCCTGGACTTTTCTGCCTTTGCTGGCTTCAAACCTCAATCTTCCTGGTCTCAGCCTTCTAAATAGCTAAGATTACAGAAGTGATCTACTGGTGCCAGGCTTATCTCTGTATTCTTAAAAAAAGAAAAAGAAAGAAAAAAGACATGGCTAGAGGATTAGTATGGCAGAATGTACATTGTTAGGATGGAGGAGGAATGTATTAATTCTATAAAGAATACAAGTTCAATTTGCATAAAGGATCAGTCAGCAAAGCAAACATTGAAGGCAGGTAAAAAGAGTAAAAAGGGCTGGATTTAGGATGGGGGATGAGGAGCTGGAGGAGTTCATTAGTAAACACCTGTGATGGCACACAAACTATCAAGCATAAAAGGAAAAGATTATGGGAGGGTAAGAAGAGCAGGTGTGGCCTTGACACGGAGAAATTTGATGACAGAAGGAAGCAAGGTCACTAACAATTTTAGCAAAATACTTTTGGACTCAGATCTACCTATATTGATGTGGTAGCAATTATTCTCTTACAGCCTGTAAGTTAAAACAAAAAACAAAAAAAAATAATCAGGATAGATAGTTCACAATAGATTTGCAGGTGTTTATAAGCAGAATGAGCCATTAGCACCAGGCAGCTAGAGAGTATATGAAAGGTAAGTCTCCCAGAGAAAATAGTTTCAAGAACCTGCCCAGGCAACCTGATTGACAGCCCTAATGAATACACTATAGTCTGCTGCATAATCATCACACTTAGGATAAGGCAGGATTGTAGTTTAGAACCGTTTCTGCCATGAGTAAGAGTACAAGGTGGCTACAGACATAACATCTTGTACATCTCATTGTTGCAATGGGTCCACCTGTATCCCTATTTAAACAATTGGTTTTTTCCCTTCCCCTCCACAAATTATACCAACATCAAATACTGTGAAAACAGGGGTTATACTGTGGGGGAGGGACATACAACAAATACATCAGACAAAGGGTTATTGGGTTGGGTTGGAACTAAGAGAGCTGGGGTTGAGTATGGTTCCCAGCATGAGTGGAGGAGCTTTATTCTGTGGAATGTTGCTGGGTTTCCTGGACAACAGTAAAAGGAATGCTGAAAATGTGTGGTAGTAATTTAGCAAGAATGGACTTTTGATATTATGTCAAATTGTATTTAATAAAGTAATATATGTATTGAATTAGTAAGGAGGAAAATTAGGTGAATAGGCCTATTCACTGTTCCCACAAAATATGAATTTATAAGAGCAGTGTATTGGCTTCTGTGAAGAGTACCAAATAAAATAAGCTAACTGATATTTCAGAGATATTTTTTAAAAAAATGAGATTGTAAGTGGTTAGTGTGATAATTAAACATTGAATGGACTGGAATCGTTTTCCACTTCAAGATGGATTAGGATGTAAACAATTTAAGCTCTTTAGTGTCATGTTTATCTTCAAATCATTAGTTATTTGCTTGGAGGAGGAAAATGAAGGCCAGAGTGAATGTTCAGATCTAGGAATATTCTACACAATTACTTCTTGCTTCCTGACATTCAGGTATAGAGAAGGCAGACTCCAAAAAATAAACTACTCGTTGGGGCTGGGAAGACGGCTCAGTGGCAGAGTAGAGTGCCTTACAAGCATGAGGCCCTGGGTTTGATTCCTCAGCACCACATAAGCTGAAAAAGCCAGAAGTGGTGCTGTGGCTCATGAGGTAGAGCACTAGCCTTGAACTGAAGAGCTGAGGGCCCAGACCTAGAGTTCAGGCCACACGAATGACAAAAAAAGAACACTCTTCAAAAATCTTAATGTAGAAATGAAAAAACATGGCATTTACTTTGACTAGAAAACTGTAAGAATAAAAGAGCCCTCATGGAGCCAGGTGCTGGTGGCTCATGTTGTCATCCTAGATACTCAGGAGGATTAGATCTGAGGATCACAGTTCAAAGTCAGCCTGGGCAGGAAAGCCAATGAGACCCTTATCTCCAATTAACCACTAGAAACCGGAAGTGGTGCTGTGGTTCAAGTGGTAGAGCACTCCCCTTAAGCTAAAGAGCTTAGAGACAGTGCCCAGGCCCAGAGTTCAAGCCCCACAACCAACAAAAAAAAGAAAGACAGACAGACAGACAGAAAGAAAGAAAGAAAGAAAACCCTCATGCTTGTATTTCTTGTTTGCTTCAAATTCAGTTTCTATAATTTTCCCAGAATTATTCTGACCATGGATCTCTCCATTGGTCATTATGGAGATGCAAAGTATTGAACAATTTGTTGAGATTTTTAACTCTAAAATGAGTGTTAGCTGGGTGCGCATGGCTCACCTCTAGCTAGTAATTCTAGCTATTCATACATGAGGCTACAATAGGATAGCAGTTCAAAGCCAGACCAGGCAAGATAGTCAATGAGACTCTTATTGCTAATTAATGATCAAAAATCGAGAAATGTAACTGTGTCTTCAATGGCAAAGTATCAGTTTTGAGCAAGAAAGCTAAGGGGCATCTTTTAGGACTTGAGTTCAAGTCCCAATACTAGTGTACACACACACACACACACACACACACACACACACACACACACACACACACACACACACAAAATTACTTCTAGTCACATATTTTATGATTCACTTAAAGTTAGTACTAAAAAGATCCATTCCTTTCCATTTAAAAAAGAAAAAAAAACTGTAATTCTTCGCTTTTAATGTAACTCAAATTCATGGAGCCATCAGGGAGCAGGTGGGCCCAAAGCCAGAGTAGTACATAAATATTCAAGAATGCAGCACAGCATGCACTGATGTGTCTGCAGTTCGCTTTCTTTTCTGGTATCTAATTCTCTTGGTAGTCACTTCCTGATTTTACCCTGAACCTAGATATTTTCAGGTTCAATTTTCATGCTGTCTCATTTTGCATTTCACTCTCCTCTACAACAAAGGTAGTTTCTTTGGGGGGCTTTCTTTCTTACTGCTTTTTTCCTCCAGGAATACTGAATTGTAAATTTGTGATTGAGAGTAGGTAGAGGCAAAAAAAAAAAAAAAAGTAGTCCTTTCTTATCACAAAGAGTTCCTTCTTTTTTTTTCCTTGCTTGCTTTTCTTGTGCCCATCCTGGCTTTTGAACACAGGGCCTGGGCACTGTTCCTGAGCTTCTTTTGTGCAAGATTAACATTTCTATCACTGAGTTACACCTCCACTTCTAGCTTTTTTGGTAGTTTATTGGAGATAAGAGTCTCATGGACTTTCTTGTCTAGGCTGGCTTTGAATCGTGATCCTCAGATCTCAGAACTCCTGAGCAGCTAGGGTTACAGGTGTGAGCCACTGACTCCTACCCTAAAGGTTTCCTTTTCAAAGTCTAGTGAGAGCAAGAATTGTACTATGGAATGTGACACTCCGCTTTTTGGTTCATCTGTGTAGAAATATTAGCCATTTTTTTCCCAGCCAGTATCAGATGTTCTATCTGTTTCCATCTGTGCTTTCTGTTTCAATCAGCCAATGACTGGCAAAATAAAACAGATCTTCACTTACAGGCTTGAATGATGACTGTGGTAGGTTGAAGATGTTTTGTCACAAATTTGGTTAGTAAAATGCATCAAGAGCTCCTACGTTTTGATTAAATTGTACATTTCCTTTTCTTAATCTTCGTTCACTCTTTTATCCATCACAACTGTTTGTTCCCACAGGAGGGAGGCTGACAGCAAAGCCTTACTCCTGCCAGGTGACGGCAGTGCCTATAAGAGGTGATAAATCATTTTGTCACTTCAAGAAAAATCACAAATTCATTTGTTTCCACAGGAGACAATATCACTTTATCGAGTCTAGGGCTGCCTATTCTGAATGCTGAACAGGTCAAAAGCCACTCATTGTGTTGATAGTTCTACTTCTTGGTAAAAGAGAGCTCAATGGCAAAGGTAACATTTGTGGTTATAATCGAACTTGGATTTATTCATCTGGATGACTTTGCTAGGATCTGTAATAATTTTTCAGTGGCAAAGGAATGGCCAGATTGCATCTTTACCAAGATTTCAAAACACAGAGGAAGAAGAAAAGAGTTAATTATGGAAAAAGATCCAGTCTTGCAATGGACCATCATAGCCCATCAAAAAAATATCACTGAGAGACTGTTGTGAGGTTTAGATAGACTAGGAACTGGACTTGAGTTACCTGTATAGAAATAGAGAAGGGAAAAAAATCCTAGAAAAATATACACTCAAAGCTAAGAAATGAAAAAAAAAAAGATTGAACAGTCAATGAGGGATCCCATTTGAATGGGATATCTAGGTTCTATTATTTTACTTCAAACATATCATTCTGAACACTTGTATATCTTTATCTTAGATGTCTCCCAATGCAATGAATCTCATTTAATGAAGGTTTCTGATTAATACCAACACATCACAATTGGATCTTATCTATGTGCAGCCATTTGACAGTGGTGACAGTTCTAGTTGAAGTGCTCTCTTCCTTAGGATTTCATGACATGAATCACTCAAGTCACTTTTCCTCTTCTTTTGTTCTGGAAGAAAATGTATTCTCTATACAGTGATGGATGTGGCACAATCTGGCAACAGTGGGCCTTTGGAATTTCACCTTCTCTTTCTCATCCCAATGGACCACATACTCATGCAGCTTCAAACTAAGATTTATTTCAAATACACTTGAGACAAATGTGTAAGGTGAATCACTCTCCATGATCAAGTTGAATATGTGTGCCACTTGCTTTCCTAGTTTCCATGGTATCTGGGTGCAGTACATGAAACAGGCTCTTCCAGAGCGAAGGTCTCACCAGCAATGCAGTAGGGTTCCTCTTTCTCGGCATCCTTTCGTATATTTCTTTGTCATTTTTATCTCTTCTTCTGAGAAGTCTCTCTTTAGCTCCCTTGCCCATTTAATGATTGGCTTGCTTAGATTTGGGAGGGCCAGAACACTGGAGAACTCTCTTGTTCATTTTCAATTCTCTAAGAATAAATATAGCACTTGGCACATTTTCAAACTAAGTCATAATGGAATAAAACCCACAAGCCACTTCCCTTTTATAATAGTTTAAAAATTGCTTACTGTAAGTCAACCAATTATTTTCTAATACCCATTTGGTGGTTAAAAGAGACTGTCCAAAAACATATATCTTCGCCTATCCAATGCCTATGTATTGTTTCAGCTAAGCTCATTTTTATTCTGCTAAGAAATGCTGAATAACACTTTGCTTATTTTTAGAGCATGCTTAAAATATAACTCATCGTGATCATACTTGACAACAATAACACATATGAACTTAAACCAATGTTTAACATTATCAATTGATATAAATACTCAATTGATTTTCAAAATGAATACCTTTCTCAAATACTGGAAGAACATTCACAAGCTCTATCCATGGAAAAGAAAGTATAAGAGGATCAAATGCTAAAGGATTTTTTTTTTTGGTGTGTATGTGTGGGAAATCACTATTACAAGAAGGTCCATGATATAAACATAAAGACTAATTAGCCCTATTTTCTTCAGCTTATATGAGTCTCAATCTTGGATGTACATAAGATAAAGTACTTTACTTCTTTGAGTTGCCTCTAAATTGAGATTATCTACAGTATTACAGCATTTCACAGAAATTATATGAGGATTTTATTTGGATTAAATTAATGTAATGCATGAAAATGTATGACACTAAAAACTAAAATTGTTTTACTATCTAAATTATAAAGGTAACCTTTCTGGAAACTAATATTTGAGAGGAAGATAACAAAGTATAGGTTTTTGTGCTGTTGTTAGTTTTTTGGAGTGCTAAGGCTTGAATCCAGGGCTATGTGCCATGCCCAACCCTTTATTTTTATTCTGCTTTTGAGATAGGATCTCACTGCTGTCCTTGAGTAGACTGGCCTTGAACTTGTAATGTTCCTACCTCTACCTCCTGAGTAGCTGAGATTGCAGGCCTGTACCACTATACAGTACTTCTAGTTAAAATCAAGACAGTATTTGTAATACAAAGATTTACTCCAAATGGAGAGCTTATTGTTGAAAAAGAACTATCACATTTGGTTTTGAATTGTTTATAAAGTGCTAGAGTCCAGGCAAGCAATAAATAAAGATTTTCGACATATGCTCAGCATTGTTAATTTGTGAATTATAAAATATTAATATCAGTAGCTCTCTTTAGGGTCTTAATACAATTCAGAATTCTGTGTATTATCTGGGAGATGATAGAGTCTCATAGGCTTTTCTGTCTAGAATGGCTTTGAGCCACCAACCCCTAAATTTTAGCCTCCTGAGTAACTAGGATTACAAGTGTGAGGTATAGGTAGCAGGCTAGACACACATACACACACACACACACACACGTGTGTGTGTGTGTGTGTGTATATGTCTATATTTATATATATCTATAAGGTATAGAAATCTATATAATTATCTACATTTATAGATACTTATATCTATAGATAAAGATATATCTTTCTAAGTACATTTATGTATCCATATACCTATATATATATCTAATTCTATATCTTAAGCTATTCTAAGCAACAAAAGACTGTTACATTAGAATAACAGATCAACTGAGTTGAGCTTCCCAAAATGAGTCATTTTAATTAGTCATATAAAATTTTGGAACATTTGCTTCTAGCTACCATATCCCTCTTATCTATGGAAATTCATTTTAAGACACCACCAGTAGAAGCCTGAATTTGTTGATAACAAGGAACACTGTATATATTGTCACTTGCTATGTACATACTACAATTTCTTATTGAATAGACACAGTAAGATATAAAGAACAATAGCTAACAATACAATAATATCAGTCTACTGAAAAACATAACAGAGTTTCAATCTACTATAATAGCATAAAGGTGGGTAGATGTAGTGCCTAAATATCTTGTGTGAAATAATAGAGTGCAATGAGATAAGGTCAGTGGCATAGGTGTGTGGCATGGTGTTAGGCTACCATGTGAGAAGTAAGTGAACAGAAACATTGCAGTATCTCAGCATCCAGTCTGCTCACTGAGAGCAGACTGTGTGGGAGTATGGATTCACTGAACAAAGAGTTGAACTGTCTCCTGGGCAGGGGTGGGGGATGGGGAATAGCGCAAGATTGCATCATGTTACTTACCCATGATGACTTATCCTAAAACTTAGGCATTACTTCTGCAATTTTACATTTAATATTAGTGCATTCTGGCTGACCGTCAGCCACTGAATTGCAAGAAAAAGTGAGGAGAATGGAAGACTCCTGCCTTAGGGCTAACCAATGTCATTGTAAACACTGACAAGAAAGCAAAATGCATAGCGCAATTATCTTCCAACAAAAGACTAGTGGACCATGCACTACTGGCATCTTTGCAAGGAAGGAAATGCTGCAGTAAGCCCAAGAATTCCTGACTCTCCCCGGGGTAATTTCCCAACAAAACAGTAGACGTCCATACCAGGGGTGAGGAGGAGGAGGACAGCTGGAACTTCTGCAATTTGCAAAGCAGAGTACCAAAGAGGAGGCAACTGTGCCATGGAGGGGCTTAAACGTCTGCAGATTGCATTCCCAAGCTCGGTGCAAAAATATTCCCAAGATCAGAGAGCAACAGTCATGGAGTCAAAAGGAAAGGGAAATGCTAGAGTCTGAGCAATGCTGGGTAAGATTGCCAGAACACTCCAACCACACTAGATAGTAAGACCCTGATAGCATCTTGTTGGCACCACTGGCATTTATCTGAAACACAAATCACATCTGCCTTCACACTGATTAAAACCAAACTTCTATAAATTTCAGGGTAATTCACCAGTGATCAAAGCTGCCTGCTAGGGTAAAAACATCATTCTTTAGGGTAAAAACATCATCATTTAGTTGACTGAGATGCCCATGATATACAATCCGCAATGCTCAGTACAAAGAGACAGAGAATGGTAACGCCAAGTCAAGGGAAAAAGCAGTGAGTAGAAAGCAACTCCAAGTACATCCTTGTTGCATTTAACATAAGACTTTAATGAAGCTATTATAAATATGTTAAAAGTATTAAAGAGAAAAGATGGTCATTATGTATTCAGATATACAATATTAGCCGGAAAAGAGGACATTACACAGAGAGAGAAAGAAAGAGAGAGAGAGAGAGAGAGAGAGAAAGAGAGAAAGAAAGAGGGGGGAGGGAAAAGAAATGAAAACACTAGTATTGAAAAGTTTGAAAATTGCAATGAAAAGTTCCCTGAGTTGGGTGAAGAGAAGTACAGAGGAGGCAGAAGAAAGAGACTCAGAAACAGAAATTGCCCATTTGCAAAACCTAGAGGAAAATAAAAGACTGACAAGTAAAATGATTAGAGTTATAGGATCACATTAGATAATATGATATATGAAATGGTTTATATACTTCTAATGAACCCTAGACTAAGTCATTGGGAAATCAACATAAAAATACTTAAAGAGATAGGACCAAACATTGGCCAAGTTTGTTGAAAAATAAACCAACTTAAATATTTGACAAACTGAACAAACTTCACACTAAATAAATACAAAGAAAACCACCCATAGCACAGCATTACTGCAGAAAACCAAACTTAAAGAGAAAGGGAAAAACATTTTAAAATCTCCTAGGAAAATAGGACAAACTACATACAGAGAGGCAATAAGATAAATGAAAGCTGACTTCCTGTCAAAAGCAATAGAAGCAAAAAAGACAATAAACCACAATCCAAAGTGATAAAAGAAAAATAAACTGTTCAGTGAAAGTATCATTCAAAGCAAATGTAAATACAGGGCATGTTCAGGTGAACAAAAAACTGAGGAAATTCTACACCTCCTTCCATGTCTTCTAACAAATGCTAAAGAATTAATATTCAAGTTGAGGAGCAGTAATAATAAGATGGAACTGTAGATCCATGGAGATGATACTCGGGCCTCAAGAATGGCAACTGAGTAACAAATACCGAAGATCACATTGTTCTTCCTCAATTTTCCTTGAAAGAAAGTAAACTGTTTAGAGGAAGGATGTAGAGGAAAAGATGTGTGTGTATGTCAGGTCGGGGGTGGAGGGGGGGGGAAGGTGGGCAAAATGATGGCATTTGGATGAATAGAAATTTGAAGATGCCCAAATTGGAAATTAAGTTGAAGGTGTGTATTTGCGGCCTTCGCACAAGTACTAAGCAATAATACTGCCGAGCCTATAGAATAGCCATTATAGAACTACCAAAAATATTCAATTACCTTAAAGTATTCAAAAATAAGAATGAAGCATCATAAGAATTAATTTAGGGTTGGCCGACGGTGGCTCACACCTGTCATCCTAGCTGCACAGAAGGTTAGAAGTGGAAAACCATAGTTCAAAGCCAGGCCTGGCAGAAAAGTCTATGAAACTTTCCTTCCAAGTAATCAGCAAAACATATGGCTGAAGGCATGGCTCAAGTGGTAGAGCACCAGTTGAGCAAGCAAATCACTTGTAAGTCCCTGAGTTCAAACCCCAGTACCACCAAATAAACAAAAAAAGATATCTATATTCTAAGCTCAACATTGCTTGCTTCATCAGTTGTACAATTACTTAAAATGACCTGCATACCCTTGTTAGTTTGTCCTGGCTAAATAGTGGGGTCTCCTTTTACATCCATCCAAACACGTTCCAGTTCAAAACAAAACAAGATACCATGCACTTAAAAAATCCATTTACCCAACTCAGGTAGAGACAAGTCATATCAATCATTGAATTATGAAAGCTAGACTACCATGGAGTCGTAAAATCCCTGAGATTCCTCTAGGCTTATTTTAATCTACTCTATGTGCTGAGATATATATAAAACAAAATAAAAATGACATGCCTAATTTGAGGATTTCTATTAAATGAGTTTGACAAACCACTGTTACCTAAAGAGGATACAGATATTTTGCTATATTCTTTGTGGCAATATGGAGAAGCAGGAGATGATCAAGAAATGTTACACATTTTCCCTATAAACTCTTATACTCTATTGGTGGGAATTGTAGTTAGCTCAGCCACTATGATGTCAATATGGAGATTACTCAAGAAACTATAGATACATCACATGATCTTCTATACTACTTTTGGGCATATATCCAAAAGAATGTAAAGCTCCATACAGGAGTCCTATCTGAGCAATAATGTTTATAGCAGCACTATTTACAATAGCCAAGATATGAAACCATTCTGGGTGCCAAACAACCAATGATTTGATTTAAAAAATATGTATGAATAGTACCTACAGATAACACAATGGAGGACTATTCAGCCATAAGGAGGAATGAAATTATGTTGTGTGCAAAAGAAAAAAAAGATGAAACTGGGGATCCTTATGTTAAACAAGACAAGGCAAGCTCAATGCAGAATTCAGACTTAAAAGAAAATGACAATGCGGCATGGCTACAAAATCAGTTTGTTTGGAAGAAGATCAAAGAAATTAGAGGGTAAGGGGAGAGGAAAGAACAATGGAGGGGTAGATATAGAAGTCCATTCTACCTATGTATGAGAATAAAAAGGATCTTCCAAAAAAAGAGAAGAAAAGAAAAAAAATGAAGTACTACATATGCAGTGAGTTGTTCCAAGCTATAACCCAGACATCGCCAGGGAAATTTTTTGTTTCTTTCTGGTATTAGGTTCCCTTTTGGTTAAGAAAAAGAAAGCTTTAAGGAACATCACTGTGTAAGGACATTTTTCAAATTGCATCGGCTTTCTAAAAGTATCTCTGTGCCTTTCCTCCCGGAGACTAATCATCTGTCATAGGTCTTTGATCTCTCAGTGCTCAGCACTGCTCAGTTACAACTCTTCTGTCATGAACTTTGCATCTCAGAGCATTACTACCAAAGCTAGATGAAAGAATCCACATGTTATGTCTTTCAACACGGAGAACAACTATATGAAAATTTGTTATGAGTATGAGCGAAATAAGCTTTTCAAAGCAGTCATGTGCAAGTCTCTGCTCGGAGTACCAGAGAGACAGGGATTCACAGGCTTTAGTCACTGCCGCTGAGAAACGAAGAAACTCAAAGGAATCGAAAGTATTTCTTTTTTATTTCACAAAGATTCTGGGCCCTGGATAAAGAGAAGTTGGAAGCTGTGGTCAATGAGACAATGGGGGTGAATCACTTTAACAATCCAGCCAGTAGCCACATGCCAGCACTCTCCGTAATGAGCTGCGGCAAAGGGCGGTCAATCTTGGAGACGTTCAGAGATAATAAACAATGGAAAGAAAGGGTTATGCTTAAAAGAAAAAACAATATTGAGAGAAAATCATATCCACATTTAACACAGGAAAAACACTGCCTTTCTTTATTTTTATGAACTCAGGAAGTCAACAAAGGCTTGTATTTGTAAGAAGCCAATGAAGAAATGAAAATAAGGAAAATCAGATTTGTTTTTGTAGGACAAAAAGATAAGTTGTTTAATGTAATTTTTTATGAGTTAAAGAAATAATCTGACTCCAGCCCATGTCTCAAATACTGAACTCAGAGATTACTGTCTAAGATTCTACGAGATATAATGACATTACTAAATAGGAAGAAATAAGGACAATTATCTGGTAAGGTCCTCGAATTAAAGTTAAAGTATAGATTAAATGTGGGGTGGTTGTACATACTTGTAATTCTCACATTGGTGAGGCTGATACCTGGAGATGTATTTGTCTAGCTTGGGAGTCTCAGAAAAATTTACTTGGTTTATACAAAGCACTATTTAGTATCAAATTATTGCTTATATACTATTATTAAAACATAACTGATTCTTTGTCAGTCCTGGAGTTTGAACACAGAACCTAGGCACTGTTCCTGAGCTTTTTGACTGGAGATGATAAGAACTCTACCACTGAGCCACAACTCCATTTCTGGCTTTTTGGAGGTTATTTGGAGATAAAAATCTCGCCACTTTTCTGGCCTGGCTAAATTTGAACTGTGCTCCTCAGATCCTAGTCTCCTGAGTAGCTAGGACTACAGACATGAGCCACCAGGGCTAACTAAAACTTAACCTAATTTTTACAGAATCTGTTAATCATTCTCTGTGGGCAATAAACAGTTTTATAAATTGTATTTTTACATAAAATGGAGGCTAATCACAGGAATATACTGCCACTAAATTATTTACAGTTAGATAGATGGGATCTAGATTCCAGTTTTGCTACTTGTTTGCTATATAATTTTAGGGAAGTTAGTAAACACATCTAATCCTGCAGTTCACTATCTGAAAGCAGCAACTTCATTTTTTTCTTTCCCTTCAAATTAAATGAGGCATGGCTACTGGCATCATACTACTTAAACATGAGGATAATTTATATTACTATTCATTATAACACAGTTGTTCTAATCTTGTCATGAGAGCTCCTCATGAGATAAAATCTCCATGAGATAAAATGCTGTCCGTGAGGTGGTCCTTACTACTAGTGCCTCCTTTCTTTGCTGAGAATCATCCACTGCCTTGCAGGTGAGCAAATTTTTATGTAAGTCCTAAGATGCACTTGTCATAGCACAGATCTAATTAGATGAACTGCTCCCTCTTGAGGATTTTTGATAAGCAGAAGCAAAGCATTTCAGGGCAGAGATATATGGTGGCATGGTTGGCATCTCCTGAGCCTTGATACAAGCATTAGTGTCTTTCAAATGAATAGTGATGACATTTGTTTACTGGGTCAAGAATTTGAAATGATTCATGAAAACAGTACATCTTTTGAGTCTTGTACTTCAGTGGCTCCATGAGCCACAAATACATGATCTTCAAGGCCAGAGCTCACTGAGAAAGTATTCAGCCAATGTTCTGGCAGATAACAAATGATCAAGTTTGGTACAGGAAGAAAGCTACTGAAACGAAGTTTTACAGAAGGAAAGACATGGTTGAGGTAGTATAAACACCAAGGGAATTCTATGTCAAGGTAAAGGAACAGTAGGGAGTTGAAGGAGGGAAGAGCTCTTGGCAGAAACAACTGGGCTGGGCAGAGGAGGGGTCTGAGAGAATCTATGTTATAGGAAGTGCAATCTGTCTGGAGGGGGCCAGGTGGGATTGAGCTGGTAAAAAATGGTTCCATTCCCTTTCTACTCTGTGATCTCTATATGGAAGCCAGAGGGTGAGGAAACCTGCCTCTAAAGTCTCTGAAGAGTCTCTAAAGGTCAGTGCTGCAGGCACAGGTGGGATGTAAAGGGTAGAGACCAGAGATAAAGGGCCAAAGGATTTTACACTACAAGCAGTGAACAGAGGATGCCACATTTCTACACATTAATAAACAAACCTGTGGTTTAAAAATTCTATTGTCCATCACTGAGGTTGATCGGGTAGAGTGGGAAGGCTGAGGTTAGAAGTCAGAGGAGTGAGAAATGTTCAGGATTAATGAGCTCCCATTATAAAAATATGTGGAAATAATGGGACAGTTCAGTTCAATAATCAATGATCTCTTGTCAACTGCACAGGGAGCATTACAGTCTGACTCAAGTATGCTTAAACAATGCTTATCTTACCAAGACTATTAGTCATTTCCATAGAAATTGGTGTGCAATATTTTTCTCCTGCAACAAAGAGACTATACAAAGAGGATATACCAAGGAGATGGAAAAATCAAGTGGATTTGATCATTATCTGTCAGAGGTGAGGTGATGAAAGAGGGGTAAAGTTCAGAATAACTACAAAGTAACTACAATCATTAAATCATAATAATAATCAAGTTCAATGACAGCATGAAGAAGCAGAGGAAGAAGAAGGATGAGGAAGAAATAGAGGAAGAAGAAAGAGGAGGAGGAGGAGGAAGAGGAAGAGCAGCAGCAGCAGCAGCAGCATCTTTCAGGAACTAGTATCTCTGTCTTCAAGAGCTCATTTATGACCCTTTCCTCAAAACTACCATAAAAATTGCCTTCTATACCCACTCTCTCACCAAACAACCCAACCCCTGCACTAGTAATATACAGAGACCAGTCACCTTTACCTCTTCACTTTAAGTTCTCAAATTTGAAGGAGCTAACCCAAGGCTTTAGCTTTTAGAAGACTTATATCTTCTTGTAGAAGAATTACCTAAATTGAACTCCAGAACTTCTGTGCAGAATATGGAGCTTTGTTCTTAGATTTTTCTAATTTCTTTAAAGTCTTCTCTTGGAAATAGGTTGGTGAAGATGGATTAGATGAATATTTTCATATTTGTGTGAATGTATTTTCATGTTTTCTCCCTCCTATCTGGTGAATTAATTCCTAGTTTGCTTTTTTTTTTTTTTTTTTTTTGGGTCCGGTCGTGGGGCCTGAACTCTGGGCCTGGGCACTGTCCCTCAGCTCTTCAGCTCAAGGCTAGCACTCTACCACTTGAGCCACAGCGCCACTTCCAGCTTTTTTCTTTTTGCTTATGTGGTACTGAGGAATTGAACCCAGGGCCTTGAGCATGCAAGGCAAGCGCTCTACCACTGAGCCAACTTCCCAGCCCCCTAGTTTGCTTTTTATAACATTCAACTATATGGCTAGTCTGAATTTCAGCTAAAGAAGCCCAATAATGACTTAGATTATCTTTTATACATACTTCCTGTGCCCCTATACAAATTTCAAATCAGATACCTAGAATTTCAGACAAAAACCTTGCCCACATAATAGTTCTGGAATCAAAAGCCTCAAATTCCTTTACAGGACAGTGATCAGAGTAACTGCTAGTCAGCTCAATGGATTTGTTGGATAGTCTGTCTTATTTTAATTAATAGGGTTCTGCATAAGCAAACACAAAACGTTTTGCTGATACAACCCTTAAAAACAATGTCTGTTATGACGTTTTGGGAAGTTTATTTCAGAATTTTGAGGAGAAGTGAATATTGATGAAAAAAGAATACAACTCAGAGACAAGCTCTAATTCCTGAATGAGGAGCCTACTTATTACTAAAAACAGGTTTAAATGTGTGGGTTGTAATGCCACTTGAGTCATTTAACATATATAAGTCCTGAATTTACAACTGAACGCTAGAGAAGTCATGTCTAGTGGGTGGGAAGTAGTTCGTAAAATATACTTGTAATTTAATTTTCAGATGTTGGTACCAGCCATTGGAAGTCAACTAATGATCTTGCAGAAGACAGAGGCTAATTTTAGTAAACCCGACAATCAGCTACAATCCCAATTCTCTCCTTTTAAAGGCTCTTGGCTCCAAGAGCATAACAAATGGACCCTCTCATTCTTTCAAGCCCTTACGTTTCTTAAACTGTTTGTGAGCCTGTAAAATGCAAAACGAATAGTTTGATACAAAACACATTACTCTACAAGCATAGTACATTTGATCAATAAGTAAAAAGTAAATTAATTTTTTTCTCAAGATAGATATGGATGCTCTCTGAGTCTAAGAACCAAGTAATTGGTTAAAAAAAAGTGCTACCCAACGACCTTGCTGTTTTGTGTCTGAATGTGACATGTACCTGGAGTCTTTGCTGATAATCTCAGGACAATAAACACACATGAAATTATTGCTTTATACATGATGTATCCTTTCTAGTAACATCAGTGTTGTTATTCACTTTCCTCATTTGATCTGGCATGAGGGTTTAGGTTTTAGGGTGTTGGATGAGATTTTGAATGGTGGATCTAGAGTCACATTATGCTTCATTTCTTGCGTATCAGATTAATCTTCCTGTCTATGCTGTCATGCACAAATATGACCCTCTGACATAGAGTGCATGATATCAAAAACAATGATATGTAACTTTGAGGTGATTAAATCTGACAAACGTATTTGATAACCTTATTCCTCTATTTGCATTTATCTTTCTTCCATGGGACCTTTAATAAAAAATAAATGTCAAGATAAAAAATCAAATTCATGCAGCATTAAGATGATAATAATAGGAGTAGGCCATTCTTAGATGATTTCATCAGGGATGTGGACACACAATAAAATCATGAAGCACTTTTATTTCTAAAACCATAATTCCATTATTCTATCAAGTTCCTTTGTCTTTATTTTACTTTTCATTGGAAAAACAGAATTTATTATACAATTTCTGCCTCTCAGCTATTTTATTGTGTCATACCACAAATATAGTTATTTCTGGATTCTGTTACAAAGGGAAAAGAAGAAACTTTATAAGTTCAAAAGAATGAAGTGAACCTTTTAACCACAGTGTAACAGTGACCCACAGAGATCCAAAACAGAAGTTGATGCTGTTAGCTGCCATCTTTTCCAAAATCTTTCCAAAACAAAAGTTATTATATTATCTTTAAGTAGTTGTACAAAGGGATTTCAATTCAACATGTCATTTTATTCTTGATCAATGTCATCCCTTCCACCATCCTTCTCAAGAGCCCATAAACGCAAGAATAAAAATACCCACTGAATTCAATAGAGAAGATACACGTTAGTCCCAATTAGTTGGTCACAGGAATGCAAAGGTTGAATAAGCTGAGTAAACAAAGCTGTGGGTAAGGCCACATGTCACATGCCACTAGTTTTTTCTTTTTAGTTTCTCTCTGCGGGTTATGAAAATATATCCAAACACATTCGAGACCCAGAACAAAGCAAATGGAGATAAGGGTGAAAGGAGAAAGAATGTTTAGAAAGCCCAGAAAGAATAATAAGTTACAGACACAAAATCAGTCATCTAAAAGTAAAGTGATATTGCTTTAAGGGAGTAGTGGAAAATTAATATTGGCAAAGAGATTTTGGAAGTTAAATGACTGGATATGAGTGGGGCAATAAAGAAGGAAAAGCCAAAGTAGTCTAAGCCATCCTAATAACTTGGAAACCAGTGGTACAGTAAGCAGGGCCTTGAGTGTCTGGAAGCAGGGTTGCTGTTAAGAAAAGAGACCTACTATTCTATTAAACGTTCAGGCAAGCATATTTCCGGCTTCTCCTGGAATGTCAACCAAGCAGTCCTTCACCAGAATGAGGGTTTGTTTGCAATTATTGTGGCATATTTTTTAGCCTTTACTCCTAGATTCCAATGAGGTCACCACCCACAAAAGATTGTGGAAGCTGAGTGTTTGGCAAGATTCCTGGTGAAGGAACCTCAGCATAAACCATAAGAGACATGTCAGCAAACAGTTTAACTTCCTTTCTGTCATGTGGTAACCAGAGAGGATGCTGGAGCTGGCTGGAGCTAGTTTTTCTCACCTACCGTCTCTCTCTCTCTCTCTCTCTCTCTCTCTCTCTCTCTCTCTCTCTCTCTCCTCTCTCTCTTTTTCTCTCTCTCCTTCCTCTCCCCCCTCTCTCTCCCTCTCTTTCACTTTTTTCTCTATCTTCTTCCCTCCCTCCCTCCCTCTCTCCCATCCTCCCTTCCTTCCTCCCTCCCTTTCTCCTTTCCTTCCTTCTTTTCCCTCTTTCCTTCCCTCCTGTCATTTCACAGTTCAGAATATCAAATTAGGAAATTGCCTTAGATCAAGAAGTACAACTATAGCAGTCTCATCTCTGATCTCTTAAGAGTTGCATGCCATGACTCTGCCTGACTCTTCATGGAGACATTTCTGTTGTCCACTCCATGCATTTGGAGAAATAAGTAAATAACAGCAACAGCAAAAACAATGATGTCAACAACAAGGGGTAAAGCTTTGCATCAGACATTTTTGGTTTCTGCTCTGTGTGATTTAGGGTTTTCAAGGAAGAAACTATGATGGGGATCATCCAAGCCCACAACTAGAAACTGAGTGTTGTTTGTATCTGACAAGTATGCTAAAAATGAGAGATGAGCAGATCTACTAAGATCTCCATGCTGGCCCAGAGCTTGTCCTGTGCTGAGCTGGAAAGCCTCTGTGAACTGCTTCCCTTCCCCTGCTGTCTTGTAGGCTGGTCTTCTGCTGGGCCTGGCCATTAGGAGAGCACCGCTGGAGCTGGTGCAAGAAGAGACAGTTTGGGATAGATGAGGTCTGCCTCCTCCAGTCTCTTCGCTGTGGCACTAGATGAACCGGCACCGTTCCCTTCCTGAGGCTTTGTGCCACAGCCCAGCCCTCATGGGCAGCAGGTTATCCCTTTTAATCCCTTTGGTTATGCTTCTACTGCTGCCAGTCTTTTGGCATCTCAACATCCCTTCTGATCCCTCTGGTCTTCACTATAGTTTCAGTAAAGGAAGCAAGTCCTTCATGAAAGTTTTGCTATTTGACTTATCTGAGGTGAGTTCTTTTCTTGCTTGGTCCCTGACTGCTATTTTGAATCAAATATTAAGTGTCATTCAAGCATATCTTTTAGTTCCAAGTCTAGTCTTTCTGTTGTCAAGCTTTTGTCATGAAAGCAAATCAATAAAAGCCCCCATTTGTCTATGTGAATGCATATCTGTTCATTAGGGTTATTTATCCTAGGTGAAGTAGTAAACCTCAATGCATGTCCCATGAAGCTAGGAAAACCAAGGGGAGGGGTTGGGTTGGGAGGGGTGAGGGGAGAATGATGAAAATGTGATATTGACCAAGATATACTATATTTATGAAATAATTTGTTGCATAGTCACCTTTTTGTATAACTGCTTAAAGAAAATAAAATTATAACTAAAAATATGCCATTTTATGTCTAGAACATATTCCTTCAACACTACAAAATCCATAAACCCTAGCAAAAGTCAATATATTACAATTTACGTTGCTATAGAGACAATGAAAAAGCATCATTTTTCATCCCACCAAATGGAAAAGAATAATATATGTAAAGTCTTATTTCCTATTATTGGTGTCTTTATTCAAACTAAACAGATTGTCATTCTGACACTCTAAGAAGAAAGGAGTGTTTTTCAACTTTTATCTACAAAATGAAGAATGTAGTTATTAGAAAATGTTCTTGTTCCAAAGTTAGACTTCTTTTTATTTATTCAGAAACTACGCCTCAAACATTCTTCTCAAACTTTAAGACAGTATTGGCACTAAAATGAAAAATCTTGTGGGGAAGTGATGTTACAAATTCCCTTTCTGAGTTCCCAAACAATAACTTCCAAAGAGATGTATTTTAAAATCTGATACAAACATATATGCTTATATAAACATACATGGTCAGGAATGGTCAAAATGTAATCTTAAATTTTGCACTTTTAACTATTTTTTGTTACCTCCTTTGTGGATCTAATGAAAGTAAGGAAAACAATTCTTTTCATGAAGAATACAAAGATATTACCTCCATCTCTGAGTTCCTGAGGGACAGCAGATTAAATCAGTAGCAAACATAAATGACTGCTTCCAAGGGAGAAGAAAAGTCCCACAGGAGTTTCAAAATTAAAATGCATTGAACTACTTAGGTCTGTCAACATTTCACTAGGAAGAGGGAGAAGTTCAAAAAGTTCTACCTCATTTGCTAGGTTTTGCTTCTGTAAAGCAGAGATCAGCCACCTAGCAACAGCACAAAAGACTCTACTTTGACATCGTTAAGCTCATGCTGGCTGAGCAGGAAGAAAAGCTGTGTAAGATCAGGGCAGAGCTGGATGGCCTGCCATTCCACTGCCACTAGGGAGCCTGGTTTGGGAAATTGGGAAATTCACTCTGAAGAATGACTTTTTGTCAGTGTTCTTAAAAGCTCAGCACTCTGAGTGCCTCCTGTATGGCCTGTTCTCAGTTAACAGAGCACACTGGACACACACACACACACACACACACACACACACACACACACACACACCACACACACCACACATATTACACTGAAGACAGAAACAATGTCATTTCCAACCAACACTGCTCCTCCATTAAAGTCTGCTTATGCACATGCTAGGAAATCGATGAAGTGAAATCTGTGTTAATTAAGATGGAGCATTGTTCTATGCAGCTCTTTCAGGATGGACCAGAGTGAATTTTTAAAACTTCTGACTCTTACCCGACAGACAGCTATCTCTTGTTCTCTTTTAAAGCTAGTCTTCTGGCATTAGACATTGCCCTAGAAATAACCTACCACTTTTCTTCTCAGAAGACAGAAATATCTACTTAACAGTCTGATCAGACCAGAGATCTTGGAAAAAATATCTAGATCACAAATCCCTGTCAGCCATGACCAGTGAACAAAATCTGAGCCATGTTCTTCCTCAAAGAATGCTCTCCCTTGAAGAGCCAACAGGTCATGTAGAAAGATGTCCATCAGAGAGTCAAAACAATGAGGTTTTCAGTGGCAAAAGCTGATGCCTGGCATGGGAAACCTGAAGGAAAGTTAGCAGCTAAGAGTCTACCACTGCATTGTGAGGCTTTCTGGGAGAGTGGTGGGGAAGGAAAATGACGAATGACTGTGCTTTTTATTTTGGCTCTTGGTGAATGGAAAAACCTAGAATTCAGTTTTAAGAGTGAGACAGGGAGGGGGGCTTGGTGAACTTGGTGAGAATCATTTGCTGCTTTCCCTTCTATCACTTGCCTGGTATGTCTCCCTTGCCTGCCTCTGCTTGTATAAGAAAAGAATTGTGAGGGACAGGCACACTGATCTGGAGGACATCTGGTCAACCAATTGAGTATCATGAATTGAGTACCACTAGTTGACTACCACAATACAGTAGGTTGGAAATGAACTATAAACTTATGGGTGGGGATGGGAGGCAAAAGCTGGGAGAAGGGGTGACATTGTCCAAAAAGAGATGCACTCATTTCCTGATTTATGAAACTGTAACCCCTCTGTATGGCACCTTTATAATAAAAATAAAAACGAAAAAGCAGCTCATAGGCTCTGTTTATTACGGTAAGATATATCATTTTTTTCCCCTGTGGATTATAACTTTTTAACAACTTGGTTTTAAACATCTGTTTTCTAAGTGACAAGTGTAGCACTTTAAAACAAAAACAAAAACAGGGTGTAGCAACTAAAATATTGGAATCTTTATGCCAAATGCAGTCTTACTGAGAGCTCACCAAACTATTAATCATTTGAGCTGTAGCTTGCCATATTCTTAGCTTCCGCATACAGAGACTCACTTTATCCTCCTCAGAAAGGAATTGTAATACACATATTATTTTGAGATTGTATTTTTTTTCACCCAACAACATAGAATCTTTTCTTTGTCAGGATTTATCTATTCATCTAAAAGTGTTATATGGCATTCCATTGCGCTCTAGTGAGCACTTAAATTTGTTTTCAATAAGGTCTTATTTTATAAGAGAAAGAATCAACATGTTTACATTTATACTTTCCCACTACTGTTAGTGAGCGAGACTCCTAGGAGTAAGTTTACTCAGTTGAAGTGTGTACCTGACATTGAAACTCTGAGCAGACATTGACAATTTCGTGTTTCAGTTTAACACTATTTATTAAACAACCTCACAGCTAGTTTTACTATCAAGTAGAGCAAATATTAGTGATTAATTTGGGTTTTAAGTTTTATTTTACTTTCTCCAGGTGAATATTAAAATCGATTTGTTTATTTAAAAAGCAGTACAGATATAATACAACAATTGAATTTAATGAAACAGTTTCGTTAACTATCTTGGGAATCTATGGATGCCAAGCCATGAGTACTGAAAAGGGATCTGGAGAATGGGAATACCATTCTCTAACTCTCAGTTTGCCAGGAGTCACCCTAGAATGATCAATCGCTCCTGGCATTACAGAGACTCAGTATTCTACCCTGGTTGTGTGAATCCCACCCCAAATTTCTGGGTCCTTGGGGATAGACAAACGCCTATGCAAATTTTAAGTTGTTCTTGCTTACCTCTACTTCTTAAGATAAGGAAGCCACTTATCACTTGCATATAGGTTGGTATCACTTGTTGGGGCTTGTGACTTCAAACATACTGATTACGATTCTATCCCATGTGAGGCTTCAAGGGTGTTGATGCCTTACTGTCTGCACGTACTTGTACTTCTGTTAGCCTTTCCTCCTCCATTTCTTACCCGGTCTGCCACCTTAGACCTTCCAGCAAAAACAAAACTGTCTGTCCCTGAAATCAGGTGACACAGGTAGCTGCAATGTCAAATGGCACCCCCCACCCCCAATGCTGTTTCCTTCTCCCTTGCAAATGTTAACGTGACCCTCTCACGTTGTTCCACATGAACCCCGCCCTATAAATCTGTGCTGTTGCCACGCCCAGCTGCTACTCTCTGCCCAAGATGTAGCTTGTCAGGTTACTGACATTAAAACTCCTTTTCCTTTGTATGTACCAAGGGCCCCAGTGATTTTCCTGGGGAAGCCTTTGAACTTCCCTATACCATACTCAATACTTTGTTGAAGAGACCCCAGGCATCTGATGCTGGCACAAGGCTACAGGTTCCCTGGTACCCCAAACCTCAATTCCAATTACTGCCTTGCCCCCTCTGGGCATACTGTGACAAACTGTTTACTGATTAGTCGTTATTGGCATAAACTGCATATTGAGAGAGAGTGATCTATACATTTTTTGGTATTATTTGAGGTTCTTTTATTGAAGTACAATGTATTCATTTTGTAGTTCTTTTTCTTAAACTTTCTAGTATTTTTTATGTGGGTGGTAAACCTTTACTGTTAACAAGCCTTGTGTGGGATATATACTGTAATAATTGTGACTGTTTCAGAATAGAACTCCTTTCTAACTGCGCTGTGTAATTATTATTGCTATTGTTGAAGAAGGTATTAATCTAACATGCTTATTTATCTTGCATCTATATTAATTGATATATATGTATAAATGTGTATATATATTGTAGTTATTGTTTATATGATTAGAACACTTTGCATCCACTTTCTGAGCATTTTTAATCCAATAATACATTGTTAAGCATACATATAATCTTTTCAAGCTTTAAAAGAAAAAAGTATATATTTAAATTGTTGGGTGGAAGGAATTGTATCTTTGACTTAAATTTCTAGTAGGCTAAAAAATCTAGTCAATATTTATTCCTATTTTGGTTCCATTTTGGTAATTTGTATTTTCCAATAAAATTGTCTATTTCCAAAAAAAAACTACATGGCTTCTCAAGTTTTCATAAGTATCTAGATGCTAACCTTTGTAAATTGACTTTTTCAACCTTCAGAATTTTTTCTTTGTGATACTTAAGGATTGTTATGAATGTACTTTTTAGCCTTTAGTACTTCAGAATTATGCAGCAGAGGCTATGATCTTACATCTTGATGGTTTGTTTTGTACTGTACCTTGAAAAGAACTGTTTTGTTACTATGGAAATGATTAAGATAATGCCAGATAAACACTGTGCCTCCCATGGGGACATAGTATCTTTAAATATTCTTAGGTAATAAAACAATTGTAAATGTTACATTTCACTAATACAGGAATTTCTTTCAATTTATATCTCCATTATGACAGCAAGTGTTAGTTTCTTTTCTTTGTTACTTAGAAAGAAGTTAAGCAAGAGTTTTCAGTATCACAGAGTTAGTAAATAGTAGAGGTCATATCCAAACTCAAAGTTTTCCTGTTTTTAGAGTCTTCCATTTGTCCTCTACTCTATCTTCCATACAGAATATGATTTATGCATATATGGATTCTGGGAAAGTTTTAGAGAGGCGACTGCACATGATTTGGGTTGTAAAAATGAATTTGTAGTCTTTTAAGTAAAGAAGGTGAGATGGTGTAAAAATGGGGAAAAGAAACAGCACAAAAGTTTACAGGGAACAGATTTCACAGTGTGTTTGCAAGCAACAAGCCCTTGAAGGAAAACATAGCTCAGCCCTCATTTGTCTGAAAACACTTGGTTCAAATCGGTTCTCAATCCTTGGATAGCTATCCATCTAGTGAAACTCTAATGATATCATTTACAGTAGGATTGAGAGACTCAGAGCAAAGATCCAGACTAAAAGATAGGTTTGAATAAATTGGGAATCTAGACATCTCCACTTCAGACCTTTGTCTCTGGGACAATTACTAAATATCAACAATGTCATTTTTAATTGCCAAACCAGACATGCTGTCATTTGTCCTGAGGCTATAGACATACCAAACAGTTACATGTCTTAAATGTAATTATTGACAATATAAAACTCCTAAGGTAATTAATTTTAATATTTGAATCAGATGAAAGAAGAGCTACCAAATAGTTCCTGTTGGTATAAAACCTATGCCTCTCCTTTTTGGACACTTTTCTCTCACCTGTGCAAGAAATATTCTTTTAACCATTCTTATTGTGTGTGTTATGTTTTATTTTATGACTTTTAAAGGTAGATTTTGGTGTCGTTCCCAGTATTTTTAAAACTATAATACATGCACAAGTAAGTAATCATTTGGATGTGTTGTCAACAATTCAGAGTTGAAACAATAGAGAAACAAAATATAGAAATGAAGTTCTTAGATCAAAATATAAATGAATATTTGGTTTTGTTGGAGAATTTCCAAAACCACCTCTGTGAAAATTATGGCAGTTTACATCTAGATTAGTAAGTTTATTAATGAGCTAGAAAATCAATTTGAGTCATTTTTCATGTTTAAGTATTATGATTGTTACTTTACTTTTGGGGATATGAGTTATATTCAGGACCTGTGCACTGTGTACTTTTGCTTTTAGTTTTTCTTTCCTTTTCTTTTTTTCCAGACAGAGTCTCATGCCTTTGTCCAGATCAACTGCAGACGAGAATCTTCCTATATTTACCTCCCAGGTAACTGTGATGACAAGTAAGCACCAATGCACCCAGCTGATTATTATTTTTAAGTGTTAATTTAACTGAGCTAATGGATGCCCAGATTGATAGTAAAAGGATGTGTTTGTAAGGTGTGTCCATCAGAGATTAATGTCAGTAGACTGATGCAGGCAACATCAAATCTATCTTGTCCTGAAGAGAATCAACAGGTAGAGGAAGAGGGAATTCACTCTTATTTCTTAAGATGGATTAATCATCTTGTTCTGCCCATGAGCATCAGATCTCTTGGTTTTCTGGCATTCAGAAATTAGATTTATACCAACAGCCTGGTTCTTAGGATTTCAGCCTTAATCTGGGAGTTCTCTTATCAGCTCTCTGCTTTGAAACACACATGGAATTATACTACCAATTCTGCTGCTTCTTCAATTTGCTTATGTATACGGTGGGACTTGCGTCTTCCACTATTATAAGCTAATTCCATATTATATGTCTTCTGTATCTGCATCTCTATCTGTTCTATTGGTTCATTTTCTCTGGGGAACTCTACTACCAGCATCATTTTAAATTTGGTGAGATGAATCTTTTTCCATTATGTTTTCTGGCTTTCCTTGCAAGTATTAGGGATAATTAAACCTTTTCTAAAATATGTGATGCAAGTATGTATTTTCTCAAAAGTTGCCTGGCACTGCTGGTGGGAATGTACACTTATACAACCACTTTGGAAAGCAGTCTGGAGGGTCCTTAGAAAGCTAAAGAATGACCTCCCTTACGACCCAGTCATACCACTTCTAGGCATCTACCCTGAACAACAGGAACCAATATACAAGGACACGTGCACCTCCATGTTTATTGCAGCACTGTTCGCAATAGCTAGGATATGGAAACAACCTAGGTGCCCCACCACAGATGAATGGATCCAAAAATTGTGGTATCTATACACAATGGAATATTATGCAGCCATTAGAAATGACAAAATAATGGCATTTGCAGGGAAATGGATGGAGCTAGAAGGAATCATGTTGAGCGAGGTAAGCCAAGAACGAAGAGACAAACGGTCCATGGTCTCCCTCATAAGTGGATGCTAAATCCAAAAGGTTAGGTGATACGACAAAACTAACAGGACTTAAGAAACAAAGAACTCCCGCTCATCTGGTTGAACCACTACTAAATATCCTCATGCTGCTGATCACAAATATGGTATATAACATGTGAACACTGTTATATATTACAGACTGTGGTAGACAATTTGCTCCAGGGAAGTTAGAATGAACTTGTGACTTTGAAAATATGTAATCATTTAATCACAATCAAAAAAAAAAAAAAAGAACCTTGGGGAAGGGAGGGAGGGAGGGGATGGTAGGGGGAAAACAATGGAGGGGGTAACAATGTTCAAGAGGAAGTGTACTCATAACCTCACTCATGTAACTGTAACCCTCTGTATAGTAGCTTTACAATAAAAAAAAAAAAAAAAGTTGCCTGGGTCTGCTGTTATGGTTTACATATGTATTTTGCCATCCATTTTTAGTTAACCTTAGCTAACATTTTAGGTAACATTCAGTTGACATTTTAGTTAATGGTATCATTATTGTCATTACAGAAAACAACCTTTTTTTCCCCTATATCCAGATCATGGGGAAATTTATTACTTTTTCTTTCCTTAGTACATGACTTGTTTAACTTTGAACTTGGATCTATAAGTTTCCTGTGGGTATAAGTGTGTAGTGGGACGTATGGAAATAATCTTATTTGTGTCTGAACAGATTAATCTCAGGTAATTTGAAATGCTAGTTTCATTGTTTCCTAAACTTTCATATTCATTTCTAGAATTTCTACTCTTTTCTACTCATGTGAAATCTATTGTCTGTCCAAGTGTCTGTACTGCATTGTCCCAAGAACAAAGGCTATTATGTATAAGTACTGTTACTCATATTCTCATACCTTGGCTCTTTTCTAGCATTTTTGTAGCTGGTGTTTATATGTATTTTTCCTAATAAATTTAGGTCAAGTTGTTTATCTACAGAAAAAGTTTGCAACATTTTTTGGTGGAAATTGTATTAAAATCTGATTTCTGCAGAAACAATAGCTTTATGAAACTGAGTTAATTGGTGAGGAAAATTAAATGTTTTTCCAGTTGTTTAGGTTTTCAGGATGGCTTTTATCACATTGACTTTTATTCAATCTACCCCCAAATTAAAAGAAATCTTGTTGTTGGTATGGTAAATGGAGTTTTCTTTTCCATTTCCTCCTGCAAATAGTATTCCTTGTACTTGTACTCCTTGTACTATTATCCTCCAACCATACTGAACTATATCTATTATTTGAATTAACATTTGTCATTAATTCTCAAGAGTCTCCAGTTATAATATCATGGTAGCTTTGTTTCTCAGGCTCACATGTGTTTGTTTTGCTTTGTTTTGTTTGTTTGGGGATTTTTTTTTAGTTAGTTTGCATTGGTGACTACTATCTCCTCAGTACAAAGTATCACTGAAGATGGTTGTCATACTTGCTTTGCTCTCAATTGTACTGTGCCCCTTCCTGTAAGTCTCCGCTAAGCAAGTCACAGTGTGTAAGAATAAGGAAAATATACTTTGTCATAATTCGAAGGCATCAGTTAACATGCTCCTTAATGTCTTTTTTTTATAAAGGAGAAATGGGTATATATTATTGTCTACATCTGTAGACAATCACAGTAGCTTTCATTATTTTCAAAAGTCTAATAATCTCTTTTGCTTGTATATTATTTGTTTCTTCCCCCCTGGAAGTGATGAGGATTTTGTTTCCCTTTATTTTAAAGTCTAATAGCTTATTAGGATATGTATTGGAGTTGGTAGTTTGGGAGTTTAGTTGGTAATGAAGTTGGTAAATTGGGGTATTTAGTGACTCATTATGTAAATTCTTGACTTGTTTCATTTCTGGAAAGGTTTTCTTGGGTTATACTTTTAATATTGGTCTAGTCCACAGTTTTCTTTTTCTTGGTGGGTACTCCAATTATGCTCATGCTGAACACTTCCTCTTCTTTTTTAACTTTTTGTTTATCATTCCTTTGGTTATTTTCTTGCTACTATTCAAGATTTCTTTATTATTGTTGTTTTTAAGTCCAAGTTCTCTTGAGGAGTTACAATTCAATGTTTATTTCCTTTCTTCCCAAGTTCTATGACTGTAATTGATTCAATTAATTTCTTTCATGATTCTTAATCAATTGGATTTGTTGTTTGGCTATCTCAGCTTCGAATTGATCAATGTATAATAAAGGTATATATGAATGAACAAGATTCTCAAGTGCTTTTCATTAAAGGACAAACCATATTTAATTCCATTTGGAATTGCAGTTGCAGTTACAGTATTTTTGCTTTGGAACAACAGAAGAAAAGAGAAGGAAGGTGTTTACAGTTTAACTTTTTAAAAAAGTGGCTTTGTATAAATGGAAATTGGATTTGTATTTTTCATTTTTGTGGCTAGGGTTAGGAATTTGAGATGGTTTGTGATATTCTTAATTTAAGAGCACCCTCTTCTGTCATTGAAGCAAAATGGAATATTTTTAATGGGTGACAACTTTTCTTTGAGCATTTTCTTTTTATTGTAAGAACACAGTATAAGCTTATTTAATATACCCCCTTGATGCACCCATAGGAACTCCTTGCTAGTTATTTGTGATTATCATTTCTTTTACGGTTAGGCCACATAATTAGTTTGTAACTCAAAACATTTAAACATATCTTTTATGGTAATGATGCTTTTCCTTGAAATACCAGAAATTTTCATTTCTACTTATCCATTCCTTCTGTTCATTCTTCAGTCAGCACATTATTCTAATAGCACATTATTCTAATACATCTTGCAATGCCAGATCTATGTTCAGTACTGTTAATTAACTTTACTTTGAACCAGAAGAGTGATCAATTCTCAAATATTGCCCGATTTTTTAAGATAAAAATAAGGACTAGCCATTTCATTAAAGAGCCTTTTTTCAATGTAAGAGTTTTGTTAGTAATGTTATTTAAAATGATTATTTTTTCTTTTGTTAGCATTTCATTAATCATCTCTTTTTTAATTGGATATAGACATATAAGTAGTCTGGGGAAAACCTTCCAGAAATTTATTAGGGTTTCCTTTTTTAGGCAAATTATTATATGTCAATGTATACCATGGATATGAGAATAACATACAGTACCTTCCTTGTTGTTATCAACAAAGTAATGAAAGGTGTAACGTGTATATAAAGTTTTTGCTTTTGCTTTAATTTACATATGGAATATTTAGGAATTTCTTCCTTTTATATTTTGTGACTGTGTTATTTGGCACATAATATTTTTTTCCTGTTGGAACTTTATAAAGTATTTATTAAAATTTTACATTACATCTCCCATAAAATGTGTTTGAATGATACTTTGGGGATTTTTATATTTGTGAAGTCATAGTTGTATATTTTAATTTTCACTTGCAAAATCTTTTTTTCTGATTCATTGTTATAGATGTTCTTTATTTTAATTTCCACTTGCAAAATCTTTTTGTTCTGATTTATTGTTATAGGTGTCCTTCTAGGTATTTATCTTGTTTAAGATTAAACATTGCTATTATAAGGTATGGTAATTCATGTTGTAATCCTAGTTACTCAAGAGTCTGAGCTTGTCTCAGGCTCTTAGTTCAAGGCCACAGTCAAGTCCAGCTAAGACAGAAAGTTGGTGAGAACTCATCTTGACCAATAATAAGCTGAGTGTGGTTTCACACCCTTATTATCTCAGCTATATGGGAAACATACACAAAAGGATTGTGGTCCAGAAAAAAAAATACTAAGATCCTATTTTAAAAATAATTAAAACAAAAAGAGCTAGATATTCACACACAGTGAGACCAAAAGAGGATTGTCTTAGGAGAAACACAAAGAAACAATGCCTACATGCCTCTTTATACTTATATAAAATTATGCATATATGTACACATGTGTACATATATTTTGAAGCAAACTCCAAGATATGGAAACAAGAGGTCTTTTCTTAATAAAATTACTTTTTTGATGACTGTGTGTTCTTTACTTTATGTGTGGTATATCTGCATGTGTATCTTTTGGAGGGTGGGGAAAAGCAGGGAACTCTAGGGATGAAGGGTGAAAAATGCATCAGTGTAGCTCACAGGATATTGATGAAAGTGAGCTATACAACTGGAGGGTGGAGCTGGGAGGGAACAGAACATACTGAATGAAAGGAAACGTAGTCACATAACTGTAATCTCTCTGCACATCATCTTTATAATAGCGATAAAGTAATTTTTTTAAAAAGAGCAACAGGCATGGCTCAAGTGTCAGAACTCCTATCTAGCAAGTTCAAGATCTTGAGTTCAAACCTCAGTATGGCAAAATAGATTAATAAAAATATTCATAAATAAAAGCAGATAAAAAACAAACAAAACTATCTGTATATGTTTCTCAATTTGTCATCTCTATCTCTAACTATCATTTTTATGTGTATTATGAATACTGATCTATGTGAATTTATGCTTAAAATGAGGAATTGGACAATGGCAAAGGAAATATTAGAATATTAAAGGGAATATTTAAGAGTGAAGTATCTCTTTGTAGGTTATTGCATGCTACACACCAACAAAATGATGTTGTAGTGCTGTTTACTAGCATTCCTGTGCAACACGCACTGTTCAGAATATTTTACATAGAAATCATAACAGCTACCTCATGAAGTGGTGGTGTAATTTTCTCCATTTTACTAAAATTGAGAAATTAGGAAGCTAAAATCAAGGAAGGTTAAAGAATGTACCAATATTCCTCATCCAGAAAGAAATAGAGGTAGGTCCATACACAACAACATTGTAAAGCCATGATATTTCATAAATATAAAAATCAAAGTGTAGAGTGATATATAAAGTATGATTCACATTTCTGTAAAATACATATGGCATGTGTGGATATGTGTTTATAGAAAGAAAATCACAGCTAAACATACAAACCGCACTGCTACTCAATGGGATTTCAATGTTGGGAAGTTCCATTTTCTGTCTGATAGACGATTTTATGTTTTTACAAAATTTCTCGCACTACTTGTCTTTTTTACAAGTGACCATTTTAAGAAAAAAATTGGATGGAGAGGCCATCATGCTAAAACATAGAAAACATGCCAAGGTAATTCTTTCATACAGCTATTGCAAGTAGCACTAGTTCCCAGCATTTTAAAAAATAAAGATAATCATTATAGCTATTTCCTTCTTTCAAATGTATTATTTAGCATCAAAATAATTCTTCAGAACATTACTGACTTTGCTGGTGATAAATTTCTTTCTTCTCTACATTTGGCTTCATTGGTTTCCTTTCTTAAATCCCATCTCCTCTCACTCTTCACATAATCTTCTTCCCTACAGTGGATTTTTCTTATTTGAGAGACACAATTTTCATCCGCTGGATTTCAATTGCTAATGTTTATTTAAACACCTGAGGATGTGACCAAGAATGTGTAACTCTTTGTTTGTTCAGCTGAGACTATCTAAAGCTCAAGAGCTCTCTAGCCTATCAGGATGAGAGAAGACAAAAATGCAAAGCTCCTGGTTGCAAACAGTTGGTATACATTACCCACTTAGAGAACATTCAAGAAATATTACTTATGGCATCATTCTCACGGTTTTAAAAAAAAGATTTTACCAATTAATGTAATGCATCTTGTCTTTTTATTGAATAACAGTTTATGATAAATTAATTTCCATGAAAGCTGATGCAAGGAGAAGTACAATTTTGTTGAGAGGTGAAATCAATAACATAATAACTTTGAGAGACAACAAGGTTGGAGAGACTGATTAGTTATTCAGTCTCACTAATGTTAAAGATGCCTCTAACTACCCTAAGTATATCTTATAAAATTCTTCTTGTTTTAATTGATGGAGGTATTTACTTTTTGTTTTTGGAAATAAATTACTTTTCCTGAAGTATTAATTTTGACTCAGAAGGAGATAAAGGTTTAAACTGGCATTAACCATTGTTTTTCAAATGTTTAAGTGTTTTAGTAGGATTTAAATATCATTTTTAAACCAACTTTCTAATTTTCAAAGTAATATATCCATTGTGAACAGAACAAAGTTGTGAATAGAAATACAACGGAATATTCATGATTCTTTTGGAGTATATGAAACTTTTTGTACAAAATCCTGATGAGTGAGAAAAAAAGAATAAAATGAAACAATCTATGATATGCAATGTTAGCAATTCTGAAAAATAAGCACAAAGTTTGTTTTTGTTTATTCTTGCTTTGAGTATGCAGATAGAGTCCTTATCTGTACCTTATTTTTACTCATGAAGATCTACTGCAGAAAAGGTGTTTTTACACATAAATTTTATCCTTTGTTGTTTGAAAGAAGAAATACTAAATTTGAATGAAAAGAAAGTGAAGAAATATTACATACATTAAAATACTGGGATATCCATACCAGAAAAGTTCTTTTGAAAACTTGATTAAAAGCAAGGAATAATAAGTATTATTAATCATAAGTATTATTAAAATGATATATTTTTCATGAAAATGTTGGAAAATATACAGAATCCCATTATATAGTTGATATTTTTTGAAATGCATATTTCCTTTTTTGTGTACATAAAAGTAAATAGTGCCGTTATCCACTATTTTTACCTTAATAAGCACTTACTGATTTCTGCTCTATGACATCATCATTGGGAAAATAAGTCAGCTGTAATAAATGTTTAAAAAAATACATGGGGAGACAGAGGGTAAACAGATGCAGCAGTGGTACTAACTAGACACTGTTGAAAATGAACTATACAATTTGTTGGTGGGGACAGGAGGAAAAAACTGGGACAGAGCATGACATTGTCTAAAAAAGAAACATCCCATTTACTTGACTTGTGTAACTGTGACCTCCCTGTACCTCACCTTCATAATAACGTTAAAAAAAAAAACAACAAAAACCAAAAACAATTGTTTCTTACCAACACATAGGACCGTTGCTCTGCACCACACATGTCCCACCATTTTTGCAATAACTTCTTGGGCACTCTAAAAAGAAGCATCCCAGAGACCAGAGTTAAATATGAATATTGTGAGGAGAACAGAGGATCTGCTCCTCCTAATTATCGTATTAAGCCTAATCTCTGTTACTAAAGGAATTCTCCTGAGGTGCTTTCCCGAAGCCCCCAGATTTGCTGTGTCCCTTGTTGTCGTGGATGGCGCATGCCCTTTGTGTGCCTCAGTGGTTCACCCTGGGACTATTGTTTCTCTGCTGGGTTAGTCCTACCTATGTATTACAGGACATATCTGTGATCAGACTGAACAGTTTTTGCTTACTGAAATATTTCCCTTTCGTTTCACACTGTAGTCCCCTTATTGTGGCAGATTAATACTGTGCATGCATGGTCTTGTCTTCTGGATAAATCACTCATGGGCATGCATATTTCTTACCTGTGTGCCTGGGGCCAATATCAGCACAATTCAAGGTTGTCCACACTGTCACCTGTTTATTACAAATGTTTGTTTGCAAAATTGGTGTGCTTCTAGGTTAAAAAGCAGTGTGTACTTTCACATAGCTTCAGTCACGGAAGAGCCTTTAGCTGTTCATGATACCTATGTTTATACTTTCCTTTTGTCCTTCCTACAGACCTGTCTGAGGTTTCTGTCTATTTGAGCTCTAA
This sequence comes from Dipodomys spectabilis, assembly GCF_019054845.1. Taxonomy (NCBI): domain Eukaryota; kingdom Metazoa; phylum Chordata; class Mammalia; order Rodentia; family Heteromyidae; genus Dipodomys; species Dipodomys spectabilis. The sequence continues at coordinate 12,725,334 of NW_024870773.1, forward strand.
CTTCATTCCTCCTGACCTTCATAATACCTTCTTTCCTGCAAGACTCTTCTTTCCTTTAGCCCTATTGAGTCTCATTACTTGATGAAAGCCTCTACTATGTTTCCTTTTTAATACAACAAATTTATTCTAAGCACCCATTAAATGTCTGCTCCTGAGATAAGCATGGAAATGTGTAATAATTAAAAATGAAGGTAGTTTAACATGGTTAGTAAGGTTGCAGGCCCTAGAGCTGGCTGCCTAAGTTGGAATCACAGCTCAACTTACTGGTTGTGTAATATTTGGGGAAAGCAATGAACTTGTCTGTGTGTCAGTTTTCTCTCTGTAAAGTGGAGTTAAAATAGTACTTATCGGAAGTGGCGCTGTAGCTCAAGTGGTAGAGCGCTCGCCTTGAGCTGAAGAGCTGAGGGACAGCGCCCAGGCCCAGAGTTCAAGCCCCACGACCGACAAAAAAAAAAAAAAAAAAATAGTATTTATCTCATAGGGTTGTTGAGAATACCAAGTGCATAGAAAGTGTTAAATAAATAATTGCTTAAGAACATGTCATTGCAAAATTAACAGGACTTAAGTAACAAAGAATTCCCACTCATCTGATCGAACCACTATTAAATATCCCCTGCTGCTGATCACATGTATGGTGTATATGTGTACACCGTTATATGTTATAGACTGTGATAGACAATTTGCTCCAGGAAAGTTAGAATGAACTTGTGACTTTAAATGAGCATCATTATTCCACAATACTGTGAAATTTGGGAAATTATGTAATCATTTAATCACAATTAAAAAAAAAAAGGAACCTCGGGGAAGGTAGGGAGGGAAGGGTTGGTAGGGGTCAAACAATGGAGGGGGTAACAATGCTCAATAGGACGTGTACTCATTACCTTGCTCATGTAACTGTAACCCTCTGTATAGTATCTTTACAATAAAAAATTAAAATTAAAAAAAACATGTCTTTGAACTTCTAGGCTCAGAGTGGATACAAAAATGTGTTAAGTATAATACTATTATACTGAAAGAAATCTCAGGCTGAGCATGATAATGTTTACCTGTAATTGCAGCTACTCAGGGATGGAGATTGAGAGGATTTTTGGTTCAAGGCCAGCCTGGGCAAAAAATAAAAATAGGGAGACTCCCGCTTCCATCTGCGAGCCAGGAGTAGTGGTTCATACCTGTGACCCTAGCTACACCAAATACATGGGTAGGAGGATTGACCCTTAGCAAAAAATGTGAGATCTCATCCATAAAATAATGGCATGGGCAAATGGTAGAGCACATGCCCAGCAAGCACAAGGCCCTGAGTTCAAAACACAGTAAAGTAAGTAAACCCTTTAGCAGATGTAAGAAAAAGATGGGATCAGTAAGAAGAATGCCTTGGGTGAATTTTGGCCATCAAGGAAGGCTCACTGGGGGAGAAATAGTAGGAAAATATTTGGGCACGATTGTGTTTGTGTGAAACTATGCATGAAGATCTGAGGCCCAAAGAGAACATGGTATGTTTGAGCAACTGGAGGAAGTCCACTCTAGCTGGATTGTGGGAAGTATACAACAGGTATGAGAGAAAGTCAGAGAGACTCAGGCCCAGAGCACATACACTAAGCGATGCTAGAGAGGCTTTGTGACTAAGGACATTTGTGTGCCTCATACTTAAAGGAGATTCTGACTGTGGTGTACAAAAGCAATAGAAAAGCCAAGATAAAAATTCTGGAGCCCAATTAAGAGTCTTTCATAATAATCTTAAAGATACAATGGTGGCCTGGTGGAGTGATGTGAGAATAAGGATGAGCTGTAAGAGGTTAATAGATATTCAAGGGTTGTAGTGAAACAGTTGGTAATTGTTTGGAAAAGTCAAACACTGATGCTCAGATGTCTGGCTGGGTCACTGGTTAGCTGGTGGCTTCTTTTACTGGGGTGAATATTTGTGGGGGGAAATTTTTAAAGGGAAAGATGATGTGCAAGTCTGATTCCACATGAAACACTGGCTAGAAATATAAATGTTATTACTTCCTACGCTATCTCATAGATTCAGTCTTTATAGAGTAGACTCAATTTATTGAAAAGAGAAAAAATATCGAAAGGATGGATGATCAAGGGAAAAAAAAAGGAACAAAGAAAGAATGTCCAGGTGTTAGTGGCTGTGCCTATAATTCTAGCTGCTGGGGAAGCTGAGACCTGAGGATTGAAGTCGGAAGCCAGCCTGAGCAGAAAAAGTCTGTGAGACTCTTATTTCCAATGAACTGGCAGATAGCAGGAAGTGGAGTTGTGGCTCAAGTGGTAGAATGCAGCCTTGAGTGGAAAGCCAACCAAAGGCCTCGAGTTCAAACTTCAATACCACCAGCACACACATCAACCCAAAGTGGAAAACCAAAACTTTTATGGAGATAAAATGCTCCAGAGCAAAATACTAGACAAAATGATGCCTTGGGAAAGAGGAATGCAAGGAGGGAAAGAAGATACATTTTGAATATTCCATGAGACTAATATCTAGTTTCTAGTGCCAAGTATCATTTTGGACTTGGCACTAGACTTTTCCAGAATTTTCTTTCTCAAGAGCATGTTTTCCGTTTTCCATCTTGACCTCCCTCTGTTCTTACTTAACTAACTAAACTCAAGAGTAGGTTCTGAAGATGAGTGCAAAGAGCTATCTTAGTCCATGGAAGTATGCTCCACTGAAGAGAACAGAGAGGAATTTCCTTCAAAAACAAGAAATTAACTGGTTTGACTATGAAATCAATGACGACAATAGAGAACAGACACAAGAATTGTTTTTTTTTTCCAGGGCTGAGGACCAAACCCAGGGCCTTGCGTGCGCTGGGCGGGTGCCCTTCCACTGGGCTAAAGCCCCAGCCCCCAAGAACTGTTAGATAAATGTTTTATGGTTATTTTTTCTTAAATACAAATGTATTCTCTTCTTCAAGGTACAGCCTTGGTTGTTTTTCTCTTTCTCTCTCTTTCTCTCTCTTTCTCTTTCTCTCTCTCTTTCTCTCTTTCTCTCTCTCTTTCCTTCCTTTCTTTCTTCCTTTCTTCCTTCCTTCCTTCCTTCCTTCCTTCCTTCCTTCCTTCCTTCCTTCCTTCCTTCCTTCCTTTCTTTCTTTCTTTCTTTCTTTCTTTCTTTCTTTCTTTCTTTCTTTCTTTCTTTCTCTCTCTCTCTCTCTCTTTCTTTCTATCTTCCTTCCTTTCTTTCTTTCTTTCCAGAACATCAGGTCATTGTTAATACAGACACCAGAACCACACAGCACAGCAGTTCTGTACATTTTCTTCTGGGGTTGTTAATATTTCCTTTCATTACACAGAGTAAAAGGCAGACGGTATAGCTTGCTGGTAGAGAGCTCTCTGAGAATGAGAAAAGCTCTGGGGTCTGTCCCTAGGACCACAAGGACAAATTCACAGCAGAGTCTCAGCTTGTTTCCTATCTGCCCAGTGCTATGGGAATCTCAGTGTGCACATTCTCATAGTGTGTGGGTGTGAACACAGTAGAACAGAATTCTGGTCTTTTTGAAGACAGGCTTATAGATTATTTTGGAGAAGGTTTTATTTTCCTGTCTTAACTCTCAGTTCTTTATGCATGCAATGGAGACACTGTACAAAGTATTTTCATCTTTTATTTTCTCAAAAACAATTTTGGGCACTGAATAGATGAAATGAATGAGAAATGGAAGGATATGATGAGACAGTTCTGAAGAGACTCAGCATTTCCAAATAAGTCAATAAAATAATACATGAGGGATAAATACAGAAATCAGCACAAGTTCTACGTCCTTTAGACACAGAAATTTTCATTGGTTTCTACTCTCTTGTGCTGGTTATTTTTCTCATGTGCTGGTTATTTTTCTCATGTGCACAAATCACTATAAATCATTCCTATTACACAGAAATGCCATTCTGTGTAGATTTCACATTTAATCACATTTTGGTGTATCACTTTTGACAAGCAATCCAGAGCCAAAGTGACTTTCAAACTTAAATATGCAAATAGGCACTATATTTTCTTTAAAAAAATCTATCTATCTATCTATCTATCTATCTATCTATCTATCTATCTATCTATCTATCTATCTATCTATCTATATATATATATATATATACAGACATGCTGTTCCATGGAAGTTTGCTGGGAAGATGGATCACCCCATGACCCCTGATTTTCCCTCTGTGATTCCATGCTCAGGCATTTATGAGCTATGTGGCTTTGGGACCTTAAATACAAGGTTCTTTGTATATAGCATATGCATCATATCACTCCCTTATAGCACTGCTGGGAGGATGAAATTAAATTTGTTGGTAACATTTCTATACTAGTGGATTGTATGTGTAAGGTAGGGAATAATTGTTCTCATTCATCTCTATGCTGGTTGCGGGGGGGGGGGGGTCTTTGAATTGCCTGAGAAACTAGACTTCATTACCATTGCTCTGCTCCTCCATCTTCTCCCTCTTGCCCTTCCTCTACCATCATAATCGCTATTGCCATTATCATTTAGTGAAGGCTTGCAAAGACAGGAATTGTACTATGTATTTTCCATGTGTCACCTCATTGAGTTTTTTATAATGTTGGGTTACAGATCGCAATCATTCTCACTGTTTGGAAAAAGAAAATGAGTCTTCATGTGGGTAGCATAACTTTCTTTAGATAGGAGCAAAGAAGCATACAAATGTGAACTAATTTCTGGCCATCTGAATCCAGAGCCTACAAATCTAAAACTGACAAATCATTTGCTATTTAGCTCTGAATTTCTACAATTTCTTGAACTTCTAGATACTATGAGCTCAGGAATGCGTATGAATCTTGTGGTTTGGATGCAGGGTCAAGACAAATATGCCTGTCTCAAGACACAAAGGCCTGGTTAGAATTTAAAGAGATATGTTATCCTAGGAGTTCACAAGAAGACTTTGTGCCACAAATGAAGTCCCTAGTGGGTAGAGAATATTTTTTTTGGGTGGGGGGGAGAGGTGACACTAAAGTTTTGAACACAGACCCTTGCACTTTGTGTGTGTGTGTGTGTGTGTGTGTGTGTGTGTGTGTGTGTTTAAACAGAAGTGGTCTAAACCTATAGATTACTTTCTATTTTGGAGACTGCAGGAGAGATTAATGTGTGGCAGAAACTTGAAATAGCTTCAAAATAACGACCTGAGAAGTTTTCCTTTTTAATTTCCTCTACACCTTCATTAAGCTTTTATCACCATCATCATCATCATCATCATCATCATCGTCATTGTCATCAGTATACATTACACATAAATAATTATATTCTTATGTCCCATCCTACGACTGTCTATTTCAAAGTCTTTTTCTAATTCTTCCTCTGTGTGATTATTATAATTACAGTATTGCTTTAGTATAGACTTCATTAACTCTACCACTGAAAATAACTAGGAAAAAACTTCCCATTTAAATGTAGTCAGGCAAATTCTGGTCAATAACTTTTTATTGCATACGCAATGCAAATTTGAAAATAATAAACCTTTCTAATGTAGTTTAGGGGTACCCAGGATTCATGGAAGTACATTTAACCTGCGTATGCTTCATCTTCTTGTTAATGACTTGAACTCCTAGTTAGTGAGGCCAGATGTTCACCATCTGCTGTGTGACCATTGGGGGATTACTGGACATTGTATGGATTGGGCTCATCAAATTCTATGAAATGCTGACCTTAAAGGAATATGACATTTGGAAAGACAGAAGAATGTATACCGCACGTTGACAAATCAGACTGAAGCATTATGCACTAGCTTCATCATATTTGATTGAAAAGCCAAGAAGCATATAAAATGTAAGTAGAGAAAGCATAACATAATATGGATTTTAGTTCCAAACACCATGTTTCTCTCATTCTTTCTGGTCCTCTAACCCAATATCTGGGTCCATATGACCTGCACTGTGCAAGTGGCCTGTGATAACGGGTGTCTGGCTGAAGTGGATGGCAGGACAAAGAACATGTGCTCTCTAGAATTACCAACAGATTGTCCGCCACTCAGTATGAGTGGCAGGTCTTCTGTTTAACTGACCTGATTTTAAAGGTAGATCATATGAATGCAGACAATAAATTATAAACATGTGGTGACCTGTGCACACACCGAACTATCCTGGAGAAATATCTCACTTTCATGCAAATAAATTTAGGCACTAGATGTAAGTAATGTGGCTTCATACTTCCAAAGAATTGAGCTATTTTATTTACAACTCCTGTACTCTCTTTCAAGAGAGTAGAAGGATTTCCTGTGTGTGTGTGGGCCTTTTATCTGAAGCTTAAGCATGCTTAATGGAGAAATAATACTGAATAACATTGTTTAAGTGTACTATTACTTTTATATGTTTTATGGGACCAGGTATATTCACTTATTCATCTCTATGACCTTCACAAAATTCAATAATACGGAGATAAGCACTTTTTGCTATGATTATAATAATGTGCTTTTCTTGCTTATTTTATAACATTCTTTGCATCTTGAAAGATAAAAGACTATAGTCACATCTCCTGATTGGAATTATCTGGGGAGGGGGAAGAGACACAGGTGCTAGGCCATTTTCCTTTATTTAGTGAACATAACATGAAATAAACCAGTGTCTCTTATTCTGTGTATTTGTCAATTTTTAAGAAATATAGCAATTAATGTTACTATGAATATTAACATTTTTATAATATTAATATTCTTTCTGCTCCCAAACCAATCATCAAAAAAAAATGAACTATTTTACATTTACCATTGTTTAGAAAGTCAAGTTGTAATAGTTTCCTTGTCCATAGGTAAGGGTTTTGGGGTCATTTTTCAGAAGTTATTTAAAACCACCTGGGTTACCTGAGCAGCTGGACTCATCAAGCTGGAAATCTACGCAGTCGGTGATGCCATCACAGCGCTGGTGAGCCAGGATGCAGTTGTTAGAGGATGGGCACACAAGAGCTCCATTTGGGCAACTCTGATTGGCTGTAAAAAAAAAGAAAGAAAGAAGAATGATGGTGTTTGAAAGCATGACTGTTGTTCAATGAATTTCTCATAATAAAATGAAATAAGGCAGCTTCTTGCCCTTTATTTTTTTCTAGTCCTACATTTTAGAAGACAGTTCTTTTTGAAGAATGTTTCAATTAACTTAAAACTTTCTACAAAGGAAAAAATATTTATAGAAATATTTCTGAAGCACATGTTTTATGCTCCTACCCCAAACTGATGTTGAAGTCTTAAAACCTAATGGAAATGTATCTGTAGATAGCCTTTAAGAAAACAACTGAAGTTAAGTGAAGCCATTCGAATGAGGTTCTTATCCAATACTACTAATGTCTTTACAAGAAAACACAGAGACATCATGACTGGGCATGCTCAGAGGGGAGGCCATGAGAGGAAAAAGGGTAAAAGGCACCATCTATAAGCCAAGGAGAAAGGCCTAGAGAGACAGCAGCCATGTCAATGCTTTGATCTTGGACTGAACTCCAGAAATGTGAGAAAGTAAATTTCTCTTATTTAAGACATATAGTTTAAAGTGTTGTCTTATGCTAGCCTTCACTGCATAATAAAAGGATTATACCATATTTTATGTGTAATAAATGTATTATATGAACTGAAGAGTTGAATTGATTTCAGAAGAGGTAATATGTTTCACTCCAAGGCAGATGTCTCTGTTTTCTGCTGCTCAGTTCATGTCCCGTATATTAAATACAGTTGAGCTAAAAACAAATCCTGAAACTTCACTGGATGTTTCCCTTTGAAATGGGGCATAAGGCAGATACCTGTGTATCATCTAGATTTGATGATGTAAATCACTGACGTTCAGTGTGCTGTAATCACATACTTGTCTGGCATTGCAACCTTGTGTCATGGCTTCATAGTACTGCTCCTACAATTTCTTATTTGGTAGCCATCATCAAATTTTGACCAAACTTCAAAGGACAGACATATTAATAGGGTAGCGATGTTATGATTACAAGGCTTTGGTGCTTCTTAGAAAAATGGCTTGGTTGATGGACATCCAGAATACTGAGAAATAAGAAGGTAGTGATTCCTGGTGGCCTTGGGGAATGAATTTTCTGTGGATGTGAGGATGAAGCTCAAAAATTGGCATTCTGGAAGAGTAAATGTCACATGACAAGGAGGGAATCAAGTGTGGACTGGCCACTGGGTACACTGGTACTGTAGTAGACAGGTAAGATGAAAGAGTAGGTGCTTTGCACTTGTTTAAATGTAGGAACAAGGATTTAAAGATGTTTACAATTTTAGGTAAGGAAATCAATAGCCATTGATATTTAAGGTCTTTTACTGTTGCAAAAAAATAATAGACTTTCTAGTGGGTTGTATCTGCCACATTATAAGTTTTCTCTGTAATTTATCTCACCTACACCCATAGCATCAATTTTTGTATACTGGTGCTGTATGTGTCGGTATGTCTGGCTTCATCTCTCTCCTAAACTCAGGTATCTACTTCTAAACACACTGAAAACATTTCCACATGGATGTATTAATGCTGCTGTAGTCTTCCTTTAAGAAGTCTTTCTTTTTCTATTTCCCCTGTTCAAGCAATGACACATTAGCTTTCCTGATGCCTGAATAAGAAAGTTGAAAGTAACCCTTGATTACCTTCTCCTCCTCATCACAGGATGATATAAAGTGCTCATAATGCTCACCACACATAGTTGGTCAATCTCTTCATTACGAATGACAGCATTTTCTAAGCAGTTCCTCTTCACTACTTCTATCTACCTAAATACTAATTAAATGCTCTTTTGGGAGCACTACTCTGATAAGTGAGGATTTGGTAAGATTGGGTCCCTCATTTTCTTTCCAGAACTTTCTACACTTCTTACCACAAACCCTGCTTCAAGGTAATACAAAATGACTTATTCTCTTTGTCTGAAACAGTACTTGCTTGAGACAAGCGTTTCTATTTTATTTGTTCAGTGATTGCTAAGCTATTCAAGTCTGGCTTTGCAGTCACTTTTCTTGTTGAAATGTACAGACAGTCACACTATTGTTAGACAGTATGCCAACTACTCTGTCAATATATTTCTGTGGTAGAAGTCATCCTACTGTACCCCCTAATCTTGCTTTCTGGCCTTCTTCGGTGGTATATGATCCATCTAGACTCTGAATTGGAACAGGTCTCCATCTACCTTTATCATCAAGGCACAATGTAATATATGACATCAGATAGACTCTTAATGAAGGTCTGTGAAAATGTCTTTCTAAATCACCAGGGGAGCCTAGCAGTAAATGATTATTATTTGGCAAATTATGATCATGGAATGCTTTGATTTTTGCAGTGTTCTGCAACATTTTGTCCTCAGCCTAGTCCTAAATTGGACCCAGATTCCCTTAGGAATAAGAGCTCATATGAATGACTAGTCAAACTCTAACTTCCTAATGAATGTCTGAATTGATAAGAGCACAACACTTCCCTTAGCTTTTCTGGGAATAACTTTCTTAGTGGAGCTAAATATCACATGACTATAATGAAACTATAGGACTATGGTGGAAACTAATATTATTTCTGTCAGCCAAATTGCATTAGAGTTGTGATGGAAACAGAAATAAGTAATTTAGCCAGATTTTTCCTTTAGATTTACCTTCATTTGCTTACTTCTAAGAAAATATTATACATCCTGCCAATTTACTTTTATCCCAGAGAGAATATACAAGCAGAAAAATAAGAGAGAGGTAAAAAACAAATCTCCAAGTCTAAACTAGGAAACAGAGCTACTGATTTAAGGCTAAAGCCTTTAAATATCCAAAGGTGCTCTTCTTCTATTTCACTCATCTCTAATTCTTTTCCAAGAGTCAGAATTCTAGGCCTGATTAATTAGGACTCTGAGTTAGTTATCTTCCTTTCCCTGTTTCACTTTCATAGTTATATCCCCAAATGATAATTTTTTCAACACAGTATGTTCATTATGGCCCTCTATCTCTGTAGTCCTCACCAAACATAGGATATAATATAATAGACTGAAGAAACAGGCAGCAGGCCAATAATCAAGTAACGTGTTAGTCATTTTTATACTCTGCTGTGATTATTAACTCACATTTAGATGTATGCAATTACTTTGTCTTTTTTAGGGACTACTAGAGATTGAGCTCAGGGCCTCATGATTGCTAGGTAGGGAGGCATTCTACCCACTTGATCTACACCCCTGATGTTTTTGCTTTACTTTGTTTTTCAGATAAGGTGTTACGTTTTTGCTGAGGGTTAGCCTGGAACCAAAATCTTCCCTATCTCTACCCCTTGAGTAGCTTGAAATTGGAGGCATGTATCACTCTGTCATCTGTTTTTGAGATATATTCTTAACTTTTGCCTGGTCTTACTTCCATTCTTCCATCTCCATCTATCACATAGCTTGGATAACAGGCATGGACCATATCACAATGTGTCATTACTTTTACTAAAATATTTGTTTCTAACTGATATCAGCTAGTTTTTATTAAAAACAGAAGGTACTCAGCTCCAGGGCCTTAGATTTTACATGTATCTGTTCAAATTCTCATGGTATTGCTCAACTGGTTTGAGTCTTGCAGAAATGAAATTGGCAACACTCAAACTCCTTTGCTACACTGTCTATATTTTTAAAGGCTGAATATGAAGTTATAATGCTATGTCATCTACCTGGGTAATTGTCTAGACCTAGTTATCACTACATGCATTCATTTAATTCAATGTCTGCCAAAAGCCCCTGACTCAAATAATCTTCCTGACCCTTTAAGGTGGAAAGAAATCAGGTTTGTATTTCTTCAAGCCATTTCTGTAAGTGTTTTAAAAAGATAACAAATATGTAAGAGAAGCCTACATTAGAATGACCTAGATGTAAATGGAAAATGAAATATGAGCAGATTGACACACATTAGTAGAACCACAAGAGTGCTTCCAGAAATGATGAGTAAGACCTTCATGCTTTGTTTAGCAACATAATACACTCAAAACAAAAACTCGGTTACCGATGATACGATCATGGAAAGACCCTAGAGAACGTTGTTTCATCTGTCAAGCTCTCTATCTTTTCAAAACATCATTTCTTCTCTGGCACACTGAATTAGCAAGAGTTACTCACAGCAGCTGGATTCATCTTCATTAAAGTGACAGTCAGCCACTCCATCACAGAGCAGGAGAGTTGGGATACACTGGCTCGCTGAGCACTTGAATTCCATGTCTCCGCAGAGCTGAGAGGAAGGGCCAGTAGAGCAATCCATTTCATCAGACCCGTCTAAGCAATCTTCCAGCCCATCACACTTCCCTGAACCTGGAGTACACTGTGGTGTGTAGATGCAAGTGAACTGATCAGCTTCACAGAGTGAGGGCTGCATTGTGCCAGGACCTAGGAATGGGAGCAAGTCATGTCATGTTAGCATTGGGATGCCTCTGTGTCTGTATCGCATTATTGTAGGATACGTGTATTTTTGCACGACTGTAAGACAGGTTGGTAATTTAAGTCAATTAACTTCCAGTTGGTAAATGTGAACCATACAAAGCATAGGGATATTATTAGAGAGAATTTCTTATGTGAATCTCAACAGCAATATTCTTAAAAAGAGAGGTTGAAAGAGATGGAGGAATGGAGAATGATGGAAGAGTTGACCTTGCTTGGCCAGCTTCATTAGACTAAGAATTGACAAGCTCAGTAGAAACCCTTTGTCTACTTGCTTGAAGAAAATTTTCAAGGAAAAAAAGTGAAAATGAAAATGTAAAACCTTTCTCAGCATGTCAGCCCCACAAAGTTGTGTTTCAGTCCAGGTTTGATCTATGGGAATAGATGTCTATCTCTGAACTAAACTGAACAGTGAACAGTCAAAACTATTTAAAAAAAAAACAGACAATCATGATATGAAACAGATATTTTCAGATGAAAGGATGCCTTAAGTTTGGATTCATATTAGATTTAATAGTAAAATCAGGTTCACTGGAAAGATGTATTATAACTTTAAAATTTAAGGCAATTATTATTACATCAGTAAACAGTTTATTAGCTGTCTCTTCATAGCCAAACATGGGGAATTTAATACCTGATAATAGATTTAAACATAAGTTCCTATCCTTTATTTGGAAGTAACAATGGAATTGAATTCCAGAAACATCTTTATCTGAAAGGATTGAGAAATACTTTATCTTTTGTGTTTATGGAAGCTAGAAGGCTTATGCAGTCTCTTGTGGCTTTTCTCTTGCTCTGCACAAATGATCCCTTTAATACCAAGACTACCTTTCACCGTCTGCTGGAAAGTTGCCAATGATAGATCGCTCACAGTAAGTCTACCCCCAAGAATTGCCTCCAAGTTTGCAAACCCTCCCACGGGGAACTCCACTCACAGACGAATTGGAGAATCCATGGCTCGACCCCTGTTTCCATGTGGATATGCACGGAGGCCAGTGCAACCTCAGAGCTCTCTCTACAACATAACCATCCCAGCTCACGCATTCTCTCCCTCCTTCCGTTCTGCTTCCTTCCTCCCCAAGATTCTTCCTCGGAGAATTTCCAATAAACCTTTGACACAGGAATCTGTCTCAGAGTTGGCTTCCCAGGGAACCTGTTTTAAAATATTTCCGAAGCACCAAGGCAGATCTTGTCTTAAAGTAAGCCCTCTCTGTACTGTTTCTCAATTTTTTTCCCACAGAAATATTTCTGGTAAAGGAGGAAGATAGATTTGTACTCCTTAATGGAATGCAGGTAGGCGGTCTAGCTGGAAAGCAGTTCTCCATTAGTTCAGTATTTCTTTTAAGTCTCTTGTTTAATCCGAATAGAAAGTTTATATTTTACTACATAAGATATCCATGCTTCAGCAGCATAGTTTCTTATAGAATTCAAATAAAATTTAAAATCCTGAAAAACATATTAAGCTTGTATGTTGACTTGATTGCAATCACCTGCATGAACTCTGTAAGGAATGTGAACCAATAGGAAGGTTTTTCTAAAATTGTGGATTTATCCTTGAGTGTCAGCTATGGAGTTAGTTTAGTTATTAAGGCTAAAATCGCATGCTTAATTCTGAAAAGTATAAATGACTTTCTTTTCATACTCTGAAACATCTCAGCACTACCACAATTTCGTATTATAAGTGATACAAACACAAATGGATGAAGCTACATGCTGGTCAATTCCAACTACATGACATTCTATGAAAGAAAGGGCTATGGAGACAGTAAGGGCTCTGTGATCGTCAAGAGTTGGAAAGGGCATGGGAAGTGGAGACAGAAGGAATGAAGAGATAGTCCCTGGAAGATTTTTACCATGGTGAAACTGTTCTACATGACACTATAATAGATACATGTCCACATATTTTTGTCAAAATCCATAGAATTATCAATAACCAAAGTGAACTCAAATGTGAATTGTTGACTTTGGCTGACAATGATGTGCCTTCTGTAACTGTGGCTTATCATTTGTACCAATGTACCACTTCTGCTGGGATGTTGATATTTGGGCAGGCTCTGTGTATGTGTGTGTTAGGGGAGTATATATAGAAAATCTCTATGTTTTCTGTTTAGTTTTACTGCGAATCTAAAAATTCTATTATGTAAAATGTGTAGTATGTATAAAGAACATATAGGGGCTGGGAAGGTGGCTCAGTGGTAGAGTGCTTGCCTTGCATGCATGAGGCCGTAGGTTTGATTCCTCAGTACCACATAAGCTGAAAAAGCCAGAACTGGTGCTGTGGCTCAAGTGGTAGAGCGCTAGCCTTGAGCTGAAGAGCTGAGGCACAGTGCCCAGGCCCAGAGTACAAGCACCACAACCGACAAAAAAAAAGAACAAATATACATATACACACTTTATATATATTCTGATTAAAATTGATATATATTTACACATAATTAGGTATCATTTAGAAACTATATTGTAGCTGATAATTGGTGTATATATACATAAACACCAGGGTGTGTATATATATATACACCAATTATATTAGTAGATGTATATATTTTACATATGTGAATTATGTATAATATATATAATTAGATATTCTTTAGAAACTTCATTGTAGTTTGAAACTCACATTTGGATATTTTTCTCTTGAAATTTCTAGCTTCTAATTTCTCCAAATTTCTTTTAAAAGATTGATACCCAAACTTTAAAATGCATAGAATTTTGATAATTATAGCTTGTATTGCTCAAACACAGTTCATTTCTTATCATATGCAGGACTTTTTTTGTTAGGTTATTTGAACTCAATGGAATTGAGTGAATGTATGAGGACAATGAAGTTAGTTCTGTGAGAACCATGGTTATCTTCCCTGAAATTGAATTGTTGTTCTTTATGTGAGACAGCTACTTTGCAGAAGACCATAAAATGATTATTGTAAAACTGAAATTTATGTCAGGAAAGCAAAGTAAAATAATACAGTCTGCATTAATAGTGTTCTTTGTACCACAAAGAGTAGTTAAAATAGAAAGGATAAAAGAAAAATGAGGAGATATTCAGAAATGTTAACACTGTGATAAAGGGAGATAAAAAGAAAGACACTCCAAAAAAACTGATTAATTTAGAATATATGATTCATTATATAAGCTATAAGTAGTTTTACTTGTTTTGTTTTTAAATTTTTATTGTAAAGGTGATGTATAGAGGGGTTATAGTTACATAAGTCAGGTAATGAGTACATTTCTTTTTGGAAAGTGTCACCTCTTCCCTCATTTTCTCCCAGTGTTTGTTTTGCTGTTTTAAGTCAAAACAAAATGATTGGTCATATCATTTTAGTCCTGATGCGGTGGGGCAGAAAGTCAAAACAGATTCCTAAAATAAAACATACACTCTAAGCTCTGCGGGTATATGTCTGAAAAGGAGGATCAGAAGTTTCAAGTGAATTAGAATTATCAGGAAAGTCTGTTTCATAGGCAGTTTTCGATCGATTTATTCTTTGTATCTCAGAACCGACTGAGGGCTCTGTCAACAATGAAGTTTCCTCAATCATGTGTACCCTACTAACTATGTTTACTTCAGTGAAGTGCAAGGATAGGATTTACCACTATCATTTGGAAACTGCATATAAGCATTAATTACTCTTTTGTAAGTCCATATCAGCCATCACATGTCTCAGCAGGAAATAAGTTTAAGGAATGCTGTTTTATAGTTTCAGACATTTGTGTTTAAGTTCTTTTAATAAAGGGATTCTGACCGGGCGCCAGTGGCTCATACCTGTAATCGTAGCTACTCAGGAGGCTGAAATCTGAGGACCATGGTTCAAAGCCATCTCTGGTTTATCTCCAATAAACCACCAGAAAACTGGAAGTGGCGCTGTGGCTCAAGGGGTAGAGTGCTAGCCTTGAGCTGAAGAGCTGAGGGACAGTGCCCAGGCCAGAGTTCAAGCCCCATGACCACCAAAAAAAAAAAAAAAAAAAAAGGATTCTATAACAGAAACTCCAGCAAGTAAAGTCACAGGATCCTATTGTGAAAGTACAATTGCAGAACATCATCTTTACCAGGTCTTTACTCAATGAAAGCGCTGGTATCACCTAAAATGTGGGCACTCCAAGTTGGAATGGAGCAAGTTCAGGAAGTGATGTCTGTTAACTAACTTAACGTTCCCTAGTAACCAAAACATCACTGCGCATGCCACATCCTACTGTGTGCTACAAAGACAGTCTGATCCCTGACATTGTGATTCTGTGTCCCTCTACAGAATGTGAATTTGTGTTATTTACTTTTGTTCATATGACATTGAAAATATACTTCTCATAACAAGAAAAAATTTTTGCATTCTCATAGTCGACAGTGAAACTCAAGGAATCTTTCTCATGGATTTCATTTCAATGCAATGAAAGTTTCAGGTTCCCAAGGATCATATGATAGATTTTGATCTTTCTGATTAATATGCTTAGTGAAAGCAAAATTGATTGTTTCAAAGGAAAATGATATTACCATGAAACTCAAACTTTAAGAAGAAAGTCAAGCTGTATCCAAATATTGCTATATTTGTTGACATGGGTGATAAAAAATGCTCATTGTAGTGCATTGCTTACAAATGATCTCTGGCACCATGGGCTCAACACCATGAAAAGATAGCACAAAATCTATGTGGGGGGGGGGGGGGAGAATAAATTTTTTAAACTATTTTTTGTGAAAATTCCTGATGTATTTTGAATTGTGATTGTTTGTGTACATATTCATCTATAATATTTATGTATATATACATTTACACACATACACATGATGCATGCATGCATGAGCATGTGTGCACACACATATATGTATACCATGTGTGTATAACATAAATTGATGGTATTGGGGTTTGAACTCAGAGCTTCTTGCTTTCTAGCAAAGCACTCTATCACTTGAGCCATGCCTGCAGTCATTTTTATTTTGTACATTTTTGCTCTGATTATTTTTGAAGTAGATCCTCTTATTTTTGCTTCTCACCATAGGTAGTATGATAGGATGAGAGGTAGGCACCACCACACCTAGCTTCTTCTGTTGAAGTGGGTTCTTGAGACATTTTGTGTGTACCTACACTAGACTGGAACCAGAGTCATCCGGATCTCATCCTCCCTCGTAGCTTTTTCCACCACATGCAATTATGGGTTAAGGGGGTGGGGGAATGTCTCAAACTTTTGCTAAGGCTGGTCTTGACCCACAGTCCTCCTGATCTAGACTGCCTGAATATGTTTGATTACAGATATGAGCCACTAGTTCCTGCCTTATATTTTTAGAGAGTGTATCTTTATGGAGAAGTAATTTTTTTCTTGTCTTTTCTATTTTTGCCAGCCTTGGGACTTGAACTCAGCGCTTGGGCACTCTTCCTGAGCTTCTTTAGCTTAAGGTTAGCACTCTACCACTTGAGCCACAGGGCCACTTGTGGCTTTTTCTGTGTATGTGATACTGAGGAATCAAACCCAGGGTTTCATGCATGCTAGGCAAGCACTCTACCACTCTACCCCTACCACTACAACTACTGTACCACTAGGCCACATTCACAGCCCCAGAAGCAATCTTATAGTATACAAATCTTAGGGTTATTTTTTTTCAGTTTGAAAAAGAGTAATTTGTCATGGGAAACCAAAAGAAAGTCAATTAGTGTTTTATTTTATTTCAATGTATCTTATAACTTACATATTTTCAGAAAGGTGGAATGTGGATTCTGTTTTGAATATAGGGTATGGGAACAGCATGGTACACATGCAGATCTATTGACAGCCTATGGAGTATAGTAGTCAGAAGCTTGTTTGGTTAGTCACAGGAGTATCCATGAATAAAATAGTAAAAGCTAAGCCAGGTGTTGATGGCTGATACCTGGAATCCTAGCTACTCAGAAGGCTAAGATTGTTTCAAGATCAATCCAGGCAGGGAAGTCCTTGAGACTACCTCTAATTTACTACCTGAAAAACAAACTGTTTAAATAGGGATACAGGTAGACCCATTGCAACAATGAGATGTATAAGTCGTTAAGTCGAAAACGAACTTTACAACTTTGGTGGGGAGGAGAAGAGGGTTGGGTAAGGGGGTAGGGGAGGATGGGATGGGAAGGGTAAACAAAGGAGGAGGCTACAATGCTTGATAAGAAATGTACTCATTATCTTGCCCATGTAATTGTAACCCTTGTGTACAGTATTTTCACAATAAAAAAAATTAAAAAAAAAAGCTGGAGGTAGAGCAGTGGCTTGAGTGGTGAATCGTTAGCCTTGATGAAAAGTGCACTGGGACAGTGTCCTTACTGTAGAAGTTGATAAGAATCTGGGAAGAGATGCCAAGCAGAAAGTGATCATTGTAGCCAGATACCAGAGTTGAGGGGAGGAGGTCATGGCTATAATCCTAGCTACTCAAGAGACTGAGACCTGAAGGATCACAACTCAAAGTCATCCCAAGCAGAAGGGTCCATCACACTACATTTCCAATTAACCAGCAAAAATCCCAGGTAGACACATGGCTCAATGAGGTAGAGTGCCAATTGAACACACATAAGGCCCTGAGCTGAAACTCCACTACGGAGTGGGAAAAAGAAAGTGATAATTTTCAAAGTGAATATTTGAAGCTAGTCAAGGCTAAAGCTAAAATCTAAACAACAGAGAGACAACATACATGCAAATGTAAGTAAACATCCATGCACACACATATACGTGCACCTGTGCACTTGTGCAAGGTGTGTGCATGTGCATTTTATCTGCATGCTTAAAGCCATGAAGCTATTCATCAGTGAGAAAAAAAAAGAATACGATATTGGACTATGAGCAACGTAAGCAAGAGAGAACTATCAGATTGTGGTAGACGCATGAATGGGCCTGTAATCAGCGTTCACTGTTTTCCCCAGAACAGAGCATAGAGAAACTACAGACTTCAAAGCAAATTAAGAGCTGTAATGCATAAAGTGGCTGCAACAGATGATCTCTTTCACTTTACATGAGTATTGGAAAGGAGGTTGCTCCCTAATCAAAAATGGGGAAACTACTTCAAATGACTAAAATTGCATAACTGATCTTTTCTTTTAAATTTCAGAAACCCCAAATAATCTAAAGTTTACGTGAAGGTGGAAAATACACAGATATGTACAATGTTAGGGCAGGTGTGGGCAGTTCCAGGCTCCTGTCATGGAGCCTGGAGTTCAGAGATCCCCAAGGATTTCTGCTTTGTCATCGCAGATGATGCTGAAGTTCCTGGTCTGACTGGCCTGTGAGAGTTGCCTCTATCATATGCAAAGTTGGACCAGGTTATACACGTGGCTTAATTTAATGCTGTTAGTTGATAGCCCATACCTACTGCAACTTTATTTAATAGTTTAAGAATTTGCCCTTATCTAAACTCTTCATTTCTAAGCTTAGATACTATAATATTGAAACACCTTTCTTTTAATCCATCCTTTAAATGACTTTTAATACATGTTTCCCAAAAAGACTTCTATTCAACAAAACAAAAACGAAAACAAAAACATGGCTCTTCATGGCATACAGTATAAAGTATACTGTATTTAGTATACTGACATGGTTCACTATCACCTATAGTCTTGCTTTCCCCATGAAAACTTGATGTTGACAGGGAATCTTCCAGATGATATGATGAGCATTACTCTCCTGGCTTGCTAGGGTAAGGACATCATCAGCACTCTAATGGAAAGGCTTTAACTGACAAAAGTTATGAGCCAGTGCTTCAGCACCAACCAAGTTATTAATTTTTTTGTATGTGTCTGTGTTGGTTCTGGGGCTTGAACTCAGGAACCTGGACCCTGTCCCTGAGCGCTTTTGCTCAAAGCTAGCACTCTACAACTTGAGCCACAGCTTCACTTCCAGTATTTTCTTTCTTTCTTTCTTTTTTGTAGTTAATTGGAAATAAGAGCCTCACGGACTTTCCTGCTCAGGCTGGTTTCAAACCATTATCCTCAGATCTCAGCCTCCTAAGTAGTTAGAGTTCCATGTGTGAGCCACTGGCACCTGGCTTTATTACATTTTTCTTAGTGTACCAGGATTTATATTGGAGGCTGAAAACTCACCTCTAGCATACACTAGAAATGTATGTATATAACAGGCAACCTCTGGGTGAAGGAATTTTGCTCCATTTCGCAGGCATTTTGGGAACACCTATTTCAACTGTCTTAGGAAGGACCAATGAAATGAGTACACACTGAGGGGTTCCATGAGAGATGATGAGGGCTCAGCAGTCTTTATGAGCAATCAAACACAACCTGTCACTGCAATAGCATAACATTCAGTTAACAGCAACTAGCCATGTAGCATTTATTTTTAGTCTACTTTCTGCCTTCCTAATAGAGTCAATCAGTAATTATTAATGCTACATTGTTATAGGTAATCTTGTTCCATTAAAAAAAAACCACATGTTCTTGGAGATTGGAGATTGTTGATCAGACCAGGGAGTATCAACATGAAGATGTATACTCAAGTACGTTAGTGAGCATCACACTAGTTCTGTACAATTAGGAAGTATAGAAGATGAAGTCTAGATGCCTTGGACCTTAGACTGAACTTCAATCTGGTTAATCATGTGTTATACATAGCAGAAGAGACTCACACATGAACTTGTTACTTCCTTGGAACCCATCTTTTTTTCAACCAAAACTTAGCCATTTTTCTAACTTCATGTCTTCTGTTTTGAGCAAACTTATTCAAGTGAGGAGTGAAAAGTCACATATGTACACAGTCAGACTTCGATAAGCCAAGAAAAAGAAATTGTACCAATCTTTACTTACTTTTACAAAGAATCTTTTCTGGGGAAAATGATCTTATATGGTAATAAGATGTTTTACAAAATTGGTCATTCTATTAAAGTCATTTTTCTTTTTCGATTTGAAAAAAGATCTTTCAATGAAGCTAGATATTTTTTTTAAAGTGAAACAGAATCATGTTTTCCTCTTACTTTTTGAACAATAAACTTGACCTTATGTTTGGTTACTTTCCAGCCCACAACATATGTGTTTTGGGGAATGAGGAAAATCATAATAAAAATCAACTGTACTCACTCAAGAGACACAATTGGGACCAAGTTCACCCTGGCTGCCTGAATCTCTCTAATGCTCTGGCCTGCCTAATAAAATACTTGGATGCATTTCTGAGTGAACAGAAGAACCAGCAAGGGTATAATAATTTTAAAAAATGATGAGGTATTTACAAATTGATTATTGTTTCCAGATGACAAGTTCCTGTTGTATTTCTTTCTGATTTCATATGTACACTGCATATATATATATATATATATTTTTTTTTTGCTTATGCATTTTGTGGAGGTATGAAGCCTGTTCAGATACACATTTACATGGTTAATATCACTGATCACATAAAAAAAGGTCTCATCTTTAGGACAAAGATTTGGGGTAGTGATTTGTGTTTTATCTTCAGACTCAATCTGAAGTCTTCTCAAATCCAGTGAATGTGATTTTTTTCATGGTTGTCATTTGGATCTTTTCCTCTTAATGCAGCTACATTCCTTTCAGCCTCAATATCAGCAGGAAACCAAAAAAGACCCACCCCTTTCTTAGTAGGCAGAATCTCCTAAGATTGTCAGGATTTTCTCCCTTAAGTCAGCCTGGTATTAGTTTTAATGCCATTTTCTGGTTCTAATGTTTTCGCCTGCAAATCTCATTCTCCTTCTAGGAGTAAAGCAGAATTACTCTATCCTCACATAGATTTTGAGAGCTTCATGGCCTACAATAATAGCTTTAAAGCCTAATAATATTTTATAATCCAGCAAATGAATCAAGAATGTCTGAAAACCATTTTCTTGCAGAGTTTTAGTCATTATTCATTAGTATTCATTTTAAAATGAGGCCATTTTATGAATCACTAACTGAACCAAAATTATAATAATGGGCTATGCATTAAAAAATCACACTTCAAAAATATTATCTACATTTGCTATCATACATAATGCAGCACAGTGACTTGAAATTTATCTTATATCTTTCTCAGTCACAGTGATTGTCATCAAATATCATTTGCTACTGCTAAATTCCAAATCAACAAAATAACACAAATGAAAAAAATGCATCTTCAACAATTAAATTCAGAGTGATGCTAATGGGGATATTTCAGTGTGTTCAAGCTTGAAATGGACAAAAAAAATACCACAAAGAACACAAAATTCGTTGTGACATATATTATTTGAAAGTGCACATTTAAGCCATGGAGAATCTGAAGCAGAGTGCAGCTTCCTGTGGAGAGGATTAAGGGCAAATTCTTGAAGAAGGCAGCTTTTGCTCTGCCCTTGGAAGGGAAGAAAGCTTTACACCACAGTAGATAAAACAGGGGACATTCTCTGCCCTGAGGAGCAACAGGACCAGAGTCCTGGAGAAAGAGGATATAGACTATAGAAAAGCAAAAGGTCCTCTTTGAAAGGATCATTTTTATAGACAGAGGCAGATAAAGAAGAATTTGTATTGAAGAGCAGACAACTGGGAACCTTTTAAGCATTTTTCTTCTTTATAACTTGTATGCATTTATGCATTTAGATCCCCCCTCTCTCTCATATGCCATTAGAATATATAAATAGTAGGTATATTGTTGCTGGTCCATGCTGTAAGTTGGCTTAAATGTTCCAGATGATAAAATGATCAAAGGAGAAAAGAAATGGCCCAAAGAAGGGTGATATAGAAAGTAAGTATGATAGAGTAATGCAACTTTCACAGGGGAACAGAGGTTTAGGATTGGTTAACAGTACGTTTCCATTCTGCACTTTTAATTCTGAGGAAATTACACAGAGACAGTTAAGAGGACTGTGGCCTGAGCTCAGCATGGCACTTGTATGAGGAATAATTAAAACCCAAAGTGATGGGAGCCTTGAGAAAACAAAAGCTCAGAGACAGAACCCAAGCTCTGAGGTCAAGCCAGAGGATCAACACCAAACAATAACAACAACCCAAACCAACCATGGTTTCTCCTTTTTCTCAAAGTTTCAACAAGACTGGATATTATTAATTATTAATTCGAATAAGTATTGAAATATATAGGATTCAAACTGTAATCTCAACTATGCTCTAGCTTCTCACATTAATTCCAATGAATAATTTTGACCAGGGAGAGATTAAATCAGTGATTTCAGGCTGGACTTCACTTCGGGTCAGTGGTAGAGTACCTGCCAACTAGCAACACAAGGTAAAATAACAATGTTGTATCCTAAGGTTGTTCCAATTTTTTTGCATTTTTAAAATTATTTTCAATTAATTGTTCAAGGGGGTTTCATTTTGATATGTCCATCTATGCCCATAGTATGCCTTGAGCAGATCACCCTTCCTTCCCTCTCCCTTATCTCTGCTTTTTCTTTTCCCCAAAACTCTCTGCCAAGCTCACTATTCCAGGCTTACATATGTACAGAAATTATTTTGACCACCTTAATTGCATTTTGTTTCATAATACAATTATTCTTCCTGATTACTAGCAGCACCGTTCCAAGCAGATGTGTAAATATACAGGAAAAAAGTTTAAGTACAAAAATAAATATCTTTCATGTTTTTTTCCTTTTTCAGATATATTATTACTTTTGGGGTGCTCTTTTGACAAATTAAAAATTGATTTCATTTTTAAAAATCATTTTCTACATTTAGCAGTATAAGTTCTCATTGTTTATTTCTGGTATTAGGTAAACTTTCATATTCACTAGGGAATATCATCTATTCAGTGACACAGGTTTTCAGTGGATGGGTCACCCATTTGAAATTTTCCTCATAGAACTGTCATTCATTCAGGAGAGGATGTTCATGCTAGTGGTAAAAGAACAAAAATGCCTTCCAACTTTTGGATCTACCTTTGACATTCCATCCCACATACAGTACATATGTGTTTGTATCAGATGTCACAGAATAGATTATGTTTTCTCTCCAAATCTTCAAGTAAACCCAATAAAGTTGTGCTAGGTTTATTTGATATAACTGCATACTTTCTGATACATCAGTATGAAAGATTTGTGTACCTCAATTTGAGAAACTCTTGTTTAATTTATAATTTTCTTTTTCTCCTTCCTTCCCTTCTTCCCTTCCCTTCCCTCCCTCCCTTCCTTCCTCCTTTCCTTCCTTCCTTCCTTTCTATCTTCCTTCCTTCCTTCCTTCCTTCTCTCCCTTCTTCCCTTCTTTTGTTGTTTCCTTCCTTCCTTCCTTCCTTCCTTCCTTCCTTCCTTCCTTCCTTCCTTCCTTTTCTTTTTCTTTCTTGTGGGTTGTGGAGCTTGAACTCAGCGCCTAGAATCTGTCCCTGAACTCTTTGGCTCAAAGCTAGAGCTCTACCCCTTTAAGTCACAGGCCCACTTCTGGTTTTCAAGTGGTGAATTGGAGATCAGAATCTCAAGGGGACTTTTCTGCCCAAGTTGGCTTTGAATCACTCAGATCTCAGCCACCTGAGTTGTTAGGATGATAGGCAGGAGACATCAGAGCCAGGCTAATTTATGATTTTCTAAAAGCATACTGTTGAATCAACAGTGAAATCATCCTAGGAAAACTAAATCCCGAGACTATGGATTTAGGATGAAGAAATGGAGTTGTAAAGAGACACATCTATTACATAGTGACAGAGGCAAGTTCAAGGTTTTCCGCCAAGGGTCATGGTTGTTTTTATATTTGATGGAGAAGTCTATTGTTTATCATTTGGGAGAAAATCAGTTTTTATTTAGGTCAATGTTAGTATTGCTACTACATAATAAACTATAGTAATTATTATTATTTAGAATAATAGTAATTCAGGCCAAATTTCTCAATTTCTGTGCTAAGGTCTTATGTTGAAATAAACAATCTTATTTTGGTCTTGAGGAGCTCAGAATTATTATATCCATATTTACATATAGATGTATACAATCTCCTACTCAATCCTAGTTCTGTTTTTTTTGTTTTTTTTTTTTGGTGGTACTGAGATTTGAACTGACCTTACACTTGCTAGTCAAGTGTTGTACCACTTTAGCGCATGTAACATGAATACAAGAAAGTCAGAAAGACTTTGCTGGAGCAGTGACTAAGAGGTGCTAAGAAAAGAAATAAACAAGAATGCACACTCACTATTGGGTAAGTGGAAGGAGATTTCTTTCCCTGGGACAAAGTAGCAAGAAAAAGAAGTTTCACACTCAGAGGTAAAAAGATCAAAGAAAAATAATGGAGTTTTATTACAAAACAGGTGCATTTGCTATGCAAAGGATACAGAGTATCTGTAGAGTGAAGAAAAATATCAAGAGAGAGGAGGGGGGAGTGGGGGAGATGAGATTTGATAGCTTGAGGGAGGCAGGGCCAGTGAAGGAGAACCACAGGAGCCTGGGACCTTTAAGAGCCAGTTAAGGTGGTAACCCAACACTTTCAGTAGTCCCAGTCTAAAAGCTCAGCAGTAACTTTGGAAAACTCAAAATGGTTATG
Source organism: Dipodomys spectabilis (assembly GCF_019054845.1). Taxonomy (NCBI): domain Eukaryota; kingdom Metazoa; phylum Chordata; class Mammalia; order Rodentia; family Heteromyidae; genus Dipodomys; species Dipodomys spectabilis. Next base: position 12,750,046 of record NW_024870773.1, read on the forward strand.
ACTACTACTGCAGAAGATGGGCTGAATAACAGTATCATTCTTTAGGGTGGACTGATAAAGACAGAACACGTGAACAGAATGTAATCACCAGAGTGGGGTGGTGAAGGAGAACATTGAGGAAAGTGATCAGAATTAAAGACATCCAAGTTGTGCATGGATTTGTGTCACCTAGATGTGACTGGCCAGAATTTAGGATTTAAAGAAAACTCTCAGAAGGTTAAGGCCTTGATTAAACAGTAGAAGAAGAAAGAAACAAATGACTCAAGGAAGGGAAAACATTAAAATGAGTAGAGAAGACTGTGGAAGCTAGCAAAGGCTCAGAGCAGGCTCTCCCTTAGGCACTTATAGGAAATCTGTGGGAATAGGAAAGTGGCCAATAAAGCTATATTAATGGATACATTTCCTGAGGGCTTCCTGTAACAAGTTTACTACAGAGTTACCATGGTCCAGTTTATGGGATAGAGACAGGGTTCACCTCTAACTCTTTATACTTGCCCTCTTCATTCTATGAGTAATTCCTCTTCGAATTTCCCAAGTATCATATATTTAGATATAGAAATAGTCACTTACCTCCACCAGACATGCACTCTGGAGTGAAAGAGATGTCATCAAGAGCAATAAAGGTATCATTTCCACCCAAATCAGCTTCAAATGCCACCTTAAATGGACTGTTACTGGAGAGATGTACATGCCCATAGGTCCATCCTGGACTTTTATTGTTCATCAATGACCACACAAGGATGTTTAGTCCTGATTCCTCAATGATGTAAACCTGAAATGAACATAATCAGAAGAAACAGTACTTTATAGTTGTATAATAGAAGTAGCTGAACAGCCAGATGAGAAGTTAGTGAATGTGACAGCTCAGCATAGGGACAATAATGTTTTCTCTCTGTAGAAACTGTGGTTATGCCGGGGACATGGGTGAAATGGAAAGCACAAGTACAAGTACAAGGGCCTGAATTTAAATAACAGTACCATCAAAATACTTGTTATTCCAATTTATGTTCACCAAAGGCCTGATTAAAACTGTAACTGTATGAAGTATCTAAAAGTTGGGGATGCAAAATTAGACATTTATACTTGTAATGAACTTTTGTATGTCAGGCAAAGGTGTTATTGCTGGAAAATAAAAAGAAGCTCATAATAAATGGCTATGAGATTATGGTTCAGAAGCCAAAGTAATAAGCCAAAAATATTTGATATTTTCACAGACAGAAAGCCTGCCTAATGTCACTATTCAACATTAAAAGTACAAGTTCCAACCACACACAACAAACAAGCAGTATAGTGTAAACATCAAAACTAAAAAGAATATTAAGTTTAGCAGATATTCAACAGTGGAAACAATTTAAAATAAATTAAAAATGCCATGGTAAGGAAAAAGCATTATATATATATACATATAGATGTATCTCTCTCTCTCTCTCTCTCTCTCTCTCTCTCTCTCTCTCTCTATATATATATATATATATATATATATATATATACACACACACACACACAAAACATATTGAAAAAATTTCATGGAAATATAATTCCCGTGCTCCTTGTTTTTTCCACAGGCCTTAGCATATATGTATTTAATCCATTACTTTATTATTTCTACAGTTCATTTTTCTGTTTGAATGTAGTCTTTTTATCTTTGATCAATCTTATATACTGTTATCAAATTCCTTTCCTTCCCTTCTTTTCTCACTCTACTTCCCAATGCTCTACTACGATTCCTCCAATAATTAAATTTGTCAATAAATGTCAAGACATTTCGTCTCGCTACTAAATCATACAAGTACTTCATTTCTTCTAACTACTAATTCGTAGCTTAGCTCAATAGACTTAAATAATGTGTATTTTCAATAGTGTGTATTTACATACTCAACAGTGTATTCAAGCGAACAATAGCATGTTATATGGTGTTTCTTCACACAGTTTTCTTTAAAGTATCGAGTGAGACATGCACAAAAGACTAAAATGATAGACTATATTCCTGTCTTCCCAAAGAAATATTATCAATTGTATTCTGAGTTTTATGTGGTAAATCTCAGGAAAAGATTTATTTTAATACCCTTAAAATCTGCTACATTAAAATAGCAAAATTACTAGAATTCTTGAAGAATAACTGATTCTAATTGAATTTGTTTCTAATTTTACATTTCATTGAACAAATTTTACTGAAAAATCAATGTCAGAAGAATAAAAGATATTTGAGACAGATTTGTCAAAACCTTTGATGGATGAATTTTCTTGGATATTTGATTGCACATGAACCAATTATAAAGCAGTGGTCAATATTATTTATTATAAAGTCATTTTTTTTGTCAGTCATGGAGCTTGAACTCAGGGTACAGCTTTACTTTGGGTTTGGATATTTAATTGGAGATACAAGTCTCAAGGACTTTCCTGCTTGGGCTGGCTCAAGACCACAATCCTCAGCCCCAGAGTAGCTAGGATTACAGATATGAGCCACCAGCACCTGGCCTAAAGTAATATTTTTTTAAAATCAAAACTATCAGAGATACAACATGAAATAAAATATAAGATGTTACATTTTAATAAACTATATTATAATAAAAGTTATATATGAAGATTATATTACTATAAAAGCAAGTCTTTATAATCTGGGACAGAAAAACTTGCTAAGTCCAAATAGAATGAAATATGATGTCATCTAAAAGCAAACATATATTACTCCATTAAATACATGGTAAGTATTTTATGTACAGTAACTTCTCAGCAATTATTTATAAAAAAAAAAATTCCTTTGGGCAGGTTGATGGCTCTTGCTTGTAATCTTAGGTAGTCAGGAAGTTGAGATCTGAGAATTGTGGTTCAGTCAGTCTGAGCAGGAAAGTCCATGGACTCTTTTTTTTAAATTTAATTTTACTTTCAAGGTGACGTACAGAGGTATAACAGTTGCACACATAAGGCACTAAGTACATTTCTTGTAGAACTTGTTACCCCCTCCCTCATTCTCTCTCACTTCCCCTTCCTCAGTGCCCCCCCCAAGTTGTACAGTTCATTTCTAACATATTGTCTTGTGAGTACCGTGCACATTTGTTTATTTTTATTTTATTTTATTGTGAAGGTGATGTGCAGAGGGGTTACAGTTACATAAGTAAGGCATTTAAAAACATCCAGGTTTTGAATAGTTTTCAACATTTTTTCATTTGATACTTCAGCGTAAATTATCTTAAAAAAATTTTTTTTATTGTGAGAATACCGTACAGAGGAGTTACAATTACATGGGCAGGATAACGAGTACATTTCTTATCAAGCATTGTTGCCTCCTCTTTGTTTCCCCTTCCCATCCCTTCCCATACTCCCCTCACCTCCCCCCACCTGATCCTCTTTCCCCCACTCCCCTCCTGCCAAAGTTGTAAAGTTCATTTTTCGACATAACGACTTGTGCATCTCATTGTTGCAATGGGTCCACCAGTATCCCTAGTTAGACGATTTGTTTTTGGACTCTTATCATCAATTAACCATCAAGAAGTGCAGCTATGGCTCAAGGGCTAGCCTTGAGCAAAAAAGCTCAAGGACAACATCTAGGCCCCGAGATCAAGACCCAGGATTGGTGTGCATACACACATGCGCGTGTGTGCACGTGCACGCACACACACACACACACACACACACATATTCATTAGAAGGAAATCATTAGACAATGAAGATAAAGACTAGAAAATGTCCAAGTGTTGATGGTTAATTTGCAGAGAACCAAGAATTGCAGAGACCAATGACTTCAACAATATTCATGTACTTAGGTTGCCTAGGTGAAAGCTAAAACAAACAAACAAACAAAAAAAACCCAAACCAGAACAAGATTGTTTTTTGTTTTTCAGTTTTCCTCATGCAGCAATTCAGAAACCCCATGTTCCTGTAACACTGAAAGTGAGTCACTGCTATGCCTTGGGTTCTCTGAATGGACACCTCTGAATATCAGAAACAATTCATCCACTTCATTAAAAATTGAGCTCACTAAACTGTGGTATAAAATGCATGCTTGAAAGGACAGTATGACTGGGCACCGGCTGTTCTCAGCTGTTTCCCTAGCATTCTGATCTTTAACTACCACTGACAGGGCAAAGTAGTTAAATGAGCTACCTTCCAGGTTCATGGTTTCACTTGAAAATACTGAAATTCTATGTAAAAAGAAAGAAAATATCAAATGAAACAGAATGGGTTATTTCTTCCCCAATTGGTGATCTGAGGGATTAAACTAGGTTAATAATATATCAAAAAAAGAAATAATAGGTCAGGCGCTGGTGGTTCAATCCTGTAATCCTAGCTACTCAGGAGGCTGAGATCTGAGGATCCTGGTTCAAAGCCAGCCCAAGCAGGAAAGTCCATGAGACTCTTATCTCCAATTAACTACTCAGAAAACCAGAAGTGGAGCTGTGGTTTAAATGGTAGAGTGCTAGCCTTGAGCTGAAGATTTGAGGGACAGCTCCTAGGCTGAGTTCAAGCCCCATAGCCGACCAAAAAAATATAAAAGAAATAAAAAAGAAATAGCAATGCTGCTTATATTAATAATAGCCTATTTGCATATTTTGTTATAAATGAACACCCATTCACTTGCCCATTACAGCTTTGCAGTTAGAGAAATAGAGATTTAATAATGATTACATACACACAACATAAACTTACAGTCTTTTGTCTCACCTAAAAAATGATTAGAAGTCATCACTTTAGTCCTCAAAGAAAAGAAAAAAAAAGAAAAGAAAGTCAACAACTCTTCTTAGAACCCCTTAGAAAACCGAGACAGCAGAGATAGAGGGAAACACATTGAATCGCACTGTCGTGAAACCCCTACATATGTGAGTAAAGAGTAGGAAAATCTAAACTGAAATTGATGAACTATTGGAAGCTGAGTGCAGGAAAATCTGAAAGCTAATTATTTGTAGGTGTGATTTTTAAGAAGCTTGCAAACTTTGGTGAAAACTTTGAGAGATGTTAAAGGGAATACACATTTTCTTGATAGACAAGAAAGATGAGAATTACATGTAATGTCTTTCAGAAAACCATGCAAGCCAGAAAATGAGGTAGTGATGCATGAAATATAAATAGCTTTAGGATGAATTGTTGAAGTCGATTGGCTGAAATTTTGTTGAGAAGTTTTGCATCAATGTTCGTCAAAGAAATGGGTCTATAGTTCTCTTTTTTGATGAGTCTCTGACTGGTTTTGGGATGAGGGTTATGATGGCTTCATAGAAAGAGTTCGGTAGTGAATTTTCTCTTTCAATTTCATTGGAGAGTTGGAGAGGTATTGGTGTGAGTTCTGTTTTGAAGGCATTGTAGAATTCTATTTTAAATCCATCCGGTCCTGGGCTTTTCTTAGATGCGAGGTCTCTTATTGTTGTTTATATTTCAATGCTTGATATGGGCCTGTTTTTCAGAGATGCAAAGCTGTTTCCATATATGCAAATTAATTAATATAATTCATCACATCAGCAAGAGCAAGAATAAGAACCAAATGGTTATCTCAATAGATGCAGAAAAAGCATTTGACAAGATCCAACATCCCTTTATGATGAAGGCTCTGGAAAAATTAGGAATCCATGGAACATTCCTCAATACAATAAAGGCTGTATATGACAAACCTACAGCCAGCATTATACTAAATGGTGAAAAACTAACGCCATTTCCACTAAACTCAGGAACCAGACAAGGATGTCTCCTCTCTCCACTTCTCTTCAATCTAGTATTAGAATGCCTAGCTACAGCAATAAGACAAGATGCAAACATAAAAGGGATCAAAATAGGGAAAGATGAAGTAAAACTCTCCCTCTTTGCAGATGACATGATCTTGTATGTAAAGAATCCCATGGATTCCACTCCCAAATTACTCAAGCTGATTCAAAACTTTGGCAAAGTAGCAGGGTATAAAATTAGCCCTCAAAAATCAATGGCTTTTCTGAATGCCAAAAAATGAGAAAAATGTGGCTGAAATCAGGAAAGCAACTCCACTCATAATAGCCCCACAAAAAACAAAATACCTAGGAATTAACTTAACCGAAGAAGTGAAGGACCTCTATGATGAAAACTTTAAAAACCTGAAAAAGTAAATCAAAACAGAACTTAGAAAGTGGCATGCTCCTGGATTCGAAGGATCAACATCGTGAAAATGGCAATACTTCCCAAGGCTATCTATAAATTCAATGTGATACCTATCAATATTCTAACCTCATTCTTCAGGGAACTAGAAGAGGCAATCCAAAAATTCATATGGAACAATAAAAGACCCCAAGTAGCAAAACGATCCTTAACAGAAAGAACACTGCTGGAGGAATATCAATACCAAATTTCAAACTCTACTACAAAGCCATAGTAATGAAAACAGCTTGGCACTGGCACAAGAACAGACCTCAGGACCAATAGAATAGAATTGAAAACCCAGAAATGAACCTACAGACCTATAGCTATCTAATCTTCGATAAGGGAGCTAAAAAAATAGAATGGAAGAAAGACAGCCTCTTCAGTAAATGGTGCTGGCAAAATTGGTTAACTACTTGTAGAAAACTAAAGCTAGATCCCTATATATCACCCTGTACCAGAATCAACTCCAAATGGATCAAAGACCTCAAAGTCAAAGCAGACATCCTGAAAACATTACAGGACAGAATAGGAGAAACCTTAGGTCTCCTTGGCACAGGCCGAAATTTTCTTAATAGAGACCCAGAAACACAACAAATCAAAGAAAGGTTGGACAAATGGGATTGCATGAAGCTGCAGAGCTTCTGCAGGCAAAGGACATAACTAGCAAGATCAATAGAAAGCCCACGGATTGGGAGAAGATCTTCACTAGCCATACAACAGACAAGGGTCTCATATCTAAAATATACTTGGAACTCAAAAAATTAAATCCCCCAACAACAAGTCTTCAAAGAAACAACTGTCCAATAAATAGGTGGGCTAAAGACTTAAAGAGAAACTTCTCTGAAGAGGAAATAAGAATGGCCAATAGACACATGAAGGAATACTCAACCTCTCTAACCATAAAAGAAATGCAAATCAAAACAACATTGAGATACCACCTCACCCCAGTTAGAATGGCTATAATCAAAAACTCTAACAATGACAGATGCTGGAAGAGATGTGGACAGAAGGGAGCCCTACTGCACTGTTGGTGGGAATGTAAACTTGTTCAACCACTTTGGAAAGCAGTATGGAGGCTCCTCAAAAGATTCCATATAGAGCTCCCCTAGACCCAGCAATCCCACTTTTGGGCATTTACCTGAATGATCACAAACAAGACCACAGTAAAGCTGCCAGCACAACTATGTTTATTGCAACATTATTTACCATAGCTAAGATCCTAAACCAACCCAGATGCCCCTCAGTAGATGAATGGATCAAGGAAATGTGGTATATATACACAATGGAATTCTATGCCTCCATCAGAAAGAATGACATTGCCCCATTTGTAAAGAAATGGAAAATCTTGGAAAAAATTATATTAAGTGAAGTAAGCCAGACCCAAAGAAGCATAGGTCCCATAGTTTCCCTTATTTGCAATAGCTAGTGTATGTCTGAGACAAGCAGAAAAGGTCAGATACGATGTTGTTAAGGGAACAATGAGAGGTACAAGTTGTTATGTCGAAAAACGAACTTTAAAACTTTGGTTTGGGGGGGGAGAGAATTGGGTAGGGTGCAGGGGGGGGTGTATGGGAATGGATGGGAAGGGGAAACAAAAGAGGAGGCAACAATGCTTGATAAGAAATGTACTCATTATCTTGCCCATGTAATTGTAACTCCTCTGTATGGTATTTTCACAATAAAAAAATGTTATTAAGTGAATTGAACCCCAAGATAAGGTCCCAAGTGGTCTTTTCTTTCTTGCTATTGCTTCTAATGTATTTATAAGATACAACGTGATTTTTTTGTTCCTTTGTATATCCCTCCCCCACTGTATAACCCCTTCTTTCACTGTATTTGATGTTGGTATAATTTGGGGAGGGAAGGGAAAAAACCAAAATTATTGAAATAGGGAAAGAAGTGGACCCATTGCAACAATGAGATATACAAGAGGCTACAGAGGCTATGTTGAAAAACGAACTTTACAATTTAGGGGAGGAGCTGGGTGTGGGTGTAGGGGGTGAGGAGTATAGTTTTGGAGATGAGAGGGCAGGGATGGTAGGGGAAAAACAAAGGAGGAGGCAACAATGCTTGATAAGAAATATACTCATTACCTTCATTACATTGCTCATGTAACTCTAACCCCTCCTCTGTATAGTATTTTCACAATAAAAATCTTACCTAAAAAAATAGTTTTAAATGCTAAAACAAAAATCTCCTACACCAAATTTTGTATGAAGCCAAAATTCTTATCAAAATGAAGGAGAATTAAGATTTTTCTTAGGTAAGTAAAAAATTGCTTTAATTCTGTCTTGTACATGAAAGTAAATGAAATGTTTGTCAGGGAGGAGGATATGACCCAGGTCAACTGCTTGCTGTCTACAAAAATCCAAGATACATGTTAGGACACAGATTAAAAGTAATGTGAGTGGGAAATATAGTCTATGCTAACAATAATCAAAAGAAATCTAGAAAAGAAATATCAATTTTGGACCAAGTGGACTTCAGAGAAAGAATACCAGAAATAGAGAGACCATTTGGTATAGTACCATGATCCCCTAAATTCCTCTGTTGAAAGGCTGCCTGTCAGGTGATTTTATTAAGATGTGGAGCCTTTGGAAGGTGATGAGATATAACTAGGATGCCATTATTAATGATAGTATTGCCCTACAAATGTGACCCGAGGGCATGTATTCACTCTTTCAGTTGGGCTAGGACACTGCTAGAAGTAAACTTCTTGCTGTTCACAAACAACCTTATCAAAGCTATTTTATTATTGCATCCCAATATAAAATCCTGTAACTATAAAAGGACCAGCTCTCCAAAATGACATCCTAATACTTAACTAACATGCACTTAATAACAGACAGCAACTATCTGAGGCGAGAACTCAGATCTGCAGGGAGAAATAATGAATGTAACTGCAGCTGCTGACTAGAATACTCTCGTCAGTAACTGACAGATCTGAGGGCAACAAATCAGTAAGGACAGAGTTGAACTGAATAGCATCAATCAACTGGATCTAATTTACATTTATAGAATACTTCTTCTCAAGCTCAAATATAACAGTCACCAAGATTGATGACATTCTGGGACATAAAATGTACTGTAACCAATTTGAAAGAATAGAAATCATGCAATATATGCTCTCAGATCACAATGGAGTTAACTAAGGAATCTCTAAGTGGAAAAGAGTTTAAAATCCTCTAAATAATTTGACATTTTTAACACACTTACCAGTAACACAGGCTAAAGCATATTCAGAAAAAAATTAAAAGATATATCAAAATAAATGAAAACAGAACTAACACAAGTCTGTAGTATCAAGTGAAATAGTGAGTAGGGAAAATTTTAAAGTACTGAGTACCTGTAGTAGAAAATAAGAAAAAATTAACAGCAATAATGTTAGCTGGTATTTCAAAAATACCAATAAAATAGCTAAATCTGTAGTCAGGTTACCTGAGGGAAAAACTGAGGAAATAGCTTTTTAATATCAGAAATGAAAGAGGGGTCATCACTATAATCCATGATTACTGAAAGGATTATTATCAGGGATTAATAGTAAGGGATTTATAAGGGACTAATAAACAATTATTATTAACAAGTATATGCCATGTATTTAATAATCCATTCATAGTGGATCAATTCTTTAGTCTACCAAAACTCACATGGAAAAGAGCCACTAATCTAAGTAGAAGTATATCTATAAAATAAATTGAATACATTATCAGTAGCTTTCCAAAACTTTATCAAAACAAAAGACATTACTAGAAAAGAATATCTATAGGCCTATCTCTCTTAGTTCCCAGGAATGAATGATTGGAATTTGAAATACAAAATACCATTTATATTAGCTCATCAAAATAAATATATAGTCATGTGTCAGGGAACAAGGAGCAAACTGTCGGTCTTTGTTTCCTTTGGTGATTTCAGTGTTGTGGAAAGTTTATGGAATGCATGTACCCAAGTTAGAAGAGCAAACATGTCATTGGAGATGATGTTATGCAATCAATTTCCTATTTCCCATCTGTCATTGACTAAACTGTTCTGTGGTTCATGACTATATATGTGTAAATCTTACAAGATGCATTGTATGTATGCAGAGCACCAAAAACACTGAAGAACTGTTAAAAGAACTGATAAGAAAATTCAATGATAAATAAATGGATGTTGTATTCTGAAGAAGACTCAGGATGTTAAAATGTAAGCTCTTCGCAATTTCTAAGTTATAAACGTGAATTGATGCAGCTCAGTCCTCGTCTAAATCACAGCAGGTTGTTTTGAGCACATTGACAATCCAATTCAGAAGTTTAAAAAAAAGAGTCTAAAAAAACAACACAAAGTAGAAGAAAACAAACCCAGAGGATGGACAGTATCTGACTGCAAGGCATAATAATAGAAAGCTGTAGTAATGAAGAGAGTGTTTTATCAGTGAAAGAGTAAACAACTTGTTCAACAAAATGCACCAGAAAGCTCAGAAACAGATTCACAAGTAGGAACAATTGATCTTTGACAAAGGAACACAGGCCAGTGGATAAAGAAGGATAATCTTTCCAACAAATGGTCCACGTGCAAAAATTGCAAAATAAAAGAATGTAGATGCCTATGTGTAAAGCTAACAGAAAATGGTGATCTATAATATCAGTCCTAGAAAGGTAAATATAAAAATGATAAATGAATTAATAAATGAACCCAAAATTATCCATAGACCTAAGTGTTAACTGAGAACTATAAAATTTGTAGAAGTTAACAGATGATAAGCAAGGCAAGTTTGGGTTTTGCAGTGACATTTTAGATACAATGCCAACATTGGAAACCAGTTGTTAAGTATTGATAAATTGGATTCCATTTAATTCAAAACCTCTACTGTATGAAAGACATTTGTTTAGAAGATGGAAAGATGAGCCAGATAGTAGAAAGATATTTTACAATACATATCTAGTGGTTAAGATACAGAAAACTTTTAAAATTAAAAAAAACATAAGCATCAATTTCACAATTTGACACAAATACAAATAAGTACAGGATAAAATTCTCATCATCCTATTTCATCATGAAATTACAAACATTTGAAAATTAGATGTTCCCAAACAAGCTAGCACCGAAATTCCAAATCACTGGGAATAACAAATGCTTCCTAGCGTGTGGGCCACAGGAAACATTTCTTTTTTCTTTTTTTTTTTTTAATTTTATTTTATTTGTGAACATACTGTACAGAGGGGTTACAATCACATGGGCAAGATAATGCATACATTTCTTACCAAGCATTGCAGCCTCCTCCTTTGTTTACCCTTCACCTCCCTTCCCAGTCTCCCCCCTCCCCCCCCACCCAATCCTTCCCCCCTATCCCCCCCCTCCCCCCACTCCCCCCCCCCCCCACCGACATTGTAAAGCTCCTTTTTGAAATGACAATTTGTACTTCTCATTGTTGCAACAGGTCCACCTGAATCCTTAAATGACTTGTTTTTCCCCATCTCCTCCATAAGTTATACTGACATCAAATATATTGAAAGCGGGTGTTATACTGTGGGGGAGGGACATACAAAGCAACAAAGAAATAAAGTTATAAATGCGTTAGAAACACATGCATGAAAGAAAAAAAAACATTAAAATAACCTATCTAAGGATTCATTTTCCTAACATCACATTATCTGACTTTTTCCGCTTGACTCATACATATACTAGATATTGCAAATAAGGGAAACCATGGGACCTGTGTTTCTTTGTGCCTGGCTTACTTCACTTAATATAATTTTTTCCAGGTTTTTCCATTCACAGGAAACATTTCTTGCTGATGGAAACACAAACAGTACATCTTCCTTTAAAGGCAGTTTGGTACTTTCTTACCAAATTAAACTCACTTTACATTCTAGCACTTATATTGCAATTAGTAATTATATTAATTAGTAATTAATTAATTAGTAATTATATTGCAATTAATCTAAATGAGTTGAAAATCTATAACCACATAAATACTACACTTTGAGATGATAAAATCTGGAAGCCATCAAGGGAACATGAAATAGGCAAATAAGCCAACTTTGCTAATCTAGCAACAGGATGCTATTTATTTACTTATTTATGTGTTTATTTTTGCAGTACAGAAGACTGAACTTGAGGCTTCACATTCTATGAAGGTACTGTACCAATTGAGCCATGCCTCCTGCCCTTTTTACATTAGTTATTTTTGAGGTAAGCTCTCCCTTTATTCCCGGGGCTACTTAGGCTTCAGTCCTCCTACTTGTGTTTCCCGGTGTTGCTGGGGTAACAGGCCCGCCACTCTGTCCAACCATTGTGCTACCTCTACACTGGGGTAACAGGTAAATGCCACAGCACCTAGCCATTGGTTGAAATGAAGCTTCTTGAATATCTGTTAGCTCAAGCTGGCCAAGAACTGTGATTCCCCGATCTCTGCCAAGTAGATAGTGTTCAGCTAGCAATGGAATTCTTAGTGATAAAAATGTTAGCTGGCCACAAGGAGACACAGAGGGTTCTGAATGCATGTACCTATGTGAAGGAAGTCAATCAGTAGAGGCTACATGTTTTATACTTTTAATTGAATATTTATATTTTAATTTTTTATACTTTTAATTTATATACTTTTAATTGAATAAATTCATAGAAAGCCAAAGGCAATGAAGACAGGAAAAAGCTATTACTGGTTACCAGGTTGTGAGTATCTGGAGAAAACAGGGTTTTCAGAGCAGTGAACACTGGGTAGATCCTAGTTGGGGACAAGAGAGATGCTGAAATCTGATAGTTCTCTCCACTTAGTTTTTTTTTTCCTGTAAACCTAAAGCTGCTCAAAAATAAAATCCATTAATTTAAGTAAATCAAATCTAAGAATGTATAATACAAACAGGACAGAGCTGGTATTGAATTTTCCTTTCCTGATTTGATTCAATCATCTGTCTACTTTGGCATCAAATGTAACAGACAAGAAAACTGGTGTCCACTGTTGCTTAATAGGCATGTAGGCATAAATATCTTATGGTTATATTGTCACCTGATTCATTATATGTAGTCTAAAAAACATTTTCTCTAGTTTCACAGAAATTTATTTTAAATAAAACTGGAGTTTATCTTCCTTACATACTACTCATACCAATATTTCAAGACATTTAAAAGTGTATCTTCAAACTGCATCTCTTCTGTATTGACTCAGGATTTTCTCTCTCATTTTCCAGTCCTTAGAAACACCAGGGCTTAGGGCTTGGCACTAAACCAAATTCCTGAGTTGGGACTCAGGCATTGCTCTTTTCTCTCTGAAATGCTCTTCCATTTTTAATCCCATATTTACAGGGCTCACTCCTTTAATTTCTTCCAGTGTTTACTCAGACTTTACATTTATGATGAGGCTAACTCTACCACCAGTTACAAAATTGAGCCCCAATCCATCTTTCCAACTTCTCTTATTCTGCTCCAGTAGATATCAGTCTTTAAGATGCTACCCAATCTACTTGTACAGTTGCTATCTATTGTTTACTTTCTCCACTGTACCAAAAAGTAAGAAAAATGATGAGTTCTGTGTATTATTTATTTATATATCTTAAAGGAATAAATCAGGGCCATACACATAATAGATGCTTGATAAAACTTTGCTTAAGACTGAACATGTAGGAAATTAAGGGATGTAAGGGATTTTAGAGATACAAAGGATGCTAGTGACTTTCTAATTTAAAATGTCCTATGGAGTTAGAGGGAATCCAGGATTTGCCCATATCCCCTGGTCACCAATTATAGAAATGGAAATATAGTCTCATATTTCTTACTTAGCAATTTCTACCAAGACAAAGTGGTGGTTTTATTTTTGGAAAAACATGTATCTACTTACAAATATCAGGATGATACAGTTACTTCTGTGAGTTTTCAGTGTTCTTACTAATATTTTTACAATTACTGTCACATTGAAATGACACCCCAGTGCTCTTTCTGATTTGGGTGTCACTGAGTTATACGTAAGTTATGACTGTTGATCAGGGATTCACCCAAGGCAATCAGGCAGAATGAGTGATTACCAGCACCAAGGTCAGAATTATTAATGTTGGAATGGGATTTGGCTCAGTCACTATAGTTGGAAGGAGATCACCCTTGCCTTTGACCGTGGAGATGGAAGACCACTGAGAATCACTGTTTTCTAATCATGCAAATTAAGAAAGCTTGTTCAAACTGAAACTCTTATCACTGATTATTGGTAGTGTAAGAAGGAATTCTAGAAATCCATGATATCTGAAAAACAAAGAACTTCCCAGCATTACATACGTACTTAGCAGTAAGAAGGCTTAACAGATCTGGAGGCCAGGATCCAGATTCTAATCCCATCTCTGCCAAGATGTCAGCAATCCTTTGGCCTAACCTCACATATAGTTCAGTTTATAAGAATACATTACCATGCCTGGCCAGCTTTTAACTGTTTTATTTTGTTGTTGCTCCAGAAGAAATGTATTTAAGTTGGTATTAACACTGTTAATTTACTTCTTAAAATTATCTGAGTGTTTTGCAGAACATTCTGGCATAAAGAACAGGCTGAGTCTTGTTAGAAGAGTATTCATTGGGTGATTTCATTATAAGCAATGAAGTCTTTTGTGGGATTAAAAAAATTCAGGCTGTTATTTCAAGTTTTCCTTTTTTTAACATAAACAAAAATATTGTTAAGGTTCTTGTAAATAAGGAGAATAAGAGCTAGAGAGATTTAAGTTTTTTCTGAGCTTTTAATCCTCAGTGACTTACAAAGATGGAGCCTAGGAAACAGATTTCCTATAATTGATTTGGGTGGTCTCTCCTCTATCACTTAGATTACTATGAACATCATTGATGCTCAGAGGAGGAAGAAATGCAAAAAATTACAACTACCTCATATGTGGAAACTGAATGCCTAGTTTGTATTTATCTCTACAACATTAATCTCGCCTTCTTTGAAGGAGACAGACTATTTAGGAATAATATAAACAAAGAATCAACAAAATGCCTCTTTTGGGAGAAATGACCCGTACATCCTTCACTGTTCACCTAATATGTAACATTTCTCCCAATTAATCACATCACTGCAAAGATTATCATCAGAGTGCCTTCAAAACATCTCCTCTAAAAGTGAAGAGAAATGTAAAGTGCAGAACATCAAATAGAAATTAAAATGGAACTGTGAGTTGATTTGTTTCCCATTTAGAATGTTCTGCAAAATTGTAAATATTTGGGGGGAAAGTTTCTAATCCTAATGTCTAACTAAAAACACAAGCTTACCTGTACTACCCATGAATGTTCCACTTCAAAGACGGAAAAAATACAGACATAAATCCCCAGAAGCCCTGGAAAATCCAGAGCACATCACTAACATACAAAAATAGAACTTTCTGGAAGTTTTCAACCAAGTAGAAACTGTTGAATGGAAATTTCCAAACAGAGCCGGTGTACTTGCAAATACCTGTAGGTGAAAGAAAAGACCACTAGCTCTAAAAACAAAAAGAAAAACTTTTCCAGTAGAAATTTGGAATAACTCAAAAGATAGGGATCAGATACAAGGAGCTGGTACCAGCTACTCATTAATCATGGGCTCCAAAACCAGCCAGGTCAACCCCTCATGTTAAGAGTTGTTGAGTCTAGCATTTGCACGAAGAGCACATAGGGTAGGCAAATATTGCTGATGTCGACACAGGTATTTCTGAGTGACCACTGGACCCAAGAAATGAGGTAATGATCCTCATGACTGCCACAGAGTGTCTATGAGTACCTATTCTTCCCTCAGTAAACAACAAATAACATCATGGACATAGGTCTAGTGAAAGCACAGCTCGTCTTTGTCATCAGAGTCACACAGACCCAGAGATCTTCAATCAGTGCATATACCCCCCCTTAATGGAAATATATTTATTATTTATTCTGAGAAGCTGAAATGCATATGGTAGCAATACTCACTCTTGTGAGTATGTACAGGGCTATGTACAGGGCTAGAAAGCCAATATGGTATAACCAGTTACTCAAGGAAAACTGTTTAAAAGAGAGAAAATAAATAAAACAGAATACTGAACATCATGTGGAAGACTGTGAATAGAACCAAAGGAAAAAATATAAATGAACCAAATGAAAAATAAATGAATAAAATTAATTACCATTGAGACATTTGGGCACTTCATTTTTAACAGGTGTATATGAAAGAGATGTGACCAGAAGTCTTGAGAATGAGAAATATTAGTGCTCAGATTAAAAACCCCAGGTAGAAACCGATTTTTAGAACTGACCCAGATTAAATACAAAATAACATGACAAACTGAGCAAAATGAAGTACCGCCTTGGTGACAAAAGAGAGTCCTTCAAATTTAAAAGAAAAAAATGTGAATTCCTGTGTCAGAATCTGAATGCTCTCTTCATCAGAAGAGGAAATTTGGACCCAGAGAGAAACAGTAGGGTTGTGTACGCAGGAACGACCAGAAGGGAATAAAAGGAGAAGTTAGAGAGAGAGTCCTCAGAAGAAAATGAAATCAGTTCTTATGTTGATCTTGGATTGCTAATTTCAGAACTGTCACAAAATAAATTTCTATCATTAAAGCTTAAAGCCACCCAGTCTGTAATAGTTTGTTATGATCAACTTTGCAAACAAAAATAACCCAATACTGTGGTTAGCATTGATACACAGATAGATTGATGAAGAAGCATCCTACTCATAAACTGACATGCTGAATTGAAACCTCTTTGTACACTACCTTAACACAATAAAAAATAAATTAATAGATCAGTGAGAAAATATGACTGTTAAATACATTGTGTTACTTAAGAATGTACTATGAAGTATCAAGTATTTTAATGAATGTGATTATGAAAAAAGGAGAATTATTTATATATTATATATAATGGTCTCGTTAATTTTTAGAAGTTAGAGGCAAGCCAATAAAATCTAATCAAAGGTCTTCTTTTATCTGAGGGGTAGGGATGTCAGAAGAAAAGAAGACAACAATTAAAACTTACAAATACTGGAAAAAATAGAAGTAAATAAAAAACATCTAATCAAGCCACTTAAGAGGAAGTTGATGAAATATGACAAATAGAACAAGAAAGTAAATAATGAAAAGACAGAAGCTCAGATAGCAGAATATATCCAGTCATATACTGTTTGTAAGAAATATGACAAAAACCAAGCATCATGGAGTCATTATGAATGAGAGTAGTTACAATATAAAGTCAAAACAACTCATTAGAACATGCATGTCATTTTCAGGAAAAATGGGCTTCCAGAGAAAGTAAAATAGATACATTAAGGTGACAAAATTTACAATTCCCTACTAGATGCAACTGTCTTGAATATTTAAGCACTCAGCACTTGTCCTTAACATACAAAGAAGAAAAAGCCAAGTTATATATATGTATGTGTATATATATATATATATATATATATGTCCTGTAAAAGACATATGAACTCAAAGACCAAGGCTTTGAATATAGGCAAATTAAGCAGATAACAATGAAAAGACATGGCCTGTCATCTCTCCATGTATCTACCTAGCTTTGTGACTGAGGAGCAATCATTCTGTCCTGTACCTAAAGAAAATTTGTGTATATAAAAATTTACACATGCCTATCTGAATTTAACATCAAATAACAGAAACATGTCGAATCAAGCAGGGGAGGAGGAATTGAGTCTATGTCCTTACAACAATTATCTTGCTAATTCAAAAACAATTCCTAGGATATTAACCTTTAGCTATATATGTTACTCTACCTGGAATTTATAAGTATGTATATATATATATATATATATATATAAACTGACACATATTTACTATATATGGATTCTAAGTAGATTAATTAGTTCAATCTACAAGCCAGAATTGAATAATAACTAAAACAAAGAGGATATATAGTTATTTCCTAAGACTGCTATTAAGGCCAGACTCTTTAAGGAATATAGAGGATAAATACCACCAACTAAAAATGTGTAAGAAAAGTGAGTTATCTCTGAATATGTTAAAGGGATTTTGGAAGAAATCTCATTCACCTTGGGACCCAGACTTGCAAGCAAAGCCTATCCTGGTTCTTTCTCAAGGTGACTTTGAACGTAGTCATTTACAGTCAGGTATATGAAATGCCCTTCTTTTTTTTCAAATTCTCACATCTTTGACTTAAAACTGTAACTTGATTTTAATTTTTAGCAGCACACCTCTTCAACTGGAGGTCACTTTTCTCTTCCTACTTTCATTATATTTTGAAGGGTAAGTCTACTTTGAAGGTCAATTTAGATTAGCTCTTTCTCTCGAGGGTCAACCTTTGCCTTTTGTGAGGTGCCTTCCTACCCTGCTTAATTTTTAACTTAATAACAACACACAAGAATGTTTCTTTTACCATTCTGAGGGTTATTTTTCTACCACCTATAGTTGCAGATTCACAATTCAGTATTGTTTTCTCTCAGTGGTCAAGGTATCTCTGTTTTCAACATCTACATGTTCGCTTTTGCTAAGCTTTAAATATGGGCTCATGATTCTTGCTACATAGCAAGAAGATGATGTATCCTGACTGTTCCTAACATGTTGGATAAAACCTCACTTTTCTTACCTATTCAGAGAAAAGTACATGGGATACTGGTAGTAGAGCCTTGAAACCATTCTTAAAACTGGGGTAAATCACTAAAATCATCTTGGCTTA